>NC_081435.1:23917598-25117598 GCF_949786415.1 Peromyscus eremicus
GCTCGCTCCCACGGTCCCCGAGGTGGGCGGGTGAGCCCAGGATGACGGCTGTAGAACCCGGGCCTGGCTCGCCCTCGCCCCCGCGCCCGGCCTGGGCTTCCCCAGCCCAGCTCGCACCCGGGGGCCGTCGGAGCCGCCGCGCGCCCAGCTCTACGCGCCTGGCGCCCTCCCCACGCGGGCGTCCCCGACTCCTGCGCGCGTTCGGGCTCCCGGCTGGGAACCGAGGAGGTGGGGGAGGGTGGGAGCGCCGGCCCGGAAACGCCATATAAGGAGCAGGAAGGATCCCCCGCCGGAACAGACCTTATTTGGGCAGCGCCTTATTTGGAGCGGCCCAATATGGCCCTGCCGCTTCCGGCTCTGGGAGGAGGGGCGAGGGGGGTTGGGGCGGGGGCAGCCTGGGAACTCCAGGCGCCCGGCCCCGGCGGCCACCGCTGCCGTTCCAATACTCGGCTTCCCCAGAGCTTGAGTGCTCGAGATGCCGGAGCGGGTCTCGGGGTGCAGGTGCCCACCGCCCTTGGATGGGGGTGCTTCACGTCACTCCGGGTCCTCCCGGCCGGTCCTTCCATATTAGGGCTTCCTGCTTCCCATATATGGCCATGTACGTCACGGCGGAGGCGGAGCCGTGCCGTTCCAGACCCTTGAAATAGAGGCCGATTCGGGGAGTCGCGAGAGATCCCAGCGCGCAGAACTTGGGGAGCCGCCGCCGCGATTCGCCGCTACCACCGTCAGCTTCCGCCGCCGCAAGATCGGCCCCTACCCCAGCCTCCGCTGCAGCCCTGCGTCCACCACGGGCCGCGGCCACCGGCAGCCTGGGGGCCCACCTCCACTCCCCCGCAGTGTGCCCTGCGCCCCGCATGTGACCCGGCCAACCCCCGGCGAGTGTGCCCTCAGTAGCTTCGGCCCCGGGCTGCGCCCACCGCCCAACATCAGCTCTCTCCAGCTCGCTCGTCCGGGATGGCAGCAGCCAAGGCCGAGATGCAGTTGATGGCCCCGCTGCAGATCTCTGACCCGTTCGGCTCCTTCCCTCACTCACCCACCATGGACAACTACCCCAAACTGGAGGAGATGATGCTGCTGAGCAACGGGGCTCCCCAGTTCCTCGGTGCTGCCGGAGCCCCAGAGGGCAGCGGCGGCAACAGCAGCAGCAGCAGCAGCAACAGCAGCGGGGGCGGTGGTGGGGGCGGCAGCAACAGCGGCAGCAGCGCCTTCAATGCTCAGGGGGAGCCGGGAGAACAACCGTATGAGCACCTGACCACAGGTAAGCGGTGGTCTGCGCCGAGGGTGAATACCCCTTCGTGATTACCCTAACGTCCAGCCCTTTGCTGCAGGGACCTGCTCCTAGACCTTAGGGATGGGACCGGGGTTTCCCTCTATTCCACACAGCTCCAAGGTCTTGTGTTAGAGGGATGTCTGGGGACAACTCCCCCCCCCCCCCATCCTTGCGGTGCGCGGAGGGCAGAGCGTTTGTTTTTGGATGGAGAGAGCTGAAGCTGCGTGGGTGGTTGGAGGGGGGGGGAGGGTTTGTTTTGATGAGCAGGGTTGCCCCCTCCCCCGCGCGCGAGCGGCGCTGCGTGGCTTGCCGCTTGTCCCCAAGGATAGGGCTCAAATCTGTGAACAGGGATGTCCCTGCCGCCCAGGGTAGGGGGCGCGCATTAGCTGTGGCCACTAGGGTGCTGGCGGGATTCCCTCGCCCGCGCAGCCTCGCTGCGGAGCGCTCTCCTAGCTGCAGTAGAGGGGGGATTCTCTGTTTGCGTCAGCTGTTGAAATAGGCTCTGCCACTGGAGCAGGTCCAGGAACATTGCAATCTGCTGCTATCAATTATTAACCACATCGGGAGTCGGTGGTAGCCGGGCGACCTCTTGCCTGGCCGCTTGGGTTCTCATCGTCCAGTGATTGCTCTCCAGTAACCAGGCCTCTCTGCTCTCTTTCCTCCCAGAGTCTTTTTCTGACATCGCTCTGAATAATGAGAAGGCCATGGTGGAGACGAGTTATCCCAGCCAAACTACTCGGCTGCCTCCCATCACCTACACGGGCCGCTTCTCCCTGGAGCCTGCACCCAACAGCGGCAACACTTTGTGGCCTGAACCTCTTTTCAGCCTGGTCAGTGGCCTCGTGAGCATGAGCAATCCTCCGGCCTCTTCGTCCTCGGCACCTTCTCCAGCGGCGTCAACGTCTTCCTCTGCCTCCCAGAGCCCACCCCTGAGCTGTGCTGTGCCGTCCAACGACAGCAGCCCCATTTACTCAGCTGCACCCACCTTTCCCACTCCCAACACTGACATTTTTCCTGAGCCCCAAAGCCAGGCCTTCCCAGGCTCGGCAGGCACAGCCCTGCAGTACCCACCTCCTGCCTACCCTGCCACCAAGGGTGGCTTCCAGGTTCCCATGATCCCTGACTATCTGTTTTCACAGCAACAGGGAGACCTGGGCCTGGGCACCCCAGACCAGAAACCCTTCCAGGGTCTGGAGAACCGTACCCAGCAGCCTTCACTTACTCCACTGTCCACTATTAAAGCCTTTGCCACTCAATCGGGCTCCCAGGACTTAAAGGCTCTTAATACCACCTACCAGTCCCAGCTTATCAAACCCAGCCGCATGCGCAAGTACCCTAACCGGCCCAGCAAGACACCCCCCCACGAACGTCCATACGCCTGCCCAGTTGAGTCCTGCGATCGTCGATTCTCTCGCTCCGACGAGCTCACCCGCCACATCCGCATCCACACGGGCCAGAAGCCCTTCCAGTGCCGCATCTGCATGCGCAACTTCAGTCGCAGTGACCATCTTACCACCCACATCCGCACCCACACAGGCGAGAAGCCCTTTGCCTGTGACATTTGCGGGAGAAAGTTTGCCAGGAGTGATGAACGCAAGAGGCATACCAAAATCCACTTACGACAGAAGGACAAGAAAGCAGACAAAACTGGTGTGGCCTCCTCGGCCACCTCGTCCCTCTCTTCCTACCCGTCCCCAGTGGCTACCTCTTACCCATCCCCGGCCACCACCTCCTTTCCATCCCCTGTACCCACCTCCTACTCCTCTCCTGGCTCCTCTACCTACCCATCCCCGGCACACAGTGGCTTCCCCTCGCCCTCGGTGGCCACCACCTACGCCTCGGTCCCTCCTGCTTTCCCTGCCCAGGTCAGCAGCTTCCCCTCTGCCGCTGTGACCAACTCGTTCAGCAGCACTTCAACTGGGCTTTCGGACATGGCCGCCACCTTTTCCCCTAGGACAATTGAAATTTGCTAAAGGGGGAAAAAAGAAAGAAAGAACGAGCGAAAAGGGAGGGGAAAAACAACCACGAAAGACAATAAAGGACAGGAGGGAGATGGCCATCAGAAAGGGCTCCTCAAGGTCAGAACCAAGTGAAGAGGAGAAGGAAGGTCTGTTGGCCAACGGCCCTTTCACTTACCGTCCCTGCTTCCCCGTTCCTGTTCCCCTTGACTTCAGCTGCCTGAAACAGCCATGTCCAAGTTCTTCACCTCTATCCAAAGAACTTGATTTGCATGGGTATTGGATAAACCATTTCAGTATCATCTCCACCGTATGCCTGACCCTTGCTCCCCTTCAGTGCTACGACATCGAGTTGGCAAAATGGGGTTGGGGCCCTCAGAACCCTGCCCTGTATCTTTTTGTACAGTGTCCGTGCCATGGATTTTGTTTTCCTTGAGGTATTGACGTGAAGATAATTTGCATACTCTATTGTATTATTTGGAGTTCCGTCCTCACTTTGGGGGGGGGAGGGGAGCAGAGCCAAGCAAACCAATGGTGATCCTCTATTTTTGTGATGACGCTGCTGTGACCATATGTTTGGAGCATCTCTTGAAGCAGCAGTCCTAGGTATTAACCAGAGCATGTGTCAGAGTGTTCCGTTAGCCTTTTTGTAAATACTGCTCGACTGTACTCTCACATGTGGTAAAGTATGGTTTGTTTGGGTTTTGTTTTGGTTTTTTTCTTTTCTTTTTTTTTTTAATTTGCCGGTCCCTTTGGTTTAAAAAGTTTCACGTCTTGGTGCCTTTTGTGTGACACGCCTTGCCGATGGCTTGACATGTGCAATTGTGAAGGACATGCTCGCCTCTAGCCTTAAGCAGGGAGGAGTGATGTGTGCGGGGAGGCTTTGAGAGAAAAACGAGGGAGAGGGCCGAGCTGAGCTCTGGTTCTCCAGAATGTAAGAAGAAAAAATTTAAAACAAAATCTGAACTCTCAAAAGTCTATTTTTTTAACTGAAAATGTAAATTTCTACATCTATTCAGGAGTTGGAATGTTGTAGTTACCTACTGAGTAGGCGGCGATTTTTGTATGTTATGAACATGAAGTTCATCATTTTGTGGTTTTATTTTACTTTGTACTCGTGTTTGCTTAAACAAAGTGACTTGTTTGGCTTATAAACACATTGAATGCGCTTTATTGCCCATGGGATATGTGGTGTATATCCTTCAGAAAAATTAAAAGGAAAATAAAGAAGCTGTAACTGGTTATGTGTTTTCTGGCCTAGGGGGAGGGCTGTGCAGGAGTCATCCCTGCCTGAAAAAGGAGTTGAGGTTTTCTTCAGACGGGGGCTTTAGAGATGTGTGTGCAGGCTTGTGTATCTGTGTTGGTGCCGGGGACTGACCATGCACAATTAAGCAGGTACTCCTAGGCAGCTGTGATGGTGCAGGCCTTTAACCCCAGCACTCCAGAGGCAGGCAGGTCTCTGTGAGTTTGAGGCCAGCCTGGTCTACAAAGTGAATTCCAGGACAGCCAAAGAAACCCTGTCTCAAAAAAAAAAAAGCAGGCACTCCTCTTCATATCAGGTCTGGGCATCAGTGTAGTGGACCATGTGGCCAGAGGCATTAGCCAATCCTACCCCTCATCTCTACCCAGAATTGGAGAAATCTGGTCCCTGCCAGATGTTCTTAGGGGAGATAAGAGGTGGAGGACACAGGCTTTGGGAAACAGCTACGAGGTCAGGGCTGACTCAACCTCTCCATCCTTGCGTGGCCCTAGCAACTTAGAAGCAAGGGCCAGTTCTCCAGCCAAAACCTTCCAGGAAGGAAAGCGCATCCCTTTGCCAGTTGGAAAGGCCATTCTTGGCAGCTTCCTAGGAGACAGGGCAGGGTGGGTAGGAGGTGGCAAAGTGTGTTCCCATTGGATAGGAGGTCCACAGTACTAGGTTCTCTTGACCCTGGTGCCTAAGGGACACTCACTGCTGGAGTGAGCCTTGTGGGTATGTGAGCACCTGTCTACTCAGTGAGAGCCTTTGGCTTGGCCATGACAGACAGACAAGAACAGTTCCTGTTCCAGGAATGCAGATGGTTGGGGAGATGGAGATGGGAGCCAAAAAATTACAACAGTAAGGTTTGTTACACAATAAGGCAGGCATGCGGCTCTCTCTGGAGGCACAAAGGCCGTCACCCCATCCAGCCGGGGACTTCGGGAAAGTGGGAAAGTTAAACCGGGAAGCCTAAGGAGGGGTGGACCTCAATGCCTCCGTGTTCCTGAGGCAGGGAAGACCGCGGCCATTAGTGCAGAGCGTGGTTATGGGAATGTGGATGTGCCACCTCCAACTCTAATGTGTCTTACGTCTTCTGTGAACCGATCAGATACCCACAACCTTTGGGCAGATGGTACAGTGAGTTTGGCGTGCTGGAATTCTCAAGCCTTAGCTCCACACTCACCTTCTCACCCCAGACACCAGAGTATCCCTTCTACCCAGCATGATAATCAGGAACTAAGTGGAATTAAGGTAAACTCAACCTCCACCCCTTCCGCTTCCTCTGAGGGCCCTTTGGGTTCTCAACCCTCATCTCCTAGGTCCTGGGAGATTCCAGCAGTCCTTTGGCATTAGCCTAGTTCTTTTACATTCTGGTCCTTCCCTGCCAACACTTTTCTCTGCCCTTTCCCATGACTCCAGATTCCTCAGACCAGGAGGAGCCAGGTACCTTCTCTAGACAAGGGCACATCCCTGTCAGCCTCCTGGCAAAGCTGCCAAGTCCCCATAGGACATTTGCGTTGGCAGCTCTCTTCCTAGTCCCGCCTACCCTTCTCCATCTCACTCTAGGCTCACACAGGTCTGTGCCTGCTACACATTCCTTAGAGTTTCTCACCCCGGGTTCCCAAGAAACAAAGTACATCGGAAGTACACTTGGGTGGGAAGGAAGAAGCAAAGACAATCCTTTCCACTGGACTATCTCCTGTTCGAGGGCTCCAGAATGAGCTCACCAGACCTGTTTCCCCGAGAGTCTTGTCTTGTATCCGGGGTGGCTTTTGGTATTGGCCTTGATAACAAGGTCATTCCTAGGCAGATGGCTGGCTGAGAAACTCTGCCAAGCTTGCTGGCCAATTTTTATCGGTCTTGGCATCAAGGTTTCGTTAGATTCAAACACTCCAAACTCAAGTTCTTCTGCATGATTGAAAGAAGGCACCCCCCCAAAAAAAATATTGCCCTGTTTTATGGACCAGTCTAGGTATGCTGGCAGGGTCTCTGGATGTAGCTCTTTCATACCGTGTACCAAAACCTGATCCCAGAAGAAGCACCCCAAATAAGAAGTTGATTTCGTCTCCCGTTCCTAGGAGGGGCATCTGCAACCGAAGTCTCAGGACAGTGCTGATAAAATCTGTGATCTTGGTAAAAGTTGAGACTTGGAAAGAATGCTGAACAATGGATTGCTGCCTGGGGCCATTGTCTGGGTCTCAGCAATATGGGAAAGACCAAGACCACCGCACGGAAGAAAAGGGCAAAAGGAGCAGAGAGAGAGACAAATTTAGATGTGAAGGAAAACAACCACAACCCTCCAGCCTTCCTCTAAGTTCTGGTTTTTTTGGGGGGAAGGGGTTGAGAAAGGGTTTCTCTATGTAGCCCTGGCTGTCCTGGAACTCACTCTGTAGTCCAGGCTGGCCTCAAACTCACAGAGATCCGCCTGACTCTGCCTCCTGAGTGCTGGGATTAAAGGCGTGCGCCACCACACCAGCTCCCTCTAGGATCTTGACAGGTCTTATTCTCTTGAATTTCAGGAATGTTCAGTCCCATGCATTTTGAGAAGTTCCACTCCGAAGGAAAGGATTTGGCCTGGTTGTTATGCTCAGTTTTCCTGTGAGCTTCCTTCTACCTCTTCTGACTCACAGAAGAAAGGGAGCCTGCTCAGAGGACCACAGGCTGGGTATTTTCTGCCAGGTCCCCATCCCCATCTAACTACGTTCCTAGCGTCAAGCTAACATTAGTACTGTTGGGGGGGAGATGGGCAGATGGAGACCCCAGTGTCCTAGGGGAAATGAGACTAAGTCTCAAAGAATCAGATGTCAAGAACATTCAATTTCAACATTTTACCCAGAAACCTTTGGGTATGGCGGTGTGGTGATTTCCTCCAATTGAAACATTCCTTCCTGGAGGGAGGAAGGTGGTCCTGAGACTCAGGAAGTCAACAAATCTCTGCAGTTTAAGAATGCTGAAGCTCACAGGCTTCACAAACCCCCCACCCCACCCCCAAGGTTATAGAAGTGTGAACAAAGGCTGAGGAGAAGAGCCTCCCTTTGGTAGAGTCCGGAGGAGAGTCTGACCTGCTAGCTACCTACAAGCTGTCCAGGGAATGCAGGCAGGCAGCTTTCATGGAGCCTGAGCTGTGCTGGGGTGAGCTTTGAGCCACCCATGTTCCTGTAACCCCTAACCTATATTCCTGCTAGTAACTTCAATGAACTCCTTGCTCACTACGCTGAACTTTGTGGGATTGTGACTTTGATCTAACGCCCGTGCCCTGTGTGGGGTGAGTAGCCATGTGTTCAGGTCTCCATCAGGAAAGTTTCATGTAACAAATGCTGGTAAGGTTTTTTTGCATTCAAGGACTGGAGAGATGGTTCAGCAGTGAAGAGCATGTGTTCTCGCAGAGGACCCGGGTGTGATTCCCAGCATCCACACAGCATACTTACCACAACCATCCACAACTCCAGTTCCAGGGGACCAGACACAGGCTTTTGGCCAGGCACACATGTGGTGTGCAGACGTACATGGAAACAAAACACTAATACACATAAATAGTTTGTGCTCAGACCCACTGTTTAGGCTGTTTTCCTCCCCAGGTCTCCTTTTCCCAGTCATGGGGCTTAGGAGAGCGCTTTTTGGTTGAGCTTAATTGAGATAATCACCTGTCTTAAGTCAAGATGATGGCTCAGTCTGAAGAGTTTATCTCGTTTTTTCCATTTGCGGGCTGCTCTACTGGACTCATTCTCCTCAGCACTAAGAGGTTTGATTCTATTTTTAATTTATACGAAGTTTTTTTTAAGCATTTTATTTATTTCTTATTAGTGTGTTGAAGGATGGCTCTCTCCTTTTACTGTGGGTTCTGGGACCCAAACTCAGGCCATCAGGCTTACATGGCAAACTCTTTTACCCACTGAACCAGCTCAGCAGCCTTGCGTTTCTTATTTATTTATTTAGGTTTTTCGAGACAGGGTTTCTCTGTGTAGTTTTGGTGCCTGTCCTGGATCTGGTTCTGTAGACCAGGCTGACCTCGAACCCCCAGAGATCCGCCTGGCTCTGCCTCCCGAGTGCTGGGATTAAAGGCGTGCGCCACCACCGCCCGGGTGCCGATTTATTTTTTAGATTTTGAGACAAGGTCTCACTGTGTAGCTCTGGCTGGCTTGGAACTTGCTATGTAGACCTTGCTGGCCATGAACTCATGACAGTCCTCCTACCTCAGCTTTCCGAGTGTTGAGTGTTGAGTGTTGAGCCACCACACCTGGCTAGTCCTAAAGGTTGGATGTTGTTGTTGTTTGGGTTTGGATGAGATATGTAGCTCTGGCTGCCCTCAGAGTTCTTAGAAACTACTGAGACAGGCTTGGTGGTACCCACCTTTAACCCCAGCACTTAGGAGGGAACAGCAGGCAGATCTCTGTGAGTGTGAAGCCAGCATCTTCTACACAGTAAGTTCCAGGCCCGCTAAAGCTACATGGCCAGACCCTGCCTCAAAAAACAAACGTACAAACAAGCAAACTCATTATGACAACTTTATTGAAGTATAACTGATATATAGTAAATTATATATATATAATGCGTATTTTTACTGTTTTATTAAAATGTTCATACAATATATTTTGATCATTTTCTTTCTCTTCCTCCCCAGCTTCTCACAGATCATTCTCATCTCCCTTCCCACCAAAATTCATTTTTTCTCTCTCTCTCTAACATCTCCTCAAACAGAAAACCAGGAAAAACAAAAACAACAAAATATGAAAACCAAATACACAAACTTAAAAAAAAATCCAAATACCCAAAAAAATGCTCCAACACACACACACACACACACACACACACACACACACACACACACACAGACAAACAAACAAAAAACAGCCATGGGCCCTGCCCTGGAGTGTGGTTGATAAACACAGTGACACTCCATTGGAAAATATTGATTTTTCCTTTCCTAACAGCTATCAACTGCAAATAGCGTTTTGGTTAGGGATGGAACTTTGTGTCCACTACCCATTCTCAGTGCTGGGTGTTGAACCTGTGTGGGACTTGTGTGTACACCAGTCTCTGGAAGTTTGTGTGGTCCCTGTTGTGTCTGGAAGATGCTGTCTCCTTGGAGTCCTCCAGCACCTCTGGCTCTTACAATCTTTCTGCCTCCTCTCCTTCAGAGATCCCTGAGCCCTGAGAGGAGGGGCTTGACATCCCCATCTCTGCACATTGTTCAGTT
The DNA here is from genome assembly GCF_949786415.1 of Peromyscus eremicus. Lineage (NCBI taxonomy): Eukaryota > Metazoa > Chordata > Mammalia > Rodentia > Cricetidae > Peromyscus > Peromyscus eremicus. Next base: position 23,927,264 of record NC_081435.1, read on the forward strand.
GTGGTCTCGATGTTAATTACCATCCACTGCAAGAAGAAGCTTCTCTGATGAGAGCTGAGTGCTGTGCTGATCTATGGGTTTAGCAGAATGTCATTAGGAGTCATTTTATTGCTATGTTCCTTTAGCAGAAAAAAAGCAATAAGTTTTCCCCAGGCCCATGACCTATACAGTGCCAGGTGAGGAAGGGTTCCATCTCACACAGTGGGCTGCAGATCCAATCAAGTGGTTGTTTATGCTCATAACGTTTGTAGTTAGTAGGGGTGAAGCTTCTAGTTAGGCACCCTGTTGCTGGAGAATTTCTCTCCAGCTCCCACCACCAAGTCCCGCCAGTCTCAGAGCCCACTTATAAAATAAACACACAGACTCTTACATTATTTAAACTGCTTGGCCATTAGCTCAGGCCTGTTATTGTCTAGCTCTTACGCTTATATTTAGCCCATTTCTATTAATCTTTACTTTGCCACGTGGCTTGTGGCTTACCGGTACTTTACATCTTCCTTGTCCTGATGGCAGCTGGCAGTGTCTCTCTCTCAGCCTTCCACTTCCCAGAATTCTTTTCCTTGTCCCGCCTATACTTCCTGCCTAGCCAATGGCCAATCAGTGATTTATTTACTGACCAATCAGCAACACACTTGACATACAGACCATCCCACAGCACTTCCCCTTTTCTTTTCTTAAAAAGGAAGGTTTTAACTTTAACATAGTAAAATTACATATAACAAAACAATTATCAAGCAAGAATTACAGTTACAATATTAAAGAAGAGATCCTATCTATCTTATATTTGTAAGTTTAAGGTTTTATATCTAACTTATCTTTTATTATAACTAAGGAAAATTGTAAGTATCTAGTCTTTAACCACATCAAAGACCTCAGAAGGATATACTACTACCTGAGAAATGGAGAAGGATATAAGCAACTTTTAGGAGTCTTGTAGGGTAGACAGAGACAGCTGGCAGCCTGGACAGTCATTCAAAGTTCTCTTGTAAAGTTGGGGCATCTGTCTTCAGCCCACAGGCCTAGAGTCTCTTATTCACTTTTCTCTGTGTCCTGTAGAATGTCTGGCAGTTTTCTCTGCAAAGCAGGAACCTGAAGGGCCATTTTGTCAAGCAAAGTTCAGTGGTCACCTTTCTATGGGTCCTGCATGTCCAGTTGATCAAGCAGTCCAGGCAAGAACAGTTTCTTGCCCAAATGGCTATTTTTGTCAAGGTGAAGATAAACTCCGTATGGAGTGTCTTCGATGCCCATCTTCCTCTCTGAAGTAAATCGGTGCTGTCAGGAGCAGACATGTCTCACTGTCCAGAAAGTCTAAATTTTTAAAACATTTTAAATGCCATATTCTGTAGGTCTTTGAAGTGTTTGAAGACTACCTATCTATCTGAAATATAACTATATATACCTAGAAGACTTAACTAACATGGCTACAAATATTATCATAGATGACTAATTATTAATCTATTTTTTAATTATCCATTATAATTTTAAATGAGTTACATAAACATAATACCTCAAACAAGAATAGAAATATATATACAGTATAACAAAATTAAGTTTAAATTTGTATCAATAAACTAAAATCTATAGCAATGTAAAACATTTTAAAAAAGTTGTTACTCTTTAAAAGTAGGTTCATTAATCTACCCTTTCATCCTATCATATCTAAACTATCCCCCTTTTTGTTTTTGAAAGAGATTGTATTTATAATCAACCTGATTTAAATAAAAATATTGTTTTTTCTCTGTCCCACACCAGAGGGCTCTTCTGATTTGGGACACAAGAATCTCTTAACCATTTTTTTTTTTTTTTGAGCAATATGTCTGGGTTTAGAGGGGGAGTGAGCCAATTCCATCTCTAAAGCCAGCTTGGTATATTTGGGAATTTGGGCGTAGCTTCTCTTACTACTTCCTGCTGGAGGGGGGCGCTGTATCTTCTGGAGACAGAAAGAAAATTTTAGGATCATGGAGTAGTCCGTGAGGCTGTATATCTGAGCCAGTTGACTTGAAACCATTCTGGATGTTGAATCATCTGGGCCATGGTGTCATTGGAGACCTTTCAGGGGGTCTTGGCTGGTCAAACCTGATGTATCTTAATCTGGAACAAATCCGTAGTCTCTGGCTTTCTGTGGAAACAAGAGCAGAGACTCTTTTCCAAAGCAACATATCCTTATATCCAAATTTTGAAGTCAAGGTACCTTTAAAATATACATTTTGGCATAACTCAACAGCTTTTACAATCAAATGTTTTTCTGCAGTTACGAATATCAAAGAGAACATAATCCAGATTCTCTGTGTGGTAGTCATCTTTACGTGGCTTATTTTTTTATATTAGCTTGAGCCTATTACTTTTAAACTGCAGCCTGCTAAGCCTGAAACAGCGCAGTGGCTGCTGGCTCCGCCCACTTCAGCTTCCCAACATGGCGGCGGTCCGCTTTCCGCCAGCTCTGGGAGCCATAACTCTCAGAAATAGTGGGTCTACACTTTTACCAAAGTAGCGTGTAGCCCAGAAACCTCTTTTTTTGTTTTGTACTAGCAAAGGCTAAATTCACCACACAGTTTAATGTGCTACTTGCAGAGGCCTCATTCCTGCCATACAGCGGCAGGTCGAGCACGCACGCTAGGAACCCGCCAGCAGTAGCTCAAACACGCAGGCTGCCGCTAACTTGATAGAGACAACTAGGAACTGTTTTCAGCTCCGTTTTAGAATCTTTTTACTCAGGTTTTAGGTGGAAACTCTTGCCACCACGTTGGACGCCATTTGTTGCTGGAGAATTTCTCTCCAGCTCCCACCACCAAGTCCCGCCAGTCTCAGAGCCCACTTATAAAATAAACACACAGACTCTTACATTATTTAAACTGCTTGGCCATTAGCTCAGGCCTGTTATTGTCTAGCTCTTACGCTTATATTTAGCCCATTTCTATTAATCTTTACTTTGCCACGTGGCTTGTGGCTTACCGGTACTTTACATCTTCCTTGTCCTGATGGCAGCTGGCAGTGTCTCTCTCTCAGCCTTCCACTTCCCAGAATTCTTTTCCTTGTCCCGCCTATACTTCCTGCCTAGCCAATGGCCAATCAGTGATTTATTTACTGACCAATCAGCAACACACTTGACATACAGACCATCCCACAGCAGCACCCCTTTGATTTTTCCATGTTTGATGACATAAGTAAGTGGTGTCTTCAGCCATAGGGCCTTATCAACAGGTTATGAAGAGTAACCAGTAGACTTAGCAATCGTGTATGTTGTTTGTGGGAGTCAGGCCATGGGACTTCTTTGACCAGCAACTCAACAAGATATAACCCATTCTTGACACTGGAGATTTTATTTGCTGGCATAAATGTTTAGTTGGGGCATTGTCTCCCCCATAATGTGGGGACTCTTAAATTCCTTACGCACACTTAGAAAGCATCTACAGAAATAGTAGTTTTCTATATGGCTTTTTGTTTATTTGGTTGATTTGGGTTTTTTTGAGTCAGGATTTCTCTCTGTGTAACCCTGGCTGTCCTGGAACTTGCTCTGTAGACCAGGCTGGCCTCGAACTCAGAGATCTGTCTGCCTCCACCTCCCAAGGATGGGATTAAAGTCATATGCCACTACCACCCAGCCCCACTTTATTACTTTTATTGCTGTATTACACACTTAATCCCATTGGTTTATATCTTTCTGGGAATGAGATGTCTGGGCTAAGCGAGGTATATGGTTATTATCTAGTCATCTCAGCAAGTATGCATAAGTCCCTGGGAATGCTGTTCACGGAGGAAAAGTATACAGCAGAGAGTGGGCCAGAGATCCATGAGACATTCCTGTGTTTACAAAAGAAGAGACTAAGGATTAGATGGTTATCTTACTGTTCTGTTGTTGTGACAAGATACCATGGCCAAGGCAGCTTATAAAAGAAAGTATTTATTTGGGGTTTACAGATTCAGAGGGTTAGAATCCATGATCATTATTGTGTGGAGCTTGGCAGCAGGTAGTCAGGCATGGTGCAGGAGCTTACACTGATGGGCTTTTGAAAGCCCATCCCAGTGACACGCCTCCTCCAACGGGGCCACACCTACTAATCCTTCCCAAACAGTTGCACAGTTCCACCAGCTTCCAACCCAACATTCAAATATGAACCAGCCTATGGGGCAGTTGCCATTCAAACCATCACAATGATATAGGAAGTTGGCCCGGGAGCCTGGTCTCAAGAGGCCACTTCTATACTTTGTCCCTCAGTGAGTTTTCTAGAATACTATCCCCACTCACTTGCTGGTTGTTACATTTCTGCCTCATTCAGGGATGGTATATGTAACTAAAGGTCTCTATCCAGGCAGGACGGATGCTCAGCTGTTCAGAGCACAGGCTGCCCTGGCAGAGGACTCAGGGTAGATCACAAGTGACTGTAACTCCCATTCTGGGCACTAGATACTCCCTTTTGGTCTCTATGGACACCAGGTACACATGTCGTGAACGATCAAACAATCAAACATACGGAACAAACACTCATGCACATAAAATAACATAAATCAATCAGTCTGATCTCTACATGCACACTGTGGCCTGTACACAAACACCAACATTAAATTAAAAAAAATTAGTAATAGTGGCTACTTCTAGTCCCATGGACACACCTAGGAAGTCTTATCACCTCAGGTTTGAGATGGTTTCTGAAGGTGTCTCCTCAGACCCACCTCTTACTCTCTTCAGAGTCACATTTTACTTTATGCTAATGAAATAGTGAAGGTTCTAGAACTTTCTTCTTAGGTCTATCATAGTTCTGCTCAAAAACACCTTTTTTATTTCCTTGGGCCCCACCATCAACCTTCTAGAGCAAAATCTTTTAACATTCACCCATGGGCTTCAGTTTCTCCATTTGCTTAATGGGTCAAATAATTTTTCTTCTTTGGAAAGGTGATATCAGCTGGGGATGGTGTCTCCCACTGTAATGCCAGTGCTGTGGGAAGTTCTGTATGGCAAATGTGTTGCTAATTAGTCGATAAATAAAACACTGATTGGCCATTGGCTAGGCAGGAAGTGTAGGCGGGGCAAGGAGGAGAATAAAGCTGGGAAGTGGAAGGCTGAGTCAGAGAGACACTGCCAGCCGCCATGATGAGAAATAGCTTGTGAAGATGCCGGTAAGCCACGAGCCATGTGGCAAGGTATAGATTAATGGAAATGGATTAATTTAAGCTGTAAGAACAGTTAGCAAGAAGCCTGCCATGGCCATACAGTTTGTAACCAATATAAGTCTCTGTGTTTACTTGGTCGGGTCTGAGGCTGTGGGACTGGCAGGTGATAGAGATTTGTCCTGATTGTGGGCCAGGCAGGAAAACTCTAGCTACACGCCAGCACTCAGGAGACTGAAGCAAGAGAATCACCTCAAATTCAAGGGCATTTGGGGCTCTATCATGAGTTCCAAATCAATCCAGTTTGTTCCAGTCAACCCCAATTCCAAATACAGGGTGAGACTGCCGAAAAAAAACCAGAACAAGACGTTACATTTTTTCCTTATAAAATATAATAGGGCTGGGCTCGGTAGCACATGCCTATAACCTCAGCGTAGCACTTGAAAAACCTAGGTGGGAGGACTGAAAGAGAGAGCTCTGGGCTAGCCTCAGCTACACCACGGTGACACAGTGCATAGTGACCCATACACACACCAATCGTGTGCATAAATATTAGATACTCCTTGTGAAAAATGTAAACGCATCTGTGGTGGTTTGAATGAGAATGGCCCCCATAGGTTCATATATTTGAATGCTTGGTTGCCAGTTGGTGAACTGTTTAGGAAGGATTAGGGGGTGTGGCCTTGTTGGAGGAGGTGTGTCACTGGGGGTGGGCTTTGAGGTTTCAAATGCTCATGACAGGCCCAGCCTCATGCTCTTTTGCCACATGCTCTCAGGTCAGATGTAAGCTCTCACTACGGCTCTTGCGCCATGCCTGCCTGCTGCCATGCTTCCTGGTGTGGCAGTAATAATAACCTCTGAAACTGTAAGCAAGCCCCTTATCAAATGCTTCCTCGTATAAGTTGTCTTGATCGTGGTGTCTCTTCACCGAAATAGAACAGTTGCTAAGACAGCATCCTACCCTTTCTGTGTATGCTAAAATAAGTAAAAAGCCTTTGACATCTTAAATCTCATGCATGGACAGAGGAAGAACGAATTGGGGCCAGCGCTTCCCCGAGGAAACAGCATGGACAGAGAGCCTTATTATAATAGCTCATGCCCTTTCTCTTAGCAATTCTACCAGGACTGCTGTTAGTCACAACATTATTTGTGGTGGGAAAAAAATGCACATAAAAATCCAATGAGTGACAGCTGGAATAAATTGTTATATGATTGTCTACAAGACAGTTATTATAAGTCATGTTCTAAGACTGGTAAGATGGCTCAGTGGATAAAGGCACCCATTGTGGAATATTATTATTATTATTATTGTTGTTGTAGTTGTTTTGGTTTTTCAAGACAGGGTTTCACTGTGTAGCCTTGGATATCCTGGAACTCACTTTGTAGACCAAGCTGGCCTCAAACTCACAGAGATTTACCTGGCTCTGCCTCCTGAGTGCTGGGATTGCAGGCATGTGTCACCACTGACCAGCTGTGGAATATTATTTTAAGATGTGTTACATTCATTTATGCTGTGGAACATTTGTTTAATGATGCAAAGATGTGTTGCATTCTTTTATGTTACATTTGTTTAACTCTGTGAAGCTGTGTTACTGTGCCTGCCTAAAACACCTGATTGGTCTAATAAAGAGCTGAAAGGCCAATAGTGAGGCAGGAGAAAGGATAGGTGGGGCTGACAGGCAGAGAGAATAAATAGAAGGAGAAATCTGGGAAGAAAAGATCAAGGAGCAAGAAAAGGAGGAGAGGAGGATGCCAGCGGCCAGCCACCCAGCTACACAGCCAGCGACGGAGTAAGAAAGATGGAACGATATGCAGAAATAGAAAAAGGTAAAAGCCCAGAGGCAAAAGTCAGATGGTATAATTTAATTTAAAAGCTGGCAAGAAATAAGCCAAGCTAAGGCCAGGCATCTATACGAAAGGATAAGCCTCTGTGTATTTATTTGGTAGCTGGGTGGCGGGACCCCCAAAGAGTTAAAGAGTCAAAAGCAGCCAACAACAGGCGCCTGCTGCTAAGCCTGGTGCTGTGAGTTCAGTCCCCAGAATCTGCATGGAAAAGGAAAGGACTGACTCCTGAAAGTTGTCCTCTGGCCACACCGTAACGTATGCACGCACGCATACAAATAAATAAGTACTTGTGATAAGCAATAAATTATTTATTGATCTGAAAGAGACTTACAATACTAAGTAGTAAGCTGGCCATAGTGTCCTAGAACTCAGAAGGTAGAGGCAAGCTGGTCTACATTGCTGGTTCTAGGCTAGCCAGGGCTGTGTAGTGAGACCCTATGTCCAAAAAAGAAAATAAGAGCAGTACTAAGTAATAAGATCTACCTGGAGCCTCGAGTGGTGCTGTCTGCCTGTAATTTCAGCACTCGAGAGACTGATCCAGGAAGTGCATGAGTTTGAGGCCATGCTGGAGCACTGCAAGTTCCAGTCCATCCTGGGTTACATAGTGAGACTCTACCTCAAAAACAAAACAAGTCTTACACGGCATGATTCCAGTTTTATGAAATACATGCACACATATAACGTCACCTTGAACCCAGTATGTAATTTGAACTCAGGCTGACCTTGAACTTACAGAGATCTGCCTTCCTCTACCTCTCAAATCCTGGGATTATAGGTATGCCTACTACACGTAAATACAATTTTTTGTTTGTTTTTGAGACAGGGTTTTTCTGTGTAGCTCTGGCTGTCCTACAACTTGATTTGTAGACCAGTGTGGCCTCAAATTCAGAGACCTGCTTGCCCCTGGCCTCCCAAGCACTGGGACTTAAAGTGTGTGCCACCACACCTAGCTTATAAGTACAATTTAAAAAAGGATTAGGTAAGTCATAATCATTTTCTAGAACCGGGTGTAATGTGAATCTTTATGAAGGCCTCTGATGGAGTGTGTCATCTCCTTTCGGGGATCTGCCCCTTCAGAGGAGAGTGCTGAAAATATGAAGGGGATATCTTTTAGGGGCTCAGGACTGTAGGCTCTTTACTGGAGCACAAGTTGACCATCTTGTGCTCCCTGTGGACTGATGCTCTGTTAGAAGCCGGCAGGACCAAGTGCCAGACAGTTGCCATTGGTTTCTGAGTCTCTAGGCTATAAGGCAATGGTTTCTCAACATGTGGGTTGTGACTCCTTTGGGGTTCAAGGACCCTTTCACAGGGGTCACCTAAGACCATCAGAAAACACAGATATTTACATTACGATTCAGAACAATAGCAAAATTACAGTTGTGAGTTAGCAATAATGAAATAATTTTATGGTTGGGGGTCACCACATGAGAAACTATATTAAAGAGTCGAACTACACATTAGGAAGGTTGAGAACCACTGCTGTGTGGTTTTCAAAAACCGGAAAGACCTGGACATAATGGTACACTCCTTTAATCATAGCCCTCAGGAGGAAGAGGCAGAAGGAGCGCTGTAGTTTGAGACAAGTCTGGTCTACATAGTGAGTTCTAGGCTTAGCCAGAGCTACAGAGTGCAAGAGTGTACAGTGAGACCCTTTCTTAAAAAAAACAAAAACAAATTAAAACAAACAAAAACCACAATAACAACAACAACAACAACCGTAAGGCACAAACATGAAGAAGCCGGGCCTGGTAACGCAGGCCTGTAAGCCCAGTTCTTAGGGAAGCTAAGGCAGAGGATTTCAAGCTGAGGGTCCCCCTGAGTGACAGAGCAAGCTTCAGCCTGACCTACATAGTGAGACCCTGTCTTACAGGAAGAATGTTTGCTTAGCAGGCCCAAGGCCCTGAGTTTGATCTTTATCACAATGGAAAACAAAAAACAAAACCAAGAAGAGTTATTTTAGTAATTTGCTGATCCGCCTTATCTATCTACCCTGTCTACTATCTGTCTATTTAGCTACAGATGTCTACCTCCTTGCTGCTGATTACCCAGGCGGGCTCCAGACTCCGGGTTCCAGCCATCCTCCTGCTTCATCCTCTTAAGGAACTGGGATAACAGGAGCATACCAGTAGGTCCCACTTCCTCAACTATTTCTTTTAAATTATCATTACATTGATTGATTGACTGATTGATTGACTTTGTGTGTGTGTGTGTGTGCCTGTGTTTGCCATAGTGCTTGTGTGGAGGTTAGAGGACAACCTCCAGGGATTGGTTCTCTCCTTCCACTCTGTGGGTCCTGGGGATTGAACTCAGGTCATCGGGTTTAATGGCAAGCTCCTTTACCTGCTGAGCCATCTCACTGGCCCTTCCTCAGCTATTTCTTAGAGAACTGGGGAGATCTGGTCAGTCACCGGATCGTGTTCGCATTCCCATTTCCAACCAGGACTCACACGGAGCACTAGGTCAAAGCCTTCTCTGCAAATTCTTTCTTCTACGTGTTACCGAGTCGGTGTTAGCAAGGTGGTCTTCTCGGTATTCACAAGTCAGCCTGCTCGATTTAGAGCGCCCAGGTTTAGTGGTCACTAAAAAAGAGGCCAAGTGTGACTTTCTTGAGAGCACAGAGTAGCAGGGCCATCCAGAATCCTTTGGCTCTTTTAGCTATTCGGTTAAAATTTGTTCTCCAAACATTTAGCAAATACCATTTTTATGTCCAACCCTGAGCACAGAAAGAGAAACAAGATAAGTAGTCCGGGGAAGCACAGAATCGGGTGGGGGGGATATTTGGAAAGAAATAATTACCAGACAGTGTGTGTATGAAAGGTGTGTACAGGACAAGGAGTGACTAATTCTGTCCAGGAGGAGGGATGCAGGAACAGGGTGGAGAAGGAAGCTTGGCGAGTGCACAGGAGAAGGTCCCACAGGCCAGGGAACAGTAAGAACACGGCAGGGCACCTCCAACTATGATGTTCAGTGAGTTAATGGTGGTGTGGCCAGCCAGGAAACAAGCGGAGGAGGGCAGGGAATGCAGCTGGAAAGGCAGGTTGGGGCCAGATTCGGAAGAGCCTCGTGATGCTCCAGTACAAGCAGGCGCTTCGTGTGTGTGAAAGGCTGCCTGCTTCCGGCCTTCTCAGAAGAGCCCAAGTGTCCGCCCTTGACCCAACAATTACAATAATGACAATAATTTAGACTAATCACTCCAGATTTCATGCATGCCTTTTATGTTATGAGTTCTAGGCCAGCCATGCTGAGGCTGAGATGCCTTTGCGTCTCAAGTGCTGGGATTTCAGCTGGGAGCCACTGGTTTAGTTTGCTTTCTATCAATGTGATAAAAGACCATGACCAAAAGCAGCTTGAGGAGGAAAGGGTTTATTTCATTGTACAGCTTGACGTCCATCATCCAGAGAAGTCAGGGCAGGAGCTCAAGACAGGGACGTAGAGGCAAGAACTGAAGCTGAGACCATGGAGGAATACTGCTGACTGGCTTGCTCCGCATGACTTGCTCAGACTACTGTCTTCTATACCCAGGACCCCCTGCCTCGGGGAGACATCATCACAATGGGCTGGGCCCTCCCACATCAACCATTAGTCAGGAAAATACTCTACAGACTTGCCCACAGGCCAATCTGGTGGAGGCATCTTCTCAATGGAGGTTCCTCTTCCCAGATGACTCTAGCTTGTGTCAAGTTGACAGAAAACTAACCAGGACTGGCTCTTTCATTCCTTTTAATATTTAGGTTTTGGTCAGTGAGAACCACTTTAGACTCAGTTATTCAACTTTTACTCGATTTTCTCTAAGTAAGATAGAATGTTTATGCATCTAACAAGCCAGGTGTGGTGGTGCAGGTCTTTCATCCCAGCACTTGGGAGGCAGAGACAAGCAGGTCTCTGTGAGTTCGAGGATAGCCTTCTCTACATAGTGAATTCCAGGACAGCCAGGGCTATATAGACAGACCCTGTCTCAAAACAAAACCAAAACCAAAACCAAACAAGAATATCTCTGCATTTAAATACACCCTAATTTCATGGACAGGTCAAGTCTCGAATCATAACACACACAGAGACATCATACACACACACACACACACACACACACACACACACACACACACACACACAGACATACACACTGTTCTCCTCAGTGTCAGGGATGGAAACTCCAAATGCCCCACCTCAGCCCAAAGCTTCATACTTTCTCTCTCTCTCCCTCTCTCTCTGGTTTTTTTTGAGACAAGGTTTCTCTGTGTAGCTTTGGAGCCCTTCCTGGAACTCACTCTGTAGACCAGGCTAGCCTCAAACTCACAGAGATCCACCTGCCTCTGTCTCCCAGGTGCTGGGATTAAAGGTATGGGCCGCCACCATCCGGGCCTTCATATGCTTTTTTATTTTATTTTTTTATTTTATTTTAAAGATTTATTTATTTATTATGTATACAGAAGAGGGTGCCAGATCTCATTACAGATGGTTGTGAGCCACCATGTGGTTGCTGGGAATTGAACTCAGGACCCCTGGAAGAGCAGTCAGTGCTCTTAACCTCTGAGCCATCTCTCCAGCCCTCATATGCCTTTTTAATCTCACAACTTTCCTATGAACTGGCTGTGTGACCCAAAGGCTGGGTCAGATCAATGTTTAGCCATGCTTTGTGCTTTCTAGTACAATGTAAGGAGTACATAATTTCTGGTTTTTCCTTTTTTTAATTTCCCAGATATGATTCCTAAAAGCTACAACGTAATTCATAAAACATTTTATTTTATTTTTTTAAAGATTTATCTATTTTACTTTATGTGCATAAGTGTTTGCCTGCATGTATGTATATGCAGCATGTGGTCTTGGTGCTCATGTCAGAAAAGGGTGTCAGACCCCCTGGAACTGGAGTTACAGAGTTGTGAGCCACCATGTGGGTGCTGGGAACCTACCCCAGGTTGTCTGCAGGGCAGTGAGCACTATTTAGACTCTGGAGCCATCTCTCATTTTAAATTGTTCTGTTGGTGGCGCATGCCTTTAGTCCCAGCACTGGGGAGGGAGGCAGAGGCAGGCGGATCTCTGTGAGTTCGAGGCCAGCCTGGTCTACAGGGTGAGATCCAGGACAGCCAGGCTGTTGCACAGAGAAATTGTTCTGTCGGGACATGGATGGGCTGAGTTGGCACAGTGCCCACTGAGCAGGCACAGGAAGTCCTGGGTTGGTCCTCAGTGATGCAGATGTGGTGGTGCACACTTGTAATAACCTGGCACTTGGGGGTAGAAGAGGGTGAGAAGTTCAAGGTCATATTCAACTATATCCTGAGTTCAAGGTCAGTCTATGCTATAAGAGACTGACTCAAAAAGCCTTACTGATGTAAAGAGCGCACACTCTACTGATTTTCAGTATATTTACAGTCTTGTAAGGTGACTGTCACTATCTAGAACACTAAAACCATCCTGAAGCTTTGTACCAGGTAGCTGTCCTGTCACGACCATTCCTTATCACCCACCAGCACCTGCCAACTGCTAACCTCATTTTCTGTCTCTCTAGATTTCCTTGTTCTGGAGCTTCCCTACAGAAGGAATCATACAGTATGTCCCATTTTGTCTGGTTTCGTTCACTTAGCATGAGGTTTTTCAGGCATCAGCCCGTACCTCAGTTCCTTCTTCTGGCTGAGTAATATTCCAGTAAATGATTATATCCCATCTTAATTATCCCATCATCAATTGGCGGGCATTTGGCTTGGTACCACTTTGGGCTATCATGAATAATACTGGTACTGTGAGCATCATATCCAGGCTTTCTCGTGAACATACGATTTCAATTCTCTTGCTGCTTGTCTATTTTTGTGGTGTTACAATTGTCGGGTTCAAGCACCACCAGATTATAGTGGTATAAAGAGCCTTTCTGCTCGCTTCTCCCTGATGGCTAAGGAACCTCCCCCGACCTAGCTTTTGTTGTTGTTATTGTTTTGTTTTTAGGGTTGGCTCTTCCTGTGTTGCATAGTTTGGTCTTGACTATCAGGGCTGAAATGATCCTCACCTCAGGTGCCCGAGTGCAGGTACTGGCTTCCCATTATTGAGGATTCTTGTCTAACCATGATCTCATTAGGTGTTGCAATGGTTCTTGTAGTTCTACCACTCTATTTGCATAATTAGTCAGGATTTTTCTAGACTGAGTCATAGATGGAAGAAGGTAAACTAAATGCTTTTTAAACATTCATCCTTTTCACTCATATTTATTGGTACTATTTTTAGTTCATTCTTTGAGAATTTCATGAATGCATACAGTGTATTTTGATCATATTCACTCCCCTTCCAATCCCTCCTGGATTGCTCTGCACCCACCTTTTTTTTTAAAAAAGACAGGGTCTCCTGTAGTCCGGGATGGCTTTGGACTGGTTGTGTAGCTGAGGTTGATCTTGAACTCCTGATCCTTCTGCCTCAGCATCCCAAGTGCTGGGATTACAGGCATGCATGACCATCCTCAGGAAGATAAATATCTGATTTTTTTTTTTCATTTATAAAATATTGAAGCTGGGCGGTGGTGGTGGTGGCGCAGGCCTTTAATCCCAGCACTTGGGAGGCAGAGCCAGGCGGATCTCTGTGAGTTCGAGGCCAGCCTGGGCTACAGAGCGAGATCCAGGACAGGCACCAAAACTACACAGGGAAACCCTGTCTCGAAAAAAAAAAAACAAAAAACAAAAAACAAAAAAACAACAACAACAACAACAACAACAAAAACCAACAAAACTCTATATAACTTTTAGGTATCTAAATGGCCAGGGCTCTCTATGGAGTTGCAAATCAAAGTTATGGGCTGTTGCAGCAATGTTCTAGCCATTGCTCAGCTGACTATCTCTTGTGGTGGACTCAAGACTCAATAAACCTGCTTTCTAAAAAAAAAAAAAAAAAAAGCCAGGCGGTGGTGGCACACGCCTTTAATGCCAGCGCCCAGGAGACAGAGGCAGGTGGATCTCTGTGAGTTTGAGGCCTGCCTGGTCTACAGAGCGAGCTTCAGGACAACCAGAGATACACAGAGAAACCCTGTCTCAAAAAACAAAACAACAGAGGTTGAAGAAAAAGAAATTCTTTCCCTTCTCTGCAGCCCTCACGTTTTTCTCACACAGGTGAGTGCCTCTCTCTGCTGAAGCCGCTCTCTTCCAATCGATCAGGCTCCTCATACCATTCTTTCACACTACACCCCAAGTACCCCTTATTCTGCACTATAACAGATCCAGGACTGAGGCCCCAAAGGCCAAACTCCAAGTGGGTGAGTGGGCACGGATTCTGAGCTGGACATCTTTTATGGATGGGTGAGAGATATTTTTTTTTAATGGAGAAACATAGTAACAATCTCATTGGCAGCACCGTGTTCTCTGCAATGAACATGCATTACCCACAGTGGAATAAAAAGTAAGTGTTTCAAAACTAAACAAAAGAGCCAGCCGGGAAGGAAGGAAACCGGGTATTCTCGCTCTCCAGTGCCCTTTCCTCTCCACAGACTGCATCCTTGACTTTCTGTTCCAGGGAGAATGGAACCTTTTCCCTGACTCAGAGTTTCAAGTGTTTCCCACCCCCTCAGGCTGCAGCAGGCGCGGGAGCAATGGAATCATGCCCCTGCACCAGTGCAGAGCAGTCTGCAAGAGCTCTGGGAACCAGTCCACCGACCTGCCTGAAGACGGGAATGTTAACTAGCAGTTGTGGTTAGTCTCTCGCAGACTAAACTCACCAGGCTTCCCATCGGGTCCCAAGAAACACTACTGTTCGGCTTAAACATATCTTATCTCTCAGGGAACTCTCAAGGGTGGGAGAGATAGTGGAGTCATCTCAAGGCTCCTTCCAGTCTCGGGGATCCGTGACTAACCGCAGCTCTTCAGGCCCAGGCGTCCAGTAAGGGTTCTGATGATGAAGCCGAGTGGATGCTGGTTAGATACTTACCTGTGTGGTAAGCACTATGAAGAGACTTGTGTCGTGCCCGCCTTCCAGAGCAGGCACCTCAGAAGAAGGAAGAAGCCTTCCTGAGGCAGAGCAGTCCCCCGCAGGTGCTCCGGAGTCCCACAGACCCGAATCTAACCTCTACTCTGCCACTTCTGGATTTGGTGATGGCAGGCATATTCTCTGAGACTTGTACATGAAAACAAGCTCTCTTCTATACTGGACGATGTCCCCATCTGAGCCTCATTTTAAAAAGTTTCACGTTACAGTTATTTCTTTGGTGTAGGTAGGTGTGCTACAGTGAACACATAGAGGTCAACTTGTGAGACTCGGTAGCAGGCTTGTCATTTTGGGAGGGAGACATACTTACAGTTGAATGCCATCAAGAGAGAGCAGCAGGAGGAGGAGATCTGGGGGCCTCTCCTTCCTGAGTCTCCACTCTTCAACCCAGGGACTTCCCACTAGCCCCTGCTGAGCCAGGCTCCGCCTCAGGCTCATTTTAGAGACTCCTGTATTCCCATGCGGATCAGCATCCATCTTCCCCCACCTACACTGGTGGCAGCCTGACACCAAGTTCTTCCTAGCCATTGAGAGAAGAAATGGAAGTTTCCTCCCTTCCTCGGGAGACTCTCTTCCCCTCCCTTTTGCGGGGGAGCCGACTGCGCTCTCTGGAGGGACTGAGGGAAGCCGGGCTAGCTCTAATGTGATTTTGCCTAGATGGAGCTGGCCGCTGGGAACCACTTTCCCCAGGCTTGCCCTCTGCTGGGGAAACTCCATGACAAGGCAGCTGGCTTGAGGGTGCTTTGGAGCCAGAAGGGACCACACAGGAACATTCAGGCCAGAGATAAATGCTGAGGCTACCTTTCTTTCCTGAGCGTTCCCTGGAAAGTCAGTGCTTTGGGGAAAAGGTGCGCTTGCTCAAAGCACAAAAGGAAATACAAAGGAGAAATAATAGGAGAGAGAGAGAGAGAGAGAGAGAGAGAGAGAGAGAGAGAGAGAGAGAGCGCAAATACAACAGAGCATAAGACTTCACTGGGCTCTGAAAGTTAAAGTCCTAACGCTGTGGTTAGGCCATGTGATTTTTTTTGGTCATGCCATTTATGATGTTTGCCCAATTTCTAAAACAAGTGTTCTAAGACCTCATAGAACTGCACACGGCCTTAGTTGATATACTCTGTGGAAAATTAGAATGCAGGAGAGAGTCGATTTTCATTTATTCCACAGATGTTTGAAGAGAAACAAAAATCACTGAATTCTGGAGTCTTTGTGAGTGATCAGTTTTATTCTTCAGCAATGGAAACCATAAGTGCCACTCAATTTGTTGGGTGCCTGATTGTGCAGTCAAATGTTTATCATTCACCAATGACACCCCAAAAAGGCTTCAGAACTGGTTTCTCTGGGTAGTTGAGGACTGACACATGATCCAATCTGCATCTCCTATGAGCCCCGGGCTCTCTGGGAACCAGTCTCTGGGAACTACAGCACCACATTTCTGTTCCCGGGGAGGCCTGGATGACAAGCTACATGTCACTCTGTGGCCCACAGAAGGAGCTGTGTCCCCGCTGGAATTGAAAATCATCCTTGAAAGCTGCAACTTTTACAGGGAAGGTTACCATGCCAACCACAGCCTCCTTGCCCAACAGGGATGAAAGGAAACAAGGCCCTGGGTGACAGGCAGCCATTGTGTGTTCACAGACTTGCCTGGAATCTATCAGTGGCTGCTAACTGCTGCTCAGCAGGACAGGGCAGGGAAATTCAGGTTAGATTTCAATGGGACTCCAGGACAGGCTGGCCTGGGAAATGCGCTTCTGAGAGTGATACCCATCTCTTGGTGAAATGTGTGGGTGTGGTACTGACAGCAGGTGTGGACGGGAGGGTGTCCTACATACCAGGATCAGGCTGTGGTGGGAACTCAGTTTCCTCTGGGTTCATTTTTGCCACCTTTGTCCTCTGGAGGAAGTACAGGACAGTAGGGCAGGTCACTGAAGCGGTGGCCGGAGAGAGTCAGGGCCACACACACACCTCAGCTAAAAGCAATACAATCTAACTGGGCCTGGTGGCACAGGCCTGTATCTCAGCTTCTCTGGAGACCGAGGCAGGAAGATGGCAAGTCTGTACTGCAGGAGTTCAAGGCCATCCTGTGCCACTGAGTGAGACCCTGTTTTAAAATGAAAAATACAAAAAGAGCTGGGGTTATAGGTCTGCGGGAGAGCCTTTGCCTAGCATGTACAAGACCTTGAGTTCCAGTTTAATATTTAAAGGACGCCGGAGTGGGGCAGCCTCACCACAACACACACACACACACACACACACACACACACACACTCTCTCTCTCTCTCTCTCTTTCATTTGATTACCACAAACCTGCAAAGCAGGACCCTAGCCCCCTTTCACAGAAGACCTGGAGCCTCTGAGAAGGTTTCTTTTCCAACATTAACCAGCGGGTAAGGAGAGAAGCTGGGATTAGACTTTCTCTGAGCCCTGGAGGGGAAACCCCACACCTTAGGGACGCTTTATTTTCTTCTAAGCATGTCTTCCGAAGCAGCTCCCTGTTCCATCTTTTAACCGGAGGAAGTTATGGGGACTCAGTCAGCAGACATCTGGGAAAACCTCTCAGCTCACAACAACCGGGTGGCCACTCTGGGCTGTGCCCGCGCCCAGGCATGCTTCACCCGCAAAACAGAGAAGGCGGGTTGCTCAAGGTTGCAGAGCGTGCGTGGTCACACTGGGATTCCGCGCCGGCTGGGGAATCCACCAGGCCCCGCGTCCCGGGACGAAGTGTGTGCAGTTCCTACGGGGAACTGCATGCTGCCCCCTCGGGGCCCCCGCGTCCCGGGATGGCGTGCACGCTGCTCCCTCCGGGCCCCGCGTCCTGGGACGGAGTGCATGCTGCTCCCTCCGGGCCCCCTGTCCCGGGATGGCCTGCATGCTGCTCCCTCCGGGCCCCGCGTCCTGGAACGGAGTGCATGCTGCCCCATCCGGGCCCCGCGTTCCGGGATGGCCTGCATGCTGCCCCCTCCGGGCCCCGCGTCTCGGGACGGCGTGCACGCTGCCCCCTCCGGGCCCCGCGTCCCGGGACGGAGTGCACGCTGCCCCCTCCGGGCCCCGCGTCCCGGGACGGAGTGCACGCTGCCCCCTCCGGGCCCCCTGTCCCGGGACGGAGTGTACGCTGCCCCCTCCGGGCCCCCTGTCCCGGGACGGAGTGCATGCTGCCCCCTCCGGGTCCCGCGTCCCGGGACGGAGTGCATGCTGCTCCCTCCGGGCCCCGCGTCCTGGAACGGAGTGCATGCTGCCCCCTCCGGGCCCCGCGTCCTGGGACCGGGGGCACGGCGCGGGCTCGGCGGCGGAAGTGCCTCGGTCCCGGGCTCCCCGCCCCCGCCCCGCCCCCGCCCCGCCCCCCGCCTCCCCGCGCCATGTATGGCGCTTCCTTCCCGAGCCCTACAAGGAGTTTCCTTTCCTGTCACCAGCCCATACATGGCGCTTCCTTCCCGGCGCAGCTGGCAGGCTGCCCGCGGGCTCGAGCACGGCCTCGGCGAGCAGCCCGCGGCGCCGTGACCCTGCCAAGGAGGGGAACGCCAGACAGGCCGGCCTCCGGAGCCCCTCGGGACAGCGCCGCCTGCCACCCCCGTCAGGTCAGAGGCGCCCACCGTCGCCGGCCGTTTCATCCGCCCCGCTCTTCTCCCCCTCGCGCGCACGCAGCACCCCATCGCTGGACATCCTTTAGCAGCTCGCAGCTCCTAAGCCGCCGCCACCCTCCGCCCTACCCCCGTCTCGCTGGGCGACTTGGTCTTTCGGGAGCATCTGGCTGCTCCCCGCTGCTCCTCGCCTTTACTCAAATGCCTTCCTCGCACCCCTGCGGTGGAGCGAAGGAAGGCTCCCAGCTCCCCCTAAGGTGGTTCAGGCTGATGGCCCGAGGGAAACCGTTCCTGTGCTCATCCCACAGGTCGGCTGACCATGCACCCAGCAGCTCTACGCCCCTTGGTTTGTCCAGACTGCAGTCTCGGTCTTCCTTGTTGTCGCGTTCCTAGTTCCCACCTCACATAACGATGCTATTTTTTGAGTGAAAGTAAAGCAGGAAAGGACCCTCTTATCAGGCCTCCGCAGCCCTCTTAGGTTTCCTGTGGCGTGGAGGCTCAGGAGCTCCAGACCCTGGCAGAGTGATCCAATATTGTAAGATGGAGGAGGGGTGGGGCGCGGGAGTAGCAACAGTACCCACGAGGTGTCCCCGACCCCCCTCCGGAGTGGCCTCTCTTCCTCTGCCTGACAGCTCTTCATGCTCTGTTGCAAGCACGGACGAGCCCCTGCAGGCCCTGCTACAGCAGCTGCCGGACTTAAACCTGGGCCAGACACGCAGGTACCCTGAGGTGATCTGCACTAAGGAGAGGTCAGAGAGAGAGAGAGACAGGCACCACAGTCATTGAAGTCCAGGCTTAGTGCTGGGTGGAGACAAGCAAGCCTCCATGTTGCCCGGTATCCATCTTGAGAGCCTTGCCGCCAGAGAAGGGGGTTTCTAGTGCCAGGCAGCCTGTGGGCTGTTGTTGTGTTTGTTTATTTTTACATTACATCTTATTTATTTATTTGTGTGTGTGTGTGTGTGTCTGTGTGCCGCAGCACGCATGTGGAGATCAGGGGACAATATGTAGGCGTCTGATCTACCATGGGTGTCCCAGGGCGCAAGCTCAGGTCATCGTGGGTCGGCAGCAGGTGCTTTCTGCAGAACTATCTTTTCGTCAGTGTTTCTTCCTCTTCCTCCTTCCAGACTTCCTTTTTCTGGTTTCGCTCTAGAAGGAACTGATTTTCAGGCTGCCAGTCTCCACCAGCTACCAAACACCCATGCCCTGTGGCTATAACTAAGGCCTTTCAGTTTCCCGTGTGTGCCCGGGTCATCTTGAGTGCCGGTGAATAGGGTGCTTGGAGAGGCTCTCCAAGGTCCAGGAGTTAGGTGCCCACACCCCTGTCCTGGGGTTCTCTTGCCTGGTTTCCCACCGCGGCTGCGGGCCCTGAGCATTGTCCTTAGCTTGGCTACCGTCTCTAGTGGGAGATCCGGGAAGACCAGGCTTCCTGCCATCCTTCCCGCCGGCCCCTCGCTACCTTTCGCCCTCTGCTGGCCGACGCCTCCCGGGCGAGGGCAGGGCAGGGTGTGGAGGCGGCGACTGCTGGTGAGGCTGAGAGATCCCGGGCTGGAAACCAGAGAGCTATTTATAACAGCCTGGTGGAGGACCGTGTCGAAGGTGTTGAACTCCGCTAGGATGCTACAGGCTTCGCGGGAACCCCATGCTTCTGCTTGGGCAGACCCAATTCTCGGTGAGGGAGCTGTGGGTCTCAGAAAACCCTACGAATTGGTAGCGGTCCTGAGTCCGCTATGAAAGCTCTGATGCCAGCTCTTCGGTTCCTTTCGAGGGTTGGATATTTGATCTGGGTTGAGAAGGTGAACCTTTTTGAAGAAATAAAAAAGCCACGTGACACTCAGTGTAACCGTCACCTGGGACTTCCAAGATCTTGTTTTGAGACAGGAACTGTGTGTGTGTGTGTGTGTGTGTGTGTGTGTGTGTGTGTTTTTCCGTCCATAGCACTGGCTGTCCTGAAACGCACTATGTAGACCAGCCTGGCCTCTGGAATCCCCAGAGATCTAGCTGTCTTAGCCTCCCAAGTGCTGAGATTAAAGGTATGTGCCACCACACCCGGCTCGTGCTTTTTTCTTACCTCAACCAAATCTCCACAGGAGAGAAAGAAAAAAAAAAGCCACCCACTGCTAATAGTACCAACCTCTCCCTACCTCAGCTGGATTGGATGCCTTTTTCTTTCTTTTTGAAGCAATATTAGAGTTTATTAGGATATTTTAGAGGTTTAAAATTACATTTATTTTGTGTGTGTGGGGGTGGAAATCTGACAGTGTACACATATGGATCCCTCTTGGGAGTTCCACCTTCTACCATGTGGGTCCCAGGGATTAAATTTAGACCATCAGGCTTGGCTAGTGCTTTTAACCCATTCATCCATGTCCACAACCCTTCGTAAGAAATTTTTAATATACATAATTTTCATGTGTACGAGTGCTGGCCTGCATGTATGTATGTGCACTGTGGGTGTGCCTGGTGTCACTGGAGGTCAGATGGGGTGTTGGAGTCTCTGGAATTGGCGTTATGGACAATTGTAAGCCACCCATGTGGGTACAGGGAACCAAATCCTGGTTAAGAGCAGTAAGAGCTTTCAACTGCTGGGCCATCTCTCCAGCCCCCCCCCCCCCGCAGATTTTAAAGAACATTTTATTGTTTTTAAATTCCGTGTTTATGTGTGTCTGTGTGAACATGTGAATGCAGGTGCCTGCAGAATCCAGAAGAGAGTGTCGGATCCCCTGGAGCTGGAGACATAGATGTGTGAGTTCTGGGAACGGAACTTGGGTCCTCTGCAAGAGCAGTGTGTGCTCTTTAACTGCCAAGCCTCCCTCCAGCTTTTATTAGAGATTTGTAATCACTGGGGTTGGGAGGAAGAAGGGTCTCGGGAAGAAAGTCCAGTGCTTTTGTCTGCCTCGTCCCGTGGACTCCTCTGCCCAGGGCCTTGTGCCTGTCGTTTGTCTGGGTTTTACTTCTAGAGCAGGCGTTCTTATTGACGTGTCTGCCGAGGTGACTGCTAGAGTCCCGCTGTCACATGAATACATTGAATAGATGGTTGCCAGCACTGTTTGTGGAATGATGGTTCATGCATACTTCATCACCATGCTGGCTTATGGTTTGGAAAGCAGCTTGGGGTGTTTCAGTCTTTCCCCCAAAGCTGTGACAAGTCCTGGCATCTGGCTGGCTTCTCAGTACTGTTCAGCCCTGACAGAACACGACAACACAAAGGACAGTCTGGCTAGCTGGGAACTCTGCAGTGTAGACCAGGCTAGCTTTAAACTTGGGGCCATCCTCGTGCCTCTGCCTCATAAGCGCTTTTATCTTTTCTTCTTCTCCCTGCCCGCACCCCTGGGATCAAAGCCATTGTCTTTCCCACACTGGGCAGCCATTCTGCAATGGAACCATATCTCCAGCACTTCCATATATGGTGCACTTCTGTATCTTTTTTTTTTATTTAAAGATTGATTTATTTATTATGTGTACAGTGTTCTGTGTGCATGTATCCCTGCAGGCCAGAAGAGGGCGCCAGATCTCATTACAGATGGTTATGAGCCACCATGTGGGTGCTGGGAATTGAACTCAGGACCTCTGGAAGAGCAGTCGGTGCTCTTAACCACTGAGCCATCTCTCCAGCCCCCACTTCTGTATCTTTAAAAAAAAATTATTTTTGGTTGGTTGTGGCACACATCTTTAATCCTAGGACTCGGGAGACAGAGGCAGGTGGATCTCTGTGAGTTAGAGGTCAGCCTGGTCTACAAAGCAAGTTTCAGGACAGCTAGGGCTGTTACACAGAGAAACCCTGCCTTGAAAAAACAAACAAAAAGCGTTTATTTTTCATTATGTGCATATGCATGTGATGGGTGTGTGCACTGGCCTGCAGGTGCTCTGAGAGGCCAGAAGAGGGTGTCAGACCCCCTGGAGCTGGGGTTGCAGGCAGCTTTGAGCCTGGGTCCTGGAAACTGAACTGGGGTCGTGTAAGAGCAGTATACACTCTTTGCTCTTCCACGTGCTTCGAATCTTCTCCAATTTCACACTCACAGGCTCGCTCTGTAGGTATCCTCTCCTTGGGTATGAAGTAGCTTTGGAGCTTCCTGATAATGGTCCAGCCTCTTTCTCCAAACTGCATTGTGCGCATAAGGACCTTTTGAAAAAGAGGTTTGAATTTATCACCTCCCTGCTTAAAGTACCTCAGCAGTTTTTCTTCAAATGAGTTGTAATCTTCGCCCCACTTTTCACACTCAGCTGGATCTGCTCCCTGGCTTGCTCCCCCCCCTCCCTCTCCCCCTCCCTCCCTCCCTCCCTCCCTCCCTTCTTCCTACTCTCCCTCTCTTCCTTTTGCAGTAAGTAGGGTCTCACATAGCTCAGGCAATCCTCAGATTTGCTCTGTATCTGAAACTGACCTGGTCCTCCTTCCACCTCCCACATGCTGGGAGGACAGAAGTGCATCCCAGGGCTCATCTTCCTGGTTTCTGGAGGTTCACCTTTTGTTACACTCCCCCTAGCTCAAAAGATTCCATTCACATCGGCCTCCTCAATGAGTTGTTCCGGACTAGGGATCCCTTTTCTCTGTCAGGTCAGGTTGCCCCATGATTTCACACATGGTCTCCTTCAGGATGTCACATCAGTTAGAGTGATTCACTAGTCCGAAAGTCTAGGGTTGTCTCTTTTGTTCATGAAATATTCCTGGAGCTGGCCCTTTGCTTGTCTAGAGTGTGTGAGAAACAACTTAGTACATTTAATAAAACCTTATTTCAAACTTGAGCCTGAGAGAAAGGCTAAGTAACATGTTCAAAGCCACCAAGCCTTTAAGTGGAATGCCACTGTTACCCTGGACAGCTGACTCCAATGTCCACCCCACAGCTGTTAAGTTCTTCTTGAAAGTAAACCTGCAGAGAAGGGGCTGGGCCTCAGGTTCGATCCCCAGCACCCACACACATGGCCACTCACAACTGTCTGTGACTCCACCAGTCCCAGGGGATCCAGTGTCCTTTTTGACCTATGGTGCACAGACATAAGGCAGGCAAATACCCATTCATTGAAAAAAAAAAACTTTTAAAAAAAGAATGAAAGAAAAGAAAAACCAGGGAAGAGGAGAAGGGAAGACGGAATCAGGGAAGAAAGCCAAGGAGCTGTTCTCTGTGATCACAAAATGCTGCAGAGTTGAGGTTAAGATCAGGGAAGACATTTGAATGGCTGATAAGCATATGAAAAGATGCTCCCCGCTATTAGTCATCAGAAAATGCAAATCAAAACCGTAGTGACACCAGCAATGAACAATCTGAAAAAGAAATTAAGAAGACAATTAATTCCATTTTCAACCACGAAGAAATGCCCAGGAATAAATTTAACTCGGGTTAGAAAGATTTATACAATGGAAATGATAAACCATTGCTGAAAGAAAAAATCTAAATAAGTAGACAGTCATTCTGTGTTCTTGGGTTGCAGGACTCTCTCTCTCTCTCTCTCTCTCTCTTTTTTTTTTTTTTTTTTTTTTTTTTTGAGACAGGGTTTCTCTGTGTAGCTTTGCGCCTTTCCTGGAACTCGCTCTATAGACCAGGCTGGCCACGAACTCACAGAGATCCACCTGCCTCTGCCTCCCGAGTGCTGGGATTAAAGATGTGCACCACTGTTACCTGGCAAGTTTTTGTTGTTGTTCTGTTTTGTTTTTAGTGAAAAATGAACAAAGGACAGGAACACAGTACTGCAAAAATGTCCAACAGTCACATGAATATGTGTTTGAATAAGATTCGTTAAGGACGTACAAATGAAAACCACGGTGAGTTTCTGCTTCCCACCCACTAAGGAGGGAGAACAAAGAAGTCAGACTAGCTGGGCAGTGGTGGTGCCTGCCTTTAGTCCCAGCAATGGGGAGGCAGAGGCAGGCAGATCTCTGAGTTCGAGGCCAGTCTGGTCTACAGAGTGAGTTCCAGGACAGCCAGTTACATAGAGAAACCCTGTCTGGAAAAACAAAACAAAACACCCCAACAACAACAAAAGAAGCAGACTAGAAGGCTGGCAGGGCAGTGGAGAGCTCAGAGTGCTTTGTCCACTGTTGGGAATGTAAAATGAACCCCCTGACAAGGGCTCTGTGAAGGCTTGTCAGGTGTTAAACATTCCGGTACAGTGGTGCATGCTGGGACCCATGCATTCAGGAGGCTGAGACAGGAGGATTATCACCCACCTGGGCCTTGCCTAATCCTCTTCTTTCCAAAAACAAAAACACCAACAAAGAACGAAACAAAATCCAGAAAAACAAACAAAACCCAAGATATACTATGTAACCCAAGATATACTATGTAACTCAAGATATACTATGTAACCCAGTGATTCTATTCTGAAATGTCGGCCTGACTGGCGGTTTGAATGAGAACGGCTCCCATAAACTCATGTGTTTGAATGGTTGGTCCCCAGTTGGTGGAACTGTTTTGGAAGGATTAGGAGTATGGCCTTGTTACCAGAGGTGCGTTACTGGGGGTGAGCTTTGAGGTTCCAAAAGCCCCATTTCATTCCCGATGTGCTGTTTCCTGTTTGTGGATGAAGATGTGAGCTCTCAGCAGCTGCTGCAGCACCACAGCAGCTTGCTGCCATGCTCCCTACCATGATGGATGGACTCCATCCCACTGGAACTGTAAGCCCCAAATAAACCCTTACTTCTACAAGTTTCCTTGGTCATGGTATTTTGTCACAGCACTAGAAAAGTAACTAAGACACTGAGAAGCCAGAACAGCCTGTGTGTGTACACATGTGCACACGTCAGATGTTGTCTATCCTTTTTTGCATGTGTGTGGATGCAGGTGCATGTGTCTGTGCTTTCCGGTGGATGGCTAAGGTTGGCCTGTCTAGTGTCTTCCTGCATCGCTCCCCACCTGGGATATTGAGACAAGGCTCTCACTGAGCTGGGAGCTCACCATTTTGGTTACTAGCCAGCTTGCTCTGGGTATCCCTGTCTCCTCCATCTCCAACTTGCTGGGATTTCAAGTGGGCTGCCCTGCTCCCCCATCTTTTATATGGACTCTAGGGATTGGAACTCCATTCTTCACCCTTACATGGCAGGTGCTTTTCCTGCTAAGCCTCTTTCTGTTTTGTTGATTTTTCGAGACAGGGTTTCTCTGTGTAGCCCTGGCTGTCCTAGAATTTCCTCTGTAGACCAGGCTGGCCTCAAACTCACAGAGATCTGCCGGCCTCTGCCTCCCGAGTGTCGGGACTAAAGGCGTGTGCCACCATGCCCATGCCTTTTTGTTTTTTAAAGTTACAGAAATTTGTATGGTTGTTACGTGGTTAAAATGGAACCTGGGTCCTCTGGAGGAACAGCCAGTGCGTTTAACTGCTGAGCTCTCTCCAGCTCCTCACTTGGTTTTTTGAAACAAGATCTCTCACTGACCTTGAGCTTACCAAGTAGTCTAGACTGGCTGCTGGCTGGTCATAGACCCCAGGGGTTTGCTCTGCTTCCCCGGCCCTAGTTTACAAGGTGCACCACCATGCCCAGCTCTCTGTGTGGTTCTGGGGTTCAAACTCAGATCCTCATACTTGCAAGGCAAGCATTTTATCAACTGAGCCATCTGCCAGTCGCTCAAAAGTTACCCAAAGACATATATGAATGCTAATGGTAACATTCCTTACCATAGCTAAAAAGTAGGAGTGACCCAGATCCACAGAGGAAGCAGTGACTGATACCATACAATGGTGTGCTGCTTCTTTGTGATTTTTACTTCAACACTCAACACCAAGTATGTGGGGTCTCTTCCCATACCAACCAATTCTCCATCTCCTCAGACACGAACTGGGTGTCCAACAGTTCAGTTCAATTTTGACAGGGGAAGTAAGTGCAGACACCATAGTTTAAAGGTTCGGTCCTCACAGGTGTGGTGGCACATGAGCCTGCAGCCCCTGAAGGCTAGGGCAGGAAGATCCCAGGCCAGCCTTGGCTATGTTGTGAATTCCAGGCTACCCTGGGATAAAGTATAAGACCATGCCTAGCTAGGCCGTGGTGGTGCACGACTTTAATCCGAGCACTTGGGAGGCAGAGGCAGGTGGAATTCTGTGAACTGGAGGCCAGCCTGGTCTACAGAGTGAGATCCAGGACAGCCAGGGCTACACAGAGAAACCCTGTCTCGAAAAACAAAAGACCATGCCTATGAAAAAAAAAAAAGAAAAAAAAAGAAAGAAAGAAAAAAAAAAAAAGAAAAATAGGCATAGCAGTGTACACTATGGGATCCTGGCAGAGGCAGACAGATCTCTGAGTTCAAAGCCAACCTGATCTATATAGCAAGTTCCGGGCCATCTGGGGCTACGTAGTGACACTGTCTCAAAAAATGAAATTAGTGTAACTTTTTTTTTTTTTAAAGATTTATTTTATTTATTATGTATACAGTGTTCTGCCTGCATGTGTCTTTGCAGGCCAGAAGAGGGCACCAGATCTCATTACAGATGGTTGTGAGCCACCATGTGGTTGCTGGGAATTGAACTAAGAAACCACTGGAAGAGCAGTCAGTGCTCTTAACCACTGAGCCATCTCTCCAGCCCTAGTGTGACTTTTATAGTCACCTATTTTAGGAGTGGTTTAAGGCAGAGTCTCCCTCTATGTAAACAATACCTTTATAAAGTTAATAAACAAATGAGAAATGATGAGTATAAAATATCAGTGTCCTGACATTTGAGTAACTTGTTTTTGAATCAAGTCAGGACTGACTCATCTCTCTTCCAACTCACAGTTCATCTCTGCAGCTGCCCCCTGTTCACGTGTAGGTCTAGAACTCCAAATGAGGAGGGGGCTGCTCTGAATCCTCCATATTCCTTAACACTCCCCACTCTTCATCGTTAACGCCTCATTAACTGTTTTTTTTTTTTTTTGCTTCCGGACAATAACCACTACGGACAGAGACGGGGTCTTCTGCTCTTTATTATCCACTCACCACTGCGCCTCAGCATCTTGCACAGGGCGCAGTGTGTAGGAAATGCCCGTGAATGCTTGCTGAGTGAAAGAGTAAGAGGTTAGCCCATGTCTAAGCATTGGGGAGGGGGGGGGCAGTAAGGTGTGTATGTAGACAGCAGGCTGGAGGAGTTGGGATCTGAGGCCCTTTGCTCAGGTCCCCAGGCTAGAATTAACATGTTGCCTCCCTTCAAAATCAGATTTGAAGGGGATGGGGAGCAAATCCAAGGGCTACCTGAGATACAAAGTTGAAGTGGGGCAAGGGAGGGTTCAGAGGCCTGAGCATGTGCTGAGGATCAACTCCAGGCCTCACACATGCACGGTAATACTCTGTCTCCATTGAGCTACTGTTATCCCAGCCAGTACAACAGTCTGAACTATGTGAAGGAACTTTCTTTCTTCCCCAGCTGCTGTCCTGTCTTCTAGAGCCTGCCCTGCATGCCCTCCAAGTGCTCTTTTCATCCCCATCACCCCCTCCCCAGGCCGGGAACTCGTTCAGTTTGGACAGCCATGAACAGGCTTGTGTCCTGGCATGAGTCCTGGTTTCTGTTCTTTCCGAGTTCTCCTTTGCCCCCAGAGACAAGAGTGTCTCCTTTGCCTCTCCCTCCCAAATCCTTGCTCCTTCTTGCTTGGAACCTATTTCCAAAGCTGCTGCTTGCTCTCTTTCCCTAGCCTCCCTAGGAATGGACCCTCTAGCTTCCCTTTTGAGTGGTCTTGGAGAGCCAAGCAGAAAGGACTAGGTACAGTCATGGAGGGTATCTCAGCAGAGTGGCAGAGGGTGCTGGAAGCCTGGGGCAGGAGAAGCAACTGAGTCATCCACTCAAGCCAACCCTGACTCATAGGGAAGTGACTTCAGAACACTTTCCTAACTACCTGGATGTTGGGCTCCCTTCCCCTCCCAGCCTTCTCTGGCTGACAGCCATTCACCTGCCCCCTCTTATAATCTGTTCTTTCATCCATAACATCGGAGAGAACAGGATTTAGGAGAAGAACAAGGTCACCTATTTGCTGAGAGCAAGACTTTAGAGTTGTTGGACATTTATGTTAACTCAGAGCTTGGCAAACCATTTATGGTGTTGCTCTCTGGTCTTCAGCTACCTTTTCTTGGTTGTAAAGGGAACAGGAGAAGATCCAAGGTTCTTGAGTGCTAAAGTTATGATTCTCAAAGATAGAACCAGGCATGGTGACACGTGCCTGTAATCCAGCTCTTGGGAGGTGGAGGCAGGAGGATCACTGTGAGTTTGTGACTGGCCTGGACTACATAGTAAACCCTGTCTCAAAAATTAAAGTATTGGGGGACTGGAGAGGTGGCTCAGTGGCTAAGAGCACCTGTTGCTCTTGTAGAGGACCTGGGTTCCGTTTCCAGCACCCACATCCAGGTACGTGGGTGGTGGGAATTGAACCCAGGTCCTCTGGAAGAGATTCCAGTGCTCTTACTGAGCCACCTCTCCCATCCCCAAACACTGTTTTTGAAAAGTGACAGTATTAGGTTACTGCAGTGAAGAGGGAACCCCTGTAGACCAAGAACAGACTCTTTCTTGAGCTCCACATCCTCAAGTAGCTGTGCTTCCTCACCACCTGCTACTTGGCTCGCATCAAAGGCCTCCTATTAGCCCTTGGTTTTTGAGACAGGGCTTCTCTCTGCAAACCAGGCTGGCCTTGAACTCACAGAGATCCGCCTGCCTCTGCCTCCCGAGTGCTGGGATTAAAGGTGTGCACCACCGATGCCCTGCTAGTCCATGTTCTTTAGCCTGCTTCATCTCCCTCAGTTCAAAGCCCGAGACTATCCCCAGTGCCCCAGAGAGCGGCTCCTGTGTCAGACCTGCCTCTGCTCTTTCCTAGCAATTCCTGGTTGACTTAGTGGGACTGACTGAGTCAAACCCAAATTGTGAGACCAAAGCAAACTTACACAAATAATCAAACCAGTTTGAGTACCTTCTGAACCAGTTAGGACTCCAACACCTGCCCTGTCATGGATGTTCACGTTGTCCCTAAATGATGCGTTACACGCTGCTGCTGTGGTTTGGTTTGAGATTGGGTGTGGAGTTCAGGTTGGTCTGGGACTCCTGGTAATCCCACTACCTCAGTCTCCTGAGTGCCGAGATCACAGGTGTGTGCCACCATGCCCAGTGATGTTATTTTTCCTCCAAGTTTCTGAAATTTCAAAGATGTCCTTAATAAGCCTCACCTATTATTTAAAAAATAATCCCTAACAAAACCACAGTAATTATAAAGCTATGATTTAACCATGGTAGTTTTTTCTATAGTTCACATCTCAGTGTTAAGTGTCCTATCAATGATTTAATTTGAAGAGCGGGGGCAGGGGGCAGGCAGGAGAGTTCAGTGTGACGGAGATGGAGAGAACCACCACCTACAGGCTGTCTTCTGATTTCCTCATATGCTGTGGCATGCACCTCTAAAAAATGTAAATAAAAATGTGGTAAAATTGAAAAACAAAACCTAGGTGGGGGCAAATTTGGCACAATACATGTACCTGCCCCCTTTGTGTCGCCAGCTACTTGTGATGCCAAGAAAGAAGGGCAAGAATGGTCACTTGAAGTAGGGGGGGAGGGACCCGACTTTAATCTCAGCACTCGGAGGCAGAGGCAGGAGGATCATTGTGTCTAAGGCCAGCCTAGTCTACAGAGTGAGTTCCAGGACAGGCGGGGCTATGTAGAGATCCTGTCTCAAAAAAACAAAAACAAAAAACAAACAAACAAACAAAAAACAGCAGGGCTGGAGGGATGGCTCAGAGTTTAAGAGCACTGGCTGCTCTTCCAGAGGTCTTGAGTTCGATTCCCAGCAACCACATGGTAGCTCACAACTATAATAGGATCTGATGCCCTCTTCTGGTGTGCAGGTATATATGCAGACAGAACATTCACACATAAAATATAAGTAAAATTTAAAAAACAAAAAATAAAAACAGCAACTACAGCCAGGTGGTGGTGGTGCACGGCCTTTAATCCCAGCACTCTGGAGGCAAAGGAAGGCGGATCTCTGAGTTCGAGGCCAGCATGGTCTACAAAGTGAGTTCCAGGACAGGCTCCAAAGCTACACAGAGAAACCTTGTCTCGAAAAAACAAAACAAAATCCCAGCAACTACAATAAAAATTACTTGAGACTGAAGAGTTTGTGGCACTCGAGGGTAGGTTAGCAAGACCTTCTTTGCTTCAAAAGGGGTGTGGTGGGTGGGAGATAACAATGTAGCTCAGTGGTAGAGTACACGCTTAGCCTATAGGTCAGTGTTCAATCCCAGAACTGGGATTAACTAATACAAGACTGTAGCATGAATAAAAGAGTTCTTATTAATAAAATCAGCCAGTTATTGGGGTGAAATGCTGGATGGTCAGAGAGACAGAACAAGCCACTAGATACAAAGGCTAGAAAATGGTGGCACTCACACCTTTAATCCTAGCACTCCAGAGGTAGAAATCCCTCTGGATCTCTGTGAGTTCAAGGCCACATTGGAAACAGCCAGGCATGGTGACACATGCCTCTGATCCCAGAAATCAAGCCTTTAATCCTAGGGAGTGGTGGTAGAAAGCAGAAAGGTATATAAGGCGTGAGGACCAGAAACTAGAAGCATTTGGCTATTTAAGTGTTCAGGCTTCTAGCAGCACAGTTCAGCTGAGAGCCATTGGGATGATAAGACAGAGGCTTCCAGTCTGAGGAAACAAGATCAGCTGAGAAGTTGGCCAGGTGAGGTTAGCTGTGGCTTGTTCTGTCTCTGACCCCAGATAAGTTTATTAGGGTGCACAATATTTTGGGGAACACAATACCACCACACAAGACCAAGGACAAACACTACTATTTGAAAAATCCTGTTTATTCTTCCATGAAGACCCTGGACAAATCGCTTCCTATCCCGAGAGACCGGATCCTTATGTAACCATGGCTGGCATTAAACAGTGTAGGATGACCTTGATCTTCCTGCCTCCATTTCCCAAGTGTTAGAATTTTAAGTGTGCCTCACCAAGGGCTGGCTGAGGATGCTGGAGAACTTCTAGGAGTCCCCTTCTGGAAGGTCATGGGACCCCTTTATTCATACTCAACTGTGTTGGGGGATAAGCTGGCTAGCCAGTCAAAATGTGTGTTGTGGGAAGGAAGAAGTGCTAATAGGTACTTACAGACACAACTCAGGCAGGCGGTCACCTTGGAAAGCATGCCAGAGGTTGGGCAGGGCATGCCCACTTAACCTGACTTGCCCCAACAACTTTCTTTTTTTCTTAATGCAAGAATGGCCTGCATTTCATGGCTTTGGAAACAAATAGACCTGAGTCCTAGATTGCCAAGTAATAGCTTGGACAGATAGAAACATCTGTCTCTGTGGGTTTTTTCTTTTAAAGGATTATATAATTTAACAAATGTCAGTGACCATAGTTATTTTACAGGTGACAGTTCGAATCTAGATTTTAGAGGGCAGAAACTGTGCAGAGGTGGAGTGAGCCTCCTGAGTTCTTCATACACTCGAACCCTCCTCCATTTGGTCGACTGCCCTATTCCTCCAGATCTCCCCCACAGGGTTTCTCAGTGTACCTACCCTTGGCTGTCCTCGAACTCACAGAGATCCGCCTGCCTCTGCCTCCTGAGCGCTGGGGTTAAAGGTGTGCATCACCACTGCCCAGTGTTTTCTCTAGATTTTAAGGACAAAGCAAGCTGTCCCAGACATCTGCTGATGCTGGGTCAGAAATGGGCCTTTTTAGATGAAGCAAGTTCCATCCGCAGTAGTGTAGCACCACCTTGTGGTCACCAGCAGAAAGTCACTCTGGACACTTGCATGGGGTGGAGGTTGGAAGCCAAGGAACCTTGATAGCAAGTCTCATCAAAGGCCCAGTCAGTTCCAGGTACAGCACTATGCACTTCACAGACCTTCATGAAATTCTTCGTCTGTAAGACAGGGTCTTTGCAGGTAAGAAGGCTGGCCTGGAAAACCCACCATGCTCCTGCCTCCAGAGTGCTCATGTTACAGGTGTAACATCACGTGTTGCCCAGGTCCAGGGGTCAAACCTAGTCTTCCCATATACTGGACAAACACTGCACTGAACTACAACCCCCAGTCCTTTGTTTTGAGACAGGATTTCATTAGTTTGTCCAGGCTGACTGCAGGGATTACAGGCAATTACTAATACCAAGCTGGTTCCTAGTTGAGCCCTGGTAAGGCTAAGCCTGCCATGTTTGGGATTCCTGGAGCTGGCTCTACCCTCCAGGGTAGTTCATGAGCTAGGATGTACACTTATTAGAACACCTTGGCTGTCTGCACGCACCTCTAGTTCTCATTCGGCCTCACGTCACCTGGGGGCATCCAAACAGTTGCAAGACAAGAAAGGGTCCTGTCTCACAAGCTCTAACGCCATGTTGCCATACCCCCTGGCCAGTCAGCTCCTCCATCCCTTGAGGTACAGTCCCATCAGGGTGGGACTTCGGCAGATGCAAATTCCAACTGGCACTCACTCAAGTTGGCTGCAGGGAGGACGCTGGCACGAGTCTTAAATTCCACCTTGGCATTCAGCCCTCCTCAGTCTAGTGGGCCTGGCTGGGAGTGTTGTGGTGTGGGAATGGAGCCGGAGAACAAAAGATGGTAAGCGCCGTGGCCCTGACAGGAGAGTGCGCAGCTTACACATCCTGCACTTCCAACAGCCTGACTTTAATTAAGAACACACCGAGGCATGCTGTAGGAGAAACGCCACCTTTGCTGTGCTGCATCACACGCCTGCCTCTTTGCAGAGGAAGACTGGTTTAATCCGAGTACCTTCTGGGCTGCACAAGAAAAGCACTGGGAAGGCCTGATGGGTAAGAAAAAGCACAGCTGCTGTTGGTCAGTGTTCTCTAAACTGAAATAGCAAGACACACACAAGCCGTTTCTCAACAGGGCTAAAGTGCTCAAAGAACCTCTAGGTTTCTAAACCTTTAAGGAGAAAAAAGAAATGTTAATTATTGAGTCAAGATCTGACCTAGAACTCAGAGATCACCTGCTGGGATTAAATATATGTGCCAGCCACCACACCATACCACATTTACTTTTTTCTAGACAGGGTTTCTCTGTGTAACAGCCCTGGCTGTCCTGGAACTCGATTTGTAGACCAGGCTGGCCTCAAACTCAGAGATCCACTGCCTCTGTCTCTCCAGTGCTGGGAATAAAGGCGTGTACCACCACCACCTGGCTCCAGATTCACTCTTAACGCTGCCTTGGAACCTTGCTCTTCTAGTCCGAAACAAGGGGTAAGGCCAGAAAAAGGGAAGTGCCAGGCTAGTTTCTGCTCTAATATGAGGATTTTGCCTGCCTGCATCTATGTGCACCTGTGTGCGCTGGGTGCCAGCGGAGGTCAGAAGGCACTGGATCCCCTAAGACTGGAGTTCCAGCCGTGTGAGCCACCACGTGGGTGCTGGTAACTGAACCCACGCACTTGCATACAGCTAGTGCCCTGTCCCTCCCATTTTCCAAGACAGGGTTTCCCTGTGTAGCCCTGGCTCTGCCTCCCGTGCTGGGATTCGAGGCACGCCACACTCTGCCTGGCTTGCAGTCAGTCCCCTCAACGGCTGAGCCAACTGTGCAGCCCCCTGGACTAGTTATTCTTTCATTTATTTTTTGAGACAGAATCTTGCTATGAAGCCAAGACTAGCCTCAAACTTGCGACCTTCCCACCTCTGCTTGAGTTTATGCACCACCACACTGGACTATGAGCACTTTTATAGGACTCAAAGGCAAGTGGACATAGGATTAACTTAGGAATTGAGACTGGGATGAAATTTTGATTTCATCCCCGAAAAGCTGCTAATGAAACCCTTCTTACCTGTTAGAAAGTGGCACCACTTGTCCCTATGGAGTATAGGTAGGTTTGAAATATCTTAAACAAAAATCCAAAGCCAAACACATGCAAATTCCCTTCCGGCATACCCCTGGGTCGTAACCTCAGCTATCCTACACAGACAGATACAGTGGGATACTCTAAGGCAGAACATTCATTAGAACGGCTAATCTGACAAACAGGAGGAGTCAGTCTCTGTAGTTCAGGCTTCTCTAGGAACATTCCTAAAAAATCTCAAGCACACAAAATATATTCTTAAATATGGTTTAATACTCTTCTCCATTTCTGTACATCACAACACCGAGATTCTGCTCTTAGGGTCTCTCTGCAGAGGCTAGGGAGTGCAGGGCTACGGTTTTACCCTCACTTATGTGTGTTTGTATGCGTAAGTGGAACACATATCGGTATATATTGATACACACATCAATATATAATGCAATATATATCACCAAGGAGAACACATTGATTAAAGAAATACAAAAATTTGGCATCATTTCCAAACTTAAATAGTAAAAATAAAAACTACAAAAGGAGCTGCATACCCTAAATGTATCATGTGAAACAACAAGCATATTCAAAAATGTAAATTTACATCCAATTTCTCTGGTCTTGTCATATCACATTAGACCCATTTACAATGGCAAAACCCTAAGGTACTGCTGGGAAGAGTGTGTTTGCTCCTGGGTGTTCTGCAAACGAACAGCAGAGCCCAAAGCAAAAGCCTGTTCTGGTGAAGCCTCCCATGTTGGTGAACACCAAAGACTCGACTCTTCTCCCCGGGGGTTGAGACATCAGGTTACACGACAGACAGTCATTTGGACCTCAGAGTACAGTGTGAGAATCAGCTTTACATTGCAGACATACTCCCTCCATTCAAGTGAAACAGGATTATTGGAACGATAGGCAGGTCTGTAACCTGGGAACAAGGAGCTGGTTCAGACCAATAAAGCTACAAGTGACTGAGTCAAGTCAGTGAAGAACAGCAGTCAGGCACTAAAGTGTTAAAAGTACCCAATTTGATACCCAATGTACCCCACCACCCTGGTGAGTGTGGGTGATACCAATCGACTTCAAAAACCTTTGGTCCTAAAAGTCCACTTGGTACACTTCCCCATTGCTACCACTGGGCACATCCTACACTCCGTTTGCTGTTGCACCTTGAGCACACCATGACCTTGTACTTCAACTGGGTTCAAATCCAACGTACAGCCCAGCTGTGAAGCATAAGCTTCAGGTTTCGGCCGACTTTTGGATCTAACATGGTTTAATCCATGGCGCCAGAAGCCGTGTCCCATCCCCCCCCACCCCTGCCCTCCCCACCCTCCTCCCACACTTTCTCATCTGAGAGGGGCTTCTAAGTCCCACTTTTGAAAAAGATGCTCCAGCCCCACCAGGGGTTTGAGAAACATGCACAGTCATACATGTCTTGTCTGTCGTTCCTGTGAAAAATCTTGCAGTTCATTTGAAAGAAAAAAAAAAAATCAAAACATTCACATAATCTCATGCCATCCAACACAAGGAAACACGACCACCTCCCTTCATCAAGAATAGATCCAAGCAAAATCACCTTTGAATTTTTTTTTGGTTCCACTAAAATTGCATGTTTTATTTCTCCCAATCCCAGCAATAGCACAGAAGCCCCATCGTGTCCATCCCCAACTGGTTTCTAGTAGGCTGAGATCACAGGAGCTTCATTAACGTCAGTGACACCAAGGGCCCCCAAATGCTTGGCACAGATGTGCCTCCAAATAGATGGAAGTCAGGAGTGCACTGCCCCAGTGTATCAGCACTCAGTCTGACTTTGCATCAACCTGCACCTTTGAAACAGTCTGGGAGTGGGAAGTGAGGGAGTGAGGCCGAAATGGCCTCCTGTCAGCTCACCCTTTCAACATTAAACAGAGACCAAGAGAGAAACAGTTCCAATATTTCACCACATATATTTCTGCTTGTGCAGTCTAGTCTGAGAATGCCATGTAAATGGGTCACTGCGAAATGCAGCAATCGAGTTATTCTCCGATCAAAATAAGAACAAACCAGTATGATCTCACTTCTACTAACTTTTGAAGGTTTACAGCAGTTAAAGTATTTTTGCTTCTATGTATGAAGGTTAAAAAAATCATTTTTTTCATAAAATACAAGAGCAACCAATTTTACCATCAAGTAAAAGTAAAAAGTGGGATTCTTTTTTCAATTAGTCCGGAGTGGCATTTAGGAACTTAGTCGTAGGCTGCTACGCTGACACCATGACAAACCAAAGTGTAGGGTTGGGTCTGCTTTTGTTTCGCTTTGCTTTTCAGTATCCAATGCTCACGGATTAAGTTCTGGAAAAGTTCCAATTGTAAGGCAGGGATCTGTTTGGACTCCACCACGGGTGTGCTCCTTGGGTTGAATGCTGGAGGGTGAGGCACATGTTGCCGGACCCATGTCGACTACCTAGTAGTCATCAAGGTCAAAAAATTCATCGTCTCCTCCTTGGTATTCCATTCCCTGGAAATCTACTCGGTACCGCAAGATACCTGGAGAAGCAAAGCAGAGTGAGTAACCTGGGTTCTTGAAGCAGGAAGGGATTGTTCTTCCAAGAGAAGCCCATCCTCTTCCAGAATTACAAAATGGTACTATCAGCTGCAGGCATGTGACTCAGAAATAAAAACCTCAGTACTCAGGAGGTCAAGGCACAAGCATTGCCCAGCTGGAGGCCAATTTGGGCGTACAGTGGGTCCTAGGCCAGCCCCCCACTCCAAAAACCACAATGGGGGGGGGAAGGAGAGATGGGGTAGAGAATGAAAATAGTGTCTGTGCTAGGCCTGATGACCCTTCCATTTCTGGAACCCACATGATGGAAAGAGAATAGACTCCTAGTTATCCTCTGACACAAAACTATACTCCCTCAAACAAAACACAGGCCCAGCAAGATGGTTCTGCAGGTAAAGGCACTTGCTGCACAACCAGACTCCCATGGTAGAAGGAACCAACCCCTGCAAGCTGTCTGATCGCCATATGCATTATGTATACAGCATGCGTGAAGAGGGCACCAGATCTCATTACGGATGGTTGTGAGCCACCATGTGGTTGCTGGGAATTGAACTCAGGACCTCTGGGAGAGCAGTCAGTGCTCTTAACCTCTGAGCCATCTCTCCAGCCCCGCCATGGCACTCTTGTGCCGACATAGAAACACACAAAACAACAAAATCTCAGAGATTAAATATGACTAAAATACATTATGTATATGCATTACAAAAAAAAAAAAAAAAAAAGTATCGTTGTGGTGGCACATGCCTTAGTTCCATTAGTCCCAGCACTCAGGAAACAGAGGCAGGTGGATCTGAGTCCAAGGCCAGCCCAGACTACAAAGTAAGTTCCAGCACAGCCAGAGCTACACAGAGAAACCCCGTCTTGAAAAACTGAAACAAACAAACAACACACACATATCTACACAAAGAACCCCCTCAGGAGATCATTATTACACATAAATACATGCTAATAAAAACCATGAAAGATAAGCAAAGTGGTTCAAACTAAGGAATGTGCTGCCACTTGCTGCTGTCCACACCTCTTCCAAGTCGAGCGAGCATATGCCAGCCTGAAGTAACTTCTTTCAGGCCCTGGTAAGAAACCCTGTTTGGAGTTGGCTACTCACCTCCAATTCCACCAAATCCTTTCACAAACTGTGATCCTTCTTGTGACTTATCTGTGACAATTTCTAGTGTAGCTCCAAATTTTTTATAGTTGTTAGCAAACCATTCCAAGAGGGGCATGCTCTCAATCAGTTCATGTTCCTGTCCAGTCTATAGGGCAGTCACGACACAGAAACACTGGGATTAGAATACAAACCTGTAGCCTGACCCTCTCAATGCCCCTGCCCGTCATTACTCATCCTCCTAACCATTTTGAGTACTAGAAATGTATGATCCTAAATATATCCTGGTTCTTGGGTAGATAAACTGATTATTTCAGTATCTGCCCTCAAGCTGTAGCCTCAGCAACAAAACGTCAAACCATACTTAGTTGTCAACTTATGATTCCTATTGTTGATTCCACAAAGTAGGTTGTTGTAGTTTCTCTTCATTCAACAGCCCAGAAGAGACAGAGCAACTCAAAAAAAAAAAAAAAAAGAGTACACCACATGTGTGCCTGGTGCCCATGAACTGGAGTAAGAAACAGTTGTGAGCTGCCATGATGATGATGATGATGATGATGATGATGATGATGATGTCACCGTGAGATGTCCTCTGGAAGGACAAGTGCTCTCAGCCCCACTTTTGAAAAGACAGCATTCAGTGTTGCACATATTTGGCCTATACATGCCATAAGGAGACAAACTCCTGGAGTCAGTCCTCAGGCAGCATGTGCCTTCTCCTCACCGGCCCTTCAGAACTGAAGGCAGCTACCATTACAACTGTCTTGTTTAGGAAGGCAGTGTTCATTATAAATCATGAGATGCATTAAACCGAGCTAAGTACAAAGGAAAAGCTGATAAAATGCTAATAAAGCAACATTGGTCTCACAGGGCCAGATAATGCAAATCTATGTTATTTCAAGGATAATAATGTTTTCCTGCTTTCCCAACTTTTTTTTTTATTTTTTATTTTTGGAGATAGGGTCCTATTATGTAGTTCTAGCTGGCCTTGAACCCACAAGTGCCTGCTTCAGCCTCCTAAGTGCTGGGATTAAAGGCGTGTAACCCGCGCCCCCCCCCCCCCCACTTCCTTGACTACTTTAGAAGTTTATACAACCATGATCTCCTCCTCCCTGGAATCAGATCAGTGTGTGGCAGTTAGAGGAGAATAGGACTTTGTTTCCCAAGGCTGATACTCTATGTTACCAGTGCTCTAAATGCTTTTTGTATGTTATCATTAAATAAAAAATAACATACCTCTTTGTCTGTGAAGTGAGATTTATCCTTCTCTTGTTCTGGAGTTAAATAGAGAATTTTCTCCTCTGTAGTATTAAAAGTTAAAAAAGAAAAAAAAGTGTTAATCTGGCCATCACAATACTAATAGATATAAATAATAAGAGGAGATTGGATAAGAAAAGGACTCCTAGACTAACTCTAGCAAGCTGTCCCAAGAACAGCATATGCCCCTGGTACCCTGCTCCTATAAGGAAACATTCCTTGGCAAATTTAACTGGTAACAGACATCAACTAGCTGGGGGCGGGGTGGGGGGCAGGGACACATAACCCTAGACCCTATGCAGTTTTATATTCCCGTCTAACTATGCCTGAAACCAAGGCTTCCTGAACACAGGAAATGTAATAGACAGCAACAATATTTTCTTCTTTTTTACCTTCTGTGCCTTGGCAATGAAGAACGTATCTCATTATATCCAGATTTTCATAGACTATTAGAATTTCTACAGCTCCCATTTCCAAAGCCTTTAGTGTATCTTCAACTCCAAAACAGTACTTGCCTGTGTCCTGGCTAATTTCATCAAAGTATCGCCCTGTGGATTAGGGATATAACAATAAAATATATGGTGGTTCTTGATAACCATGAACTTAATCAACTATGGATTAAACATTCAGAAAAGTAAGCACAGCATGCCAAGGTGTACTATGGAGCTAGTCCTGTGATGGTTATATTTGAATACACACAGACCTTTACTTGTCATCGTAACCTAAATGATAGCATACCATTATTTACATAATATTTACAATGTGCTAGGTATTACAAGTAATCAAGAGATAATTTAAAGTACACGGGAGGGTGTACATAGGTTATATGCAAATACTACACAATTTCTCTAAGGGTCTTGCACAGCTGTGGATTTTATAACTCACAAGATTATGAAATCAGTCCACTATTCCTGATCATTATAAAGAGAATCCTACTTTCAGGCCCATGCTTGACAGATACTCCACCAGAGCCTGTTCCCAGTGCCTAGCTGCAGGCCCACGTGGCTGAGGAGACCAAGGGTTCCTGGCCCATCTCTGTTGAGCTCCTAGGTCATCCTTTTAAGGTTGGTGCTGTACTTTAAGAGGCTAACAGAGCAGTGTAAAGGACTCCATAAGATCCAGGGAAAGACTGGAAGCCTCCCCTTTGGATCCTGTCTAGAGTTACAGCTGGGGGAAGAAAAAAAGATTCCATGCAGGTTTTTGTTTTCTGCAGCCCAGGCTGACTTCCCGTTTGTTATATAGTTAAGGATGACCTTGAACTTCTGATCTTCCTGCCTCTAGCATCCAGAGTGCTGGGATTACAGGCTCCCCACCAGTATATCATACTGGTGCTGTGGACAGCCCCGAGGGGCCTTGTGAATGCTATTCCAGCACTCTATCTACTGAACCACTTCCCCACTGGCCCCACCCTCACCCCAGGGTCTCCCCGAAAGATCAAGCTGGCTGCAACTTGCGGCAATACCACTCCCTCAGCTTCCTGAGTGCTGCGATTACACAGGCACGTGCCACCTACGGCCAGCTGATACCTCCTTTCCCTCAGTGAAAATGTTTAGTTTTCCATTCTTTTACTCTCTCTTACTTTAGTTTTGTTTGAGACAGTCTCATATAACCCAGGCTGGCCTAAAAGCTTTTGTGGCCAAGGATGACCTTGAACTCCTGACATAACTTCAGCCACCCTAGTGTGGGGGATTACTAGTATACTATACTATTACTAGTATGACTACTACCCCTAGCCTTTCTTTATACCTTTTCAGTGTCTTACTTCAGACATACACCAAAAACATTTCACAGAACAAGCAAAATAGTAGCATTTCAGTGATACCTATTAATTTCTTCTCTTGGATGAACTTCACGTTGGAGAGAACTTCAGTAGATAATTCAATGGCTTGGTTGAATCCATTTTCACCACCATAGGATATATCAACTAATTTTAAAACTTTTGATTGCAACCTCTGGCACAAATAGAAACAAAAACATTAGGATCTCAAATACCTTTACTAAAATCCCACTCTCTTTCTCTTAAAAAACAAAGACAAAATGTTACTGGATCCCCCAGGAGCTGGAGTTATAGGTATTTGTGAGCCATCTAATAATGTGGGTGCTGGGACCAAATTTAGGTCCTCTGCATAAGCTGTGCGCACCTTTAACCACTGAGCCATCTCTCCGCCCAGAGATTTTTTTAACCTAGGGAATTTATGGCTAGGAATGCAAACACATGCATAATATGCTGAGGATGAATGTATCCCATACTAGACTCCCGAAATGGCAGTTCCTTATCTCTTACCTGATCAAACATGTCAGATTGACTTAGTTCAGTTTTAAAGTCAGCTGATCCAGCTAAAACCAGACCAGCCACATTCACTTTGTCTCCAGAAATAAACAGCTGCACAGCAGTCTCTGCTACTTTCCGAACATAGTTATGTCGCTTTTCCATTCTTAAACGGGCAAAACGCAAGGCTGATTGACCTCCTCTGCCTTCGACAGAAAAGTGGTGGGGAAGACAGGGGTAACTACTGAAGAGTACAACATGCCATGAAGTCAAAACAAAACAACCAGTCAAGCTAAACACAGAAACCCACCACCTCCGTTAACTGTTTAGCACAAACTGATGCTTAATGAGTACTGTTAGAGGTAAGTAAAAGAGCTCGAGCAGCCCTCCTATATACCGTGTTTCTTTGGGAGATCCACAGTGAATTTGTGCAGGACTTCTCTGGTGTTTCCTTGGAGCGTGCCAAAAAGAGCACCACTGCCGTCTATGACAATAAAACCAAACTTGCTGTCATCCGAAAGCAGTGCTGTAAGAGCCTAAAAAACAAACACAACAAACCCTGCATGATCAACTCCAGGGCTCTGCCAGGGCGGGGACACATGCACAGTGACACACCGACTTTACCCCACTCAACATGGTATGCCACTATGGAGGGAATGGAGTCATTTAGAGACCTCAGCTATAAACATGTAGAATGGTGTTTTCCACTCTGCAGGGAAGAAAGGGAATATTTACTGTTTACAGTTAGTTCTGGAAATAAGACAGTGACGGTACACACTGAACCGCACAACTGAAAGCAGCTAAGGTGATGTATCTGGATTTTACCACAGTAAAACCAAGGAGAAACAAAATACCTCAAAATCTCAACTTGGGCAGGCAAGATGGCTCAGCAAGTAAAGGTGCCTGGTGACTATACCTGGTCCCCAAAACCAATGTGGAAGGGACAGAATCAACCA
This sequence comes from Peromyscus eremicus, assembly GCF_949786415.1. Lineage (NCBI taxonomy): Eukaryota > Metazoa > Chordata > Mammalia > Rodentia > Cricetidae > Peromyscus > Peromyscus eremicus. Next base: position 23,969,579 of record NC_081435.1, read on the forward strand.
AGTTGTCCTGACCTCCACAAGCCACAGTGTCTGTCCCCTTTTGCCTTCCCCCAATGCACACAACACAAACTTAAGGTGGACACAGTGGCATTCTATAACTCCAGCACCAGAGAGGCAGACACAGGAGGATTTTAAGTTCAAAGCCAACCTGAGCTGCATAGTGAGAGACCATCTCCAAACCAGCTACCAACCAATCAAACAAATGTCAGTAGGAAATTGTAGTCTCTTTATTTTCCTTTTCATCATTTTATTTATAGACGGTATATAAATTGTAACGTCCAAATTAAAGATGAATTTCAAAATTTGGTTCCTGGTTTTCTAGAGTAGTTCTCTGAAGTGCATGCACCCAGGGAGTCTCCTGCACTCTGAGCTAGTCACTCCCAGCCAACCTAACTTCTGTTAACTATCAATGACCCCAGCATTACTAGACAGCACTACCACAGCAAAAGACTTTTGTAAATCAATTCTATAGTAACAAGTAAAGGAAAACAGACACGTCTGAAAAGACTTTAGTTTTGGAATGTTTCTCTCAATTTTAAAGAGTACCCACCTCCAACAGGGTTTCTCTATGTAGCCCAGGCTACAAACTCAGAGTGCCTCTGCCTCCTGAGTGCTGCTGGGATTAGAGATTTTTGCTTTTTAAATGTGCATTGATGTTTTGCATGTATGTCTATGTGAGGGTGTCAGATCCCCTGGAACAGGAATTAACAGATAGGTGTGAGCTGCCATGTGGGTATTCTGGAAGAGCAGTCAGTGCTATTAACTGATGAGCCATCTCTCCAGCCCCGGGATTAGAGTTTTATAGGAGAACTACTGAGTTACATACTATTTCTGTATCTCTGCCTCTCCTGAGAGGTATGTAAGTAGCCCTGGGGCCCACAGAGACATATTTTCTGTGATGGACTGAGACTTATATAGATAGCCTTGAACATCATTAATTGCCAGATTCTGATCTCTTTAGAACTGAGAAATCATTTATTCTATTTTAATTAAAGAATAAGAAACCTTCTTTATAAAAAGGTCTAGAATGCAAGCTACTCAATTAGCGATCTATCTTTAGACAAATGAAACTTAGTAGTAAGTTTGGTGTGGTGACATGCCTATAATGCCAGCACTTGGGAAGCAGAGGCATTGAGCACTGAGTCCAAATTGTAGCCTAGCCAGACAGCAAGACCCTGTCTTAAAACAAGAAAATCGGGTGTGGTGGGATTCCCTTGCAATCCCAAGCACTCAGGTAGTCAGAAGGATCAGAAGTTCAAGGTCATCCTTGGTTATATAACAATTTTAAGAACAGCCTGTCTCAACAAAATAAACTCCAATAGGGGCTGAGAAAGTGGCTTGGTAGGTGCTTGCTATGCATGAGGACCCAAGTTTGGATCCATGTAAAAAACTAGGTATGGGGGAATGCTGGGTGCTTGGGGTATTAGAATCTTCACCCTTAGCTCTACTAGTCATTTGAATCATTGGAAGAAAAGTAAAAGTCAATTATGCTAATATAATAACTGAGCTAAAAAGCCAGACAATACAACTACTGGGTCCTTTTTAAATCAGAAATCTCCAAAGTCTGCTTTCATCAAAGTTGATATAAGCAAATCCGTCAGCCAGAATGGCTGACAGTCTCAAGAGGCCTTTGCCAGGACACTGGAGGCTGAGGAAGCTAAACTAGATCACCATCCAGTCAACCAAGCTTCAACTGGGATTGGACTTCCTGTCAAGTTAGCAAAAGTCACCCACTGGACACTGTGGACAAATTGTCAGCTCTAATTCCACTGCGGAGGGTTTTCTCTAGGTTGACGAGAGGCAAGGGACTAAAGGAGGGCCAGCTGTGAATTCCTGATTGCTTCCTGTTGACTGATTTAGGTCAGTCTAATGAGATTTCTTTTCCACTATTAATGTTCATCACAGTTAGCTCTGTCACTCAGGTCTCATAAGAACAGGAAAAGAGAGAAACAAACAAACAAACAACCAAAAACCCTACCATTAAATGCATTTTATTTGCTTATTTTTCAACAATTTGTGAGCTTAGGACTAAGGTGCAAGAATATAGGCAAGCATCACTGGTAAAGAGTGAGAGGTAACCAATCAATCAGGAGCCAATCACCCGCCTCTAATTAGTTCTCCAAATCCAACTTAGCACTTTCCTCAAACATCCTAATGAGCAGTATCGTAATAACATACGTTATTTTGAAAACAGTTGTGATGGAGGATGCCCAGATGAAGTGCCCAGCTGGTGGAGGCAGGAGGACTAGGAATTTAAAATTAGCCTCAGCAACATGGACCTTGTCCTCCTCCTCCTCCTCCACCAGCACCCCCCTCACACACATAAAAGAATGAAGGAAAACAACAACAACAACAACAAAAAAAAAACAAACAACTATGTAAAAGGTTACAGTTGCCTATAGTTTAGAAAAGTGACTTCTCAAAGGATTAACTATGATTACTAGCTGAGCTACCAATTCTATTTCTACATATATAATCTACAAAAATAAAAGCAAATGGTTACGAACAAATCCCTGTGCATGAATGTTTACAGTGACATCGTTCATGAAAGCCAGACAGTGAAAAACAACCCAAAGATATCAATTTCTGAACACATAAATAATGTGTCTTATCTAACAGCACGGAGTACTCAATGAGGAAGTGGTAGAATAGTAGAGAACTAGGTGAGCACACAAACAGTCTTGAAAAGGGATAAAGAAAAAGGCTAGACTACAGGATCCACTCTCCATTAACAGACAGTAGATTAGTGGTGGCCTGGGGCTGGGGAAACTGAGGGAAGAAGGGTAGCTGCTCATGGGCTCGGGGCTTCTTTAGCTGGGAATGCTCTGTGCTCATCTTACCTCTGTATGAAACTTGTTGTCACACAAATACAATGATGTATTAATTGGTTTGAAAGGTTCAAAGTCAATGTTGACTTTCTTTTCCTTTCCTTCTTCTGTTACAATTGTTCCACAGTAAACAACCAGACCATTTGGAGGTACTGCAAAGAACATAAACAATTTCTCTACTTTAATTGTTCCCATAGCCACAATTTACATCAAACAGAAAAACCCTTAGACTCATAGGCAAAATTCTCACCCCAATTGCAAAACTTCCTTGGAGATGTTTCAATAGGATTTATTCCTTAAGTACAGCAAACACTACTTAGTGCTCAATGAAAACAAAAAGCTAAAGACCAATGACGCCAGCTGGCCGAAGACCCAGGAAGAAAGCACCATGGCAGGAGCAGGGCGGACAGAGAGGGAAATGGTTACCTTTGTTATAAAGTTTGAGTCTCTGTTGTACAGATGTGATGGCTCCCAGGACTGAAAGGCGGTTTACTCGTGACTTAATGTTAGATGCAGTTCCAAACTCGTCTGCTAACATTTTTGCCACTCGTGAAATCTGGTCTTTAGGAGGAATGATCAGCGATATCATGCTCGTGCCATTGCTGGAGAGAGAAACACACTAGTTTAAATTCATGTTTACCATCAGTAAACTGAGCTCCAGCGAGACGTTCCAGAAATCATAAAAACACACTGTCTGAACAGTACCAGAAGGCAGTAAGTAACCACACAGGAGCATTTTCCAAAGGAAGCCTAACGAGGGTCAGCAGACAGTAGGCGCTCCATGACTTCAGTACTGAGATCAGCCATGTAATGAAGGCACTCAGAGGGAAAGGCTTCATTCTAAGGATGAAGAGAGAAGGCTGCTACGCAGGACCAACAAGCTGGAGTCAGATTCTGGTGGCTCTTCAGTGGGAGAAGCTATGCCAGGACAATGCAACCAGTCTTCCAAAGTCCAGACAAATATTCCACTTAATACCATCCTTTTCTCCTTAAATTCTAGGCTTGCCACGAATATCCTCAAATACTAATTAATTCAGCACACCCAATGCTTTCTTGATAGGAGAGTAATGCAATTCATAAATATCCCAGTTATGAAACAATTTGTAACTCAAGAAAATACACACACACACACACACACACACACACACACACACACACACACACTCACATATACATAGAGAGAGAGATAGGGAGATAGGGTCCGTCTCTATAGTTCGGGAGCTATGTAGACTACACAGATCCTCCTGTCTCTGCCTCCCAGAGTGCTGGGATTAAAGGGATATGCCACCAAGTATGTGTTTGGATTACATTGATTTGACTAAAAACCTTTGCAAGAGCCATATGGGGGCTAGAGATGGCTGGGTAACCGAAAGCACCTGTTTCACAATCACAAGAGCCTGGAGTTGGGGGTCCCAGAACCCTTCAACAAGTCAGGTGAGTTCTGAACACGCCTAGTAACACCAGCTCCAAGGGGGTAGAAAATAAAGTCAACAATCTGTGTGTGCAAACACACAAATTAAATATTTTTAAAAGAGTAATGCACCAAGAGCCTGATTAAGTATCCAAACAAATTCAAATATCTAGAACCAAAAGATGAGGCTAAGGATGACCCAGGAGAATACCACCTTTAACCCGTTCTTTTTTTTTTTTTTTTCTCGAGACAGGGTTTCTCTGTGTAGCTTTGCGCCTTTTCCTGGAACTCACTTGGTAGCCCAGGCTGGCCTCGAACTCACAGAGATCTGCCTGGCTCTGCCTCCCGAGTGCTGGGATTAAAGGCATGCGCCACCACCGCCCGGCTAACCCGTTCTTTTAAAACCACCAGCAGTGGCTAAACACCTGGTTCCAGTATTTCTAGTTCTGTTTTTGTCTAGCATGCATGAGGTCACAGGTTCAAACTCTAACACCAAGGAGGACAGAGCATGTCAGCAGCAATAATAACCAGTTTTGTAAGTTGAAAAGCGTTCTGAAGGCTGGTTTACAACACGAACACACTCATCTTTATTTAATGACATACACAAAGTTGGTTGAGATGACTGACGCTAGAGAGAAGCCTCAGGAGGGAAAGGCATCTGCCACATGCCTGTAATCTTAGCACTAGGGAGACATAGATTCACAGGTTCAAGTGCAGACCATCTCAAAACCCAAGTGGAGAGGGATAAAGGAAACTACCTGATGCCAGCCTCTGGTTTCCACACAGGTGCATCCATGTGTGTAACATACACAAGATAACACATAAGATAGAAGACAATGCGTGAAAATCACGTGGTACAATTTCTGTAAAGACTATGTAGAACATGTAAACAACTCCCAGCACTCAACAAGTGGGTGTGGGGGGGTGGTTGTTGTGGGTTTTGGACTGGGAATAGGGGCATGTGCAGGCAGATGATCTGAGTAGGGGCCGCCTTGTCTCAAAACAAGTCTTAAACAAACGTCAACAAGAAGCAAGCAAAGGACATAGGTCAGTGGCAAAGTGTTTACCAAGCAAACATAAGGCTCTAGGTTCAGTCACCAATACAAAAACTAAACAAAATAAAACTGGGCAAAGGGCTTGAATAGACATTTTTGTAAAGACCACAGAAAGGCACTTTGGTCTGTCATGGGCTCCCTATCTGGGGTAAGTAAAGCTGTGTGTGTTGCATCTCCCCGGGAAAAGCTTTGTTATACAACACGGGGCTGGAGAAATGACTCCTGAAGAGGACCCAGGCTGGTTCGGTTCTCAGCACCCGCATGGCAACTCACAACTGTCTGTAACTCCAGTTCAAGGCAGGATCTGATGCCCTGTTCTGACCTCTGTGGGCACTGCAACCACACGATTCACTAACATACATTCGTAAACACTCATACATATAAAATCTTGAGTGATAAGACATCCAATGTTGGCCTCTGGTCTCCATATACACAAGTGAACACGGGGTAAAATGGGATGACTCCAGGAGGAAGGGGTCACTGGGTAAAGGCCTGAGTCTGACTTGTGGGACTTACATGGTGTAAGGAGAGAGCCAACACCCTTAGGCCATCCTCTTACCCCATAGGTATGCTGTTGCATATACAATACAATACAACCCACATATACAATTAAAATAAAAATAAATTTTAAGAAAGACTGAGACACATATGAATTTAAATTATAGCAAATAAAATCAGTCATAAATGACCACATGTTGTCTAGCTAGTTCTACTTACATGAAATGTTCATCCAGGAAACAATCTATAGATAGGTAGATAGATATGGGATGCAGAGGACTCTGACTATGAAAATGTAGGGAAGTGGCTGTAAGCATGCATGCATTTCTTCTGTTCTTGACTGCAGACATGACTAGCTGCCCCAAGAAATTCCTGCATAACTTTCCCAAAATGATGGCCCACAGCCTGGAACTGCTGCTCAAGTAAACTCTTACTCCCTGAGCTGCTTTTTGTCAGGGTGCATTATCACAGCAATGGACAACTAGGACACAAGTCTGAGTTATAACTTTTAAAGGGGGCATATTGTATGGTATGTAAATTGCATTTTAAATTAGAAAATCAGTTAGGGCCAGGATATAACTCAGTTAGTGGAGCGCTGGCTGAGCATGCATGAGACCCTGGGTTCCATCTCCAGCACAGCTGAAGGCAGGGGGATCAGAAATTCAAGGTCATCCTTAGTGCATGTGTTCCTACAAACAACCATAACAAAACTCACTGGGACCAAAGGATAGACCAATGCACCCACGCAAAGGGGGCCAGCTAGGAAAAGGAAGCAGAGCAGCAGGAGAGAAGTAAGAAATAGTGATGGCATGTCCACCAAGTCTCAGGCATTTGAATGCTCCAGTTGGTGACACTGTTTAGGAGGTGTGACCTTGCTGAAAGAAATATGTCACTGGGGGCAGGCTTTGAGGTTTCCAAGACTGGCTGCTATTTCCAGTTTGTTCTGCTTCTTGCTTATGGTTGGAGATGTGAACTCTCAGCTGATTCCACTCCATGATGGACTCAACCTTTTGGAACCATAAGCCCAAAGAAACTCTTTTTTAAGTTGCTTTGGTGGTGTTTTATCACAGTAACAGAAAATTAACCTAAGTCATAAAACAGACACACAGGCACACACCATACACATAAGAAAGTGAACAGAAGATCGCCCCTCTTAAGGCTATAAAATCAAGTAATTACTAGTGTCTCAGGAGTGGGTGGTATCAAATAAACTGAGAACAATATGAACCTTACCCCTGCTACTGAGCCCGTGCATGTTCACAAGAGCCTCAAGCCAGTGCTTTTCTGTTTGTTTTAAAGACAGTGTGTGTACACATACAGACAACTTTGTAGAGTCAGTTTTCTCCCTCCACTTTTATATGCGTTTTAGAACTCAAACTCAGGTTGCTATGCTTGTGTGCTTCAGATGCCTCTACCTGTGGTGCTACCATGCTGGCCCTAGACAGGTAAAGTTAACCAAAAACAAAGAGAAAGAGAGAGAGAGAGAGAGAGAGAGAGAGAGAGAGAGAGAGAGAGAGAGAGAGAGAGAGCAGAGACAGAGACAGAGACAGCAAAGGCAAGCGGGGCATGGTAGTGCACGCCTTTAATCCCAATACTCAGGAGGGAGAGGCCAGCCTGGTCTATAGTATGAGTTCCAGGATAGCCAGGGATACACACAGAGAAATCTGTCTAGAACCATCCCCCAAACCAAATAAAACAAACAAAGCTATTTAATTTCTAAGTATATGGCGTTTTGTCTGTACACAAGCCTGTCTTGTCTGCACTACTGCATGCCTGGTGTCCTCAGAGACCAGGAGAGGGCAGTGAATGCCCTGGAACCTAGGCTCTCTCTCCAAGAGAAATCAGGGCTCTTAACTACTGAGCCACCTCTCCAGCCCCAAGACAAGTCAGTTTAAATATAAACTACTTTCTGTGAGGTTTTTTTTCTGATGAACAATTTTCAAGGACACATATACCGTCACTTTAGAGGCTCCCAGAATCTTTAGGGTCATAGGAATTCTCTTAAAGGGCCCAGTTCTAAGCAAATACACTAGTTTACAGAGTAGTTTCCTAAGAGATGGATTTGACAAAGGAGTAGAATGAGGAGGGGCTCTGAGAACAGCAGAGATGATGGCATAGGAACCCAAACCCAAAGGACTGTACAATCTGAAGTTAAAGAAAGAGGATATCAGGACAAACTGAGTAAACTCAAAATACCTCAAAGCCAGAAAATGATGTGCAGTACAAAGTAATAACCTTGAGGTAAGCTGCTACCATCTACTTTCCACAAAGCTAGGTTAAGATGATAAACGTTCATTAAGCAATTTTGCTCTAAGAACAGCAGGGTAACCTTGCATCCCCACCTATCTAACATTCCAGAGAAGATAAAGCAGTGAATGCATTTAGTGATAGGATGTGATCTTGTTCCTGGAATCCACTGTTTAAAAGGCTCATAAGTAGAGCAGGGTGTGGTGGTGCACTCCATTAATCCAGCATTAAAACTGAAACAGACAAACAAACACATTCAGAGGTATAGCTTGCCAGGTTTTTTTTTTTTTTTTTTGAGGCAGGGGTGGTGGGGTGGGGGTGGGGTACATTTCTACCAAGTTGCTAAATGTGAAACATAAAGCTTAAGACTGCTCTGAAGAGATGGCTCTATAGGTATATGCTTGCATGAGGACATGAGTTCAGATCCCAGAACCTACATAAAAAAACATGTGCTTGTAACCCTGGGGCTGGAGGTAAAGACTCGGCTACTGGGACCCTGTCTCAGGAAATAAGGACAAAGTGACAGAGCAGGACGCCTGAAGCCTTCTCTGGTGCTCTTACCCAAAGACACATTGTGTCCATCTCCTACCCAACCCCTACATTTTAGGGACAAAACTACCTTTCTCCAGTTTCCATGTATAACTCTCCCCATGCTATCGGGGAAACAAATTTCTGAACTCACCTTTCTAAGACACTTGACTAGAAAAGGCTGAAATCTAAATTTTGAAAACATAGCCTGTAGGGTGCTGCATGCCTGTATCCCAGTACTCCAAAGCTGAGGAAGGAATAGTTTAGGCTACTAAAGCTGCCTGATAATTTTTATGTTGGCTTGAACACTAGCAGATTAAAGGCCTCTGCCAGGAAAGTTTCGGAGCAGATACCTTCATTTATTCCACAGGCAAGCCAAAGCTGTTAGACCAGTTTGTATAAACACAAGAATAGATCAAGGAAGTTGAGTATTTCATGTGTACACACAGCAAATACCTCTTAAAAGGAAAATGAGTGCCCGGCATGGTGGTGCATGCCTTTAATCTCAGCACTTGGGAGGCAGAGACAGGCAGGCCTCTGTGAGTTTGAGACCAGCCTGGTCTACAGAGTGAGTTCCAGGACGGGCTCCAAAGCTACAGGGAAACCTGGAGACTGAGAAATAAAACTCTTGCAGCAGGGGGATGTAGCAGCTCAGTGATCAAAGTACTTGCTTGGCATGTGCAAGGCCCAGAGTCAGATCTTCAGACACTAGAAAAAGTTCTCACTTGAGAAGCTGCTAGCTATACAGGCCAAGCTACAGACTGGTCTCACTCTCACCACCGACCTCCTCATCTCAGAGACAAGGTCTCACTATGGCTCCTTGGCGGGCCTGGAACTCAGACCTGCCTGCCCAGGCTCCCCAGTGCTGGGATTAAGGCTGTGTGCCATACATTCTGTTTGCCTCCTCCTCTAATTCTAATCATTTGTTTGTTTTTGTTTTTCCACCTTCTCTGCTGTCACTATATCTCCTTTCCAAAAGGTCCAAAAGACCCCAATTAAGAAGAGCCAGTGAGGGCACTGGAGAGATGATTGGCAGTTAAGAGTAACAGCTGCTCTTCCAGAAGACCCAGGGTTTGATTCCAACTATCTACATGGTGGCTCACATGGCAGCCAGTTCTAGGGGGTCTAATGCCCCTTTCTGGAGGGCACCAGGCATTCATGTGGCACTCAGACAAACATCTACACACAAAAAAGAGAAAAGAAAAAAAAAAAAGCCAATGAATACACATTTGTAATCCCAGCTCTTGGAAAGGCAATACAGAAAGAGCCCAAGACAGCCTTGGCTACATGATAAGACCTCGCCCCCAAACCAACCAACCAACCAACCAACCAACCAAATAAATAAATAGAAGAAATAGGAGACGTTCCAGTCAAAAAGAGCTTGGTCTCTGGAAGCATGGGGATTTAAACCAGATCCACAGCACTCATAAAAAGCTAGGCGTGGCGATGCATACCTGAAAAAACCCAGAACTAAGGAGGCAGAGACAGGAGATCCCCAGGGCTTCCTGGTTAGCCAGTGGGTGGGGAGATGGTTAGCGAAGTAGACATTTGCCCTACAAGCTGGAGCCTGACTTCCCAGACCCCAGTCAAAAGAAAAACAAACATCATCATCATCATCAACAACAACAACAACAGCAACAACACTATCTCAAGATGGAAAGGAGGACTCCCACAAGCTCAATGGCCAGCTACTTGAACAGGAAGCAAAACAAAGAAACTGTCTCCAACAAGGTGGAACCAACACACCTGATATTGTCCCCTGACCTACGCACGCACGCACGCACGCACGCACGCATGAGGAGGAAGAGGACAAAGAGGACAAAAAGAAGTCACTATACAGCATGCTGGGGTTGGGAATGCATGCCTGGAATCCCATATTTTAGGAGGCAGAGCCAGTATGGCCCTAAGTTTGAGGCCAGCTAATCTATATTGAGAGTTCCAGGCCAGCTGGGAACAAAGCATGACCCTGTCTGGCAACAAGAGCCAGTGAGGGGCTCAGCAGGTGAAGACACTTCAACCCCTGGAAGCCACATGATAGAAGGGGAGAACAGACTGCTGACCCCACCCCCATCCCAAAAATTAATGTAACTGAAAAGGGGGGGGGCAGTGAATCATGCTGTATGGCAATGACTCATATACAGGTCTTAAAAACATACAAAGCAAGATACAACATAGAACAGTGACTAACACAAAGCTCCCAAGGCCCTCTGTCCTCCTCATGCTCACCAGGATACTTTCCATTATCAAAGAATTATCTTCAATGATTTACCCGGAGGATTAGTTTCTGGGAGTCACAGGGAAGGAATACTTGTAAATCGAGTAAATACACAGAGCAAACACAACTACGCCAAATTAAAGCTGCATACACAAGGCAGGAAGGAAAGACTGAGTCAGTCAGTAGCTTTCCCTTTCCTCCCTCCTTCCCTCCCTCCCTCCCTCAAGAACTGTTGACAGGGAAGTTTCTCTACCTAGGTCAACAGAACAGGATAGGAGCAGCAATACTCACCTAAGGATTCAGTCCCCAGTACTGTGGACAGGAAAGCATTTATGTGGTAACTTTACCAGGAGATATAACATAAACATTGAAGGTAATCAGTGAATCTTGGCTTGCACAGTATGCATGTGTTTGGTCAACTTCAGGCCAACAATACCAAAGCATCCTTTCACCTGTAAAAGTCTTACTAAGGCTTGGTTTACTAGCAAGTTCCAGACGTCATCTCAAACACAAAACAATCACTGTGTCTACCTTGTGTATTTCCAAGCAGGACCACCTTCTGGTTAGCTGAAGGCAAAGCACCTCCACAGTGCAAGCCTAAATTCAAGAACAAAAATCCAAAGAGCCCACATGCTGCATTGCCCTATGCTGTGCCTCAACATGTGTTGGAAATTCAACCTTACCTGCATAGGGAGTTTGAGGACAATCTGGGTCATCCAATATTCTGTCTCAAAACAAACAGTTTCAGCCTGCCCAGGGGCAGCAGTGCTTCTCTGAAGAAACCCATGCACAGGTACAAGGACACTCCACAAAGTTGTCCTCTGACCCCCACATACGCAGTGGCACATGCATACCCACAGATGCACATGGGCACACACAAGGAAACACACAGATAACAAATGCATATACAATGAGATTTCAAAAAGAAAAACAAAACAGCAAAGACATGTTTATGTGTATGGCCTTTCTGTCATATGAAAATTGGTATTCCTCCTGGAGGATGCAGCAGTCAAGTAAATCTTGGGGGTGCTTATCAGACACTGAAACTAACAAGTCACACTTCCTTAGACACTGTCCAGCAGCATCTGCAGTATTCCGCTTTAGCAGCACAGACAGACTTTTTAAGCTATCCTACTTAAATAACCACACCATAACCCAACTCTGACCAGACAGAACGCCCACACTTCGTCAGTCATTTTGTCAGACAGGTCACAACTCTCACTACAACCATTTTCTATTTTCAGGGCTGGACCAGAACAGTATGGAGATGCTGCCCAAGCTGAGGTTGAGCATAGCTTCCTTAAGACTCTTTCAGCTCAATGTTCAACGGTTAGGTGCTTCCTAGGATGTTAGTGACCCAGGTTATCATGCTCTCTGCTAAGACCATATCTACTCCATCTCAGAAAGTTCAACTTAGACCTAGATCATTTCTGGGAAAGATGCTAAGCTAACAACATTATAGGGATTACTACCTGAGAAATCAGCCAATTCCTCTCCAATTTTTACACCATTTTTCAAAACTGTCCTTATTGGACTCACTCACTATAGGACTTCAATTCTTGCTTCTTTTCCTAGATGTACAAAACTAAACAACTTTTAAAAGTGGGTTGGAGAGAGAGCTCTGTGGTTAAAGTACGTGCCATGCAAGTGAGAGAGCAAGTTCAAATCCCTAGAAGATGGACATAGGGGCTATCTGTAATCTCAGTGCTACTACAACAAGATGGGAGGCAGAGAACAGGGGGTCCCAAAAGCTTGCCCAAGGCCAGGGAGCCTGATGTGCACAGCGGCCAACTGTAAGAGGCCCAAGACCAACACCCAAAGTTGACTTCTGACCTTTAGTGTGGGATGGCATATCCATGCCCTCCTCTCCCCAACAGAAGAAAAAATAGCTGATCTTAGGACTTTGAGTGCAGGTTTGGAATCACGGACATCGAGGCTCAGCCTCTAGTCTGTTATTAAGCTATCTGACCCAAAACAAATTACACAAATTCTTGTGAATCTTGGTTTGTTTACTTCACAAGGTCAGGATGATTCTGTAGGATAATGTTAAGTACAGTCTGAACAGCAGAGAGTAAGTAATCACTAGATGACGACTAGATGGAGCTCTAGCTCTTTGTCATTCTGATGGCCCCTCCCCACAGAAACAGGAGAGCACTTGAAACACCACGAAAGCATTATTTGAACTTGGCTATGTCCACACAGAGGCAGAGTGGACTTTGGTAAGTGGCAACCACTTTTCTAGGATGATGGCACAAGATTCAACACCATTTAAAACATTAAACAGTCGTACCATATAAAGTGGGAATGGCCATAGCCTACATCTGCAGCGTAAGTTCCATCGGGGTACAAGTCACTTCAAAGAGGCCTGCTATCTTGCCACAGGTTGGTGCTCTCGAGGGTAGAGATCATTGCAGCACATGGTGGTGGTCAAATACTTGAGGAATCAATAGTCTCTGATAACAAAAACAAGGTCTTCCTTATACTATATCTTAATTACATTTATTTATCTGCATGTGAGTACATGTTTGGAGGTCAGAGGTGGAGTCATCTTGCCAGCTCATTTATTTATCTGTTATTGTGCCACAATGTACATGTGGAGGTAAAAACAGAATACAAAACCCCAACTTCTGGAAGTCAGTTCTCTCACTGTGACAAGGTTTGGAAGATCCAACTCGGGTGAGCAAGGGAGCACTTTTACCTGCTGAGTCATTTTACGGGGCCACAATAGACCTTTTTGCATTTGTTTTTGATTTTCAAGACATACCCGCCTTTCCAGGAACTCACTCTGTAGACCAGGCTGGCCTCAAATTCAGAGGTCTGCCTGTGTGCTTCAAGAGTGCTAGGATTAAAGGTGAGGGCCACTGTACCTGGTGTCAACACACTTTCTTATAAACAGACATCAGATATTTATTCTAAACAGCTGTAGAAAATATCAACTAAACATTTTCTACTCCAAGGTGGATATGATGATCTACATCTGTAACTCCTTGGAACACTTAGGTGGGAGAATAATGCTTTTGAGGCCAGTCTGGGCAACATAGTGAGATCCAGTCTTAATAAAGTCACTCCTTAGAGAGGAAGAACACATGCTATCTTAAAATAACTAACTGTCTCTCAGCTTTCCCCTCACTAGAAAGCTCAACCTGCCAGGCATGGTGGATCTCTTTGAACTTAAAGCCAGCATGGTCTGTCTACACAGTAAGTTCCAGGCTGGCCTCAAACTCAAGAGATTCACCTGCCTCTGTCTCCCAAGGGCTAGGATTAAAGGAGGACTGAGAAACCTTATCTTGAAAAACAAAAAACAGGGCTGGAAAGATGGCTTAGTGGTTAAGTGGCTGCTCTTCCAGAGGACCCAGGTTCAAGTCCCAAGAGTCACATGGCAGCTAACAACTGTCTCTAACTCCAGGGGATCCAACACCCCCATACAGACATACATTCAGGAAAAATACCAAGTCACATAAAATAAAAACAAACAAATCATTAAAAAAATGCTCAAGCTAGCATATTATTTTACCATAATAAATCCTACAGTTTCAGCTGGGCGGTGGTGGTGCGTACCTTTAATCCCAGCACTCGGGAGGCAGAGCCAGGTGGATCTCTGTGAGTTTTAGGCTAGCCTGGGCTAAAGTGAGTTCCAGGAAAGGTGCCAAAGCTACACAGAGAAACCCTGTCTCAATGCCCCCCCCCCCCACCATCCCAGTTTCCTCATTTGATTTTGATCTCACCTTAATGCCACCATCTATGCCGCAGGTGAGGAGACAGAACCTGGTCAAGATATAACACTAGAATGTTAGCGAAAGGGCTGGGAACGTAACTAGGTTGGTAGTATGCTTGACCAGCCAGCATATGTGAGGCCCTGGGTTTGATCTCTAGCATCACATAAACAGGGTGTGGTGGCAGAAAGATCAGCTGTATAGGGCCTACTTTGAGACCTTGTCTACAAAAAAAAAGGGGGGGACTACAAGATTGCTTGGGTTAAAGTCATTTTCTGTTAAGTCTAATGACCTGAGATCAACTCCTAAAGCCCACCTGGTGAAAGGAAAGAATTGACTCCCACAAGTAATCCTGACAGGCAGGAATGCGTGTGCCTGCAGATGCATGCATACAACCTATGTTTTTAAGTATAGAACAATTTAAATGTGCCAGCCATTTTCCAGTAGTTTACAAAGATCATCTTAGCATTTTATCACCAAAAGCAGACTACTCAATCCTCTAAAACAAGAACACACTTGGTAATAGCTACCCTCACTAAAGAACATCCCAACATTATCTATTGGAATATTCCACCAGGAAGCAGCAGAAGCTGGAAATTTTCTCTAGTTTTGTCAAAACAACGCACTACAAGGAGATATCAATCTCAACCAGCGTTAGGATCTCACTATCAGTGCTCTGGCCAGAAAATTATAAAAAAAAAAATTCCCCTTGCTTGACCAGTGTGGAAGTATTTTGAAATAAAGCAAAAGCCACAACTCTCCCATGAATTGTCTTTTTGTTACACACTTGTTTCCCTCATCACCAATGTTCATTAAGAACAAACATGTTGAGGCTGGATAAGAGCACTTGCTGCTCTCCCAGAGGACCCGAGTTCAATCCCTCAAACCCACACCAGGCAGCTCACAACTGCCTCTCACTCCAGGGTAATCTGACTCTGGCCTCTTCATGCACCTGCACACACATATTAATTAATTAATTGAAATAAATTAAATCTAAACAACAAGTAAATTTTAGGGCCCAAGAATGTGTAGCTCAGTGGAAGAGCACTTGCCTAGCATTTAAGAGGTCATGGGTTCAATTTCCAATACCATGAAAAGATTCTAACTGGTTCAGTCCCCAGCACAATACAAGAATGAACCACACCAGCTATGGGATACATGGGAAGTAGAGACAGGAGGGCCAGTTTCAGAGATCTTATCTCCAAACAATGAACCATCACCATGACAATTGTAAAAATGCAGTCATAGCTTTAGTCTACCAAGCCAAAGAGTCTCCAGCCACATAATACAACACTAATGCCCAAACCAACTTTTCTGCTGTGCCTGGCACATACTAGGAAAACACAAAGTAATCTTTTCTTTCTCTTTTGAGAAAAGGTCTCATTGCTCAGGTTGGCCTTGAACTTGTGATCCTCCAGCATCAGCCTCCCCACTACAGGGATCACAAATGTGGGCTTGGCTACTTTATTACTTGGCTTGCAAAGTAACAATCCTTAAAAAAAGGAAACAAAAAGAAAAACCCAGCTTCTAACTGCTGAGCCATTTATTTCTCCAGCCCTGCAAAGTAACATTGTTTTAAAACATCTACCTTACTAAGATACTTTCTAATTTTTGTCCAAGTAGTTAACCTACTTCTTTTTGGATAGCATCCAATATGTCATTTAAGACTATAAATTGGAGGCCGGGTGGCAGTGGTGGCCCACGCCTTTAATCCCAGCACTCGGGAGGCAGAGTCAGGTGGATTTCTGTGAGTTTGAGGCAAGCCTGGTCTACAGAGCGAGATCCAAGACAGGCACCAAAGCTACACAGAGAAATCCTGTCTCAAAAAACAAAACACAACAAAGACTGTAAGTTGGGCTTGGTGACTACTGCCTGAAATCACAGAACTTGGAAGGTTAAGGCACAAGGATTCCTATGAACTCTGGGCTAGCCTGGGCTACAGAATGATACCTTGTCTCAAAAAGCAAAATAAAGATCACCGCCTATACTAACTCCCCAAACTATGTTAGTCTGTACTTAACTTGGGGCTGAAAATGGCTGTGTTACCACTCCAGGGATGACTAGCAGACCATGTTCTCATTTTTTAAAAAGGAAACTTACCCAGGTAGTGTCACACCCCTTTAATCCCAGCACTCAGGAGATAGGTGGATCTCTGAGTTCGAGACCAGCCTGGTCTACATCGAGTTCCAAGACAGATAGGACTATACAGAGAAACCCCATCTCCAAAACACTAAAAACAAACAAACAAAACAAAACCCCAAAACAAAACACAACTTTTATTACATGTATTTGTGTGTATACACACACATGTGCGCAAGCGCGGCCATGGCCATGACACTTATGTGAAGGTCAGAGGACAATCTGTAGGTTTCCAGAATAGAATTTAGGTTCTGATGTTTAGCAGCACCTTTATTGAGCCATCACATGAGCCCCCACCTTCTCACTTTATTATGTACATTTTTCTTAAATATCTGTCTACCTCACAACAGATGGTTTGATAAACTTGTCACTTGACTGGTTAACAGTCAAAATGCATTTGTGGATTTAAATTTTGATGTGTGGAGAAAATTGTAACTTGAAGGTCACAGACCTGGTGGAATGGAGCTAGGGTAGGTCAGTGGTAGAAATCCTTGTGCAGCATGGGCTAGGTCCTGGAGTTGATCCCCAAGCAGCACCACAAAAAACAAACTAAAAGACACAGTAGGAAAAAGACAAAACCTTTGACAAGGGTCATCCCCCAAAGGCTGTTTCAGAAGATCAATGGCAATGTGGTGACAGTAAACCACAGTCCTGGCCAGGTACATGTCTGCAGGCCCAGCCACTCAGGAGGCTCAAATGGAAGACCCTTAACTCACAAGCTTAACCAGCCTAGTCAGCCTGGTGCACACCTTTAATCTAGCACTCAAGAGGCAGAGGCAGGTGGATCTCTGAGTTTGAGGCCAGCCTGGTCTACAGAATGAATTCCCGGGTAGCCAGGGCTACACAGAGAAACCCTGTTTTGGGGGGTGGGAGGAGGTAGACACACACTAGCCTGGCCTAGACAACACAAATAAGAGGGGGAACTCTTTTCTTCCACCAACTCAAGACACCAGACATGAAAGCAAAGTTAATCCCAGAACTCAGGAGGCAGAGGCAGGCAGATCTCTGAGACTGAGGTCAGCCTGGTCTACAGAGTGAGTTCCAGGACAGCCATGGCTACACAGAGGAAACCCTGTCTGAAAAACCAAAACCAAACAACAACAACAACAAAAAAATCAAGAAAGCATTAAAGGATCAATGTTAGACACTTATACTCCTGCACCTGGGAGGTGGAGGCAGAAGGATTTTGAGAGTTCAAGACTACTCTGGAGCAAAACCCTGTCTTAAAACACCAAGTATAGTCAGGCCAATGGCCTCAGGTTATCAGCACAACTAGAAAGAGTTGCCAGGAACCCAAAAATGCCAAGTCCTTTGAAGCTAGTAGGAAGGGCTGTAACAAGAATAAAGACAGTAGCCAAGGGTCCCAAGTATGTCAGATGGCAATGGCAAAGCCTGCTATTAGAGGCAGTCTCACTGAGCTCTCAGGGCCTGAGTGGGAAGCCACATAATTTCTAACCTGACGGAAAAAAGCTTCGAACCTTCCTACCCCCTTTTACTCCCTCTTAAGATAGCAGGCTGCTAAAGAATGAGAAGACACCTACAGAATGTATCCTAGGAGAAGATTCTATTCTGAGATTCCTGGAGAATAGGCTGGACTCAGAATCTCCGCTGGAGACGATCTACTGGACAGACAGACCTGATAATGGGCAGGCAAAAAGTTCCTTCCCACTCTTCAAGCACTCTAAGACCATTAAAAACCCTGCTACAAAGCTAGTAATTTTAGTTTTCTCACAAGCAAGTATCTTACCAGAACTGGTATGCAAGTACTCTCTCAAGCCCTAAGTTCAAAGAAAAAGAGTCCTCCTGTAAAAGGGTCCAACTGGTCTAAGTGGTGTGGCAGGAAGGACAGGAAAACCTTACTACACGCTGCCGTAAATGCATTCTAACACTTGCTTTCTGAAGAGTGTGTCTAGAGACTCTCCCTTCTCCTACCACAATGTGTGTGTCAAGACTTGAAACTCAAAGTCACTGTTCATTAGATCCATAGTACATAGTACTTTTGTGCAGAATACTACAGTTCTGAATTAAGACACTTGGAGGGGTATCTGAGGAAGACTACCACATCCTATTATGGGCGTGCTCATCACTTCCCTTCCTCTCTCTGACCACTTTTTTCTATGTGCAGGTGCATGTAGAGGCCAGAGGTTAACAATGGTCTTTCTCAATTACTCTCGTATTTTTTGCGACAGTCTCACCCTGAACATCTTAGGCAAGTACCCTATCACTGAATGATATCACAAGACTACTTTTACATTTTGAGTCAGGATGTCATTTAGTTACCCAGGCAGACTTTGAACATGCAACTTCCTGCCTCAGCTTCACAGGTAGCTAAAATTAGTCCAGTACTACTAGACTACTAGACCTAGCTCCTCTAAGATATTTCTAAAGGATCAATGTTTGTGTATATAACAGGAAAGCACTAACCTATGCATTCAGGAAGAGTGGTACATGCTTAAAATCCCAGCACTCCAAAGGCTGAGGCAAGTGGATAACCAGTTGGAGGGGAACTTAGGCTATACAGCATACAGTGCTAGACATTTTGACTTATTATGCCAAACATCACCACTAACAATCTAAGACACACTCACACACACACACACACACACACACACACACACACACACACACCCGTTTTTTGAGACAGTTTCTCTGTGTAACAGCCCTGGCTGTCCTTGAACTCACAGAGAACTGTCTGCCTCTGCCTCCCAAGTTCTGGGATTAAAGGCATGTACCACCACAGCCCAGCACAATCCAAGATTTCTATTCACAGTTACATATATATAACCTGTTATATGTCAAACAAGTCTCTGCAATTTGTTTTACATTCATCTCTCCCCTGAATGGAAAATATTCTGATTCTTTTCTCTTTTTCTTTTTAATTTCAGATGGGGGCATGGCACACACAAAGGGATGAATACAAGCTCTCTCTCTTTCGGAGCCTGAATCTTTAATGGTTTAGGTGGCTATAGGAAAGCCTATGAAGATAGCCACCAAGCCTGAGACAAGCCAGTGGTAAAAATTGAGTGTGACTGTTTCTTAACTCCCAAAGACTCTTGAGGGCTGAGGTTGTGGCTTAGTAACAGGATGACAGCCTAGAACGGACAGACCTTGGGTTCAATTACTAGGAGCAAAACCAGTATCTTTCAAAATGGCTCGGAAGGTTCACTCAGTGCTCGCTTGCAACTCTGAGTTCAATCTCCAGTACTCTTCCTCCCAATACATATTTGCAAATGCAGAGTATGCAAAATAGGAAGGAGTAGAGGGAGGGGTGGAAAAGGGATGAACGAGGAGAAAGCCCACCCGACTGGAAGGTCTCACTTCTGAAAACCGTATCACTAGCTTCAGAACTGTGCCCTCAAGTGAGAGCCCTGGCCAATGCACAACCACCCCTTCCAGACTATGAAGAGCTACTTTCTCACACTCTTCCTTAAGACGCCAATAACAGGGGCTGGAGAGATGGCTCAGCAATTAAGAGCACTGACTGCTCTTCCAGAGGACCGGGGTTCAATTCCCAGCACCTACATGGCAGCTTACAACTGTCTGTAACTCTAGTTCCAGAGGACCTGACACCTTCACACCAACGCACACAAAATAAAGTGAAGTAAATTAAAAAAAAAAAAAAAAAAAAAAAGAAGCCAATACCACTTTCTGGGTGTGTCTTATTTTCTTCTAAGTAACATATTCTCTTAATCCTCATGCTTAAACCTCATTAAAATATCTTTAAAACCCACATTTTGCTTCATTTAAAAAATAATATTGAGAAATGAATAACACCAAAACTACCTGAAATTCACTAGTTTGAAAATGTTCTGCTAGGTGGAGTTTGAAGTGAGCCTGGTCTACAGAAAGTTCCAGGACAGTAAGGGCTACACAGAGAAACCCTGTCTCCAAAAACCAAAAGAAAAGGAAAATGTTTCTTTTATTAAGAGGAGAAAGATGTGTATCTCCTGTAGCCAACTGACCCTGAACTCAGGACCATTCCTTTTCCCAAAAGCTGGAGTGATGAACTGGTCATGGTGCCTCATTCCTATAATCCCAGCACTTGGGAGACTGAGGCAGAAAGATCAAGCATTCAAACTCATCCAAGAACACAGGAGACCTTATCTCAAAAAAGAAAAACAAAAAGACCTAGAAACCTGCTGTAAGTTCCTTATTTGAAACCAAATGTGGTTCAACTCATGTGGCATTAGATCCAGTTTTGGCTGTGTGCATGTTTTTCCTTATAAGTCAACTGTGGGGACTATACCAAGAGCAATCATAAAGAGGTAAAATCATATACAGCCAAGTATTAAGAGAGACATACATAAGAAAACAACTGGCTGGTTATCTATGAGCACATATAAATTTAAATATTCAACCTCACTTAAATGAAAACAAAACAGGTACAGGCCAACCAGCTTAAAAACCAGGTGTTATAAAACAGGGTCACCAAGTTTCTCCTTTAGTCTTTGTAGGTGCGATTCCACAAACAATACAGTCTGCGGGACTTGGAGTAATTTTTACGACTAGTCTTGCAGATTTTGGTTCACAAATTACAATGTGGATATTTGGATTACAGCGCACAGTTACACGTGTGGAAACCAGGCTTAGAACAAACCATCACAGGTCACGGAGGCCTCCACAGTTTGTTTTTGCTCCATCTTGCCTCACATTTTTACACTGTGACATTCAGGACAATGGGTTATCTAAACTCTCAGCCTCAGCTGCTTCTGTGTATCAAACGGTGACATTTATTGATGTGAATGTTAAATGACAATGTATCGCTCCAAAGCATCTATGACAAAATGCTCAATTATTTTGTGGTTACTTCATCCTGTCAATGTATTTGAACTACTGAGTCCATTTTTGTGGGTAGTTCTTTTTAAGATACACTACATTTGGTTATATACCAAAAGATAACCACACACAGACTGAGTAAACTTCAAAACTACTTATTCAGGGAAATTTTAGAAAGTAGTGTTTAGGCTGATTACGGTGAAAGTACATATGAGCAGAGACACACACATCTCTGGGAGCTGGAGGCCATCCTCAGCTATATGTTGAATTCCAGGCCAGCCAGGGCTACATAGTGAGAACCTGAACTCAAGGGGGGGGGGGGGGGAGCCGCTGGGTGGTGGGGCATGCTTTTAATCCCAGCCCTCGGGAGGTGGAGCCAGGTGGATATCTGTGAGTTCGAAGCCAGCCTGGTCTACAGAGCAAGATCCAGGACAGGGACCCAAACTATACCGAAAAACCCTATCTCAAAAAGACAAACAACCAAAAAAAGTCTTGGGCCCTGATGACCTGAGTTCCAGCCTCAGAACTTGATTTAACGTAGAAGGAGAAAATCAACTAATGCCCTAATGCCACAAAGTTCTCCTTTGACCTCTACAAACATCCACTCGTACACACAAAGAAGTTGAAAGAAAGCTAACGGGACAGAGGGAAGCAGACCCACATTTTACCCCTGCCCACAAGTTCCTATTCATTTCTGAGACAATTCTAGGTACCCATCACTACCTTCTGTCTTGTGCTAGCTGCATCGACTATAAACCTTAGTTAGTTTCTACTGACATTAACTGGAGCACCCCCAAATACTGACACATATGGATCCACTTGCCATTTAATTTGTCTTTAAGGTTCATCACAATTATCACAAGAATATTTTAGTATTAGTAGCTCATCCTATAACCTCAGCACTTGGGGGATGGAAGCAGATCAGGCCAAGCCAGCTTCAGGCAGCCACATAATGAGTTGGAGGCCAGCTGACTTACAAACACATTAAAAAAAATTTGGGGGGGAGGTGTTACATAAAACACTATGAAAATTTAAAGTGTAATACATCTCAGCAATGAAAACTAAATCTTGCCATTTCCCAAAAGAAACTGGTATGTACTGTACCCAGAAAGTTCTGAGCCACATACAATAAAACTTTGGATTCCCAGATCAACATCTGAGATAGACAGGATCTTAACATTTCCATGTGCTCAAGGTGCAACCAAACCCTGGCTAAATTATTAAGCAAAATAGGACAAGATTATAAACTACATTATTTGTTTAGAGGAAGAGTCTAGCTATTTTAGACAGCATAATCCTGTCTAAAATATTGTTTAGCATCCTTCAAACTTTACTGAACTTTTCTAAACTAGCAAGTAAAGTTTCCAAAGGCTTTTAAGAGAGCCTTAAAACTTTCAAGTCATTAGGAACTCTGGCTTGGAGGAGAAAGAAAAGTAACTTATTAAGCAGTGTTGTCTTCAATGTTAACTTCACTCAAACAAGCAAATTAGTAAAGAATTCATAGTCGAACTGCTTCAGAGAGTGCACTACATCCAAATTCTAATAAATGGACCAGCCTAAATGAAAGCACTGAGACAAGGAACAAGTTCAAGTCCAACTTGAAACAATGTAACAGCAGTAATCCATAAGTGTCAATACCCCACCAAGAGCTTTAAGGTAGCCCACTGAAACAATAGTACCTGGCTAATTCTTGGCATCATAATGAACCATGACCTCTATTAACGTTCCTCTAAGGTATTTTTACATTTGGGATTATTTATTTTCACTCTCCACATGGTACAAGTTCCTATGAGTAAGTCTTTATATTCCATTAAATTAAAAAAAAAAACACCTTAAGAAATAACATTAAAAGCATCCACCTTCAACTCAAGTGTTTACACTACATCAAAGAGATGAGTAACACACCAAATAGAACCAAACTTTCAGAAGTCTAATCCTAAACAGAAATTAGTGCTGCTCATTTATTAAGAATGAAACACCAAAGCAAAAGCACCCTGCTTTAAAAACCATGGACTTAAGTAGAATCAGGCCAAATCCATTTCAAAAAGTTAATGAACTTGGTGCCAAAGGTGGTCCTCATATCACTGTCAAGCTATCCATCAGCGACAAACCCGGGCTGAAAAACAGAATGTCTCATTTGTGTGCTGAAATCAACTTCCCACATGGCCTGGAAGAAAGCCACTCTGTTGTAAGAATGCTCTGGAGTGCAGGAATATATAATGTTCCACTTTTAGGGTGGGGACACCCCAAGTAGTAAAAAGTTTCTCTAATTGGGAAAGTAACAAAATACAGCAATAAATGGAAGAAACACAAATACCTCTGGCACACTCTGACACAAAACATATGGCTACTTTCAACCTAGCTTATTCACCCAGGAATGGGCATACCTACAAATTCCTATAAAACTTACATGAGACCGAAACCTCACTTTAAGTCAGTTTTGAATTTCCACAGCATTATTAGTCCATCAGGCAACTCTATTCCCAAGAAACTCCACAGGAAAGCCAACAAGGACTCTGTTATTATGGTTCCTATCAAACAGTCCCATTACCTGGAATTCTCTTGAATATGCACACAACAGAAAACCACCACCACCCCATCCCGCACACGTTGGCATTTTCGGTTTATAGGCGGGTCTTGGAACAGCTAAAACCAGGAAGCTCCGGGGTAATTAGAAAACTTAGGGGAAGTCATCTTCGGAGAGGTCTAAGACCCAGAGAAATAAAGGTGAGCCAGGAAGATCTCTCTTGGCCAACCCTCCTTTACCCGCCCTCCCCACTAAAACTTCACCCACACGGGACTTGTAAGTCCAAGTGGGGGAGGCCATTTTAATGAGGCCTGGCTGAGGAACGTGAAGCGAGAGGAAGAGAGAAAATCAGGGTAGGGCGTTCGGAAAGGAACGCCAAGTACTTTCCCCCAACAGCACCCAAGTCGGGTGGCAGCACCCGGAGCCCGAAAAGTGAGGAGCTGAATTCAAGGGCTCGAGGGAGGTTCAGAAGTAGAAGTGGCTTTCTCCAGAGAGGGGGCCGAGTGATCTGAGCCGTGGGAGCCAGACTCCTTACCCCCAACAGGGGGAAGGACTTCTTTCCCGGCCAGCCGCGCCGACCCTCGCCCTCCAGTCAGAGGCTACTACCCAGAGGTCCAGAAGGCGGGAGTTGGCTAGTGCCGGGTTCTCCTCATCCGGCCATGCGGCGCGGGGGCGGCCATCCTGAGGGGTCCGGGATCCAAGAGGGCACGGGGGGGCCGGACGCGGCGCTCACCCGCGGGCCGCCTCCAAGCTCTTAATGAGCTTCTTGATCTTCCAGATCTCCACGTTCCTATCGGCAGCACTGGGGTCGTCCGCCATCTTCTCGCCTCCTCCTCCCTAGAGCGGCCCGGCGGGGCCCGGAGACACCAAGACCACAGAGTTAGCGCCGCCGCTGGGGCAGAGCGGCCCCCTTCTTCGCCACCCCCCGAGCTGCCCTCTTCTCCCCGCCCCGACGGCCCGCCGCATAGGACGCCGGCCTTTCCTACGCCCGCTTTACCTAAGGGCCCAGTCCTGGGCGGTAGCGGCTGCTCCTCCCCGGCGGCGGCTCCGCGGCGGCGGCGGCTCTGACGTAGGACACCGGCTCCCTCTCTCCAGGCAGCTGCATGTGTTGCAATCCGCTCACATGGGGCCTCTGATCTCACTTCCTCCGCCAGGGGCGGAGTGGAAGGCGGCGGGCGGAAGGGAGGGGGCCGGTGCGACGAAGAGAGGCTCTGCGCGCGCCGCGACTTCCCATTGGCTCGCCGCGCCTCTGCTTACAAGAGGCTCGCTGATTGGCTGCCTCGGCGGCCGCGCTGCCTTGTGAGGTATAGGCCGGGAAGCGGGAGGTACCGCCTTCCTTCCGGACCGGCTAGCCTGGAGGAGGAAGCGGGCCGAATCCGGGGGCTCTCGCGAGCATTTTCTCGGCTTCTACGGCCTGGAATGGGGGTGGCTCTTAAAGGGGCGCGAGAGAGTGGTCGTTGTCTTTCGTTCTTCCCCCTTAACCTGCATGGACATCCGAAGCTCTGCGACGCAGAGTCTAGCTTCTCAGTCCGACACGTATGTACGTGCGTGCGGTCAGTGGCGTTTGAAAAGCATGGAGGACACATCTCTACGCGCTTCACCTTTGTCGCTGACCAAGTGCATGTGTGCATGGTGGCTTCGCGAACCAAAGTTCAGAATCCTGGTCTCTAGGTCGGGATTAGGAACTTGGCCGAGGCTGGAACCGATCGGCTGCGCAGGGGTGAAGGAGGGTTTCCTATCGTTTTGGTGCTACCTACTATGGGTTCACTTTGGATTAGGGACTTTTGGGGTTGAAGGATGAAAGGGTTGCCTGAGGTTGGAGATCTGAGAGCATGCATGTTTTGTTAACTGGTGAGCGTGGAGGTGGGGGAGAATGTTGGAAACATTAGAACTGTTACGAGTTAAGCTTTCCAATTGTCTGTCTCCCTTCGCTTCCCTTGTGTGCATTCAAATATTTGAACTCCGAGCAAGTGCTAGATCTCGTTTTTCTGGAAATAAAGGTGAACCGAGTAAGTAATGCAACTCTAATGGAGCTCATAGTCTAGTTGAGTTTATAATTTTTGAGTTCATAATTTTTTTTTTTTTAAAGACGTGGTTTCTGTGTAGCCCTGGCTGTCCTGGAACTCGTTCTGTAGACCAGGCTGGCCTTAAACTCAGAGCCGATTGCTGGGTAAAGGCGTGCGCCACCGCTGCCTGGCAACCGTTCGTAATTTTTATAGTTTTATTTGAGGCAAGATTTTAGTGTTGGCCTCAAAATCCGGGCAATACGCCTGCCTCAGCCTTCCGAATGGATGGTGTTACAGGTGTGAGCCACTAAACCCAGCTGGCTTTTATATTTGTATGTTAATATATATATATATATATATATATATATATATATATATATATATATATATATATTTTCGAGACAGGGTTTCTCTGTGTAGCTTTGCGCCTTTTCCTGGTACTCACTTGGTAGCCCAGGCTGGCCTCGAACTCACAGGGATCCGCCTGGCTCTGCCTCCCGAGTGCTGGGATTAAAGGCGTGTGCCACCAACACTCGGCTAATTGCACGAATATTATGAGAGTGTATGACAAGGAGTTTATTCTGAAATGAGGTATGAAGGATGAAAAAATTTATCTGTGGAGGCCTGATATATTTGAGGAGCTACAAAAAGGTCAGTGTGCTGCAGCAGCAGGGGGAAGAGGTAGTTGAAAGCCAAGCAAAGCATTTGAAAGACGTGTAGGTCTTTCATATGCAATAGCAAGAACAAGAAGAGACACAAGTCCAGGGCTCAGGACCCTCCTAGACTTTATTCCATGTATCCCTCATCAGGATGTTATTCTGTATCTTTTGTAACATCCTTTGGAGTGGATAAAGTGTTTCCTTGAGTTCTGTGAGCCATCTAGCAAGTTATCAAACCCAGCAAGAAGGATCCCCAGATTGTCAGATGCACAGGTTTCAACCTGGAACTCTTACTAGGCATCCAAAGTGGGGTTAGGCCTAGAGACTGCTCTTGTGGGATCTAGTGCTAACTCAGGGTAGTGTGGATTGAACACCCAGCTGGTGCCTAGTATGGAAAAAACACAGGCATATGGCCAGACGTTGAATGTAAACAATTCATCATTAAGTATGTTAATAAAATGAATGCCTATTACCTTGGCTCTGAGGATGCTAGGAAGCACTCTACCACCTGCTGTATGTGCTGTATCCGCAACCCTTCCTGAGGTTACATGTTTGGTTTTTTTTTTTTTTTCCTGCCCCAACTAGAGTCCCATAATAGGGATATACCTCAGTTGTAGAACACTTGTCTTGCATGAGCAAAACTCTGGATTTGAACTGTATCACAGTGGGGGTGGGAAAAAAAAAAAAAGAAACTGGCTTGGTGGTGTATACCTGTAGTTTAGCTGGTCTATAGCCAGTCACAGCTGCACTGGTACTGTATGAGAGTTGAGGGTGGAGAACATAGATTCCTATCTCAAACAAGGAAACCAAAAATTGTGCTTGGGTGGCAAGGGGAGGGTAGGATCATACATGGCCTAAATTCTCTATTCTTCAAAGAATGAGGCAGGAGGATCTTGAGTTCAAGGGCTGCCCAAGCTGCAGAGTAAGTTTAAGGCAGCCTGGGTTATGTGAGACCCTGTCTCTAATGAATAAATAAAAAGTCCAGTGGGCCCAGGGCAGTTGGTGGCACACGCCTTTGATGCCAGCACTCAGGAGGCGGAGGCAGGTGGATCTCTAAGTTTGAGGCCAGCCTGGTCTACAGTTAGTTCCAGGACAGCTAGGGCTATGCAGAGAAACTGTCTCCAAAAATGTTCAGTGCCCAAGGACTGGCTGAAGTCCACTTTGCAGTTTTCCATCTTACAGACCACTATGTTGTTTCTAATCTCCACCTTCTGAGTCAAAAATTTAAAGAACTTCAGATGGAGTTTCCTTTGGGATTGATGTGGTCCTATGCTCTATCAAAGGGATTGCTTTTATTGTTTTCAAGACAGGTTCTAACTGTGGTCAATGCTGGCTCCAAACTTGGGCAATTCTCCAGCTCCAGCCTCTTAGGTGCTGGGATTTCAGGTGTGAGCCACATGCTTGGTGGGAGTTTTAATATGGATAAAGTGTTTTGTCAATGATAATTTTCCTTATCTTGGTAATTGTGGGGATCATGCACAATGCATGATGAAATACTTAGGGTTAAGCATCAGGTGTGGGATGTGCAAGGTAACAAAATCTTAATCAAATCTGTATGACAAGTGTTCCACTATACTGTTTCGTGAGTTTTGTTCTCTAAGAGATTTGAAGATTTTAAAGTTGAAGGAATATTAATCCATTCATGTAAACAGCATAATAGAGAAACCTAGAAAGATTCCTTAATTGCCTAGGAAGTTTGAGTGCTATGGCTTGAATAGATCTCCCACCTGTTGAGTCTTTGAGGTAGGACCTAAAGGGGGATCCGGGTTATAGCCTCCTGAATGGACCAAAGCTAATATAAAAGGGCTTGAGCCTGCAAGCTCAGTCCCTTGTTACTCTGCCGATTTATTTGGGATGATGCAACAAGAAGAAATGTGGTGGCTGTTAGACCCTCAATTCTTGGGCTCCAGACAGACCATCAGAGCAGCACCAAACAGACCAACAGGATTGCTACTTATCCTGGCCATTCAAATTATGTTGCTGAGGAAACATCACCCATGCTTTTGGTTTTAATTTCTCTTTATATTCCTTTTCTAGTTAAGAACTATTCTCCTAAACCAGGTGGTGACGGCTCATGCTCTTTGGCAGAGGTAGGTGCGTCTCTGAATTTGAGGCCAGTCTACTCCACAGAGTGAGTTCCAGGATAGCTAGAGCTAGAGAAAACCCTGTCGTAGGGGTTACAAAACAAACAACAGCAACCAAAACAAACAAACAAAAAACCCCTTTGATCTTTCTGAACATGGTGTTGTGTGCACTTGAGATGTATTTGGGGTACTGAAGCAGGAAGACCACTTAAACCCTTGAGTTCAGGTAGCTGGGAACTTTAATAATGGCCCTCTTACCTGTCTTCTCAAGAAACACAAAGGCTGGGCTGGAGAGATGGCTCAGAGGTTAAGAGCACCAACTGCTCTTCCAGAGAGAGGTCCTGAGTTCAATTCCCAGCACCCACATGGTGGCTCACAACCATCTGTAATGAGATCTGGCACCCTCTTCTGTGTACATAATAAATAAATTTAAAAAAAAAAAAAAAGAATTGTTAAAAAAAAAAAAAAAACACAAAGGCTGAGGATGTAGCGAGGCTGGGCTCAATCTCCAGTACCCCATAAACTAGGTGATCACTTGGGAGGCTAAGGCTGGGAGATCAGAAATTCAAGGCCATCCTTCACTGCACAGCTGTCCCTCAAACAAAACACATACCAACAAAAAAACTGTTGTCTTAGTTGGGCTGTCAATAAAACGTGCCCAAGGCAAAGTGGAGTTTGATCCTTAGCAACACACACACAATACCTTTATGTGCTGGAAGATTTACTTCTAGTAGTTTGAAGCCCTGGGTTCAATCTCTAAAGACAACAAAATAAATTCAGGCAGGTGTGATTACATGCTTATAACCTTAGCAATCAGGAGGCTAAGCAAGATTTTTTTTTTTTTTTCCAAGTGTGAGGCCAGCATGAGCTAAAGCAAGACTGTCAAAACTTACTTTCTGGGTTTGATAGTTGTACCCACTCCCACAGATGGGTTAATCGCTACAATCTGTGTGCATGTGGTTTTGCCTGTATGTATTAAAAGAGCCTCATGCATTCCTGGTGTCTGAGGTAGCCAGAGGGTGCCTGATCTCCTGGAATTGTGGTTATGGATGGTTGTGTCAGTGTGGGCACTGGCAATCAAAACCTAGGTCCTCTGGAAAAGTAGCCAGTGAACAAAATGGCAATCTTAAAAAAAAAAAAAAAAAAAAAAAAAAAAAAAAAAAAACCACTAAGACAAAGGTCACAGTTTAAAACAAAGTGAAATCTAGGGGCTGGTCAAGAGCACTTGTTCTTGCCAGAGGACCTAGATTCTGTTCCCAGCATCCACATGATGGCTCATAACCTTCACAACTCCAGTTTCAGGGAATCTGGTAACTCCTGACCTGAGCACCAGAGCCACTTACCTGGTGCAAACATATATTTGGGCAGAAGACAAACCTAAAATGAATTTAAATTATTTAAAAAAAAAAAAAAAGCAGCCAGATTACGTAAAGCCTGTAGACATTTCTAACAGCTTTGAACAGGGCGATCGTGTAACATCTGACTGCTGTGGAAAAAGGCTGAGATAGTATAGCAATCGATATAAGATTGAATCTGGACTAATCCAACAAGATGATTCAGCAGGTAAAGGTTTTTGCTACCAACACTGATCTGAGTTCCATCCCTGGAAATCCACATGGTTGAATCAACTCCCATAAGGTGTGCTATGGCATGTACACACCCACAGACATAAATGTAAAACTTATTTTTTTTTTAATTTAAGACTTAGGACAATCCAAGTGGTAGCTTAGAAAGAACATGAATCTGTATGTACTTTGCTAACATTTTTTACTAAAAAAGTTTGAGTTGAACAACCTGACGTTTTAGCATTACCTTGCTGTAAAACCAAGCCTAGAAAGATTAGAGGAAGAGGGTCTAACCAAGCACTTTAGAAAGGGGGAAACCTTACAATAAAATAGTTTACATTCCAACATGGGTATGAATCATTCAGCAACCTAAGGGGCTCCAACAGAACATGGAAATTGGAATTCCTTGCTTCAGCTGGGGCATTTACCTTTCAATCTTGGACTGAAACACCACTGGCTGTTTTGTCTACATCTTTGTTTTGTTTTTTTTCCAGACAGGGTTTCTCTGTATAGTTTTGGTGCCTGTCTTGGATCTCACTCTGTAGACCATGCTGGCCTCAAACTCAGAGATCCACCTGCCTCTGCCTCCTGAGTGCTGGCATTAAAAGTGTGTACCACCATTGCCCGGCCTTTTCCTTTTTTTTCTGTCTACATCTTAATGACACTGAGTTGTGTGTGGGATTTCTGTTAATTCCTTACAGCATACCTAGCTGTATGTACTGTTATTTTTCTGTCTTGGAAACCCTAATATCCTCATCCCTGTCTCAAAATGTTTTTGAAAGTAGATGGGTTTGGTGGTACAGGCCTTTAATCCCAGGACTCTACATAGACCCTGTCTCAAAAAATAAAGGGGTTTATATAGAAAAAGATCAACAGCACATACAGCTCTTTGTAGCACGACTGTTAAGGCTCAGCTGCCTATAGCTCCATGGGGTCAGCACTTGTGTACATACATAACTGCAGACACACACAAAAAAAGTATACAAAGTGATCTTTCTCAGAAGGACAGAGCTGTGAGAACACATCAAGGATAGGAAAGCAGAAAGAACAACTTTGGGCACCTGTTCCAAGTCTCAGAAACCAGACATGAGGATGTAATACTAATGACTGTTGCCTTTAAACCAACTGCAATTTTGTTAAAGCTGCAAACAGCACTTGCTCAGTATTTTTCCTAGCTAGATGACTACGACTAGATTTGTTTGTGCCAGTCCTTTGAGACAGGGTCTCACTTTGTAGCCCTGGGTGTGCTTCAGCATACATGCCAATATATTGTATTAGACCCTCCACATCTTCAGTGTGTCCACACTTTTAGCCAATGTTAGAAAGTCATTTTCATTTCTCCCTGCAAACTGATAGTGTAGTTATGGTCCTGAAGCTACTGACATTTACAAAGGAAATCAAGATGCTGTTGGAATTTTATTATTATTTTTTTTTTTAAAAAAAATCCAGAATGGATGAAAAGAACAATCATCAAGGATATAGGTGCCAGACATAGGCCAGCCAAGAGGATAGCTAGAAACGTATGCTTTAGGACCATGAGAGACTTCACTCTCCTGTATCTAAGTTATGGCTAACAGAGCTGTTATCCATTGACCTAGCTTCTGCACCTACAAACCATGGCACAGGTAGCTTAGTCTTACAAGGCCTCAGTTGAAGGACCACCCACATACACATAGGCCATTCTTTATAGCAGTACTCTTGGCCAACAAGGATCTACATATAGTCTCAATCAAGGTCCATGACAGACTACCTCCACTGGATGTGAAATGGGTTTTACACCTTGAGAACATGGCCACTTCAGCACAAACAAGATATACCTTAATAATGATTGGTACACAGCCCCATCCCACCCCTTCACATGCGGCTGAAAATAACAGGCTAGTGACAGAACAGTATGAACCTGCTACTGCTGAGTTAATCACCCATTAAATGAGTTAGCTAATTGTCACTAAACTTACATATTAAGGAAATTATATATAGAATACTGCAAAAACACAGTAAAAAGACTGAAGTTTGCCCCTTTTCTGCTCAGGAAGTCCCTTTACTCCCAAGCTTCATGGTATGTTGTACTTCTGGCTCCACAATGCGCTGCCACTATTACTGTTTCTCCTCCTTCTGATCTTCCTTCTGTTCCCCGGTACCGGAACTTCCAGAACCTTCCCGCTCAGATGCCATCTGTTGAGAAAGTATTTGAGAACCACATTAGGCCTAACAGTTTGCTCTGTTCAACACACCTCATCTTGTATTTATCATTCTCTCCCCTGCCTTGCACACCATGGGATTCCTTTGCCTTTCCCTGTAACGTGGACCAAAATAGCCCTCCAGCCCTTGTACCTTTTTATATGCCATCTCAAAGAGTTTCAATGATGCCTGCTGAAGTGAAGATGCTGCCTGTCTAATGTTTTCTCCTGTTTCACTGTCCTTTCGAGCAAGGAGTTCTCTCATTTTGGAAATCTCTTCCTTTAGCTTGTTGCACTGGAAAAGGCAAAACACAATAAAATAAAAATCCTTTTTCTAAATTCTGTCTCATTACATGTAGTTCACTATTCAAACTTTTAAACTTTTGCCCTCCCACCTCTACCCTTTATTCATATTTTTAAAAAAACGAATCACTATCAAACCCAAAGAAAAACCAGCTTCAATGAATTGGTGAATATTCTCTTCAATTATTTCAAACAACTTACCTCATCAGCAGGTAACTGGTCCTTGAATTCTTCCATCTTGGTTTCTGTGTCATGAATAATTCCTTCAGCCATATTAACTGCTTCAACACGTTCCTTAGAAAAATTATGAGTTTAATGTAACTGACTTTCCAATCACCAAGTTTCCTTAACTTCTATAGCAAGTGAGACAGTAAGTTACTTGCCACACAGATAACAGTAAAACAACAATGACTGTTCTCAGAAGCATTCGTGATAACCAAGAGTAGACTTGGCCTTTTTTTTTTGGAGCTGAGGACCAAACGCAGGGCCTTGCAAGCACTCTACCACTGAGCTAAATCCCTAACCCCATTGACTTGGTTGGCCTTTGTGACGGGAATTTTGACAGTGTAAGAGAACAATCCAAACCCAGTATGTGCCCTTAATCCCAGGTCCTAGGGAGGCTGAGAAACGGTAAGGTTGTGGAATCATCCTGACTACATGGTGTATCTCATATTAAACAAATTATAAATTAAAAGAGAAACTCAAGATCAGTGACCTGCCCATGGTCTACTGTCAGCTTTACCAAGTTCAGCAGAGATAATCACCTTCTTTCTCCGGTCTTCCTCAGCATATTTCTCTGCGTTTTTAACCATATTTTCAATATCATCTTTGCTTAGTCCACCGGAAGACTGGATTACAACTGGAGTTAATGAAAAGAAAACTCTCTTTACTGCACTGAGAAGTAACAGTACACTGGGCATGGTGCACACCTTTAATCCCAACACTCAGGAAGCCGGCATCTGAGTTTAAGCCCAGCCATGGCTACAAAATAAGACCCAGACCCAGTCATTCCCCCTGCAACACCCCCCCCCAAAAAAAACCCCCACCATTTAAGTAATCTGAATGATTCAAATTATGAACGTTAATCATTCATTGTCTTGTAAGTAAATCGTATAAAAAGACTAAGCGGTCAGCAATCTATAAGGTCAGGCTTGCCCGTTTGTCCTCTCCTAATGTTAACTTATAAAAATATAATTCAGAGATCTATCCCAGCATTGGAAGGGACATGCAGATCTCATTGTTTGAGGCCAGCCTTGTCTATGCAGCAAGTTCTAGGCCAACCAGGGATACAAAGTGAGACCCTGTCTCAAAAACAAACAAAAACCCCAGAAATTCACTTCTGCAAGTATAAGGTTTAAAAGGGACAGCTATCCTTACCAAAAAAAAAAAAAAAAAAAAGTAAGGAGGGGCTGGAGGGGGATGGTTCAGCGCTTAAAAGCACTTGTTCTGCAAGAACAAGTTCAAGATTCCTAGCATCCACATGGCAGATCATAACTGTCCATAATTCCAGTCCCAGGGCATCAGACATGCATGAGGTACAAGAAATACATGCAAGCAAAACACCCATACACATAAACAAAGGCAGCTAGCTCTAACACCTGGAAATAGGGGCAGTGTGGTAGCAACCTCCTTAAATAGGGTAGAAGAGGCATACAAACAGAGAGTATGTACTTCCCAATAACGGCCACCTTAGTTTTCCTTGATGGTAACTAAACCCAGGGCATCACATATGCTAGAAGGAACTCCATACCTGGACTAAGTCCTCAGCCTCATACCTCATTCATATAGCTGGTAAATACTTACTCTGTTGCTCACGTCCTGTTCCTTTATCTTTGGCAGAAACATGTACGATCCCATTGGCATCAATGTCAAATGTAACTTCAATTTGAGGGACTCCACGAGGGGCTGGGGGAATTCCAATCTAAAATAAATATCCAGAGTGAGCTCCTTTCAGAGGCTTGTGTGCTCCCATTTCCAAACAGACAACCAACCACTTGCTTCCTAAAACAAGTGCTATCTTTACTTAATGTACAAACAACTTGAGATTTTAGGTGATGTAGTTTTAGTGTTTTCTGAAATCAACTGGGCTTCAAGGAGTAAATAACTGTAATAGCTGTATGTGCCTAGAGTTGACAGTAAATGAGGAAACTTCTCCACTGTAGCAGTGCTGACCCAAAACTATTAGCTATCAAGTGTTTTTGAAACGATTAATCATGCCACGACTAATTTCTGAGTTAGCATTGCTTCTGAATCTGAACATTTCCATGGCTTTTATAAATTTAAAGTATTGAAAGCATAAAGCACTTTCAGGTAAAAACTGAATGTGGGGGTTTCATAATTCACCTATGAAAACTGTTTTTTGAAAATAACAACAATATGGGCTGGGGAGATGGCTCTGTGGTTAAGAGCACTGGCTGCTCTTCCAGAGGACCCAAGTTGAATTCCCAGCATCCACATGGCAGCCAAGTGTCTGTAAGTCCAATTCCAGGAGATCTGACAACCTCTTCTAGCCTTAGAAGGTACTGTCTGTACTTGGTGCACATACACGCAAACAAAAACACCCATATGATTAAGATGAAACCTTAGTAAATAGTTTTAAAACAACAACAACAAAAAACCCCCCCCAGTATTCCTGTATGTCAGCAGTTTGGAGAGGTTAGAATACTGTCAGCTTTGCAAGCTATAGGACCAAAAAGCATGGTATTCAGATTCAAAATACCTACCAAAGTAAATTGTCCTAGAAGTTTGTTGTCTCCAGCCATCTCTCGCTCTCCCTGACAGACTTTAATCTCTACCTGAGTTTGTCCATCAGCAGCGGTAGAAAATACCTAGGGAGGAAGAAAACCTCCTTAGTTGGTAATCTAATCTAATTATACAGAAATGGGTAACCAGAGAAATTCACATTCTAATACTGGATGGTTCCTAATGTCTATTACTCTCAGAACAAAGCCGTATATACCTCTACAAAGGCAGGAATAGGATTAGTATAAAAGAGCACACTTGTTTCAGCTAAACAAGTATGTTGTACACAATGACACTTTAAAGTTTAAGGCATCAAAACAAGGGTTTAAAATACTGGTTTGCTAGTCCAGGGAAACAGGATCAGAGACAGGTATCATGTGCTCAGTCATAAGAAGTCATCACATACCTTTTTCAGAATGATGTGTTGACAAATAAATACATCACTGCACAAATACCACTGATAGTTTTCGAGACATGGTCAAACTACATGGTCCAAGCAGTTCTCAAACTCAAATTTTCATACCTCAACTTCCCCAGTGTTGGGATGACCCAATCCACAAGAAGTAATTTTTCATCTAAGACCATGCCATGTCCCTATATTCCCGCTTGGTAATAGACAATCCAGCCCCTATCACTCACTCTGAAATCAAGCCTACTTAGTCCCATGTCTCTAGCCACTTGGCTTTTTTTTTTTTTTTTTTTTTTTTTTTGGTTTTTCAAGACAGGGTTTCTCTGTGTAGCTGTGCGCCTTTTCCTGGAACTCACTTGGTAGCCCAGGCTGGCCTCGAACTCACAGAGATCCGCCTGGCTCTGCCTCCCGAGTGCTGGGATTAAAGGCGTGCGCCACCACCGCCCGGCGCCACTTGGCTTTTTATAGTTTGCTTTTGATAATAGAAGAATAATACAGAGAATTCAGTAGCAAAACAAAACCCCAAAACATGGGGTTCTCAAGCCACCCACAGCAAGTGTGGATTTAGAAACAAAGTTTTAAAAAGTTCATAAAGTGGCTGCAAGCATATCACTCATAGAACTTTAAACTTCTGTTACGAGGGAGGATGGCTCTTACCTGGCTCTTTTTGGTTGGAATGGTGGTGTTCCTATTAATAAGTTTGGTAAAGACACCTCCTAGAGTCTCAATACCCAGAGAGAGGGGAGTGACATCTAGGAGTAGCACATCTGTGACATCACCAGCCAACACACCTCCCTGAATGGCAGCTCCGATAGCTACAGCCTCATCAGGATTCACAGCTTTACTTGGGGCTCTGCCAAAAAGATCTTGCACAGTCTGCTGAACCTATACACCGAGGAGAAAGAACCTGTTAGCCAACACCTGCGGCAACTGCTGGAGTGAGACAGAGCACTAAGATGCCAGCCAGATCACAATCCGATGGACTCAGATCCAAGAATGTGGACTTCCTGTTCATGTTGGACAACTTCGAGTATCTCACTCACTGTCCACTTAGAGAAGCGTTTGCTTCAATTATATGGCTTCCCAGAGGACATTAATCATTTGAAACAGAAGGCACAAGGCAAGGGATTATAAAATACAGTCTAAGGCAGATCTCTGTGAATTCGAGGCCAGCCTGGTCTAAAAAATGAGTTCCAGGACAGCCAGGACTGTTTCACAGAGAAACCCTGTCTCAGAAAACAAAAAAAAAAAAAAAAAAATAGTCTACATATTTCAGATAATTAATTGAAGACCAATTTGAAGGAAGTAGTAATATTGATTCTGTGGCTGATCTGAGGGATAGTTTTTGATCTATGTTTTAGAGCTAACACAAGTACACAACATCTTGGGATGATTTGTTAATATCAATGTATCCTCCAGACCAGAGTCCTAGGTCTAAATTTATTCTGTACCCATATTCCAATATCCCAGCATTTCAACAGAGAAACAAAACCACCCACCAACCACCACCAAAAGCAGTAACCACATCATTAACTTGAGCCCAAGATAATTCTATCCAGCTACCAAGGAGCAACTGCACCTTCAACGGTCTGTGCTCAGTCACTACTTCTCTACACATGTTTTCAGAATGATGTGTTCATAATGCATCATCGCACAAACCATTGTTGAAGAAATGCAAGTAGCCCCAAGTACTATGCTAGGAAGATGTGTCTGAAACATCTCCTAAAGAATGACTATCATCAAGGCTTGACAACATTATCTTTATAAGCAAAACTGGGTTTAAGATTCCCCCTGCTATTCTTGCATCTTTTAATTAAAATAAACTAGCCAGGCAGTGGTGGCACACACCTTTAATCCCAGCTGGCCTACAGAGTGAGGAGTTCAGGAATGGCTCCAAAGCTACACAGAGAAACCCTGTCTCAAAACAAACAAACAAAAACAAAAGTCCCAAAAAAACCCCAAACCCCCACAAAACTAAGAAGGTTTCTTGGTGGGACAGAGTGTCACTCTAGCTGAGTCTTGCCTGGAACAACACCATCCTCCTGCCTCTTAGGTGCTGAGATTACATACAGGAGTGAGCCACTAAACCCAACTAAAAGCACTTTTTGATGAGGTTAGTCTCATTCCCTTTCAAGTAACCAGGTAGAATGGATCATATTCATGTCCATACACAACATAAACTATCTGCCAAGAATGCATTATGTACTGATTTTTCCTTTTTTTCCCTATAAGGAATACCATGAGTACATACCTTGGGCATCCTCGTCATGCCACCAACCAGAATCACTTCTCCTATGTCACTCTTGCTGACTTCTGCATCCTGCATAGCTTTCTGGCATGGAGCAATAGTCCTCTTGATTAGATCTGTGACAATGCCTTCAAACTGAGCTCGAGTCAGCTTCATATTCAAATGCTTGGGTCCAGAAGCATCCATTGTAAGATACGGCAAGTTGATGTCAGTCTACACAGAAAAATATTTAACTACAAGTCAGTAGGGAGACTAATCTTTAATACTCTAATTAAGGCCAAGACCATACCCTAGGATAAGATGTAGAGAGCACAGAGTCAGCCTCACTAAATTCCTAAGATGCAGGGGAAATATACGGAAATCTACTTTAATGGGGGGGGGGGTGTCTCTACATATTAATAATGAAGACTGGGGCAGACAAGCTTAAGAAATTATCATTTGACAGATGTGTCGTGAGAAACACACTGTGGCTGGGAGGTGGTGGCACACACCTTTAATCGCAGCACCCAAGAGGCAGAGGCAGGCAGGATCTCTGTGAATTCAAGGCAAGCCTGGTCAACAGAGCGAGTTCCAGGACAGCCAGAGCCGTTACACAGAGAAACCAAACACACACACACACACACACACACACACACACACACACACACAGAGAGAGAGAGAGAGAGAGAGAGAGAGAGAGAGAGAGAGAGAGAGAGAGAGAGAGAGAGAGGAAAAAACAAAAAAAGCAAGAAAGAAAGCAAGCAAGAAAGAAAAAGATAAAAGAGGTCCATACTGTGTGGGGGATTGTCTTTCACACTGAGTTTTAAAAATTATCCCATGTCTGCACTTAGTAGTTAAGAGTGCTTGCTGTTTTGGCAGAGGACTTAAGTTGAATTCCTAGCATCTATGCGGGGTAGCTAACTGCCCATACTTCCAGTTTTGGGGAATCTGATACTCTGTTCTAGCTTCCATTGGTACTTGTCTCACCTCTCCCTATACATTAAAAAAAATAAAGAAATTCCATGTGCATAAATAAAAATGTTCTATCACCAGGTGATAACTATGCATGCCTTTGATCCCAGCACTTGGAAGGCAGAGGCAGGTGGATCTCTGATGAGAATTCGAGTCTGGCCTGGTCTACAGAGAAAGTTCTAGGACAGCCAGGACTGTTACACAGAGAAACCCTAAGGGGCAGGAAATGATGGGAAATCAGAAACAAGAGGAATGTTCTCCATCACCTCTTAACATATGCAGACCAAGTTCTAGGAAATTAGTGTTACAGATGCTCTTCTTAGAAAAACCAGGACCAATGTACACTGGACATGTTGGTACTGCCTGCAACCTAAGCCCTCAATCATCTTCAGCTATAGTGAGTTCAAGGCCAGTCTAAGCTTCAAGAGACCTTGACTGAAGACAACTGACTTGACATTGCATCCATAGAGAACAAGTAATAACTAATATCCAATAAATTCCAAACCCCATAGCTTGGGGTCCTATGTGTGTAATCAAGCATATTTAAATTCAATATGGTAAACATATTATATACTTATATAAAAGTATCTTAATAAAATTTACCTAGTTAGTATTATGCTTCTGTCAATGGCCAATACGATAAATAGTTAGCCTAAGAGAAACTTGAGTCCTTTTTTTTTTTTTTTTTTTTTTTGGTTTTTCAAGACAAAGTTTCTCTGTTTAGTCCTTGCTGTCCTCAAATTCAGAGACAGGCACCTCAAAACTATCCTATCCTTAACATGCTGTATGCTACCACCTTTACCTTTAAGTAGTTTTCCTAAGCATTTATGTATGCATTGATCTAGTAAACTTCACAATTCTAAGAGGAAGTTACCACTCAGCCTCACTTGCAGGTTAAAAAAAGAAGTGAAACAATTCATTTAAAACCACACAGCTAAGGACCTTAGGAGTGGGGCTGGAGAGATCCCTCAGTGGTTAAGAACACAAGCTGCTTCAAGGCAGGTGTGGTGGCGCACGGTTTTAATCCCAGCACTTGGGAGGCAGAGGCAAGCAGATTCCCAAGGCTGCCAGGCTGGTCTACAGAGTGAGTTCTAGGACAGCCAGGGCGACACAAAGAAAACAAAACAAACACTGGCTGCATTTGCAGAAGACCAGAGTTCAATTCCCAGCACCCACATGACAGCTCACAACCACCTATAACTCTAGTCGCAGCTCTGACACCCTCTTCTGACCTCTGCAGGCACCAGGCATGCATGTAGCACAGACATACATGAAAGCAGGCAAAACACCCATACACATAAAATAAAATAAAAAAAAAAATAGTAATAATAAAAATCTTCTGTAGACCAGACTTGGCTTTGAACTCAGCCATCTGCATGCCTCTGCCTTCCAAGCACTAGGACTAAAGGCATGTGTCACCACAGCCTGGCTGATGTTAATATTCATCTTCCAAAGTAAACTATTAATTAAGTCTGCTGAGATGCTCCTAAACTTTACAGATTTACAATCACAGGTGTACACTGACTTTGCTAAATATACTTTGCTAAAGTGCTAAAGGCTACAAAATATCCCTCAGTTAAGATACAGCCGCATAAAAGTAACCAGCATCTTCTCCCAGTATCAAATTCTAAGATTTATGTATTTCTCTTTACTGGCAATTTCACATCCTCTAAACCACAACCCTAAAAGTTATTTATTAAGACACACAAGTTGTCCCTCAGCAGGGAAAATGATATCAATATCCATGACGATTATGTACAACCTTGGAACGACTCACAGCCACTTACAACAGTGAAGGTTTGGGAGCTAGGGCAAACTCAAAAAATGTATACAGCATTCAGGTTCAACAAGTTAGCAACAAACACGTACCAAACAGCTACCATAACCTCCTTCTGGTAATCTAACAACCTAAAGCAGTCACAAGATTAGACCATTCAAGTTCTACCCTGGTGAGCCTGCAACCTAGATTTTTACACTAGTCTACTTGGTGGTTAAGACAGGGAAGCTTCACCTCTCAGAACTGAGGTCAACAAGCGCAGAACTCAGAGGTGGAGCAAACCAGTCCTTCAAAGGGAAACTTGCCTTCACACAAGAGGCAGATTTTTTTTACAGCTCACTTTCTAAAATGGTGATCCAATTTATTAAATGACAGAGAACTAGCAATTCATATAATTCACAATGTAGTAGTACGTTCATGTTAAAACATTAATTTTTCAAGTTAATAATTCTAATTTGCCACACTGTTTTTATTAATGCCTTGCCTTTTTTGGAGGGATGATGAGATTTATTATCACTCAGGCTAATTCAAATCCAGGACCTTCCTTGCCTAATTCCTGGGATTAGGGGCATCACCATGGATTTTTAATCAATGCTTTGAGGGTGGGGGGATATAGAACATGGGCCTAGCAAATGCTGAGACCCTGGGTTCAATCACTAGCCCCAATAAAATAAAACCCATTTTTTCCTTTTTTTGAGACAGAGTCATACCACACAGCACAAGCTGGCTAGAACCCACTATGGACCCAGGCTTGCTCTGATAATACTCTAGCCTCAACTACACCAGGCTTTCCTTTTTTCATCATGAGAATGTAACTCCGAAGACTTTACACATGTTAGCTAAGTCCTCT
This sequence comes from Peromyscus eremicus, assembly GCF_949786415.1. NCBI lineage: Eukaryota > Metazoa > Chordata > Mammalia > Rodentia > Cricetidae > Peromyscus > Peromyscus eremicus. The sequence goes on from NC_081435.1 coordinate 24,011,290, forward strand.
ACCACCGAGCTATCATCTCCTCTTCTATAAATCCTCATCTTATTGTATGTGGTGATGCATGCCTTTAATCCCAGCACTAAGGAGGCAGACAGGCAGAACTCTGAGTTTGAGGGGACAGGGCTATACAGTAAAGTTGTCCAAAAAATAAAAAGAAAGAAAATCCCCAGTTCTAACTTAAAATATCCAATTTTGTTCAAATCAGAACTATAAGCTCTTATTAAAAATGTTTAGCTCAGGGGCTAGAGAGATAGCTCAGCGGTTGAGCACTTGCTGTTCTTCCAGAGGACCCAGGTTCAATTCCCAGTACCCACATAGCTCACAACTGTCTGTAACTCTAGTCCCAGGGGATCTGACACCCACATACAGACATGAATGCAGGCCAAAACACCAATGCACATAAAATTAAATTTAAAAAAATGCTTTTCTCAGGGCTGGAGTGATGACTCAGTGGTTAAGAGCACTGGCTGCTCTTCCAGAGAACCTAGGTTCAATCCCCAAAATCAACATGGCAGTTCCAGAGATCTAACACCCTGTTATAGCCTCTGCAGGAACCAAGCACACATGTACTACAGATATACATGCAGGAAAAGATACACATGCATAAAAATCTACCTCATTCATTAAAAAGAACTGATCATCACATTGTTCTCTGCCTCAAGATTTTTAGCAAACAGAAAACTGTACAGAGGCTACACTGACATTAGGTAAATTAGAATATACTATTCAAATAAGGCTAAAAATATCCACCAAAACTGTTCGGATTTGTCCATGTCTCACCTGCACAGATGAGGAGAGTTCACACTTAGCCTTCTCAGCAGCTTCCCGAACCCTCTGAAGTGCCATGTTGTCTTTGGTCAAATCAACCCCTGTCTACAAAATAGGATTCATGAGACAATTAATAGAGAAACGGCAATGATACAGAAAATACTCTGTTTGCTTATGAAGGGACCATCCCTTTATAATAAAAAGGAACACAAATCGTGAGGCTTTATGGGCTAGGGGATAGAATTGGGTGGAGGTAGTACACTCCTTTAATCCCAGCACTTTCAAGGCAGAGGCAGGTGGATCTCTGTGAATTCTAGTTCAGCCTGGTGTAGAGTTCCAGGACAGCCTAGACTACACAGAGAAACCCTATCTTGAAAAACCAAACACCCACATACACCCACAAATTACCACCTGAAAAATAACCTAGTATGAATAAGTTTTCTGATCTATCACCAGTAGACTGAACTCCCATCAACTCTTCCAAGCTCAAGGTCTCTTAATTCAGAGTTCCTAAAATTCTTCTCCAATACTGTAACCAATATACTTCTTTTGTTCCCAATCTAGGGCGCTATATGTAACTAAAATGGTTCAGTTTACCCATGAACATGAATGTAATTAGTTACCTTAGTGCAAAAAAAATATTCAGAAAGCAAAAGAACAATCTGAACAAAAAATTCTGAACCTCCCACACAAAAGTCTACACATTAACCACAATGGTAACTAACCTCTCTCTTGAACTCCTTGACAATGTGCCGTAACAAAGCTTGGTCAAAGTCTTCACCTCCTAAGAAAGTGTCCCCATTGGTGGATTTCACCTCAAATACACCTTTCTGAATTTCCAGGATAGAAATGTCAAAGGTCCCACCACCTAAATCATACACAGCAATGCTAGAAAGGAAAGAAAAGCCAAAACATAAATTTTTAAAGCCTTAAGAAACAAAACCTATTACAAAGGAATGAATTCAATAACAAAAGATTAATTTAGAAATATTTAATAATTTTGAAATCTAGCAACCCTAAATGACATGTCTATTAACATATGCATTGGTAACAAAATTATTAGCATACAAACCATGATTCCCAAAGTATTTATCAACACCCATAACAACAAAATTAAAAGTGTCAAGGGTCCCAACAGTAAAATGGTCTTGAAAGAATGAAAAACACAGACCGTACATACAAATTTGGAGAGAATAAAGAAGTACATTTTTAATGCATTTCTATGAAATGGAAATAATATAGGATAAGTCTTATAGCTTTTATAACTTGGTTCACAGTTCAGGTTAACATACAGCACATGCTTAGTGGTGGTATCACACAGCCTTGATCCCAGCACTCAGGAGGCAGAGGCAGGAGGATCTGAGTTCAGGGCTAGCCTGTTGTACAGAGTTCCAGGACAGGCAGGGATACCAGCAAAACCCTATCTTGAAAAACAAACCAAAAAAAAAAAAACAAAACAAAACACACTTTACAGCACAAAGGCTGGCAAGATGTCTTTTTAGCAGGTAAAGATGCTTGTCTCCAAGCCTGATTCAATCCCAGGAACCTACATGAAGGAGAGAATTAATTTCTCCCAGCTGTCCTCTGACCTCCATTTGCACACTGTGTTAGTTAGGAACATGCCCCACTACACACGAGGGGATGGGTTGGAGTGAGCTCAGCAGTTAAAAACACAAATTGCTCTTCCAGAGGACCAGTTTGATTACCAGTACCAACACATCAGGTAGCCACAACCATCTGTAATTTAAGCTCCAGGAATCTGACATCTCTGAAGGTGTGTGCAGTAACATGTATAGACCCACAGAAACACATTTGTAATTGAAAATAAGAGAATTTTTTTAGCCTGGCAGTAGTGGCGCACGCCTTTAACCCAGCACTCAGGAGGCAGAGGCAGAGGCAGGCGGATCTCTGTGAGTTCGAGGCCAGCCTGGTCTACAGAGCGAGATCCAGGACAGGCACCAAAACTACAGAGAAACCTTGTCTCGGGGAAAAAAAAAAAAAAAACCAAAAAAGTAATCTTTAGAAAGGGTGAGGGCACTTGCTGCCAAGCCTGACCCAAGACTCATTTTGGAAAAAGGCAAAAGCCAGCTCACACATTTTATCTTCTGACGTCCACATGCATGGCATGGCACATTGCATCCACACAAACTTTAAAAATGTAGTAAAATTACATAAAAACCCGTAATTCAGGTAAGAATATTTACTTTATTAACTTACACTTTATCTTCAGACTTGTCCAGACCATAGGCCAGAGCAGCAGCTGTAGGTTCATTAATCACTCGAAGCACATTTAGCCCAGATATCTGGCCAGCATCTTTAGTGGCCTAGAGAAAGTAGAAATAAATGTATCTTTCCATCCTCTAACTTTGGTACCTTTTTTCCCCCCAGGCAAAAAAGAGGTATAATTAACTTTACCTGTCGCTGTGAGTCATTGAAATAAGCAGGAACAGTGATCACAGCATTTTTTGCTGTGTGACCCAAGTAATTTTCTGGAAAAGAATGAAATAAAATTCAATTGTGGCACTATGTCAGAAAAAAATAAGCATCAAAATTACCAATGAAGCCTAATATTCCATAGCTCATGCTTTTGTGGAGTCCATTTACCTCCTCTGTAGCCTAACATGGAGAGAGACCATGTAGAAAACACTGAGCACTGTACTGTACCCCTGTAATCTAGCACCAGAGGCAGCAGGAGGAAGATGAGTTCAAGGCTGTCATGGGTTACACAGCTCAAGCCTATAAACTTGGCACTGGGAAAGCTGAGGTAGGAAGACCACAAGTTTGAGGCTAGCCTTGGCTACAAAATTAGTACAAAGACAGCCTAGACTACTGTATAAAATTTAGTCTCAAAAACAAATCACCCTAACCACTGTTAGCATTTCAGAGGCTGCAACTGTAGTATCAGACGCTCAAGGCAGCCTGGGATGCGGGTCACCAGCAACCCATTCCCAAATGTTTGGAGGTCTAGCAAGTATTTTTGTGTAACTCAGCAGCAGAGGTGGGATAGACTGGAAATTCCAAATTACCTTTAGCATTTCAGTCAAAATTTATCAACATCAAATGACCTTTAGACTGAAGTTTAATGTGTACCTTTCTGTACTTTAGCAAACACTACACTGCCCCCTACTGAAAACGGGAAATTGAACTCAATGTGCAGATTAAGTGCAGATTAAAAGTCCCAAAGCTTTGCCATTCCTAACCTTTCTGTGTAGAGCTTCTGACCCCATAAGCTACATGTGCTACAACACATGAATCTATAAACTCAGAGGAACACCACACTTCCAGTTTCCCAGAATGAACTACATCTACTCGCCTGCAGTCTCTTTCATCTTCATCAACACAAATGCTCCAATCTGACTTGGAGAATAGAGTTTTCCATGAGCCTCAACCCAGGCATCACCATTAGAGGCACGAACAATTTTAAAGGGAACATTCTTACTGAAAGACAAAAAGAACTGTATAAGAAAACTGGCTGGTGCCACACTGGGCGGTGGTGTCGCACGACTTTCATACCAGCATTCATGAGGCAGAGGCAAGCAATTTCTGAATTTGAGGCCAGCCTGGTCTACAGAGTGAGAGTTCCAGGATGACCAGGGATACAAAGATAAACCCCAGAGTGGGTGGGAAGAGAAGACTTGACTGACAGTGAGACTTACCACAGCAAGGCCATCATGTATCTACCCATTTCAAATTATTTAAAAAAAAAAAAAAAAGATGGCCAACAAGTGATAATTTCTAGAGACCTTTTTATTAAAAAATCTTTTAAATTACTATCATGTAAAAATATGAGCCTGATGACTTTTGTTATTGTTTCAAAAATTGTCTTGGCAGTTCTGCTTGAAAATGACAAAGTATTCACATGCACAACACACAAAAAAGAAAGCATGTTCACATTAAAAATCTGTACACAGCCAGGCTTGGTGGGGCACACCTTTAATCCCAGCATTCAGAAGGCAGAAGCAGGTGAATCTCTGTGAGTTTGAGGCCAGCCTGGGCTACAGAGTGAGTTCCAGGACAGCCAGAACTATAGAGAAACCCTGTCTCCAAAAACCAAAATAAATAAATCAAATAAGATAAAAAACCAAACAGACAAAAAAAAAAAACCCAAACAAACAAACAAACAAAAAAACTGGGCCAGTGAGATGCCTCAGCAAGTAAAGGCTCATACTGCCAAGCCTAATGACCTGTTCTTCAACGCCCAGGACCTACATGGTAGAAAAAGAACAGAATCCTGCAAGGTGTACTCTGACCTCCACCTCCACTCATGTGAGGGAGGATGAACACACCCACAAACAAAAATGATAATAAATAAAAGCTTAGCCAAGCAGTGGTGGTGGTGGTGGTGGTGGTGGTCGTGCACGCCTTTAATCCCAGCACTCAGGAGGCAGAGGCAGGCGGATCTCTGAGGTCAAGGACAGCCAGGTCTACAGGCTGAGTTCCAGGATAGCCAAGGCTCACAGAAAAACCCTGTCACAAACAAATAGTAATAGTAATAGTAATAATAATAATAATAATAGAAAGCAAAGGACTGTGCATACACACATGTAAATAACTTAGGGATGCACAATATAAAATATGCCGTTACCAGCCTTACATGACCGATGACGACAAACATCGTTCAGAAATGTCTCACAAACCTTAATGCATCTTAACCTAATCTGTGAAAGCACAAATGGACTTTTAAAAACTGTTTAATCTTCTGGTGGAGATGCGAATTTCTCCCAGAATAATAATGAAAAGGTGACTAAGGTGTTCACAGGACCTCAATCAAAGCATTCTGTTGTTTTTCTTATTACTCACGTGTCTTTCTGTACTTCAGGGTCATCATAGCGACGTCCAATTAGACGCTTAGTAGCATAAAATGTATTGTTTGGGTTTGTGACAGCCTGTCGCTTTGCTGGCATGCCAACAAGTCGTTCTCCATCTGCTGTAAAGGCAACAACAGAAGGGGTAGTTCTGGCACCTTCGGCATTCTCCAGGACCTAAAATTCCCAAAGATAATGATTGAGATACTAGTCATCACGAGCATCTTCATAGCAGTGATTTAAGATACAACCACAACTCAAATCATAAAACAAATGCTGAAAGGACAACACACTAAATTGGCATGTTTTACTGCTGGGAATGGTACACAATATCACTTCAAATGTACAGAAGTCTATGGCCATACCACCTTGAATATGCCTAATCTTGTTAAATGTATGTGGAAGCTGAAGTTTCAAAAAATAGGGGAAGAAAGATAAGCAGCATCAATCAGGACTAAGGAAGGGCTTCTCTTTTAGTACCAAACCAGTCAGAAGACTCTAAATAGCCCAAACTGTTTCAGACGAGGGCATAGGGGAAGACTACGCATGAAGGGCCAAGAATGAGCAGACACAACTGTAGAATTCCAGGTGCTCTAAGTCTTGAGAGCTCAAAAGAAAAGGTCTGTGTGTCCTGAGAAGGCTCCAACAACCTCCACATAACACAGACACCTTAAGCCTTGCTTGAATCCAAACAGCAAGCCACTTCAAGTCCTCCAATGGCACTATCACCTCCACCTCTAGGAAACACATTTACATCCTATTCTGGAAAGTTGCAGTCATTCAATTATCAATATCCAAAGGTTAATTCCTAAGCCTAAAATAAATAAATAAAGTAAGAGCAACTTTAAAGTGTAAATTAGATGTCTGGAGTAGTAGCTAATAACTAATGTTAGCACTGAATAATCTACATTTGAGGCCAGCCTAGGATATACAATGTCTGAAGAGAAAAACCAGCACAAAACTGGATTAAGCATCCTTTTTTTGGGGTGGGGGGGCTTTTTCAGATCAGGGTTCTCTGTATAGCCCAGGCTGTCCCCAAACTCAGAGATTCCCCCTGCCTAAACATGTGTACCGCCATGCCTGGCTAGAATTCAGCATTCCTAAGCAGCTAATGCCAGACTGGATACCAAATGACCCCAGGCTTCCAGGTTTTTCCAGACCCACCTTTGCTTGTTTGCCCTCCATAACTGCCACACAGGAGTTGGTAGTGCCCAAGTCAATACCAACAACGGCACCCTTAATTGCCTCTGATCTGTAAGAAATTTAAAATACCACAGTTATCTTAACAATAGTCTCCAACGTAAGAGGAAGAACTGTGTTTTATGTTGGTGTTGTTAACGATGGCACATTTCAGGGGCTGGAGAGATGGCTCAGATGTTAAGAGCACTGGCTACTCTTCCAGAGGACCTGGGTTCAATTCCCAGCACCCACACAGCAGCTCCACAATTGTCTATAACTCCAGTTCCAGGGGACCTGGCACCCTCATACATGTTGGCAAAACATCAATGCACATAAAATAAAAAATTTTTAAGTGGCACATTTCATAAACTACAAATACAAATAAAGTTATATAGAGAAAATTATTAACAAAATGTACAGATCACAGCCTGGGGTTCAATTAATGTGTGTTTTCTCTCAAAGAAACTAAAGTTATACTTACGCATAATCCCTTCTTGAAACAAATCTAAAAGCTTCATGACTAAGGCCATTCCAGCCATCCTGAAGGGGGAAAAAAATTGCATCAGCCACCAACTACACAAGTAAACTTGGGCTTTTTCCAATTATTACTCTGACAAACACACGCAAGCTTTAGGATTAAGCAGTAGCCTGTATAAAGTACACAATGAGGAAACCTTAGTATGTAATATATATAGGTATACAGCTACATATCTATCACATATCTCCAAGTTTTCCAGATAGGCAAACATAAAATTGTCTTAAATTACAAAAACAAAACAAAACAAAACAAAACACAACCCAGCCAGGAGGTGGTGGTGGCGCATGCCTTTAATCCCAGCACCCAGGAGGCAGAGGAAGGCAGATCTGTAAGTTTAAGGCCAGTGTGGTCTACAGAGCCCCAGGACAGCCAGGGCTACATTGAAACCCTGTCTCAAAAAACCCTAGAATATATATATATATAAAAATACATTGCAGTAGAGACTTTTCAACTTTGACACTATTGATCTTGTACCAATATTTGCTGTGACAAGCTAAGTGTGGAATGCTTACAAGCAACTCTGGCCTTTACCAACAAGAAACCATATATATTAAGTGGCCCTCAAAGTCATGACAACCTGGAAGCTAGGGACGCGCCTCCGCCCCTGGAGTGGGGGGGACAACTGCTGGAGAAGACCTGATTAAGGAGCTGCTATTCAAGAAATCCAAAATTATTTTACAGTTTCGGGGCCTGGTGGCAAACACCTTTAATTCCAACACTTGAAAGCCAGAGGCAGGCCTGGCCTAGATAAGTTCCAGGTCAACCAAGGCTACCCAGTGAGACCCTGTCTCACAATAAGTAAACTCACAGTTTGTGCCCCTGATTACGTGTGCACTCCAAGGTACTGGAGACACCTGCACTGCCCCTGCCAAACACCTACTTGGGAGAGCTACAGGTCTCATCCTCCAAAGACGTACTTTTTCTTATTTCAGATCAAGATCTGAAATCCTTTTCCTATCCTATTACAACCCACAAGTAAATCGAAGGCATCCAAAAAAAAAAAAAAAAAAAAAAGTCTCTAAGGTTGGAGCCAGACGTGGTGGCGCACACCTTCAGTCTCAGCACTCGGGAGGCAGAGACGGGCGGGCGGGTCTCTGTGAAAGTCTATGGAGTCAGTTCCCAGGCAGCCAGGCCTCCAAAGACACCCTGCCTCCAAAAATACAAAAATAAAAAACAGAGTTGGAACTGTCCTTCGGCTCTTAAGGAAACAGAGCCCAGCGTGTAGTTCTGCCTTCCGACCGACTGCATCCAACGCGCCACATGCTGGGTCAGGAGGACCGCTACCTCGTGAATTCGTGGGGTGAAGACTCCAGAACGCCAGGCATTGTGACTCAGCAGAGCCCCGGGGTGAAAGCCCTCACCAGGGCCGGCAGCACTGACCACCCAAGGGCCGTCCCCTCGCTTCGCTCCCCATTTCTCCTTAGAGTCTGACCCCGAAGGGCAAGGCCTGCCTCACTCAAGTCCGGGCCCCCGAGCCCCTTCCGGAAGGCACGGCAGTTCCTCACCTGGTGACGGGCGGCCGCGGGACTCCGGGAGGCTGCGGTGCCCACGAGACGCGCGGCCGCGGCTCTGCTGGCGCTTATCATGGCGGCGGGACGGAGGGAGTACGAGGGCAGAGACCAAGACACCCGACAGGCCCGGAGCTGCGCGGCACGGCGGCGGCGGCGGCGCTTCTGGAAGCCTCCAACCACGTGGGGCGGGGGGCGGGGGGCGGCCGCTGCAGCACGGAGGCCCGCTCTTCCGCTGAGGCGCCCAGCGTGTCGCCTGACCCAGAGACTGCCCGAGCGCGGCTCCCGGGACCGGAGCCCGCCGCGGGCACGCCCATCCGCACGGTGGGTGAAAAGCCCTGTCCCCTTCTCACGGCTTCCGCGGCTGTGGGGGCAGAGGGAAGGGAGGCGGAGAAGAGGAACACACAGGCAATGCTTCGGACAGCCCCGGTCCTTCGCGGCAGGAAAGACTCAAGGTCACACGGGATAAGTTACGAAAAGATTACAGTCGCCTTGCGTCAGTTGCGCAGAAGGTGGGGCCTCCTGCGCCTGCGTCCTTGGCACCCGACCGAGGCCCTGGAGCGCATGCGCGAGGTGAGGGGCGTGGAGGAAACGGGTTAGGGACGTAACCGTAGCCTTTATTGGACGCTCCAGTGCACGCGAGTTGGCCCGAGAGTCCCCGGGGGCGCGAACTCGCGCGCCTGGACGTTTCTCCTCAGGCCTCCTCTTGCCGCGGACGCCATCTTGTCCTGGGGCTTTGTTAAGGGCGCCTTTGTTCTCGTGAAGCATGCTCACGGGGATATGGGGACCCTTGAACGAGTTTCTGCTGCACGTGGCGGCAGCAGGGTCGGGTCTCCAGCCTCCAGGGCAGCATCTGCTTCACGCAGCTTTGAACCACTTAAGGCTGTCTTGGGAACGATGAGGAGAAAACTACGTGAGCTGCTGCTCTTTCCCCCGCCCCGGTTTGCTGGGCCACAGGTGCCCCTGTGCCTTTTTAAACCTCGCTCTGGTTGCCAAGTGCCCTGGTGTCAGTTACCACCGTGTGACTTTCAGACGGGGTCCACAGTGGAGCGGGTGGGGGAAGGACAGGTTTCTCTATGTGGCCCTGGCTGCCCCGAGCTCGCTATATAGACTTGGTGGCCTTGAACTTGCAGAGATCTAGTCTCTACCTCCTGTGTGCTGGAATTAAAGGCTTGCGTCACCCCACCCAACCCTAAACCACGTACTTTGTGTCCTTAGTTGTCCTCAATGTTATACTGCCTGACCCTCCCAAATGCCTGGATTACAGACGTCAGGTATATCTAGCCAGATAGAGACTTTTAAGGGGAAAGAATTGAACAAATCTCGTGTCAAGTTTTCTCAGTGGCGGTAAAAACAGTTCAATGACTTAAAGACAGTGAAGTTGAACTTGGTTTTGGAGGTAAGCAGTTTGAAGTCAATAGAAAACAGTTGGGTGGGAAGTGGTTACACACGCCTGTAATTCCAGCATTTGGGAAATGGAAGTAGGAAGGTAAGAAAGTCATCCTTGACTTCATCACAAGTTCCAGGCCAGCAAAAGCTACATGAGACTGTCTCAAAAAAAAAAAAAAAAGTAAAAGTGGTCTTTGAAGGGACTCCGGCCAGCTTGACTGTGGTAGGCATGGCTCTGGCAGGCCTTGTCCTTCTCCCCAATTCCCTCTGCCTTGTTTTTTTTTTTTTTTTTTGGTTTTTCGAGACAGGGTTTCTCTGTGTAGTTTTGGTGCCTTTTCCTGGAACTCACTTAGCCCAGGCTGGCCTCGAACTCACAGAGATCCGCCTGGCTCTGCCTCCCAAGTGCTGGGATTAAAGGCGAGCATCACCACCGCCCGGCCCCTCTGCCTTGTTAAAAACCGTTAGATTACATTCCTGAATCTAGCCCCCAAGGTCTATTCCATTATTTGGCCAAACACCCTCCCACCCCCACCCCGAGGCTACCAAGGTTCACCTAGTAAAGTACTAAAGTCCAGCAAACAAAATCCCCCTTTGGCTCACCTAATTAACATGTCCAATTAAAACTAAACACCTCATCCTAACATGGGGTTTCCCCTTGTACCTTTATAAACTGCCATTTTCCTATGTGCCACGCCTGTTTCCTCTTATCCAGAGGCAGTCCTTTGTCCCACAGATATACCTGCTCCCTTTCCCTCCTTCCCTTCCCCTTCCCCTCCTCTATCTCCTGTGTTGTCTCTTATTCCCTACCCTGTCCCTCTGAGGCAGATCTCCTGTGCTGAGAACTTGGTCTTGGGGTCCTGAGCCGATACTTTTCTTCCCGTTCATCAATATGACAAATTGTGAGGAAAATGTGGGTAAATTAGGAGGTAAAGGAAATACGGTTTACATTATGAAAAGGATGAAAGTGAAGGTACGAAAATATCTGGGCATGGTGGTATAAGCCCCCAGCACTTGAGAGGAGATAGAAGCCTGAGAATCAGGAGTTCAAAGGTCATCTTTGGCTACATAATGAATTGGAAGCCAGCTTGATGACTATATGAGACTGTGGCCCTGTTTCAAAATCTGAAAATTGAGAAGGTCAAACATAACAATTAGTCATGGATAATGCAGTTTCTTTAAAGGCCTGGTGTCGTGATACAAGCTTGTAATCTATCCCAGCAGTATGGAGGCTAAAGTAGGATCTGAGTCTAACACAGATACATAGTAAGACCCTATCTCAAGTAAAAGGATTGGTTGGTAGAGTGCTTGCCTAGAATGTACGAAAGTTGTGGGTTCAGTCTTCATCACTCAGTAATCAGGTGTGGTGGCACACACTTCATCCCAGCACTCAGGAGACTGAAGCAGGACCAGCATTATAAATTCAAGGCCAGCCTGGGCTGTATTTCTAGTACCAGGCTAAACAGGAGAAGACTGTCTCAAATCAAAAGGAGCTTCTCACCCTTCTTTGTAAAATTATACTGTCATTATATCCTTATTAGTAGATCTGCACTTAAACTCCCTCGGAAATTATTTTGCCAAGTAGATCAAAGTTACCCCCTGGTCCTTCAATAATTTCCTGATATAAAAACTTAAAGAGGAACAGGGTGGTGGTGGTGGTGGTGGTGGTGGTGGTGGTGGTGGTGGTGGCACACGCCTTTAATCAAAACACTTGGGAGGCAGAGGCAGGCAGATTTCTGATTTTGAGGCCAGCCTGGTCTACAGAGTGAGTTCCAGGACAGCCAGGGCTACACAGAGAAACCCTGTCTCAACACACACACACACACACACACACACACACACACACACACACACACACACACACACACAGCATAGGAATGACAGATACCAAACACTGAAACAGAAGTTGAAACCATTACATCTTACATTGAATATGACAAGCAATAAGTAAGCCAAATGAAAAGAATTGAAGTCATTGCATTCTCTGAAAGTTGGTATGGTATCATTTGTCTTTGAAACTGAAGCAGGAGTTCAAGGACAGCCTGGGCTACTTAGCAAGATCCTGTTTTAATAAAAAGTTATGGGCTGGAGAGATGGCTCGTGGTAAAGAGCAACTGTAGTTTCACGAATTCCAATGCTACCTTCTGGTGTGCAGATGTACATGCAGAGAAAAGCACCCACATACATAAACAAATAAATCTTAAAAAATAATAATAAAGTTTGCCCTGCAGGGCCAATAGTTAGAGGCCAGCCAGGTCTATACAGTGAGTTCCAGAATGAGAAGGACTATATAGCAAGACTTTGTCTCCAAAAGCCCGGAAGCAACAACAAAGCTAAACATTTGCTTTTCTTCTTGTTCCATACACTTAAAAGCTTGAGCAAGAGCCCTAGAGTTAAATGTTACATATTTTATCTAGGTTATATCCCAGACTGGCCTCAGATTCACCATATTTATTTGAAGTATTGAGCCCAAGATTTTGTGCATGCTAAATAAAAACTGTACCAACTGAGCTATACCCTTAGCCCAAATGGTTTTACCTAAAAGGTAACCACAGTTTTATGAGCATATTTATGTAACTGACTTTTCTTAGGGTTTCTTCAGGCCCCTCAAAAATATTCTTTATGACCACAAGGGGGATGTGGCAGCTACATGTTCAAAGCATGAACCTAACAATAGGAAATTTAATATCACCAGTAGGAAGGACAGCCTTCCAAACTGCCTTGCAAATGAGCATTTACAGCCTGAAGCCAGAAGAAATAAATTGAATCTAAGAAGAGAGGGTCCAGTGCGATCCCCAGCCCAGTGGCACTGTTCGTCACACAGCACTGTATTGTATTTGATTTCTCTGTTGGCATTTCAGTATCAACTGAGATGGAAAGGACTGGGGCATAACTTGCATGAGGATAAATGTTTATGGAAAAAACAGGTGATCGTACTGTACCTGTGTGTAATACAGATGGATGGCATTTATTTGTCCACTTTCTTGTTTGATAGAATCCCACTAGGTAGTCCTGGCTGACCTCTGATTTGCTATGTAGATCGTGCTAGCCTCGACAGAACAGATCTGCCTGGCTTGTGTTGGTATCAAAGGTGTGCACCACCACACCGAGTACTTTTTTTATTTTTTATTTTTAGACAGGGTCTAAGTTGTGCAATCTGGCCTTGAATTCACTCTATTTGGAGTGTTTAACACATGCATGCATTTAGCAGAGTGACTATAGATTTACCAATCTACAATCTAAGGAAAAATAAGAACTCCCAGGAGTGGGAGGGATTCCAAGGGAGTAATATCCTGGATTATATTTTTAATATTCTGGGATCTGGGGCGTGTATCTTAATGGCAAAGTATGTACAAGGCCCTGGACTCAATCCCATTATCCTATAAAATAAATCATAATATTCTAGTAGGCATGGCTTTAAAAATGTGTAAGTGCCATTTACTCATTTGTGTAGGGAGGAGCTTTATGGCACGCATGTGGAGGTCAGAGGACAATTGCCAGGAACTGGTTCCTTCTACCATGTGGGTCCCAGGCTTGATGGCAAATATCATCTCATGGGCCTCATGATTGATATTTTGGTATGGGTAAATAGTTTCAACTTAAATGCTTAGTTGCCATCCACTAATAGAAATTGTCATCAGAACAGTAATAATAGCTATTAAATATTAAGTGCCCCAGTAGTAGTATGCTTATTACATGGTTTCAAGTAAATACTGTTGATCTTCCTATTTTGCAGATGTAGGAATTGAGGCATAGAGTAGTTATATATGTGAACATTTAGTCACATAGCAATTTGAATAATAAAGCTGGAATTTGAAGTCAGAACCTGCATTACACACCAAAACTGAATTTGATTTTTACTTTTGTTGTTGTTGTTGTTTTTCGAGACAGGGTTTCTCTGTGTAGTTTTGGTGTCTGATCTGGATCTCGCTCTGTAGACCAGACTGGCCTCGAACTCACACCTGGCTCTGCCTTCCGAGTGCTGGGATCAAAGGCATGTGACACCACCGCCTGGCCTGATCTTTACTTTTGTGTTCACATATACAGAGATGAGGAGTGTAACAGGCCTACTCCACTGTTATTAGCAGTAACTTTAGATGGCAGAACTGAAAAAAAGAAATAGTCAAAAGTGTCTAAAAATTGTAGGACAGCCACAGTGAAATTCAGGGATTAGTCGGGTGGTGGTGCGCATGCTTTTAATCCCAGCACTCGGGAGGCAGAGGCAGGTGGATCTCTGTGAGTTCGAGGCCAGCCGGGGCTAGAGAGTGAATTTCAGGAAAGGCACAAAGCTACACAGAGAAACCCTGTCTCAAAAAACAAAACAATACAAAATTCAGGGATTAATATGTAGGTGACTCAGAAACCTCTGAGCTTCACTCCCAGTCCAAAAGAACATTTAAAAAAAGGTTGAAAGAAAATTTAATCTGTGATGTAATCCATAGGATTTATACTATAACTTGTGGACTGTGAGAACTATATATTTTTTTTGAAGCAGGGTCATGTTATTTAGCCCAAGCTGGCCCTAAACTTGAAATCATCTTGCCTCAGCCTCCCAGGTGCTTGGATTACAGATGTTAACCACCATCCTTGACTACTTTTATGTTTTTAAAGCAATGTCTCTTTAAACTGGTAACTGAGATGACGTTTTGTTCAATCCCCTCAAAGATAAATGTCATGTGGTGGCACCTTCCATCTTCAGGAAATAAAAAATGTGGTGTACTGTAGGAATTTGTCACTTTGGTTCTTCTTGCCATTTTTCATGTTCCTGTAACAAATTTCAGGAGTCAGTTCCCACGCTTGTCTTTTGGTGTTAGCCACACAGCGCTGGAGAGCACTGTGGTACTGCTCCTCTCCTGCCTTCTACTGAGCTTCCCTCGTGAAACAAAGTACTAAATTAGGATGGTGACAATTAATAGGTTTTGTTCTATGAGATGCTTACTAACCCATCAACTTGGCTGCCTTCTGATAAGACAAGAAAGAACTACAATACATCAAAATAAGATGTTACTTTGATTAGCTTTGACAGCTACATTTCAGGGAAAATGCTGTTACACTGCACTGTTAGAAGTCAGTCTTGCTCTGGATTTTCCTTCAGATATGGAGCACAGTTACATATAAGACAGATGAAGGACTCACAGGAAGACTAATTATGGGAATGGTAGAGATTTGCTCTTAAGAGCCATATAAGACATCAGATGTGGTGGTTCATACCTGTAATCTCAGGATTTTGGAGGTAGAGACAAGCAGATTAAGAATTTGAGGCCATCTAGGCTACATGAGATGTAGCATTTGTCACTGAGCCCAGCTAATGAACTGTTTCTAAGCTTGCTAAAGTGCACAGGTCCACAGAGGCTGTAGGTATAGCTACCCTGCCTGTACACTACAGCTTGGCATAGAGTCCAAAGTCTGATTTACCCTGGTTATGTTTGTATGAATATGCGTGTGAGTAAATAAATACCAAGGGGGAAAATCTCCCTAAAATGTAGTCTTTCTGTTAATAAATTTGGAGGTAGATTATGTGTGTGTGCATGTACTAGGAATTGAAACTAAGGCCTCATACATGCTGAGCAAAAAAAAATTATCTAGCATTGAGTCACAACCTCAGGCACTACCGTCATTTTGTTCAAGTAATTTTCCTACCCCTAATTGAAGACCTCTTAATTTTCAGCTTTTTTCCTGTATCCCTTGAGTGCCAGTGGGTCTATATTTTCTTTTACTTTTTTTAAAGATTTTTTTAATGTATGAGTGTTTTGCCTGCATGTATGTATGTGCACCCCATAGGTGCCTGGTGCCTAAAGTTCAAAAGAGGATGTCAGATCCCCTGGAACTGGAGTTACAAATGATTGTGAGTTACCATATTGGTGATAAGGTCCTCTTCAAGAGCAACAAGTGCTATTAACCACTGAGCTATCTCTCCATCCTGTATATTCTTGGTTGTTGTTTGTTTTGTTTTGAGACAGGGTTTCTCTTTATAGCCCTGGCTGTTCCGGAACTCACAGAGATCCCCCTGCCTCTGCCTCCCAAGTGCTGGGATTAAAGGCCTGTACCACAGCACTCCATCTCAGCCCATATATTCCCGAAAGTTAGAAGGAAGGATGACGATTTACAGAGCTCTGCAGCGCAGGGAGGAACATGGCACTTCTGGAATTCAGGACAGTCAGCACTCATGTCTATGTCACTTCCTGATTGATGGGGAACTCTGAAAATGAAAACTAATAAATTACTTGGAGTTCCATTGTTTTCACTTGGTTTTTTCTTTCTGTTCATTGTTTTTAGTGTTAAATTATTAAGCCAGAAACTCCTTTTTTTTTTGTCCTTTTGTGTTCTCCTTTCCCCCTGCTTGGTATTATCTAAAGTTTTCTGTATGTCAACCTGGTCCCATATACTTGTCATTTTTAATGATTATCTATATAGTTATATTTCTTTTTTTTTTTTTTTTTTTAGGCAAAACCATTTATTCCACATACTCATCCCCAGGGTTTGGTGCCCATATTATAAGCTACTTTTCAATTGATAACAAAGATCTATTTTGAGTACATGATGGGCACATTTTAACTTTCACATACTGGTAAACTGAAACTTGTGACAATGTACTGATGTTGTACAGCTGTTTATATACTGTGTATATTAAAATGACATGAGGTGGCTTCAGAAGTGTGTGGAGAATAAATCTGAAGTGTTTACCAGTGTTTGTGTGTGTGTGTGTGTGTGTGTGTGTGTGTGTGTTTCTTTTTTTTTTTATCAAATATTAGATTTTAATGTGGCAATTATACAGTGCTGTTGGAAAGTAAATCCATATGTCCATTTTGGAAAGCAATAGATATTACATTATATAAACTGATCAATTAGACCCACAGAGAATATTTTCACTTTTTTTTTTTTTTTTTTTTTTTTTGGTTTTTCGAGACAGGGTTTCTCTGTGTAGCTTTGCGCCTTTCCTGGAACTCACTTGGTAGTCCAGGCTGGCCTCGAACTCACAGAGATCCACCTGGCTCTGCCTCCCGAGTGCTGGGATTAAAGGCGTGCGCCACCACCGCCCGGCCTATTTTCACATGTTTTACCAGGATAGGTACACCAGAAAATACAAGAGTACTCAGAACATCTATATAATTATATTTCTTAAGATACTTTTTATTTCACTGAGTCCCCTGTATTACCACATTTTTTTCTTTTTGCATGGATACAGGGTAAGATCTGCTGTATTCGTAAAAGATTTCTGAAAACAAGCTGCATTTCAGAACCCTAATCAGCATTTGAGTTCCTTCATTTTGAGGGTGTACACAGGAAGCCACTGGATACGTGGTACTCAATTGTCTTCTCTGAAGTCAGTATCTGTGGATCTGTCTGGGCCACTTGAGAAATCCTAGCAAGAAGCCTCATACTACACTGAGGGAAAAAATTAAACTGACAGAATATTTGCCATTTCCAAGGAGTCACTTGGGTTTATCTACTATTGCCTTGTTCAGAACATAGAGTTCAGGGCTGTGATTAAAGTGACTTTTGCTGTTGGCCTCTTTGTTCATAAGATATAGTAATGGGCTACAGTCATTTCGTCACTTGAAGGTAACGGTTAAAGCTGTTTTTCTCCAAAAGGCCAGGTATTTCTTTAGTTTTTCTCTAAAACTTCAGCTTCAGAAGAAAGGAGCTATAAATTCTGTGACATAGCTGTCTTATCTGTCTTGGGAGTTACAGACTATACATAGAAGACAATTCAAGTACCTCTGCATAATGAGATGAGCTTTATAAGTCATAAATCCTCAATTACCATGCAGGTGGTGGTAGGTGCCAGGTTTAGAAAAGCTGATGTGGTTGCCAAGTTCATGAATATCATAAATCATTCATGCTGAGGTAGCCCAGAATCCTGCTGTCATCTGAGGCCGGCCAGTTTCAAGGTGGTTGTTAAACACAAAAATGTGAGTCCCTGTGATTGTCTTTCAAACTCAAATGCCCTTTTTGTTTGAAAATTAAGACCAAATGATGTCTTTTAAAGTTAGTTTTCTGAGACTCTTTCACTGAGAGAGCATATATCAATAACAATATCTTTTCTTCCCTGATCCCTGAATTCTACCAAAAATATATCACAAAATACATCACCTGTGCATTTGCAATCCAGATCTTTAATGTGCTGAAAATGAGATTTAGACGTTTCAATAAATCTTGCTCACTTTTAGGGGAAGAAAAAAAATCCTTCCTGGAGTTGGGGGTTACTTTCTTCTATATTTTACATGAAGTTGCCTTGAATTAAAGATACACTGTACTTAGGCAAGTATAGCCCTCTTCCACAGCATAAGGCAGGGAAGGAAACAGGCTTAAAAAGAAGTCATCTCCAGGACAGCACAGTCAGAAGTGTGCACCACTGACATGCTCCTCTAAGTTCCAGACTGCCCAAGAACCAAAGTGATTGTGTTGTCCTGTCATCTTCTAAAAGGGCCTCACTTGGTAGAGAAGAAAGCTTTGTTTGACTAACTGAAGTAGAAAACTGCTAGTGCTTTTGGGGAGAAGCACTAAATGAGAAAACAGAAAGATGGTTTTGACAGAGATGAGCAAGTTTCTCAAGGTATGGTTGCCAGCCAGCACAGGGACACAGGACCTATATGACGTGTGACTTCTCTGTGCTCTTCCTCGGTAGTCCTCCTGTGGTGGTTACGTTCATTACGTCCTTGAAGATTAGGGGGGCCAGTTCTAGGGAGAGCAACTTTTTTTCACTGAGTGCAATTAAGTTTTCACCTGGGCTTTGGGCTATGGTTTAGATGTGGTTTGTCTTCCCAAAGATTCATGTGTTCGAAGCTTGGTCCTCAGTGTGGATGAGGGGTAAGCCTAGCAGATGATTGGGCCAAAGGGGCACTGACCTCAGAAGGGATCTGATGACCTCCATGTGTGCCATCACACATGCAGCATCTACTCACATGTAAACACATGAGTAAAATATAAAAAAAAAAATTTATGCCTCTATCCTTCATGTATTCTTTTCCCACTTCCTAGAATATTATTTTTCTTATCCAAATGTCAACGTTCTTCTCATCCTATAAAAGTTAAATCTCACCTTCTCTGGCTTCCTGAGACAAAGTTTGTCACTGGAATCTTGGTGTTTCTAGAGCATTTACACAGTTTTGTCTTGACATACCACAGAGGATTTAACTATCTGTTAGCATATCATCCCTCTCAGTAGATGATTGATATCTCAAAGGTAAAAACAGTTTTAGTAATACCAATATTACTAGTACCCAATATGTGTAACATAAGTAAAAACTTAGTTATTAAATCTCTTTTATTGATATGAGCCTGCCCACCTGAGCTCTAGCATATTGCCTTGGGAGAGGACAAGACTTTTGAAAGTTGTATTTCATCCTAACTTAGAGATGCTAAGACTGACTCACAGCATTGACTTGAATCCCCTGTAGGCATGCCTCTGGGTGGAAAGCAACAGGCGAGAACCTTCCTGCATCCTCAGGGTGTCTGAGATCTTTCTATAGATTCTGAATGAAATGGAGTCCTGATCTGCATAATATCATAGAGTTTTTACATCCTTACTTTCTCTTTGCGTTCATTCAAACTCTCGCTTTCACACTTGAACTTTGGGAATTATGGTATGTCTGGTTCAGTTTATAAATTCATGTGTGTAGGAAGTACCACATTTAATTAACTTATTTATTTTTATTATTTATTTATTTATTTTGTTTTTTCCAGACAGGGTTTCTCTGTGTAACAGTCCTGGCTGTCCTGGAACTTGCTTTGTAGACCAGGCTGGCCTAGAACTCACAGAGATCCGCCTACCTCTGCCTCCCCAGTGCTGGAATCAAAGGCATGTGCCACCATGCCGAGCTGCTATATTCTTAAATAAAGATAAACTCTAATCATATGCTCGGATCCACCTGACTAGTATTTTTTTTTATTTTAAAATTATTTTTAAGTATATGTCTGTGTAACATGTACAGGTGCTTGGAGAGGCAGAGGTGTCACATACTTCTGGAGCTGGAATTACAGGCAGGTATGAGCTGCCTGATGTAGGCGCTAAGAATTGACCTGGATCCTCTGGAAGAGTAGTATGTACTCTTAACCACTGAATCATCTCTCTAACCCTGTTTTATTTTTTGTTTGTTGTTTTTAAGATTTATTTAAGCCAGGCATTGTAAAGGGACATTTCCTGTTCCTAAATACCTGGCCACCACTTACCAAATAATTGACATGGAGGCTTAATATTACTTATAAATGCTCAGCCAATAGCTCAGGCTTATTACTAACTAGTTCTTATTTTAAGTTAACCCATATTCCTTATTTACACTCTGCCATGTGATGGTACCATGTTCATCTCTTGCTCCCTCTACATGTGGCTGGTGACTCTTGACTTAACCCTTCTCCTTCCGATCATTCTTAGTTTGGTTGCCCCACCTGTACTTCCTGCATTGATACTGGCCAATCAGCGTTTTATTAAACCAATTTGAGTGACAAATCTTTACAGTGTTCAAGAGGATTATTTCACAGCAAGGCATGGTGGTGCATGCCTTTAATCCTAGCTCTTGGGAGGCAGAGGCAGGTATATCTCTTGTGAGTTGAAGGCCAGCCTGCAGTACAGTGAGAATAAGGAATGAAGAGAGAAAGGGGTCAGGTTTCATTACTGCTTTAATAATGGTGTTTCATTGGTTTGCATCAACAAGGAACAGCCTCTGAGTGCTGCTGCTGGCACTGGAAGAAACATGCCCTAGTAATGATGCTCAAGCTCCATTTACCAGGGTATATGGCCAGGGCTGCTCTGAATAGTTCACTCTGCCTTTGCTATCCTTTGGCTTCTCTACATGCTGCCCTCTTCAGTCCTCACCAATAGGCTTCTCTATTAAAAATTAAAATAAAGCCAAGTGGTGGTGGCACACGTCTTTAATCCTAGCTCTTGGGAGGCAGAGCCAGGCAGATCTCTGAGTTTGAGACCAGCCTGGTCTACAGAGCAAGATCCAGGATAGGCACCAAAACTACACAGAGAAACCCTGTCTCAAAACAACAACAAAAAAAAAATTTAAAAAAGGAAAATAAGGCAAGCCTTGAACAAATCCACCTCCCTGTCACTGGTTCAGAGTAACCATTCTTTCAGTGATCGTTGGTTAATGAACGTGACTGAGTGGTTATACACTTTTTGGCAGCTTCATAGGCTACAGGTCTGTCTGCATGCCGATATGCTGACCAGAAGGCCCACTCAGTTCATACAACAGTATCAAGTGGAACTAAGAACCCTTGCTTCAGCCATTGAGCTTCACTTGTTCTCTTACCTAAGTCTCCTCTGACTTCATTGCAACATTTTCTGATAAGCATTTGATTCAGTGATAGGGAATGGACAGAGGAAACCAGCATCATTTAGGTGGGGAGATGATACACCATAACTTTCACTTGCTGTTATATCTTTTTTGCTTTATTTTTTTGGGTGCTGGGAATTATTGAACCCAGATCCTGCACATGCTAGGCTGGTGACTCAGCCTTCCTCTTCCCAGAATTTTCCTTGTCTGCTTATCTTGCCTATACTTCTTGCCTGGCTACTGGCCAATCGGCATTTTATTTATCAACCTATCAGAGCAACATATTTAGAGCATACAGAGCAACATCACTATCAGAGGCAGGTGGATCCCTGTGAGTTCCAGGACAGCCAGTGCTACAAAGGAAAACCCTGTCCAAAAAAAAAAAAAAAGATTTTATCTTTAATTATGTGTATATGGACTGGGGGTGTGCATATATGCCTGTGGAGGCCAGAAGAAGGCATTGGATTATACTTAGAGGGTCAGGAGTTCAAGGTCATTCTTGACTACATAGGGTACATAGCTTACATAGTTTAAGGCTGGTTGACTACATGAGATCCTGTCTTAACAACAACAATAATAAATTTCCTTTTTGCTGATGCTTCGCTTTGGTAGACATACATACTATAAATTGGAATCTCTGCTGAAACAATACTGAAACAAAGTAACTATAGGGTAGTTTGTTTTACTGAAACAAAGTAACTACAGGGTAGTTTGTGTTACTGAGACAAAGTAACTACAGGGTAGTTTGTGTTACTGAGACAAAGTAACTACAGGGTAGTTACTGTAGCCGGGATTTCAGGAAACACACAACTGAGAAAGAAGGATAGGCAATAACATTGTTCTCCTTTCTGTTCAAGAATTATAATTGTCTTTATCTGGAAAATGCACCCCTATCCTCTCCTTCCCTCAGTCAGAGCAGATAAACAGCAAGTTGGGTGAACTAAGATGACGCTGGGTGGGCCGCAGACCCTAAGCAATAATTAGCCAGTAGAGGAGGCCTCTTTCATACAGGTGACAGGTACAGATGAAAGACGTGATGAAAAGAAGAAAAATGTAATTTTGTCTCTCTTAACCGCTCTATTGTTATCATGGTTGGAGTTACTCTCTATGGAATTTAGGCAAGTCTGAATTACAGTCACAGCAACCCTTGCCCGAGCGGCTCGTTCCCTAGATACCGTTAGAGTTGTAGCTGTACTTGGGTCTGTGTCTATAGGTTTGATGGGGAAGGAGTAGATGCCATCTCAGTTGATGAAACGGCTGGATACCTTTATCATCATAAACCTAGTTGGGTCTCTAGGTTCAGAGCCAGAGGCTGCTTTACAAGGAATTACGGCTCTCACCTAGAGCGGCTGTCAAGCCAGCAGATGGAGTAGCAGCTCTTTGTATGCCTCTGGGCCCACCTGGGCTGGTGATATCGGTGATGTAAGGTCCAGCTCTGGCCAGAGGGGACAAAGCGATGAATAAAAAATGACTTATCACATTGCCACAACTATTATCCTGTTGCAGGAGACTTAGCTAACCTGTGATCCTGGGGAGGCTGTTTGCATGTGCCTCTCTGGAATTCTACAGAAGCAACTGTAAGGAGCTAGTGTTTATTTGCCTGAAGGGACTGTAGCTGTAAGAGAAAGTATAGAAACGACAGAACTGAGGCCTGGGCGGCAGAGGACTTGGCCTGATTTTCTCATACCTGGAAAAAACGGGGAGTACTCAGGTATAAATCTAGTGACTTTTAGTAGGAAAGGGTGTTGTATGACACTGTGTCCTGGGGGGATGTGAACAAGTATCTACCCACACCAGCTAGGGAACTAATGACAATCCAAAGTACTATACCACCAAAATCCACCTTGGTTAACACTGAGGTTTTTGTTATGTTTTAGCATTTATTTTGCTTTGTTCATATGAATGCTTTGCCTGCATGGATGATTTTGTATCACCTGCAAGCTTGTTGGATCTCCTGAAATGATAGATGCCTATGAGCCACCATATGGGTGCTGGAAATCAAACCCAGGTCCTCGGTAAGAACAGTAAATGCTCTTTTTTCTTTCTTTTTTTTTTTTTCTTTTTTTTTTTTAAAGATTTATTTATTTATTATGTATACAGTGTTCTGCCTGCATGTATCCCTGCAGGCCAGAAGACGGCGCCAGATCTCATTACAGATGGTTGTGAGCCTCCATGTGGTTGCTGGGAATTGAACTCAGGACCTTTGGAAGAGCAGTCAGTGCTCTTAACCTCTGAGCCATCTCTCCAGCCCCAGTAAATGCTCTTAACCTCTGAGCTACCTCTCTAGCATGAACTAAAGAATTTTATTAGTGTTCCTTACAGGAATATGGGTGAAGGGTTACTTACAGGAACAGAAATGACACTAAGACAGATGCATCACCAAAGTCCCCCCCCCCCAGCATGGGTGACAGCTCCCAAAAGCAGGAAGCCTGGAGCATCCTGCACAGCCTGCTGGCAGCTGCACAGGTTGAGAAGTGTCCTTTCTAGGTGCCTCATTTGGTCTGAGCTTCTAACAGGTAACTCAGCTTCTCTGCTTCTTCCAAGCTGTTCGGTCTATGCCTCTTCTAAGCAGTTCAGCTTGTCTGAGCATGACCCTCAGCAGTCTTTACTGTTTATAGACTCTTGGGGGTAGGATGGAGAGACCTAATGAAGCTGGTCAGTTTCATGAACTTCCTGAGCTATTTTGAGTTGCTTATTTCCTATGGTAACTAGCTTCCCTGGCTGATGGAGTGTGCCACCCCCTCTTAGAATATCCTAATATTAGGGCTGGAAAGATGGCTCAGTGGTTAAGAGCACCTGAATTCAATTCCCAGCACCCACATGGTGGCCCATGACCATCTGTAATAGGATCTGATGCCCTCTTCTGGCATGTATGCATATATGCAGAGCACTTATACATAAAATATAAGTAAATAAAATTAAAAAAGAATACCCTATTTTTTCATTCCTTGTGAACATCCAGTCCTAAAATGTCCTATTGTTTCATTTCCTATTTTGCATCCTATATTTTCAGAAAATTTCCTCCAAGACGAAAGAATTTAACCTTGGAGGAAACTGCTACACACCAAAGGGAAAAGTTTGGTCAGCAAAGTTGAGTTTCCATCTGCCAAAGTTGCTCCTTCCAGAATTACAGGCACTGGAAGCTCTCTTACTAAAATCTACAGACTGCTTAGGAAACTGACCTTGTGGTGGTGGTGGGAACAAGAATTGCTGGGTGGTGGTGGCACACGCCTTTAATCCCCAGCACTTGGGAGGCAGAGGCAGGTGGATCTCTATGAGTTCAAGGCTAGCCTGGGCTACAGAGTGAGTTCCAGGACAGCCAGAGCTCTTACACACAGAAACCCTGTTTGGAAAAAAGAAAGAAAGAAAGAAACAAACAAACAAACTGACTTTGGGCTGGTAGAATTTAAGTGCCCACTAAATAGCTGAACAGATGGTAGCTCATAGTAAATACTAGAGATTTGGATGCTGTTCTCACCAAAACCTCTCTGGCCCTTTGCAGCTTCAGGACAGTGGTGAAATGGGGAGTCCTGTCTTCTCATGTAAGAATGGAGGAGGGGGTGGATAAGCTGCTCTTCTGTCTGGACCAGGCCTGTGATTGTTCCAGCTGACTTGCTTTATTGAAATAGCCTAAACCAGGCCAGCCATGGTTTCTCACGCCTTTAATCCCAGCACTTGGGAGGCAGAAGCAGGTAGATTGCTGTGAGTTCAAGGCCAGCCTGGTCCACATAGAGAGTTCCAGGATGGCCGGGGCTGTTTCACACACAGAAACGCTGTCTGGGGGGGAAAAACTAAACCCAGAAGTAGGCATAAACTGGGGGACTCAACAGGAGCACTTCCATACCCAAGGCCTAACCATTACAGACTGTCCTGGAAGCCAGAGAGAAGGGCACATCTCAGGCAGCTTGGCTGGTTCTTGCTCAATGTGTTTGAGCAAGAGGGGGGCATGGCAAGGGTGCTGGGGGGGGTCTCAGCTGCAGAGCAAATGGTGCAGTCTCCTCTTCATTGGGAATCCAGAGTTGCCTGGCAAGTCTCTTGGCTGCAGGCCTCCTTGCAGCCCGGAGCTCTTTGAAGAGAAGAAAGGTTCTGGGAAGAAGGAAGCTGCTGCTCTTGATGAAAAAGTCAGAAGGAGAAAATGAGACTAACAAGGGTTGAAGAGAGCTGTCTGAGTGAGGAAAGAATGTTAATGGCTCTGCTCCCACGCTTCCAAACCTGAGCTGGGTGGGAGCACACACAGACGCATCAGCTGTCACCCACAAGACTTGGTGGGAGCACACACGGACGGACAGACACATCAGCTGTCACTCACAGGATACTGTACAAGGACTGGATGGGAGCACACATGGACACATCAGCTGTCACCCACAGGATACTGTACAAGGACTGGGCTGGGTGGGAGCACACACAGACACATCAGCTCTCACCCACAGGATACTGTACAAGGACTGGGCTGGGTGGGAGCACACATGGACACATCAGCTGTCACCCACAGGATACTGTACAAGGACTGGGCTGGGTGGGAGCACACACGGACACATCAGCTGTCACCCACAGGATACTGTACAAGGACTGGGCTGGGTGGGAGCACACACAGACACATCAGCTCTCACCCACAGGATACTGTACAAGGACTGGGCTGGGTGGGAGCACACACGGACACATCAGCTCTCACCCACAGGATACTGTACAAGGACTGGGCTGGGTGGGAGCACACACGGACACATCAGCTCTCACCCACAGGATACTGTACAAGGACTGGGCTGGGTGGGAGCACACACGGACACATCAGCTCTCACCCACAGGATACTGTACAAGGCTGGGTGGGAGCACACACGGACAGACACATCAGCTGTCACCCACAGGATACTGTACAAGGACTGGATGGGAGCACACACGGACGCATCAGCTGTCACCCACAGGATACTGCACAAGGACTGGGCTGGGTGGGAGCACACACGGATGCATCAGCTGTCACCCACAGGATACTGTACAAGGACTGGGTGGGAGCACACACGGATGCATCAGCTGTCACCCACAGGATACTGTACAAGGACTGGGCTGGGTGGGAGCACACACGGACACATCAGCTCTCACCCACAGGATACTGTACAAGGCTGGGTGGGAGCACACACAGATGCATCAGCTCTCACCCACAGGATACTGTACAAGGCTGGGTGGGAGCACACACAGATGCATCAGCTGTCACCCCCAGGATACCGCACAAGGACTGGGTGGGAGCACACATGGACACATCAGCTGTCACCCCCAGGATACTGCACAAGGATTGGGTGGGAGCACACACGGATGCATCAGCTGTCACCCACAGGATACTGTACAAGGACTGGGCTTGTAAATAATCCTATCCTGATTTTCCTGGATCAAGAAGTAGGACCTCCTAGGTGTGGTGCCGAATGCCTTTAATCGTAACACTCAGGAGGTAGAGGCAAGAGCATCTCTGTGAGTTCAAGGCCATCCTGGTCTACAGAATGAGTTCCAGGACAGCCAGAGTTACAGTCTGATACCCTGCATACCTTCCCCCACCAACTCCCCCCCAAAAGTAGTACCTGAAGGCTAGAGAAATGGTTCAGTGGTTAAGGGTACTTGCTCTTGCAGAGGACCCAGCCCCCACATGGTAGTTCTAGTTCCAGAGAGTCCAGTGCCCTCTTCTGGACTCTGTGGTACACAGACATACATGTAGGCAAATATTTGTACACATAAAATAAAAATATAGTTAAAAGCAAAACAACAACAACAAAGTAGCTCACAGGAAATACCAGGCATGATAATGTCCCATAGGTCTGCTAACAACTGTCTATAACTTCAGTTCTTGAAGACCCCATCCCCCACCCCCGCTTTCTGGCTTCCACAGGCACTATACACACATGGTACCCAGACATACATGCAGGCAAAACATTTAAACACATAAAAAATCTGAATTACAGATTTTTTTCATTTTTATTTCACATGTGCATGCCTGGTGCCTGCAGAGGCCAGACAAGGTGCCAGATCCCATAGAACTAGAGTTACAAATGGTTGTGAGCGGTCATGTGGGTGCTGGGAATTTAACCCTGGTCCTCTAGAAGAGCAGCCAGTGCTCTTAACCACTGAACCATCTCTCTAGCCACCAAAATAAATTATTTTTTTTTAAAATAGAAAATGTGAGCAGGGCGGTGGTGGTGCACACCTTTAATCCCAGCACTTGGGAGGCAGAGCCAGGTAGATCTCCGTGAGTTCAAGGCCAGCCTGGGCTACAGAGTGAGTTCCAGGAAAGGCGCAAAGCTACACAGAGAAACCCTGTCTCCAAAAAGAAAAAGAAAAAAGAAAAAAGAAAAAAATGTGAAAGGCTCCCTTTTGTTTCACCCATTTGCTTTCTAGCCCCTTATTTCTTCTCCAGTGTTATTATATTATTATTATTAGTTTCTGTGAGATCTGGGTCCGGCTCCATGTGGGAGGGATAAGAGTGAATTCTTTTTCTTCCCTTTTATTAAAGATTGATTCTTTTCTCATACAGTATAATCTGAACACAGTTTCCCTCCCCTCTTCCAGTTTCTTCCCACCTCCTCTCCCATCTGGACCCACTCCCTTTCTGTCTGTCGTTAGGAAAAAAACAGGCTTCTAAGAGATAACCAAACATAAGACAAAAACCGTCATATCAAAGTTGGACAAGACAAGCCGACAGAAAAAGAAAAGAGCCCCAAGAGAAGATATAAGAATCAGAGACCCACTTGTTCACACACTAGGAGTCCCGTAAAAGTACTAAACTGAAAGATATAGTGCATATGTAGAGGAACCTGGTGCAGACTTGTGCAGCCCTGTGATTGCTGCTTCAGTCTCTGCGAGTGCATATGAGCTTTGTTCAGTTATCTTAGAGGACCTTCTTCTCCTGGAGTCCCCCATCTCCTCTGCCTCCCCCACTCCTCCTGTCTCCTCTTCTGCAGGGCTCCCTGAGCTCTGAGGGGAGGGATTTGATGGAGACATCTCATTTAGAGCTGTGTATTCCAAAGTCTCTCTCTCTGTGTGTATTGTCTGGCTGTGGGTCTCTGTATTTGTTCCTATCTGCTGCAGGAATAAGCCTCTCTGATAATGACTAAATAAGGCACTGATCTATGAGTATAGCAGAATTATCATTAGGAGTCATTTCATTGTCACTTTTTTAAAAAAAGATCAGTCATATTTTGTTTTACCCAAGGTCTCTGGGCTATCTAGTTTCTGATTCTTGGTCACCCAAGTAGCGTCAGGTATGGGTTCCATCTTCTGCAATGGACCTTATCAGACATTGGCTGGTTACTTCCACAAGGTTGGACCACCATTGCCCTAGCTTATTTTGCAGGCAGGTCAGATTGTGGATCAAAGCTTTTTGTTTTTTGTGGTTGGGTTAAGAGTGAATTCTTATTCTATAAAATCCTCTGCACGTCAATCCTTATTGCTCCTGGTCATCTCTTACAGCTTAACTTCAGGACACTATTATGCTGGAAGGTGCCCTTTACTAAAGCAGTGAGGACCAGAAGGGACAGAGTGGGTTAAAGGGGCAGGGAACTCTTTCTTCCCACTTGGAATAGGCCAAGACCTGTTTCCATGGTGCCCTCAGGACTCTACGGAAGAGGACAGTGGGTGATTATCAACATGCTTCTTAAAGGTTTAGGGCACATCTCATACATCCCTACTGTCTCTAGCATGTATATCAGTTTATTCACATTTCTACAGTGAGACTTGCTCCTGATCTTTGTTCTCAAGAGAACTGGAATCTCGTGTTTACACCTAAAAGTAAAAAGAGAATTTGGGACTACTCTTAACCATTTCGATAACATTCCTTGCAACATATTTTATGGAGAGAATAAAATAGCTGTAGTTCAACATAAATTATAAATAGCACTTCCTAAACTCAGATCAAGACTAAATCAGTAGAAAAAGCATTAACCAGACCAGCTATTTTGAGGACCCTGATGATCACAGTGCTCAGAGAAATAGCTGGGAGTGTTGGAAACCACACACAGGAGGAAGCAGGTTTTCTATGAATCTAAAGGTTGTGCCAGGAAGAACAGTCTGGCACACAGTGGCTCTCAGTGTTTTGTAGCTGTCTTCTCATAAACAAAAGAGGAACCTGGAAGATGCAGGAAAAATGAAGGATTGAAGGCAGACTCCTGTGATAACTCAGAATTCACGCTTTGACAAAACTATATTCCTACAGTTTGCCAGATTATACAGAGCTGACTTATGCTAGCAACGTTCCTATACTGTAATATAAAGTGGTTCTGTTGTCTTCATTCTAAACAGGTACAGGTGGTAAAGTATATAACTTTTTTTTTTTTTTTTTTTGGTTTTTCGAGACAGGGTTTCTCTGTGTAGCTTTGCACCTTTCCTGGAACTCACTTGGTAGCCCAGGCTGGCCTCGAACTCACAGAGATCCGCTGGCCTCTGCCTCCCGAGTGCTGGGATTAAAGGCGTGCACCACCACCGCCTGGCAGTATATAACTTTCTAATAAATCCCAGGGAAGACAGGACCAGGAAGTGACTGGTCTCAGGGTGCTAGTCTCAGGGCCAGTCTTCAGGAAAAGATCATGTGTGGTTGTGCAAACCTGTAATACCAGTCAGGATGCTGAGACAGGATGCAAGGCCAGCCTGGTCTGCACAGAGAGACCCTGTCTCAGAAACTAAAACAACATAAAACAGCAATCTTCTTGAGAGTAACCTTTAGATTTTGTGACACTGCAGTAAATTATTACAATTAGAGACAATTGGTATCCAGAAAGATTTCACAATCAGGTTTTTTATCTTCCAGTGCTAGGTATTAAACTGGGGTATCACACATGCTAGGAAAAAAATTGCCCTACTATTGAGATACATCTCCAGCCCATCCAGGGCTATTTCTTTCATTCAAATGTTATTTGTCTATACACACACACACACACACACACACACACACACACACACACAGAGTCTTATTGTTGGTTGTTTTTTCTACTCTTTTGGGGGCCTACCACCCAGCTCCTACATAAATACACAGAGACTTTTTCTTTCTTACGAATGTCCCACCTTAGCTTGGCTTGTTTCTTGACAGCTTTTTTTTAACTTTAAATTAACCCATCTGTCTTTTATCTCTGGACTTTTCCTGTTCTCCTACTTCTGTAAATTTTACTCTTACTCCATAGCTTGCTGTGTAGCTGGGTGGCTGGCCCCTGGAGTCCTTCTCCTTCTCTGGCTACTTCTTTTTTCCTCCCATATTTCTCCTATTTTCCTCTCTGCCTGCCAGCCCCAACTATCCTTTCTCCTGCCTCACTACCGACCATTCAGCTCTTTATTAGACCATCAGGTGTTTTAGACAGGCACAGTAACACAGCTTCACAGAGTTAAACAAATGCAACATAAACAAAAGTAAAACACCTTAAAATAATATTCTCCAACATTTCCCCCTTTTTGTCTAAAGAAAAAGAAAGGTTTTAACTTTAACATAATAAAACTATACACAACAAAAACAGTTATCAAGTAAGAATTAATTTACTATATTCTGTCCATTTGTAGTTAGCATATTCAGAGAAAATAATGCATTATCTATCCTATCTTAGTGGTTCAAAATTTTACACCTAATTTACTTTTTAACTCAATCAGAGTCCAAGAAGAATGTTAATATTATCTAACAACAGAGACATTTAGCTGCCTAGACAGTCACCTCTGCAACGTTGGAGCATCCATCATCCATCTTCAGCCTACAGGTCCATAGTTTCTGACAGACTTTTCAATGAAGCAGGGAATTTGAAAGACTGTCTCACCTTGTGTTAAAAAAGTTTGTCAGTCACTTTCCTCTGTGTCTTGCAGAATATTTGGCAGACTCTTGTGAAGCAGGAATTTTTAAGGTCTGTCTTGCCTTGTTTTGGCAAAGTTTAGCAGTCTTTTTCCTGTGTGTCCTGCATGTCCAGTCTGCACAGCACATTGTCAGCAGTCAAAGGCAAAAACAGTTTCTCTTTGCCCAATGGCTAACCTTGCCACAATGAAAGCAAACTCCATAAGGAGTTTCTTCAATGCCCATCATCTTCTCTGATGTAAATTGGTGATGCCAGGAGTAGATACGTCTCATTGTCATGAAAAACTAAGTTAACAAAACATTTTAAATGCCATATTCTGTAGGTCTTTGAAAGGTTTGAAGACCATATATCTAAAATATATCTCTATATGATCTGAAAAGCGTACCTAACATATCTACAGATTTGATTGTTATAAATGACTAACTACTAACCTGTTTCCTGATTATCCTATATAGTTTATAATAACAGTTTTCAAAAACTAGAATTTTACCTTACATTTTTAGATAAACTGCACCACCCATAGGTGTCCCGGCCAGCGGGATCTTCAGCAGAGACCCTAGAAGGGGGAATGGTGAATGACGGGACAAGAGACACAAAGAATTGACAGCAAGACAGTATTCTGATCAAGCTGCAAAATTTTATTTTTCTCAGGTGGGTTTTATAGTAAGCAGACCAGGAAACTTTCTTTGGGAAAAGATCAGGGTACTGTTGAGTTGCCAAGCAACCCAACCAAGCAACCTAACCACAAAACATTGTTACTAATGGTCACTGTAGCAGAAAGATAAGGAAATGTTGTTATTTTCTAATAATATTAGCTCTAAAGGAATTCACAGTCTCTCATCTCCTGTGGGAACAAAACTCCAAAGCATTTTTTTATTTCCATTTGACAAATACATTTTTTGACTTCTTTAGACAAGGTTTCTCTGTGTAGCTTTGTGCTTTCCTGGGACTCACTTGGTAGCCCAGGCTGGCCTTGGACTCACTGAGATCCGCCTGACTCTGCCTCCCAAGTGCTGGGATTAAAGGCGTGCGCCACCACTGCCCGGCTTATTTTACTTCTTAAAAGTTAAGGCATTCCTAAAGTATATAGGCTGATTTATTTCAACAGTCCCTCTTTCAATTCCAGGTCTCTTTGCAGCTGTCCTTTGCTTTTCAACACTCAAAAAATTCAAAATCAGCACAGGAACACACAGGATCCAGACTCCCTGTGTATCTCCCATCTTGTGTGGCTTTTTTCTTTTATATTACTTTTACTCTTTCTTTAAAGACTTTATTATTATTTTTAAACTATTCATTTCTTTCTATGACTGACTATACCCTTTTTCTTTTCTTAATCCTACCTACATTGTAAACACTGTAACCTGTTTAGAGGTCCTCCGGTCCCCAACCTCTTTTACTGTGTATCCTCAACCTTTTTTTGACCATGTGAGCAAACCTTTAAACTGCTAACCTACACCTGGATCCTCCACAGGTGGCTCTCAGCTGGCTCTGCTAGCTTTTCAGGAAGTGAAAACCAAGCGTGAGACTCGAGGCCAGTTGGAGGTTTGTCTGACCTTCCTAGAGCTCTAGATGCTGATGCTTGCACTGTGGCAGGCACTTTTACTTAGTTTTTTGTTCCTACTGAACTACTGGCTGCTCAAGGGCTTGCCAGCACAAAGAAACTCTTAAAAGAGCCATATCCTTTTTTTTTTTTTTTAAAGCTTTCTCAGGCACTATGGAAATCTGAGCCGCACATTGGGTGC
The DNA here is from genome assembly GCF_949786415.1 of Peromyscus eremicus. Taxonomy (NCBI): domain Eukaryota; kingdom Metazoa; phylum Chordata; class Mammalia; order Rodentia; family Cricetidae; genus Peromyscus; species Peromyscus eremicus. Next base: position 24,044,295 of record NC_081435.1, read on the forward strand.
CAAAATATTGTTGGTTGTTTTTTTCTACTCCTTTTGGGAAGCCCGCCACCCAACTCCCACATAAATACATAGAGGCTTTTTCTTACTTATGAATGCCTGACTTTAGCTGGGCTTCTTTCTTGCCAGCTTTTCTTTCTCTTTAAAAGATTTATTTATTATGTATATAGCATATGTATATAGCAGGCCAGAAGAGGGCACCAGATCTCATTATAGATGGCTGTGAGCCACCATGTGGTTGTTGGGAATTGAACTCAGGACCTCTGGAAGAGCAGTCAGTGCTTTTAACCTCTGAGTCATCTCTCCAGCCCCATTGCCAGCTTTTCTTAACTTTAAATTAACCCATCTGTCTTTTACCCCTGGGCTTTTCCCATTCTCTTACTTCTGTAAATCTTACTCCCCCCCCCACCCACCCAAGACAGTGTTTCTTTGTGTAGCTTTGGAGCCTGTCCTGGAACTCGCTCTGTAGATCAGGCTGTCCTTGAACTCACAGAGATCCACCTGCCTCTGCCTCCCAAGTGCTGGGATTAAAGGCATGTGCCACTACTGCCCGGTTATAAATCTTACTTTTATTCCTTGGCTTGCTGTGTAACTGGGTGGGTGGCCCTTGGTGTTCTCCTCCTTTTCTGGTTATTTTTTTTCCTCCCAGATTTCTCCTTCTATTTTTCCTCTCTGCCTGCCAGCTCCAACTATCCTTTCTCCTGCCTCACTGCTGGCCATTCAGCTCTTTATTAGACCATCAGGTGTTTTAGTCAGGCACAGTAACACAGCTTCACAAAGTTAAACAAATGCAACATAAAAGTAATACACCTTAAAATAATATTCTCCAACAGTCTCATGTAGCAACAGAGGTGGCCTTAAATTTCTGATCCTTGTCTCTCCTCTCACCAAGTCCAAGATTACAGGTAATAAACAAAACAAAACAAAGAAGCTAAATGTATAGATTTAGAGCTGTAAAATAGAGACATGTGATCTGCAGTTTCCCTGCTCTGGTCTCCTGAGTATGGGGATTCCAGGAAATGCTTTTTAAAAAAATGTATTTATTTTATGTGTGTGTGTGTGAGTGTATGTATGTGGACCATACGTGTACATAACTTTGCAGAGGCAAGAAGAGGGCACTGGATCCTCTAACCAGAGTTATAGATGGTTGTAAAATGCCATGTGGATGCCAGAACCGAATCTGAGCCTTCTGCAGAACCACAAGTGCTCTCAACTGCTGAGCCAACTCTCCAGAGCCCCCAGCCAGAGTTTATTATTATTATTATTACTATGATTATTATTATTAAGATTTTATTTATTTATTATGTAGATAGTGTTCTGCCTGCAGACCAGAAGAGGGCACCAGATCTCATTACAGATGGTTGTGAGCCACCATGTGGTTGCTAGGAATTGAGCTCAGGACCTCTGGAAGACCAGTCAGTACTTTTAACCTCTGAGCCATCTCTCCAGCCCCAGCCAGAGTTTTTTTTAGAGTAATATTTTCTTGTGCTTGGGTGGGCTTTGAGAGATGTGCCCTCCCCACTGCTCAGTCTCACCTTCCCATGCCTTTGTGGATGGCTCGTAAGTTATCGTCAGTGAAAACTTGAAGGAATAATGTGGATTCTCAGACCCAGAGCTGCCCTTCGGTAATCTGGATGTAGCACAATGTGAAATGAACATAAAAACCTGCAATACATGTAATAATGGGTTCAGGCCCTCTGCCCAGTCAGCCTAATGCTCTGGCAGTGGTTACATTTAATGGCTAACTCCATTACCTTCCGGGACAACTCCATTAGCTTCTCCCTTGAGAGAGTTGGGGTGGGGGAGTGGGTGGGAGAGTGGGTGGGGGGCCTGAAATGGGTCATGGCACCACTTATAGTGGTGCATGCCTATAACCCCAGCTCTCTGGAGGTGAAGCAAGAGGGTCAGCAGTTCAGTCATCCTTGGCTAAGGGGAAAGTTTGAAGCAAGCTGGGTTATGCGAGACCATGTCTCAGAGAAACAAACAAATAAATACATACATACATACATACATACATAAATGGGAACATCCCTTTACACTTTCTTAGAGTCTCTATTTTACAGTTCTAAATCTATACATTTAGCTTTTTTGTTTTGTTTATTTCCTGAGGAAATTCTATGGGTTCCTTATGCTGTGTGCCATCATTGGCTTTGGCAACTGAGATAGAGCTGGGTTGGGTAGTGATTTGGAAGAAACAGAAGATGGCTTAGACCACCGATTTTCTATTTTTAGTTCCACAAGCTGGGGAGGAATAAGAAGGACTTCAGCATTTCCCCTTGTAATGAAGAAATTGTTGATTCTCTCATGTAAACATGGGGGAGAGTGGATAGCTCAGTGGCAGTGTGCTTGCCTAGCAGCTGGGAGGTCCTGCCTTCAAACCCCAGCGTGGCAGCAAAAAAATAGGGCCCTTGGGATTCTCTCAGAGTGATTCTGTAATGATGCTGGTCAGGGAGGAGAGGGCAAAGGAAAGAAGGGAAGTCCCAGGACACTGGAGCAGGGGTGTGAGAAGAAACTGATTGCTACTTCAGGAGAGAGATGGGGCAGATCTAAAGATGGGAACAAGCCAGGCAGACTCATTGTCTGCCAGGGAGTACTTAGGTTCAGCGCCCCCTCTGAAGGCAAAGAAAGGAGGAGATGCCTCGTACCCCCATGGCTGATGCCTGACACTCAAAATATCAGATCACTGTGGGGCCTGAGACGCGGCCATTCCCTGGCACACATAGAACACACAAGGTAGTAACCGAAACCGTATCTCCACCGAGGGATTTTCAGCTCTAGTATCTCCCCATTCCAGCCCTTCAGCTGCTGTCAAACCGCATTAGGGCAGAATATTGAACCTACCATATCCCAGCTGCTGGGGATTTCCCCAGAGACGAGCGTGTGACAAAGCAGGGGAAAAAGCTCTGATCCCAGACTTTGCTCCTGGCATACCTGAATATTCTACCAGTTCTCCTCCTCTCAAAAGTCACTTTCAAAATCTAAGCTAGTCACCTGGGGTGCTGCCTGCCCACAAAGGCACAAAACTGAGGATAGGCTACTCAGATACAAGTTCTTAGAAGTCTGTGAAGTCTTGGTTTGAGAGAGGCCACAGGAGGGGGATACTGGCAGGCCCTTGACTGAGAGAAGAAAAAAACATACTGAGTTCAGGTTCTGGTTGTGTTCCCCTGCAGCCATGTCAACTTGAGCTCTTGCTAAGTTCTCAACACTCTAGGGTATTTCATCTCTATAATACTGATAGTAATAAGAGGTCAGGTGTGGTAGCGCTCGCCTTTAATCCCAGCACTCGGGAGGCAGAGGCAGGCAGATCTCTACGAGTTCGAGGCCAGCTTGATCTACAGAGCGAGATCCAGGACAGCTAGGGCTACACAGAGAAACCCTGTCTTGAAAAACCAAACAATAACAAAAAATGGATTACGGCCCAGGGATAGCCGAAACTCTGGGCATGAAGAATGAGGAGATTTTAGACAAGTTGCTTGCTGTGATTCTCCATGCCTTCAGCTTTACTGCCACCACCAGTCCCTGGCCCCAAATGACATTCCCAGTTCTTCAGAGAGAATCTGATTCTTCTCCCCCTCTTCATACCTCATCAGGTTGCCCTGGTTCAGAGCTATGGATGCGGGGACTGGCCTCTAATAGAATACATGATTATGAGACAAACAAACAAACAAACAAACAGTAGCTCACAACTCTTGAGGGATCCCTACATGCCAGGCACAGTACAATGTTTTTTTTATTATTATTAATTTACTTACTTATTTTTCTATTATCAGCTTGATACAGTATAAATTCTTATCCTAATAGTGAAAGGTTTCATTGAGGCTTGCTCAGTAATTGAGTAAAACCAAAACTTATTATAAGCCACAATCATCCTAGGGTCCCCCTCTGCCATACAGCCTCCCTGGTTCTGTGGGTTGCAGTCTGATTGTTCTTTGCTTTATATCTAGAATCCACTTATGAGTGAGTACATACCATGTTTGTCCTTCTGGGTCTGGGTTACCTCACTCAGGATGATTTTTTCTAGTTCCATCCATTTGCCTGCAAATTTCATGCTGTCATTGTTTTTCTCTGCTGAGTAGTACTCCATTGTGTATATGTACCACATTTTCTTAATCCATTCTTCAGTTGATGGGCATCTAGGTTGTTTCCAGATTCTGGCTATTACAAATAGTGCTACTATGAACATAGTTGAGCATGTATCTTAGTGGTATGATTGAGTACAATGTTTTTGATGGCTTAACTCTCTGGTGCAATTGTCCAAATCCCACTGAAGTAGACTGGTATTTCCCCTATTGTGTGCATAAGTGAACTGGAAGGCAGCTGTGACTTCGGATTCAGTTGCAGGCAGGCAGATGCTTCAGAGCCAGAGCTGGAGGCTGCGTCTCCTGCTGCTGGGGTAGAGCTGTGGGTGAAGTTGCTGCTCTAAGGAGGGACGGAGAGTGTGCAGGCAGTGTGTTCTGACATGTGCAGTCCAGATGCATCCTGCAGGAAGGAAGGCAAACAGACCTGATTCCAGAGTTCCCCAGCTGTTTTCTGAGTGCTCTTTTAGGGTGTGGCATGAAAAAGTCTCCAGTTTCCACTTAAAGTTGACAAACACATGCCCCGCCCCCTGTCATATTCTAGTAAAGATGCTGTTTTTTCTTAGTTCTAATCTGGAATTTCCCCAAGTTATCTGAGCAGGAAGTCATGTCTGTCTTTGCAAACACATCTACTCATAAACAGTGAACCTTAGGACTGTAGAGGATGCTTCCCTTGGCTCTCCAGACACCCCACCAACTCTACCCAGCCCCTATAAGTAGTAGTAACACCTTAGCTGGCAGTGAGGATTTCTGTAGAGCACAGAACTCGGTGACCAGTCAGCTCAGATGACAGCCACAGGGTATAATTAACCTAGGTTCGGCAGCAGCTGATGTTTCTAGGCTGCAGGAAGAAGCCATCTAACCGAATTGGGTGGTTTATTTCTTTCCTGAACTTCCCCTGCCACTACTCTTGTCTAGACCCTTTACACATCACATCTGGGCTGTCAAAACAGCCTCCTGACTAATTTCCCTGCCTGCTGGTTTTCCCTAGTCCATCCTCCACACCTGGTCGGAGCTGTCTTCATAAAGCACTGCTTTAAGTCTGCTGCTGTGCTGACCCAGATGTAGTAATTCAGCCTGTGAGTCTGTCCTGGATCGCCCTGGCCTACCTTCCTCCACATCCTACACTGTAGATGGAGCTGAATCATTTCGGATCCCTGCGTACATGCTGCTTCCTCCTCCAGCCGGTGCTTGAAAAGCTCCCCACTGCTTTCCCTTCTGCTTCTGTCAGATTCCTGTGTTCCCATTCAGTCTCTTATCCATTCAACAGCAGTTAGTGTGTGCCTGTGTGCCAAGCACTGTGATAGGTTATGGCCCAGTCCTTTGCCTCATGGAGCTAATACAAACAGATAAACATACAACTGAAAGCCAGATGGGAAAGAAAGAAAGGAAGAAAGAAAGAAAGAAAGGAAGGAAGGAAGGAAGGAAGGAAGGAAGGAACGAAGAAAAGAAAGAAAGCCGGTGGTGGTGGCACACACCTTTAATCTCAGCACTTGGGAGGCAGAGGCAGGTGGATCTCTGAGTTCAAGGCCAGCCTGGTCTACAGCGTGAGTTCCAGGACAGCAGGGCTATACAGAGAAACCTGTCTTGAAAACAAAACAAAACAACAAAGCAAAAAACCCAAAATATACAACTGAGGTGATGGTTTTCTTTAAATTTAGATTTATTTATTATATTTTATGTGTATGAATGCTACACCTGAATGTGTGTGTGCACCACACGTGTGCCTGGTGCCCATGGAGGTCAGAAGTGGGAATCAGATCTGGAACTCAAGTTCAGGTGGTTATGAGCCTCTTTGTGGGTGTTCAGAATCAAGCTGTGTCTTCTGCAAAGAGCAACAGATGGTCTTAACCACTGAGCCATCTCTCCAGCCCTGGTTTGTTTGAGACAGGATCTGGTGTAGCACAGGCTACCCTCAAAATCACCATGTTTTAAAAAAAAAATCACCATGTAGCTCAGGAAGACATTGAACTCATGATCTTTATACCTCTATCAACTAAGTGCTGGGATTGCAGACATGTAGTACTGTGCCTGGACAGTTATTGGATTTCACAGCAGGGCACCTGTTCTTTCTCAGGGCACATAAGGCTGGCTGGGACAGGCTGCTTGAAAGAAAGATGTTGAAGCCTACAGGATGAAATGCTATTAGTCATTTGAAAGGCAGATGGTATGAGCTAAGATGGGCTAGGTATATGGGTTTTCACTGTAAGCTAAATAGGACAGGTGCTCAAACCCAACCCCCCTGTCTTCAAGAAGAGTGTCTGGCTGACCTTGTTGATCTGGAGAAGACAGGTAAGAGAATGTATCTGGACAGTGGAGATGGGAGGAGGAAAGGCAGATAATGACTGGCCCGTTCCCTCCATCCTCTGGTTCAGGGACTGCCTCCCTCCTCCTTAGCTCCCAGGCTTTTCTAAGAAACACATTCAGGCAGTTGGTTGCCAGGGCAACCCCAGAAGGCAGTCACAGTCCAAAAACAGATGCTGAAGCCCTCTCCCCGGAGCCTCAGTGCCTGGCTCTGATAGACAGCAGGTAGGTGGCCAGTCCCCTCTAGAAAGCAACAGAGCAGGGCCAAGAGACGTTCAGGTGGTTCTGCATGGAGGGTGTCGGAGATAGCCTTTCTAAACACTGAAAAAAGAGGTGACCCACAGAATCCACACAAATACTCCATACTTAACATGAGCAACATATCCTTGTTTTCTGAGACACAGCTAATTTATTTCAGGCCTCAGGCTCAGTACCGTACAGTGACAAGCTGCAGGTCTCATGCATGACTGTGGACTCGCAGAGCTAATGAGATTGTGGACACGGTGGATTTCCTCTGCCTGCAGTTTTTCTGCTCTGGTGAGGTTGTCTGCCAGTAACCCTCTCCTCTTCCTGAGCTGGGACCTGTGATCTGGGCAAACAGGTACTAATTATAGGAGAAGGCAGAAAGCTCAAGCTTCTTAAAGAGATGCTCAGAGTCACCGGAATGTAACAGTGCTTGCCTGGGCTCACCACTTCTCCCATCTCCCTCTGTTCCGCCTGCTTGAATTACCCACCACTCGCCCCACAGCAAAGGAAGCTGTGCTGTGTGCAATCAGAACACTGGCTTCGTTTTCCTTCTATGGCTCAGGCAATTTATCTAAGTACCCTGAGCCATTCTTCACTCATGAAATGGAATCAGTACCAGCTGCCCCACTAATCACAGGGTTATTGTTAAATGCCACATAAGATTATTTTAATTTGTTTTAAATTTTCTATTATTTGATACAGGGTGGCACGCACCGCCGCCACCGCCCCCCCCCCCCCCAGCTCATCTCCCAAATTCTAAGATTACAGTCTCTGTCCAGTTTTTATGTGGTGTTGGGGACAGAGCCCAGGCTTTGTACTGCTAAACAAGAACTCTACTAAGTGAGCTAAATCCCGGCTCCTATTTTGTCTTGCTTCGTTTTGAGATCGTCACACACCAAAGATCAAAGGCCTAGTTTCGGCTCTTAGCAGTCTCTCTACCACAACCTCTCATGTCCCTGGGATTCTTGCTCTAACACCACGCCTGCATAGGACAATTTCTGAGAGAGCATTTTATAAATGTGGGTAGCAAAAATGAGGAGAGGAGGAGGAGGAGAAGGAGGAGGAGGAGGAGAAGGAGGAGGAGGAGGAGGAGGAGGAGGAGGAGGAGGAGGAGGAGGAGGAGGAGGAGGAAGATGGCGCCACCATCTGTGTAGCTTGGGAGCCTGTCCTGGATCTTGCTCTGTAGCCCAGGCTGGCCTCAAACTCACAGAGATCCCCCTGGCTCTGCCTCCCGAGTGCTGGGATTAAAGGTGTGCGCCACCACCGCCCGACACCGCCATCTTCTTTCTTCATGGGATCCCTTGTTGATGAAGATGCCTTGGTTTTACCCGAATCCTTACCGTTCACTGTGCATCTTCTGCTGAAATCTGCGGCCGCTGTCAGTCACGTGGGCCCTCACTTCTCTGAACCAGTTTGTACCACTCACTCACCATTGTCTCAAAGCTTTCTGTTTCTGAGTAGACTGTAAACCTCAGGAAAACAACTAGTTTTAGTTGTCATTCCCAAGATAGTGAACACTGGGGGCTGGAGTGATTGTTCAGTGGTTAGCAGTCCTGGCTGCTCGTCCGGAGGACCTGGGTTTGATTCATGGGTTCCCAGTACCTGCATGGACACTGACCATTTCCAGGGGATCTGGTGCCCTCTTTTGGCCTCTGTGAGCACTGAACACATGTAGCGCACAGACAAACATGGAGGCAAAACCCATACACATAAAATAAAATGAAAAAAAAAAAATTAAAGGTACTGAACACATTAGCTGCTAATGGAAAACCTGAGGTTGGCTGGCAAGATGACTTAAAGACAGACTGATGCCCAACCATGATGACCTGAATTTGAGACCTGGAACTCACATCTGGGACTCATGTAAAGTGGGAAGGAGAGAAGTGATTCCACAAAGTTGTCCTCTGACTTCCACACCTGCATTGTGGCACATGCACACACAGTAATGATTTAAAAATATATATATTTTTTTTGGTTTTTCAAGACAGAGTTTCACTGTGTAGCCTTGGCTGTCCTGGAACTCACTTGGTAGCCTAGGTTGGTCTTAAACTCACAGAGATCTGCTTACCTCTGCCTCCCTGTTTGGGCCTCTGAAGGTACCAGGCATGCATATGGTGACGGACATACATTCAGGCAAAACATCCATACATGTACAATAATAATAATAATAATAATAATAATAATAATAATAATAATTTTCATTTTATTTTTCGAGACAGGGTTTCTCTGTATAGCTCTGGCTGTCCTGGAACTTGCTTTGTAGACCAGGCTGGTCTCAAATTCACAGAGATCTGCCTGCCTCTGCCTTCCAAGTGCTGGGATTAAAGGAGTGCACCACCACCATCGGGGGGGAAAAATCATTTTTTTTTTTTTTTTTTTTTTTTTTTTTTTTTTTTTTTTTTTTTTTTTTTTGGTTTTTCGAGACAGGGTTTCTCTGTGTAGCTTTGCGCCTTTCCTGGGACTCACTTGGTAGTCCAGGCTGGCCTCGAACTCACAGAGATCCGCCTGGCTCTGCCTCCCGAGTGCTGGGATTAAAGGCGTGCGCCACCACCGCCCGGCGGAAAAATCATTTTTAAGGAAAAGAAAACCTGAGGTTGGAAATGTCTAGGCCATTAGTTATCAATGTCCTGTGCTTGTCTTTCTTTGTTTTGTTTGACTCAGTGTCTCATGTAGCTCAGGCTGGACTCAAACTGGTTAGTTAGTCGAAGATGACCTTGAGCTAATAAATAATTAAAAAATCATTTTGTATGTGTGTGTGTGAGAGAGAGGACAGGTGCAAAAGTCAGAGAGTAATTTTTGGGGTTCAAACTCAGTCATCAGGCTCGCAGGGAAGCACTTTTACCCAGTGAGCCATGCTGCTAGCCCGACCTTGAACTTCTAATCCCCCTGCCTCCACCTCCCAAGTGCTGTGACTTTTTGAGCATGTGCCACCATGCCTGTTTTATGTGGCGCTAGGGTGATCACTCTACTAACTGAGCTACACTGTCAGCCTGAGAATTTTTCAAAGCCCTACACTTTTCAAAGCAAAGCCCTGGGTGGAAACAGAATTATTCTTCTTGTTCTTTGCCAAAAGCCAAGAACCCGTCTCTATTCAACTCAGGTTGCTAATCATCAGGATTTTTAAAAATTATTTTATTTTATGTGTATGAGTGTTTTGCCTACATATATGTTTATGTGCCATGTACTGGTGCCTGTAGAGGTCAGAAGAAGGCATCAAAATCTCCTGGAACTAGAGTTATAGACGGTTGTAAATCATCATGTGGGTGCTGGGAACCAAACCCTGGTCCTCTGCAAAATCAAGTGCTCTTAACCACTAAGCCACTTCTCCAGCCATGCTCATCATCATCCTTCCTGAGCTCCTGAACTGAGTTTTCTCATTATATACTACCATATAATATATATATATATATATATATATATATATATATATATATATATATTACTATATATAGTAATATAGCTTAATGATAGAGTGCTTACCAGTCTGTGTGAGCCTCTAGGTTCAATCCCTAGCACCAAAAAAGAAAAAAAAAATAGTGCTAATCACACTACCCCATGTCTTCTTTTAAATTATTATTAGCCTGGCAGTGGTAGCACACACCTTTAATCCCAGCACTCGAGAGGCAGAAGCAGGCGGACCTCTGAGTTCGAGGCTTACCTGGTCTACAAAGCGAGATCCAGGACAGGCACCAAAACCGCACACAGAGAAACCCTGTCTCAGAAAAAAAAGGAAGAAAGAAAAAGAAAAAAAAATCTGGGACCGACAGCTTCCTGAGGGATGTGTTCTTGTCTAAGTGATTGACAGGGCTATTTGGATTAATTCTCAAGGAAGTGGTATACCCTTGCTCTTTACCGGAAAGCTTCTGGCTAGATAGTAATCTTATGATTTGATCTTGGATCTTTTTGGTGGTTTAGAGACAGTTCTGATCCCTCCCTGGTTTGTTTTGTTTTTAGCTTTGTGTATGTTTGTACGTACATGTTCATGAGTGCACATGTGTGTGCAGGTACACATAGAGGTTGGCATCAGGTTTTTGGTTTTGTTTTGTTTTGTTTTCCAATTGCTCGCCACCTTATTTTTTGGGATAGGAACTATCCTAAATCCAGACCTCACCAATCTGACTAGACGAGCAGGCCAGCAAGCCCAAGAGTCCTGTCTTTGCTTCTCTAGCTCTGGGATTACAGACGTGCACTGCCCCACACAGCCTTTTTCTTTGTGCTGAGTACAGAACTTAGGTCCTTGTGTTTGTATGGCAGGTACTTTTCCAAACGAGCCATCTTCCCAGTATCCCTCTCCCTTCTGGCTCTTTCGAGACAAGGTCTCATGTAATCCAGTTTGGGCCTCGGACTCACTAAGTAGCTAGAGATGAGCTTGATCCTCCTGCCTCAGCCTCTCAAGAGCTGGTATTGCAAGTCTACACTACTGCGCCGGCTTCGGTCCTGGTTTCTCCTGCTGATTGAGAGAGAGTAGTTCATCCTCGGTGACTCTCAAGTCTGCTCATATCTGACCTAGCACTCACACCAAGTGTGCACACGGTGCACACGGTGGACCTGAGCTCCTTTCTCACGAGCCGGATCTCACCTAGGGTTTTTGATCTAGGTGTTTTCACAGTTTAGAGCCTGCTGCCTGGCTGATACCTTTGTTATTGGTTGGTTTTTTGGCTCTTTTGGTGGTCCTGCCACTCAGCTCCCAAATAAATCACTCGGATGGAGGCTTACTCTTACTTATGAACGCCTGGTCTTAGCTTGGCCTAGTTTCTAGCCAACTTTTCTTAACTTTAAATTATTTCATCTACCTTTTGCCTTTAGGCTTTTCCCGTTCTCTTACTTCTGTAAATCTCACTCTTACTCTGTGGCTGGCTGTGTAGCTGGGTGACTGGCCGCTGGAGTCCTCCTCCTCCTCTGGCTCCTAGCTCTATCTCTACTCCCAGATTTCTCCCTCTATATATTCTCTCTGCCTGCCAGCCCCGCCTATCCTTTCTCCTGCCTTGCTATCGGCCAGTTCTTTATCAGCCCATCAGATGTTTTAGACAGGCACAGTAACACAGCTTCACAGAGTTAAACAAATACAACATAAACAAAAGTAACACACCTAAAAATAATATTCTGCTACATACCTTCCTATCATTCAAGTTTTAGCCAGAATTACAAGTGTTTCCTGATCCCCCAATTTAAATACACTCCTTGGGGCAGAAACACAAACTACACACAAACCACTTTTGTATGAATGAATTTCTCTGGAAGAATACACAAGAAATTCTCATTTGTACACACTGGAGAAACATTTTGGTATCTGAAGACAGGGCCCAGAGAAAGATTTTCTGCATATTCCTTTCTATTTTGTTACTAATGCAGCCATTCAAACGTTAAGAGGCTGATGTGGCGGTGCATGCCTGCAGTCCTAAACCTTGGGAGACGGAGGCATGAGGAGTGTTCAAGGTCATTCTCGGCTACATGACAAGTTTAAGGCCAGCCTGGGCTATACAAAACTCTGTCTAAAAGATGTTTTGACAGTTTAGAAATTAATTTAGGGGCTAGCCAGATGGCTCAGCAAGTAAAAGCGCTTGCTATGGGAGCCTGACAACTTGTGTTCACGCATGTGCGCACACATGCATGCACATGTGCGTGCGTGCGTGCGTGCACACACACATGTGCACCCCTTCCACCTGCATGCACACACGCACACACAAATAAATAAAACACAGCTAGTGATATGGCTGTCTGGGTAATGGTGTTTGCTGCCAAGTATGATAACCCAAGACTCACTAGTTGTGGAAGGAGAGAACTCCCGCAAACTGTCTTCTGACTGCCTTGTACATATGCGTGTTCTCCACCCCCTCCCTGCCAAACATCAGGGCATCAGGCACACATGTGGTGCACATACACATATGTAAGCAAAATAAGTGTTTCAAAAAATAATTTAAAGATGCAAATATGAAAAGAGAAAGAAGCCTGGGCATGGTGTTACACACCTTTAACCCCAGCAGCAGAGGCAGGTGGATCTCTGTGAAATTTTGTTTTTGTTTTTTTGTTTTTGTTTTTTCAAGACAGGGTTCCCTGTGTAGCCCTGGCTGTCCTGGAACTCACTCTGTAGACCAGGCTGGCCTCAAACTCACAGAGATCCATTTGCCTCTGTCTCCCAAGTGCTGGGACTAAAGGCGTGCGCCACCACCGCCCAGCTTGATCTCTATGATTTGAGGCCAGCCTGGTCTACAGAGTGAGTTCCAGGACTGTCAGGAATATGTAGAGGGACCCTGTCTCAAAAAGCAAAGCTGTTTCATCAGCACATGAGACAACTGGTGCACAAGCCTGACAACCTTAGTTCAATCCCCGGATGCACATAAGGATGAAAGGAGAAAACCAAATCCACAAAGTTATCCTTTGACCTTGGCACACGTGCGCACACAAACACAAACACACAAACACACACACACACACACACATGCATTCGCGCACTCTCTCTCTCACACAAACATCCCCCTCACACACACACAAACATACACAGAATAATTATTTTTCTAAAAGGGGGAGTAAAAACCCTGTTGTACGTGCCAAGACTTTTTTGTTTACTTTATGAATTGTAGTAACAAAGCAGATGGTGGAACCAGGCATGGGTGGCCCAGGCTTGTAACCATAGCTCTTAGGAGACAGACAGGTCACCTCAAATCTGAGGCTAACCTGGTCTGTACAGTGAATCCCAGGCCATCCAGGGCTATGTACGGCAAAAAGGAAAAATAATAAGGTGGTTGGCAGGCTTGGAGTATTGCTCATAATTTGTGTTCTGTTGGATCATTTTCTCTGAGATTCACCCTGGTACTGACGAGTCCCTTGTTCCCTGCCTGCCTTCCCCCCACTGAAATGCAAGCTCGGAGAGAACAAGGTAGTTTTCTGTCTTGTTGCAACCACATCTCTACGCCTGGAATGGTTTCTGGCCCAGAAAGAATCAATACGTTCTTGTGGAATAAATATTTGAATGGATTGTGTTTGGGCTCTTGAAGAGGGACTCCCTGTGGAGGGGGCTAAAATGAGAGAAGCTTTTGGTGGCAGACCCTCTGGGAAGAGTAATCTCATCTCTAGTTGGTTTTCCTGAGAAGAGTCCAACCTTCGTCCTTTCTAGGGGCTGCTTATCCCTGCCTCCCAAAAGCACATAGGAAACTGACTACTGCCCCTCTTGGGACATGTTCCAGAAGGCAGACAGACCAATGGATTTGCCATTTTTCAGGTTTGTGTTTTGTTTTTCCCCAAGTACTCTAACACTGAGCTACATCCCAAATTCCATTTTCAGTTTAAGATGAACACACAGACACAGACACAGACACAGACACAGACACACACACACACACACACACACACACACACACACGTGCACACACACGGCCTGGCCTAGGTGAGACCGCTAAGTCTGGGCAAACAGCTCAGTTGGCAGGTTGAGTTTTGCAGCCTGAGGGGATGAGGGAATGACTGTCCTGCCAGAACACATGGGTGACAGCCACGACCCCAGGATGGGGAGGAGCTGGAGGAAGAAGAAAGCGGGGTTTGGTGTTGTCCCATTTAGGCATTGTCCTGAACAAACAGCCCATGTCACCATGTGCTTATTAATTTTAAAAGTCTTTCTGAATCAACACATTCTTTGGATGTCCAGTGTAGGTAGAGTTTTCCTGCCCACAGTCAGGACAAATCTCTGTCACCTGCCAGTCCCACAGCTGCTCAGACCCAACCAAGTAAACACAGAGAATTATATTGCTTACAAACTGTATGGCCGTGGCAGGCTTCTTGCTAACTGTTCTTATATCTTAAATTAATCCATTTCTATAAATCTATACCTTGCCACATGGCTCGTGGCTTACCGGCATCTTCACATGCTGTTTGTCATCATGGTGGCGGCTGGCAGTGTATCTCTGACTCAGCCTTCTACTTCCCAGCTTTATTCTCCTCCTTGTCCCACCTATACTTCCTGCCTAGCCAATGGCCAATCAGTGTTTCATTTATTGACCAATCAGAGCAACACATTTGCCATACAGAACATCCCACAGCAGTCCAGAGCTGGGCTTTCTGTAGCCAATGAACACACTTCCCAAAAAGTGTATGGTGTAGCTAGAGTTTTCCTGCTTGGCCCATGGTCAGGGCAAATCTCTCTCACCTGCCAGTCCCACAGCCCTCAGACCCAACCAAGCAAACACAGAGACTTATACTGGTTACAAACTGTATGGCCGTGGCAGGCTTCTTGCTAACTGCTCTTACAGCTTAAATTAATCCATTTCCATTAATCTATACCTTGCCACATGGCTTGTGGCTTACCGGCATCTTCACATGCTGTTTCTCATCGTGGCGGCTGGCAGTGTCTCTCTGACTCAGCCTTCCACTTCCCAGCTTTATTCTCCTCCTTGCCCTGCCTATACTTCCTGCCTAGCCAACGGCCAATCAGTGTTTTATTGATTAATTAGCAACACATTTGCCATACATCCCACAGCACTTCCCCCTTTTTTTTTTTCAAAAAGGAAGGTTTTAACCTTAACAAAGTAAAATTACATATAATTTGGGAATTTGGGCGTAGCTTCTCTTACTACTTCCTGCTGGAAGGGGGCGCTGTATCTTATGGGGAAACAAAGAAAATTTTAGAATTATGGAATAGTCCATGAGGCTGTATCGTCTGAGCCAGATGCCTTCAAACCATTCTGGATGTTGGATCATCTGGGCCATGGTGTCATTGGAGACCTTCAGGGGGTCTTGGCTGGTCAAACCTGATGTATCTTAATCTTGAACAAATCCATAGCCTCTGGCTTTCTGTGGGAACAAAAGCAGAGTCTCCTTTCCAAAGTAACATATCCTTACATCGAAATTTTGAAGTCAAGATATCTTTAAAATATGCATATTGGTTTAACTCAGCTTCCTTTACAATCAAATATCTCTCTGCAGTCAAAAATCCCAAAGACAACACAATCCAGATTCTCTGTGTAATATTCATCTTTACGTGGCTTATTTTTTATACTACCTTTACTGTCTCTTTAAATACTTTATTTTTTTAAACTATGTATTTGTTTATATAACTGGATATATCACCATATATCACCTTTTTCGTCTCTTTTCAAGCCTACGTATCTTTTACACACATTGTAAACTATTACATCTGAATCTGTCTTATTGTGAATCTCTTGCCTTAAACTGCAGCAGCTGTGGCTGCTGGCTCTGCCCACCTCAGCTTCCCAACATGGTTACATTTACCACCAGCTCTGGGAGCTATCGTGGGTCTATGCTTTTATCCAAGCAGCATGTAGTCCAGAAACCTCTTTTTTTGTTTTGTACTAGCAAAGTCTAAATCCACTATGCAGCTTAATCTGCCACTTGCAGAGGCCTCATTCCCGCCATACGGCAGGTCAAGCACGCAGGCCAGGAACCCACAAGTAGCTCAAACCAGCAGCTGCCGCTCATTTGAGAGAGACAATTAGGAACTGTTTTTAGCTCCGTTTTAGAATCTTTTTTCTCAGTTTTTAGGTGGAAACTCTTGCCACCACGTTGGACGCCATTTGTAGCTAGAGTTTTCCTGCTTGGCCCATGGTCAGGGCAAATCTCTCTCACCTGCCAGTCCCACAGCCCTCAGACCCAACCAAGCAAACACAGAGACTTATACTGGTTACAAACTGTATGGCCGTGGCAGGCTTCTTGCTAACTGCTCTTACAGCTTAAATTAATCCATTTCCATTAATCTATACCTTGCCACATGGCTTGTGGCTTACCGGCATCTTCACATGCTGTTTCTCATCGTGGCGGCTGGCAGTGTCTCTCTGACTCAGCCTTCCACTTCCCAGCTTTATTCTCCTCCTTGCCCTGCCTATACTTCCTGCCTAGCCAACGGCCAATCAGTGTTTTATTGATTAATTAGCAACACATTTGCCATACATCCCACAGCAGTATGGTCCTGAAGGAGAAATGGCTCCAGATGACTCACCCACGGCCCTGAGCACCGCGTGCACAGAACAAGGCCCAGGCCCACCCTGCAGCATGCTGAAGACGAGCAGGGGCTCCACAGACTCCCAGCATTCCCCACCCCAGCATCAGCTGACCGCCAGCTGCTGGTTCAGAGGAAGCTGAGCCCTGGTAAAGCAAGGGTAAAGGTCCAAAGTGACCCATTCCTTGGGGCGAGTCCACTTGTTAGTCATGTGATCCTGATCAAATCATGTAAGCTTTCTCAACTTTCTCTTCAACAGTGTCTTATGGAGTTCTTTAAATTGAATAACGTGCGTCAAGTTCAAGGACTAGGGCAGATGCCTGACAGAGAGGACTTAGGCAGGGAAGGCAGTGCACGTGGCTAGCAGAGGCTAGCAGAGGCTAGCAGAGGCTAGCAGAGGCTAGCAGAGGCTAGCAGAGGCTAGCAGAGGCTAGCAGAGGCTAGCGAGGATGGAGTCCGCCTGGCACTACTTGCAGCCGAGCCCATAAAAACTCATCTCTCAACATGGGAGAATGTCCTTCTTCTTTTTTTTTTTTTTTTTTTTAAAGATTTATTTATTTATTATGTATACAGAAGAGAGTGCCAGATCTCATTACAGATGGTTGTGAGCCACCATGTGGGTGCTGGGAATTGAACTCAGGACCTCTGGAAGAGCAATCGGTGCTCTTAACCTCTGAGCCATCTCTCCAGTCCCCCGGGAGAATGTCCTTCTGACTTTCCTAGTGGGGCCCAGGAAGGTGATGTTGTGTCTTCTGATCTTCAGGCACACCCTCCTGGCTTACTTTTCTTTTTCCTCCTCCCTCTGACCTATCTCTCCTCTTTTCTTCCTTTTTCTTTTGAGACAGGATTTCACTATATAGCTCAGGTTGGTCTTGAACTCACAACCCTCAGTTCCTGATCACTGACATTACAACTGAGTGCTCCCTCACCCTGGCTTTCATTGGCTGGTTCTCCTAGAGCTTGAGAGAATTCCAGAGATCATTGAGTCCTTCCTTTTTTCCTTCACACAGTGAGGCTTCGGCCTCAAACAAACTCAGGACCTCTCTGCTATTAGCTGAGCCTGAAGGGAGCAAAGCCACCCTTCTTTGGCCCCATAACCAGAACTTGTGTCTGTGCTTTCTAGAGTATGCTGCAGGAGCCACTAGGAAGAGCCCCAGGGTCCTCCTTAGGCTGCCGCAAGTGCAAGTGGGTCTGTCTTAGGGTGTTAACTGCCCTGGTGTTCCCTACTAGAAAGTGCTGGGAAGATAGAATCCAGGCACTCAAGACTCACCATCTTCTTCATGCACTGCTCTAAGCCAAAGGGCTGACAAGTGACTCGCCATTCTCCTGCACTACAAGCATGCCAAGCACCAGTGCTGTCTCAGGACGGTCATTATAGACAGAGCGCAGAGGAGGGGACTTGGTCATGTGTTGCTTTTATTTACACTTATTTATTTATTGTGTGTGTGGGTAGGTGGGCATGCGGGCGTGCACTCCACGGCATGAGTGTGATCAAAGGACACCTTGCAGGAATCACATCTTTTCTTCCACCATGCACGCTCTGAGGTTTGAACTCAGGTTTTCAGCCTTGGCGGCAAGCACCTTTACCCACAGAGCTTTTGTAGATTTGTGCCAGTATGAGACAGGATTTCCTCCCTGAGTATTACTGTTAGGTTGTGCTTGCTCAGTTCTAGAGCCGTGTGTGTGTGTGTGTGTGTGTGTGTGTGTGTGTGTGTGTGTGTCCCTGTGTGTCCATACGGATGTCAGGGAAGTATACACCTCTGTGTGCACACAGGTACCATGGGAATGTAGGATGGCCAGTAAGTCCAGGACTTGTCTGTAGTCTGATCTCCCCCCTGTTCCTGGAGGGGAGCTGTAACCCAGTCTGGAGGCTACGTAGCTGTCGTCCCCACCCCCACGCCCAGCATCTCACTCTGTCACAACAGGGAGCTTTGGCAGGAAGGGAGGGAGCGTGGGTGCTGCAGAGAGAAAAACACCCTCTAGTTTCAGTAAAACGGCAGGAGGGATGCCAGCACACAGGGAGCCAGTGCCTTCTGCTTCTCACAGCCTGCACTGCGGGGCCAGGATGTATACCATGATTTCCTTCCCTTCCTTCCTCTCTTCCTCCCTGCCACACCCTCACTGTGTGATTCAGGAAAGGGAAGCCCACAATGAGGAGACAAAGGGAATAAAAGATGCTATTTTTGAGCTCTGCTTGCTTTGGGTAAAAATGATGTGTGTGTGTGTGTGTGTGTGTGTGTGTGTGTGTGTGTGTGTGTGAATGTGGGGGGTGTTGTTACACATGAGTGCCTGTAAATGTGTGAACATGAGTGTTTCTGTGTGAATATAAATGCGAGTGTGTTAGTGATTTGAGTGGACTGTGTTCTGGGGACAGTGACAACAGAGGATGAATAGAATAGAAAGAGGCAAACGCTCTGTTGGTTAGATACCTGCCTTGAATAATCCGTACAGGTGTGGTTGGAACGTGAAGGTGTTTGTGCAATAGGTCAGCCATCACTCCATTTTACACAGCTCTGGAATAAAGATGTATGAAACAAACCCCCTCAAGATAGACACTTTCACCTGGTTCTTCTGAATCAGGGAACTAAGGCAGTGGTTCCGTGTCTGCAAGGCAGAAACTCACAGCTCAGAATGGTTTCATGATCAATCCACTTAAATGAGGGCTGGGGCTTATCTTATTCTATTTGCTTACAAAACATTTGAGTTTGTAAACAGAACCCCAAGGGCAATATTTATCCCACTCAAGAAATGGAGTTCTTTTTCACCTTTTTGAAGTGTCTATTTGAATTCCAACAATATGGTAATTATAAATCACTTCTTTCCAGCAATTCATTAAAGCAAGTCCTAGAGGCAATACTTGCTGAAAATAGGAAGACTGTTTCTTTTTACTTAAAAAGCCTATAATGAATTCTAATAGTTTATCTGACTTATTAAAGTAAATCCACATATGATCATAATAAGTTCTAGGACTTACTGAATGCTTATGACAAACCAGGCATTGATTTAAGACTTGTAATATATGGCCTGGCCTGGTGGTGAACATCTTTAATCCCAGCACTCAGGAGGCTGAGGCAGGCAGATCTCTGTGAGTTCAAGGACAGCCTGGTCTGTGAAGAGAGTTCCAGACCAGCTGAGGCAACACAGTGAGGCCCTGTGTGGAAAAGAAGAGGAGGAGGAGGAGGAGGAGGAGGAGGAGGAGGAGGAGGAGGAGGAGGAGGAGGAGGACACGGACCACCTCAGGTGTGAAAGAACCCAGAAGGTTCTAGGAAAAGGACTGAGATGCTTCTGGATCCCCCCGAAAGGAGGAAGCAGGGAGAAGAAAGTGGAAGATGCTGAGAAGAGAGTGTACAGCCAGAAGAATCACGGAGGGTGGCTTTATTACTTTGACTCTTTGAAGTGAGAACTAGCTTATGAAGGTGGGGAGGGAGCAGCCTGGGAATAAACTAAGAAAAGGAAACGGAAACCATCCTCTCTGCCTGCTGAAGAGATTGTCAGCAGGTCCCTCACCTCTTGCTGGATTCAGCGCCTTTCCAGAGATAAATGGCAGGGCTCAAAGAGGTTTCATGTGGGGCCTGTGCTGGCACTTGATGGCCCTAGGATATCTTAGTCACAAGAGAAGAGGCCTGGGAGTTGGAGACCAGGCCCAGGCTTCCAGTATCTGAAGGTGGATTTTGTTTTTGTTTTGGACGAGCTATTTCACTGTTACCACTGGATTTAACTGTGAAACTGAAAAGAGATCAGGATATGGCGAGACACATTGCAGTCCATCCAGTTGGAAGGCCGAGGCGAGAAGATTCTGAGGGCAAGCCAAATATAAGCTATACACTGAGACCTTGACTCACAAAACCAACAAGAACAAAACAAAAAAGCTGAGGTGATCCGGTGGCAGTGGCACACACCTTTAATCCCAGCACTCAGGAGGCAGAGGCAGGTGGATCTCTGTGAGTTCAAGGCCAGCCTGGACTGTTGCAAAACAACAAAAACAAAAGAATCATCTTTTCTTTTCTTTTAAATGGGAATCTCAGGCTTGTATGTTCCCAGGCTGCCCTCGAACCCCTGAATTCATGCCTCAGCCTCCACAGGAGTTGGATTTACAAGCAGATGCCACCAAGCCTGGCTAGAATAAGAGAGATTATAAGATCCTTACCAAGGTGACACTAGAGATTGACTTGTTGGAGATTTAGAAGGCAGAAGTCACAGCTTGGTGCATTAACCTGGGTCTCTGGTCCTTTGGGTGTCCCAGCCTGAGTCAGGGAACAGTTTTATCCTTGTATTATTGCTGACTCAAAGCCTATGTAGCCTGAAACCCATTCTCAATGCACCACACCTCACATGCATGTGACCATGCTCTCCACACACTCCTGCTTTTCTGGCTTTGGTCAGTCTCCCCTCTAGACATTTTGATGTCTCTGTCTATCGTATTGTATTCCTCAACCTCTGAGTACTTTGTCCCCTGGTTTCCCCAACTCTTCTCCCACCCTGGGACAGTGATACCTGAAGTTGCAGGATGCTCCGTAAGGCTCCAAGGAAGGTTAAAATCCTGAGATCTTGGACTAGACAGGTATCTCTGATTTCCTAGAACTTAGAAACTGCTCACATAAGCTAGGGGAGGGAAGCCTTCTCTTCCACCTCTGCTGGCTTCAAGAGGTGTATGTAAACAAACTAATGATCTGACAGCAGACAGAAAGAAAAAAGATTCCTTATTTCAAGGGCGAGACTAAGAACAGGCCTTTCTCACCTTGTAGAGAACACGGGTTTACCAGCTGTGACTGAGATGGATGCAGAATCTAGTCCCACATCTCATACTTTCTTTATTGAGAAGGGAGAAATAAGCCAGGCAGTGGTGGCACACACCTTCAATCTCAGCACTTAGGAGGCAGAGGCAGGTGGATCTCTGTGAGTTCAAGGCCAGCCTGGTCTACAGACAGAGTTCCAGAAACCCTACCTATAAAAAAAAAAAAAAAAAAGCTGGGCGGTGGTGGCACACACCTTTAATCCCAGCACTCGGGAGGCAGAGCCAGGCGGATCTCTGTGAGTTCGAGGCCAGCCTGGGCTACCAAGTGAGTTCCAGGAAAGGCGCAAAGCTACACAGAGAAACCCTGTCTCGAAAAAACCAAAAAAAAAAAAAAAAAAAAAAAAAAAAAAAAAAAAAAATGGAGAAAGGGGAGATTTCCAGGCCTTAAGAAACTTGGGATTCGAACTGAACATGAAGGTACATGTCTGGAATTCAAGCACTTGTAAGGTAAAGTAGGATGACCAATAATTCAAGGCTAATTTCTGCTACATAGGGAGTTCAAGGCGAGCCTGGGCTACATAAGGGTCTGTCTCAGCTGGGTAGTGTTGGTGAATACCTTTAATCCCAGCACTCAGGAGACAGAGCCAGGCAGATCTCTGTGAGTTCGAGGCCAGCCTGGTCTACAGAGGGAGATCCAGGACAGGCACCAAAACTACATGGAGTAACCCTGTCTCGAAAAACAAACAAACAAACAAACAAACAAACAAGTCTGTCTCAAAGCTAGGCATGGTGCACACCCCTTTAATCCCAGCACTTGGGAGACAGAGGCAGGCAGAGCTCTGTGAATCTGAGGCCAGCCTGGGCTACAGAGTGAATTCCAGGACAGCCAGGGCTACACAGAGAAACCCTGTCTCAAAAAAAAAAAAAAAAAAAAGAAAGAAAGAAAAAAAAAAAAAAGAAAAAAAAGAAAAAAGAAGACAAAAGAAAAGAGTAAAAGACCCCGCCTCAAAAGATAACAAAACAAGTACAAAAGCAGAGGAAAAGAGTCAGGATTTACCAATCCCCATGCTAGTGCTAAAAAAGCACCATTCTTAACAACACAGAGGAGATGGCCAATGTTCCAAGTTCCAAGGCCCAGGAATCCTGGGCTCAGGTCTCCTGAGTGGGAAAGACTGCAGATAGCAGCTTTACAGATGGATTCACAGGTCTAACAGGAAAAACTGGCCAAACAGGAACAGGCTGTCTCAGAAGAGGGGCCTCCAGCTCTTATCTTGATGTGATAAAGGAACGTGGTCACCAGCTTTTATCAAATGAGAATCACACTCAGTGTTTCTATGGCCTGGGCACCAACAATTTCCCTTCCAATTCCTTTGAAGGAGAATCACTAGCCAATCACAGGCTTGCTCCAGGGTATTAGCACCTGAACTCAAACTGCATCTCCCGCTTAGAGCAGAGGGCTTGTGGTTTGTGTTAGTTACTGGTCTTACTGTTGCAGCTGAATACCTGACAAATACATAGGGGAAGGGCTTATTCTGTCTCCAGTTCCTGTACACAGTCCATCATGGTGGGGGAGGCATGGCGGCAGGAGTGGGAGGCGGCAGCTCACCTCGCACTCAAGTCAGGAAGCAGGCAGAGATGAGCTCTGGTGCTCAGCTCGCTCCCTCCCTTTATTCAGTCTGGAACCCCAGCTACGGAAGTGGTGCCCCCACATTCAGGCTGGATCTTCCCAGCTCAATTATCCTAATCTAGAAAATTCCTCATCCCTTAATGATTTGTCTTCATGTGGACTTTAAATCCCATCAAGTCGATAATCAAGATGAACTCTTCTAGGGCTAAACAAATGTAGGCATCATTTTGAGGCATGCTGGTGGTTTGAAGGAGAAGGCTCATGTGTGAGAATACTCGGTCCCCAGTAGGCAGAACTGTTTAGGAAGGATGGGGGCAGGGCTTTGTTGGAGGAGGCGTGTCATTTGATTCCTGTTCTCTTTCTCTCTGTCTCGTGGCTGTAGATCAAGGTGTGAGTTCTCACCTGTTTCTTTGCTCCAACATCATGGACTCTAGCCCTCTGAAGCCTTAAGCCAAATTAAACGCTTTCTTTTGTAAGTTGCTTTGGTCATAATATTTTATCACAGCAATAGAAAAGTAACAAAGACAGGAACCAAAGGGAGTTTTCTTGTTGTGATGTGGCAGCTTGCTCAAGAGGGAGAATATAGAGCTGGGCCGTGGTGGTGCACGCCTTTAATCCCAGCACTCGGGAGGCAAAGGTAGGTGGATCTCTGTGAGTTCGAGGCCAGCCTGGTCTACAGAGCAAGTTCCAGGAAAGGCACAAAGCTACACAGAGAAACCCTGTCTCAAACAAAACAAAACAAAACAAACAAACAAAGAGTCAAGATAGAAATGAAATCCAGAGGCTGAGAAAGCAGCGGTCTCCAGGGAGAGGGACACATGAAAGCGACCGCAGTCCAGTGTTCTCAGTGCAAGTATAAAGTCACAACCAACTGTGACACAGAATCAGTTCAGTATGGGCAGAGGTAAGAGGCTAGTGGAAATATCTGAAGAAAGGACTCGAGGGGTTAGGGAAGAAGGCTCAGTGGGTAAGGACACTTGCTGCCAACCCCCGGGCCCCACACGGTGGAAGGAGAGAACTGACCCCTGTAAGTTGTGCTTTGGCTTCTACTGAGACATCTTCATGTGTGCACATGCATGCACACGCGCACGCACACACACGTAAAAGAAAAACATTTGAAAAAGAAAGAAACAGAAACAGGAGAGTAGAGCCTAACTCAGAAGGCCACTCCAGAAGTGGATTCTTAGGAAGACTGCTGAGGGGCGGTGGCTGATGATGGGCAAGTTTTCCCAGGGACCTGGGACTGAGAGAGCTTCTCACCCTGGCCCCTGCTCCCCGTCTCTCATTTCTCCTTCCCCCTGGCCCACATTCTCTTCCCATGCCCGGCCAGAAACATCCTCACAGGCTGCTGCTCTAATTACTTTATCCCATTTTAATTCTGCTGAGTAAGGAGCCTGTGAACTCAAGAGGAAATTCATGCAAAACACGGGACAAATTGAATGTTCTGGCATTTTAGAATCAAGTCTGGCCCTATCTGGCCCCTTTCATCCTTCCTTCCTCCCAGCTTGAAAAATCTGGGGGTGAATGTGCTGCTGGGAAAAAGGTGGAATTGATGGGCAAGATGTTGGGTTTGATTGAATAATTCAAGCATTTCTGAAGGGAACAGAGGACAGAGTAGAACTTTCCAGCCTGTGGGTGTGGGTGTGGGGACTTTATTGGGTCCTTTTTGGAACCAAAGGAGTCCATTTATACAGTATGGACTCTGAAATACTGTTTGTGGGTCATAATGTTTCCCCATGTGTCACAATATTTACAAAAGCCTTGGGAGGCCTCGGCAGGAAGATTTCGTTCAAGGTCAGTCTGAACTATAGTGAGACCTCATCTAAAAACAAACAAAAACACAAGGCAAGACTTCCTGTTCCAGTCTGTTTGTAGGAGCTGAATGAGAGGCTGAGGCAGGAGGATTCAGAGTTCAAGGTCTACTTCAGTATCTAGTGAGTACAAAGTCAGCCTGGGCAACTCAGTGAGACCCCAATCAAACTGAAAACATTAAAAGTGGTGGTGGGGTCCTAGCCAGGCAGTGGTGGCGCACGCCTTTAATCCCAGCACTCGGGAGGCAGAGAGGCAGGAGGATCTCTGAGTTCGAGGCCAGCCTGGTCTACAGAGTGAGTTCTAGGACAGCAAGGACTGTTACACAGAGGAACCTTGTCTCTGGAAAAAAAAAAGTGATAGTGGGGTCCTAATGATGCAGCTCAGTGGAAGGGGGCTTGCCAGGCATGCCCAGGGCTCTGGATTCAACCCTAGTTCACA
Source organism: Peromyscus eremicus (assembly GCF_949786415.1). NCBI lineage: Eukaryota > Metazoa > Chordata > Mammalia > Rodentia > Cricetidae > Peromyscus > Peromyscus eremicus. The sequence goes on from NC_081435.1 coordinate 24,069,473, forward strand.
AAAAAAAAAAAAAAAAAAAAAAAAAATGAGGATAACCAATATCGTAAAATGACTTTGACTTGTTTTTTTGTTTTTCGACACAGGGTTTCTCTGTGTAGCTTTGGAACCTGTCCTAGAACTCATTCTGTAGCCCAGGCTGGCCTCAAACTCACAGAGATCCGCCTGCCTCTGCCTCCTGAGTGCTGGGATTAAAGGCATGCGCCACCACCGCCCAGCTAAAATGACATTTTTTATGAGTCCATGAAAATGCAATAAGCAATCATGATATGTTAATATAAGGAACTTATTTCGGTGAAAAAAAAATTACTGTTTTCTAAAGAAAAGAACAAACTGGGTGTGATGGCGCACACCTTTAGTCCCAGCACTTGGGAGGCAGAGCCAGGTGGATCTCTGAGAATTTGAGGCCAGCCTGGTCTACAGAGCAAGTTTCAGGAAAAAATAGACAGACCTGTCTTGGGGGGGGGCACAAAACCAAACCTGGAAACAACCCCCTCAACCTCAACATGGGATTTTGGTTCTTTTTTTTTTTTTTTTTTGGTTTTTCAAGACAGGGTTTCTCTGTGTAGCTTTGCGCCTTTCCTGGATCTCACTTTGTAGTCCAGGCTGGCCTCGAACTCACAGAGATCCACCTGGCTCTGCCTCCCGAGTGCTGGGATTAAAGGCGTGCGCCACCACCGCCCGGCGGGATTTTGGTTCTTTAGAGATATTTATTTGGCTTTATGTATATGGATGTTTTTCTCCCGTGTGTGTCTCTGCATGATCTGCATGCTAGGTGCCCCCGCAGGCAAAAGAGGTCGTTGGATCTCCTGGAACCTGAGTTACAGATGGTTGTGAGCCACCATGTGAGTTCTGGGAGTTGAACCTGGGTCCTCTCTGAGCACCCCCGTGGTGGCCCGAATAGTTATGGCCGCCACAGACTCAAGTCCTTGAATGTTTGACCCCTAGGGAGTGGCACTATTAGGAGGTGTGGCCTTGTCGGAAGAAGTGTGTCACTGTGGAGGTGGGCTTTGAGGTCTCATAGACGCTCAAGTCATGCCCAATGGGACAGACTCCTGCTCCTGCTGCCTGTGGATCAAGCTGTAGAATTCTCAGGTCCTCCAGCACCATGTCTGCCTGCACACTGCCATGCTTCCCACCATGATGATGATGATGGACTAAACCTCTGAAGCTGTAAGCCAGCCCCAGTTAAATGCTTTTCTTTATAAGAGTTGCCATGATTATGATGTCTCTTCACAGCAATAGAAACCCTGACGGAGACAACCCCCTACACACACACACACACACACACACACACACACACACACACACCATTTTTGAGACAGGGTCTCATTATTTTCCTTGTCTGGCCTGGAACATCCTATATAGCTCAGGAACACTAGTTTCTAAATTTTCTTTATTTATTCTAAGTTTGTGTCTGAGTCTGGGTGAGTGAGTACATGCCATGGCATACATTTGGAAGTCAGGACATCTACTAGAAACTGGTTCTTTCCTTCCACTGTGGATTCTGGGACTTGGACTCAGGATGTCAGGCTTGAGTGGATATTGATTAGTCTTTATCAACTTGACACAAACTAGAGACACCTGGGAAGAGGGAATCTCAATTGAGGAATTACTTCTATCAGATGGTCCTATGGACACGTCTGTGGGGCATTTCTTGATTTCTGATGAGTAGAGGAGGGTCCAGTCCACTGTGGGAGTACCGCCCGTGTGCAGGTGGTCCTAGACTGTGTAAGAAGGGTAATCAGAGGACAGAGGTTCAGTAGCCATCACCCACTTGATGGCTCACAACTTCCTGTAACTCCAGTTCCAGGGGATCTGATGCTCTTTTCTGCTTCCCTCGTGGGTACTGTACAGACCTACAAGCAAACAAAACATCGATACGCATACAGTAAAAAACGAATCTTTGAAAAAAGGAAGAGAGGTCGTTGACCGTGAGCTGGAAGAGAACCGTGAGCCGGAAGAGAACCGTGAGCCGGAAGAGAACCGTGAGCCGGAAGAGAACCGTGAGCCGGAAGAGAACCGTGAGCCGGAAGAGAACCGTGAGCCGGAAGAGAACTGTGAGCCGGAAGAGAACCGTGAGCTGGAAGAGAACCATGAGCAGCATTCCTCTATTCCGTCAGTGCCTGCATCGGCTTTCCTCAGGGATGCACTGTGACCTGGAGGTCAAGGAAACCCTTTCCTGCCCCAGGTTGGTCTTAGTATTTTATCACAGCAACACAAAGCACCGTAGGACAAGTGACAAGAACTTTTACCTGCTGAGCCGTCTCACAGGCTCAACATACAGTACTTCCTTTTTTAAAAAATTTAATTTGTTATTTTTTTAAATTGAAATAGGATTACATCAGTTTCTCCTCTTTCCTTCCTCCAGCCCCTCCCAGTTACCCTCTGTCGAACCCCTCCTGTATTCCCCCACTCTCAAGTTGAGAGCCTCTTTTTCTTTGATTATGTTTGTTACCTAAGTGTGTGTGTGTGTGTGTGTGTGTGTGTGTACGTATGTGATCACACACATACACACACACATATGTAAATAGAACCTGTGGAGTCTGTTTTTGTTGTTTGTGCCTAATCCCTCAGACAGGCTAATTCTCCTCCCAATGGTCAACAGTTGTCTGCACTTCTTTGTTTAGGGGTGGGAACCTCAAAATTTTCCTCCTTCCACGTTAACATGTGTTGTTGTTGTTTCTCTTTTGGGGGGCCACCACCCAGCTCCTAAATAAATCACACACGAGGCTTATTCTTAATTATGAATGCTCGGCCCTAGCTTGGCTTGTTTCTAGCCAGCTTTTCCAAACTTTAAATTACCCCGTCTATCTTTTGCCTCTGGGCTTTTCCTTTTCTATTCCTGTATACCTTTTTTTTGTGTGTCTCCGTTGCTGGTTGTGTAGCTGGGTGGCTGGCCCCTGATGTTCTCTTCCTTCTCTGGCTCCTTCTTTCTTTTTCTTTTTTTTTTTTTCCAGAGCTGAGGACCGAACCCAGAGCCTTGCACTTGCACTCTATCACTGAGCTAAATCCCCAACCCCTCTCTAGCTCCTTCTTCCTTCTCCCAGATTTCTCCTTCTATATATTCTTTCTGCCTGCCAGCCCCGCCTACCCTTTCTCCTGCCTTGCTATTGGCCGTTCAGCTCTTGTTTTTTTGTTTGTTTGTTTGTTTTTGTTTTTCAAGACAGGGTTTCTCTGTGTAGCTTTGCACCTTTTCCTGGAACTCACTTGGTAGCCCAGGCTGGCCTTGAACTCACAGAGATCTGCCTGCCTCTGCCTCCCAGTGCTGGGATTAAAGGCGTGCACCACCACCGCCTGGCTTTTTTGTTGTTGTTGTTGTCGTTGTTGTTGCTGCCGTTCAGCTCTTTATTAAACTATCAGGTGTTTTAGACAGGTACAGTAACATAGTTTCACAGAGTTAAACAAATGCAATGTAAACAAAAGTAACACACCTTAAAATAATATTCTACAACAAACATGTCCATTGCCATTGTTCTGATCTTGTTCATACAGCCATCTCTAGGAGAGACTTTCACAGCAGACTTCTTATTATTCTGGCTCTTACAGTCTTTCCACCCCCTCTTCCTCCATGTTCCCTGAGCCAGGAGCTGTGTTGTAGATGCATTCATTGGAGCTGGGCCCCATTGATCTCTGCATTGTTCCAGTTGTGATTCCCCACACACTAGTTTCTTTTTGTTCTTTGTTGTAGAATATTAGTTTAAGATGTGTTATATTGGGGCTGGAGAGATGGCTCAATGGTTAAGAGCACTGGCTGCTCTTCCAGAGGTCCTGAGTTCAATTCCCTGCAAACACATGTTGGCTCATAACCATCTGTAATGAGATCTGGAGCCCTCTTCTGGCCTGCAGGCAGAACACCGTATGTGTAATAAATAAACAAATTTTAAAAAAAGACGTGTTACATTCATTTATGCTGTGGAATATTTGTTTAATGATGCAAAGATATGTTGCATTCTTTTATGTTGCATTTGTTTAACTGTAAAGCTGTGTTACTTTGTCTACCTAAAACACCTGATCGGTTTAATAAACAGTGAACAGTCAATAGCTAGGTAGGACAGAGAAACAGGTGGGGCTGCCAGGCACAGAGAATAAATAAGAGGAGAGAAAAGTGTGAGGAGCAAGAAAAGGAGCAGAGGAAGACACTGGGGGCCAGCCAGCCACGGAGTAAGAAGGAAAGAGATACATAGAATAAAGAAAGATAAAGCCCAGAGGCAAAACACAGTTAAAGAGAAACGGGATAATTTAAGTTAGAAAAGCTGGCTAGAAACAAGCCAAGCTAAGGCCAGGCATTCATAAGTAAGAATAAATGGGTGGCAGGCCCCCAAAGAGTAAAAAAGAAAAAAAAACTAGAGTTGTTGTTCTTTTTGTTTTGTTTTGTTTTTATGACAGGCTCTCTCTACATACTCTGGCTGTCCTGGAACTCACAGAGATCCCCTGCCTATGCCTCCCTAATGCCAGGATTAAAGGCGTGTGCCACCATGCCACACTCCCACACAGTAGTTTCTCAAAGATCATTTGCAATATGGAATCTAGAGCCATATCAAGTAATTCCCATCAATTACATTAAAGTTTATTGGTTTACCTTACACTTTAAAGAGACTTTGTGACATTGTATATTGGGTATTTAGAAAACACAAGTCTACTACAATATGCAGATCTTCTAAATGTTGGTGCATTTCATTATCTATAGTTACTTTAAAGATCACATTAATTAAATCACCATCAATCTCAGAAGGAGAAGTCTTTAAGTATTGGGAAGCATTCAAGTTCGTGGTGGCAGATACAAATGTTCCAAAATTCTAATTTTTCAATTGAAAGCGTGAATTTTATCATTGGCAACAAATACTGTCAGTTGCTTTCCTTGAAGTGACAGGTTTACTTTGTTCATTTTTGGGAAACTATCTGCCAAATCCTCAAATCTGAATCATTGAAGTTTGTGTCTCAGTCATTCTTTCAAGTAAAGTGGACTCCATGAAAAAAAAAAAAAAAAAAAAAAAAAAAAAAAAAAAAAAAACGAGGCTATGCCAGGCGGTGGTGGCACATGCCTTTAATCTCAGCACTCGGGAGGCAGAGGCAGGCGGATGGATCTCTGTGAGTTCAAGGCCAGCCTGGTCTATAGAGCAAGATCCAGGACAGCTAGGGCTGTTACACACAGAAACCTTGTCTCGAAAAACCAACCAAAAAAACAAAAAACAAAACAAAACAAAAAAAACCAAAAAAAACCCACACACACACAAGTCAAAATCTTGTTTAAACGCTTCAACAATTCCCCATTCCCCTCAAGATGAGGATCAGTATTTGACACAACCTGGCTCTCCAATGTAGGTCAAATTCTTTGTTGAAGTTCTGGGGTCAGGGGTTGAAGGCAGATGGCTCCACAGTTAAGAACACTCACTAGCTGCTTTTCCAGATGACCCTGGTTTGATTCCCAGCATCCATTTGGTGGCCCAGAACCATCTGTAACTCCAGTTCCAGAAGCCCCAAAGCCCTCTTCTGACCTCTGTGGGCACCAGGTACACACGGTGCATAGACATACATGCTGGCAAAACACTCATACTCATAAAATAATAATTATAAAAAGTTCTGAGGCTAAGGACTAGGAGATAGCCAGGGATAGAGTGCCTTAGTGATATGTTCTTTCAGTTTCTTTTTTTTAAAAAAAAAAAAAAACTTTTTCATTTATTTACTTTGTGTGTATGAATATTTTGCCTTCATGCACACACATACACCATGTGTGCCTGTTGGGTCCCCTGTTATTGAAGTTGCAAAATGGTTGTGAGCCATTATGTGGGTGCTGGGAATTGAACCCGGGTCCTCTGCAAGAGCAACAAGTGCTCTTAACCACTGAGCCATCTCTCCAACCTCAATTCTCTCGATTTCTTAAAGAGAAAGAAATAGAATCATGGGATACATACACTTTCTTTATATACACTCATCACGGGATGTATGTATATTCATTAATAGTATTATTAGAGAGAGAGGCTCAGGAAAAGGACAGCTCTGTGTAGGCAAGAAGTATAGGTGTGTCGGCACACACCTTCAATGCCAGCACTTGGGAGGCAGGCTAATCTCTGAGCTCTCAAGGCTAGCCTGGTATACCTAGAGATCCAGGGCTACAGAGTAAGACCCTGTCTTGAAAAATAGACAAGAAGGAAGATAGGAAGGGGGCATGGCTTCTCAAGACAGAGCATGTTTTAGTGCAACTTAAAAAATTGTTTTTAAATTCATTATTGTGCGTGTGTGTGCACAATGTGTATGTGGGAATGTGATGTGTGTGTGGAGGTCAGAGGATGACTTTATGGAATTGGTTCTCGACTTCCACCTTTATATGTTGTCTGCGGATTGAACTCAGGTTGCCAGGCATGGCAAGTGCATCTACCTGCTGAGTCATTTCACCATGGGCATTGATATGACTTTTTTCATTTTTTATTTTTTGAGACAGGGTTTCCCTGTATAGCCCTGGCTGTCTTGAAACTTACTCTTTAGACCAGGCTGGCCTCGAACTCAGAGATCCACCTGCCTCTGACTCTTGAGTGCTGGGATTAAAGGTATGTGCCACCACCACCCAGGCAAATGTTTAAAAATATATATATAAAAGCAGAAGCAGCCGGGCGGTGGTGGCGCACGCCTTTAATCCCAGCACTCGGGAGGCAGAGCCAGGCGGAGCTCTGCGAGTTCGAGGCCAGCCTGGACTACCAAGTGAGTTCCAGGAAAGGCGCAAAGCTACACAGAGAAACCCTGTCTCGAAAAACCAAAAAAAAAAAAAAAAAAAAAACCAAAAAATAAATAAATAAATAAAAGCAGAAGCAGCCATATAGTGTATATTTGTGTGGTGTGTGTTTGTGTATGGTGTGTGTGTGTGTGTGTGCGTGTGTGTGTGTGTGTGTGTGTGAGAGAGAGAGAGAGAGAGAGAGAGAGAGAGAGATTGCCCACCAGAGTGAAAGGTTTGAAGGATCGATACAGACTCAGGTGACACCCCAGTACCAAGTTCTCAGCACAAAGGGCAGGGAATAAGAGACAATGACAGGAGACGGAGGACAAGGGAGAAGGGGAAGGAACAAGAGAGGGGACAGGGATGTTTGTCCCAAGGGATGTTTGTCTCTGGATGGTGGAGACAGACATGGCCCATAGGCAAATGGCAGATTATAAAGGTAAAGGGGAAACCTTGTGTTAGGATGAGGTGTTTCATTTTAACTGAGCATGTTAATCAGGTGAGCCAAAGGGGGCTTCTGATCACTAGACTTTAATACTTTGAGAGCTGGACCGTGGTGGCTGGCTTTAGGACTGTAACGTAATGGTTTTTTAGCAAGGAAAAAGGAACGGGATAGAAGGGTCAGGCCTGCCAGAGTCATGTTTTCATGCTCAAGCTGGCTAGAGTCCCTTCAGAGAGTGTGTGTTTAAGACACGGTGTTGCTACATAGCCCCGGTTGACCTGGTACTCACTTGTGTATCCCAGGCAGGCCTCAAACTTATAGTGATCCTCCTGCCTCAACCTCCCAAGTGCTAGAATTGCAGGCATGAGTCACTGCTGTGTGACAAAACTTCCTGGGAAGATGCTACATGTCTACCTGCTCCAGAAAGGGAGCCATGACAGACCAAAGTATGGATACCACCAACATCCAACTTGGTGAATCAGTGAGTTTTACTCGGGTTACTTACAGGAGCAGAAATCACTCAATGGCAACCGTATCACCAAAGCCCACCCCAGCACAGGTGACAGCTCACGAAATCTGGGGACCTGGAGCACACTGCACAGCCTGCAGGCAGCTCAACAGGTTGGAGAAGGTCCCTTCCAAGTGACTCAGTTGTTCTAAACATGTTTCCAGGCAGCTGGTGCCAGCATCTTCTAGGCAGCTGGTCCAGATTCAGAGTGGTCTTTGCAGGTTGGCTTGTTGCTTACTCTGGCAGGGAGGGGCCTAGTGAATCTGGTCAGTTTCAGGGACTTCCTGAAGCCATTTTGAGTTGTTTACCTTCCTTCTTAGGGAACTTCCCCGCAGGATGGAATGTTTCAGTCTCAGAGAAAACTTATACAACAGCCACAACGCCAGGATAATAAATATTGTGGAGTCAATGGTTGAATGAGGCCTAGGATGGCTCCTGTGAGCGCAGACTAATGGATGGAAATAAGTCTTCTGCCCCAGGCTCGCACGCTAAGGGAAGACCTATTTTTATTTTTATCATGTCATAGCATTTCAAAGAAAAATTCTGCCTTGTCTCAGGCATTTCATCAAAGTGTCCTCCTAAGCAGGGGACACATTTGTCTTCCTTTTGACACAGGAAGCCTTTTGTACCCCATCACTCATTCTGCCAATTGCTCTGAAGAAGTTTAGTTAGAAATACTGTCCTTTCAGGCTTATAAGAGAGAAGATCTCATCCTTCTCTCCCGTTGGCACTTGTCTGGAAGACCCATTTTAGCAAGAGAGAACAAAATACGTGTTAGGAAAACAGAGAATGAGCACTAACAAAGCTCGGCCCTCCACAGAGGTAAGGGGAGGGGAAACTGCCGTTTATTAAGCACCTACTAAGTTTCAGGTCTTTGCCCTTTTGAGACAGGGTTTCACTAAATGGTCCGGAAGGACCTGGAATTTGTGTTAGACCTTCTACCTCTGCCTCTTGAGTTCCAGGATTAGAGGCCTGGCCACCATATCTAGTTTGTTTGTTTTGAGACAAGAACTTGCTATATAGTCCAGTTGGGCTCAAATTTGCCATTCTCCTGTCCCAGCTTTCTAACGCTGGGATTGCAAGTACGTGTCATCATAGTCTTGTCATTTAGTCTTTGTAGCAGCCCTGTATGGTGGAAATAATTGTCTCATTTGTGTATAGGAGGGAACAATAAAAGTCCAGAGGCGTTAACTAACTTCTGAAGCCCAACGTTTCAGTGTATCAGAATGGTTTACCCACCCACTGCTCAGCCCATCTAAGGGACTCAGTATGGGTCAAAACCTGCAGCAGGCCATACTATTTACCATAGGACGCAACCCTTCTCAGTTCCCTGAGCCGCCACAGTCTGTCCACATTCTTTTCTGCTTTAGTTAATTAAACCAGAAAGAAGCTCTTACGTAAACCTACCAGTCCAGGCCCAGCGGTGGTGCACGCCTTTACTCCCAGCCCTCGGGAGGCAGAGGCAGGTGGATCTCTGAGAGTTTGAGGCTAGCCTGGTCTACAGAGTGAGTTCCAGGACAGTCCAGGGCTACACAGAGAAACCCTGTCTCAAAAAACAAAATGAAACAAAAAACCTACCAGTCCACAGCCTGTCCAGTTACCTCTAGCTCGTGGCCTGCTGCAAAAAGATGAACTGTCTTAGGAAGCACGAGTTCCCTGGTGGGAAACAGCGGCTTTTCTCTCAGGTCAGATACTCTGAGGAGAAAGAGCCATTAACTTCAGGCCAAAAATGAGTCTTGAATCCAGATTTAGCAGCTACTCCAGGAGTGTCCTGAGGAGCCCCATGTGCCTCTTCAGGCATTTGATACTAACCTGTGCTTGAGCTAACTTGAGAGGGCCTTCTCCCTCCTGAAGAGTCAGACTTCAATGACTATGGAGTTGAAGAATTCAACCCAGGCCTGTCTGTTTGCAGAGCCCTGAACTTTCCATCGTTCTTACCACAGAGGACAAGTCCCTGAGCCATGATGAAAGCCCAGATAGAGAGAAGTACTGTCGTGGTTTGAATAGGTATGGTCCCCCATAGACTCATGTGTGTGAATGCTTGGCCCATAGGGAGTGGCACCACTAGGAGGTGTGGCCTTGTTGGAGTGGGTGTGGCCTTGTTGGAGGAAGTGTGTCACTGTGGGAGCGGGCTTTGAAGTATCATATGCTCAGGATACACCCAGTGTGGCACACAGTCTCCTTCTGCCTGTGGGTCAAGATATAGGACTCTTAGCTTCTTCTCCAGCACCATGTCTGCCTGCATGCCACCATATCACACCATGATGATAATGGACTGAACCTCTGAACTGTAAGCCATCCCCAATTAAATGTTTTCCTTTATAAGAGTTGCCATGGTCATGGCGTCTCTTCACAGCCGTAGAAACCCCAACTTAGACAGGCGCCAACACAAATCAGGCTGTAATAGCAGCCATTTTCTCTAGGCTGCCGTAAAATGGTCTACAGAGTAAGAGACTGCAGTGTCACTTCCCCAACGCAGGCCACAGTTCACTGTGTCACTTCTTGGGCAACGCCACTGGTCATCGGTGATAGTACTTGGTACTCCTAACCAGATAATGGCCCTACTTGGATAGCTCGGTGTAGAACTCTCTGGAATCAGACAGAAGAGTTCAAATCCTCTTCCTGTCTGTCTGAGAGAGGCAACACCACGCATTTCTGTTCCTTAGTGTTCACGTCTCTGAAAATGGGTATAATTCTTATATCACAGTATAGATTACAAGAAGTAAATGCATAAGACCCCGGGTGAGGGGAGTTAATATTTAATGGCTGTAGAGTTTTAATTGGGGAAGATTCAAATGGAGATTGGTAGTGATGACAGAACTGTACACTTAAAATTGGCTAAAATGATGATTTTTCCCCAAGTGTGTATGTACACATGTGCTCGTGTACGTATGTGTATGCTATGGTGCACATGTACAGATCAGAAGACAATCATTTCACCTTATTTGAGACCAGGCTCTTATAGTTCACTGACGCTGCCAGGGATTCACCTGTCTGTGCCCCATCTCACTGCAGGAGCACTGGATTACAGGTGTGTTCTACTGCATCTGGCTTTATGTGAATTCTGGGGATTCAACAAACAAAGACGTTGCCCCTGTAGCAAATGCCTTATAAATGTTGTTTTCCATGTTTATCTCCACAGAAGAGAGCAAGGTTAAGTCAGTCTTGGTGCTCTTAACTAAAAGTATCTTTCAGCTGCTGTGGAACAATCTTTTTGTACACTGTGAATATGTATTACTCTCATTGGCTAATAAAGAGCTGACTGGCCAATAGCTAGGCAGGAAAAGGTTGGGCGGGACTTGTGGACAAAAAGAGAGTACAAGGAGATGGGCAGTGGTGATGCACATCTTTAATCCCAGTTCTCGGGAGGCAGAGGCAGGTGGATCTCTGTGAGTTTGAGGCCAGCCTGGTCTACAGAGTGAGTTCCAGGACAGACAGGGCTACACAGAGAAACCCTGTCTCAAAAAAACAAAAAAGGGGGGGGATGGGGAAAAGAGGGTGGGGTTGCCAGTGAGACACAGAGAGAAGCAAGACGGACATGCTATGCTGAAAAAGGTACCACCACTTGGTAGAGCATAGATAAGAAACATGGGTTAATTTAAGTTGTAAGAACAAGTTAGAAAAAAGCCTAAGCTATCACCCAAGCATTTATAATTAATAATAAGTATCTGTGTGGTTACTGGGGACCCAGAGGTCCCAATGAAAAACTCCACCTACAGCCTTTCTTCTAAGATCCTGAGGCACAATCCTCTGCTCCAGAAAGCCAGAGACCCATTGGAGCAATGAAACAAGGTAACCAGACATGGGAGATCAAGATACTTTTCTGAGGGGGCTAGAATAATATACATGTATATAAAACCATTGAGGTGGCTCAGTGGCTAAGAGGCTGCTTTTCCAGAGGATCTGGGTTTGATTCCCAGCACCCAGAAGGCCTCTGACAGTCATCTATAACTCTAGTTCCAGAGGACCAATATCCTTTTCTGGCCTCTGCAGGACAATGCACACACATTTGGTGCATAGACAAACAGGCAGACATAACATCCATACACACAAAATGAAAACAAATACATCTACAACAACGAAACGCTTCTCCAGGCTGAGCACTTTTCCCAGCTAGTTTCCAGGATTAGAAATTTCTGGGACAGTGAATAGCTGGGCCTCACTTCAGAACGCCAGGCCACAGAGCAGTGGCCAGGGCTCTGGCTGCTGGGGCTCTCTCCTCTGGAGTCTGGAGCAGCATACAGGCTCCTTCTTTGGGGAGAGCAGATGATCAAGCCCCACCTCTGCTGGAAACTCAAAGCTCATCTGGGAAAGTACCTCTCTCCACTCATCAGTTTTCTGATCATGCCACTTGTCACGTTATTGTGTACTGTGTGGAACTGGCCTGGTTCCCCCATCTCTTCCTCACAGCAACCACTCTGCTGCTCCAAAGTCAGTGTCTGTGTTAATACGATAATGTCGTGATAATGGCCAGGAGATGTCTTCCGCTAACCGATTGGGCCCTCTGGAGTGGCATCCAAGCCCAGGCTTAATTCTCCCTGGCTAGGAGGCAACAAGGACCCAGGGCTAGAGCACAAGGTATTGGCTAGGAAATTATATCTGGGAAATCACTGAGGGAGAAAATTGGAAGTATCAGAATTTCCCAGGTTGCTATTCTATGGGGGCCAAGCATCGTTAGCAGCAAAACTAATTATGATCCAGAAGAGCCAGGCCAGACTGCCTAGCATGGCAAAGCAGTCCTTCAGAGCAGCCTTGGGAGCTGGTAGGGCAGAGGCAAAGCTGCAGGCAGGGCGAGGCTCCTCGGCAGGGAGGATTTGAGAGAAGAGACTGCAGGGTCATTCGGACACAAGGCAAAGAGGAGATGGAGAGGAGAGGTTTGCCTGCTCGGAGATCCTCACATCCTTCCGAGGGCTTGGGCTGCAACAGGAAGTGAGACTGCTTTAGTGACTTCTACCTGCTAAGAACTGAGTTTTCTATGCCTTTCCCACGTCCTTGCTTTCCAATTTCTCTCTTTTTAAAAAATTGTTTTTATTTAATGTGTATGGATGTTTCCCCAGCATGTCCGTGCACCACGTGTGTGCAGTACCCATAGAGGCCAGGAGAGGGCAGTGGATCCCCTGGGACTGCGGTTACAGGTGGTTGTGAGCCCCTGTGTGAGTGCTAGAATGGAACCCAGATTCTTTGGGGAGCAGACCTGTTAATGCTGACCCATCTCTCCAGGCTTCCTCATTGTCTCTCGTCCTCACTGTTCCACAGGGAATTTCATGTTAGTGTCATCAGTGATGTTCATGTTACTATTCTCAGATGTGTTTTAAATTTTTGAGTGTGTGTGTGTGTGTGTGTGTGTGTGTGTGTGTACTTGTAGAGCTCAGAGGATAGTTTGTGGGAATTGGTTCTCTCCTTCAATCATGTGGGTCCTGGGACTTGGACTCAGATTTTAGGCTGGATAACCAGCACCTTTGCCCACTGAACCATCTTACAGACCAACAAATATCATTTTTATTTTTACTTTATTTTTATATCTCTTTTTTTTTTTTTTTTAGTTTTTCGAGACAGGGTTTCTCTGTGTAGTTTTGGTGCCTGTCCTGGATCTCGCTCTGTAGACCAGGCTGGCCTCAAACTCACAGAGATCCTTCTGGCTCTGCCTCCTGAGTGCTGGGATTAAAGGCGTGTGCCACTCTGCTGCCGCCGCCGCCGCCACCACCACCACCCCCTGGCCAAATGTCGTTTTAAGTCCTCGTTTGTTGTAGAAGTATTTAGATGGTCATTTGTCCCTTCTGACAGGTGTGGTGCCTCTTGCCTTTGATCATAGTACTCAGGAGGCAGAGGCAGGTGGATCTCTGTGAGTTCTAGAGTAGTCTGGTCTACATAACGAGTTTCAGGTCAGGCAGGGCCCATCTCAAAACAGTAAAGACAAAACCAAACCGTCTCTCTTCATTTGGCCTCCATGCTGCTGTTCTGTCCTGTCTCCACGGTCCCCTCTATTGGTCCCGTCTCCTCCCCATCTGCGGGGTTACCCAGACTGCCCCCACACCTCACTCTTCACATCCATCCTTTCTCTCCACTAGTAATCCTAGCAATAATTGACAGCTACTTAGGAGAGTTGGGAAGTGGTAGAACACATGCTTAGTAGGCAGAAAGTCCTGAGTTCAACCCCTAGCAACCAGATAAACAAGTCCACACGGTTAGTTCAGAAGTAAAGCTAACTATGTGGCTAACTCCCAGTGAATGACTGACTCCCAGCCCTCACGTGCTGGGTCCCCAGGCTTCCCTGTGGCAGCCAGTGTCTGCTCCACTAGGCTCAATGCTTTCTCGCCTCTTGCTTCCACACCCCTCAGGCCATGCTGGGTCCCGCCCCTTACACAGTCTTCAGAATCTCTTCCCTGCATCTCTGGTTCCACAACTGCCGTCACCAGAACACTCTCCATTGTTGCTGGCCCAGGGGATCTATCTGTAATGGCCACTGAATTAGTTAAAACATATATTAGGCTGGGATTTAGAGGCCTCCCACCCCATCACAGTGTTGTTCACCAGAGAGAAGACAGATTCCTTATGAGCCCATGCAGAAGTAGCTGAGGGCTCATGGATCCTACAAGGTCAGGGACCATGGTTCTTCATGGCTTGCAGCTGTGTTACCTTCAATATATAACTTCCACTGAGCGGTGGTGGTGCACGCCTTTAATCCCAGCACTCGGGAGGCAGAGCCAGAAGGATCTCTGTGAATTTGAGGCCAGCCTGGTCTACAGAGTGAGCTCCAGGACAGGCACCAAAACTATACACAGAGAAACCCTGTCTCGAAAAAAACAAAACAAAACAACAACAAATACACACACACACACACACACACACATACACACACACACATATATATATATATATATCACTTCCACATTGTGGCCTTAGATGGCTGGTCCCTGCTGCTGCCATCATCTGTGAGATTTCAGTTTGAGGAAAGAAAGAAGAAGTGAAGGGCACCCACCGTCCACCCCTTTTAAAAGAGTGACCTGGCCAGCACTTGGGAAGTAGAGGCAGATGGATCTCTGAATTCAGGATAGCCTGGTCTACAAATCGAGTTCCAGGACAGCCATGGCTACACAGGGGAACCTTGTCTGGGGGGGGGGGGGGGCGGAGTATGACCTGGAAAAGGCTACTTGGTGTTTATTATCTGTTTGTTTGTTTTTCAAGACAGGGTTTCTTTGTGCAACAGTCCTGGCTGTCCTGGAAATCCCTTTGTAGACTAGGCTGGCCTCGAACTCACAGAGATCCACCTGCCTCTGTCTCCTAAGTGCTGGGATTAAAGGCGTGTGCCACCACTGCCTGGCTGAAAAAGGCTATTTGTTCAATGTTCCATTGCTTTGAAGAGATGTCATGACCACGGTAACCTTGTTTACTTGTTTTTATTTATTCTTCTCTCATACAACACATTCTGACGGCAGCCTCTCCTCCCTCCTCTCCTCTCAGTCCCCCCACCTCCCCTCTCCCCTAGATCCACTGCTCCTCCGTTTACCTTCAGAAAAGAGCAGACCTCCCACGGATATCAACCAAACGCGGCATAAAAAGATACAATAAGACTAGGCACAAACCCTCCTATCAAGGCTGGATGAGGCAACCCAGTAGGAGGAAAAGGGTCCCAAGAGCAGGCAGAAGAGTCAGAGACACCCCCACTCCCTCTGTTAGGAGTCCCATAAAAACACCAAGCTACACAACCATAACATACATGCAGAGGACCTGGCAGACTCGTGCAGGCTCCGTGGTTGCTGCTTCAGTCTCTGTGGGCCCCAATGAGCCTTAGTTGGTTCTGTGGGCTGTATTCCCTGGTGTCCTCGACCCTCTGGCTCCTAAAGTCCTTCCTCCCCCTTTTCCACAGGGTTCCCTGGGCTCACCGAACTGGCTGGGCAGGGGGCCTCCGTTGGAGTTGGGGGCCAGGATTAACCACGATAACTCTTATAAAGGAAAGCATTTAATTGGAGCTGGCTTACATTCAGAGGTTTAATTAGTCCATTATTGTCATGGCAGGAAGCATGGCAGCACACAGGCAGATGTAGTGCTAGAGAGGTAGCTGAGAGTTCCACATCTGGATCCACAGACAGCGGAAAGGAGAGAGAGAGAACGAGTGGGCCTGCTGGGCTTCTGAAACCCCAAAGCCCACTCCAGTGACACACTTTCTCCATCAAGGTCACACCTCCTAATCCCTGTCAAGTAGTGCCACTCCCTAATGACCAAGCACTCATATATACGAGCCTATGGGGGCCATTTAAAAAAAATAACTTATTTAACTTTTATTTTATATGCATTGGTATGAAAGTATCAGATCCCCTGGAAATGGAGTCACAGACAGTTGTATGCTGCTATGTGGGTGCTGGGAATTGAATCTGGGTCCTCTGGAAGAGTAGTCAGTGCTCTTAACCACTGAGCCATCTCTCCAGGCCCCTATGGGGATCATTCTTTTTTTTTTTTTTTATATCCAAAATGTGTTTATTGGGATGGTTCCCACTCATCTTGAATCAGGTGCTTTTCAGCGCTGCTTCCTCCTGAAGGAGCATCCTTCTGTCAGCCTTGCTTTTCCGCCTGTGGGCTGACAGAGGACAGTGGAGCAGCCGACACACAAGACTACCGTTTGTGCATGGCTAAAGACCGCGGTGATCTTATAGCATCCTGGGCGTTTCACGCCCATAAAGTAGGAATTGGGGCTCTGCACCAGGCGCTTTTTCTTGTGTTTCCTCTTTTCCTCTTCTGGAGAGGGATGTAGGAGATCCTTTGCGAGAGGCATGTTCTTGTAGGGAGGTCGTCACCACCGGAAAGGCTATGGGGATCATTCTTATCCAAACCACCACACTGCTGTTTGAGGTGATGGATATATTAGTTTGATTGGGATAATCATTTCATAATGGTATGTATCACAAAACATCACACTTTATATATTTACTTTTGTGTGTGTGTGTGTGTGTGTGTGTCTATCTCCCTCAATCACTCTCCACCTTATTTATTTATTTATTTGTGTGTGTGTGTGTGTGTGTGTGTGTGTCTCCCTCAGTCACTTTCCATCTGATGTGCGGTGCATGTGCATGATGGTGCAGAGGCCAGCAGAAGACATCAAGCCTCTTCTCCATCACCTACTGCCTTCATTGTCTTGAGAGAGTGTTTCTCACTGAACTGGAAGCTCACCACTTTTTTAGACTAGCTTGGCTGGCCAGCAAGCTTTTGGGATCCGCCTGTCTCTGCCTTCCCAGTGCTGGGATTACAGACGCATGCCATTGTGCCTAACTTTTTAAGTGGGTTCTGAGAATCCAATTCCACTTTTCATGCTTGCCTGACAAGCACCTTGCTGACTGAGCTGTTTCCCCAGGGTCCTAAATATTTGCAACCTGTATTAGTCAATTAAATCTCAATAAAAACCGGGTGCAGGTGGAGGCCAGCACAGTGCCCAGCTATGCTGAGCCCTCCAGAACATGACTTGAAAGTCGTAAATATTGCTCTGCTTGTATTCCATCTTCTGGCATTTTGTCTTACGGCTGTACTTAGCGCCAAAGGAGATTAGGGAATGTAACCCCTTTTCTGAACCTAGTTAAAATGTGGATGAGGACAAGTTTGGGGAGAAAATCTTGGCTCCAGGAATAGTCTCCTCAGCAGTTACCCTACTGCTTTCCTTGTCTGTGTTTTGAGACCGAGTCTCAAGCAGGGTGTGGTGGTGTATGCCTTCAATCCCAGCAGTTGGGAGGCAGAGGTAGATGGATCTCTGTGAGTTCTAGACCAGCCTGGTCTACACAATGAATTCCAGGATAGCCTGGGCTATATAGTGAGATCTTGTCTAAAAGTAAATCAGTAAAAAATAATGAACAATTCTGGAGCTGAAAGGATGACTCAGAGGTCAGGAGCACTTGTGGCTCTCGCAAGGACCCAGGTTTGGTTTCCAGCACCCACACGGTGGCTCACAACCATCTGTAACTCCAATTCTAGGGGATCTGATGCCTTCTTCTGACCTTCTTGGGCACCAGGCATGTACATAGTGCACACATACAAACAAGCAAAACACACACACATGGAAATGTGAATAAGCTTTTAAAAAGGAATAAAAAGTGCCTTGATTACAGACATGCACCACCATGCCCAGCTGAACTTTATTTTCTATAAGGCAACTAATACCAAATGAAATATCTTTATTTGCTTTTTATCTGAGGGCATTGATCAGGTGTCCACAGAGACATGTTTCTTGAGCGAGTGAAGGGAAGGTAAATGTAGCAGTACGTGGTGCAGGGGCAGCCATATTGGAATTTCTGGGCTCAACTCAGAAGGACCCACTTCTTTTTCTTTAAAAAAAATTTTTTTAGAATTATTTATTTTACTTTATTGGTTTGTTTGTTTGTTTGTTTTTCAAGACAGGGTTTCTCTGTGTAGCCCTGGCTGTCCTGGAACTTGCTCTGTGTAGACCAGGCTGGCCTCGAACTCATAGAGATCCTCCTGCCTCCGCCTCCGGAGTGCTGGGATTAAAGGGTGTACCACCACTGCCCAGCTATTTATTTTATGTGTGTATTTTGTCTGCGTGCGTGTATGTATGTGCATCCCATGGTGCCTGGTGTCTGTAGAAGTCAGTGGACGCTGTTGAAGTCCCTGGAGCAGGACCTCACTTGCTGCTGGTCTGTCTAAGACATGGTTTGAACCAGTTCTCCCTCAGTGGATGGGGGGTGAAGATGAAGGAAGGCTACACACCCAGACAGCTAGGGGAGATGGACGGGAGGGCTTGGACTCTCGGGGGACCCCCACGTGAAGCGGGAGTCAAGCGGAAAAGTTGGAGCTGAGCAGGAGATAAATTTCCTCCACCATCCTTTTCTGCTCTGGGCAAGATGCAAAGGTCATGGTTGTTGTTCTCCGCAGTTGGCTCCTCACAGGGCCACTTAGACACGGCTCTGACATTTATTACCACAGGAGAAGATCAAAGGCCTCCGCTGAGGCCTGACTTGGGATTTCCGTACCAAGAAGGTTCCGTTCCTCCGCTTCAGGGAGGCTGCCTGTTGCACCCTCTCCTGGGTTTCCCTTCTCTTGACATTCTTCTAAGTTTGTGTTGTGGGTAGGGAGCGGGGAGTAGAGCCAGGAGTGTGGGGACAATTCCCACAGAGCTGCTACCCCTGGCTCGGCTCCAGAGTGCTAGCACCTATCCTTTTTTTTTTTTTTCTTTTGGTTTTTCGAGACAGGGTTTCTCTGTGTAGCTTTGCGCCTTTCCTGGAACTCACTTTGTAGACCAGGCTGGCCTCGAACTCACAGAGATCCGCCTGCCTCTGCCTCCCGAGTGCTGGGATTAAAGACGGCTAGCACCTATCCTTAACCCACCCTTTGTTTCTCTTGTTACCCTCTATGCGAATCTTTCCGAGAGTTTCTAAGGGTGCAAAGCCTATGCAGACCTGGCTGAGGAACAATCCAGAAAACTGTGATATTCCTTAATTGAGAATTTGCATTTGGTGCTGTCCCTTGGGGAAGCTTAGATAAGAGGTGTTGGGGACAAAGCTACAGTGGACCAGTCCGTGGAGACGAAATCCCCCTGCAGCTGGGGAAAGGCTAAAGATTCATCCTCAGGGTGCCTCTGCCTCTTGCTTCCACAGACCCGTGTGAACCTACACCCACACAGGTATACAACACAAGAGCAACAGTAACTTTAAAAAAATTTATTACACTTATCTTTTAAAGACATAGTGGCTTCATTTTATACTTATTTGTCTAATTTGTTTACTGTGTGTGTGTGTGTGTATGGGTATATGTGTGTCAGTGTGTGTGTGTGTCAGTGTATGTGTGTGTCAGTGTGTGTGTGTGTCAGTGTGTGTGTGTGTGTGTGTGTGTGTGTGTGTATGGGTATATGTGTGTCAGTGTGTGTGTGTGTCAGTGTGTGTGTGTGTCAGTGTGTGTGTGTGTGTGTGTGTGTGTGTGTGTGTGTACACGTGGAGGTCAGAGGACAGCTTGCTGGAGTCAGTGCTCTCCATCCACCACATTTGGGTCCCAGGAATGGAATTTAGGTCATCGGGCTCGGTGATCAGCATCTGTCCTGACTGTGCTACTCTCTCTCCAGCTTAAGCAACAGTTCTGAAGCTTTATTTTATTTTTTGGTGTTTGAGACAGGATTTCTCTGTGTAGCCCTGGCTGTCCTGGAACTCACTCTGTAGACCAGGCTAGTCTTGAACTCAGAGATCCGCCTGCCTCTGCCTCCTGAGTGCTAGAACTAAAGTTGAGCACCACCACCGCTGGGCCACAGTTCTGAAACTTTAAAGTGCGTGCTGTGGCACATACACACCCACACATACACAGTGAATGAATGAGTGAATGAATGAATGAATGAAAGTCCATAGACATTACTTGGGGAACTTGACATTGTGTATTACCTGTTGCCACACCTAGACTTTCTGATCAATAGATCTAAGTAGGACCTGGAAATGTGCGTTTCTAGAGAGTTCCCAGCCTGTGATGACACTGTTGGTTCCGTTACTGGCCTGGAGCAAATAATTTGGGTTTAAAGAGGAAACCTGTCCCTGTGGTCCTGATCTTAAGTCCTTTCTCCTCACTCCCCAACTAAGGGAAGTGGGCTTAGGTTATCACAGAGTCATTCAAATTAAATGTCAAGGACTTTCTGACTGTAAGAGTTGTTGGCCAAGACATCAGTCCCTCGGTGGGCTCAGAGGCAGCCTGATAATGACTCCTCCCTACTCCGTAGTTCATCCATCGATAACCTGTCCTCCACTTCCTGTTTGGTAGTAGTGGCAGCATAGGCTTCCGGGTCTCCTTGGCTAAAGTAGCAAGACACTGTCCCCACCCCACACATACCCCATCTTACTGTCTTTCCTTAGTTTAGAAAACAGTGGCCAGCTGGGTGGTGGTGGCACATGCCTTTAATCCCAGCACTCAGGAGTTTGAGGCCAGCCTGGTCTACAGAGTGAGATCCAGGACAGCCAGGGATACACAGAGAAACCCTGTCTCAAAAGAAAACAAAAAAAGAAAAGAAAACAAAACAAAACAGTGGCCTTAGTTGGTAAAGTGCATGCTCCAAGTCCTGGGTTCAACCCTAGTGCTGTACAAAAATGCAGGTGTGATTTGATGTAGCACATGCCTTAGCCACATAGTGTGAGACCAGACCCTGTCTCTAAAAAAGAAAGAGAAGGAAGGAAGAAAACGGCCTCCTTGGAGGGTGTTTCTGACTTCTTGTCCCACTGTGCTCATCCATCATTGATTGTTTTACCTCTGTAACTGCAGTGGGGAGGGGAGGAGAGGAGAGGCATTCCCATACTGCTAGCTTCCCCTTTCAAAGTCCAAAATCCTAGGGTGAAGATGTAGCTTCATTGGTGGAGTGCTTGCCTAGCATGCACAAACCCTGGGTTTGGTCTCTAGCACCATGTACAACCGCATATGGTGACACACACCTGTAATCCTAGCACTTAGTAGGAGCATCAGAAACTTAAGTACTGCTTCTCCTACACAGTGAGTTCAAAGCCAGTCCAAACTATATGAGATCTTATCTTTCATTTTTCTTTTCAGTTATTTTTAACTGGCTTGCTTGAGAACCTGGCTGCAGTCTCTCAATCTCTTTCTTTGAAGGTCAGGTAAACAACTGGTGATACAGAGCGTCAGCACAAATGACTCCATTTCGGTTCGTCCAGTTGAGCCTAGTGGAGGCGGCCAGTCCAGACCTATGGTCTTCTATACATTTCATTTAGCGGGCCTTTGGGAGAGAATGAAGATTAGATGGCATATAAGGGTGGAAACTCACAAATGAGGACTAGTGCCTCGAAGATTGTGGCAGCCTGCTTCTTCTCTGTGGTTCACCATGTAGGGATGCACCGGCAATCCACAAGTGGGTTAAGCATGTTGGTATTCTCATCTTGGACTTCCAGCCTTCAAAACAGTGAGAAATTGATTCCCATTGTTTCTAAGTCACCTGGTTCGTTTTAATAGCCTGAACTGACTAAGATTATCCCACTAGATAACTCCCAAACACCAGCAAGTGTACAACCTGCCAGAAAGGAACGACACTTGTGTCCCCAACCCTACCAAGGACACCCTTGAGAGAGGAAGGGGGTGAGTTCCCCCTGCTAAGAGAGAGAGATCAACAAAGCGCCAGAGATTAGCTCCTGCTTATCCTCCCCTCATTTGGGGGAAACCTCGGGTCCCAAAGGCGACAGAATCCAGCTGCTATTAGAGTCACAGGGCTGAATCCTGCTGACTTTTCTCCTCCCAGGCAGGGAGAGTCCATATGGACACCAGTATTCCAGGCTACAAACAAGCTGGCTGGTTGGCCAAGAGCTCAGGGCCTTCCTCTTTCCTGCCTTTCCCATCCTGGCTACTCATCCTGAGGTCTGAGCCACAGGAAACGCTCTCCAAGCTGCTGGAACAGAACATCACAAACTGTTCCTGTTGTGGTCTGGGCAGCCAGCTCCCCAGCCTGCTGCTGCTCGAAGGTAACTGGGAAGTAATGAGCACACAGCATCCCTCTACGCGCCAGTCTCTTCATTTGGACAGAATCACATCCGAGGCAGGCAATTTAGGGAGTGACTGGGAGAGTGGAAGGAGACAGAATCGCTCCGAAGGCCAACTGGGCAAAGGCAGGCCGCAGTATGCCTTATGCTTTCCCCGCTAACCAGCCTTCTGGCTCAGCCAGTTCAGACCCATCTGCCCAGCTTTCTTCCAGGCCCTACAGAAATACCAGATCTTCCCTTTTCGGCTTCCAGGCCCCACCTGGCCCATCCCCAAGATGTATCAGCCGCCCAGCTGGAGGCTGGCTTGGTGGAGGGCCATGTGAGCAGGGCACAGGCTGCAACCATAAGTGTGAGTTGATGAGCCTGTGGCTTACAGCTAAGTTGGGCAGGTGGGCGCACTTAGAGGCTGAAATGCCACCTGCTCCTGGCTCCCTTCCCTCTTAGGATGTGAACACCCAGAGAGCAGACTTTGGAGGTGGGAGACCCATGTTTGACTCTGACCTGTACTTTTTTAGCTGGTAACTTTAATACAGCCAGCCCCTCTAAATTCTATGAGTGCAGTAGCACAGAGTGGCGGTATATACCTGCCATTCTATCATTTGAGAGGCGGAGACAAGAGAACCCAGAGTTTGAGGCCAGCCTGGGCTAGATAATGAGACACACTGTCTTTTTATTTATTTATTTTTGTTTTTCGAGACAGGGTTTCTCTGTGTAGCTTTGCGCCTTTCCTGGACCTCGCTCTGTAGACCAGGCTGGCCTCGAACTCACAGAGATCCGCCTGCCTCTGCCTCCCGAGTGCTGGGATTAAAGGCGTGCGCCACCACCGCCCGGCTGAGACACTGTCTTAAGACCAATAGATATTGTTTGTTTGTTTGTTTGTTTGTTTGTTTTAAAGGTGAGGAATTGGGGATAAAGCTCAGTGGTAGAGCACTTGGCATTCTCAAGGTCCTGGATTTTATCTCAAGTACTGAAAGAAAAAGGCAATTATTAGAGTCCTTTGAGAAGGAATGAGTAAGCCAACTGTATACAGATCTCAGTCATCTTTCTCTTGCCTGTCCCTGGGTCCTCCTGGGTCCTGGTCCCACAGGAACTACTCTCTTAGCTGCCAGGGATGTGGAGATGCTCCCGGAAGGCAGCCCCACCCCACTGAGGGGCTGCCAGAGCCCTGAACCTCTAGAACAGGGTGGCTGACCCCATGTCTGTGTGGTTCTTCCATCTTCCAAAGGGGAAGTCACAGAAGCTTGGGTCAGGGAGACATGGGCAGTAGATGGGATGAGGTCTGGTTTCTGCTGCTTCCTCCCAGAAGTCTAAGGTTCTACATGGTTTCCACACCTAGAAAACAGGTTCCAAGGAGGAATCGCTGCTGGAGATTGGTGTCAGGAACTTACTTTCCCTGTCGGCTTCGTCCTCGGTGATTTACAGGAATTATTTGGACATAAGAGTTAATGGAAGTAGGGTTGCCAGTGTGCGGGCAAATTCATCACTGTCTCCTTGCATTCCAGGAGCGGATCTGTCTTTCAGGGTAATATATCCTGGAGACACTTTCCAAGACCTGAAAAATATAGGCTACCTTGGGAGGACAGGGCCGGGCAGCCAGGGCAGGGATTTCATAAACTTGGGGGTGATTATAGACTGCAATGTAGCTGCAGGAATTGTCTGGGAGGGTTTTTCCTTTTGTTTCTTTAATCATGGGGCGGAAGTGGTGTGTGTGTGGGGGGGAGGCAGAGAGTATTGGCTTCCCTTTACCCAACCACCAATCCAGCTCCTGCTCTGTAAAACAGGCTTGTTCCCTGTGCCCACTGTTTAGTGTGGGAAGGTGGCAGCGGGGGTGGGGGGCCTTTTGCGGGTGCGTTGCTCTGGGGGGGGTCTTCTACTCCATTGCCTGCATCCTATGTTTCAGCACTCATTTTGCATATGGGGGTGGAACTCACTGAGTCCAGTGAGAGCTGCCCCCTCCAAGTTCGCATTTGCCGGGCCTTCTCCACGGACTGAGTGGTATGTGTGTGCGGATGTCCAGGCTCCGCAGACTGAGTGGTGTGTGTGTGTGTGTGTGTGTGTGTGTGTGTGTGTGTGTGTGTATGTCCAGGCCTACGTGTAGTGTGAACACACACAGCAGCTGTAAAGTGCTGAGTGGGAGATGACTAGTGATGATGCTGAAGCCTGTCCTGACCTCTCCCACCAGCCAGAGCGCCGCTCTTAGACATTCACTTGGGGTTTATCGCTCTGTTCCTGATCTTCATCTAACCAGCTTCTCGCCATCTATCTCCTCTTTCCCGCTCCCTTCCCGATCTTGGAAACGGAGCATGTTGGAGGGAAGCACCTCCCTCCCAGCTGCTATTATTTACGATGTACAAAATGAATTTAAATCAGAAGGAAGAAAGAGCTAGGAATGGGAGTGAGGGGTGGATGTCCTGGAGAGAACACAGCCCTGGAGAATCCTGTAAACTCATGGAATCTAAGAATCAGAGAACGAGGGACTCGTGGGTCTCTCCTGTGCTTGAAGACTAGGAGCTGGAGGCCTTTCTGGAAATAGCTATTGCCTGAAATGGACCCTGGCTGGGAGCATTAAGATGTCCCCACCTGGACTCCTCAAGGCCCATAGTCAGAGCCCAGAGGTGACCGAGTGTCTCAGCTTCTGCTCTCTTGGGCTCAGAAAAGGTGTTTGGTCTTGCTACGTGGGCCATACTTTTTCTTCTGAAGCTGGTGACATCTGTCTTCAGAGCTCTTTGCCTGTGTCTAGAGGCCACACTTCAGGGCCTGGGGTGTGACAGCCTGGGTGTTAGCCTCCTGTGGGGTCCGTATACCTCCTAGGGAAGTCCGGTTCTAATTCAGAGTCTGGTAGTGTTTGGAGGGCTCTGGAGCCAGGGTCTTCTTGGCGGGCAGGGCCTCCTGCAGCGGCAGACACTGCAGCTGGAATCGGTCCTTCCCCTCCTCTAGCTGCCGGCAGGAAAGCTGAACAGCAGGGGGTGCTCCTGAGTCACCCCGGAGGAGTCTTGCTGTCTCGTCTCAGCCTTGGCTTGGGAAATTTTGCCTGTCAGGATGAAGGTGAGCTGGGCAGACTATCCAAGCTCTGTCTTCTTCTGGCAGACAGAGACGGAAACTTGAGTGGGAACTGGCTCCAACTTGTGTGGGGCTCCGTGGGGTTCAGAAAGCTGCTCTCTGTGCCTTTGAGAGAACAGTTTGTGAGGCAGGTCTCTGTGGGGATGTCATGGCCAAAGCCGGCTCCCACCTAGCTTGGGGCCATGGAACTTTAGGCCCTTTGCCAAAAGCAAACCTCAGGCCTTCTCAGGGAAGTGGAATATCTCAGTTTTCTTCAGAAATATTTCCAGATTAATCCATGTTGCTGTTGTCCATGCCCCGCCCACTAGGCTCTTCATCATGGGGAGTGGGGACGGGAACTTTCTCTCCCAGATCTGACACAGTCCTAGACCTTGCTGGAATTTACTGGAGTCAGATAGGATTGGACCCAGGCTGAGGCTGCTAAGCAGGTCTAAGGGTGTGGCACATTCCTGACCCAGTGCCCGCCCATACAACTGCCAGCAGCTGCTGTGGAAAGGAAGTCCAGAGGGGAAGGCTTCCCAACAACCCCTTCGTGCCACACCCAGAATTTTTTCCAGTTGTCTTTTTCAGGTTTTCTCCTCCTGCCCCCCCTCCCCGCTTTCCCTCCCCCAACACACCAAAAACAAAACACAGCAAGTGACTTGTAAATTCCTCCTTCCCAATAACACCTGTGTGGTGTTGATTTATGAGTCTAACAGGGGTAAGATGTCTGGTTACACAGGCTAAAAGAAAAGCCAGGCCTTTTGGCTTTTAGCACCTCCACCGTGTCTTTGTGGAGAGGACTGGGGTTGGGGAGCCCAGGCACATTACTGGGAAGAACAGAACCTCTGGGCTGGAGCAGGCTTTGTTGCCCACAGAGTTGAAGGTCAGAGTTGTGTGTTTGTTACGGGGGATTGGTTCATGCCCTGATCTGTCGCCCTCCATCCAAACCAACTCGGGTGTTCTCCCTAGAGTTTGACTTCCCAGGAAATCAAAGGCCTTGGAGCCTCCCTCAGAGCCACGGGCTTGCCTAGGGGGAGGGGAGCCCTAGTTTCCGTGTGTTCAAACCTCCAGCGTTGGTTACCCAGCCCCACCGAGGCACTA
The DNA here is from genome assembly GCF_949786415.1 of Peromyscus eremicus. Lineage (NCBI taxonomy): Eukaryota > Metazoa > Chordata > Mammalia > Rodentia > Cricetidae > Peromyscus > Peromyscus eremicus. The sequence goes on from NC_081435.1 coordinate 24,095,725, forward strand.
ACTGCAGGGTGGCAGGGGTGAGGATTAGCCCTCTCTGGAGGAAAATCTGAAGAGCAGTAAATCCCATAAGTCCATAGGCCTGAAGCCTTTCCCCTGTGTCTCCCAGGTCTTTCGGTCAGGGCATTTCTCGAGATTTCACCCGAATTCCCCCAGCTGCACTCTGACCCCACCTTTAGCATGTGGCACACACCAAAACCCTGGGACGATCACTTGTGCCATTGGTCAGAATGCCAGACTAGAGGAAGACCCCAAGGGAATGGACAAAGTCCCTGTCCCGTCCCTGTGTCGTGTCCTGTCACGTCTCCCACCTCCCCACAGGGTTTCTCTGTGTAACCCTGACTGTCCTGGAACTAGCTTTGTAGACCAGGCTGGCCTCGAACTCAGAGATGGACCTGCCTCTGCTTCCAAGTGCTGAGACTAAAGACATGCGCCACCATGCCCAGCATCTATCACTTCTTTCTGATGTAGATTTGAAACAGGGAGCTGTAGGAAGGACCAAGGATGGAGATGGCTGCATTGGTTCCAAAACCCAAGATCAGTCAATCTCAAAAGTCAGAAGTGTAAACTGGGCGGTGGTGGTGCACACCTTTAATCCCAGCACTCAGGAGGCAGAGGCAGGCGGATCTCTGTGAGTTCCAGGACAGCCAAGGATACACAGAGAAACCCTATCTCAAAAAAACAAACAAACAAAAAAAGTCAGAGTGTGAGCTGGGTGGGTGGTGGTGGATGTTCAGACAAAAGGGCCAGAAATTCAAAGCTACCCTCAGTAAATAGTGAGTTCAAGGCCTGGGTTGTATGAGATTGTTCAGTAAATGAAAAACAAAACAAAGAGGCAAAAAGTCCTAAGTGTGACTGGGCCTGGAGGAGTGTTGGTATTTTTAAAGATTTATTTATTTATTATGTATACAGCATGTATGACTGCACACCAGAAGAGGGCACCAGATCTCATTACAGATGGTTGTGAGCCACCATGTGGTTGCTGGGAATTGAACTCAGGACCTCTGGAAGAGTAATCAGTGCTCTTATCCTCTGAGCCATCTCTCCAGCCCGTGTTGGTATTTTTAGAGAGAAATACTCGGAAATTTGGGGAGCAGCCTGTCCTGCTCATTGATGTCTTAAAACAGGGCCTAGAAAAACCAGGGAGTTGAAGGTCAACTTGTGCTACATAATGAGACTCTGTCTCAAAGAACCAAACCAAAAATACCAAACCCTCACACAAAAAGAGGGGATCGATGAACTTTGTCCATTCCCTGTAGCCCCTCCCCTAGCCTGAAGTTCGGACCCTCTCTTATAGAGACAAAACCTTTTCCATCTTAAATGGCCATTTACTCCTTTTCTAGACAGACATCAGTCTGCTGGGAAGCCTCAGGCTCTGGAGGAGGAAGTGATAGAGAGCAGAGACAAAGGCTCACATCTGGTCTGGAAGGGAGTTGAAGTTCACGAGTACTACCTCACTACTACTTCGTCTTAGCTCCAGGAACTGGTCAGTCTCTGTCTCTGTCTCTCTGGTGTGTGTGTGTGTGTGTGTGTGTGTGTGTGTGTGTGTGTGTGTGTGTGTGTGTTAGGAATCAAAATCAGTGTCTCATACACTCTACCACTGGGCTGTGTACCTCAGCCCCCCAAGTCTCCCTTATTGCTTAGGTACTAGGAATTTGGGCCAGTTGGTGATGACTCTCTAGCATGTAACCTATTTGGTTCTGTTCTGTTCACTTTTAAATGGGGTCTCATGTAGCCCAGGCTGGTCTGGAACTTACTGTGTAACTGAAGATGACATCGAACTCCTGGTCCTTCTGTCTTGCCTCCTCAGTACTGGAATTACAAACATGAGCCCTCATGTACAGCTTTTTGTTTTGTTTTGAGACCGTGTGGGGGTTTGAATGAGAACGGCTTCCATAGGCCCATATATGTGAATGTTTGGTCCCTAGGAGGTGGAACTGCTTGGGAAGAATTAGGAGGTGTGGCCTTGTTGGAAGAGATGTGTCACTGGGGGTGACTTTTGAGGTTTCAAAAGCCCAATCCATGTCCGGTTAGCTCTCTCTGCCTGTGCTTCTGGATCAACTCTCAGCTACCCACCCCCTCGCATGATCCCCACCATGATGAGCATGAACTTCTGAAACTGTAAGCCCCAAATAAACTCTCTCTCCATGGAGTTGCCTTGGTCCTGGTGTCTCTTCGAGGCAATAGAAAAGTCATTAGACAGAAAGGATCTTACTATGTAACTGAGGCTAGCCTTGGCTTCTCAACTGTCCTTTCTCCCTCCTCAGTGCTAGGATTACAGGTATGCACCAACATCTGTAGCAGGGAGTGAAGGGAATGCAGAGCTGGCTCCCTTCACTGAGGCTAAGGTACAGTTACAAACACGATTCTTCAGGGACTCCACAAGCCACAATTGAATCAGTTCTAACCATGATTCTGATTTTCCAGATAAATAAGCCGAGTGTACAGTGCTAACAATAATCAAAATGGGGACCCATTGGTAGCCTGGGGCTGAAGACACTTGTCCTCACACCTGATAACCTGGGTTTAATCCCTGGGACCCACGTGATGGAAAGATTAAACCAACTCCTGCAAGCTGTCTTCTGACTTCCCCGTGTTAGCTGTGACATGCGAGCACTCTCTCTCTCTCTCTCTCTCTCTCTCTCTCTCTCTCTCTCTCTCTCTCACACACACACACACACACACACACACACACACACACACACACACTAAATGTAATTTAAAACATAGAAATAATGATAAAGTTTTTGCAGCTTAAGGAAAACCTTACCCAGTGTTGGGCCTTATGTAAACATATTTATAGGACTGTTAAATCCTGGGACTCATCATGTTATCCCTATTTCCATCTAAGAAAACAGAGTCCGAGAAAGTAAGTAAGCCAAGAGCCAGACTACATCCACCACACAGACAAGCCATGATCCCTCCCTTCCCAGTACCGCCTCCCGCAGGCGAGGCATGGAGAGCCCTCTGGACTTAGAAAGCAGAAGTACCCGTGGTCCAGGATGGGCCGGGAACTCAGTGTCTGCAGGCCTTCCCCTGTTTTCCCCAAACCACCCCCAGGGAGGGAAGCTTCACTGCTGTCACGGCACCGGCCTGTGAAACAAGCCTCCAGCCTGAGCACAGAGCCTCAAACCAGCTGAGGACGGAGAGGGGAGCTGCTCACTCAGCCTGCAGCCTGTCTCCTTGTTTACCCCCAGACACACACCCCAACCCTGGCATGCTGTCTGCGGCTCCTGTCAGTCTCTGCTCTCTCCCAGAATCGCTGTGAATCTTGCAGGGCTGCGGTTGCCTTGGTAACTTGATGGGAGGCTCTTGAGGTTTTGTGGAACCAGGGAGGGATGTGGGGGACGGGCGGGCAGGAGGGAGGGAGGGAGGGAGAAGCAGTCTCTGTTGGGCTGCCGGTCACAAAAGGGAAGGAACAGTTCTAGCTCTCCCTGCCTCTGTCAGCCAGCCAGTCCTTCCCTGGGTTTGGCCTTGGTGCCTCCTGTTACCTCCGCAGTAATTTTGTTGGGGGCTGGGGGTGGGGGTGGGGGCTCTTTAGAGTGGAACCCGTGAGGAAGAGAACCGTGAGGTAACTGCTCTGTCCTTGGAGTGGACTCCCATTGTCACCCAGAGCTGCGGACTCCTGCTTGCTCCCGAGTGCCCTGGCCCTGAAGTCTTAATTGGTTTTATGAAGTTCAATGCCTGTATTTTATAAGATAGATAATTATGGTGAGGGGAGGTCAGGCCCTCCTCGGCTAGACTTGGCAGGGCCTCCAGAACTGCTGACTTTCCAATCAGCACCAAACAGACTGATGGGACTAGGGTGGGCAGGGGCAGCCTGTGATACTCACCATGGGAGGAGGGACCGTGTCTACCTTCCAGTCCCTGTGGTGGTCAGCGGGGAGAAGGTGTACCGCCTTCCTCTCCAATTCCCGTTCTGTACTCTCTTGAACTACCATACTGTGAGGCAAGCACCCATGGGGGTACAGGGAGAGGAGGCAGCGGGGGGCCAGGAGGTGTGGTTCTGTGGCTGTCTTTCTAGGGCCCAGAGCAGCTTTCTTAGGCTTCCTAGAGGACTCCTATAAGATGCAGCCCCCCTCCCCACTTCCCCAGGACGGACCTGGCCTGCTGCCTGCCGGAGTGCTGTTCCACTGACTGCCTCAAGCTGGCAGAGGCAAGGTCTGAGGAAGGTGGGGATAGATGGGGAAGGAAAGACAAGGCATTTGGCTGGCTTAGGGAGAGCTTCCCACTGATGCTCACTGACAGGAAGAGGGGGCAGGGCGGAGGGTTCCATGTCCCTCCTCATGCCATCGGCTGCCATCCAGGATTGTGATTCTCAGAGACAACGGAGGGTTGGCTCCTGGTCCCTGGGCCAGACTGTGTGCCCTGCTCCTCTGGGAAGGAATTTTGACAATGGCACTGGCTGTAGTAGTTACCTCCCCCTCCCCCACCTGCCTCCTCCTTCAAAAAAGGGCAAAAGTGTCTGATCCATTTGTGACAGGTACAAACCCAGGTTGAGCCCACTTGCTAAGTAGAGCTGGCTAAGGGACTGAGGGCCCAAAAGGCCTTTTCCTCTTTAACAAATTACCACGCTCTGTCCTCCCCCTGCTTTCTGGCCATGAGTGTCTTACTCTCTAGAGAAAGTCCAATCTTCGGGAAGGAAGGGAGGAGTGAGAGCCACCTGGGCCGGAAGCCTGGACACCACCCGCCATGCCCCTATCAATCTCCTTTCCCTCTACCCCTCTTCTCTTCCTCCTCCTTTTAATTAGCTAATGTCTATAAAGGACCAGGTGCTATAAAAGCCCTCTACAAATGTTGAACACAATTTCATTTCCAAGACTAGCAAAGAATGTGTTTGCCAACTTGAGTGAAAGGTCACTAGGCCTGCCTGGGACAGAGGCAGACTCCCCTGTCTGCAGGGTCCAGAGGAAAGGCATTCTGGGGTGCGAGGCAGGGAAAGGGGAAGCCCTGTAGGGACACAGCACCAGTCACCTGCCCTCCTTGGACCTTGAGCTGGACACCACGCCAGCTTCCTGCCTGTATTAGTTGCTTTTCTAATTACTATGCGACAAAAGCAACTTAATAAAAAAAAAAAAAGGGATTTATTTTGATTCACTGTTTAAGGCGCCATGGTTCGTTGTGAGTAGGAAGGCATGACAGCTGTCACACGGATTGCTGGTCATGTGACATCCACAATCAGGAAGCAGAGAAAGATGAAGGCTGGACTCAGTTCACTTCCTCCTGTTATTTAGTCCAGGACACCAGCACATGGAGATGTGACACCCACATTCAGCATGGGGCTCCCCTCACTTAAACCTCTTTGGAAATGTACACATAGACGTGCCTGGAGGTGTGTCTCCTAGGTGACTCCAAATCCAGTCCCGTCAGCAATGACGATTAGCTTTCACATCCCCATCCTAACACACACCTGACTTCCAGAGCTCCAGAAGATGAGCATCCTCGGAGGTTCTTCACCAGGGAGTACGCTGACATTCACAGTCAATATTGACTAAACATTGACTGGCTAGCAGCCTGTGCTAAGGGCTAAAACTCTCCAGCTTGGGGACTGCCGGCTGTCTCTGCAGTGGGAAGTAGAAACTTGTCCTCTGCACAAAGGACCTTGAAGCCTTGGGGAGAATGTTATCACTAATCATCCTGGACCAGTGTCAAGAGTTTCTGTTTTATGCCCTCCTGAGAACTTTCAGTATGGACATTGCCTAAGCTTGTGAACTCTACTGTCCTTTCCCTGGCCGAAATCCATTAGGAAAGAGCAGGAGAGCATGTAGGTCCAGTTTGGGGGCGGCAGCGCTTCAGGACAGTAATTGCTTAGCAGATAAGAGGTGCCAGGGCTGGGGAGATGCTCAGTGGTAAAGTGAGTGCTGTGTGACCATGAAGACGTGAGTCCAGATCCCAGCACCCACATAAAAGCTGGGCACAGTGGTACATGTCTGTAACCCCAGTACTAGGGAGGCAGATACAGATGGATCTCTGGGGTTAGCTGGCCTGCTAGTCTAGTCAAAACAGGTATCTCCAGGCTCAGTGAGAAAACTTGACTCAAAAACAGATAGATAGATAGATAGATAGATAGATAGATAGATAGATAGATAGATAGATACATACATACATACATACATACACACACACATACATACATATGTACATAACATATGGTGGAGCATGCCTTTAGTCCCAGCACATAGTGAGTTCCAGACCAGCCAGGGCTACATAGTGAGATCTTTTCTCAAACAAAACAAAACTAAAAAAGGTGAGAAGCAATAGAGAAAGACTCCTAACATCCCTCTCTGGCCATAACACGCACATGCATGAGTGAGTATGCCTACATATACAGGCACATTTGCACATACACTGCACACACGCACACACTATACAAAAAAATAAAGAAGCAGCCCTGGTTTTTATCCCCAGCACTAATGAAGGAAGAGAGAGAGAAAGGAAAAAGAAAAAGCAGTATTGAGACCAATTAACCTTGACAAGTTCCATGTCCAAGGGGCAGCTTTCCAGCTCCTGGTGCCCCGAGGCCTGCGCCAGTCACCGTGAGTCTCGGCCTCCTGAGAATTCTATTAGCCAGTACTTAGGAATGCCCTCCCTCAGCTCTGCACAGAAACTGGCTTTGGTTCAGCTCCAAGGTGAAGGGGACTGGGAGATTAGAATAGGAGTCTTGACCTTTACAGCTCCTAAGGGGTGTGTGTGTGTGTGTGTGTGTGTGTGTGTGTGTGTGTGTGTGTGCATGTGTGTCTGTGTATGTGTTTGTGCATGTGTATGTGTTCATGTGTGTGTATGTGTGTGTGTGTGAGCGCACATGTATCCATCCAGAGAGCAAGAGAGAGTGCCAAGCAGGGACTGTAGGTTCATGAAGAAGCAGGGAGATGGATAACGTGTTTCCACATCTCCTGGGCCTCCTTTGTCTACACCCCCTTAGCCCTCTAAAAGCTGAACAGAACTGGAAAGGTATCTGGGAGACGCGGCTCTTGCGACTCCAAGGCCCCCCCACCCCCACCCCCACCCCGTGTTCCTAAATCCTCCTTTCCGGCTGGTCTTCAGGATCCAGATGTCTCACCCTGTCATCCGTTCATTATCATTCCAAAAAGTTATCTGTCCTTGAAGAAGCTGAGGCCAGTCCCCCACTATTGGAGGGGAGTGCTAATGGACAGCAACATGGGGTGGTCACAGGCACCCAAACAGCACAATGGTACTGGTTCCCAGAGTGTCTAAATGGACAAAACCCACTAGCATGCAGACCCACACCTTTACACAGGGTCACACGGGGCTTTTCATGACACCCAAATCGCCGTGCCATGGCAGGCACACAGATGCCACAGTCCCCATAAGGCCCAAGACCTCAGCTCCAGCAGCCTCAGCATCTAACACAGGCAGGGACCAGGCTGCCCAGGCTCTGGGGGTGCGGGGTGGGGTGGGGGCAGGACAAAAGTGGAATATGGAGCACAAGGTCAGAGATCTCCGAGTTCCATTAGCCAGAAGCGTGTCATGAATAAAAAAGCTCGGGGACAAGGGCACTGCTGAGCTGGTTCCTGACAAATGTGTCCCTCACTTCCCACCCCGTCTCCCCCCAACTAGGAAGCTTCTCGCTGTCAGCAAAGCCATTTAGGGATTAGAGCAGCTCTCTCCCTCATGCTGCTTATTCAAAAGGTGCTTTCAGTTCACGTGCCTCCTTTTCTTCGTGGAGATTGTAATGCACGGAGGAGTTTCCCCCTCGGTACCCACCTGGAGTGCCTGGTCCACACAAGGTAGCCATTTGGGCTGGCCTTGGCTTTCTGGCAACACCAGCCAGTGATTGTCCTTCTCCAAGAAGGAAGCTCCGGACACAGCCAGGAGAGGCCAAGGGTGAAGTTTTCTCTAAGAACAAGAAAGGGTTCTGAGCTGTGGAGACCCTCGCAGTTCCCCCAGCAGGTGGGGGGGTGCTGTGGGGGTAGTGGCGGCTTCTAAGACTCTCCGCAGGTACCCTACATGCATTTGGTTGGTTCATCATATTTATTAACACTCAGTGTGTGTGAGGCTAAAAGTACTAAGAAGACAATATTCAGTTAGCTGGTGGTGGCGGCGGCGGCGGCGGCGGCGGCGGCGGCGGCGGGCGGCGGCGCATGCTTTAATCCCAGCACTCGGGAGGCAGAGGCAGGTGGATCTCTGAGTTTGAGGCCAGCCTGGTCTACAGAGAGAGTTCCAGGACAGCCAGGGCTACACAGAGAAAACCTGTCTAGAAAAAAAAAAAAAAAAAACCAACATTGAATAAAATAACATGCTCATCTCTGCCATCATGAAGATGCCAAGTCTAAGGATGAGAACCTGGAGAAAACCAGATAATAATTCAAAATTTTAACAAGAGCTATAAAGAGAACAGACAGGCTACTAAGATAGAAAGCAAGAAATAGATCAGGGCTTCAGATAGAGTAATTGGGGAAGTATGGCGCTATATACTTAGGCCTCAAAGCACAGGCAGGAGCCAGGTAAGATCATTTCAGGCAAAAGCCCATGGCAGGGATAGTGGAGGGACAGGCAGCAGGGTGGCTAACGAGGTGACGGGGCGGGGGGAGGGGCAGAGGATGAGGGGCAGAGGATGGACGCGGAGCTCAGTCTGTTACACTAGGAGAGGAAGGAACTTACAAGGCTTGTCCTGACTCCCATTCAGCAGGACTCTTCAGAGGGTCCAGGTGGGTCCCGGGAGGTCACCGAGGAGGCAGCTGTAGTCATCCCAGTGAACAGGAGACAGGAAAAGGAGAAGGAAACATCTAATCCCTAAAAAAATGATGTGCTCAAGATACCTGTTAGATATGACTCAAATCCTTGTCTTGAGGCTGAAGAGATGGCTTAATGGTTAAGAGCACTATTTGCTCTTTCAGAGGACCCTGGTTCGATTCCCAGCACCCACACGATGGCTTAAAAATGTATGTCTGTAAGTCCATTCCAGGGGATCCATGTGGTGCATGCAAATATACATGCAGATCAAACACCCATACACATAAAATAGATATATAAATAAAATAAAAGAATCCTTGTTTGCTGGGTGTAGTAGTGCATGCCCTTAACTCCAGGGGCAGAGGCAGGTGGATTTCTATGAGTTCAAAGCCAGAATATATAGAATCCTTGTCTTAAGGTGGGTCATGTGGCTCAGTGGGTAGAGCGCTTGCCTAGTATGCACAAAGCTCCAGATTTGATCCCCAGTACTAAATACACTGGGCCGTGACAAATGCCTGTATTCCTAGTCGTCAGGGAGTACAGAGTTTGAGGCCAGCCTGGGCTACATGAGACCCTATTTAAAAACAAAACTAGGGGGCTAGAGACATGGCTCAGTGGTTAAGAGCGCTGGTTGATCTTGCAGAGGACCTGGGTTTGATTCCCAGCACCTACATGACAGCTCACAACTGTCTGTCACTCCAGTTCTAGGGAATCTGATTCTTCTTCTGATCTTCGAGGGCACCGGAAACATATATAGTACAAATAAATACATACACATACAGGCAAACCACTCATACACATAAAATAAAATAAACCTAGTTAAAACAAGACAAAACAGAAAGAATCTCCATCTAAATTTGCCCTTTTCTCACCTCCAAGGTCCACCATGTCCTTCTCCACTCCAGATCAGAGGAGGGAGGCCCAGTGCTGGTACTTCTCATTTCTAAATAAACCCACGGAAAGGGCACTGTGTTTTGGAGATTCCCCAGGAAACTGTCACCCTTCTGGCAGGGCTGAGAAGAGGTTGCCATTTGGGGGAGGGGTCATTTTCAATGCCTTTCTGCCCTACTGGTCTGGAGTACAGCCACAGTGCCACATGCTGGGTAGACTGAGGCTGACGGAACCTGAAGTATGGTCCCAGGGCCACCTACAGCCAAGTCCAGTTTCCCTATGCCTGTCCCATCCTGCATCAGGGAACAAGAACAGGGCTGAATTAGAATTAGGGGAGGGGCTACTCGGGGCCTGAACTACCCTCCAGGGACACAGGAATATGAGCTTCGGATCTTGAGCCTGAACATTACAGGTAGCACTCAGGATTGAAAACTGATTTACAGTCGCAAAGCAGGCGGCAGGGAGGGGGGAGGGGGGCTCTGTGTACAGTGCAGCCTTGTGGGGCGGTGGTAATTACACATCACATTGAACTGTCCTTGCAGCACACTGAAGGGCAGTGGGAATGGGACTCTAAATCACACTTCCCTGATGCTCACCATAGCTCACTCCTGTGATGTGGCCCCAGAGGCCAGGGCTGACACTTCTGGATGGACACACACACACACACACACACACACACACACACACACACATCCTGTTGGGAACCAGCTTCACTGTTATTAATTCTGGCAGCTTTCAGGAGCTGCACATCCTACAAGCCTCACTGTTTATCCCCCGACCACCCGATCTCAGCACTTCTCACTCTCTACTTCCCACTGGGCTCGGAAGGACTGGGCATCATTTGCTGGAGATGCCCTGTCCTCCGCTTCTCGCTCTTGCAGCATCTCTGCATACAGCGTCGCCTCTTCACTTCATTGCAGAGCAGGGCATCCTGGGAACCAAACCCAGGACTTGATGTCTGCTGGGCGACTGATCTACCACTCTGATTCTCTTCTTCCCATCTCACCCGCCCCCCCAATATCTCTATACACACCTCTGACTGTTTTTTCTTTTTTTGAGATAAGATCTCAACTGTGTAGCCTTAGCTAGCCTGGATACTCCCTCCCCTATGTAGACCAGGCTAGTCTCAAGCTAACAGGGATCTACCTGCCTCTGCTGGGATGAAAAGCCTGCTGCCACCATACCCTCTGGCTATCTGACTCTAACTTTAATTTAAATTGCCTGAAAATTCCAAGAATGAAATGCAGCCCAGGCTAGCCTCAAGTACACTATGTAGCTGAGGATGATTTTGAACTTCTGATCCTTTTGTTCCCGCTTCCCAGATGCTGAGACTGTAGTCCTGTGCTATCTCCCGTGGTATCAAACTGGTTCACGAGGCCTTAGGAGGCAAATGAAACCCCATTTTCTCTCACAGCTCGCCCCAAGCTCCTTTAGGCAGGTTGCTGATTGCTAGCTTATTTCCTGTCCTCAGCCAGCAAGCTAGGAGGTACAACTTTTTTCCTCAAAGGGCCCTTGCCATGTCCGGATAGACCCTGCTTCTCAGAACCAGTCACATATACTTTCCATCATCTCCCTGCCCCTGGGTCCCGGCCCCTGCACTTCCTGGTTCGGGTACACAGCAGGATGTAGCCATCAGACAGAGCTGGATCTGAATTCTGGCCCCTGACCGCACAAGTTATTTGGGTAACGTACAGACGGACAGTCTGCACCGTCAGATGTCAGTCACTGCGCTGCTGTTCTCTAGTTTGGTTGGGACAAATGACTTGCCCTCTGTTCGGTTTCTCCGTTTCTAAAAGGAGGGCAGTGGCAGTACCTCCTGATTGCTCGTGGTCGAGTGGAAACAGACACTGAGACATACAACCGTTAGTGCTCACGCTCTCGGCACTGTGGCCTTACCTCTCGGGCCTCCGTTTCCTTACCGGGACAAACCTCCATACTCGGTTTCCTAACTTTCAAAGCTTTGCTGCGTTTTCACTTTCCTAGGGCTGTCTGTGTCCAACAGGACCCTTACGCCTCCCAGTCAGGCTTGGCCCCAAGGTTTTGCAGAGGGGATCTACACTTCAGCCCTGCCATTTCTTTTAAAATATTTTAATTACATGATTGATTGATTGATTGATTGCGTCTGTGTGCAGATGCATGTGTGTGGGTTCACTTGGCAGCCAGTTCTCCCCTCCACTGTGTGGATCCTGGGGCTTGAACTCGGGTCCTCAGGCTTGGTAAGAGCGCTGACCTATCCTATCTGGCTGGCTCCTCCTATTATTCACCCAGTATTTGTTTCTCCGATTCTCAGAGTTCGGGCAAGGGGGTTATTTCCTTGGCCAGTGCAATAGCAACCTTTTTCCTTCTTCACCAGATACATTTGAGTCCTGGAGGCCTTGGGGTTTGTTTTCATTCCAGAGCAAAGGCCCACCTTTGGTAGAGAGAAGATTTCAAAGGAATGCACATCTGGGCCTGATGGTGCACACTCACAAGGTCAACAGAAGCGAGAGGGTTACTGTGTCAGTTAAAGGCCGTCCAGGGCTCCGCACAAGACCTTAAGACAACAAAACAAGCTGCGCGGTTATGGTGCACATCCTTCCAGCACTCGGGAGGCAGAGGCAGGCGGATCTCAATGAGGTCAAGGCCAGCCTGGTCTACAGAGTGAGTTCCAGGCCAGCCAGGGCTACACTGAGAAACCCTGTCTTGGAAAACCACAACAACAAGGATACAACAGAAGCATCTGGAGAGCTGGCCTGGCCAGTGTTCAGATCTCTTACCTGAAAGCTGCTCCTTCAGCCTTTTCAGTCCTGAGCACAGTGACACCCCCAAACCAGACCACTCCAGGGTAGAAAGAAGGGTCACTGGAAATATGAAACTGCATGGCTAGCTCTTGGTGGGGGGAGGGGGAGGGATAACAGAAGGCAGGGAAAGTCTGACCAGTTTCTATTTTTTTAAGATTGATTTATTTATGTATTTTATATATATAGGTGTTTTTGGTTTTTGTTATGTTTGTTTGTTTGTTTGTTTGTTTGTTTGTTGAAACAGGGTTTCTCTGTGTAGCCCTGTCCATCCTGGAACTCACTTTGTAGACCAGGCTGGCCTCGAACTTCCTTTGCTTCCCAAGTGTTGGTATTAAAAGCGTGGGCCACAATGCCTGGCTGGTATATGGGTGTTTTGTTTGCACGTACATCTGCACACCGGAAGACGGCATTGGATCTCATGGGTCTATAGTTACCGATGGTTGTGAGCCACCGTGTGGTTTCTGGAAATTGACCTCGGGACCTCTGAAAGAACAAGCAGTGCTCTTAACCGCTGAGCCGTCTCTCTGGGCCAAGTCCTGTCAGGTTTAAAGAAACAGACTGAGAAGGCAGGGAGCCTGGAGATCGGAACAGCCTAGAAGTTAGAGGGGAGGTTTTAGGACCAGAAGAGGGACGTGTGTGTGTGTGTGTGTGTGTGTGTGTGTGTGTGTGTGTGTGTGTGTGAGAGAGAGAGAGAGAGAGAGAGAGAGCGAGAGAGAGAGAGAGAGAGAGAGAGAGAGAGAGAGAGAGAGAGAGAGAGAGAGCGTATGAGCACACTTTGGTTTTTCGAGACAGGGTTTCTCTGTGTAGCTTTGCGCCTTTCCTGGAACTCACTTGGTAGCCCAGGCTGGCCTCGAACTCACAGAGATCCGCCTGGCTCTGCCTCCCGAGTGCTGGGATTAAAGGCGTGCGCCACCACCGCCCGGCCTATGAGCACACTTTGATATGTGTTGTAGGTGTGTGCTAACAGTGGACTAGATGCCCCATTTCCTAGCGTTAAGAGCAGATGAGGGAAGTGGTGGCGCTTCCTGACAGACAGAAACCTACGTCACAGGTTTCTGAGGAATGCTGAGTGTTATTCTCCAGCAGTACTCCTGTTTGCCAGAGTCAGAGTCTAGTGTGAGCTGAGCCCAGACTGTCGTTTTAGGGGTTGGGACCTAACACAGAGGACCCAGGTTTGGTTCCTAGTACCCACAGAGCGGCTCACAATCACCTATAATCCAGTTCCGGAGACCGTACCACTTTTTATGGCCTCTGCACATGTGTACAGACACCCATACAAGTAAAATCATTTTAGTAATAGTAATAATAATAACCCCACAAAATTAAGTGCAGGCTTTGGAAAAGATCTGAGGAGTGCTGTGACGCCTAAGCTCTATCAGCTTCCTGGAAATGCTAGGTGGACCTTTGATAGGTCCATCAGCAAGTTGCTCATAACCAGAAGCATCCCCACCAGCCATAGTGGGCGGGGTTTCCAGAGGACGCTGCATCCAAGGCCCAGCCTCTAGAAGTCACCCGGGTACCAGGCGTGGCTCCTCCAATGGCTTTCATCTCATGCTAATTGTTCATTTGAAAGACTTAATCAGCTATTTATTTTTGTGTCTGATTAATTTACATGTGATTTCCATAACATTAATATTCACACACATGTTTGGGAACCCTTCCTTCCTCTGTTCTAACTTAAGCTGGATTCCTGGGACTTAAAGGAGGAGAAAACAAGCACACAAAACTCTCTTCCCTAAGTACAGAGTGAAAGGCAGGCATTGTCTTTCCTGCAGCCTCTGGCCCTGCTCAGACCCTCTTCCTCCCTACATTCCCAAGTCTTAACCGGTTTCCCTTCAGTTATGAAATTGAAAGCACATATTCTCAAGGACTTACATGCTCTCCCTGATGTTGGGCTCCAAGGAGCGGCTCCTAAATCAGGAGGCACACGTCATCAAGATGCCAGCAGACAGGAGCATATGGGGTCCTTCCTCAGGTTGCCCCTCACCTCCAGCACAGTCCCCTCCAATTGTTCAGAAGCCTCATTTACATGGTTCCCCCGACTGTCAGAAGCAGATGGCAGGTGGGCGTACGTGTGACTTGTGTGTGTGTGTGTGTGTGCTGGCATACACATGAGCTGTGCACACATATCAGAAGTGTGCATACATGTGAGACTGTGAGTGCCCACGTGCACATTAGTATACCCACCAGAGGAGGTGGAGGTGAGGATGTGGGAAGGCCTCCACCCAAGAAAACTGTGTGGTAGTTCTGAACATCACCGAAAGTGAACCTTGCCTCCCCAGCCCTACCCTGCAGTGGAGAGGCACAGAGAAGTCACAAAGGCAAGAAGAGGTCTCAGGGAAGTTGGGCACCAGTGCCAGTTCCAGCAATGACATCACTCTCCCAGATCCCTCCCCTGAGGCTGTGAGCCACAGAACCCAATCAATACCGGATTCCACTTGTCTTTTCCTTCTTCATGCTCCTGTCCCAGACCAAGCCTCTGCCCCCATGTGCTTGTGAGGTCCCTGCGGGCCTCCATCCAGGAAGGCAGGGGCCCTGCAGCAAGTGAGTGAAGCAGAGACATGTAAGGAGAGAGAGGAGACAAACAGCTTTCTTGTCTTTGAAGGGAGTGTGGAAAGAGAAGCTGAAAAACAGGCCGAAGTGAGGAGGAGACGGACGAAAAAGAGAATGGAGAGAGCGTGAGGAGAGAGAGAGAAGCAGGGCCGCACTGGAAATATGGCCAAGCAGGTCAGTGCTGGCCAGGCAAGCGAGAGAAGCTGAGCTCATACACCCGTGGAAATCAGGTGTGGAAGCGCACGTCTGGAATCCCAGTGCTCCGATAACGCAGTGGGAGACAGGGGCAAGAGAGTCCTTGGAGGCTCGTGGACCAGCTACGTTTACTCGGCATCCCGCAACCAGGAGATCCTGTCTCAGGTGGAGGACAAGGAGTGAAGTTTGTCCTCTGACCTCCACATTGTGCACGCATATTCACGTGGATGCACAGGCACACATGTGGACATGTGCATACATATCGTGTACATACACACAACAAAAAATACAAGAAAAAAGCAGCAACAGCAAACCAGAATGGAGTGAGAAGTAGGGGAGGCAAAATTCCAGGGGTTGCCCAGAATCTGACAGCTATGGACGATCCCCCCTTCTCGGGGTCTTACACTTGCTCTTCTGTTTCCCTGCCCCCCATCTTATTTAGGGGCTCTGGAACTAGTGCTGTAGAGGGACGCCCAACACCACAAACCAGCTGCCTCATAAGGGAATGCTCAGTGTCTGTCACCTAGGTAACCCAGAGTCTCAGCTTGGTCCCACCCTCCTCAGAAATGAGATCTAGAAGGAGGTGGAAAGAAAAAAAAAAAAAAAAAAAAAAAAGAGCAAGGCACAGGGGAGAAGATGGTACTCACTGGGGAGCTGCGTTTTCTCTCTGGGGACCTAGTTCTCCCCCTCAATACCTTGGCGCTTGTCCAGTCATTGTTCCTTCTGACCAGGTCCTTCTGCTCAGTGACAGGCTGAGCAGTCATTTCTTGTCACTGACGGAATCAGAACAGGGGCCCCTTTATCTGACAGTGAGAAGGGACTCCGCCCTGTCTCTGAGACTCTTAATTCCCCAAAATGCTGTTTGTTCCCGGCACAAAGTGAGAGGCATAAACAAAATCAAAGCCTTTATTTCTGTCTGAGGCCACCAAATAACAGCAGACAGAAAGGCCGGGCTGCGCTCCTAGGAGACGGCACTGACTTCCTGTGGAGAACTCACCTAGATCTGTGGCTGGACGCTCCTAGAAACGTGAAAGTCTGGTCTCCAGGCCTCAGCACCCTTCAAGCTTCTGCATAATCACCATCATCAACAACTACAGTGACTCTGATAATAATAACAGCCAGCATTTACCAAATGCCTACTATATGTCAGAGATGTTAATTATCACTGTGTGTATGTATTATTTTATTTAATTCTGCAACATCAGTATGGTATAGCCACCCCTGTGGGAAGTAGGAGAGGAAACTGAGTATTCCAGGGGTTGCCCAGGATCTCACAGCTTGCAATACAACTGAAATTTGAACCTCCGTCTGTTTCTCACTGGTTTTGATTTCCTCTGTCTTAATAATGCACATTTTTTTTGTTATTTGAGTTTCAACCCAAAGCCTTCATCTCTCAGAAGTATTCACTCACCTCTTCCGATCTCATGTCTCCCTCTGGCCTGTGCCACCTCTGGAAAGCCCCAGGTTTCGTGGACTGTCCATCCCGACAGCTCGGGTTAGATTTGAAGTTACCCTGTCACCCTCAGGGTGGAGGGGGTGATGGAAAGAACAGCCTGGACCTCAGCTCCCTTCTCTGAGAGGAAGGAGGTGAAAGTGGCTTGTCACTTCAGATCAGGAGCAGCAGGAGGTTGCTGGGATGATTTCGGGTCACATGGTGCCTTAGGCCTTGGTTCCCATAGACAGACACTGGCAAGACTCAGGAGACACAAGAATGTAGGAAGACACGGGTCCTCAAGGGAGCTGGGGACAGGGACGGGGTCGGGCAGAGGATCCTTTCCACCAGATGTTATGTGCTTGGTGCTGCTGATTATCCACCAGGCGGTCACAGCTTCTCACTCGTGTGGTAGATGCAGCCTTCATTTCTGCATCTCAGAAGTCCCACAGGCACTCTTTGGTACGCTCAGGAGAAATGGCATGCAAGCCAGGCAGGGTGGTGCATTCGAGTCTCTCTACACTCAGGAGCTGAGGCAGGAGGATTATGAATTCAGGGTCAGCTAGGGCTATACAGTGAGAGACAGAGAGAGAGAGAGAGAGAGAGAGACAGAGAGAGAAAGAGAGACAGAGAGAGAGAGAGAGAGAGAGAGAGAGAGAGAGAGAGAGAGAGAGAGAGAGAGAGAGGGAGAGGAGACAGAAACAGAGAGACAGACAGACAAAGAAAAGAAGAGAAAAAAAAGAATGTTGAAAGGCCTGTTGCTATGGTTTTTGTTTAAATATATAATTAATTTTCATTTCGTGATCATTGGTGTTTTGCCTGCATGTATGTCTGTGTGAGGGTGTCAGAAGCCCTAGAACTGGAGTTACAGAATGTTGTGAGCTGCCATGTGGGTGCTGGGAATTGAACCCAGGTCCTCTGAAGAACAATTAGTGCTCTTAACTGCTGAGCCATCTCTTCAGCCCCGCTATTTTTTTTAAATTGTGTGAGTGTGAATGTGTGTGTGTGTGTGTGTGTGTGTGTGTGTGTGTGTCTGTGTCTGTGTGTTTCTGCATCTGCCTGAGCACAGACCACAGTGCTTATGTGGAGGTCAGAGGACAGCCTTAGATGTTGGTCTTGTATGCTCTTCTGCCTTGTTTGAGGCAGGGCCTCTGGTTTTCTACTGTGTATGACAGGCCAGCTGGCCTCTAGGCCTCTGGGGCTTCTCTGGTCTCTACCCCTCGTCTCTCAGTAGGGGTGCCGGGATTCATCCAACTCTCTGCTGTGGTCCTCCCAAAGCCACCTTCCCACCGGGCTGCCATCTCAGGCCCTCTCCGAGAGGATGTTCTGGAGCTCTGCTGGGACCAGATGTTCCTCTGAGAGCTGTGAGCAAATCCCAGGGAGATGTGCATGGAGGAAAGAAGAGCAGGGAGGGCCAGGACAGCTGCGTGGGCTCACACAGGGAGAGCAGCGGCCCTCTGAGGACAGAGAGCTGGAAACCTGGAGCTGAACCAAGAAACAGAGGACAGCAAGCCCCTAACCAAGCAACGGGGCGGCTTTCTGCTGGAGTCTCTGCACAGTTTGGGGAAACCCCTCTTTTAAATATGGCGGGTGTGTGTGTGTGTGTGTGTGTGTGATGTGTGTGTGTGTGTGTGTGTTGAGGGTCCTAAGTAGGTGCTGCTGCCTGAGGCCATTCTGCTCAGAGGGGGTCTCTGTTCAATGCCTAGGAGCAGTGAGTTGAGATCCTGCCTGGGCTACCTTGTTTGAAGCAAGAAGCCCCGAAGGGGGCCGCTCAATGCTTTGACCGTCCACACTCACTTCCCCTCGCCTGGGGACCTCAGAGCCTTCTAGCTCTCATCAGTGAAATGCACCGAGTCCCAAGGGGGTGGACATCTGCTTTGCTTATGCACAGAGCTCCTGGGAGGATCAATGCTCACGGAAGAGCTTTACAAGCACAGAGTGCTGTTAAGTCTGTGATGACGCCAGGTCAGTGAGGGTTACAGCAATAACAGGAGAATTAATACCCACAACACGGGACAGAGGGACACTGATGTCGGTCACCTGCCCTGAGAGAAAGCACTCGGCATTTCCAAACTGACTTAAATGTGTGGTGGCAATGCTGTCCCTCAGCCAGCCGCCACTTGCCCAAGGCAGAGAGATTTTAATTTTCAAGGTGTAATGAGATAAAGAAACTCAGAATTAAATAATATTCCAGCGAAGCAGTCAAAATAGCTGCCCAGACTCTGAGAAATAGAAATTAAAACCTCCCCACCTCATTCTCCAGCACCAAGTGGGCTTAAAGAAGCAGGGCTGTGCAGAAGGACCCTTAACCACGGCCCTGAGTGCAGATGGCTCATGGGACCCCATTCCCACCTCAGGATGCTCACAGAATAATGAGAACAGAGGTCGGGACAATGTACTTAAAGGAGAGATTTACCTATGCCAGGTTTTCTTTGCTGGGCTACAAGCCCTTCTGAGTGAGGTCAGGCAGGTCGTAAAGGTTGATCCGGAGTCCGGGGGGGTTGGCAGTGAGGGGCCCTGCCCTCCCTGGTCTCCTGAGAACAGAGGTACCACTGTGGCCTTTTGTTTAAGTGTGTCTGTCCCCAAGGGAGCATCTTCTCAAGTGCACTTGCACTTAAAGGTGATGGAAATGGCCAGGAACCTTTAGAAAGGTGTGAGAACCGAGGGACCACGTTCTTCTCTGCCTGCTTCTGGCCTCACACCCCAGGCCCCCAAAGAGATCTGCTGCCCTGTCCTAGCCCCTACTGTCTGCCGCTGTCTTCTTTCTTTATCTGCCTACCTACGTTGACCAGAGCCTCCTCGGTGCTGGAATCTGTGTGTGGGTTAAGGCCTACAGAAATAACCAAACCCAGTTCCCGTTGCCAGGGATGAGAGAGAGAGACAGGTGGTCGGCAGATTACCATACAGCACAGACCATGCCAGGCAGTCAAGTATGGCAGGTGTCTCAAAACCCTGGAGTCAGGATGATCTGAAACACTGCCTCCATCTCCATTCCTTCCTCTGTGACAGGGCAAGGTGCCTAGCCTGATCAGTTTACTCATCTGTGTAATGGGGATGATAACACTTGCTTTGCAGGATTTGTGCAAAGGTTAAATGAAATAATCTCAGGAGCTGCTTGGAACCATGCCTTATCTGTGGGAAACACTCGTTAAAGACCAATTAGGATTACTTGAGTTATCCTAATGTTAATTCATTAGCCCGAACAGGATGCTTACTCTGAGCCAACCAGGGTAGCAACGGCTCAATGCAGCCCTTATTCTAAGGAGTCCACAATCTGTTAGAGGTGACTGATGTGCATAAAGACCCCAGAAAAATGTGTGATCACCACCGTCTCTGGCAGCTGCCATTTTCTGAACACTGACCATGAGCTGGATACACGAGGTGGTTTTTGTTTGATTTTAAAACAGGGTTTCACTATACAGCCCTGGCTGGCCTGGAACTCACTATGGAGACCAGGCTGGCCTCCAACTCACAGAGATCCACCTGCTTTTCCATCCCTAGCTGGGATTAAAGGTGTGTGCCACTACACCCAGCTACATGAGATTTTAAAGGTCTGCTGTCTAACTCCTCACCAACTTTTAGGGGCTATATCACCCTCATTTTACAGAGATGCCATAACAGCTGATAACTTTCTGAGATCATGGTGAAGTGCAGAGCGAACTGGCCCAGTACTGAAGGAATGAAAAAGGAACCTGGGATAGTTTCATTGCTGAGGCCGTCTTTGCAAAGGAGCGGAGCCTGGAGAGAAAGGACATTGCACTGTACCCCGAGGGGTCTGCAGGAGACCTGAAGTGGCTGGCAGCTCCCACAGGGATTCCCCATGTCTAAAGATCCCTAAGTACTCATGGATCCCTGCACCCACCCAGTAGTTAGTCCTGTGTGTCTCTCAGCCCCGTGTCATAGCCTACACGGAGGGTGATCATTTGAGAGAGATCGTACACCTAGATGAAGGATAATTATTTTAGTGAGACTATACTTAACAGTCTGTAGTTCCAGAGGATTCCAACTGAATTACAGATCTCCTCATGTCTGATGCCTCGGCTAGGGGACCAGTCCCAAGAAGTCGGGAGTCGGGGCTTGGGACCCCAGGGAGGCCAGGAGACAAGGTTAACCTCGAGACAGATGTCTCACAACCTTGGGCAGTTCCAACCGGATCTGGAGCAGGTAAGCCTCTCTGCCGGGTTTAATCATTTTCCTCCCACTCTTTCTTTGATAACAGCCACCCAGACGGCAGCCATCTTGGTACAGCCACAGGTCTGATGGGCAGAGGCAGGACACAACGGCATTAGGATCCATCTGACTGCTTCTTAGGCTGGGAAAATGCGGACCCATCCTCATTAGCATTCTGTTTCTCTACCAAGCACCCTGCACTAGGGACGGCAGCAAGCAAGCCGCTCCCAGGATTAAGAAGCCAGCAGAGCTCAGGACCACCCTGTCCTCCTCCGCCAGCGCCACCGTGAAATGCTGTCAGCACAGTGTGTGGTTGGAGGAGGCTTTGGGGAAAACTTTATGACCACAAGGTGGGGAAGCTTTGGCGCCGGTGACAAACAGATTGCAGTTGCTCTCCATCTACTTGCCTGAATAATGTGATTTCGGAGGAAGGCAAATGAATGATGGGCAGGTACTTGAGGTCTGGCTGCCGCTCAGTCCTTGAAGCAGCTCCCTAGCCTCATAGGCCTAATTCACTCCTCTCGTGAAGAAGCTAGCCCTGGGAGGGACCAGCCCCCCCAGAAGCAGGAAGCACGTGCACATTCCAATAAAACACTCAAAGAGGCAATTATTTCTGGGCTGCCTATCCCAGAGCACGGCGCAGGCAGCCAGATCCCCAGCACTGCCGTCATCGCCTCTGGCTGTTGGCAAAATTAAACTTCTTGAGAAGTCAGAATGAGCTGGAGCCAAGGGGGTTGGGATTACTTACCTGCCTGGGGCCTTTGGTACGGGACTGGGTGAGGGACTAGGGCGTGAGGAGAGGGACAGAGGGAAACACATGTGGCGTATATACCAAGTCTTCCTGTCGCCCACTGGGATGTGGGCTTGTTGTGAGCAAAGTCTACCACATGCCTGCTTACTGCTGTACCCTGGGACAGTCTCTGGCACCTTACCTGATGCTCAGCATGGACACCGATTGCTGAGTGAATGTGCACACTGTGGTCTCAGGCAGTCTCCTGACAGACACTGAGAATCTCCTGGGCCTCCACACCGCATACACAGGTCACACAGATACCCGGAGAAGCACCTGTGCTTTGCTGTCTGTCCCCTGAACGACGCTGTACACTATTTAGTAACTCTCCCCGAATGTGAGGAACGGCCTCTCTGGGACATGACGGAGTGGGCAGTGTTCTGGTTGACCACCCACAAGGAGAAGGCGCTGTCTCAGACCTCCCATTCTCTCTTGCACCCAATTTGGAAACATTCTCCCGCCCTCCTTTACACCCTCCCATCTCCAGCCTCTTGCTGTGTCCCTCTCGAATTTTTAGATGTCTCTTAGGAGCTGCCTCGGATTCTGCCCACCAGCTGTGACAATCAGCTCTACACTGGCCCCCACCTCTTCCTGCCCTGGACCTGACAGCAGCCATCTTCTCCGGCCAGGACCCTCTCCTGCTTCTTGCTTTGCTGGGGAGCTACCTGCAACGCAGCAGGGCCGGGTCATTAATACCTTGGGAGCAGTTCTTGGCAATGAGGGTGGATACCTCTGGATGAGTGCCTTCCCTTTTTAGTCCCCGGTGGGCTGTCCATAAAAGTTCTCTGACTGTTTCTGGGTGTTTGAACCTGTGACATTCTATGTCATTCCTCTGTCCCTTATTGCGCGCGCATGTGTGTGTGTGTGTGTGTGTGTGTGTGTGTGTGTATGTGTGTGTGTGTGAGGGGGCGGGGGTCGTCCTCTGAGACCTCCACAACTAGCAGAGTAACAATCCTTGGGAGATAGTTTGTTTCTTTTCTTTTCTTGGGGGCGGGGGAGGGGCAGTAGTTCAAGACTGAGTTTGTATGTCCCTAACTGTCCTGGAACTCAGTAGGTCAGGCTAGGCTTGAACTCAGAGATCCACCTGGCTCTGCCTCCCAAGTGCTGGGATTAAAGGCGTGCGCCACCAGCGCCCTACAAGAGAGAGAGGAGGCAGTTTGTTCTCAACACAACTAAGTAGCCGGGGTTGGTTCAAACTTGGGGAGTCTGACCCTGAGTAGTTTATTTTAGGTGTATTTAAACACAGCAGAGTTTGGTGAAAACTTCCCTGGTGATAATTAATTCAATGCCATGTGCACAATAAAGCATACATAAATCTTCTTAAGAAATGAAGTAAGCTAAATAAAGATCGGGCATGACTACATCAAAACTCTACTTTTTTTTTTTTTTTTTTTTTTTTGGTTTTTCGAGACAGGGTTTCTCTGTGTAGCTTTTGCGCCTTTCCTGGAACTCACTTGGTAGTCCAGGCTGGCCTCGAACTCACAGAGATCCGCCTGGCTCTGCCTCCCGAGTGCTGGGATTAAAGGCGTGCGCCACCACCGCCCGGCTTTTTTTGGTTTTTTGAGACAGGGTTTCTGTTCATAGCTTTGGAGCCTGTCCTGGAACTCACTCTGTAGCCCAGGCTGTCCTCGAACTCACAGAGATCCTCCTGCCTCTGCCTCCCGAGTGCTGGGATTAAAGGTGTGCGCCACTACCGCCCACTCAAAACTCGTTGTGAAGTACATAACGATGGGTTCTATGGAATGAGAGAAACAAGCTTTGCGGTAAGGGTCTGGGGGAAGATCTGGTTTGGTGGTGTGGTCCCAGGCCACAGATACAGCAAAAGGTCACCAGGCAAGAGCTCCCACGTCAGCTCCCGGCCTTCTGGGTGGATAAAAGGTTATGCACCCCTTCCTTTGAAGAACAACCCTGTGTGTTTAACCTTCCAGGTTTCCTAGTGCTTATTTGTAAGCACAGAGACCGCCATGCCCCCTACACCTCACCCCTACTCTCTGGATCTCAGCCTTTTCCTCAGGCCGTCACTCTGCTTGGAGCCATTAGATTTCCTCACAGAGGAAATCCCGAAGATTTTCTCACCTCACGCATCCAGAAGACTTGCCTGCTGCCTGGAGCACTTTTGTCTCTGCTAAGGACAAGACTTGAATGAGCAGCAGGAAGAAGCCAGGGGGGTTCTCGGAGAAGAGGGCTCCAGGCCTGAACCTTGAGGCAGGAGTGACCTAGTCCGAGTCAGGATAGAGCCAGAGTGCAGAGTGGGAGGGGAAAGCTTGCAGTCCCAGGGCACAGGGACCAGAGCAGGGCTGGCTCTGCAGGCATGACAGGGACTGTGTCCTTCAGGGCATCAGAAGCAAGCTCCACAAGGGCAAGGGTCCTGCTCCTCTTGTTCACCGCTGACCCCCTGTAAAGAGTGGGCACTTGATTGGGATGTGACCAATAACATCTTTGAGTGTGTCCTTGTCCCAGCCGCCCCTCCCCCATACAAAGAGACAAAATAGTCCCTTCTTCTAAGATTATGTCCCTAGGAGGTTGCTGGCCTGGAACTCAGTATGCATCCAGGCTGGCCTCAAACTTGTGGCAATCCCCCTGCCTCTGCCTTCTGAGCGTTAGTATGTACAGGGGTGTGCCACTTTGCCTGGCTTTGTTTTCTGTCTCTTTGAGGCAGGGTGCAGGCTTCAACTTTCTTTCCTCAGGCCTCAGCCTTCGGAGTGCTGAAAACATAGTCATGGGTCTCCACACTGGGCTGCGGTTTGGTTTTTGGGTTTTGGTTTTTTTTTTTTTTTGCTGTGAGACTCCCGAGGGAGGGCACCACGAGCTCTGCGCACTGCCTCCTCTTCACCCATGGTCAATTTTGATCTGGTGGCTTACTCATCTGCTCCGCTGGACGCTGCTCCTGATGCCATTAGTCACCCCCCTTGGTTCTCAGGCTCCTTAATGAGCTGCTGCCTCCTCGGTCTGAGATAGGCCTGCCCTGGTCTGTTGCTTCCCAGGGAAACCAAGGTCAAGAAAGAGTACAGAGAACAGAGAAGATCCCTGTCTCTCTCCCAGCACCCACCGCGCTCTGCAGGCAGTGGGGAGGGTGGGGAGGGCGTCTCTGTGAGCGAAGGAAGAAGGGAAGACAGCCAAAATTTAGGGGAGTTATAAAGAGTCCATGGAGAACAGAATTGACTATTTTTCATTGAGTGACAAAAACCAGGCTGAGATGGAGCCGGGGCGGGTACCGGGGAGAGAATCCATCACGGCAGGCAACTGAGGACATAGGTTGAAGGCCTTTCTTCCTGCCCGTCATTGTTCTCCATGTGTGGGGCTGACAGAAGACGCTCTCCAGTGCCACACAGAACACAGAACACCAAGCTGAGAATTCTTGATTGCTCTTGGCTGCTCCGAGGCAGCCCTGGGCAAGGATGTCCAATTAGGGGCCAAGGTGACAGGGGGTTTCTAGGTTGCCGTGCAACAGTCAGAGGCTAAACTCAGCGACGGCCTACAGAAAAGAAAGGACATACTCAGAGAGTGGGCTGAAGAGGCTGATGAAGAAAGAGACTGTTCACACATAGGCAGGTTATAGAAGACAGGAAATGGCTTGGAAGGAACCAGAGCCCAGTGTAGTAGAGAGACCATGTATATATGTATGTACGTATAAGTGTGTATTTTATATAACACGTATACTATATGTAAGCATGTATGCGTGAGTGTATGGAGCCTGTGGTGGTCAGAAGAGGCCTTGGCTCCCCTGGAACTGGAGTCGTAGATGATTGTTAGCTGTCTTATGGTGAGTACTGAGAACCACGCCTGCTAGAAGAGCAGTAAACGCTAACCGCTGAGTCATCTCTTCAGGTCCGTGTCTTAGGGCTGAAGACATGACTCAGCGGTTAAGAGTGCTTGCATGTTTGTGGGGGACCTGAGTTTGACTCACAGCAGCCCACCAGGTGCCTGGCAACTGCCTGTAACTCCAGTTCCAGGGCGTCTGATGCCCTCTTTTGACCTCTGCTGGCACCCACTTGCCCTTCCCTGCAACAAATAAAATGTATGTGCAGGTGTGTGGGCGTTGAGTGTGCGTGTGCAGGGTGTGCACAAATGTGGAGGCCAAAGGTCAGCCTTAGCTGTTGTTCCTCGGGTACCATTTACATTACTATTTTGGTTTGCTGTTGTTTTATTTTTAATTTTAATTTATTTCTATTTTAATTTTTAAAATTAAATTATGTTCTTTTTATCATTATTTATCTATTTATTTATTTTAAACAATTTTTTTCGAGATAGGGTTTCTCTGTGTAACCCTGGCCATCCTAGAACTCGCTCTGTAGACCAGGCTGGCCTTGAACTCACAGAGATCCTCCTACCTCTGCCTCCTGAGGGCTGAAATTAAAGGCATGCACCACCACTACCAGGCTAGTTTATTTTATTTTACTGTGTGTGTGTGTGTGTGTGTGTGTGTGTGTATCCATGCACGCCATGACCCATGTGTGTAGGTCAGAGGACTACATGATGAAGTTTGTTTTCCTTTCACTATGTAGGTACTAGGGGTTAAACTACATGAGGCCGGGCGGTGGTTGTAGTTGGAGTTTCTCTTTACATGGCTTATTATATTTTTTTATATATTATTTTATTTTTTAAGACTTTATTTTATTTTTATAGCTATCTAATCCTTTCTCTTCTCTCAAGTCTATGTACCTTTTTACACACAATGTAAATCTGTCTAATTGTGACTCTATAATCCTGCTCTGACCAGGAGAGATTTTTAAACTGCTAAACTGCGTGGCCGGGACCAAACTGTTAAGAGCAGAACATGGAGATGGGCGTGGTGGCGTAGGACTTTAATCCCAGCACTCGGGAGGCAGAGGCAGGAGGATCTCTGAGAGTTCGAGGCCAGCCTGGGCTCCAGAGTGAGTTCAACGAAAGGTGCAAAGCTACACAGAGAAACCCTGTCTCGAAATACAAAAAACAAACAAACAAACAAACAAACAAAAAAGTAGAACGTGGAAGCCTGGCGGTGGTGGTACACACCTTTAGTCCGAGCACTCGGGAGGCAGAGGCAGGCAGATCTCTGTTCAAAGCCAGCCTGGTCTACAAAGTGAGTTCCAGGACAACCAGAGCTACACAGAGAAACCCTGTTTTGAAAAGCAAATGCTTGCCATTAATCCAGCTTTATTATTATTGTTGTTATGATTGTGAGTGCTGGTGACCGAACTCAGGCTCTCAGGCTTGCGTCACTCACTTTATTAATTGAGCCGTCTCCCCAGCTCCAGCGGAAAGGCTTTACCAGTGCTCCACCAGAAAGGGAAAGAGGAGAAGCTGGCATTGACAAAATCCGTTGGACAGCTGACGTCCCACCGGGGCAGCGCCACTCCGCCCAAGCCTGAGGCCCCGCAAAGGGGCTGTAGATAGACGGGAATAAGTGCCAGACCTCTCTCTCATCCCATTGGCTGACCTTCTGCTAGCACCTCCCATTGGCCAAATCCAACAGGAAGCCAGGATGATACAGTTCTCTTAAGTCAGCTTCCACAGCACTGAGCCGAGAAGAAGAAATGGAGTGGATTTAGAAGCATTAGTTGTTGTTTTGAGGCAGTCCTATGTAGCCATATGTACAATCAGTACATAGCCATGGGTGAATTTGAACATCTACTCATCTCCAACCCCCACGTCTGAGATTACAGATGTGCTACCCCCATACCTGGTGAGCCAGGAGATTTATCACCCCTCTTCCTGATGTCAGCTTCTCTTAAACCCAACTTATTTCTGATTCCAAAAACAATCAAGTCCCTGTGTTCCTGTGCTCAGAGCCCATTTGGTCTTTCTTTAGGAGGTAAGCGAAGCCTAGGCCAGGCTGAGGGGAGGCTCTGACCTAGCAGAGAGTTCAGACGCCCTGAGTTGGCCTCTCCCCAGTTGGCCTCTACCCATCTTTGTTTCCTTGCGTCTGGCTTTAGTAGTTTTGTTTTCATTTATTTATTTGTTTGTTTGTTTATTTTGGCTTTTCAAGACAGGGTTTCTCTGTGTAGCCCTGGCTATCCTGGAACTAGCTCTGTGGACCAGGCTGGCCTCGAACTCACAGAGATCTGCCTGCCTCTGCCTCCCGAGTGCTGGGATTAAAGGTGTGCGCCGCCGCCCAGCTCCTCTATTTCTTTCTAATACAATTATTGGTTGTTGTTATTATTATTGATTTGTTGAAGTATTTTTATTGTTTGCAACCAAAGAAACCTTCCAAAATGAGCATACAAGAGTTCTACAAACTAATGGAGTTCACCGTGATATTGTAACCAAATCCTCTTCATCAGTACAACTGCCCAGTAGAAAAGCCAGGAAATCTGCCCCCATGTGATTTCATATCTGAACCTCTGGCTTGGATTCAATCCCATCTGGAGGGCTAGAGCGTGGGGACAGGTCAGTGGGAGAGCATTTGCCTACCATGTGGGAAGCCCTGGCTCTGCTCCCTAGCACAGCAAACAATACCTTATCAGGTCTTGGAACAGGAGAGAGAAGTGCCCGTGGCTGGTGGATTCATGTCCCACTTCACTTCAGGAATCCTGTCTTTGTTGGACTTTGAGGCTACTTGAGTCATAGCTTAAAATAGTCAGACTCACCTCCCATGACTCCCTATCCCGAGGCCCCCAGCAGGCCAGGCAGGTCTCCTCGTTATTTTCCACAAATAGCAAATTCATAATGTCCTGGGACACCTGATAAGCTGGTGCTCACCATCACCCAGAGCCTCTGAGCCCCTCAGACCTTAGGTCACCCCTGCTTCCTCCTTCCTAGGGCCCCCTGTGCCTCATCAAGCCCACGCCAACAGTTCACCAGGTACTAATGAGTATGGGCCAGAGCCAGTGATGGGGTGGTGGGGCCTCAAGTGTGGAGTCCAAGTGCCCGAGTGCTCTTTCTAAAATGGACCTCAGTGGAAAACAGAAAGCCAGCAGAGGCTGTGCCCATGTTTACTTCGTTTGTAAATGCCCTGGCCCTGTGACCCACAGTTACACTCACTTACCTGTCACTTACCAAGCACCTACGAAGCAGTGGCTGTGTCCTGGGGTCTGGAGGAACACAACAAATAACAAGAGACTCACAGTCTAGAAGTGAAAATTTAGTTAGAATTAAATGTAGACTGGGCACAGTGGCATGTGCCTTTAATCTCAGCACTTGGGAGGCAGGGGCAGGTGGATCTCTGAGTTCAAGGCCAGCCTGGTCTGTAGTGAGTTCTAAGACAGCTGGAGCTACATAGTGGGACTCTGTCTCAAAAATATAAAATAAATAAATAAAACAATAAAACAAGATTTTAGCAGAATGACATGTTGGGAAAACAGTCCTGTCTAACTTTTCTGAGCTGCAGGCTTGCTTCAAAAGAATGAAAGAAATTCCAGCCTTCCCAGGGGAGAGCCAAACTTTCTGTTCTTCAGGTTTGGACTTTCTTGACCTCATAAGGATCTGAGTGTTTTGGGGTAGAAAGAAAACTGTAAGTAGCAGGCTGGGTGCAAGAAAACTTTCAAACAGGTTGTTTTCTTTGTTTGTTTGTTTTGTTTTTTGAGATTGGATTTCTCTGGATCACAGTCCTGGTTGTCTAGGAACTCGTTTTTTTGTATACTAGGCTGGCCTCGAACTCACAGAGAATCTTATGCCTCTGCATCCCAAATGCTGGGATTAAAGGTGTGTGCCACCATGCCCAGCCCGAACAGGTTATAAAAACAAAGATTGGCTTGAAGGACAGATGATTCCAGACTGGAGAGGGATGACTCTAACTCTAGAAGGTTAGTTCAAACTCAAGGCTGGGAAGGGAAGGGAGGCGTGAACTCTCGGTGGCAGAGATCTGTGCTCTAGAAGGAAGAACAGCATGACGAACACACCGTGACGCCATTGCTGTGCACCAAGCGACCTGCTAAGCACTTTTTACGTCTCTACTTATTTCTCACAAGAACTCCATGAAGTAGATACTGCTGTGGTTTTCATTTTACAGATAAGACATAGAAAGATGATGTGAATCGCTTAAGGATTATGGGTCTGAGACTCCAGCTGGGAGCCAGGTATGGCAGTGCAGACTGGCCACAGAGGAACACAATATGGGGAGTCTGTGTTCTAAAGGTTGTCATGGAGACCTGTTACAGAGAAGACCAGCTGCCCCATTCCTTGGCCAGCCTCCGGCAATCTTGTAAGAAAGGGTTTCTTTCGGTTAACTATGCGACGGTTATGCTTACCAGAGGAGGTTCATCACTACAGGTTGACTTCGGCTGTGTGGTTTTGCCTCTCGTGTCTCTCCCTCCTGTTAGGAGCAGCAAGCCAGCCAGATGGCAGAAACTCACGAGCACAAGCCCATTTTATGCTTCTGTTTATGTCACGATCATAATGTCATGTAGCCAGAAATGGTGACACACACCTGTAACCCCAGGACCCAAGAGACTGAGGCAGGGGACTAGCCTAGGCTACATAGCACGATCCTGTCTCAGAACAGCCACCACAACTAAGTCATATGGCTGAACCCAGAGCCAAGGTGTAAGAAAACTTTCCCTACCAGCAGAGCGAAGGACCTGCAAAGTTACCAGGGAAAGAATGTGTCTGGATAGTGCTACCGCCTAGCAAGGATGAAGGACTGGAAGTCAGTCTAGTGTCCCACAGACTTAGACTGGACTTGATTTGATTTAGAGAAAGAATGAATGAGAGATGCTGTCAGCAGGGACCACAAAGTTCGATATGAGATTGTTTATATTTTCAGATTTTAATTTAGTAAAACTTTTTTTTTTTTTTTTTTTTGGTTTTTCGAGACAGGGTTTCTCTGTGTAGTTTTGCACCTTTCCTGGAACTCACTTTGTAGACCAGGCTGGCCTCGAACTCACAGAGATCCGCCTGGCTCTGCCTCCCGAGTGCTGGGATTAAAGGCGTGCGCCACCACCGCCCGGCTTAGTAAAACTCTTAAAACACTTTTAAACAAGAACATGCTTTGAGTGTTTGGGAGTTTTCAGAACCTCAGTAATACTTGGAGGCCAGCATTTCCCTTTTGGATGGAGCTTTCTCAAATCGGGGTCTGTTGTCTCAGGGGGTCCGTGCATTTTCAACAAAAGCAAAGGTGACAGTGATTCGCTGCGGACATGATCTAGAGGAGGCCCAGAGATGTGCCGGGATGATGTCTTAGGTTGTCCATTGCTGTGAAAAGACACCATGGCCACGGCAACGCTTATAGGGGAAACATTTAATTGGGGTGGCTCCCTTACAGTTTCAGAGGTCCAGTCTATTATCATCATGGTGGGGAGCATGGCAGCATGCAGGCAGACATGGTGCTGGAGGAGTAGTTGAGATTCCTACATCTTGCAGGCAGCAGGAAGTTGACTGAGACATCGGTGGTATCCTGAGCATAGGAAGCCTCAAAGCCCACCCCCACAGTGACACACTTCCTCTAACAACGCCACACCCACTCCAACAAAGCCACACCTCCTAACAGTGCCGCTTCTTATGTGGTTATGGGGGCCAATTACATTCAGACTTCCACAGATGGCATTGGAAGATGGTGGGGCAGTCCTGGGGATGATCTCTGGGTTCCTCTCGGGGTGGATTTAATCAAATTCCTTGTGTCTAGAGCTTCTGGCCCAGGCCCTGTCCTCTGCCCTCACCTCTCTGCTGCTGGTTATGCGTTGGAGGAGCCTGAGAGATGAAATGGCCAAACTCTTGGGCTGTAGAGCATGGCCAATTTGGGCTCAGATCTTGGCTTTGACACTTTAGATGGGTTGGCGGGAGGGGGGGTGGGCTGGCATCCCAAACTCTCCTAATGCACGCTTCTCACCCGGAAGGGAATCATAATACTGCCGTGGACATTTGAGATTAGAACTCACCAGAGAGGGTTGGTTGGTTGGTTTGCCTGGTTGGTTTTGTTTGGGTTTTTAGAGCATTAGTCTTGAGCTCACTGTGTGGCTGAAGGTGTTAACTTTCTGGCCCATCCGTTTTCACCTTCTGAGTGCTGGGGTTACAGGTGTGCACCACCATGCCTGTTTTATGGGGTGCTGGGAGAAAAAAATCCAGGGCTGTGTGTGTAGTAGATAAGCACTCTACTGTGCTATATTCCCAGCCTTTAAATTTTCTTTGACGTTTATTTATTTAGTGTGTGTGTGAACATGTATGCCATCATGCACATGTGGACATCAGAGGATAACTTGTGGGAGGCAGTTCTCTCTTTCCACCACGTGGGTTTTAGGGCTCACACTTGGACTGTCTGTCAGGCTTGGCACAAGGCAAACACCTTTACTCAGGGCAGGCCCCTTTCCTCACTCAGCCATCTTGCCGGACTTTAACAAAACAACAAAAAGCAGGGTCTTGTAGCCAGCTCAGGCTAGCCTGAACCTGTGGCACTCAAGACATGGTCTTGCCCAGTCCCTAAGTGGCTGGCACTATAGGCCTGTATCCAGCTTAGCTGAGGTTTTTGGGAACCAAACTTGAGTTCTCTGAGAGGGCAGCATTTACTCTTAACTGCTGAGCCGTCTCTCCAGCACACCTGGAGTTTAGGGGAAGATGTTTAATTCTGACTCAAGTTCTTTAGTGGTTATGAGATTATTCAGGTCCAACATGAGTCATTTCAGTCAGTGACATATTTCAAACAATGTGTCTCTTTCACATCTATAGTTTTATTATCATGAAAGTGTTCATAATCTTCTTTTATTTCTGAGCCTGAAGCATCTATATATAGTTATATATAGTTATAGCTTTCTTTTCATTTCTGATATTAAACTATTTTTATTTTTTATTTTTTTGGCCAGGCATGGTGGTGCACTCATTTATTCCTGGCGCTTGAGAGGCAGAGGCAGGCAGGACTCTGTGAGTTCGAGGCCAGCCTGGACTACACAGCGAGTTCCAGGACAGCGTGGGATACATAGTAAGACCCTGTCTCAAAAAACCTAAAGACCCCAAAACAAAAAAATTTAAACTTTTTTCAACACACACTCTCTCTGTGTCTCATCTGTCTGTATTTCTCACTTTATAGGCTTGGAATTGACTATGTGGCCCATGTAGGCCTTGAACTTTCTGCGACCTTCCTGTCTCAGTCTTCCAAGTGCTGGGATTACAAGCACGAGCCACCACACACCCAGTTTATTTGTTCAATTTGTGTTCTTTATTTCCTCCCTGTTTATCCTGAGTTTATCTTGCTGTGAATTTCCCTAAATTATTAAGAGAGATTCTTAGCTCATTAATTTTCAATCTGTGTTTCTAAGATGAGCATTTAAGCCCATAAATCTCCTCTTGGAGCCTGAAGAGATTAAAAGTAAGAATAATAATAAAAAAGTGCCAGGTTCCAGAGAGGCACTCAGTAATGTCACCATCATCATTGTCGTTATGCAGGGTCATCTGTGAGGGGACTCCCCAGCTCCCAATGTTCTTGGCCACTGGTGTGGCATGTGTTCAGCGGGGCCTCTGAGAACTTGCTTGTGGGTATCGGTTCTCTTCCCTTTTGGGTCTCCGGCAGGCTCTCTCTAGGTTAAGACAGGACACAGAGGGTGTGCCTTTTACTCAGCTTGCTCCAGTAGTTTACTTAAACCTCTTGGGATGACTGGCAAGGCCATGGGCCCTTTCGGAAATGTGAATTCTAACCTGGAGGCCTGTGGTATGTCATATTTTCCAAAGATGGTGAGAATGTATCTCCAATCTTACTTGCTCTTCTAGAACTTGGTTCTTCAGCCGCCAAGAGATGGGCCATAATTCCATTTTCCTGGGCTTTGGCAGGCTTGTGACTGATACCAGATCACATCAGGGGTGAAACTGTCCAAGGCTTTGCCATGAAAGGGTGGCTAAAACTCAGGGTTAGAGCTCTAAATACTCAGGGAGATGTGGGCACCCCGTGGCCGCCGTGTTGAAAGGAAGACAAGCCATATTGAGAAGCTACATGGAGCTGTCTGTCTGGAGTCCTAATCTCCCAACATTCCAACTCCCAACTTCTTTGTTTTGTTGTCTGTGTAGCTTTGGAGCCTGTCCTGGAACTTGCTCTGTAGACCAGGCTAGCCTTGAACTCACAGAGATCCACCTGCCTCTACCTCACGAGTGCTTGGATTCAAGGTGTGCGCCACCACTTCCTGGCTCCAACTCCCAACTTTTAAATTCCCTTACTGTTACTATTGTTATTAGCATTGGTGGTACTGGGGATTGAGCCTTGGGCATCACATATGCCAGCCAGGCACTCTGCCACTGAGCTATGTGCCTCGCTTGACAATTTTTTTTTTTTCAGTGCTGAGGGATTGAATCCAAGGCCTCACACATACAGAGCGTATGCTCTACCACTGAGCTGCACCCCCAAGTCTGTATATAAATGTATCGGTTTTTTTTTGAGACAGGGTCTTGATATGTAGCCCAGGCTAGCCTCAAACTATAGCTCCTCCTGCCTCAGCGTCCCATGATTCGTCTTGACTCCCTGCAGGTTCTGTTTAGGGTAATGTGGCCCCTGTAAGGTATTTTTTTAGATAGAATTTAGTGTAGCCTAGGCTGGCCTTGAACTTGATATGTATAACCTTGATAGGTTGATCCTCCTGCCCCTACATCCTGGATGCGGGGATTACAGGTATGTATAATTATGCCCAGTTTATTTATTTATTTAATTTATTTATATATTTTATTTACCTAAACATTTTTAAAGTAGATTTTATTAGTTATTTTTATTCCTGTATATGTGTGTGCCTGTGTGTGTAGGTGCCTCTGGAGGTCTGAGAGCGTTGGATCCCCTGGAACTGGAGTTATAGGCAATTATGAGCAACCTGATGTGGGTGCTGGGAACCAAATCCAGTCCTCTGCAATAGCAGCAAGTGCTCTTAACCACTGAGCCATCTCTCCAGGCCCCCATCTAAATTCTTATCCCAGACAATTGTCAGTACAAAAAGTACCATTTTAAACCCTAAGCTTTGGTGTGGTTTATTTATTAATATTATGCAGTGATTTGCTCCATAGCAGTAGATAACTGAAACAGTGCCGCTGTCTCGTTTGTGATCCTCCCCACCAGCAGACTGTAATTCCCACCACACTCCATACACTCTGTGTTTCCCACGTAATCCCAAACAGAACCTGCAAAAAATATTAAAAAAAAAAAAAAAAAAAGAAGAAGAAGAAGCAGCATGCCAACATCTAGGCTCTGTGACAGCCAGACTGCACATGGATATTCTCTCATTAGTTTTATCTGCTGAGTTGGATTTCCTGGGACACTTGTTTATCAAGCTCTGTGAGCATTAAGACCTCCTTTGTGGATAGGCATGGTGACTTTAACCACAGCACTCAGGAGACAGAGACAGGTGAATCTCTGAGTCCCAGGCCAGCCTGGTCTACAGAGGGAGGTCTAGGACAGCCAGGGCTACACAGAGAGAAACCCTGCCTTGAGGAAATTAAAAAAAAAAAAAAAAAAAAAAAAAGACTAGGTGTCCCCACCGGATGCTGTTGGGCTTTGAGCAGAGCTTCATTGAGAGCTGACATTTATTAAGAACTTTATTTGTTTGGTTGTTTGCTTTTGGTTTTTCCTTTTTTAAAGGTTTTATTATTTATTTATATGTTATTTTATGTGCATGGTGTTTTGTCATTGGTGTCAGGTCCATTGGAACTGGAGTTACAGAGAGCTGTGAGCTGCCATGTGGGTGCTGGGAATTGAACCACGGTCCTCTGGAAGAGCAGTCAGTGCTTTTAACCACTGAGCCATCCATCTCTCCAGCCCCTGTTTTTGGTTTTTTCATGACAGGGTTTCTACTATGTAGCCCTGGCTGTCCTGGAACTTGCTTTGTAGGCCAGGCTGGCCTCGAACTCACAGAGATCTGCCTGCCTCTGCCTCCACCTCCTGAGTGCTGGGATTGAAGGTGTGCCACCACCACCCAGAGTATTAAGAACCTTAATAAAGGCTGGGTTGCTCTTTCCAGGAAAGCCTGTACCCATGTCTTGGATGTGCACTATCTTTTTCCCAAGCCTCCTCTCACCTCTTTCCTTTCTAACATCCACGCTTAAATCTCTGTTCAAGCCTTTTCTTTCTTTCTCTTTTTTTTTTTTTTTTTTTTTTTTTCAGAGCTGAGGACCAAACCCAGGGCCTTGCTAGGCAAGCGCTCTACCACTGAGCTAAATCCCCAACCCCCAAGCTTTTTCTTAATCAATTCTAACTCTGGGACTGCAGAAAGAGCTCCATTAGTGAAATGCTTGCTACAGCCAGGAGGACTGGAGTTCATTCCCCATAACCCACTAAAAAGGCCCGTCCTGGTGGAATGCATGCTTGTAATCCCAGCACCTGGGACAGTAGACAGGAAGAACCCTGGGGCTTGCTGGCCAGAGCCTAGTCAAAATCGATGAGCCTCAGGCCAATGAGAGACGCTTGTCTCAAAAGACAAGGGTAGATAGCTAGATAGCTCCTGAGGAATGAAACCCAAGGTGACTTCTATGCTCCAGGTGTACAAAAATGTACCTGCTCTCTCTCTCTCTCTCTCTCTCTCTCTCTCTCTCTCTCTCTCTCTCTCTCTCTCTCACACACACACACACACACACACACACACACAGAGTCAGGGGAGGATAAATTATAACACCACTTTAAAAAGTATCAGGAACATTTTACAGATGTGAAATGAGGTGTTTGGGATATCCTGGCAGTATGTTCTGCATATCAAATCCAAAGCTCATCCCATGAAAAGGTTGTCATGGCTGATCTTGGTTGTTAACTTGATACATCTGGGAAGAGGAAACCCCTGGTGAAGAGTTGCCTTCATCAGATTGGCCTATGGACATGTCTGGGGGAGGCGCATTTTCTTGATTGCTAATTAATGTAGGCGTGCCCAGCCCACTGTGGGCAGTACCTCCCCTGGGCAGGTGAACCTGGGCAGTATAAGAAAGGCAGCTGGCCGGGTGGTGGTGGCGCACACCTTTAATCCCAGCACTCAGAAGGCAGAGGCAGGTGGATCTCTGTGAGTTCGAGGATAGCCAGGACTGTTTCACAGAGAAACGCTGTCTCGAGAGAAAAAAAAAAAAAAAAAAGGCCGCTGACTGTGAGCAGGGAAGCAGCATTCCTCTGTTGGTTTTTGCTTCAAGCTCCTGCCTTGACTCCCTTCAGCTGTGGACTTTTCTGACCTTTAAGCCAAACCCAACGCTTTCCTCCCCAAATCGCTTTTGGGGTCATGTTTACCACAGCAAGAAGGCTGGTACGAGGGCCTCTAGCATGCTGTCTGTCTGCCTCTAGCATGCTGTCTGTCTGCCTCTAGCATGCTATCTGTCTGCCTGTCTGCATCCTGGGCACTGAAAAACTGCACTCTCCCCTTTCACCTCCAGTCCTGACAGCCCGCAGGCCACAGTCTACGGTCCCTTCACGAAGTGTGCTTCCTCCGAGGTGGTGTCCACTAGACCCACTGGCTATTCTGGAAGGCAGGAGCAAACCATTTTCTAGTCTGCATTTTGATGGCGTCTCTAGCAATGGCCATGCCGTCATCATTGTCGTCATCATCATCATCACCATTTCCTGCCGTCCTGGGGACTGAACCCGGGGCCGCCTCCGTTCTAGATAAGAGCATTCCTGCTGACCTTTACCCTCCGTCCCTGTTTTGAGACGGTTTCATTGAGTTGCCCAGGTTAGTCTTGAGCTCACTTTCTTGTTAGTTTTCCTCCCTCCCTCCCTCCTTTCTCTCTCTCTTTTCTTTCTCTCTCTCTTTCTTTTTAAAGGCAGGTCTCATGTAGTACAGATTGGCGTTAAACAATGTGGCCGAGGCTAGCCTTGATCTCCTTATCTTCCCTCCTCTATCTGCTGATGGGTAGGGATTACAGCCTTTAGAGGCATGTCCATCCCTGGTAGCCAGGTAGGTCTTGAACTTTTGTCCTCCTGCATAATTGGACTTTCAGGGTTGTGCCACCAGGCCTGGCTTGCATCACTTAATTTTTTTTAAAGATTTATTTATTTTTATGTGCATTGGTGTTTTACCTGCATGTATATCTCTGTGAGGGTATCAGATCTCCTGGAACTGGAGTTGCAGACAGCTGTGAGCTGCCATGTGAGTGCTGGGAATTGAACCCAGATCCTCTGGAAAAGCAGCCTGTGCTCCTAATCCCTGAGCCATCTCTCCAGCCCATCATCACTTATTTTTAAGTTATTCAGTTCCTCCATTGCAACTTCGGAGGATCAGCAATTCTCAACTGTGATTACAATATCCCATTTTGCTTTTCTGGCCCTGGGGCCAATATCGACTTCCTGGATTACTAATTTTTGGGTAATTTAATCTCCTTTTGATCCTCCAGTCCTTCCAACATGTTTGTTACCAATCCCTTGAATTCCTTCTGCTGTACCTATGGTGATACCCAGAGCAGTTTCTGGTTTTTCCTGATGACTGTTTTACTTAACTTTAGGGAACTTAGCATGGTCTGACCTTTACTGACTTCCAACCTCCATGGTCAGATCATTCTCTGTCTTGCTCACGTTGTTGCATCCACACTTGTCTCCTTCTGTTCTAAAAATAGCTACATACTTTTCCTGCTTTGGGGGTCCTCACATCTGCGGTCCCCAGTGCTTAGAATACTTTTCTGTGATGCTCGGCAGAGTTTAGTCCTTCTAATGTCTCAGGTCTCAGCACAAATGTCAGCGTCGCCAAGCAGCCTTCCTTCCCGTACCACTTACCCAGCAGAAGCCCACCACGCCCAGATCCTCCTGTCCCCCCGGTATTGTCCTTAAAGCACTTGTTCTAGCCTTTGCTTACTGTCTCCTTAGATGCAAACGACCCCAAAAGAGCAGAGAGCTTGAACGCTTTGTCTCTTGCTGTATCCAGTGCCTGGTCCAGAGCTGGTGCTTATGACACATTTTTGAGAGACTGGATGGAATGAATGGGCTGCAGCATCCCTCAGCCCTCAGATGGGCCTGGCACCACTGAGATGTTTGATACTGAAGACCACCAAGGGAGCGAGTGGTCTTTCTGCCTCTCTAAAGGCAGAACTAACAACGTTCGGATCCTGAGCTCCACTTGGACCTTCAGACAGTCCCCTCCTGGGCAGTGGGTGGCCTCCCTACGGCTCTGCCCTGTCTCCGGGCACATCCTAGTCAGCCTCCTCCTTTCCATGCTCCCAGCAGGCTGCAGGGCATTAATGATTCAAAGTGCAAACCTGCACAGGGCCGGTATCAATTAGGCTACACGCCCACCATGTGGGCAGCTCATTAATTCTAACCAGCCAGCACTTACAAACTAGATTTTTCTCCATCTGTGTGCTGGATTTGATCACTACAAAGAAAACCAGTGAGATTGTTATAAAATTAATTTTTACTGATCATCACATTCTTATCACATAAAAACAGAAAATTCCTGTTATATAAACACTTAACCCAAATCATTGCTGTAATAACAAACTTAATCCAAAGAGACAGTGAAATGTACACTGTAATAGATAGGACTGTAAAGACATTATTTTCCTCTTTCATGATGCTGTGGACCAAATAAGTGATAGGGCTTTATTTCAAACAAAGCAAAATAAGAATTCATTTTATTGCTTCAGAACTGTTAGGAAATTAGGGCAAAGACTGGGGGGGGTGGTGGTCTCTTGTGGGGCTGTGTGTCTCACCAGGGCATCTGCCTGCCAGCCGGGCCTTGAGAAGAACTTTTTGTGGATTTTAAAACTTCCTACTCCGGATAGCAGGCTGGCTGAAGTAGACAGAGGAAGCAGAAAGCTCTCAGAAACATTTCTGACGGGGCTGAGGGTATAGCTCAGCGGTAGAGAATGTGCCTAGCATCAGGAGGCACTGGGTTCAGCCCCCTACAGACATAGACACACACATAGGCATGTGAGTGCACGCGCGCACGCGCATACACACACACACACACACACACACACATGCGTGCACACAGAGAGACAGAGACAGAAAATATCAGGAAAAGAATTGCCAACAATGCATTTGAGAGAAGGCTGACCATGGCCTGCAAGAGAAAACAACTCATCCCCAAACAGCCGTTCTATGCCTGTTGCTGATTCATTGAGGTCATTATGTAGGATCTGAACTTCTTGTAAATAAGGTGAATCAGGCCTAATGACATAGACCTGAAATTCCAGCTACTCTGGAGACTGAGATGGGAGGGTTGCTGGGTAGAGCTGGACTCTCTGCCTCTCCTCAGACCGCTCAAAGAGGGGTCATGCTTCCTTCGCTGCCTGCTGGTTCCTCTGTCCAGGCTAGCTAAGCTTCCCCTGCTCCCGCCTACACACTATCCCTCGGCTAACTGCCTTCCCCATACCCATCTGAATCCTCTTCGACTGTCTAAGCAGGATGTGGTGGTGCACACCTGCCATCCCAGCACTTGGGAGATGGGAGCAGAAAGATAGGAGTTCAAGGTCATCCTTGGCTACCTAGTAAATTTGAGGCCAGTCTGAGGCCCTGTCTTAAAAATAAAAAATATTACTAACTCTGTTCAAAAGCCATCCCAGAAGACCTCCCCACGGTCTTCTCTGGACTCCCCAAACTGGAAAATGCTTCATTTATAGAGTTGGGTAATTTCCCACAGGATTCTCCATCAAGAAGACCGAATTCTGGTTAGACCTAAAATGGCCTCAGCAAGAATACAGGATGGAGGGACCTCTGCATTGTCCTGCCCTGTCACACCGTCATGCCATCCTCTTAACCTGAGGCAGGAAACTACCATGTGTTAGAACAAAGGAGGCCCCTTAGCTAAAGCTGGTGCCCTGGGTTTGGGCATTGTTTGTTATCGCAGCATAATCTAGCAGAAGCTGACTAATGTATCTTTAAACAATTCTTTTAGACTTACTTAAATTTGAATTCATTTTGCCTGCATATATGTATGCACACCATGTGAATGCCTGGTGTCCACAGAAGTCAGAAGAAGCTGTGGATCCCCTGGATCTGGGGTTAAGGATAGTGGGAGCTGCCCTGTGGGCAGCTGGGGATCAAACCTGGCTTCTCTACAGGAACATCAAGTGCCTTTAACCGCTGAGCCAGCTCTCCAGCCCTGACTCATATATCTTTACTGAACTGCAAGTCCAGTTCCTCAATAGGGAGAATCACATTTCTCACAGGATTTGTCTCGTACCCTTCATGAACATGGTCAATGCTTGGCCAAGAGCCTCAGTAACTGTTTACTGAGGGAACAAATGAAGACATGAGGCCAGCATTATTAAATGTTACTGCCACAATCCCTCTTCATGTACAACTTGAGACACAATGAGATTTTACTGATGCCCTCTGACTGGGCAGTAGGTCAACTCTCGAAGAGCAGGGAATAAATATCAGTTGTCTATCCCACATCTCTGTTTTATTTGGAGAACTAGACGCTCATTCTGATGGGGCTGCCAATCCTAGCACCAGCCCCTTTGAGAGCAGGGTGGGCATGTGATCCAGTTCTGTCTCCTCACAATGTCTCATCCTCATCCTCTGGACACTGTGATCGGACTGGAGATGAGACTATTTAGGGGCTGGAGAGATGGCTCATCAGGTAAGGGCACAGGCTGCACTTGCAGAGGACCCAGGTTCGATTCTCAGCACCCACATGGTGGTGGACAACCATCTGTACCTTGAGTTCCAGAAGATCTGTCACCTTCTTACAGCCTGCTTGGGCACAGCATGCGTGTGATGCACAGACATACATGCATACATACATGCAGGCACACACACATTAAAAAAACAAAAAACAGACTAAGACCTAAACAGGACTAGTCAGATCTCTCTTGAGAGAGTACAGACCAGACCAGGGGATGTCTACAAAGAGTTCTGAGTTGGGTGTGGTGACTCACACCTGAAATCCCAGCACCATGGAGGCGGAGGCAGGGAGATCGCTGTGAGTTTGAGGCCAGTCTGGCCTACAGTGCTACATAGTGAGTTCAAACCCAGCCTGAGAAACATATC
Organism: Peromyscus eremicus; assembly: GCF_949786415.1. Classification (NCBI taxonomy): domain Eukaryota; kingdom Metazoa; phylum Chordata; class Mammalia; order Rodentia; family Cricetidae; genus Peromyscus; species Peromyscus eremicus. The sequence continues at coordinate 24,137,001 of NC_081435.1, forward strand.
GAGATTCTGTCTCAAAGAGAAAAGGAAACAAATGAAGCAGTCATGAGGGCCAGGGATGCAGTTCAGTGGCGGAGCGCTTGCCTGGCGTGTGTGCGCCGTAGGTTTGATCCCACGTACCAGTGGAAATCTCAGGAAAACGCTTAACACTGCTCAGAACTTTCTGGAACCCCTTTAGTGTGCCTGTGTGTGTGTGTTTTCTTTTACATGTATGAAGGTATTACCTGCATATTTGCATGCGCACACATGTCTAGTACCAACAGAGGTCTGCAGTGGGGGACAGATCCCTTGGAATGAGAGTTACAGATGGTTTTGAGCCACCATGCGGGTTCTGGGACCCAAACCCAGGTCTTCTGCAACAGCAGCAAATGCTCCTAACACTGAGCCATGTCTCTAGCCCCTCATTTAACAGGTTTATTTTCCCGCTCCTCACAACGGCCTCACGTTGAAGGCAGACTCCATTTGACGGGTGCACTCCTGCCTTACCGGTGCCTGTTCTACTCATCCGTCTGTGGTGTGCTCACGTGACTTGTCTTCCCATCTCTACGCTTATCAACGGACAGCTGCTCTGTGAAACATGCTCAGGAACATGCGAACAGCCAGGCGTGCTGGTATATACCTGTATCCCAGCAATCAGGAGGAAGAAACAGGAATAGCTGCAGTTCAAAGCCATCCTTGGCTATACAGAGAGTTCCAGGCCAGCCTGGGCTATATTAGACTCCAGCGCAAAAAAAAAAAAAAAAAAAAAAAAAAAATCGACAAAAACAGAACATACAAACGTTCCCTAATACCCCAGCTTTAAAACACAAATGACTGTCGGGTGGTGGTGGTGCACGCCTTTAATCCCAGCACTTAGGAGACAGAGGCAGGCAGATCTCTGAGTTCGAGGCCAGCCTGGTCTACAGAGTGAGATCTAGGGCAGCCAGAACTGTTACATAGAGAAACCCTGCCTCCCCCCCCCAAAAAAAAAACAAAAACAAAAAACCCAAAAGAAACCCACAAATGACTATGGCGCACGCCTTTAATCCCACTACTGGGGAGGCAGAAGCAGAAGCATCTCTGTGAGTTCAAGGCCAGCTTGGTCTACATAGCTAGTTCTAGGGCAGCCAGAGCTACATAGGGAGACCCTGCCTTAAGCAGAACAAACCCCACAAGTGATCCAGTGATCCTCCCATAATCCAATGTCCCCTGCTAAAGTCGCCTCAATCCAATGTCCCCTGCTAAGGTTGCCTCTTTTTTTCTGTCGCCTTTCTTCTTGAGAGGGTTTCACAGTCATTACCTTCACTTCCTCCCTCACGGCCCTTCTTCACCTCTCCAGCTGGGCTTCCATCCTACCACTGTGCTGCCGGGTTCAAAGGCCTTCTCAGCCTGCTTGACTGTGGCTTCCTCTTTGATGTGGTTCGTTTTGGCTTCCAGACATCATAGTCTGCTGGTTTTCCGCCCTACCAGCCACTTCCCTGTGCTGGTTCCTCTTCTGCTAAACCACAACCACTAAATACTGGAAGGCAGCTGTTCCGACCACTGCCCCATCACTGCTACACCTCAAACCACCGGAGCCTTCCGTTCCCGACCCACTTCTATCCTACAGTACTCTGTTGCTGCTACAGTACTGCTGCAGCCTTCGTATGTGAGGTCAGGGGCTCTGACACTCATTAGATCTTAAGTCTTTTTTTTTTTTTTTTGACAGGGTCTCTTTCTATAGCTCATGCTGGCAGGAGAGTAATGTTCAAGACCAGCCTTGTCCATATAATAAATTTATGGTCAGCTGTAGCTAGAGTTTCCCTGCCTTGCCCACAGTCAGGACAGATCTCTCTCACCCGCCAGTCCCACAGCCGCTCAGACCCAACCAAGTAAACACAGAGACTTATATTGCTTACAAACTGTATGGCCATTGCAGGCTTCTTGCTAACTGTTCTTATAGCTTAAATTAATCCATTTCTATAAATCTATACCTTGCCATGTGGCTCGTGGCTTACCGGCATCTTCACATGCTGCTTGTCATGGTGGTGGCTGGCAGTGTCTCCCTCAGCCTTCTGCTTCCCAGAATTCTCCTCTCTCCTTGTCCTACCTATACTTCCTGCCTGGCCACTGGCCAATCAGTGTTTTATTTATACAGAATGATATCCACAGCAGTCAGCCTAGCATGCATGAGAGCCAGTCTCTGTAAAAAGAACAGAGTGGTAGAAAACAATACAGAAAATTGCAGGTTCCAGCCTGGCCTGAGCTGCATAGTGAGCTCCTCCCTCTACCCCCGTCTCAAAGAACAGAAGAATAAAGTGGCCATCGAAATGACTGTGGGGGTAGAGGCGCGTGCAGCCAAGCCCGATAATCAGGGTCCAATCCCAGAGAGCTACATGGTGGAGGGAAAGGATTCCCCAAAGCTGTCCTCCTTTGTCCCTGTCACAAAGCATCTGAGGCCTGGCAAGATGGCTCAGTGGGTAAGGGCACTTGTCTGTTGCCAAGTCTAACAATCTGAGTTCAATCCCTGGGACCCACATAGAGGAAGAAAGAACAGACTCCCATAAATTGTTCTCTGACCTCTACTGACACACATGTCCACACACATACACATAAACACACAATATAAATAAATAAATATAAATAAATAAATAAATAAATAAATAGAAACATTTAATAAAAAAACCCACAGAGTATCTCCAAAAACAAAAGAAGGGAGGGTTGGGGCTGGAGAAATAGCTTAGAGCACAAAAGAGCTTGCTTTCCAAGTATGAAGACCTGTGTTCAAATCCCCAGCACCCACATAAGCCCAGAATGGTTGTGTATACCATACCAGTAATGCCAGCATTGGAGGATGGAAGCAGATAGATCCTTACAGCCCACTGGCCACTCAGCCTAGCAGAAACAGCAAGCTTCAGGTTCAGTGAGAGACCCTGCCGCAAGGCAATGATATGGAGAGAAATTTAGGAAGACATCCTAGGTCCCACTCTAGCTTCCTTATGACTCATATTCATACCACACACACACACACACACACACACACACACACACACACACACACACACACGTATGCACAGAGGATTGTATTTCATAGTTCAAGGGTACAGTCCATCATAAAATGGAAGTCACAGCAGCAGAAGCTTGAGCCAGATGGTCACATTGTATCTGCAGTCAGAAAGCACACAGCAATGAATGCTCCCCTCCCCCCCAAACACACACCCAAGACAGGGTTTCTCTGTGTAGTTTTGGTGCCTGTCCTGGCCTTTGTAGACCAGGCTGGCCTCGAACTCACAGAGATCCTCCTGCTTCTGCCTCCGAGTGCTGGGATTAAAGGCGTCCACCACCACTGCCTGCAGTGCTCATCTCTTTCTTCAGCCCGGGACCTCAGCTCACGGAATGCTGAAGACCACATCCAGGGTGGGTTTTCCTATCTCAATTAGCATAATCTAGATAATACCTCACAGACCCACTCATACGCCATAGGATCGTTTAATAGATCCTCTTAAATTGACAGTCAATATTAATTGGCACAAACCTAACCCTTGTCAATTTGATATTCAAACATGTCACTTACTTTTTGTTTGTTTGTTTGTTTGTTTGAGACAAGGTTTCACTATGTAGCCCCAGCTGGATCTCACTCTGTAGACCAGGCTGGCCTCAAACTCAGAGATCTGCCTGCCTCTGCCTCCTTCCTGAGTGCTGGGATTAAATGTGTGTGCCTCCATGCTAGGCTTGTGTTTTTTTGTTCGTTTGTTTGTTTTGTTTCTTTACGTTGTTGTTTTTGTTAATTTTTAAATTTTATTTTATTTTTATGTGCATGGGTGTTTTGCCTACATGTATGTCTGGGCACCATGTGTGTGCCTGGTGCCCAGAGGCCAAAAGAGAGCATCAGATCCCCTGGAACTGGAGTTACAGACAATTATGAGTCACCATGTGGGTGCTAGGAATCAAGGCGGGTCCTCTGGAAGAGTAGCCTGTGTTCTTTATGGCTAAGCCATCTCTTTAACCCACCTTTTTTTTTTTTTTCCTTAGACAGCATTTCACTATGTAGACCTGGCTGTCCTGTATCTCACTATGTAGACCAGACTGGTCTCAACCTCACAGAAATCTACCTTCCTCTGCCTCTTAGGTACTAAGATTAAAGTCCTATACCACCAAGCCTTGCAAAAGAGAATTTTTATTATGTTATTTTATTGTGTGCTTGGACACACATGCCACGGTGTGCAAGTGGAAGTTGGAAGACAACTTGCAAGAATAAATTCTCTCCTTGCACCATGTAGTCCTGGGTGGGAGCTCACGGGGTCAGGCTTGCTGGCAAGCACATTACCCACTGGGCCATTTCTTTGGCCCAAACATGTAAACTTTTAAGCCATCACCTTCTTCTCTTTGTTCCCATATGCTCGTATCCATCTTATAACGCAAAATACATTTAGTCTAACTTCTAGAAGACCCATGCCCCGTAAGCTTTAACAGTCCCGTCACTGTTTAAAAATGTAAGTATAGCCTGGTGCAGTTGTTCATGTGTTTAATCCCAGCCCTCAGGAGGCAGAGGCAGGAGGATCTCTGTGAGTTCGAGGCCAGATGAACAAATTTCATAGTTTCAATATTTAATGGCACAGAACAAACATTCCCTTTCCAAAAGAGGAGGAATGGGAGCCTAGCAGATAAAGATGGGATCAAAGAGAAACTGAAACCCAGTAAGAAGTGCAAACACCAAATCCTGCAGCTCCATGTCTGGCATCTGGAGTACAGAGGGAATCATCTGGGCTCCGAAGGGCTTAGCCCTGGCTTTGCAGATCTGCTGCCTGCAGCACACATCGTCTCTCTCGGGCCCGCTCTACTCTGTGCCTGCGGCTTTCCTTGGCAGATGTCTCATGGTCCTGGCATCTCCAACATCCTAAGATCCCATTGCAACTTAGGATTTGTCTTCGTAGCTTCATGCAGTGGCCTCTCAGGGCCACACTGAAAGGACTCCAACCCTGCCACACATCGCCTGGCCCAGCAGCTATCTGGAACCATGAAGCCAAACTCCTTGGCCTCCTCAATCTTTTTGTTGTTGTTTCCCTGAGACAGGGTTTCTCTGTGTAGCTTTGCGCCTTTCCTGGAACTCACTCTGTAGCCCAGGCTGGCCTCGAACTCACAGAGATCCGACTGCCTCTGCCTCCCGGAGTGCTGGGATTAAAGGCATGAGCCACCACTGCCCAGCTCAATCTTCTTTTTATTTTTTAAAGTCTTTTTTTTTTCTTTAATTTATTTTTGCTTCATGTGCATTGGTGTTTTGCCTGCATATATGTCTGTGTGAAGGTGTCAGATTCCCTGGAACTAGAGTTAGTTTGTGAGCTGTCCCGTGGGTGCTGGCAATTGAACCCGGGTCCTCTGGAGGAGCAGCAAGTGCTCTTAACCGCTGAGCTATCTCTCCAGCCCTAGCCCCCTCAATCTTGCATCCTTCATGCCAAGTTCTGCTACCAGCTTAGGATGGGCCACAGCTGTCCTTTAGAGGGAGCTACTGAAGCCTGAGTAATTCCCTGGGATATCCCTACGGAAACTTGGAATAAAACACTGCAGAGGTGCAGTATGAAACCTAGGGAGCCCGTTCCTGCCAAACACGACCTGACATTTTTTCTGCCTGTTTGCAGTGCTGTAGTGGCAGAGGGCTCTTAGAATAAGATCCCAGCAGAAGCATCTACAGATATGAACAAGCCTGGAAGACGGAAGCTGCTGGGGTGGGTAAAGGAGTGTAGGTGCATGGATGGATAGACAGCCCCTGAGGACCAGAGCTTGGAAAGCAGCGAATTATCCCTAAGGTTCACTTTGGGACAGGGTAACAGCAACCTGTGATTCTATGAACAGGGAATAAGGGCACTTTAGTGAAAGTCCTACATCCTGGTCTCTTGTCAAAGACAGGCCATTGGTGACAGTACAGTCAAGAACCTAGATAAGGGCTGGAGAGATGGCTCAGAGGTTAAGAGCACTGACTGCTCTTCCAGAGGTCCTGAGTTCAATTCCCAGCAACCACATGGTGGCTCACAACCATCTGTAATGAGATCTGGTGCCCTCTTCTGGCCTTCAGTCATATATGCTGTATATGTAATAAATAAATCTTAAAAAAAAAAAAAAAAAAAAAAAAAAAAAAAAACCTAGATAAATGTTTGGAGGCTGAGCGAGGGTCTTGAGAGAGTCATCCAGGAATAATTGACAATAGAAACTTTTTTTTTTTTTTTTTTTTTTTTTTTTTTGGTTTTTCGAGACAGGGTTTCTCTGTGTAGCTTTGTGCCTTTCCTGGAACTCACTTGGTAGCCCAGGCTGGCCTCGAACTCACAGAGATCCGCCCGGCTCTGCCTCCCGAGTGCTGGGATTAAAGGCATGCGCCACCACCGCCCGGCGACAATAGAAACATTTAAGGCCACAGATTCCAGCCTCCAACATAGGTAGAGAAACCAAGGTACAGGTAGGGAAGTGACCGTCTCACAGACATGAGCGCTACAGCTGCTGTCCGTCCGGACACTTCTGAACCCTGAGGTAGTGAGCCCGACGTTTCTTCCCACTTTTAAGATTCAAAAGCGAGCACCGAACACAGGGTTGTGTTGTGCATGGCTGCTGTGGGAAGTGGGCATATGTTTTAGCCCTTGCACTGGGACCTGAATGTCCCTGGAAAGCCAAGGTGGCACCGTCAGTGCTGTGATGGGGAGCATGCTCATTCCAGTCACACACAGCCCACCTTCCAACGCAGAAGGGTGTTCCTCAAACCCTCTGGGCACGGCATCTTTGCCTGTGATTTTCTCTGATGATATCTTGTTTTGCCAACTAAATTAAGACTATGACAGAGAACAGAGACTACCTCTAGCAGTTTAGTTCAATTAAGATTTCACATCAACAAATTAAAATGCATCCTTACCGTCTGCAGAGTAAATCTGCCTGCGTTTAGGAGGAGGCTCTGACATTTGCTGTTCCAGCACCTAGAGGATATGAGCTGAGTGTCAAACAGGACTCACCCTGGTAGGGGCCTGTGTGAGGGGTTCAGAGTCAGGATTTGCATCCATAAGGTTGCAGCCTTGGGGCCATGGCTTCTCAAAGCATGAATGTGAGGCTTCGGCAATCTTCTGGTCATTGGTAAAATAACAAAACTAATAATGTTGTCAAATTTGCCATGAGAAAATGGTTAATTCAAAGTAAAGAACCATAGAAAATACTTTGAAGCATTTAATTTGTCAATCATTCTTCAAGAGACTAAGGATACAGCCGTGAACAAAACCGACACACTCCCCGCTCTCCCACAGCTTTACTTTATGGGGGAGAGACAGGCAATAAACAAGACAGATGAGTAAAATATGCAGTAAGTTAGAGGCAGTAAGAGCAGCGGAGGGCAATAACGCAGGGAAAGAGGATGGGAGTGTGTGGGGCGGAGGCGTCCGTGGCTTTAAAAAGGGTATCAGGGAAGACCTTGATGAGAAGGTGACCAGGAAGTCAGGACCTGGAAAAGAGGAGTGGGCCACAGGACGGGGCAGTGCTCCCAGCGAAGGAATGCCGAGGGGGAAGGGTAGCGTGGCATTGTGGGAGTGTGTGGATGGAGGAGACCAGCTGGCTGGCGCTGAGTGAGCTGGAGGGAGAGGTGAATGTGAGGGAGAGGTGAAAGGGGGCAAGAGAGCCGAAGAATGTCCATTCTCTGAGTGAGCAAGGTGCTAGTGCAGGGTTTGCTGCAGGAAGAGACACCGTGACTCTTATCTTCATAGGAGGGCTGTGGCTGCTGTGTAGCGGGAGACAGCAGGAGGGAGCACGAGTGACTTTCCTTGCTGCCATGGTGACCATACATGACAAAGTCAACCTAGGGAAGAAAAGGCTTGTTTTGGCAGCTGGTTTCAGGGAATCCAGTCCATAGCAGTGGGGAAGGCTTGGCGGCAGGGTCATGAGGCTGGCAAGTTACTCCATGTCTGCATTCAGGACGCAGAGACTGGTGAATGCTGGTGTATTTTCCTTTTCGTCTGTTTACTCAGTCCAGGATTCCATCATGGTTGCATGCCTTCAGGGTCTGCCTTTCTTCCTTACTTAAGGCTGTCTGGAAGCATCCACATAGACATGCCCAGAGGCGTGTAAAATGAATGAATGAATAAAGAGGCATGCAAAATAAATGAATAAATAAATGTTCAAAATTAATAATATCATAGAAAATCCAACATGAAACTCTTTGGAATCCTCACAGAGATCCACCTGTTTCTGCCTCCTGAGTGCTGGGATTAAAGGCACGCACCATCACTGCCCTGCTGGATGATCTATTCTTTTAAGGATGACAGGTAAAGGATATTTCTCTTCACCCAGTAAATTAGGACTTAATGGGCTGTAAGTTTCATGAGGACGAGTGCTGTGCCCAGAGCCTGCCACAGACATCCACCAACACATGGGTCAGCCCACACATGTAACACTCAGAAAATAGTTGTTAAAAAATGTCAGTAAGGTTTTTCTTCATCTTTTCTTCTCCCAAGGCAAGGTTTGTCTGTGTAGCCCTGGTTGTCCTGGAACTCCTTCTGTAGACCAGGCTGGCCTTGAACTCTTAGCGATCTACCTGTCCCTAATCCCGAGTGCTGCCACCGCCCCGCTAAAATTTTTTCTTTTCTTTCTTTCTCTTTTCTTCTCTGTGATGGGATCTTATGTACCCCAATCCAGCCTCAGAACTGCTGTGTAACCAAGGATGGAAACTGACCTTGAACTCTGAGCCTCTTTCCTCAGCCTCCCAAGTGCTGGGATTATGTGGGGATGGGGGGCTGTAATCTGGAGATCAAACCCAGGGCTCTGTGTGTGCTAGGCAAGTGCTCTACCAACCAAGCTATACCCCAGCCCTTGTAAGGTTCTGGACATGGAAGTACTTGAGGAACTGGGAGGTCGTGTCTTGCCCCTTGTCCTTTTTCTCGTTTCCCTGTGGAGCGTTCTTCTGTAAGCTTGACTATGAATAGAATTCTGTGCCTCCCGTTCCTTCTATTTGAAGTGGATGAGTGAATACTTTTATTTCTGTCTCAGAAAAACCTGAGCTAAATTAAATTATTATTATTATTTTTTTACTTTTGTAATGCTCATTGATTTTCCTCTCACGGAACTTCAGCATCCCTGCTTTCTAAGCCTGAGCAGTTGATGCCATTTCCCAGCAAGGAGGAAAAAAAAACGCGCCCAACATGAGCTTTGGACTTCCCGCTACTTCCAATTCTATTTAACCTGCTTGGTAATTTGCATAGATCTACATACGTTATGCAATCAGCCTGCTCTCTTCTCACATTTAAGCCTAAAATAATTTTGCTTTATGGTGTTTCCCTTATCTGCTGCCTTCTATATTTCTTTCTGGTCTTGAAATTTAGATTTTTTTTTTTTGTAAAAGGAATTGATGAAAGGCCAGCATGGGAGAAGGAGACTGGGGAGCAGAATGGTGAGGTTGTCACAGGGATTCTTTTATTCATTCAGGAGCCACTTACTGAGCCCCTACTGTGTCCTGGGCCCTGAACCAAGTGCTGGGAGCAGGGAGTGAGCAAGCTGAACAGTTCTCGTGCGCAGCTCACAGTCTAGTGAGGAAAACACACAACAAACACAGAGAAAGATGAGTTCTGATGCCAAGTAACTGTTGTAAGGAAAACACAGTTACTTGAAGAACATTTTTGTTTTGTTTTGTTTTCCCCTCACTGCAGACCCTTACTCTGTAGCCCAGGCTGAACTTGAACTCATGACAATCCTCCTGCCTCAGCCTTCCAAGTACTGAGATTATAGGTGTGAGCCACCATGCCTGGCTGAAGACTCGTTTGGATTGAATGGTCTATAGGTCCCTCTGAGAAATGATACTTGGGCTGACATCTAGACAACAGGGAAACAGTCATGTGACATGGGAAGTCATGTGACATGGGACAGAGCCCTCTTCCAGACAGTGAGAACAGCAAAGATACCCTGAATGAGAGGGAGCTCAGAGGGCTTGGGGACCAGAAAGGAAGTGTGCCACTGAGGATGATTTTAGTGGAGAGAAAGAGGAGTCCCAGTTTAAAATGACATGATAAGGAGAAATTTTCTTACTGTTCCTAAAAAAGCCCAGGGAGGGGATGGAGAGAAGCCTCCTTTGGCAAAATGCTTACAGCACGAACGTGAAGATCTGAGTTTGGAGTTTTAGCATCCAACAGGGGTGCACCTAGTGTCAGGGTTAGGGGGATGAAGACAAGGGGATTCCTAGAGCTCACTGGCCAGCCAATCTAGCTAAATTAATATGCTCCAGGTTCAGTGAGGGACTCCGTCTCAAAAAATAAGATAGCGTGATCTAGGAAGACACCTGGACCTCTGGCTTCCACATGTGACTGCACACACACACACACACACACACACACACACACACACACACACATCCCCATCCTCAACCCAACCCCACACGCAAAGAAGTCTAGGGATGTAGAGACAGGGTTCCAAGGTTGGTAAATGTTGCAAATCAACATAGTCCTAGGTGCAGAATGATAGCAAGTGAGAAAGGAGGATGGAAGGCCTCCGGCATGCCCATTCCCGAGCTGGGCCCTGCAGGAGGGAACCGACCGCCAGTCCTGGGGCTGTGCTGGGCATCAGAAGGACTTGAATATCTACAGAGCTTCACTGAAGAGCTGCTCCTTCTTTCTGATTTCAACAACAACAGCTTTGGGAGCAAATACTAGGCTTCACAACTGAGGTGAGGAAGGGCTGGGTCCACACAGGGACAAGATGGGCTGTGGAGGTCAGGGAGGCTACAACATCAGCTGGAGGTCACAGAGAGGGGCTGGGAAAGCAAGTACTGATTCTAGGTCCTTGGAATGCAATCTTTTGGAACTGCCGAAATCTCCAGAAACCTCACCTGGTTTGCACCAGAAACTCTCTCTAGCAACTCCTACCTTCGAGAACTCATCCCACCTCTGGGTGTGGAGGGATGGGGAACTGCTCAGCCAGCATCAGACACTCAGCATCTGCTGAGAACACCGCCTAGGTCACTTTTACTTCTCGGCTTTATTATCTGCAGAATGATCTGCGTCCACAGTGATGGCGGCACACACGAGTGATCCCAGCACTTGGGAGGTGGAGGCAGTAGCATTAGGAGTTCAAGGTCATCTCAGCTACACAGGGAGTTTGAGGCAAGTCTGGACTATGTGAGATCCTGTTTTTGTTTGTGTTCTTTAAAAGAGAGACACATACATACAATACCATCATTTCCCTCATCAGTCATTCAGGGATGTTGAAAGCATCAAAGGAGAGGGCATCTGCATCCCTGGAAAATTATTGCTGTTGTTCGTCTTTCATGAGAAGCGAAGGAATGCACAGACATAGACACACATTCTCAGACGTAGACATACACACATATGCAGACAGACACACATATACACTCACACACAGACACAGACATACACACATATGCAGACAGATATTCAGACATAGACACACACACATGCAGATATAGATACTCAGACACATATACAGCAATAGATACACACACACACACACTCATGAATGTGCACACACATTTGCTTTTTTTTTTTTTTTTTTGTCTCATGTAGTCTAGCCTAGCCTTGAACTGTTTGCTGGCTAGTTTTATGTCAACCTGACACAAGCTAGAGGCATCCGAAAGGAGGAACCTCAATTGAGACAATGCCTCCATAAGATCCAGCTGCAGGGCATTTTCTTGTTAGTGACTGATCGGGAGGGGACAGCCCATGGTGGGTGGTGCCATCCTGGTTTGGTGGTCCCTGGTGCTATGAGAAAGCATGAGCAAGCCATGATGAGCAAGCCAGCAAGCACACCCCTCCACGGTCTCTGCATCAGCTCCCGCCTTCAGATTCCTGGCCCTGCGTGAGTTCCCATCCTGACTTCCTTTGGTGATGAACTCTTTTTTTTTTTTTGGTTTTTCAAGACAGGGTTTCTCTGTGTAGCTTTGCGCCTTTCCTGGGACTCACTTGGTAGCCCAGGCTGGCCTCGAACTCACAGAGATCCGCCTGGCTCTGTCTCCCGAGTGCTGGGATTAAAGGCGTGCGCCACCACCGCCCGGCTTGGTGATGAACTCTTATGTGAAATTGTGAGTGAAATAAACCCTTTCCTCCCCAACTTGCTTTTGGTCATGGTGCTTCATCACGGCGATAGTAACCCTGACTAAGACAAATTCTGTCACCAAAGATGGCCTTGAACTCCTGATCCTCCTGCCTCTACTGCTCAGGTATTGAGGTGACAGGCATGAGCCAGCAGGCCTGGAACTCTTTGTTTTTAATTACTTTATTTTACTGGTTTGATTCTAGGGCCTGGCCAGGCTAAGCTTATGCTATGTCACTTAGCTATACCCTCAGTGCAGAATTTCAAACACACTCTTCCACTCCTTGGGAGGGACGCCTGACATTTCAAAAAGCTGTGCACTCTGAGGCTTGGGGACAGCAGCCTTGGTACCCTTTGGCCCTTGATTCTCAGACCTTTCTTCAGCAGACCCCACCTCCCAGCATCCTTCATGCCTCACATCAGATGTCCTTGGAAACAAGCTAGGCTGATGTTCCATAAAACGCAAGCCAGACTTGGCTGAGTTATCATCCTTTTTTCCTGATAAAAAGAGGGGATGTATTTTCATTACTGGCAGAGCTTTTAGCTGCTGCGGACAATTAAGGCCTGGAAATGCAGCAGTCCATTTCATACTCAGAGAAGATCTGAGGAGGAATCTCACCAAAACCAGGCACTGGAGGAGCCAGAAATCTGGCCATGGTGCCCAACCTTAAAATGCTATGGCATTTTTGTGATGCTGAAGTAAAGCAGTCCAGCTGTTTCCAGCTGCTCTCCTGGTGGGATGAGTCCACTGTTCCCGGTTGCGTGGTTGTTGGCCCCCAGGCCCTTGTTGGCCACCTGCTGGCTTCCTGCCATCTCATGAGCAGGCAGAGGAGGGCACAACAGTAGCAGAAGGAGTTTCCACCTGGCGTCACCTGTAAGATTTACACACTCTTTCTGGTCTTCATCACCTCCTGATTATCTCCTTTACCTCTCTAACCGGACTTTATCTCCAGAATTGGAACTCTGAATCAGGGAGTCACTCATTCCCCCAAAATATTCGATCAGCCGAAAAGCATGCCTGTGGAAGAACAGCACCCTGCCTCCTTTCTTCTTCCTGTCTCTTTTGTTTCTTAAAAAAACAAAAAAACAAACAAAAAAATTTTCAGGCCAGTGTGTTGGCACTTGCCTTTAATCCTAGCGAAGGAGAGGCAGGCGGGTCTCTGTGAGTTTAAGGCTAGCCTGGTTTACATATCAAGGAGCTCCAGGCCAGTGAAGGCTAACATAGTGAGACCCTGTCTCAAAAAATAATTTTAAAAAATGTATTATTATTTCCAAGCAGTGGTGGCATATACCTTTATACTAGCACTCAGGAGGTAGAAGCAGATGGATCTCTGAGTTCGAGGCCAGACTGGTCAACAGAATGAGTTCCAGGACAGCCAGGGCTACACAGAGAAACCCTTTCTCGAAAAAACAAAACAAAGCTGTAGTGGGTAGCCATTCCAGCTTTGATTTGGAAGTTCCAACCCCCATTGAGACTTCAGCAACTGTCACGCCCACAAGGCGGGGCCAAGGGAGGCGCCTGGAGACCTGGGATCTGGATGAGTGGCGCACTCACTCGGTTCCAGGACCTTGGACGGTGAAGGTGGGCCAAGCAGAGCTCCAGAGAACACCGCTGCGATACACCTTCCCCAGACCCCGTGGCCTACCTATCCCTTAACTTGTAAGTTATGCCATTAAATAAATCTCCTTTTAACTATGTGGAGTGGCCATAATAATTTCACCAATATCTGGCACCCAACGTGGGGCAAATTCCAAAGGCCTGGGTGGCTCCCACCCCCAACAAACAAACAAAAAATATATAGTTATTATTATTATTATTATTATTATTATTATTATTATTATTACTATTGGGATGGAGAGAGGGCTAAGCTGTTGTGAGTGCTGGGACTCTCTCAGAGGACCCAAATTCAGTTCCTAGAACCCATGTTAGAAAGCTTAAAGCTGCCTGTACTTCAGCTCCGGGGAAACCAAGGCTCTCTTCTGACCTGATTGTGAGCATGTGCATGCACACCTGAGTGCTTACACACATGCACACACACAGACACACACAAATAAGAATAAATCTTAGAGTTGTGTGTGTATGCATGCTCATGATATAATGTGTATGTGTGAGTGTGTGTGCCACAGTATTCTTCTAGAGGTTCTTTTGTTTCTTTCTTTCCAATGTGTATGTATATATGTGTGTGTGGGTGTGTGTGTATGTGACTATAAGTGTGAGTGTGTGTGTTTGCCATCCAGAGTACAACCTTTAGTGTTATTCTTCAATCTCTGTCCCCATCAGTCTTTTATTTTGTCTTGTTTTATTTTGTTTTGTCCAGTTTTTGAAACAGGGTCTCTTGCTGGTCCAGCATGTTAGGCTAGCCTGCCACCAAGCTTCAAGGACCCACCTATCTCTGTCCTTCTTTTTTTTTTTTTTTTTTTTTTTTTTTTGTGGCTGGAGAGACAGCCGTGGGTGCTGGGAACCGAACTCTTATATTTTTGGTTGTGAGCCTAGCCTTTAACGGCTGAGCCATCTCTCCAGCCCTATCTCTGTCCTTCTATTGCTGGTATCTCCAAGGCCTTTTAGGGTGTTGGAGTTGGGCTTGCCAAACTCAAGAGAGTCATGCTACAGTGTGGGTACTTGACTAATTGAGCCCTCTTCCCAGTCTCCCCGCCCCACCCCTGCCCCAGACAGGGTCTCTCTGTATAGCAGCCCTGGCTGTCCTGGAACTCACTCTGTAGACCAGGCTGGCCTCGAACTCACAGAGATCCACCTGCCTCTGCCTCCTGAATGCTGGGATTAAAGGCATGGGCTTTAAACCAAGCCTGGCTTCCTTTTTGCTTTTAAAATGATGAATTACAACTCTGATTTCCAGCTCCTAGGCGGTGGTTCTCAACCTTCCTAATGCTGCAAACCTTTAACACAGTTCCTCATGTTGTGGTGACCCCTAAGCACAAAATTATTTTCACTGCTACTTCATAACTATAATTTTGCTACTGTTACGGATTGTAATGTAAATATCTGTGTTTTCCAGTGATCTTAGGTGACCCCTGTGAAAGGGTCATTCGACTCCCAAAGGGGTCGAGATCCACAGGTTGAGTGAGAACCTCTGTTCTAGAGGCTGAGACTAGATGGCCATCTCCCACCCTCCCTGCCCTAATTCACCCCAAGCTAGGGAAGCTGTAATTGGAAGGTTGTTGGAAGCAACAAGTTTGTGTATGGTGCGGCTTATTAGTTGCAATCTGCCTTCTCCAAAGAGCAAATGGGGGCAAGAACGGCCTGCATGTCCTCTAGTGAACACAGTGCCGGGCACAGAGTCAGCTTCTGATGCTTGATGAATGGAAGAATGAGTGAATGAAGGCATGTCTGTGTTGGTTTGTTGCTGTTCTCTTGAGTGCCCCTAGCTCCTCTTATCACAACCTAGAAAGTGGAAAGGACTTAAGAGTCGGGGACTGAGTGAGGGTCAGTAGAGGATTGCAATCTGCTACATTATTGCATTTCCCCCTTTAAACCACTTAAGCTCTAGTTCCCTCCTGTTTACTGTTAGAAGTGACTCCAAATCAGCTGTGAGCGCTCTCTCCCCTGGAGGGAGTCGGAAGAGAGCTGGGGTGGTTGTCCGAGTTTATTATCTTCTCCATTACTCAGACGTGTTCCCCTGAGTTTGCACATGATTTTAGTTTAATGCAGTTATTTGTATTAGGCGAGGCTCCAGCTCAGCTAGGCCAGAGTGGGAGGGTCGGGAAGCCAGGGGAGAGCTGATGGAAAAATAAATACCCTGAAGGTTCATGAAGATCTGACCACGGCTTTAATATGAATCAAATTTGTCTAATCTGCTCTCCCCCAGTCAGCATTTCTGCTAGAAATAATTTGTAATTATCAAACTCCAGTTAGGCCAAAAGACTCCTTGCATAGGACTTTGATATCATTAGCAAAAGTTTGGGAATAGAATTTGCATGGCTCTAGGCCTCCCTGCCAGTGACATTCCTGGAGAAGGCACCTTGTCCTTCCTGGCAAAAGAAAACCTAGGGGCATACAGGATCTGGGAACCAGACTTCCAATTCACCGGGGCTGCTGCTCCAGGCTGGCCCAAGCAAAGGTGCTTTCCTGGAATCACGAGAGATTCCGCATCTCAGCGTTTAGGAGCTGAGAGTCAGGGAGTGGCCAGAGAGGGACAGGGCCAAGTGCGTGCTGACCAGTAGCTCCCGGCACTGCCGCAGAGCTGCTCCTTCCCAACTGCCCAGCACCAGTGCGAGTCCCAGAGGTGACCTTGGTGACGTCAGTGTCCCGCAAACTTCAGTGCAGTTTAGTCAAAGCCCTAGTTAAGAAAAAGGTTAAAGCCGGGCTGTGGTGGCACACACCTAGGAGCCCGGTGCTTGCTGCTGGTGACACAGGGGACTCCACCAATGAGACGCAAAAGCTATTGGAGCCAGAACAGGAGGAATGAGGCCCCAAACAGACGAACCAAATGAATGAAGCCAGACACAAAAGACCACAGAGAGCTGGGCGGTGGTGGCGCATGCCTTTAATCCCAGCACTCGGGAGGCAGAGCCAGGAGGATCTCTGTGGGTTTGAGGCCAGCCTGGGCTACAGACCTGGACTGTTTCACAGAGGAATCCTGTCACAAAAAAACAAGACAAACAAACAAACAAAAAGACCACATGGAGTAAAATGTCATTGACAGGAATGTCCAGAAGAGGTGATCCAAAGAGACAGCATGACATTGGTGATTGTCGGAGCTGGGGGCAGTAGGACACTGGGTGACTGCCAACGACACAGGGCTTCTTCCTGGACTCAGGAGATGGCTGCGCAGTCTACACTGTACTTTTCGGAGGCAGGGTTTCTCTGTGTGTAGCCAGAGGCATGCATCACCACCAACCGGCCTACATTGTACATTTAAGAATGGGGACTACTCTGCCTTGGGAATTCTATCTCATCTGAAAAGATAATTTGGGATGAGAAGTCCTGTTTTCCTTCAGACTCAGTCTGTAGAGCAGACGATTTTCTGGAACCAGAGCCTTTCCCACTGACTGGCCAAACCCAACAGCTACTACCCTGCTCCTTCCTCTCCACGGGTGCTGGTCTGTGTTCTGATGATTTCATAACCAGCTCTGGGGAAGTAGGGGGGAAGAGGGGAGGACCCTAAGAAAGAGGGCTAGGACTGGGAAAAGCTTAACTTCCACTCCAGAGCAATAAGGCCCCACCACCATGAAGTCTCCCTGGATTTTCCTTTCTGTAAAGCATTTCATCTGACACACACCATTCTGGACCAAAAGACCTCACGTTGAATCTATTATTGCCTTGTTGCAGTACAGGTCTGACTGTTACAAAGAGCAATTCTGTTTGTTCTAGAGAGTGCACCAGCAGAATTGACATCGCCCCTTTGTCTCTCAGACTCTCTTCCTGCAGATATATGTTGGACATTACCTGCCTCTCACTTCCTAACTTAAATGTAGTCCTAGACCAGGCAAGGTGTGACTTAGATTGGTAATTGCAGCACTTGGGGGGCTGACACCAGAGGATCCAGAATTCTAGGCAATCTGGGTTACACAGCAAGACCCTGTCTCAAAAAAACAAATAAGCTGGGCATGATGGTACACACCTTTGATCCCAGCACTTGGGAGGCAGAGGCAGACTGATTTCTGGGAGTTTGAGGCCAGCCTGGTCTAACATATCGATTTCCAGAACAGTCAGGGCTACATAGAGAGAACCTGTTACAAAAACAAAACAAAACAAAACTAAACTAAACTAAAATAAACTAAAAAAGAAACAATGACAACAACAAAAACAAAAAACAAATAAAAATAAATGTGACCCTGGGTTGGATGTGTAGCTCGGTGGTAGAGTATGTACCAGGGCATACATGAAGCCCTGGGTTTGATTAAGAAAAAGAAAGACAGAAAAACAAAATCTAACTATCAGCAAGTCTCCCAGCCTCCTCAGGGGCATCATTCTCGTTCTGTATTTTTTTTTAACCTAGTTTAGTTTTTTTTCCTGATAAGATTTATTTATTTATTATGTACACAGTGTTCTGCCTGCAGGCAAGAAGAGAGCACCAGATCTCATTATAGATGGTTGTGAGCTGCCATGTGGTTGCTGGGAATTGAACTCAGGACCTCTGGAAGAGCAGCCAGTGCTCTTAACCTCTGAGCCATCTCTCCAGCCCCCATTCTGTATTCTTTATTAAAAGAACTAGGCTGATGTCATCACTGTGGACAAAGTGAGTCCCAGGTCCTGACCCTTGTTCCTTTGGGAATCTAAGGGGAAGTAGCTTGGCATGTTTAAAGTGTTGCTTTGGAATTATAGGTTACTTCCCACTTCTGCTGCTGACCGGCGCTACAGCACACAAAGTATTCAAGCTCCCAGTGCCTCGGCTGCCTTGTACATAAAGTGAGGCAATGACTTCCTCACTCATAGGATTAGCATGATGACTGGATTACTAGTAATATTACACATTGAATGGGGAAAAAAGAAATAAAAAGGAAAGGAAATGATTGGGCCTGGGTTTGGGCACCAGATGAATGAAAAAAAGAAATATAAAGGAAAAGGGCATGACTGCTCCTAGGTATGGTGGAGATAGTTTTTAAAGACATGTGGGAGAGCACAGTCAGAGGCAGGGGCATCTGGAGTGTCCAGAGTGGACATGACTCTGAGCCGTGTGAGGAGTTAGAGGTGGGAAGGGAGAAGGGAGCGAGGGAAACCAGGTGCAGCAGCCAGGAGGCCCAAAAGAGAGAGGGGTAACCTAAATGACTGGATTACATAGGGAAGAACAGCCCAACCCTGGGCTGGAGATGTTCAGGGTGGGGGCAGGGTATGCCAGCCAGAAGGGCCTTGTAACAGGTAGGGACTGAGGGATGTGGGGAGGACCTGGAGGCCAGGTCTGCTTTGATATGTTAAATAGGTACTTCAGCCCTTTGTCCCAGGTTTGAGACCTAACACATACAATCCTTTCTTTCTTTCTGTGTGTATGTGTGTATATGTGTGGGCACATACATGCTATGGCCTCTGTGGGGAAGGAGCTCTCTCCTTTCACCATGTGGGTTCCTGGAATTCATTCAGGTCATTAGGCTTGGAGGCAAATGTCTTTACCTGCTGAGCCATCTCACCGGCCTGAATTATCAATAATACCACATGAAACACTTAGAATTGTAACTGTTACAAAATATGGCATATTATTCGGTCTGCCTTGTATTTTGTTTTATTTTGTTTTTTGAGACAGTGATGGGTGATGGTGCTCTGCATGCTGTGAATGTGTTGCTCCCATTGGTTGATAAATAAAATGCTAATTGGCCAGTAGCCAGGCAGGAAGTATAGGTGGGATAAACAGGTGAGGAGAATTCTGGGAAGAAGAAGGCTGAGGCAGGAGTCACCAGCCAGACACAGAGGAAGCAAGATGTGAAGGCAGAACTGAGAAAAGGTACCAAGCCATGTGGCTAAACATAAATAAGAATAATGGGAGCTGGGCAGTGGTGGTGCATGCCTTTAACTCCAGCACTCAGGAGGCAGAGGCAGGCGGATCTCTGTGAGTTTGAGGCTAGCCTGGTCTACAAAGGGAGTTCCAGGAAAGGCACAAAGCTACACAGAGAAACCCTGTCTCGAAAAACAAAAAAACAAAACAAATAAAAATAAAAATAAAAAAAGAATTATGGGTTAATTTGTGTAAGAGTTAGCCTGAGCTAATGGCCGAGCAGTTTTAATTAATATAAGCCTCTGTGTGTTTACTTGTGTCCAAGCGGCTGCAGGACTGGCAGGTAAGAGAGATTTGTCCTGATCACGGGCCAGGTGGGACACAGAAAAACTTCAGCTACAAGACAGGGTCTCAGGATGTAGCCCTGGCTGGCCTGGATCTTCCTATGTAGACCAGGCTGGCCTGGACCTTGGAGCAGCCTTCCTGCTTCTACCTCCTAAATGTTGGGAATACTGGTATATGCCACCATTGACTAATTGCTGGGATTACTGGTATCTGCCACCATTGACTAATTACTGGGATTACTGGTATCTGCCACCATTGACTAATTACTGGGATTACTGGTATCTGCCACCATTGACTAATTACTGGGATTACTGGTATCTGCCACCATTGACTAATTACTGAGATTATTGGTATATGCCACCATTGACTGGGCCATTCCTTGTTTCAAATGAATTATTTATTTCATTATTGTTCTCTTGGATTTTCGTTTATTCATTTTATCTTATTTTTGAAATGGAGTCTCACATAGTCCAGGCTGTTCTCAAACTTGCTATGTAGGCCCAGGGTGACCTTGAGCTCCTGATCCTCCTGCCTCCACCTCCTGTGCTGGGGTCACATGTGTGAACCACGAGGCCAGCTCTAAATGCTTTGACCACTTTTGCAGAGCCGGGGTTGGGGGTGGGGTGGTGTCATCTCCAGGGTCTAGAGCATGCTAGGATGTGCTCGACCTCTGAGGTGTACCCCTGTAGGTCCTCTTGAGCAACTATACACCCCACCCCTTCCTTTGATCTTGCTGTTCCTACCTGTTTACTCTCTAAAGCATCTCTAAGTCAAGGCTTCACTTAAATCTGGAGGGAAACAGCTCAGACAATAACTTAAAACCGTGTCTGGGGCATGTCACTCATTTAGGTCCCTAGGTCACTGCTACCACTAGGCATCTCTCGGCCACTGCCCATGTTCCTTCTCAATGCTAGGGGATGCTTTGATATGTATCTTTCCACCTCCTCACATCTTCTCACTTTTCCTAGTCCCAAAATCTAAAAACCATTTCTCTCCAATCCTTATAATGGCCCATCTAAGCCCTATATGAACAGGTAAAGATTTATCTTTCACATACAAGGAGGCCTTGGAGGTAGTTTCCTAACAAAGAGTTTTCTCTTAGTGTCAGGACCCAAAGACACACGAGAGGCCCAGGATGCAGGAAAGGTGCCCTGTACAGTAGTACCTAAGAGGGAAGGTCCCTGTGGAAAGTATTGTACCCTCAGAAGCCCTCTCTAGGTAAACACTTGCCAGAGCCACCCAAGTGAAGCCAGCCTCCTGTTACCTGCTCAGCACAGTTCACTGCTAAACCCGGAAGATGGGGAGTAACTGTTTTCCAGAGGTGCTACATTAGCCTGTTGTGGAAGCAGCTTCCTGAGGCCTGACTTTCTTCAGGCATTGCATGGGGCTTGTTCTCTAGCTGCAGAAGAAAGCAGCAGAGGTAATTTATGCTAATTTTTCCCTTTCTGGTCCATTAACTTTTGTGATGTTAATATATCTTGTGTGGAGCTTCCTGTTGGCATAAGCCTTTTACATCCACAGGGTGCTACTGGGGCGGGGGGTGGGGGGTGGGGGTGGGGGCGGGGCGGGAGGATAGGGGTAGGGGATGGGAGAGCTGCTCATACCACCTCCAGGGTGTTTGCCTGATCAGCCTGCCCTTGTTCCAAATGCCTGTGAATGTACTACAGAAGAAGATGTGGGTGTTGTTCAGCTTTCTATTATGGCCTCACATTGGAATGCCAAAATGTTGTTGGTTGTTTTTTACTTTCTGGGCTCTTTGACTATTTTTTTTTTTTTTTTTTTTTTTTGTTTTTCGAGACAGGGTTTCTCTGTGTAGCTTTGCGCCTTTCCTGGGACTCACTTGGTAGTCCAGTCTGGCCTCGAACTCACAGAGATCCGCCTGGCTCTGCCTCCCGAGTGCTGGGATTAAAGGCGTGCGCCACCACCGCCCGGCTACATGGAGATGTATTCTTATTTATGAATGCTCGGCCTTAGCTTGGCTTGTTTCTTGCCAGCTTTTCTTAACTTTAATTTATCCCTTCTACCTTTTGCCTTTAGTTTTTACCTTTCTCTATTTCTGTATACCTTTTTTTCTTACTCCAATGCTGGTTGTGTAGCTTGGTGGCTGACCCCTGGTATCCTTCTCCTTCTCTCACTCCTAGATCTCTCCTCCCAGTTTTCTCCTTCTATATATTCTCTCTGCCTGTCAGCCCCACCTATCCTTTCTCCTGCCTTGTTACTGGCTGTTCAGTTCTTTATTAGAACATCAGGCACAGTAACACAGCTTCACAGAGTTAAACAAATGCAACATAAACAAAAGTAACCCACCTTAAAATAATATTCTACAACTTGTGGGAGTTCAACTGAAAGTGTTTTGATTTTGTTTTTTGTGTAAAAATTTAACAGTCTTCAGCCGGGCGGTGGTGGCGCACGCCTTTAATCCCAGCACTCGGGAGGCAGAGCCAGGCGGATCTCTGTGAGTTCGAGGCCAGCCTGGACTACCAAGTGAGTTCCAGGAAAGGCGCAAAGCTACACAGAGAAACCCTGTCTCGAAAAACCAAAAACCAAAAAAAAAAAAAAAAAAAAAAAAAAATTTAACAGTCTTGCTGTATAGCCCAGGCTGGCCTCCTGAGCCCCTACCTCAGTCTCCTCAGTGCTGGGATTACAAATCAGAGTTAATCTCAGCAGTGGGTCCTGAAACTCCAAGTGGGCAAAGGCCCCTGGGCAGGTTCTATCTAGGGTCCTTGGAGCCAGGCTACAGGAAGTTTGGTTGGTACAATGCACTGATGAGGATCTTGAAGCTGGGCAATTAGCAAATACCGTGTGAGCATCTATAGCATACTAAATTTCTGTCCTGAGGGGGCAGGGTATGGAATTCACGAACCGATAAAACATAATTTTTGCTTTAAAGGTCCTATTATGGGTTGTTGAAGATGATGGAGATCCAATTGTAGTCAGTTCTGGCGTGAGGTGAAATGTGTGAACCTAAAAAATCACCAAGGTATGCAAAATTCCTCAGGGCATGTGAAAAAAGTGGAGTCAGGGCACAATTCTGAAAAGATTCATCAATGACACACAAAGATTTAAAAAAGGCTAAAAACCTGAAAAGCATGTAGCATAACTTTACAGAAGGTAAATCATCAAGCCAGCTGTGGCGGTTCCTGCCTGCAATTCCAGCACCAGGGAGGCACAGGCAGGAGGATCATGAAGTCAGGGCCAGCCTAAACTTTAAACTCCTCTTCAAAAGTGCTGGGATTGCAGGCAGGCACCTTGCCCAGCCCAGCAGGATTTCCCATATTTCCTGGGTGCTCCCAAGTGTTGGGATTAAAGGCATGCGCCACCACCACCTGGCGCACTTCACCTTTTTAAACAAACATATTATTTTATACAGATATAGATATGTAAATACAACATCGAGTTCAGTGGTCCTTCAGCATTTTCCACTTAAATTTTTTCTTTTTTTTTTACATAAAAACAGGTTATAACTGGGCGGTGGTGGCCCACAGCACTCTGGAGGCAGAGCCAGGCAGATCTCTGTGAGTTCGAGGCCAGCCTGGTCTACAGAGTGAGATCCAGGACAGGCACCAAAACTACACAGAGAAACCCTGTCTTGAAAAACAAAACAAAAACAAAAACAAAAAACAAAACAAAACAAAACAAAAAACAGGTTATAATTTCAAAGTCCAGAGTTATTTGAAACTGGGAAATATTTTCTCTGTAGAAAATAGTAAAAATGATATCATTTCCCAATAAGCCCTTTTAAGCCAAATAATAGCTGAATTATACATATAAATATTAATTAGATTCTGGGATACAGAAGAAACCTATCTTCATCTGTTCAGAGAGCTATGTTTTACTTAAGTTGTGTAAGTGAGATTCCTATTCATCTTCCCTTTCTTAATTACTGTTATACCCAGATCACGACCCCAAAGAGACCATTGAAGACTGTGGATGTCCAGAATGCAACAGCAAGGTTTATTCTATAGATACAAGTCCAGACAGGGAACTCGTTCCTACACCCAATACAGTGAGGCAGAGAGGAGTTGCTCTTTCTTTGTGAGGCTAGCTATTTAAAGGCAAAAACCACAAGCCCTTCAGGGCGGTTGGGGGGGGGAGGTTGGGGGTTTTGCACGGGTGCAACTCGGATTCGTTTATTTTTATTTTTGAAGATCTCTGTTCTCTTTTAATTGGGTGAGGGTGTGTAACCTTTGAATTTACTGGTTGGGGTTACAATTATCATTTTGGGGGCAGTCTGGCACAAGTCCCAGGCTTTGTCCTTGAGCTGCCATGGGGGCTGGCTGGCCTAGCATGTACTGACTGTGGGGGCTGGCTCAATGGTCCAGGCTCTGTCCTTGACTCATGCACACAACTCTAAGTTGGTGAGGGGTCCCAGACAGTAAACACCTGGATGAACTTTGAGCAGTCAGAGTACGTGCAGAAAGGGAGCTACTGCAAGGACTATGTCTTTTGTTCACAGCCCTCCCAGAGACTGCTTGCTCAGTCTCAGGAAACTGAAATTGAGGCCTGATCTCTGAGAGAAGACTGAGCAGCCTGTTATGGCATCTGCTTGGTCCTTTCAATTACCATTTATATTTAAGCTAGGTGTGGTAGTTCACGCCTGTAATCCTAGTTTTCTAGAAAGCTGAGGCAGGAGGATGGCATAAATTCAAAGCCAGCCTGAGCTATAGAGTTAGACTGTCTAAAAAAGAAGTGTGTGCGTGTTGGGGAGTTGGGAGATGGTTTAGCGTGTTAGACCACTTGCCGCTCAAGCAGGAGGACCTGGGGTCAAGTCTCCAGCACTCTATAAAAACCTGGGTGTGGCCACATCTTTGTAACCCCAGAGATGTTGGGGGTGGAGCCAGGAGGACCCCTGGGGCTTTCTGGCTGCAGGCAGGCCCAGCTCTCCTGTCTCAAGGGAGTGAGGCAGTGTCAGAGTGCAGCATCTGGCTTCCTCCTCTGGCTTCTGGCTATGTGAGACCTTGCCTTAAAAAAAAAAAAAAAAAGTTGTGGAGTAATTGTCACATGGTAAGAGCTCAGAAAATGTTCATTTCCCTTCCTTCTGAATTGGCCAAAGCCATCCTGGGACCCACCTGTGGTATATGACTGAACGTCTCCTCAGGCTTGACCTGGATTCT
This sequence comes from Peromyscus eremicus, assembly GCF_949786415.1. Classification (NCBI taxonomy): domain Eukaryota; kingdom Metazoa; phylum Chordata; class Mammalia; order Rodentia; family Cricetidae; genus Peromyscus; species Peromyscus eremicus. The sequence continues at coordinate 24,161,857 of NC_081435.1, forward strand.
TCACAGGCTTTTTCTTCCCGGCATTAATTCTAAGCACCTGCTCGTTATTAAAGCAAATCTCTCTTTACCTAGTACCTTGTGATTCGAACAAGCAGCTGTAAATAGAAAGTATGCTCCCTATGACGCAGCACTATTGGCATTTTGCTCTTTAAAGGTTAATGGCCAGGGTTGTGCCTTTGGAAACCTTGGCTGGCCGTGCTCAGCAGACGTCATTGCAAGAGCTGGGGCTGAAACACAGGGTGGTGGTGGCAGCGGTGGCGGTGGGGTCAAAGGTCTGCAAAGCGGAGTGGTGAATTTCTGTAAAGAGAATAGCAATAATCTGGAGGGGGGAGTAATGACTGGACATTGGAGGCCTCCAGCCAGAGAGTAACAGGGCTGTGGCTTCAGTCTGGCTTATTCATGGACCAGTTTCTTACTGCAGATCTTTCTGGACAGCAAGAGCTCCTGAGAGGACTTGCTGAGATAATTTGGTGCCTGATCATGCTTCAGTTGCAATTTATTTAAAGTTGACAACAGGGTTCCTGTCTTTTGCAAGCAGATTCCCAGCACTTGAGTCTCCTCAGGCGAGATTTTTTTCCTTTTTTTTTTTTTTTTTTCTTTTTCTTTTTGGTCTTGATGAAAAAGAAGTTAAATTTCACGCTTATTATAGCACCTGGCACCTGACAACCCCCGGAGGCTGTATAAAGGCTAATGAAATGGAACCCTCAGCTCTACTGTAAACAGGGAAGAGGAGAGACCAGACCCCTCACCCCTTCTCCACGGGAAACAAAGGGTCACACCTGCCTCACCTCTGTACCACAAGTAGCTAACTGCAAAGAGCTTGTGACTGGTCCTCAGGGAGGACTTGGCTCAGAGTATCTCTTGGATGGCAGGATCTGCCTGAGAAATGGGTCGGTAAGGCTCCAGAGGCCTGAGCTGTTGCAAATGAGGTGCCCCACCCAGGTTTCCTTCGGCTTTCTACCTCAGATTACAACATGTCAAGGATGCCGGGCTCATCTTTGCAAATGCCCCCGGGGACTAAAGTGTACCTGCAGGTTGGCCCTGGGATTTGGGGTGTGGTTTTACCGACAAGTATTAACGGTGTGATACCCTGCCACCTGCCCCTGTCCGGCCAATCCCTCATCTCATGCTTGACTGGGTGGGAAAATCACAGGCCTTATGTTTTTATGTTTTGTTTTGCTGGGTTTTTGTCTGTTTGTTTGTTTTGAGTCAGGATCTCTCTATGTAGCCCTGACTGGCCTCAAACTCACAGAGATCCTTCTGCCTCTGCCACCCTCCCAAGGGCTGGCATTAAAGGCATGTGCCTTTTTTTAAGGTTTCACACTCACCATTCAGCTGACTGGCTGGATAGAGAGTCTTTGGACTCTGCCTCCCTGGCTTTGTGCTGACAGTCACACACTGCTACACTTGGCTTTTTTTTTTTTTTTTTTTCAGGGATTTTTACTAATTTATGTGCATTGGTGTTTTGCCATGGGTGTCGGGTCCCCTGGAACTGGAATTACAGTCAGTTGTGAGCTGCAATGTCAGTGCTGGGAATTGGACCTGTGTCCTACGGAAGAGTAGTCTCTTAATACTGAGCTATGTCTCCAGCCCCTGCACCTGGCTTTTGAAGTGAGTGCTGGGGATCCGAACTCAGGTCCTCATGCTTGTGTGGCAGACACTTTACCAGCTGAGCCAGCTCCTCAGTCCTTCTCTTTGCTTTTCTTTTGTTTTTTTGAGAAAGGTTTTCCTATATAGCCTAGGTTGAACTTGGAATCCTCCTGCCTCAGCTTCCCAAGTGCTGGGATTACAAGTGTTTCCATGTAGTTCTCTTTCTGTCTTATCTCCTTCTCTGGAATACACTGAAATCTGGATAAATGGTACTTAATGACAAATCTTAGGGTCATGTCCTGGGGTCGGTGGGAAGTTCAATATCTCTAGGTTTTCATGTTTCATGGAATAAAAAAAATTGCAACAAAAGGGGACTCCAAAGCTGGGATGGTGGCACATACCTGTGGTCCCAGTACTCAGGAGGTTGAGGCAGGAGGATTGTGAGTTAGAGGCCAACCTGAGTTACATAGTAAGACCCTGCCTCAAAAGTATAAAATAATTGAGGGGCTGGAAAGATGATCCAGCGGTTAAGAGCACTGGCTGCTCTTCCAGAGGACGCAGGTTCAATTCTCAGCACCCACATGGCAGCTCACAACTGTCTGTAATTCTAGTCCCAAGGGATTTGACACCTTCACACCAATGCATATAAAATAAAGTTTAAAAAATATTTTTTTAAAAAAAGTATAAAATAATTGAAAATGCAAGGCTGAGGTCTTGGTACTGAGATTCTGGCCCAGTGATTCAGCTCTAAGAATATGCAATTCTGTGCTACAGCACCGAGATAAATCAGTATTTGAGTGCACGCTTCCTCTAGGACCGCCAAGAAAACCTCCCTGGGAAGTGTTTGCATAGTTGATGGAAAAAGCAATCCAGTGAGGCAGAGAGATTGAATTAGAGGAGACTGAGGAAGCTGCCAAGTTTGGGGCCCACTCAGTGAGCAGGAATTCCAAATTTAAAACCTAACTGTAACCTTTGCAGGCCTAAGTTCCATTTATTCTTGGCAAGCTACCGTCTTTTGTTCATGGAGAGAGGGGAAGCTTTAAGGGACTCGGAGAAAAACCTCTCTCACAGTAGATCACTCTCACAGAGGCACAGGGAGGGGGGTTTGCAAACGAATAAGGGAATTATGGCTTCTTTTTTTCCTTTGAGTTGTATAAGGGAACATAAATTAAGGGGGGGGAAATGCCAAGGGAGAGAGTGGTACGCAGCCTCTCAGCCTGTGACGCCACAGGAGATGCTGTCAGGAAGGTGGACAATGGGACCCAGGAAACAAGCAGAAGAGGCAGGACACTGAGGAGGGAGGGCACAGGTGAAAACTGACTCATTCTCATGGAACACATTGTAGCATGACAGTTTGAGAAACAGACATTGTTGGCCATGCCTGTAATCCCCAGCACTCAGGAGATAGAGGCAGGAGAGCTACCATGAGTTTCAGGCCAGCCTGGGCTACAGGAGTACATAGTTACATAGTGAATACCAGGTCAGCCAGAAATATATAGTGAGACACTGTCACACACACACACACACACACACACACACACACACACACACACACGGGTGGGGGGTTTGAGAGAGAGAGAGAGACTGAGATTTATTTTACAGAGTTCCTGAAGGTCATACACTAGAGAGCAAGGCAGTTCTGAGGTGGCACTGTCTGGGGCTGCAGCTATCAGAAAGCTTCACTGGGCCAGGCGGTGGTGGCGCACGCCTTTAATCCCAGCACTTGGGAGGCAGAGGCAGGTGGATCTCTTTGACTTCAAGGCCAGCCTGGTCTACAAAGCGAGATCCAGGACAGGCACCAAAGCTACACAGAGAGACCTTGTCTCGAAAAAAAACAAAAAAGAAAAGAAAAAAAAAAAGAAGAAGAAAGAAAGCTTGACTGGAGGATTCACTCCTTAGTCATGGACATGATTTGTTACAAGTCTCAATTTCTTCATAGAGGTGTGTATTAGGGTTTTTATTGCTGTGATAAACACCATGGCCAAAACCAGTGTGGGGAGGAAAGGATTACACTTCTAGATAACTGTCTTAGTCACTGTTCTACTGCTGTGAAGAGACACTATGACCACGGCAGCTCTTCTGAAGGACTTCATTTCACTGGGCTGGCTTACAGTTTCAGAGGTTTAGCCCATTATCATCATGGTGGGGAGCATGGAGGCAGGCAGGCAGACATAGTGCTAGTGAGGTGGCTGAGAGGTCTACATCCAGTTCCACAGGCAGCAGGAAGAGAGAGCCATTTGAGCCTGGCTTGGGCTTCTGAAACCTCAAAGCCCATGCCCAGTGACACACTTCCTCCAACAAGGCCACACCTACTCACAAGACTATATCCCCTGATACTTCTCAAGCAGTGCCACTCCCTGATGACTAAGCATTCAAATATATGAGCCTATGGAGGCCATTCTTATTCAAACCACCACAGTAACAGTCCATCATTGAAGGAAGTCAGGGCAGGAACTCAAGACAGGAACCTGAAGGCAGGAACTGAAGCAGAGGCCATGGAGGGGTGCTACTTACTGGCTTGTTCTCCATGGCTTGCTCAGCCTGCTTTCTTATAGCACCCAGGACCACCAGCCCAGGCGTAGCACAATCCACAGTGAGCTAGGCCTTCCCACAACAATCATCAATCAAGAAAATATACCACAGGCTTGCCTGATAACCAATCTGGTGAGAGCATTTTCTCAGGTTGAGGTGTCTTCTTCCAAAGTGACTTTAGCTTGTGTCAAGTTGACATAAAATTAGTAAGTCAGCACAAGGTGAATCCCAGAACAAATGATGATGATGGAGAAAGAGAGAGATCTTTTATTTGTTTTCTAAGATTTAAATAAATTTTATGTGTATGTGTGTGTGTGAGTGCACCAAGTGCATGCAGGTGCTAATGGAGGACAGAATAAGGCATCAGTCCCCTGCAACTGGAACAGAGGGTTGTGAGCTTCCTGATGTTGGTGCTAGGAACTGAACCCAGGTCCTCTCCAAGAGCAGCAAGGGCTCAACCACTGAGCTATATCATCAGCCCTTATTTTTTCATTTTTAATTGTGTGTGTCTGTGTATGGAAATGTATATGTGTGAGTGCACACATCTGTGGAATCCAGAAAAGGGCACTGGATCCCCTGGAGTTGGAGTGACAAGTGGTTCCAACCGGCCTGATAGGAGCCCAGTTCCTCTACAGGAATAGTGCTCAGTCTGAGACCTCATGGGATGCTAACCTCATTAGGTATGCAGGCGGTGTATACAGATATGCAGGTAAACATTCAAATGCATGAAATAAAAATAAATAACTCCCTCAGGCTAATCTTAGAAGAGACATAACCTTATTTCTTCTCTATTCTCTCGGTCACATAGATCAACTCTGGCAGTGTGTGGAACTGCACCAGATGTGTTTACCAGGGGGTGGAGATGGATGGACACTGAGTACCACAGATGGGAAGGGCACCGAGTTCAGTACAGTTGGTGGTTCTGGGATCCTGTTTGCTGTCTGGGTTAGAAAGGGGCAATCATCAAAGACAGCTCCGATGGCCATAGGCTGTAAATTCTGAGAATGGTAGGCGTGTGTCTTACTTTTTCCTGGTCCTCTGGTGCCTGGCCCACATCTGGTATATAGTATGGAAAGCCCTCCACACATGTTGCTGAGAAGGGAGATGTGTAGGAAAATGCAGAAGCAAAGAAGCAAAACTGGTAAACTGGGTTAGGGTTTGAGATCTAGATCTGGTTGGTGGTGTCCGTAATTCTAGCACTCTGTAGGCAGAGGGAGGAGGATGGGAAATTTAAGTTTCAGGCCACTCTGAGGATGAGATTCTCTCAACTGAGCAACATCAGCAACAAAAAGGGCTGAGTTTGGACTCTGGAGCCTGGACTTTGTTTCCTGGGTGACAGGAAGGTCACGCCTACAGCTGAGTAGGGGCACACATCGTCCCCAGGTGTGTGCTAGCTCTTGCTGCTTCCTCTGCCTTTAGTAACTGCTCATCATGCAAGGAGATAACTGATAAGAGAAGAACCTCTGAAAAAGCAGGGTGTGTGTGTGTGTGTGTGCGTGTGTGTGTGTGTGTGTGTGTGTGTGTGCATGCACGCATGTGCACAAACTCACCTGTTAGAAGGAGGCCAGTCTCCAGCACACATCCAGAGAAAATGAATGCATGGAAATTTGGAGACATTTTTGGGTGGCAAACAGGGATGTTTAAGGCAACAGAGACAAGGAAGAGGCTGAGCTCTGTTCTGCTTTGACTGTTCTGGGAGTGATGTCAGGGTAGGGCTATTTACATGGAGAATGTGAACGCTCTCCAAGTAAAGGGAACAGACTGGAAAGGCTTTTGAGTTGTAGCAGATGTACTGATCAGCTAGAGTCCTTCCAGGTTCCCGGGCCCCCTGCCTGCCAGACACTGCTCACTGCAAATCTGGGTGCCTGCTGAGGCTTTGCTCTGGCCACCGGAAGATTGGTTTGTGTACAGAGAAAGAAGGAAGTGCCAGAGTTAAAGACTCAGCTCTGTGCTCTCTATCAGTGATGGAATTGGTGGTGGGGAGGTAAATGCCCAGATTCCTTCCCCCTCAGCCGGGCTACCTCTGAGGCATGTCCTGCATTGCCTTCCAGAGTTCCCCCAGTAGATCTAGGCTCTGGTTAACTTTTTCACGTTTCTTTATTTTGAGGGGATAGTATTGCTGTGTTGCTCAGGCTGGCTTTGAACCTGGAATTCTCTTATCTTAAAAGTGTTGAGATTACAGGCATGTGTCACCACGGTTTCCTTCGTTCCCTCCGTCTTAGGTCTCCACGCTGTGATGAAACATCATGACCAAAAGCAACTTAGGGAGGAGAGGGTTTATTAATCTTACAGCTTGTGGTACATCATCCAGGGAAGTCAGGGCAGGAACTGAAGCAGAGACCCTGTAAGAGCGCAGCTTGCCACCCTGGGCTTACTCAGCAGGCTTCCTCCTCCTCCTCCTCCTCCTCCTCCCCTTCTTCTTCTTTTATTACTTTATTTTATGTGCACTGGTGTGAAGGTGTCAGATCTCCTGGAACTGGAGTTACAGACAGTTGTGAGCTGCCATGCGGGTGCTGGGAATTGAACCTGGTCCTTTGGAAGAACAGCCAGTGCTCCCAACCCCTGAGCCATCTCTCCAGCCCTTGGCAGGCTTCTTAGACAACCCAGGACTACCTGCTCAGGAGCAGCCCCGCCCACACTGGGCGGCTGTGTTGAGTCATCCTGGGAACTGACTTTTCACTTTCAACTTTCACTTTTCGCTCCTAGGGAGAGCTGAGACATGGGCTGTCCTGGGTGTGTGGCACTGGAGAACACTCAGACCTCTCCCTTTATGCCAACCTGTGGAACTCTGGACACACTGTATCTGATCTGACTTCTTCATATTTTAGAGGCTGAAATATGAGGCTGGGGCTTGGAGGTAGCCTTGGTTTAAATGTCAGCAAAGGCCAATCTAGCCCTCTGGGCTCTTTGGAGAGATAAGGCCAGGCCTACACATGTGATCAGCCAAAGTATGTGGGGTTGGCTGAGGATAAAAGCTCTCTGCCCTTTCCCCTAGAGCAGCCTTTGGGTTTCATGGCTCCTGGAATTCACTAGAAAAAAAGGCTGGGTTTGCTGCTCCCATGAGTTGGGAGGCAGTCTTCAGTACACCAAGGAAACCTGAAAGGGAGAGGGGTAAGCTCAACCACAGCCTGAGATCACTTTTGGGTGGATAGACTGTGTGTTCATACACACACACACACACACACACACACACACACACACACACACGTTCAATGCATTCATCTACACTCCTTATTAGACCCACAGGATGCCAGACCCATCCTGAACTCTGTGGCTATCCTGATAAACAAAGCTTCTGCCTCGCACGTCAGCCTGCTGCTGGCTCCGGAAGTCACTGGTTCCTCAGTAATGACGCAATCAATGTTCTGTTCCGAGGGGCCAGTAACAATTACTCGGGCAGCAGAGGTATGCAGACATGCCTCTCCGGCTGTTGCCCCTGCGCTGGATGGGTATACAGGGGCAGAAAGTCTACAGAATGCCTACGGCTCTCCTTCACACCCCTTTCAAGTTCCTGACCCCAAGGAAGGGTGTTCCTTTTACACACCCGGGCAGTGTTTATTGCCTTTGCAGTTCCTTCACATAATGAGTAGGACTTGGACGTGACAAATTCTTTCCAGACTGGTGGCGCAGGCTACGTAGGACAGGTTGTCCTGAAGTTCACTATCTGGCCATGGTTGGCCTGGCACTTGGTGTGTAGAACACACTTGCCTGGAATTTGCTATGTAGACCAGGCTGGCCTAAGGTGGCCTTGAACTCAGGATATGCCTGTCTCTGCCTCCTGAGTTCTGGGGTTAAAGGTGTGCACCACCATGCCTGGTGTTTTAATTGAGTGTGTACTTGTGGGCATGGTACCTGTGGGGAAATCAGACAACCTTGGCTATTGGTTGTCAGGCGTCATCTTCCTTTTGTTTTAGACAGGGTCTCTCATTGGCCTGGAACTCTGCCCCATAGTCTAGGCTGGCTGGCCTGTGAACTTCCAGGGGTACATTTGTCTCTGCCCTCCACCTCAGTCACCAGATTAGAGGCAAAAAATGTCTACCAAGAGCCTCATAGCCCAAGAGGTGCCTTTTTATTTTTTTGTTTTTTCTCTCTCGTGGGTTTTGTTTTGCTTTGTTTTTTTTTTGTTTGTTTGTTTGTTTTTTGTTTTTTGTTTTTGAGACAGGGTTTCTCTGTGTAGTTTTCGTGCCTGTCCTGGATCTCACTCTGTAGACCAGGCTGGCTCAAACTCACAGAGATCCTCCTGGCTCTGCCTCCTGAGTGCTGGGACTAAAGGCTTGCGCCACTGCCGCCCGGCTCTCTCGTGTTTTATTTTGTTTTTTAATTTTTTTAAAGATTTATTTATTTATTACAATATACAGTGTTCTGCCTGCATATGTCCCTGCAGATCAGAAGAAGTCACCAGATCTCATTACAGATGGTTGTGAGCCACTATGTGGTTGCTGGGAATTGAACTTAGGACCTTTGGAAGAACACCAGTGCTCCTAACCTCTAGCCCCCTCTCTGTGTTTTTTTGAGACAGGGTTTCTTTATGTAGTCCTGGCTGTCTGGGAGCTAACTATATAGACCAGGCTAGCCTTGAGCTCCTCCTGCCTCTGCTGGGATTAAAGGTTGCCCCACCACACCTGGTCCATGCCTGGCTTTTTATGTGCTGGAGCCCTAAACTCAGGGCCTCATGCTTACAAGGCAACAACGTCATAAACTAAGTTGTCTCCTCAGTCTCTTTGCTTTTTAAACTCATCATGTGACCCAGGCTGGCCTTCGATTTAGGGCAATCCTCCTGTCTCAGAGTCCTGAGTGCTGGGATTACAGGCATGCTCTGCTATGGCTCCCACTGTTAACTAATGTCTACCAAGAGCCTCATAGCCCAAGAGGTGCCTTCTTGAAGTGGCTGAGGAGAAACAGCTCTCTGGACACAAGCTGTGGTGTTCATCATCCCCAAGGCTCGCAACTGCTCTGCAGTCACATGGAGCTGGACAAAGACTGCATTCTTTCTCTTCCTCAGCTTCTGAGGACTTAGACGCTGATCTCAGGCTCTTGAGTGACAGGGCCATTACGGCTGTCCCTTTTGACACTGATGGACAGATGACGGTGAGGTACCTTGAGTCCTGTTCACTTGTTCCATGGCCACCCTATTAACCCTGTGGCCATGTAGGGCCCCTGGGATCAGGTTATGTGGCCAGGACACTTTTATAATTCCCAGAGGAGACTAACGCCATCCAGTCTTCTGTGTCAAAGGCTTTCTCACATGTGGTTCTTCCTCCATAACCCATTTTTTTGTTGTTCTTTGTTTTTTTGTTTTGTTTCTGCCTCAGGCACATTTTCTCTTTAATTTTTTGGAACCCAAATATAAGGGAAATCTCATTTGCTCCATTCTGACTCACTTACAATTAAATACACTTGTCCCCATCTGTGTCTGTATACATCTGCATACATTGAGCTATAGCATCACCCTTAATTTTGGAAAATGATGTGGCTGCTGTTATATTTTTATCCCGACTACCAAATTGGCTGTGAAGTCCAGTGGGCGTTCACCCACCCAGTGATGACCCACTCAGGCCTGTCTCTTGGGGAGGTGCTTTTCTTCCACAGACAGGACCTACAGACCCTCGGGCAAGACTGGCATCTGTGACTGCCTGGCTTAGGTGGGAGCTGGGCTTGCAGATTCTGAAGAAGGGTGACATGGACATAGTGATGCCAGGTCCCTGTGGCCCAGCCCCCGCCTAGCCAGACGAGCGGAGCAGACTTCATCGTTCACAGGGATGTGGCAGTGCCTGCCTCCCCTCTGTGCCTAAAAATACCACCGTGGTTGTCTCAAAAAGTTAAACAACACCTTACATTGGAAAGATACATGTAGTGAGACAGAGGTGCCCTTCAGCACACTTGAACCTTTGTATTATTATTTCATTGAATACTTTTGTTTCTATAAATATGCTACAGTAGAACTTGCCTGGTGAGAATCACAGGATTCAGGAAATAAAGTATCAACTACTTCCCATAAAAAAATACAAAAATAAAAAGAAGACAGGGCTGAAGAGAAGGCTCAGCTGTTAAAACGTTAAAACCATTTGCTGTTCTTCAGAGGACCTGAGTTCAACTGCAGCATCCATGACAGGTGGTTCAGAAGTTCCTGTAACTTCAGATCCAGGCGGTGTGATATCCTCTTTTGTACTCTGAAGGTACCCATACTTACCTTCACACACACACACACACACACACACACACACACACACACACACACGCGCGCGCGCGCGCGCGCGCGCGCGCGCGCACACACACAAACACATGTGTACAAAAAATTTAAAAATATATATATATTTTGGTTTTTCAACACAGGGTTTCTCTTTAGCCCTGGTTGTCCTGGAACTCACTCTGTAGACCAGGCTGTTCTGTCTGCCTCTGCCTCCCAAGTGCTGGGATTAAAGGCATGTGCCATCACCACCCAGATAAACAAACAAACAAATAAATCTCTTAATTAACAAAAAATTTTTTTTCCAAGGGAGGGTTTGTCTGTGTGATAGCCCTGGCTGTCCAGGCTGGCCTCTACCTCCTGACTGCTGAGACTAAAGGTGTGAGCCACCAAGCCCGACTTGAAAATATTTTTCAAACAGTTTATTTTGATCATATTCTTTTCCCTCCTCCAACTCCTCCCATATTCTCCCTACCTTCCTCCCCACACAACTTCATGTTCTTTCTCTCTCTTTAAAAACAAAAAACAGCCGGGCGGTGGTGGCGCACACCTTTAATCCCAGCACTCGGGAGGCAGAGGCAGGTGGATCTCTGTGAGTTCGAGTCCAGCCTGGGCTACCAAGTGAGTCCCAGGAAAGGCACAAAGCTACACAGAGAAACCCTGTTTCGTCGAAAAACCAAAAAAAAAAAAAAAAACCAAAAAACAAACAAACAAACAAAACCCAAAAAAAACAAAAAAACAAAAAAAACAAAAAACAAAAAATGAGAATCAAAACAAAGACCAATTAGACAAAATGAAACAAAAAGCACAGGAAAAAATATGAAGTCCAATTGGTGTGGGCATGGGACCCGTCCTGGGGTATGGCCAACACACCTAATGACACTCCATTAGAGGAAAGGGATTCTTCCTTCTCGGCAGGGATCAATTGCGAACAGCTTCTTGCTTAGGAGGGGGAATTTGTCTGCTTTCCCTCTCAGTGCTGGAATCTGTCTGGTCTGAACCTGTGTGGGTCCTGGGGGTGCTGTCATGGTCTCTGTGCGTTCATATGTCTGTCAGTCCCGTTATGTCTGGAAGATGATGTTTCCTTGGAGTCAGTCACCACATCTTGCTCTTACAATCCTTCTACCTTCAGCATAGATCCCTGAGCCTTGACCGGAGGGGTTTCATAAAGTCATCCCATTAAAGACTGAGTGCTCCCAACTCTCTCACTCTCTGCCCACTGTGCAGTTGTGGGGCTCTGTGATGATTACCATCTACCGCAAGAGCTTCTCTGATAGGGGCTGAACAATGCACTTGATCTATGGGTACAGCAGCACATCATTGGGAATCATTTTATTATTATTCTTTAGCAGAATAATAGTGGTGGGCTTTTCCCCTATGGCCCTGTAGTCTCACATCTTCAGCCAGGATAGCAGTGTTTGCAGTGGGTTCTATCTCACAGACTGGGCCTTAATCTAATTTAAAAAGTGATTGGTTACTCCCATAACCTGTGTGTCATTACTGCACCACTAAATCTTCAAAAAAAAAAAAAAAAAAAAAAGAGTTGGGCCTGAAGTGGGGTGTAGCTCAGTGATAAATAAAACCCTGGGTTCCAAAAAAAAAAAAAAAAATCAAACAATATTTGAGGGGCTAGAGAAATGGCCCAGTGGTTATGTTTTTGCAGAGGACCCAGGTTAAATTCCCAGCACCCACATGGTGGCTCACAACTATCTATAACTCCATTTCCAGGGGATCAACACCCTCCTCTAACCTGCAACAGACAGACACCAGGCACATGTCCTACACATACATACAAGCTGTCAAAAAACACACACAAATAAATAAAAATTATCTTTAAAAACCCCCAATATTTGAAGCAATACTTACTCTTTGCTGTCCTACAATCTTTTCTTGGGAAATATGGAAAGGGGAGTGTTGCTGCTGATAAACAGTCAAGACAACTAAGGGGAAAGGTGGGCTTCTGTATCTTCTTCCCTGCATCACTTCCAAAACCATGGAGAATTAACTGCACCCCGATGAAGAGAGAGTTTGGGATGGTACCAGAATTTATTCTAGAGTCTTCCAGTGGCTCCAGGTTTCTTTGGGCTGAGAATCCATGAGAACAAAATACAAGTCATTTTACCCAGTGTCTTTTTTTTTTTTTTCCAGGTTTTCAAGATAGGGTTCCTTTGTGTAGTCCTGGCTGTCCTGAAACTCACTCTGTAGACCAGGCTGGCCTCGAACTCAGAGATCTGCATGTCTCTGCCTCCCAAGTGCTGAGATTAAGGGCTTGTGCCATCACATCCAGCTGTCTTCTTGATGCTCTTGCCTTTGTAATGTGGGAATCACCCCAGGGTCTCACACATGCGTGCTAGGTAGGTGCTTTACCCAGTTGTCCCTCCAGTCCCAACGGTCTTTTTGATACTTGGTTATTTTGTGACTATAGAGAGTTTATTTCTTGGCCTCTATTTCCAGTACAAAGTTGTAGACCAATGAACTCCTCTCTTATGGTAGGTGTGTCAATACCACTGGGCGAGAATAAGACCACTACCACAATCTTAAGCCAAATCTGAATCGAGCTTTAATTAAATACTGGCTAGGTAGATGGACTCTGGCCAGGTCCACACCCAGATTCCCAGGAAAATGGCCATGAGTCACATCTTGCAGAGGCTTATAAAGGCAACCCCACAAGGCCAACTGTATTTCCCATCAGCTCCAATCAGAGGCAAGCACACATTCTGACATGTTACCTCCTGCCCACATGTGATCAAGCATATCCGGTGCACATGGGTCAAACAAACACAGGACAAACAGGAACTTTAAAAAAATTTTTTTTAAGATTTATTTTTTATTTTATGTGCATTGGTATCTCGCCTGCATGTGTGTCTGTGTGAGGGTGTCAGATCCCCTGGAACTGGAGTTACATACAGTTGTGAGCTCCTATGTGGGTGTTGGGAATTGAACCCCGGTCCTCTGGAAGAGCAGCCAGTGCTCTTAACCACTGAGCCATCTCTCCAGCCCAGGAACTTATTCTTACATTTTTCTTTTTTTTTTTTGGAGCTGAGGATCGAACCCAGGGCCTTGTGTTTGCTAGGCAAGTGCTCTACCACTGAGCTAAATCCCCAACTCTCCAGGAATTTATTCTTAACTGCAAACAGAGCTCTTGACCTGAGAGGTCTATTTTTCCAGTTTTGGTCTCACAAGTGACTGTGTATTTACTTTCTCCACTGATATCCTTTCCCAAGAGGCCTTGAATGGGATTAGTCCCAGCAGCTGCCACACAGCCATGAATGCTTGGTGGTTATGGTCAATCATCTACTCCATAAGCACCAAACCTTTTTTTTTTTTTTTTTTTTTTTTGGTTTTTCGAGACAGGGTTTCTCTGTGTAGTTTTGGTGCCTGTCCTGGATCTCTCTCTGTAGACTAGGCTGGCCTCGAACTCACAGAGATCTGACTACCTCTGACTCCTGAGTGCTGGGATTAAAGGTGTGCACCACCACTGCCTGGCTAGCACCAAACCTTTTATACGCAGGCTTTTTCCCTAATTTCTTGTTATGGGATATTTGTACAGTGCATGAAGATATATTGCTGTGATTGGTTTAATACAGAGCTGAATGGCCAATAGCTAGGCAGAAGGTATAGGTGGAACTTCTGGGCAGAGAGTGTTAGTAAGAGATGAATCTAGGTGTGGAGGAGACAGCAGGAGACATGGAGAGGAAACAGGAGGTACAAGGTGGAAGAGAGGTAAAGCCATGTGGTAGAACACAGATTAATAAAAATACGGGTTAATTTAAGTTCTAAGAGCTAGTTAGGAACAACCTAAGCTATAGGCCAAGCTTTCATAATTAATAAGAAGTCTCTCTTCTCCTTCTCTCTCTCTCTCTCTCTCTCTCTCTCTCTCTCTCATATTTATGTATTTTTTCAAGATACATAATCTGGCTGTCCTGGAACTTGCTCTGTAGACCAGGCTGGCCTCAAACTCACAGGGATCCACCTGCCTCTGCCTCCTGAGTGCTGGGATTAAAGGCATGCGCTATCATCACTTGGCTTCCTTGCGTTTCTTCACCTATAAAACCGGGGTGCCACACCGTACCTAATCACAAGCTAATCTACGTTGTTAGGACACGGCTCGCTATCAAGTATGCGGTATGCTTAGTATCATACAACTACCATGATAAGCTTTAGAGAGACTAGTTCAGAAGAGTCACCCAACAACCCTATGATTCAAGGAATGATTTCTAAGCTTAGAGTTGGGGAAAATGAAAGTTGACAAGGTCCCATAATTAGAGCTCTGCAGTCACAGGCAGTGCCGGGGTAGGGGTGGGCAATGCTGAATTCCCATCAGCTCTTGGCCGGTGCACTGAAGAGGTTGTTTGTTTTTAAGCTGGTCCTTTCTTTAGCAACAGCCTTTTTCCTCCTCATTATCAAAACTGCCATCATCTTCAGCATCATAAGCATCTTCCAAAATGGCTTTATTAAAAGCAACTAATTACCCATTCTGCTGTTCTATATTTTAGACAACAATAATTACAGAGACTTCTAGAAGCTTAGCGACCAAAGCTTGGATGAGCCAGTTAGGAGCGTCAAGGTAGCACACTAAGGGTACAGCTGTAGAGCAGGCCGCTCATGGTGGTTGCTGGACTAAGGCTCACTGACAGGATGAAACCCCACGCCCCCAACCCAACCTCTGTGAGATAAGGGTTGAGGATGGGCGTGGTGGAGTGAGAAACCCTAGCAGGCACTTTTTTGGACCTCTGATTGATCCTGCCAGTGTGGTAGTAGAACTGCTCCTGTATGCCTCTTAATGCCCTCTCCCACTCAGGAGTGTGGAGAGGAGGTGGTGACTGGCAGGTCACATCACTTCTTTTTCTGAGTTACCAGAATTGAATTGGATGTTATTTTTATTTTTATTTTTTTTGGTTTTTCAAGACAGGGTTTCTCTGTGTAGCTTTGCGCCTTTCCTGGAACTTGATTTGTAGCCCAGGCTGGCCTCGAACTCACAGAGATCCGCCTGATTCTGCCTCCTGAGTGCTGGGATTAAAGGCGTGCGCCACCACTGCCTGGCAAATTGGATGTTATTTTTTTGGTGTGGTCCATAGGGAAGGGCTACCGCTTCACTGTAGTATTAGGTTTACCAACCCTTCCTTCCATTGCTATAAAAATGACCACAGTTTCCTAATTTATGCTTCTGTAAACCGAGGAACAGTGAGGCAGCTGTTGTATCCTGGCTACCTGGGCTGTACTGGGCGTGGGGAAGCAAATGGGTGCTGTTCTTTAGGAACTCAGACAAGTCCAGCAGGTGCACTGTGATACAGCGAGGAGAGTCTTGACAGAGGTGTGTGCCAGGACTGAGTACCTGGGAGGACTTCAGAATTCGTAAGAAAAGTGAGAATAAACGTGGTGACGAGGCATGAATGACCAGGAGAGGATAAAGATGGTCGAAACTGAAAGAATGAGGGGCCTCAATTTTCAAGGCAGATCTAACGACCCTTATGGACCTCCATCTTCCAAATCCCAAGGAGTGAGTGCAGGAATGGAAAGGGATGATGTTGGAAATACTTGACAGGGACATATATTCATTTATTTACTCAGCATCTAAAAGGTGCCAATCATTTTTCTAGAAGTGAGCTAAATAGACAAGGTCATTGCTTTTAGGCCACACCCTGGAGGGAGAAGCCCAGCAACCAGCAAGTAGACAAATAATTTCCAATAGTGACATGTGCTATGAAGGAAATGTAATGCGGCGATGTGATAGGAATGGCTATTCAGATATCTCTGGCTGAGTGGCCCGGAAGGTCATTTTGAGGAGGCAACATCTGCATTAAGACCGTTGTGATAAAAAGGTGCTACTAACAGGTAGACACAGGAAGAAGAGTCCTCCCTGCATGCTAGGGGACTGAAGTGGAAAAGAGCAGAGTTTAAAGAGCCCTGTAGGCCAGGCTAAGTTACTGAGATTTACCTTATAGCTGAGACACTGGCAGCAGGACACACCCAGACTGCTCTGGGTTAGAAATCTCCCACTGGTCTCATAAAGACAGAAGCTGTATTTCCTCCTCACCCTCACATCTAGAGGTTCCTTGAAGGTCAGGGTAGGCAGAAGATACTTCTCATTACCAAATAAAAAGGTCTTTGGTAGCCGGGCGGTGGTGGCGGCGGCGGCGGCGGCGCACACCTTTGATGCCAGCACTTGGGAGGCAGAGGCAGGAGGATCTCTGTGAGTCGGAGGCCAGGCTGGTCTACAGAGCAAGTTCCAGGACAGGCCCCAAAGCTACACAGAGAAACTGTCTCAAAAAACAAAAACAAAACAAAACAAACAAACAAAAAGCACAAAAAACCAAAAAAGGTCTTTGGTGCAAATACCCAGACTTTTAGCTGAAAAAAGAAGGTAAGAGAAAAGCTTTAAGGGCAGATAGCAGGTAGGGGTGTGTGTGTGTGTGTGTGTGTGTGTGTGTGTGTGTGTGTGTGTGTGTGTGTTTGTGTGTAGGACAGCGTTACCTGAAGGAGTCAGGAGACAATCCATTGCTATCTGAAAGGACCTTGTATGTACTGTGTATTAAGAAGGCTTAGGAAATTGGGAGTGCTGGGGGGTGGGGGACAATCCCAGAAGCATGGATTATTTGTTTGACACTATAAGCAAATGACTGAATGACTCCTGCTGGTCCAGTGCACAGAAGCAGTAATGGGGTGGCAATTGTCACTTGCTAAACTGGTTTTTGCTTAGCTCAGAAAACATCAATAGGGATTCACGGAGGGCTTAACAGGTACTCTCAGCAGGATCTACTTCGTTAGATGAAGTGTGGAGCCTGTGGGATAGTGCCCAGTCTCCTGTCTACAGACAAAGCAGTTTCTAATGCTCATCTCTTCAGGTCACTATACTGTTTAAAATGTAATTCAGATGCTAGAGTGCTTGCCTAGCACATACAAAACCGTGTGTTCAATCCCCAGCATCACATTAAACCAGGAATAGTGCTGTTAATTTGTAATCCTAGCACTTGGAAAATGGAGGCAGGGAGATCAGAAGTAAGTTAAGATTATCCTCAGCTACATGGCAAGTTGGAGGCCAGCCTGGTGTACATGAGACCCTATGTTAACATCCCAAAGCTAAAATAGAACTCATAGAAAGCTGTCTAGCAGTTTCCGCTGCTGAGAAGGACATTTGAAAGATTTCCTTAGCACGGCCTGATGCTGATCTCACTCATCTTGCCACTCTCGTGGACCCCTCTGCCTTCCCATATTGCAGTCAGCCATACTTCACTTGCTGTCCCCCAGTACACTGTCTTCTACTACCCCATGCCTCTGACCAGGCTATGCTGTTGTTATGGGATGCTGCCTTTTCCTGTACAGTTCCTCTTCATTGGGCTAACTTCTGTTCCTCCTCAGCTCAGAAGCTGGAACCTTTCCCAACCCACAGTACTCATCCCCTAACTTCTTTTCCAGCATCTGGGCCTTCAGGTGCTAGCTCAAACAGTTTCTCCTGAATCCTCCCTCATTCATTATTCCAGGCTCCCTTCTTATACACTCTATTTCCCTTAACCACTCCATAAACAACAGCAGCAGAGTGCCTTATCGGTTTACTTCACCATTGTATTACAGCAGTTTAGAAGAGGAATGTTTACTACATAAACGAATTCTTTTGGACTCCCATAACACATGGAGGTTACTTATCCTTACTACAGCACTGTATTACCAGGACCCCACTTCTCTATCTACCCAGTTATCTTGTAAGTCCTTGTCTTCACTTTGCTTTCTATTGCTGTTATAAAACACTATGATTAAAAGCAACTTGGAGAGGAAAGAGTTTATTTTATCTTATACCTCTCAGGTCACACTCCACCACTGAGGGAAGTCAGGGCAGGAAGCTGGAGGCAGGAATTGAAGCAGAAACCATGGAGGAATTCTATTTACTGGCTTGCTCCCCAAGGCTTGCTCAGTCTGCTTTCTTATATAACCCAGGAATGGCACCACCCACAGTGGGCTGGGCCCTTCCAAATCAGTCATTAATCAAGAAAATGCCCAACACATTTGCCCACAGGCAGTCTGATGAAGCATTTTCTCATTGAGGTTCTGGAGCACGAATCTTAACAGGCCTTATTAATAAAAACAAATCCGGAGCCAGGTATTGGGATGAATGCTGGAAGAAACAAGCCACAGCTACCTCACCTTGCCAATTCCTCAGCTGATCCTGTTTCCTCAGACTGGAAGCCTCTCAGTCCTCATCCAGAATGAATCTCAGCTGAACTGTTGCTCAAAAGCCTAAAAGCTTAACCAGCCCTAGTTCCTGGTCCTCATGCCTTATATACCTTTCTGCTTTCTGCCATCACTTCCTGGGATTAAAGGGCTCACTTCCTGGGATTAAAGGCGTGAGTCACTATGCCTGGCTGTTTCCAGTGTGGCTTTAAACTCATAGAAATCCGGATGGATCTCTGCCTCCAAGTGATAGGATTAAAGGCGTGAGTGCCACCATTTTCTGGCCTCTATATCTAGTGGCTGTTCTGTTCTCTGACCCCGGATAAGTTTATTAGGGTGCACAATATTTTGGGGAACACAATATCACAAGGTTCCTCTTCCAAAATGATTCTAGCTTGTATCACTTTGACAAAACCTAACCAAGACACCCCTTGTTGGGAGGAAGACTGTTAGCTCACTGTCTGCCTGGTCCATTGCCTGACTGCTAGGAACTCAAAAAAGCAAAAACAAAACAATATGAAAATCCTTGTTGGATTCAACTGATTTCTCCCCTCCTGGAACAAGCATGAACTACATGTTTAGATTTCAATTTTGGGGATGGGGTAGAAGGGATAAGGGAGGGCATGGTGGCACGGGCCGTAATCTCAACACTTGAGAAGTGGAGGCAGGAGGATTAGGAGTTCAAAGCCAGCCTGAGCTACTTGAGACACAATTTCAAAAGACAGAACAAAAACTACAAACTGATCTTGTTCACTTAATCCTGCAAATGTTTCCCATGCCTGCATCAGAGCACTGGACCGCCAGGATTCCACTCCTCACCACCATGCAAGATCTTGTAGGATTTGGCTCCTGCCTGGTTTTCTGTTCTTATTACTGTTGGGCTTATCCCCATTCACTTCTGCTCAGCACACTAGCCTTGCCTTTGTTTTTTTGAGACAGGGTCTTGTTATGTAGCCTTGGCTGTCCTGGAACTCAGAGATCACATGCCTAGGTTTCCTTGAGTGCTGGAATTAAATGTGTGCTCACACTTAGTGCTCGTTTTTTTTTTGTTCCTCTGGACAGTCCTTCCACCGTGGGGCTTATTCTACAGGTCTCAGCTCAAATATTATCTTATCTTTTTTTTTTGTTTTTTTTTGTTTATGCTTTTTGAGACAGGGTTTCTCTGTGTAGTTTTGGTGCCTGTCCTGGATCTCGCTCTGTAGTCCAGGCTGGCCTCAAGCTCACAGAGATCCGCCTGGCTCTGCCTCCCCAGTGCTGGGATTAAAGGTGTGCGCCACCCCACTGCCTGGCCTTTAGGCTGGCTTTGAATTATCAGCAATCATCCTGACTCAGCCTCTCAAATCCTATGATTATAGAGGTTTGAGTCACCATGCTCAGCTTAAAAATATTTGATTGAGCAAATTAAATGGATAAATGAATGACTACAGTAGCCATTTGTGGCAGAGGGCAGGTCCTGTCATACTTACAATCAGCCGGAAGACTAATATATTGTGATAAAGAAATAAAGAATCTGGCCTGCTGTAGCTGATGAAGGGAGCCAGGATGAAACACGGCTTTGCCGGATTCCAACATCAACTCCCAGAATCTGGGACTCTCATGGCAAGCTCGGCTTGTCTGACTCCAGCCAACCCACAACCAATTTGAACATGGATGTACCAAAAATAGAGACTGCTTTGGGTTCTACCTTATGTCCTACTATATTCAGAGTGCCTATACTGGGACCAGGGGGCATGGGAAGATTCCTGACATACATGTGCCTGTGCTCTATTATAGCAGGCTTGCTTTTTCTTCAAGTTTCTTGGAACTAAGGGAAAAAAAATTGTTGGTGAGCAACAGAAACAATGAATGAAGACAGATGACTCATTTGCTGATGCATCTGAGATCTAAAATGCATTAATTTAATTCAGTTTATAGTACAATGTAACAATTCTTATTTTGATAGCCCTTTTCATACCCTGATGAAAAATCTGAAAATGCCATACAAAAAGAAATTTTAGAATAGTTGAATACACAGAGCCAGGTTTCCACAATAAAGCCCGTTGGAACTTCAAAAGACAGAAAGAAGCCCAGCCTCCCTCCTCCGTCTCTGCCTCCTTTATAATGACGTCTTTTTGGGTGTAATTTTGCTGTTGTCAGCCTTTTAACTTTCTCCCACACAGGTTCTCTACCCAGGCTGTTAGCAACAAAAATATGAACATGAAAGGGGAGGGAAGCATTTGTTTTTATGTACACATCTTTGATCACATCAGAGATGAAAGCGTGCATACCTGCTCCTGCTGCTTTTAAGAACTCACTCTTGAATCAGTTTTGTGAGAAAGATGAACAACATAAATAAAGAGATGCTTCCACATCTTCCCTAAGTGTCAAAGGCCCAGGTTGAACTCACCATTTCAAACCAGTGGTGTTCTGTTGGAGCAGGCCTAGAACAGATGTGTGGGCAGCTCTGCACTGGGTCCTCCAAGTCTCCCCCCCCCAAGCCTTCCCTGTCCCACCTCTTGACGCTGTGCACAAAGACAGAGTGTGTATGGCACAGCAATACACATTTCGATGACTCTCACAAGGGCATAGTCTTGGCATGAAAACTATTCTGAACGTGGCTTTACAATACATTTTAAAAAGTAAAACTGAGCTGGCAAGAAGGCTCAGTGGGTAAAGGCGCTTGCCACCAAATCTGATGAACCAAGTTCAATCCCCAACAGACTCTGCATTTAAAAAAAGTGCAACAGGCCAGGCGGTGGTGGCACGTGCCTTTAATCCCAGCACTCAGGGGGCAGAGCCAGGTGGATCTCTGTGAGTTTGAGGCCAGCCTGGTCTACAGAGCGAGATCCAGGGCAGGCACCAAAACTACACTGAGAAACCCTGTCTCAAAAAACCAAAAAAAAAAAAAGCAACACTGGCTGTCCAGAGACTAAGGGACTATTTGGGCAAAACAGCCATTTGGTTCTGGAGTTGGAGAGATGGCTCAGCCATTAAGAGCACACACTGTTCTCCGCAGAGGACAATTCAGTTCCCAGCACCCATGTCAGGTGGCTCACAACCCCCTGTAACTCCAGTTCCAGGAGGACGCAATGTCGCTGACCTCTTCCAGCATGTGCAGTGGCAAGGCTGGGCAGATGGTTCAGCAGTTAAGAGTATTTGCTGTTCTTGCAGAGGACGCGGGTTCAGTTCCCAGCACCCACATGGTGGCTCACAACCATTTGTAACTCCAGTTCAAGGAGATTAACTTCAGTTTCAGGAGCTCAGATGCTGTCTTCTAGCTTTATCAGGTACAGGCATGCATGTGGCACACACATATATGCAGGCAAACACTCCTGTGAATAAAGTAAAAGTACATAAATCTTAAAAACAAAACAAAACAAAACAAAACAAAACAAAAAAACAACTTCGCTTCTGGATTCTGGTCAATCCGGGTCTCAGTGCTGCTACATTATTAGTATAACCTAAGCCTTTGTTCTCTTACAGAGTGAGGAATATAATAGTAACAGATTCCATCTCAACAGGCTGAGTCAGCTTTACTGGAATATTGAGGAGCTTCAGTCTTCCTGCAGGATGAAGGTTGAGCACATTTAGAGGGGCTGAGGCCAGGTATATGTAGTGGTTAGCTGGTCTGTCTATGACCTTGAAGCACCACCCCTAGAGAGGCAGCAGGTAACTGCTCCACTTGCCTGTGACCTTGAAGTACATACCCCTGGGGCGTGGCCTCTCAAACCCCTAAGACCTGGGGTGCACACAGGCATCCCTCTCTCTGTTTTGTTTTGGATGCTGAGATGGATTAGGTGGAAGAACAGCATGGACCATAGCTTGGCTTTCCAGGAACTTATGATAAATCTCTTGTGCCGTAGTGAGTACTCATCCCCTAATAAATTTCTTGCCCTTTAAGCAGACTCCATGGATTTCTTGCATTAGGTATATACGTACACACACATACATGAGTAGCTACCAGGAAGTTACAGCTATTTCTTTGTGGTTTAACTGGGAGCTGAATGGGTTGTTTTCGACATCTGGGAATATTGTTTGTACAGGTGGTTGGGACAGGTCAGGCTGGGGCCAAGCAATTTTTTATGGCTAGGGGCTATTGCCCAGTACAGCCTGATTCAGTTCCTCATGACCTGAGGCTACTCTCCAACAACAAGGACACAGGAAACAAGAGTGGTTAGTTTTCATCATTCAGGGTAGTAAAACAATTACTATTGTAGGATGAACTCATTAATACATGCATTTTAAGCTTTTATGACTGCTCAGGCTGAGACAGTGCAATGAATTAGTGATTCTCAACTCTGGCTTAGACACCAGAGTCATCCTGAGAGACTTTAAAAAATGCTAGATCCCTCCTGAAGATCTGAATTTGAGCTGCTGGATGTGGGGCCCAGGTATGTGCTTTAAAAAGCTCACCTGCTGATTTAGTTGAGGATGACCTAGCTCTACAGACATGAGGAAAACATCCTGCTGCTACCTAAGCTGACAGAGGACTCTCATCCAAATCTAGCCTCTCTTGCTGGTTCTCCTGAGGGCCGGCTAAGAGGCCCTTTGGTCTTTTCTTTTGGGACTTGATGGAAGGTGACAAGTGACCACTTTTTTTGGGGGGTGGGTGGGTGGGTTGTTGTTTTTTGAGACGGTATCTCCTGTAGCCCAGGCTGGCCCTGAATTCATGATCCTCCTGCCTCTACCTCCAAGCGCTGGGCTTACAGGTGTGAGTCAACACACCAGCTCAAGATTTCGCAACTTTTACTACAAGCTGCAGAACTGGTTCTTGTTCTTTATCACTCTTGAATTTCACTTCTCATTCTGCCTTCCTTAGGGTTGTGGGTGTCTCAAAGGCAGTAACATCCAGGAAAGCGCTTTGTAAATTGTGAATCTATTTGCCAGCACGATGTAGGCAAATAATAAGTGTTCATGATGCAGAGCTTCTGTAAAATGGTCTTTGCTAGTTCATCTTTATTGACATTTTGATATTACTGTTTCCTTTTTTAAACCCCAAGAACAATTACATTAAGAGTTTAAGAAAAAAAACAGCACAGTTTAGGTTAAAATCCTGGCAGCTGCTAGGAGAGGCAGAAAGAAGTAGCTTATTAAAAGAGGCACAAGCACTCCTAAGAATGCAACTGGGTAGTGAATAAGGAGTCCCAAGGTCAGTATTACTGTTCCATTATATCCTGGACTCTTGCTGATTGACCCGTGTTTTTCTTAGTGCAGCATAAATAAACCTTGTGTGTGAACAACATTCAGCAAGGTAAAATCTGACGAACCCAGATGCCATCAATTGACATCAGCAACCAAGTCTGTGGTTTAAATGCCTGGTTTCCCTCCTTTACCCAGGGCCCTTCATCCCGTCTACAAAGCTCTTATTTGTTGCCGTACTGGGAAGCTGATCTGTGTTAGGCTTGTACTCTGCCATTAAGGTAAATTCCTCGCATCACCCCGCCCCCTTCTTTGTAGGTCAGTTGTTCTTGAATTCATAATCCTCCTGTGCTAGCCTCCTGAGGGCTTCGATTACAGACAGGAGTGCACCACCATAGCCATTTCCTTTTTTATCCCTCCCTCCCTTTCTGAGACAGGGTCACATTTATATCCCTGGGTGTCCTGGAACTTTCTAGGCAGACCAGGATGGTGTTTAACTCACAGCAATTCTCCTGCCTCTGTGTCCTAGGATTAAAGGTAGACACCAACAGCCAGCAAAAATATTATTGTTGAGACCAGGTCTTGCTATATAGCTCTGAGCTTGTGTTTATTCTGCTGCCCCTTTCTCCTGACCCGTGAAAATAGTCTTAATGTTTTTCCTTTTCATTATTTTATTACGTGTATTTGGCTGAATGCATGTCTGTGCACCACAGCATGCCTGGTGCCCATGGAAGCCAAAAGAAGGCATCAGATCTCCTGGAACTGGGGTTACAGACAGTTCTAATTTGCTATGTGGGTGCTGGGAATTGAACCTGGGTCCTTTGGAAGAGCAGTCAGTGCTCTTAGTCACTGAACTATCTCTACAGCCCCTACAAATAGCTTTAATGTGTATTTTATGTTCCATGGACTGTGCTGAATTATGGGGAGAGACTGAAAAACAAACATCAACAAACCAACAACCAACCAATCAAGCAGACAAGACAGTGTCCTTACGAAGGACCCTCCAATGGAGGAGAAGGCAAACTGCTGATGTGGGGCTGGCTCCATAGGTAAAGGGCTGGCTCCATAGGTAAAGTGCTTGCCGTGTAAGCACGAGGATGTGAGTTTGGATCCCCAGCACCAACATGAAAGTTAGGGGAGGTAGCATCTCTAAACCCAACCCTGGGGGTGGGGTGGATACAGGTGGATCCCGGGAGCTCACTCTCTAGCTAACCCAGTTAAATAGCAAATTCCAGCTTAAGTCAGAGACTGTCTCAAGAAATAAGTGGAGGGGCCAGTGGACATCTCAGCAGGTAAAGGCTTGACACCAAGGCAAAGGTCTGTGTTTGATTTCTAAGGACTCATACCACAGAAGCAGAGACCTGATGCCCCAAAGTTGTCTTCGACTTCCACACATGCACTGTGGCACAGCTCTCTCTCCCCTCAGAATAAAATGAATGAATGAATGAATGAATGAATGAATGAATAAAATGCCTGACTTCCACACATGCACTGTGGCACAGCTCCCCCTCCCCACAGAATAGGATAAATAAATGAATAAAATGTAACTTAAAAATATAAGATAAAAAGTGAGAAAAGATGCCAGGTAGTGGTGGTGTACACCTTTAATCCCAGCACTGGGGAGGCAGAGGCAGGTGGATCTCCGAGTTCGAGGTCAGCCTGGTCTACAGAGTGAGTTCCAGGACAGGCTCCAAAGTTACACACAGAAACCCTGTCTTGAGAAACCAAAAGGACTATGTACTCAAAATTATGATTTTATATGTCACAGGTAGGTGATAGAGGTTGCAACTTTAGATACAGCAGCTGAAAGGAAGTCTCGCTTGAGAAACCTGAGCAAAGACCTGGCAGAGACAAGGGAGTGAGTCAGGATGGTATTCCAGGCATTCTAGGCAGAGAGAAAAGGCCCTTAGGCGAGAGCCTACTCTGGAACAGTAAAGAGGCCACTGTGTCAGAGAAGTGTGTGGGGGCAAGTGAGCTCTGGAGGCCCTTATAAGGATCCCGGCTTTTGCTCTGACAGGTGAGAGCTACTGGAGGTTTGGGGCAGAGCTGGGGACAGTATCGGACGTAAGTTTTACAGGATCACTCACTCAGGCTAGATAGAATGAGTAAGGCGAGGGGGAGGGAGACAGGTTAGGAGTGAAACTCAGGCAGAGATGATGATGGCCGACTCGATTCATGACGGTAGCAGTGGAGATGGAGAAAGGTTGGTGGATTCTGAGTATATTCTGAAGTAGTCAAGTAAAAACATGCGAGAAAGAAGTCAAGGATAATTCCAAGATTTATTTTTTTAAATACATTTTATTTTATAATTATGAATGTTCTGTCTGCATATATGTATGTGTACCACATCTGTGTCTGATGCCTGTGGAGGTGAGAAGAATGTATTAGATCCCTTGGAACTGGGCTTATGGATGGATGTGGATTCTGGGAACTGAATGTAGGTCCTCTGTCAGAGTAACACACGCTCTTAACTGAAGAACCACCTCTCTAGGCCCCACGCCAAGGTTTCCGGACTAGAGTTTCTAAGGTAATGACGCCTGCAGTGGGGTAAGCAGGTTTGGGTCGTTATCAGAAAAGCAGTTTTAGATACGTCGTCATGTAAAGTTTGACATGCCTAAATGCCCATCAGAAGCCAAACGCAGAGAGCTCTCAGAGACCGGAATATGCTGAGTCTCAAATTCAGGGAAAAGATTTAAGGCGGTAATGTAATCCTGGACTTGTCAGCAAATTTATTGTCAAGTCTAGATAAGGTCATCATCAATGGCTTGACAACACATAGAAAAAGGCAGCTATGGGGCTCCAGGATACAGCAGTTCTTAAAGCTTTCTGAACTCAAGATCCCTTCAAGCTACTTTTCTTGTTTATTTATTTCCATTACTTGATGTTA
This sequence comes from Peromyscus eremicus, assembly GCF_949786415.1. NCBI lineage: Eukaryota > Metazoa > Chordata > Mammalia > Rodentia > Cricetidae > Peromyscus > Peromyscus eremicus. The sequence continues at coordinate 24,188,337 of NC_081435.1, forward strand.
ACCACGTCTGGGCTGGTGCGACGTGAACCAGACTGGCCATAAACTTACAGCAGCGCTTCCTCAGTCTCCGGAGTGCTGTGACTACAGGCACATACCACCAATTCTTTCCATTCTTTTCAAGTTTATTTATGTGTGTGTGCACATGTGGGGGTCAGAAGACAACCTTTGAGAGTCACTTCTCTCCTTCCAGGAGGGCCCTAGATGTCCTGAAACTCTGTAGGCCAGAATTCAGAGAGCTACCTGCCTCTCCAAGGCAGTTTTTAATAATAAAGTTTTAAAAAAAGGTTTTGAGCCAATGGACTTTTTAACTGTTTTATTACTTTGAGCAAACAATAATTTTTTTTTTTGAGAAAAGTTCCTTCTAGTAATCCTCTTGCTTTAGCCTCCTAGGTACTAGGATTCTAGGTAGGCCAAACAAATATTTATTATGTGATTATTATGTTGACATAGCCACCTGAAGTAAGGGGAACACAGAACCACTGTAGTCAGAGGAGACAATGGGAGTCTGTCTTAGTTGGGGTTTCTATTGCTGTGAACAGACACACCATGGCCATGGCAACTCTTTTTTTTTTCTTTCTTCTCTGTGTGTAGCCCTGGCTATCCTGGAAGTCGCTCTGTAGACCAGACTGGCCTCAAACTCACAGAGATCCGCCTGCCTCTGCCTCCTGAGTGCTGGGATTAAAAGCGTGTGCCACCATGCCCGCCAATGGCAACTTTTATAAAAGAAAACATTTAATGGAGGTCTGCTTACAGTTGAGAGGTTCAGTCCATTATCATCATGGTGTGAAGCATGGCAGCATGCGGGCAGACATGGTGCTGGAGAAGGAGCTGAGAGTTCTACATCTTGATCCGCAGGCAACAGGAAGGAATCTGTTTCCACACTGGGGGTAGCCCGAGCATGGGAGACCTCAAAGTCCACAGTGACACATTCCCTCCATCAAGACAACAAAGCCACACCTCCTAATAGTGCCACTCCCTTCGGGGGCCACTTTCTTTCACACCACCAGAGTCAAAACCCCAAAGGTAGAAACAGAATAGAATGTAGTTGGACAAGAATGGCCTTTTAAATTTTCCTTTTGTAGTGCTGAGGATTGGACCCAGGGCAGAGCAGGTAAGCACTCTATCACCGAGACATCTCCAACCCACTTCTCTTAAAATTAAAATTGATCTTACTGATTATTATTGTGTGTGTGGGATATGTGTGCGGGTGAATATGAAACTGCACCAGAGTGGAAGTCAGAGGTCAACTTTGTGGCCTTCATTCTCTCCCAACTCAGGCTGCCAGGCTTGCATTGTTGGTAGGGGGCAAACCCTCTGACCCACCGAGCCATCTCCCAAAAGGCCAAGCGTAATGGTGCAGGCCTATAATCTCAGCAGCTGGGAGGTGTGCAGGAGGATCGAAAGTTTAACGGAAGCTGGCACTGGCCACCCAGCCCTGCAACCTGAGTTCAATCCCCAGGACCCACACGGTGAGAGAAGGGAACCACAAATCGTCCTGATTTCTACACAAGCACAGAGCATGTGCATCCCCCCCCCACCCCCGCCCAAATGTTTAAAAACAAAACAAAACAAAGAAGTTTTGGGTTATTCTTGCCGACACAGCTAGTTCGAGACCAGCTTGACCTACGTGAGACCCCACCTCAAAAATAAAATAACAAAACCAAAACAAACAGCACAAAACAAAAACAACAACAACAACAACAAAGTTTCTAAGAGTGGGATTCCCGTTCCACTCTCCTCGGGGAGAGCAAGGGGGTAGGCTGCCCCCTCTTCTGGGCGCCTCGGACTAGGGCAATAGGGTGACACTCGCCCCGGGAGTGAGCCCAGCGGGCCCCCGCGTCACCACGCCGGGCCCTGGGAGCCGGACGGGGCGGGGCCTCCCGGGGCCGCGCCCCGAGACTCACCTGAGTCGGGAGCCGTGACTCACCTGCCCTCCGCCCGCCCTCCCCGCCCGCGGGCTCTTCCCGGAGTCGCCGCCCCTCCTTCCCGTCGGGGGGGGCGGGTCCGGACGGCGCGCCCGGAGGCCACACGAAGAGGACCCTTGGGGGTCCCGGCGTGGAGCGGCCAGGCACCCCTCGGGGCGGGAGGCTCTCCCGGGGCAAGGCGCCGGCCGCGGCAGGCCGGGACGAGCCGGGGTGGAGGCCGCGGGAGGCGCCGGGAAGAGCGCGCGGAGGGAGGTGCCGGGAAGGGCGGGCGCGGCGAGGGGCGGGCCGGGGGCGGGGGCGCAGGGCGGCCCATTTCCTCCTGGGAGCCGGACGGGCGGGAGACAAAGCGGCGGCCGTCGGCTTGGCGCCTCCGGAGTCGTCCCGCGCTCGCCTTCGCTCGCCGCAGGTAACTCTTCGGACCTTCCCCGCGGCGCGCGCGGGGCCCCTGGTGGGGCGCGCGGGGGGCTGTCCTCAGGCCGGGGTCCCCGGGGGACGGCGCCGACTCTTCGGCGGCCGCCGCCCTGGGGGAGCGTCGGGCCCAGGGTGGCTTCCCGGAGCAGCCTGGGCCTGGGCGGGCGGAGCCGGACGCTCGGAGAGCGGAGCGACGGCCGCGGCGCTTCCTCGGAAAACTTTCTCCCTCTTGCTAAACTTTGTTCCCCGGGCGAGGCGCGCGCTCGCTCGCTCGCTCGCGGGGCCGGCGTCGCGCCTCCCTCGGGCCGCCTCCCCCACTGGGAGGGGACCGCGGCGGGTCCCTGGCCGTCCGGCGGCGGCGGCGGTGGGGTGGGTGGTGGTGGGACGCGATCGTGCCCCGGATTGGTGCCGGCCGCTCCCCTCCCCCTCCCCGCTCTCGAGACTTGGGGCGTTTGCGGGAGCGGAGGTCCCGGGAGCTGGCGTTCCCAGTCCGGCCCGCGGAGTCCCCGAGTCCTAGCTTCCTGTTCTCCGGGCGCTCCGGTCCTCCAAGGTGCGCCACGCCCGTGGGGACCTGTGGCGAGGAGTTTGTTAATCCCGACTTTCGAATTTACTCAGCCGCCTGCGCTGCCTCCTCACTCGACTGACTTCACGCTCGGTTTTCAGGAGTGGCGTCACAGTCTTGTCACTCACGGAGTTTGTGTTACCGAGAGCGGGTCTCGCCATACAGTAGCCCAGGCTAGCCTGGAACGCTCGGGCTCCCTGCCTCAGCTTCCCGAGGGCGGGCATTGCAGGCGTGCGATGTCAGTGCCCCGCCTTTCACTGTAAAAGGAACGTGTGTGTGTGTGTGTGTGTGTGTGTGTGTGTGTGTGTGTGTCTCAGATCGACGGTTGATCTCTCTTACGTTCTTCGTCTTCATAACATTTTTTTCTTCTCAAAACATTTTTATGTCTTTTGTATACAATTCACAATAATTTATAATGTAAACTTAGGCTTACATCACTGTATTGTGTATTGTATCTTTATGATATGTTTTTGAAGAGGATATTTTGTGCGTAGCACTGATTTTTTTAAAGACTACAGGTGGATGTTACTTTAAGAAACGGAATTTGTTGTTTACAAAAGGATGGACTGGGGAAATCATTTGAAGCCTCTGCTCAGTTGTTTATATACATCCTGACTCACTAAGTTAGAAAATAGGTTTTAAAAACCCTCTTTCTTTGAGGACCGGAAACTTCTCTAGTGTCTTACCCTTTTTCCCAGACTGGATCTCACTATGAAGCCCAAGATAGCCTAAGCTTCTTGAGTGCCGGCATTCAGACGTGTGCCATACGTAACACCTGTCTGGGTCAAATTGTGTATAATGCAAACGACAGACACTTGGACTAGGATGTTAATACGTCTATGAGAATAAGTCTGGGAGTTCTGGAAGGTGGGGGGCCTTTGAACTGGATGAACTGGACTTCACATGAGTTGAAGTCATGTGACAAAGTAGGGAAAAGCAGAAAAGGCCATGTAAGTGGGGTATCGTAATATTACTGTTTTTTTTCTCTTTACTCTTCACTCGCTCCTTTTCCTGCATGTGATTATATCCTGAGTACATTGGTTTTCAGTACCAGTTGTGTGATACTGCCTCCATTCCCATCAGAAACATTTTATATATTGATTAGAGATGAGGGGTGTCTTTTTTCCCCTAGTTGAGATTCGCTACCTTGTGCCTTCTATCAGCTGCGTGTCTCTCCCCCCACCCCCTTTGGGGAAACAAATCTAGAGCCTTGTTCATGCTAGTCAAATGATCTACCATTGAGCTGCACATCCCCTTCCTCTGCCGTCAACCTTAGCTGCTAGCATCCAGCTCCTCATTTTGAGTGTAAGATGTTTCTCCTGAGCCACATGGGTCTCCTTGTATATCCCACAGCTTCTCAGACTACCCATATCTGAAGTGAGACTTAATGCTGTTTCAGAGCTCTAAACCAGATGTGGAGAGCCAGAGTAACTGGTACCAACGGTCTTGAAGTTTTTTAGAAAGTCACATTAGTGACAGCACAGACCGCCCCTCTTGTTGAAGGTGGTGATTAAGTGTACTGGCTAAACCTAGACAGGAATAAAGGAATAGTGTCCCTAACAGGTGTCAGTGGCCTGAGTATTGGCACAGTATTTGAAGCCTACAGGTTTAGAGGCAATCTTTGTATTGTGAGTACTGAAGAAGGGAGGTCTCACCTAAGGTTGTCAGGGAAGGCAAAGGCCAGGTCACAGATGGCCATGTTTAAATTTTATTCTAAAGCTGTAAGAAGCCATTGTAGGGCCTTTCATGATCTGAGCAGCTTTTTATTTCTTGTTGGTGCTTAGAGATTTGAATTTGTGCGTGTCTAAAAGCAGGGAGTTGAGTGAGGAAGGTCATGTGGGTAAAGGTGATTAGGATGAGTGGAGCTGTGTTTTGGAAAGGACCGAAATAAAGATTGGTTTGGGGGTGGGGTCCAGGCATCTTGGTAAAGTTGGTTTTTAAGCATTGAGATCTCAGTCATGTCTCAAGCATTTCATTTCTGGTAGCAAACTGTGCTAAGTTTTCTTAGTAACTTTGGTTTGTGCTGTACCTTACTGATGTTCCTATCTGCCATCTCTGCTGGAAAGTGAGCCTTGTAAACCTATTCAAGGCTTGGTACCTGGCTAAGAGGGCCAGTTAAGACGCAGTATTGAATGAAGGAGGAAAGGTCTTTCTGGAGTCTAGCTTATGGTGGGTCACTGACAGGTGAGGCAGCTACTACAGTCAATCACATTGCTGCTTTGGGCAACACGAACTTTCTTCAACTTTCTCCCGTTTCTGTCTTTCTTCCCAGATCTCATCAGTGACAGAGTCCTCTCTAAAGTGTTTCATTCACATGCTTTTCTGGTCACATTCTTTGCTTCCACTCCAGTTTTAGACTTTTCTTGAGTGGTGGACCACTCAGTAGTATCTCAGTAAGCTGTTTAGTTGCTCGTCCTTATTTATTCATTTAGCAAAGGGTCTTGATTGAATTGAATGACCTTCCTGCCTCAATCTCTCAGATGCTGGATTACAAGTGTGCACCACCATGCTTGACTTTGCCTTCATTTTCTTTCCCCTGTGGTTTTCCTTTTGGACCATGTTGCTTTTTCTTAACCACCTGGCAAACTTACTATTTTTTTGAACTCCCGGGGTTTTCTCTTGGTGCTCAGTGTTTTGGTCTCTTGTACAGCTTCTGTAGTTGTATCTTTTATGCTGTTTGGTAAATATTTTCTGTGGATGACCTCCTCCAATCTGTCATTTCTTGGAAGTGGGGTGTGTGTGTCTAGATTTTATCTTTTTACTTTTATTCTTTTTTATTTCTTGAGACAGGGTTTCTCTGTATAGCTTTGTAGCCTGTCCTGAAACTCACTCTGTAGTCCAGGCTGGCTTCGAACTCATAGATATCCACCTGCTTCTGCCTCCTGAGTGCTGGGGTCAAAGGTGTGCACCACCACTCCTGGCTTAAGGCTTTATCTTTAATAGTAAGCCTTTTTGAAGTTGAAATACAATTAGAGAAAAATTATGAGCCCTGTTCATGAATTCTTATAAACTTAACACCATGTATATTCACGAGACAACAAATTGTTAGCATCCCAAGAGTTCCCACTAATAGTTGACTTTATGTGCCCTTCTGCCTCTGTGTTTGTTTTAAAACCAAGTCATACTGTGCTGCTCAGGGTGATTGAGCTCTTGAAGTTCCTAAAAGAAAAAAGAAAGCCCTTGAAAAAAATACACATCTTAAGCCGGGTGGTGGTGTCGCACACCTTTAATCCCAGCATTTGGGAGGCAGAGGCAGGTGGATCTCTGAGTTCCAGGCCAGCCAGGTCTACAGAGTGAGTTCCAGGCCGGTCAGGGGCACACAGAGAAACCCTGTCTCCCCCACCTCGCCTCAACAAACAAAACCACATTTTATTATTTTGTGTTTGTGTGCACAAGTGTGATGGTCAGAGGACACCTTGGAGAAGTGGATTTTCTTCTTCCAGTATGTGGGTCCCAGTGATCCTGCTGAGGTGGTTCCGCTGGTGCCTTTACCTGCTGAGCTACCCTGGCAGCCCAAAGCGTCCACTCTTACTTTTGAAACTCCAAACTGTGTAATCACATAGTGATTAGTTCTGGTTAGTCTTAAGGTGGGATTCAAGATCTTCTAAATTCTAGCTTTTACTTAAAATGTCAGACCAATTTTCTTTCATTAATTTTTTTTTCAGGGTGGGGGCTGATGTAGTGGCTCATACTGCAGAGGCAGAATTGAATTCAAAGTCAGCCTGATGTACATAGGGAGTCCCAGGCCAGCTAAGGCTGTGTGTGTGTATTAAGATTCTGTCTCGCCGGGCGGTGGTGGCTCACGCCTTTAATCCCAGCACTCAGGAGGCAGAGCCAGGCGGATCTCTGTGAGTTCGAGGCCAGCCTGGACTACCAAGTGAGTCCCAGGAAAGGCGCAAAGCTACACAGAGAAACCTTGTCTCGAAAAACCAAAAAAAAAAAAAAAGATTCTGTCTCAGAGCAAATTTTTTTCAGTAATTAAATTTATGATTTTGTGCATGTACACACACACACACACACACACACACACACACACACACACACACACGACAGCTTTTGTGAATTGGTTCTCTCTTTCCACCATAGGTTTATAGGTTTCCTGGGGATCTAACTTAGGTTGGCAGTCTAGTTAGTAACTGCTTTTACCCAATGAACCATTTGGAGGCCTGTAGTTCTTGTTTTTGAGACAGTGTCTCAGGTAGCCCAGAATGGTCTCACCTTTTATGTAGCTGCAGATGACCTTGAACTTCTGAAACTCTGGTCTCAAGGACCTGAGTGCTGGAATTACAGGATCCATCACCAGGTTTATGTGGTGTCGGGGATCAAACTCAGGGCCTCTTGCATGTTAGACAGTTACTTACTAACTGAGCTGTACCTTTGGCCCCCAGACTGATTTTCTGTGGTAAATTGTTCAAGACAGTGTTTCTCTGTGTAACAGTCCTGACTGTCCTGGAACTCGATTTGTAGACCAGGCTGGCCTTGAACTCACTGAGATCCGCTTGCCTCTCCTTCCCAAGTGCTAGGATTAAAGGCTTGTGCCACCACTGCCTGGCTCCTTTAGAATTTTTACTTTATGTGTATGTGTGCACCTGACCGTATGTCTGCATCATATGTGTGCAGTGTCCATAGAGAGGTCAGAACAGGTGTTTGACCCCCTGGAACGAGAGTTATAGACAGTTGGGAGCCATCATGTGGGTGCAGGGAGCTGAGTAGGTGTTTTGTAGTAAGACGTGCACAACTGAATTTACCTGTGTGTGTGTGCTCATTTACTCTAAGTCAGTACACATTATTATGCAGTCTTCTGTCTCTAGGGCTGTTTTCACCTGTCCAAAGTGAATTCTGTACTCTGTAGCTTTTCATTCACCTTTCTCTGGATCTTGGCAGCTAACCATTCGGTTTGTCTCTTTGAATCTGACCATTTTTTTTTTTTTTTGTGACCTTCTCTTTTCCTCGTTTTCTTTTTTTAAATTAAGTTTTAAAATTCTATGTGTATGGTTGGTTTGCCTGCATGGATGTCTGTGCCCCATGTACTTGGTGTCCATGGGACAAGAAGAAGGTGTTGGATTTCTGTTGGGAGCATAAAGGTCCTTGCGCTCACAGATAGAACTAGGGAAACCAGAATGTTAAGCATTAAGGGTTGTATTTTGAAAGGAAAAGATGTCTAACCTGTTTTCTGCCTAGAATGCTGGGAATGGTGGCTAATAGCTTAGGTGATCCTTGTGCTATCTGTAGGGCCAGGCCATACTAAGCTCCCATAAGTAGGACCAGAGATTTTTTTTATTGTCTAGGTAACTTTTGTGTTACTTGTATGGCCAGGGGTGCCCCAAGCTCCCACAACCAGAACCAGAGCTGGCTAGTAGCCCAGATGACTTCTGTGTTGCTTGTATGACCAAGACCACACCAGATCCTCCCCCAGGCCCTTAAGATAACACTTGTAGCCTATTTCTAGAACCCATCTTCATGAAGAAGTGACTTGTACTCTGAGAAGAGTTTGGATGTAATTATGCTTCCTTGTTTACAAGGCATTGTGTGACACCAAGAAACTTTTATTCTAAATTGTACTGTATTTAAATATGCCTCCAATAAACTAGCTAGTATTAGACTCCAGAAGTTTGAACCAACCGGCTCCTGAGTTGTATTGAACTGGATTTTCTTCTTCTTCTTTTTTTTAAATTTATTTATTTTTATTTTATGTGCATTGGTGTTGTGCCTGCCCGCATGTGTGTGGGTGTCAGATCTTGGAGTTACAGACACTTGTTAGCTGCTATGTGCTGGGAATTGAACTCGGGTGCTCTGGAAGAGCAGTCAGTCAGTGCTCTTAACGGCTGAGCCATCTCTTCAGGATTTCCTTCTTGTCCCATGTGGATTGTTGCTCTGTTGGCCCTGGTGGTTGCAGAAACCTTCCAAAGATTTCCCTGAAATTGGCAAGAGTTAAAGACCTCTGTGAGCTACCACGTGGGTGTTGGGAATTGGACACACAGGGTCTTACACATTCTAGGCCAGAGCAATACCACTGATCAAATCTCTAGCTTGGACTTTAAAAAAACAAAACAAAACAAAATTTTTTTTTTTTTTTTTTTGTAATGTGCTTAAGCTGTAGGTTTTTGTATATTCTTTTGTTGTTGCTGCTGTTTGTTTTTTGAGACAGGGTCTCTTTCTATATGCCTGGCCATACTGGAACTCCTTATGGAGATATATGCCCGCCCTTGCCTTCCTCAGTGATAAAGAATATATATATTCTGCAGCGTAATCCCATATCAGAGAAGTGATCTGTAAATACTTTCTCTGCTTGTCGTTTTACTTTCTGGTGATTGTGCTCCTTTGTTACAAAGTTTATAATTTTGATGATGTATAGTATGTGTTTTTGTTTCCTCTACTTTTGGAGTCATAGCTAAGAAATCATGAAATCTAAAGACTATTTCCCTTAGTGTTTCCTTTCCACCCCTCTCAGCTAAATGGTGAGGAGATGGTGAGGGCAGAAATTGTGTTATTCTAGCCACTTTACCTCTGTTCAGTGAGCATTGAAGTTTAAAAATATGCTGGGCGGTGGCGGCGCATGCCTTTAATCCCAGCACTCTGGAGGCAGAGCCAGGCGGATCTCTGTGAGTTCGAGGCCAGCCTGGGCTACCAAGTGAGTTCCAGGAAAGGCGCAAAGCTACACAGAGAAACCCTGTCTCCAAAAACCAAAAAAAAAAAAAAAAAAAAAAAAAAAAAACCAAAAAAACCAAAACAAAACAGACCCTAAAAAAAAAAAAAAAACAAAAAATGTAATTGCATTTCCTTTCCTTTTATTTTGAGACTGTTTCTCTAACTCAGGCTGGCCTTAGACTCAGTGGCTATTCTTATCACCTCAGTTTCCCCACCATACCTGGTTCAATAATAGAATTCTTAATTTTTTAAAATTTTACTTGTGTGTATATGTGTGAATGTATGCACACTGTGTGTGTGTGTGTGTGTGTGTGTGTGTGTGTGTGTGTGTTTGTGTATGTGTGTATGTATAGGTGCTCACAGAGGCCAGAAGAGGGTGTCCAGTCCCTTGGAGCTGGAGTTACAGGCATTTGTGAACTGCCCAATGTGGGTGCTGGGATCTGAACTCTGGTCCTCAATGATTGAGTAGCAAGTGCTTTTAACTACTGAACCATTTTTGCATCCCCTTAGTATATAGTTCTTCTAAGGTTAAACTAAACAATGGAGTTAGGATTTAGTGATGAAGTATTTCTTGTTGCTAATTTGTCATTGATTATATGTCTGTTATCTGATGAATTAGATAGTATGCTCTTCAGAGTTTTTAATCTTGTGAGATTTGGCCTCATAGTTTGAACTTTGTCATCTGTCTAATGAATAAGATGATTTATAAAGGGTGTTTATTTTAACTTCTGATGTGATAAAATGCTAATATAGTCTTTCTGTTACGCAGTGCTGGACAAGCTGTATTTTTATCCATATAAAGTGGCTTTTCTTAGGGGCGAATCAAATTTATCATTTAAATATTACTGTGTTGCTAACTTGCTTTCATTAAAATAATGATAGTATCAATTATTTCGCTAGCTGCTGTGCTAGATGGTAAAGTTCTTCAGGTCAATATGTTCATGTTCATCTTTCTGCTTCCTGTGTACCAGACTTGTTTCTTTGTGCATAGTAGGTACTATTCACTAAATGCTAAGTTACTGGCTTGGGTGATAAAGTGTTGCTGCATAAGTGTGTAAGCGTGAGTTCTGATTCTCAGTACTCATATAAAAAAGTGGGCACACTAGCATACACAGTCTAGCAATAGGAAGAGAAAGGGAGGCATGCATCACCATGCCTGGCTGCTTGTATATCTTTAAAATTTTTTTGTAATTTTTTTTTTTTATATATTGAACCGTCACTACCACCACCACCACACACATCCTCCTGAAGGCAGCATCCCTGTATCTTTTTGGTTTTGAGACAGGGTTTCTCTGTAACAGCTCTGTCTGGCTGTTCTGGAGCTTTGTAGATCAGTTGGCTCCGAACTCCATCTACCTCTGCCTCCCGAGTGCTGGGATTAAAGGGATTAAAGGTGTATGCCACCACTGCCCCGTGCATCCCTGTATCTTAATGACCTTTCATTAGACCTTACCTTTTAAATAAAGATCTACCCTCCCCTTTTGAAGATAGAGTCTCACTATACAGTTCAAGCTGGCCTTGAACTAATAATCCTCCTGCCTCAGTCTTCTCAGTGCATAGTAGAGTGCTAGGGATTACAGTCATTGTCACCATGCTGGGGACTTACACACTCAATCCATATGTAAAAGTAACTGAGGATCAGGAAGCACCACACTAACATTCTAATTACCTTCTTCCCTAATGTGATTGCTTCTACATTTTTTAAACCTTGTCTCCCAGAAGAGAATAAAGAGAAAAATTAAGTGGGAGGGGAGAAAGGTATTGGTTCATTACATTTGGGGAGGAATTATATTTAGCTGGAGGAGAACTAGCATTAGCAGAAAGAAGTGTAGTAGTGGATGTTCTTCTGTTTCTCTATCTCCCTGATTAGAAGCACTAATTAGCAATAAGAATACAATTCCTCAGTATCTGGAGGGCAGGACCCTTATTTGTCCACCTGGCAAGCTGTTCCTGTAACATGTGCCTGGCTCGGGGGATAGAGAGTTGCTGCTAAGCAAAGCTAAAATTGAGTAAATTTATCCAGTTTGCATATGGTTCAAGCCTTTCCCTGGAAGTTTTAGGACTTTTTTTTTTCCCCCCTCTCTGAGACAGGGTTTTTCCTGGCTGTCCTGGAACTCTGTAGACCAGGCTGGCTTGAACCCAGATCTACCTGTCTCTGCCTCTTTAGTGATGGGATTCAGGGCATGTGGGACCACATCTGGCTCTAGGACTTTTAATACTTAAGTGTTATAAAGTAGTTAAACCAGATAGATTCTGCCACTGTAATTTGTCTAGGTGATAGGAGTATTGGTGTTTCCTATAACACTGTCTTCCTAACACTTCTTCCAGAACTTTCCTTTTAAAGTTGAGTATTATTACATGGTATGTGTGTACCACATGGTGTGTATGTGTGGAGTATATATGCAGGTATAATATGTGTTCAAGTGCAGTTGTGTGTATGTAGTATGCATGTATGATATGTGTGTAGGGGTGTGTGTGTGTGTGTGTGTGTGTGTGTGTGTATGTACGTACACGTGTGTAGGCCAGAGGGCAACTTTTGGAGGTTGGTTCTTGTTTTTCACCCTTGTTTTGAGGGAACATGCTCTCTTTAAATTCCTTCCTTCCTTCCTTCCTTCCTTCCTTCCTTCCTTCCTTCCTTCCTTCCTTCTTCCCTCCCTCCCTCCCTCCCTCCCTCTCTCTCTCTCTCTCTCTCTCTCTCTCTCTCTCTGTCTCTTTCTTTCTTTCTTTCTTTCTTTCTTTCTTTCTTTCTTTCTTTCTTTCTTTCTTTCTTTCTTTCTTTCTTTCTTTCTGGTGTATGTGTGTGGATACATGCATACCATGAGTGTGGAGGTCAGAGAGCAAATTATGGGGATGATCTGTTTTGTCTCTACAGAGTGTGGGTTCTGAGAATTGAACTCAGACACCAGGCTTGGTGGTTACCCAGTTAACTATCTAGCTGGCCCTCTCATTGTTCTTTCTGTCGTGCTTAATACTCTAGGGTAGCCACCCTGGAGCTGCGGGTAGGTGAGTTTACTTCCATCACTCTGTAGGACTGCTGGGGTTACAGGCACACTTCACCAATTCAACTTGAAGTAGTTCCTTTCTTTTTTTTTTTTTTAAAAACTTAACAATCTTTAATGACAGTTGTGTGTGTGGTGCCTCTACTCCTTCATCTTCTCAGTCGTGTTTGCCCTTCTCCTTTCCTGCTGTCGAGACTTAGCTGTCCTTTCCAGGATCTTTTGGTGGTCTCTGTCCAGCTTTAGCCTGGTGATAGCCACCTTGCTGGGGTGGATGCCCACATGGACAGTTGTGCCATTAGCCTTTTCTTGCTGTACTCGTTCAGTGTAGATGACGTATTTCTTCCTGGACACTTGGACCACTGTGCCAGTCTGCTGGCCTTTGTAGTGTCCTCGGACAACTTGAACTTCATCATCCTTTCAAATGGGTATAGAGCGAACATTGTACTTCTGCCTCAGCTCTTTGGAAAGAGGGGAAGACATGATCTTTCTCCTAATGTGAGAAGGTGCATTGAAATGCTGTTTATGGTTCTTGTATTGGTCAGAAGTCACAGAGGGATTGAACTTCATTTTGGCAGCTGTGATCCAGCGAAGGCTGCAAAAGGAAAGAGGTCTATACGCCAAAATAATTTCTTTTCTTTTCTTTTTCTTTTTTTGGAGCTGAGGATAAAACCCAGGGCCTTGAGCTTGCTAGGCAAGCGCTCTGCCACTGAGCTAAATCCTCAATCCCCAAAATAATTTCTTACATTACATTTATTTTGTCTATGAGTGTTCCTGAGTGTGTATGTATGTGCACTGCATGCAGGTGCCCACTGCAGCCAGGAGAGGGCGTTGGATACCCTAAACTGCAGTTACAGTTGGCTGTCAGCTGCCTGATGTGAGCGTGCGCCCTAACTGCTGAGCCATCTCTCCAGCCCCTTCGTTAATTTATTTTGTGTGTATGTGGGCGTGACACAGGTTTGGAGATAAAGGACCACTTGCAGAATTGGTTCTCTCCTTCTGCCATGTGGGTCATGGAGATTTGAACTTAGGTCACCAGGCTTGGTGACAAGCACTTCACTTGATATGCTCTCTGACTGCCCCGTGCATCTGGCTTCTTACTTCTGGGGATTGAACTCAGATCACAAGGCTTGTTAGGCAAAAGCTTTTACCCACGAGCTGTCTCCTTGGACTTTATATGCCACGTTTTGATTATCTGTTCATTTGTTTGGGGACATTTGGGTTACTTATAAGGTAAGCTTTTTCTTAGAGCTTTAAAAACTTTTAGAAGAGGCATAGTGGCACACGCCTTTAATCTCAGCACTCAGGAGGCAGGTGGATCTCTGTGAGTTCAAGGCCAGAATGATCTGCAGAGTGAGTTCCAGGACAGCCAGGGCAACAAAGAGAAACTGTGTCAGGGGAAAAAAAACCTGGGGGTTCGGGGGGTGGGTGGTGGGTAGGTGGAGAGAAAGAATGGAATTGTGGAATTTACCTTAACTTTCATTTTTAGGATTTAAATTTAGTTTTTAGTTTTATTTACTCTATGTATATGAATGTTTTGGCTGCATGTATGTATGTGTACCATGTGTGTTCCTGGTACCATCAGAGGTCAGAAAAGAGGGAGTCAGATCCTCTGGATTAGAGTTACAGATGAAAGACTGAAAAGACATTACAAAATATCTAAATTTAGTGTTAGAAGTTTTTAATGATTAATCCAATTTAATCTTTTTTTAAAATTTATTTTTATTTTATGTGCATTGGTGTTTTGTCTGTATGTCTATGTATGGGTGTCAGATCTTGGAGTTACAGATAGTTGTGAGCTGCCATGTGGATGCTGGGACTTGAACCCCGGGTCCTCTGAAGAGCAGCCAGTGCTCACAATGGCATAATTTATAGTTTATCTCATTTCTGAATTGCTAATTTAAAGACTAATTCTTATCTGGATTACCTAATTTTCATTTCCTTTCACTGTATAAAGCTGTGGGTTTTTCCTTGTCTTTTTTTTTTTTTTGAGGTTGTGTTGTTAAATATTGGCAAAATAAGTGGAATGTCCATTGTCATGAAAATGTTTTAATTGCTACAGCTTGTGTTACTTTATTAGTGTTTGATACCAGAATTGAAGATTTGAGTTGGAAACCTGAGTAAGATGAGGTGATACAGTTCTGTACTGGTTTATTAGCTAGGTTAAGCTGCAGACTGTTTATTATGTATACAGTGTTCTGCTTACATGTATCCCTGCAGGCCAGAAGAGGGCACTGGATCTCATTACAGAGGGTGTGAGCCACCATGTGGTTGCTGGGAATTGAACTCAGGACCTCTGGAAGAGCAGCCAGTGCTCTTAACCGCTGAGCCATTTCTCCAGCCCGCAGACTGTTCTTGGAGCTGGAAGTGCTGTCGTAACTCAGGAAACACACTCAGTGTGGCCTGTTTCTGGAGACACGAGGGAGAGGAGCCTTTGCTAATAGTACATTTGCCCCGTGCAGTTGGCTCCAGTACATGCTTTCTTTCCAAGTAATCACACACCCTTACTGTTTACTCACACCGTGTTGAATATTTCATTATATTATACATTCCATTATTAATCTGGGCTCTTAATCACAGTTTATAAAGTATGGTGGAGTGAGGAACCCAGAGGCTGAAGGGAGAGCCAGGAGGCAGTGTTTTAGGGATTTTCTCTTTCTGCAGATCTCTAAATTGACAAAGGTTTCTTATAACCATGCGTTACCTTTTCTTTCTTTCAATGACCTGGGGGTCATTTGGTTCTCAGAAAAGCTTTAGACTGACTTTGAGGTGTATCTTTAAAAACCTGTCGTTTTACAGAGATGTGGTCAAATGAAATGTGAGTTTGATCCCTTGGGAAGGGGCGGAGTCCAAGGAAATGGAAGATGGTAACCCTGAAAAAAATGTAAGCTTATTTAAGACTAGAGAGAGAGAGGGGTTTCTAGGTATTGTTACTGAGTCTAAGGAAGTGCAATGCTGAATGTCAATAACATTTGGAGGGATTAACTTAAATACAGCACCTTCATTAAAAATCTGCCATGAGCAAGATGCTAGAGATGTTAAGCTTCCAGCTAATGAGATTAGCCCCGGTAATATCAGTGATAGATTGGGGTTGCAATCTGTGTCTATTTTTGCTAATCTTACTCCTTATTTCTTTCTGCATGTCAGTATTGCAAGATGAAAACTAAAACAATTTTGAGTCAGTTCAGTTAAACATAAAAAGATTACAAGCATGTGTCCCTCCTCCCGGCTAGAATGTTATTTCAGTTGAATCAGAAAAGTGATGGTGGGCCAGAGAGATGACCCATCTGCAAATGCACCTGCCTCCACGTAGGAGGACTTGAATTCCTGGACACTACAGAGTGGACAGGAGAGAACTAATAAAGTTGTCCTCTGACCTTCACTTCCCCTGTAAGACCAGTTGCTAAACAGTCCTCTCTCTCCGGAGCCAGATATTGGGGTAAAAAACTGAGATCAGAGAAATAGGACAAGTCATAGACAACCTCACCTCATTGACACCTCAGTCTCCAAAGAGACCTACTTCCTGTATACCCACCCCTATATGCCTTTCTGTTCTGCCATCGATTTCCTCTCTCCGCCCAGCTACCTCACTTCCTGTCTGTCTGTGCAGACCTCCAGACCTCCATGGTTAACTAGTGGTGGAATTTAAGGCATGTGCCACCACACTTGGCTCTGTTCCCAGTGTGGCCTGAACTCACAGAGATCCAGAAGGATCTCTGCCTCCTGAGTGATAGGATTAAAGGCGTGTGCTGCCATTGCCTGACCTCTCTGTTTAATATAGTGACTGGCTTTTTCCTCTGAGCCGCAGATAAGTGTTATTGGGGTTCACAGATAAAATATCACCACATTCCCCTGTAAATAATTTTCTCCTCAAAGGTAATTTTTTTTTTTTTTTAAACTGACGGTTTGTTGGTTGTGTTGGTACACACCTGCAATCCTCTTATCACTTGAGTGGGAGACTGAGGCAGGAAGATTGCCTGTGTTTGAGGCCACCCAGGGCTTAATGGCAAGATCTTGTCTCAAAATAAACAATGGAGATCCACGTGTGTTCACAGTGGCTCTGTTTTATAGTGCCTTGTGGCAAGTTCTGGGGGAATCTAGAGAAGTAGGGATAACCCTTTCTGTGAGGCAGAGGATGGGATGTATCTGAGTCTTGAAAGAAGGTGAGTAGCTTTCCAGTTGAAAAAAATCTGAAGGTGCTCTTGGCAGAGGAAAAGTAAATGTAAAGCTCTGGAGGCTCACCTGTTTCCATGGGTTGGAGACTGGGAAGGCTAACAGGCCAGTGCAGGTGAAGCTGGCCCTGTGAGGTTTTGGCTTTATCCTGTTTGTTCTTCTCAGAGAGGAGTGACCCAATGATGGCGATAACCAGAGCTGCTTGGAGAATAGCTGGGAATGTAGATTCATAGGTAACACGCCTTTCACACACACTCTTTATAAGCAGTTCTGGGAATGGAGCCCAGGGCTCAGCTAGTGCTAGGCAAGTGCTCTCTCTGTCACTGAGCTCTAACGCTGCTGGCTCACTCGCATACCAGACGGGCGATAAGACCCAGGCTAGATAGAGCTTGCAGAACAGTGTGTATTGTATCAGTAGGAGGATTATGCCATTAGTGTTGACTGAGGTAGGCAGAAAGAGGGAAGGGAAAAGAACCTAGAGTCTCCTTGTAGGGACCTGGTTGGTGGGGCTTTGGTCCACAGAGATGGGGAGGCCATAGGAGTTGGTAGGGGTAGGATTGTGAAAGGGGTGGGGTTGATGACTATGAAGTCTGAAGAAGTCAGCTCTGCAGTTAAGTGCTTGGAGAGATCCTGTAGACTTGTAGAAACATAACCGTAAGGACATTTTCTACTCTTACTTAAGTAATGGAAGAGGTAGGATTTGCTTGTACTATATAGTTGGACTCTGGAGTGTCCTTCAAAGGCCCAAGTGTGTGGGCATGGCTGTACATGCCTTGGCACTCAGGAGACCAAGGTAGGTAGATAGATCTCTTGAGTGCTAGTTCAGCTAGGGCTACACAGAGAGACCCGGTAGAAGCGTTTAGAACAATGGCTCTCAATCTTCCTAATGCTTTGAACCTTTAATATACAGTTTGTCATTTTGTGGTGACCTTCAACCATAACATCATTTTCATTGCTACTTCATGACTAATTTTGCTACTGCTATGAATCACAATGTAAATATTTTTGGAGATAGAGGTTTGCCAAAGGACTTGCAACTCACAGGTCAGGTGGAGAACCACTGCTTTAGGAGGTGGGTCCTAGTGGGAAGTCTGTAAATTACTGGAGGCACGCCTTCCAAGGGTTTATAGGTCACTGGAGTGTCCCCTGCCATTGGCCAGCAGACTTTATTTCACCATGTTTTCTTTGATGCATTGCCATAGGCCAGCCAGTTACAGACTAAAATAACTAAAACCGTGAGCCAACTTTTAGAAGTTGGTTATCTCATGTATTTGCTATAAACCTGACTCTGTATAGACTACTTTCCCCTTTGGTAAGGAATTGTTTTTAGCATTTTTCAAAATAATTGTTATAAACAGTGAGAATGGAATGGTTCTAGAATATTTTAAGTAAGGAGGAACAAAATTCAAACCTCTCTAATGGCTTATACTTTCATAGGTTTTGTTTTAGTGGTGGCTGCCTCCACCCACTCTATTTTTCAGTTATGCTATGGTTGCTAGGAGGCGCCTGTGTTCTTCACAACCTGAGACAACCACTTGCTTCTGGAGTGATGTCAGGTCTTCATTAGGCCTCCTCGATAGCTAGGGGCACCCTCTTTTATGCTTTAGAGCTTTTTCTTGTGCCCGAGTGAGAACTGGACAGCTTACCACTTTCTGTTGTGTTGTAACTGTACCTGGAGCATTGTTCTTTTCCTTCTGTTTTTTAAATTTTTTTATTTTTTGAGACAATAGTCTGTCTAGCTGTCGCAAACCTAGAACTCTTAGTAGACCAAACTCACAGATCCACCTGCCTCTGTCGCTTGGGTGATCGGTGCCACCATGCCCTGCTTTCCTATAATGGCCTTCTATTCCACAACTTTTGAGGGGAAATTTCCAAACCTAACAGAAGAGTTACAAGATAAGTATTAGTTACTTTGCTTATTGCCCTGACAAAATCCCCGACAAGCAGTGTAATGCAGGAAAGGCTTGTTTTGGCTTATAGTTTGGGAGTGTAATCATCACACTTGCTATATATATAGCACAGGTGAAGTTCTGATCTTCTTGCCTCCACCTCCCCAAGTGTGGGGATTTTAGACTGGTCTAGGTTCAGTTTGGCTGGTTCTTGACCTCTGTGGTTATTAAGAGAGGCCGGCCCTCTATGGACCCCGCCTGCTTGTATCATTACTGTAACTATTTTCCTCCTGGTGCTCACAGCATCTTACTTGTCTACTGCTTATGCCATCACTGCAGTGGTTTTTGTTCGTTTGTTTTGTTTGTTTTCTAGTCCAGGCCTGTTCTTTTGCCTCAGCCTCTTGTGCTAGATTCCAGGCGAGAGCCACCATACCTAGTCCTTTTTTAAGTATTCACTGTTGTCTGGAATAGTGTTCTAGGAGGAGGCACTCAAGTGTTTGCTGAATGCATGCTGCTTAAATTTTTGATTGATACTGTTGGATTTAGATTTATTGTTTGCTTAGTTCTCTTTGTAACCAGTATGTTTCCTGGTTTAATTTAACTGTTTTCTTTAGTATCCTCAAGAAAATTATAAAAGGGAAGATATGAATGATGGGAGTGAGTTTTTTTAAATGACTATTTTTTTTGAAGATTAAGTCAAGTATCTTTTTTTTAAAATCACAATTCTGTATAAATTGCAAGTAGAGTGACATCTATTTTATATTATATGAGCTATATGAGTACCTGATAGAAAATATACACTCTGGGTTGATCACGTAACATACGATGGACGACTCATTCAATCCAATTACTCTTCTATAGCAGGTAGGAAACTTAATTTTTTTTTTTTATTTTTAAGATTTGTTTTCTGTGTATAAGTGTTTTTCCTGTATGTGTGTGTGTGTGCACCACCTGTGTCCCTGATGTCTGCAGATGTCAGAAGGCCTCAGATCCCCTGGAACTCCAGTTTTGGATGATTGTGAGCCACCATCATGTGGGTGCTGGGCTCCAAATCCAGGTCCTCTGGAAGAACAGTCAGTGCTCCAGCTCCTGGGAAACGATGCCAAGTTTTTATATTACTTTTGCTTATGTGTATATGAAGGTATGTGCTTATGTTAGTGTTGTTGCCCACAGAGGCCAGAAGAGGGTCAGAAGTAGGGTCCCTGGAATTACATGTGGTCATTGTGAGCTTTGCAACCTGGATGTTGGGATCCGAATTCTTGGTCCTCTTCAAGAGCAATACACTCTTTCCGGCTGTATGAGAACTTTTTACTCTGGTTAGACCTAACCAAGATGATGATACTGAAATTTTAATTAGGAATATTGGCTATAATTATGAGTAAATAATTTTTGTTTATGAGGACTATCCATTTAAAACTTAAATATTTTCTTACTGCTTCCTTGATCTTAACTAGTTTATAGTGTGAAAAAGGAAAACTGGGGTTTGGAGATTTAGTCAAATAAAATTTGGTTTTCAGAGTAAGTTAATGATAAGGATTACCTTGTTTTGTTTTGTTTTTGGCAGTTACCAAGAGATTTTGGAGCTGAGGTTCCTATGGCTGTGTTAAGTCTGCTTAATGCGGATACAACCTGACATACCTATGGCTGTACAGAGTAATCCACAATCCTGGATCTTGTGCAGTGTGACAGTTAATGTTGCTTTGGGTACTTTTAATTTCTAAATCTCCTGATTTACATTTAAATGAACCATCCTAACATTTCATTAACATAACCTTGCTGTTTAAAAAATTGGCATTGACTAGCATCCTAAGGATAGAAAAGCTTTGGCAGAGACACATTTTAGGAATGATGTGACCATTCTGTTGTAAATGAACTTGTAATGTCTTGTGAGAATGTCTATAGCTCTTTCCACAAAGAGGCAGTTTGCCAACAGTCCGCTCCCTTGGGTTCTGATGGGACTGTGCTGAATTTCCTTTCTTGCTTTTCCTTTCATACAGGTTGCTAGACAAGCAGTTGAATCTCTTTCTGAATTTGTAGCGATATTTTGCTTTATAGACAAGATTACTATTTTTAAGGTAATGAAGACCGAATAACTGCATTTTAACTTTTCATTTCATGCCATTAAGTATAATTCCTCCTGGAAAAACTTGAGGTTGCTGTTTTTCATTAAGGCTGGCCAGCTCTAGCAGATTTTATAATAGATCTTGGAAAGGAGTGCTCTGTAAGTTAATTGGAAAACTGGAAGCTGCCAAGAGCTTTAAAAGTTATTTGTTTAGCTATTCTAAACAATACCATTAATTGTAAATAACCAGGAGAATATGACTAAGAGTAAGGCAAGAATTTTTTTTCTTGGTAGGCTTGTGAATATTTTCAAATGGGTTGCATAAATTCAGTTCTGCTTACACCGCTGTGCCCTTTAGAAAGTACTTTGCCAGGACCTTGTGGAATATAAAAATATCTAAGTATTGTTACCTTAAAACATGGAACACATATTAAGCTTGAGAAAATTAAGTTTAATAAAACAATTCAAAGGCTGTTGAGATAACGTAAGTCAGGGTTCTCAACCAGTGAGTGGTTCATAACCCCTTTGGATCATAACAACCCTTTCACAAAAGGTTGCATGTCAGATATTTACATTATGATTCATAGCAATAGCAAAATTGCAGTTATGAAGTAGCAACAAGAATAATGTTGTGGCCGGGCGGTGGTGGTGCACGCCTTTAATCCCAGCACGGGAGGCAGAGCCAGGCAGATCTCTTGTGAGTTCGAGGCCAGCCTAGTCTACAGAGTGAGATCCAGGACGGCACCAAAACTACACAGAGAAACCCTGTCTTGAAAAAACCAAAAAGGGGGAAAAAAAAAAAGACTTTAATTTTAGGTCTCAAAGGATGTAGGATATGAAATTTAACCTCTTTAAAATTAAAAATACATACTTTTATTTTATAATTAAGTGTATAAGTGTTTGCTGTATGTGCAGCACATACATGGAGTGCCTGGGGAAGTAAGGAAAGGTCATCAGATTCCTAGCCTGTAGTCACAAGCAGTTGTCAGCTGCTGTGTGGGTGCTGGGAGCTGAACAAGAGTTCTCTTAACTGCTTGGCCATCTCTCCAACTTTTAAATTTCTTTTATTACTTTTATTTACTGTGTGTATATATCTCTGTCTGTCTGCCTGTCTATCTGCCTGTCTGTCTGCCTGTGTGTGGCACCTGTGAAGGTTGGAAAACACTAGAGAGTTGGTTCTCTCTACCATGGGGGTTGTGAGGATGGAATTCATATGCATCAGGCTCCTCAGGAATCTTTATTGGCTCATCTATCTCACTGGCCTGTAGTTTTCTTTCTTTCTTTCTTTCTTTCTTTCTTTCTTTCTTTCTTTCTTTCTTTCTCTCTCTCTCTCTCTCTCTCTCTCTCTCTCTCTCTCTCTCTCTCTTCTTTCTTTCTTTCTTTCTGTGTATTTTTGGAGACAGGGTTTTATAGTCCTGGCCAGTCTTGATTGATGACTCTTTGGCTTTGGCTTCCTAAATTCTGGGATTGCAAGCATATACCACCATGTGGCCCACTCTTGTTTTGTTTTGTTTTATTTTGTTTTTCGAGACAGGGTTTCTCTGTGTAGCTTTGCGCCTTTCCTGGACCTCACTTTGTAGCCCAGGCTGGCCTCGAACTCACAGAGATCCGCCTGGCTCTGCCTCCCAAGTGCTGGGATTAAAGGCGTGTGCCACCACCGCCTGGCTTTTTTTTTTTTAAAGATTAAATTTTTAAAATTTACTTCTGTGTGTGTATGTATGTCTGTGTGAGTGAATGCTACAGTTGTGTGGGTGTCTACAGAGGTCAGAAGATGATGTCTGATTCCTTGGAGCTGGTGACTATGAGCTGCCTGATGTGGGTGTTGGGAACTGTACTTGGGTCCTCTGCAAGAACAGCAGATGCTCTGAACTGCTGAGCGATTCTTCTCGTCCTCCTCTTCTCATTTTGCAGATGAGAACGTTGAAGCTTCAGACAAGAGAAATAACTTCCCCAAAGTCAGAAAATAAGTTAGTAGAAAAGCTAGTGTCAGAAGCTGGTCTTCCTTCTGGAATATGGTCTTTGTAAATTGTAAGATCTATAATTTTGTTTGTGCCTTTCTCAGCAGTGGGCCATCGAAGGGCTGACTTGTTTCTGTAGTATAACTTAATATTGTTTGAGGTCACTTTTGTCAGGAGTGTGTGTGTGTACATGTGTATGTATGCACATACCTTTACTTACTGTGTATTTGTGTGGTGTGTGCACCATGGTGTACATGTGGAAGTCAGAGGACACGACTTTGAAGGACCCAGTGGCTCTCTCCTTTTACCACGTAGGACCTGAGAGTTGAACTCTAGTCTTCAGGCTCGCTGGTTGCTTGGCAGGGCTTTTGGTTAAAGATGTTGCTTGCACAAGATAAAGAAAATAGGCCATGAACTTGAAGGAGAGAAGTGGGGGTGGGTGGAGGTGTGGGGTGGGGAGTAATGCATGGAAGGTTCGGAGGGTGTAGTAGGTCTTTCTTTGAACTGCCGGCTCCCAAATAGTGACATGGAGACTTATTAATTGTGGAAGCTTGGCCTTAGCTTAGGGTTGTTCCCAATTAGCTTTTTAATTAATCTATTTATATTAATCTACTTTCTGCCCTGTGGCTTGTTATCTCTGCTCAGTACTGTGTTTCCTACTTCCTCTGAGTCTGGATGGTGAATTGTGCCTCTCTTCTTCCCAGAGTTCCTGTCTCTGCATGGAAGTCCTGCCTAGCTTTTGGCCTGTCAGCTCTTTATTAAACCAATCAGAAGGTGCCTTTTTGGAGACACATCTTCACAGCTTACAAAAAAGATTATCCCACAACAGGAGGGAGGAAAGGAAAGGAAAAGAAGAAACAATGTGATTATAATCTCAAAAAGTATTAAAAAGAATGAACGACAGCCCTCCACATTTTCTCTAAAGCTTGATATTTTTCTCATTTAATTGTGACATAATACATATTTATCTAGTGTCTGTAGCCTCTGATAAATTTACAGTTATTCATATTCTGATTTTTTTTCCCCCCCTGAGACAGGGTTTCTTTGTGTAGCTTTGCACCTTTTCCTGGAACTCACTTGGTAGCCCAAGCTGGCCTCGAACTCACAGAGATCCACCTGGATCTGCCTCCCGAGTGCTGGGATTAAAGGCGTGCGCCACCACCGCCCGGCCATATTCTGATTTTTTTATTCAAGGTTTGGAAGGTTGTGTTATGGAAAATACTTTTCAAGTTTATAAAATTGAACAAAATACAGTGTTATCTTTTCACTAATCTGTATAATTTGTAGTAATGGACTTTTTATTTCCAAAATTGATACTGTCAGGTCCAGAAGAAACCCAAGTCAAGGCTCACTCAGTGTTTGTGGCTCCTCCTAGCACTTCTCACCCCACCTCCTACCTAAACCTGGCTAGCTCAGGGGACTGAGCGTCTGTTCCCCAGCTTCTGATGGCTGTAGAAACCAGCCACTTTTGGCCTCGCTGCTCTGGCTCATGGCTCCTCTCTTGGTCGGCGGCTTCTTTCTAGGTCAGCTTGCCTTCTTTCCCCTCTCTCTCTCTCTCTCTCTCTTCTCTCCCCTCTGCTTTCTCTTTTCTCATGACCTGTTTAATCTGGATGCTTCCAGATGCCCTGGGCTGTTCTTTCTCTTATATCTACAATAAAACCCTTCTCCCCGATCATACCTAGAAACATTCATGTCCTCATGTTCATTCAGATACTTGTCTATTTTTATTCACCTGTCTATGGCTTAATACTTCAAAGTCAAACAGCCTTGAAATTATTTTCCTCATAAATAAAACTTTATTTTATTAAAAAGTTCTACATTAGGCAGCCTGCTTCTATTACGGTTTTTTGAGTCTTAGACAAGTTCTGTTTTCAAGTTCTCTAATCTGTTGTTCTCAGTGTGTGCAATTGAGTAATTTTCTTCAGCCTCTTTAATTAGGGTGAATGTCCATGAAGGAAGGCGATCTTCTTAGAGACTAAGAGTTTGTAGAATTTGGAACTGGAGATTGGGGAAGTTGTTGGTAACAGTTAAATTTGGAGATTTCAAGTAGAAATCTGTATGTCTGGCTTCTCTTAAATTCAGATCATTCTAAATAACTGAGTCTGTGATAATTGCCGGGAGTTGATCAGTTCGGCACAGCTTTTGAGTTGGTCTTTTTTGTAGGTCTGTTCTGTCCATCCCCCACCTGGAGAGGCCACGTGTCATTTTCATTCATTGTGTTTATAGTCCGCCTTTGGCATTGTTTCTGAAAGTAGCACAGCCTTGGCTTTCTCAGTGGAGCTCACTCTTAACACATGGGAAGCTCTGGGGCTCTGAAGTGTCAAAATCAGGAAAACAAAAGATTCAGAAGATTTTGGTTTTTTGTTTATTGTTTTGAGACAGGGTTTCATTCTATAGCTCAAGCTGGACTCAACTCAGTATCTAGGATGGCCTTATGATGATCCTCCCGACACAACCAAGTGTTGGCATAACAGGTGTAGACCACCATTTCCACCTTGTTAAAATAGTCTAACTTGGGAGCTGGAGTGCTTGCTGCTCTTCTAGAGGATTTGGTTTGGTTTCTGGTGCCCATGCAGCAGCTTATCTAGTTCCAGGCGATCCGATGCTTTCTTCTGGCTCCATGGGCACTCTGCATGTATGTGGTATGCATACATACATAAAGGCAAGATAAAACATAAAAATAAATCTTAAATTAATTTCTCTGTAGGTGTGGTGGTTCACACCCTTAGTCCCAGCACTTCAAAGGCAGAGGCAGGTTGATCACTGTGAGTTCCAGACCAGCCAAGGCTACATAGTGAGACCCTATCTCAAATAAAACAAAACCTTAAATGCCAAAACTTTTTTTTTTTTTTTTTAAATTGGTTTACCTGTATCTGGAAAGCATTTTATTTCAGAAAAATTAGAAGAATTTCTTTGGGAAAGTGAATTGTTGTTAGTAGTGGAGTAACAGACTCGCTTGTGTCGGGCTCTGGGTTCATTTCCAAGCACTCCTACCCTCTCCCCCAACAGTGGAGTGTGTTATGCTTGCTCAGAAACTACGAATTGCTTTAAATGCCCACTTAGAACTGTCTTTACTTAACTACAGGGTCTAGCCCTCTAATCCTGAAAGGTTCTTATTTGTACTGAAGCGGTCTCTTTGAAATGTTAGGGAACTAGGATCCACAGGGCAAACAATTTCTTGTGAAGTGTCTTATCTGTGACATTTGATGACATTTGCTTGAGCTGTTAGCACTCTTTAACAATCTAGACCATCCTCTCTCTTAAGGCTTACTGACTAGTGGACAAATAACCTTTAAAGACCGAAGTGCATAGGCTGGGCATAATACAAGCATAGGGAGCAAGTTCTCTGGAAACTGCTTTTTGTGTTGTTAGATTAGGCAAGTCTACCCCCCCATTCGCATTATGTGATTCAGTGTTTTATTGGTGCTTAATTAAAGTGAAATGGTGAAAATTTGGAAATTTAACATCAATTATTATGCTTATTAAAAAAGAAGAATCCGCCGGGCGGTGGTGGCGCACGCCTTTAATCCCAGCACTCGGGAGGCAGAGCCAGGCGGATCTCTGTGAGTTCGAGGCCAGCCTGGGCTACCAAGTGAGTCCCAGGAAAGGCGCAAAGCTACACAGAGAAACCCTGTCTCGAAAAACCAAAAAAAAAAAAAAAAAAAAAAAAAAAAAAAAAAAAAAAAAAAAAAAAAGAAGAATCCATTTTCAAATTTTATCTTAGGTTTCTTGACCTTTTCTTAATTTTGTGGAATATGCCTCACTGTCAGTTAGTCTGATATTTACTTAATATTAGACTGAAGTTATGTAGTTTTGTGATAAAGTACTACAGAGGCCACAGGTGTCAGATCCAGTGGATTTGGAGTTATAGTTGTGAGCTGCACGATGTGAGTGCTGGGTGATTGAACTTGGGTCCTCTGGAAGAGCAGTATGTGCTGGCTTCGGACTCACAGAGATCGCCCACCTCTGCCTCCCAAGTGCTGGAAATAAAGGTGTGAGCCACAACCATGGCAGTATTTACTTTTAACTGCTGAGCCATCCCTATAGTCTCTAGAATAATATTTTGTCTTTCCTAATGTATCATGACAAGAGATACATGGTGTCAGTTTGTCCTCTGTTACTGATGTTAATGTTGATAATTTGGTTAAGGGTGTGTGGTCCATGTTTTTTTTTATAAGGTAAAGTTAGTGTTCTGTCATAAATAATCTGGGTTTCTATGTCACCATGTAGTTATTCAGTATTTCAGTTACTGTCCATCTACTTGGTTTTAGGCTTTTTTTTTTTTTTTTTTTTTTTGGTTTTTCGAGACATGATTTCTCTGTGTAGTTTTGGTGCCTGTCCTGGAGCTCACTCTATAGACCAGGCTGGCCTCGAACTCACAGAGATCTGCCTGGCTCTGCCTCCCGAGTGCTGGGATTAAAGGTGTGTGCCACTACCGCCCGGTTTAATGAACATTTTTAATGTGGTTTTTCTGAATTGGTTATTTCGTAAGTGTAAAGTAATACATGCTATATTTTGAATACTTGGTGCCTAGATAAAATATCTCTAATAAAAAAATATATTGATGCCGGGCATTGGTGGTGCATGCCTTTAGTCCCAGCACTCAGGAGGCAGAGCCAAGGTAGATGATCTCTGAGTTTGAGGCCAACCTGGTCTACAGAGCGAGATCCAGGACAGGTACCAAAACTACACAGATAAATCCTGTCTCGAAAAACAAAAACAAAAAAATCTAAAACAAAATGAAATGAGGATACTGCAGTAGATGTGGTAGAATAATAGAAAATTTTCTGTATTAGTTTCTGAAGAAATTTCCTTCCTTCCTTCCTTCCTTTTTTTTTTTTTTAAATCAGGGTCTCACTATATAGCTTTGGATGGCCTGGAACTCAGTATGTAGAACAGCCTGGCTTCAAACTCATAGAGATTTGACTGCCTTTGACACACCCGCCCCCCAAGTGCTGGGATTAAAAGCATGTGTCATCAGGCTTGGCAGAAATTTCTTTCAAAATACCCTTCACTTTAGCTTTTCATGCTGCACCATTGTTGGACTGGAGAAACTGGAACTAGAAGTATCTTGGTATTAGAGAAGTCAAAATTGAAAGGTTCTCTGTGCTCAGGATTGTCCTTTAGTGTTTTTCGACATAAAATTGTTATGTACTAGAGGTCATTTTCAGGTTAGTTACAATTATTTCCTCTTGTAAATTCTTCTTTACTGATAGAAAAGTCTTTGTTAGAGGTTTATTTTATGTTTCTGTTTGACATTTGCCTGACTTTGGCTTTTTGTTTCTTAGAAATGACTGCCGTCCACACGGGCAACATAAACTTCAAGTGGGACCCCAAAAGTCTAGAGATCAGGACTCTGGCTGTTGAAAGACTGTTGGAGCCTCTTGTTACACAGGTAAGAATCTGGAAACGCAAATACACAGTTGTTCTGTCATTCTTTTGCAATAGGCCTGGCTAACAGACTCATGACCAAGGTTGTTAGCTCAGAGTCTTTATTGAATTGGTTGAGTTTAGTTAGTTGGATAGTACTTAGATGATTTGGCTCCATTACTATCGACACATATTTATTTATTAAAAATTATTTATTTTTATTTTATATGCATTGGTGTTTTGCCTGCATGTGTCTGTGTGAGTGTGTCAGATCTTGGAGTTACAGACAGTTGTTAGCTGACATGTGGGTGCTGGGAATTGAACCCAGATCCTCTGGAAGAACAGCATGTGCTCCTAACCGCTGAGCCATCTCTCTAGCCCCACATACATTTACTTAGTTCTTTTTGTTACTGTTTTTGAGACAAGGTTTTGTATCACCAAGACTGGTCTTAAAGCTCCTTAGGTAGCTGAGGCTGAACTTGAACTCTCTTGATTGCTGTCTTCACTGTGTAAATACTGCTTGGACTAGAGCTATGTGCCACCATGCCTAGCTTTAGTTAATTCTTTAGACTACAGCTGCTACCCTTTTCTAAAGTCTTACTGCTGGTAGTAAAGGTTGTTAGTTTGTAGTGCACATTTCCAAATGTTTGTGCTTTGCTGATAACGTCACCCTCCATTAGAGAGGAAATCAAGGAAGATGGAACTTGATTGTCATGGTGCCTCATTCAGCTTAGTCACCTTTCGTCGTGTAGGGTTAGTTGGCAGGTAACTGAGTTTGAGGGTGTGGGTTTGGTATTTTCTGTTACAATACATGTATCATAATGTGATGGCATTTAGTAACAGCAGCTAGCTATATATTTTTACTCTTGGCATAGCTAGTATATGTGTATATTTATGTATTAGAGGAGAGAGAAAATGAGAATGGCATTTACCGTCTTAAAAGATTGCCTTCCAAGTCATAAACTATTATTTTATGTATCTATATGTAGCTGTGTGGGGGTTAGGTGGAATATTTGCTTTCTTGAACCCAGTATATTCTGTACCTTTCAGGTCTGTGTTTGGCAGGTTTATACTGTAACAAATCTTTAATCATCTTCAACCTACAGATCATCTGGTATATTAAACTTATTAATGATGGCTAAAGTTCTGGAACTTTAAGCATCATCACAGTAGGCTTCTGTGGGCAATCTTCTTTTCTTTATTAAGGACCTTTACTAATTAATGCTAAGATTTGTGTTAATAAGCTTGAACAGACTTCAGAAGTAAGTTTTCTTAAAGCATTTTGCAGATTGGTAACAATGACTTAAGTAGCCTTCTGGTAAAGCGGAATTCATCATTCAGCTTTTTCTGGAATTTCTTCACTAAAAAAAGAGGCATTGCATTTATCACTAATCTTAGTTTCAGTCCGTGAAGTTATTCCAAAAACTAATGATTGTTTAAGAAATTAAAATGCATTACATTTCTTGTCTTACATATTAAGAAATAAATTGTTTTGGAAACTAAACATAGCATCATTTTTCTGTTAACAAATCTGGAAAGAATTGTGTTATGCTTAGCAAGCTCTCTAAATCTAAGTGTGATGCCTTACTTCCTTATGGACATAGGCTTGCTGTCTTTAAAGATATTAGTCTGTTAGTTTTCATTTTAAATGATTAATTTTTTTTTTAAACTTAAACTCTTAGGTGACAACCCTGGTAAACACCAATAGTAAAGGGCCCTCTAATAAGAAGAGAGGCCGTTCTAAGAAGGCCCATGTTTTGGCTGCATCTGTTGAACAAGCAACTGAGAATTTTTTGGAAAAGGGGGATAAAATTGCAAAAGAGAGTCAATTTCTCAAGGAGGAGCTTGTGGCTGCTGTAGAAGATGTTAGAAAACAAGGTAAGTCAATAATTGCTTTACATATGAAGAGAGATATGTCTTCCTAGAAATTCAGTAAAATTTAAAAGTTACATTTATTTATATCTGTACACGGACCTGTGTTTGTACTCAGCATGCATGTGGAAGTCTGAGGACAACTTGTGGGAGTTAGTTTTTTGTTTTTTGTTTTTAAAAAAAAAACAAACTGTGTGTGTCCTGGGGATTGAACTCAGGTTGTCAAGCTTGGAAGCAACAGCCTTTACTCACTGAGCCATCTCACTGGCCCTGATTGGCTTTTTTTCTCATGGGTTACTCACCAGGGGGAAAGTTGGCTACTGTGACATAAGAACACTCTGGGAGTTCTGTAGTGAGGAGGTAAAGCCATCAGCAGACTTTTCAAAGCATATGAGTAAACTACTTTGCAAATAGATATCCATTTGTCCCCTGAGGAGCGTACATGTTCCTTTGAAGCTACCATTGTTTTTTGGATGATACATTATTCAGCAGAAGAAAATATGAATTCCTTTCTCTAGAAGGTCTTTAGTGGTCCTAAGCCCTGATGTTACTTGTTTTACTAGTATATTAAATAAATGCTTATCTAAGAAAATGCCTTGTTGATATCTGTGGAAATATCTTGCTCCTAAAGGTAGTGTAAGGTATGTTTGCTCTGTATCAGTGTTGACTACTTTTGATTAGATAGGTGTTTCTAGATTTTTTTGGTAAAGGGCCAGATAGTATTTTAGTTTTACTGGCCATAGAATCTCTGCTGAAACTATTCAGCCCTGCTGTTGAGTTTAGAAAACAGCTATGGAGAATATATACACAAATGCACAATGTGTAATCTGATAAAACTTATAAAAGCAGAAGGTATGCTGTTTTGATATACAAAATACAATTTGCTAATTCCTAATCTAAGATTTTTCCTACACTGTTTAAAAAAAAACAAGTTTGCCATATTCAAAGAAGTATTTGTTTATACATTTATAATAAATACTTTTGAGTTCTAAGTCAGACCTTCTGTGTTTGGGGTTTGTGTGTGCCCTGTGCTTTCTTTTCTATACAACCATAATTAATGAACGCATACAGTTTTGTAGCATAAATTTCTTTCTGTATTAGTCCCTTATATGAATAACATGTATGAAAATTTGGGTACCTTAAAACACTACCTGCCATAATGCTATAAATGTGTCAGAAATGCCCACATTCATAAACTCGGGTCCATTTTCCCCTAGGGTAGTAAAATGACCAGGTGAGCCTCCTGTGGAAAGTGGGAGTCAGTTGTTAATTTCAGGACTTCTAAACTCCTATGGTCTCGGGTTGCATTATAATGACAGTCTGCTTAGGCTAGGTGCTGAGCCTTGTACAGGCTGACCCATACTGGTGTTTCTCATATGTGCCCTTTCTTTGATGAGGTCAGTCTTAGCTTTGTTTTTGTTTCTGTTTTTTTTCCCTAGTTCTTTTTATAGTGATAATTAAATGGGTTGCCCTCCCCTTTGCAGTTTATTTTGTAGTCTGGTGGTCTTTCTCTGTGGTACCTAACATGGTACTGGTTTGTGATAGGTACATGTTTTAGGATAAGTAACTGTTCCCTAGAGAGTACAATGTGAGTCTGTATTTCCTTTCTCAGAATTGGAGTGTTGTTTTACTTCTCGTTGACAAATATGAATGCTCTCATGTAGGTGAAGAATCATAAAAAGTTGATACAGTGCACATGGTGTAAGAGTTATCCTTTCAGTGTTTTTAGTATATTCACAGGGTTAAGCAGCCATAGTTGCTGTCTTTTTTTTTTTTTTTTTAAATTTTTTCTCTTATGGTTTTTATTTTTATGTGCATTGGTGTTCGACCTACATGTCTTTGTGAGAGAGTCGGATCCACTGGTCCTTGAGTTACAGACAGTTGTGAGCTGCAATGTGGGTCCTCTGGAAGAATAGCCAGTGCTCTTAACCACTGAGACATCTCTCCCCCCCATGGTTACTGTCTTAGGTTCGGAGCACTTCTGTTACCCACAAAGACACCTTTTACTCATCATAGGTCACTGATGTCTTGTGCACACAGTAGGTTCTTTTCTTTTAATTTTAATTTTTACAGATGGGGTCTTGCTACCTGGGTCATTTTGCCTCCATTTCCCAAATTATCATAACTGTGTGCCATCATGCCTGGCCCTATGCATATGTATTTCAACAGTTCATACAGAGGAGGTCTGCCTCTGGTTACCTTAAGAGTATTTTATGAGTCCTTGAATAGTAAGAGTTCTGACTAGAAAAAGAAAGCACTTAGCTGCCTCTGGGACATTCAACAGACAGATGAGAGGATTTAAGTGATTGCAAAAGGAGAGCTGGCGTGTACCATGGTCCACATTTAGAGTAGGTCTTTCTCAGTTAACCTAATCTAGATAATCCCACATAGATATTCCTGGAAATTTGTTTCCATAATGATTCTAAATCTGAACAAGTTGCTACTCAAGATAATTATTACATACCTTTTAATGGAATAGACTTTTACTTGATGGTTGTTGTGAGACTTGCCTGTAATCTTACCTCTTAGAGAGCTTAGGCAGAAACCGGGCGTTGGTGGCACATGCCTTTAATCCCAGCACTTGGGAGGCAGAGGCAGGCGGATCTCTGTGAGTTCGAGGCCAGCCTGGTCTACAGAGTGAGTTCCAGGACAGGCTACAAAGCTACAGAGAAACCCTGTCTCGAAAAACCAAAAAAAGAGAAAGCTTAGGCAGGAAGATCGAGTATTGCACCTGGGATACATAGTCAGCCCTTATCCTTAAAAATAAAGAACTAAGCTAAAACAGCAGCACTTGTAATATTGGGCCCCATTCAGCAGTTGGCTTTCAAAAGCTGATAGTAGGGACTTGTTCTAATACCAGCAACTTCTTCCCTGCTGCCCAAGCATCCACCTGGGTGAAGACTCAAAGAAGCAGAGGCACACCTTTGTATAATCTTTTATTGTTTCCAATAACATTGTTTTTCAGTAAAGAGGCCAAGTAGCTATCATGGGCTACAAAATGAGATGGGGAGGCGGGGTGGGGGGGGCACCGACAAAGTCCAGAAAGAAAATGAAAGAGGATTCAAATAAATAAATGATTGGGTAAAAGTGAATCTTCTAGGAAGAATATATGTTGGGGAAAAAGAAAAACCCAACAGAATGAGACTGGCCGGTTGATTATGTGTGTTCCTCTGACAGGGGAGACACTGTTCTAGTAGTGTCTTAGTTGTTTGTTGCTATACAGACACCATGACCAAGACAGCTTACAGAAGGAAGAGTTTATTGGGGACTTACAGTTTCAGAGGGTTAGCTAGAGTCCATGATGGTCATGGTGGGGAGCGTGGTGGCAGGCAGGCATGGTGCTGCTGGAGCAGTAGCTGAGTGCTGCATCCTTACTATAAGCATGAAGCAGAGAGAGAGACACTGGGAATGGTGTGAACCTTTGAAACCTCAAAGCCCATCCCCTGGACACTCCTCATCCACACCTCCTAATCCTTGCCAGACAACTCCACCAACTGGGCCAAACATTCAAATATATGACCTGTAGAGGCAAGTCTCATCCATGCCCCCAAAGCAGAGAGGCTGTTTTTTCTGTTTTGTTGTAGAACTTATAGTTGGGACAAATGGGTATGAAACATAAATTAATAGAATGAATATAGAAAGAATGATGAGAAGGTAATACCAGGTTAGAAATCTTCCATAATGTGTTAGAACATCCATTGGATCTTGAAGTGGAGAAGAAAAGGAGAATGTCATCCAGGGAAGCAGGAGCACATTCAAGTCATGCCTGGAGAATGGTGAGGACTCCTACTGCAGGAGAATGTTAATGGAGCACTGCTGATAGGAAAGGTTAGGAGAGGCTGGAGGGGAGGGCTTGGCTCACATGGTAGAGTGGCTGCTAAGCATGCACAAGGTGCTAGGCTGGATTCAGAAAACACACTTCCCCCTAAATAGTCTAGGAAATTATTTCCTGTGCGTTTTTTGTTTTCATTCTGTTTTCAGGCCCAGGCTGGCCTTGAATTTACCTTTCAGCCTCTCAAATAGCTGGAGTTAAGGGTGTGCTCTTGGCTTAGGGCACTGTTTTAGAGAGTGGCTTGGAATGCCAGGTGTGGAAGGGATGGACTTTTAGGGAATGATATAGAATCACAGGATTCTATTGTTGGGACAGGTTTACAGCTTCCCATATGTTCCAGTACATCAAGTGATGCAGGGCCCACTCCCTCGGGAAGCAGCTCTTTCCAGTATTGGTTTGTGTTTATTTTTAAAACTTAAAAAAAAAATTAAACTGAAATGTTTCTTTAATTTTAAGAAGTTCTACCATCTAGGCAACATCACATATAAGGAAAAGTGGTGGTTCGTGGGAGATTAGTCTCTGAGCTTTGCACAGGAAGGTTAGAGAGGTTGAGAGGTAGGAGAGAGTAAAGGCAGGACCCCGAGTCTGGACACCATTGTCACTGCTGCGTGGTAACAGGAGCGGAGGGAGAAGTGCAGAGCAGTAAATTGTCATGCAGGTTAACTCTTGTGCAGATAACTATTCTTTTAATAGATAAATTAAGGGACTTGCTACATGAAATACTGTGTAGTTTATTTTCTTGTAACCTGAATGGTGGGTGCTAAGAACTGAGGCAAATTCTTTTTTTTTTCTTTTTTAAGATTTATTTATTTATTATGTATACAGTGTTTTGTCTGCATGTATCCCTGCACACCAGAAGAGGACACCAGATCTCATTACAGATGGTTGTGAGCCACCATGTCGTTGCTGGGAATTGAACTCAGGACCTCTAGAAGAGCAGTCAGTGCTCTTAACCACTGAGCCATCTCTCCAGCCCCATGGGGCAAATTCTTTAAAGTTAGAAGTATTTGTTCCAGGAGCTTGGGTTGTAGCTCAGCTGGTACAGTGCTTGCTTTGCGTGCTTGAGACCCTGAGTTTGATCTCAACAGCACATAAAACCAGGCAGAAGTGGCATTCTCCTGTAATCTCAGTACTCAGTAGGTGGAGGCAGGAAGTTCTAGGTCATCCTTAGCTACATAGTAAATTCAAAGCCAGCCTGGGATACATCCTGGGACACATGAGACTGTCTCTGAACAAAAAAGAAAAGGGGGAAAAGCCCTCATCTCAGCATAGAGCCATTTGAATTCAGCTGTGCCAATTTCTAGTCAAGTTAGATTTCTTGGCAACATTTAGTCCAGTAATTTAGTTATACTAACAACAGTCAATTAATAGGTTGCTTTATTTTAACTTTTTATTTTGAAATAATTATAAATTCACTGGAAATTATAATGATAGTGGAGAGGTCCAGTGTACACTTCATCCAGCTTCTCATTTGTTTACATCTTTGATACTATGTATAATAGTGTGATTTCAAAATCAGGACACTGACGCTGGTTCAATGTGTATCTATAACTTTCCTTTTTATTACATCTGTAGATTTTATGTAACTACTGCTGCAGTCAAGATACAAGGAACCAGTTCATCTTCTTGTTGCTCATTCATGCACCTCTTCTCCTCTTTCCTGAATCACTTTGCAGTTCTGTCCCTTTAAGGATGCTACACTCATCTTTTGAGATTGGCTTTTTCTCCGCTGAGAACACTGTCTGATTTTGAAGGCCATCAATATAGGTGTATGTAACGAATGTTTAAACTTTTTTTTATTTTTTTATTTTTCAAGATAGGGTTTCTCTGTGTAGCCTTGGCTGTCCTGGAACTCACTCTGTAGACCAGGCTGGCCTCAAACTCACAGAGATTCTGCCTGGCTCTGCCTCCCAAGTACTAGGATTTAAGGCGACCACTGCCTGGCACATTTTTTTTTTTTTTTTTGAGGTTGTTTAAACTTTTAATTGCTACCCCATGGCATGGTTATAACTTATCCATGGGAAAGTAGAGATGTCTCTTGTATTTTATCCTCTTAACAGGGTTTTTTTCCTCTTTTGTTCATAAAGATTTTATTTTATTTTGATTATGTGCATATGTGTATGTGTCTGTATTTATGTATGGGTATATGTATGTTGGTCTAAGTGTACTTGAAGGCCAGAAGAAGATGTTGGATACTCTGGAGCTGGAATTACAGGCAGATTTGAGCTGCCTCATATGAGTGCTAGTAACCAAAATTGGGTCATCTGCTAGAAAAACCTGCAATCTTTTCTATTGAACCATTTCTCCAGCCTTTTAACATCTTTTCCCCCTACAGTAAAACTTTAATTTTGATTAAGTCTACTGTATTGGTTTCCCACACCATTTATGGATCTAAATTCTTCACTAAGTCTTAGCTCATGAAGATTTTATGTTTTCTTTTAAAAATTTTCATTATCATTCCATCCATCCACCCACCCATCCATCCATCCATCCATCCATTCATCCATCATCCCTCTATCAGTCATTGGGGGAGTTGAGACAGGGTCTCTCTATGTAGCACTTGTCCTAGAACTTACTATGTAGACCAGGCTGGTTTTGAACTCAACAGAGATTTCCCCCTGCTAGGATTAAAAGCATGTGCCACTACGCCCAGCTCTTTTTATATTTTTAAGTTACGTATTTAAATCTGAATTGTTTTTGGGTTGTATTTTTTATCAAGTGTGGCATTTAGGTCACCCTCCCCCCCCTTTGCCTATGCAGAATCCAGTTGTGCCAGCATTGTTTGTTGGAAATGTTGTCTTTTCTCAATCGGATTAATTTTGCACATTTGTTAACAATCTATTGATTATACTTGTGTGGAGTTAGATCTGGGTTCTGTATTTCCTTCCATTGGTCTTCCTTTTCCTTCTGCCAGTTCCACGCAGCCTTGGTTGCATAGTTCAATTACTTTTTACTTTTTTATTTCTGTGACTGAAGAAGAAGCGACTTAAGTGGGGGGGGAGATATTTCACCTCACAGTTCCCCGGGGTAGACA
The DNA here is from genome assembly GCF_949786415.1 of Peromyscus eremicus. Taxonomy (NCBI): domain Eukaryota; kingdom Metazoa; phylum Chordata; class Mammalia; order Rodentia; family Cricetidae; genus Peromyscus; species Peromyscus eremicus. The sequence continues at coordinate 24,225,069 of NC_081435.1, forward strand.
GCATCCTGTGGGGGCAGGGTGAGGGAGGAGGACTGCTCACAGCTGTGGTAGTGGACTCTTCTGGCATCTGGGTGGATCAGGAAACAGATGAGTGCTGGGGCATCCACCTTCCTCCTTTTCCTTCCTATTTAGTCCTGAGTTCCAGCCAGTGAGATGGTACTACCCAATCTCAGGGTGTTTCTCTCTATGTCACTTATCTCAGACATGCTTCTTAGGTGAGTTCAGATCCAGTCACGTTGACCACACATTAGCCATCACAATAGCATATTAGCTTTAGAACTGAGTCTTCTATGTTTACTCTTTTCTGAATTATTTAGCTATTGTAGTTGTTTTAGCTTCCTGTGTACATTTGGGAAAAATTGACACTTTTGCTAAATTGAGTGTTCAACCCACAAACAAGGTATTCCCTGTTTTGTTTTGATTTCTTTTGTCAGTGTTTAGCACATGAGTTCTCTATATACTTAGATTTATATGTGAGCATTGCATTTAAAATTCTTCAATTTTTTTTTTTTTTTTAAGAATTTTTTCTGGATGGTGGTGACACATGCCTTTAATCCCAGCACTCAGGAGACAGAGACAGGCGGATCTCTATGAGTTGGAGGCCAGCCTGGTCTACAGAGTTCTAGAATAGCCAGGTCTATACAGAGAAACCCTGTCTTGAAAAACAAAACAAAATATGTGTGTTGATGTTTTGTCTGCATATATGTCTGTGCATCATTTGCAAGACTGATGCTTTTAGAGGTTAGAAGAGGACTTTGGATCCCCTGGAACTGGAGTTACAGATGGTTTTGAGCTGGTGTGTAGGTGCTAGGAATCTAACCTGGGTTCTCTAGAAGAATAGCCAGTGTTTAACCACTGAGCCATTTCTCCAGCCCTTAAAATTCTTCAGAAAACTCCTTTATTTGTACCATGTAGGTCTTTGGGGAAGGTTTCAAACTAAATAACACTAATTATAGGTATTTAATTAAAAAAATATTCATCTGAGAGATGATGGTGCACTCTTTAATCCCAGCACTCGGGAGGCGGAGGCAGGTGGATATCTTGAGTGGAAGGCCAGCCTGGGCTACAGAGCAAGTGAAACCCTCTTTGGAAACAAACAAACAAATATATGTGTGTATACATATATATTTATTTATTAATTTTGTAGTGCTGGAAATTGAACCTTGAGGCCTTGTACGTGCTAGGCAACCACTCTACTATGGATTCACATCCCTATTCCTGGCTAGACCCTTTCATTGTATCATCTTCTTCCCATGCTACTAGATTTAAGATTAATAACATTCTTATTAAGGCTTTAAAAATATTGTGTATGTATATGTGTATGTTGTCTCTGTGTGTGCACAGGTATGTGGGTGCCTGCAGAGGCCAGAATTGTGGGATCCTCTAGAGCTGCAACTGTATGCTTTTATGAGCTGTCTAGCAAGGATGCCATGATAGGAGTTTGGGTCTTCTAGAAAAACTGCAAGTGTTTTTAATCATTTCTCTAGCTCCAAGAGTAATAATACATGTTTTTTTTTTAATGTTTTGAGTGTGTGTATGTGTGTACATGTGTGTATGTGTGTGTAAGAGATATACTCCTGCAATTGTGCACATGTGGAGATCAGAGGACAATTTGCAGGAATTGGCGTTCTCTCTCAGGGACTGAATTTAGGTCCTCAGGCTTGGTGGCAAGTTCCTGTACCTCATCCATTTCCATGGCCCAGCATTCATTCATTCATTCATTCATTCATTCATTCATTCATTCATTTATTTATTTATTTATTTATTTATTTATTTATTTATTTATTTATCTATTTATCTATTTATTTATTTACTTATTTATTTATTCATTTATTTGTTTGTTTATTATTATTATTATTATTATTATTATTATTATTATTTGTTTTTGCTTTTGTTTTTGGTTTTTCGAGACAGGGTTTCTCTGTGTAGCTTTGCGCCTTTCCTGGAACTCACTTGGTAGCCCAGGCTGGCCTCGAACTCACAGAGATCCGCCTGGCTCTGCCTCCCGAGTGCTGGGATTAAAGGCGTGCGCCACCACCGCCCGGCTTATTATTATTTTTATAAAAATGTTTTATGTGTATGGGTCTTTTCCCTGTATGTATTGCCTGGTGCCTGTGAAGGCTAGACAAGGGTGTTAGATCCACTGGACAAGTTACAGATGGTGTGAGCTGACGTGTAGGTACTGGGAATAGAACCTGGGTCCTCTGGAAGAGCAGCAAGTGTTCTAAACCATTGAGTTGTCTTCAACCTGGGGCAGAAAATTTTTAAAAAATAAAATGTAATAAGATATGAAAAAAAATACATAAATTCAACATACAGCTTGGTGAACTATATAGCAAGTTTCCTGAGGGGCATTGTTTCTAGGAATTTAAAGGATTTTTTTTCCCCCTCTTCCTTTCAAGATAAGAGTTTCTCTGTGTAGCCCTGGATGTCCTGGAACTCACTCTGTAGACCAGGCTGTCCTTGAGCTCACAGAGATCTGACTTCTCTGCTTCCTGAGTACACCACCATGGCTAAAGGATTATTTTGTAAATCCCTTTCTAGAAGAGTTTTATGTTCAATTTGGTGATGTTCATATAGCCTTAACTGTGTGCTATAGAAATTCATCTCAGACTTGTTTGAACTAGGAGGAAATTTGAACCTTTACAATCGGGATTCCTAAGAGTACCTCTTAAGTTTAGTTGTTGGTCAAAGATTCAGGGCCTTGAGGCCATAGGATTCTCTAACTTCTAGTGTTGGTAATTTGATTTGCCTCTGTTTTCATATGCACTGTGTACATGTACTAGTCAAGATAGTCATCTCAGTTAGGTCATCAGCAGAAAATCTTTCCTTCCTCAGTGTCTATAACTGGCCCAGCTTGACTCATGCTCTGTCTGGAATAGGTTTTCTGTTGGCAGAGGACAGTGAAACAAATCTGCATACATCTTTATTCCCCCCCCCCCCCCAGGACACTGGTGGAGAGTTCTCTAGAGGATCATGTATATTCCATAAAGTGATGTTATATAGGAAAAAAATGTTAGTCTTGATAAGTGCTGGGATAGTCCCATTGGATTTTTTTCTTTCGTAAGTTTAAAATGTTTCCTTTAAAAAAATTGCTCTGGGGCTGGAGAGATGATTTAGTGGTTAAGAACGTTTGCTGCTCTTCCAGAGAACCCAAATTTATTTCACAGCACCTACACTGTGCAGCTCACACTTGTGTGTAATTCCAGCTCCAAGGGATCCAGCACCCTGTTCTGGCCTCCATGGACTTGTACACATGTGACATACATACACATAAATAAAATGATAAAAATAAAATTGAAAAAATTGGTCTATTGGAGCTGGGGTGTAGCTCAGTAATTAAATGCTTGCTTAGCATACATAGAGGTCCTGAGTTTGATCTCCAGCAGCAGAGGAGAACTGCACTATTTGGTGGTACATGTGAATGCTCCTAAGGCGGTGCTGGCTGGCTGTAAACGTTAGTTCTCATTTGTTGATTTGTTGAAGCCTTTCCTTTTCTTAGTAATTGCAAATCTATTAGTTTTTTTTTTTAATTTACTTTTATTTTTTTTTTTTAATTTTTGGTGAGAGGGGGGAGGGGAAGAACAGAGGACCATTTTCAGGAGCCATTTCTCCTTCCAGGTAGAGTTGGAGATTGAACTCAAATTATCAGGCTTGTTCTGCAAGCACTTTTAGTTTAGAGTCAGGGACTGACTAGACTGGCCCTTGAACTCCCCATATGTAGGAAGTTGGCCTTGATTCCTGATCGTTTTCCCTCTGCCTTCTGAGCCTTGGGTTTAAAGGCCTGCACCACCTTGCTTGGCTGATAATGACTTTGTGACTATTATATACTTCTGTATGTACTGTTGTTCTTCTGGTGAGCATCAGAAAAACATCTTGATAAGTTAACTCAGCCTTTTCTCCAGTATCAAAGTAGTATGAACTTTAATCTCCTCCAGATGGCTAGAAGGCGAAGAGAGTTTGTTTAGGAAGTGACGGTGTCCAGCAGATCTAAAGAGAATGCTCTAATTGGCTTGCAGTATCCTTCTCCACTTCATGTCTATTTGTGTTTAAGTAGTAATTGTCTTAAGATTTGGGGGGAATTTCTTAAGTTCTGGCATTTGTGTCAGTATTCCATTTTAGATAAGTTTTGCTAATAATGCCATGCATTGTAGAGATACGATTTCAACTTACTGGAGGCAACCAAAATTGTTTTCTTCTGAGTATCAATCTTTACATGAATCTCTCCCTCCCTCCCTCCCTCCCTCCCTCCCTCCCTCCCTCCCTCCCTTCTTTCTTTTTGAGAAAGGATTTTATTAGTTCACACTGGCTTTGAACTCACTATATAGCTGGTTTTGAATTCTTGATCCTCGTCCACCATCTCCTGAGCTGTGAGGTAATAGGTATGCACCACTGTTCTAGTCGGTGGAGTAAGCCCTTTTTATGTAAAACATGACTGATTAGTTTCAAAGCAAGAAACTTTGTCTATCAAAGCGCATGACTTTGTAAACATAGTTGATTTGTGAACTTCTCTAATGGCTTAATTATTTCCAGGTACTTTTTTTTTTCCTTCGAGACAGGGTTTCTCTTGTGTAGCTTTGGAGCCTGTCCTGGATCTCGCTCTGTAGCCCAGGCTGGCCTCAAACTCACAGAGATCCACCCGGCTCTGTCTCCCGAGTGCTGGGATTAAAGGTGTGCGCCACCTCCGCCCGGCTCCAGGTACTTTTAAGTAGAAATCTGAAAATTTGTCTTAGCCATTATGTAGTAAGATGGGGAGCATCTTCCTTTTTTCAGTTTGAATGATTTGTATGTAGGGAGTGTTGTGTGCCATTGTATGTGGGCTTTGTTTGGTTTTGGAAGTATATCTGTGTGTTTGTGTGCGTGTGTGCGTGTGTGTGTGTGTGTGTGTGTGTGTGTGTGTGTGTGTGTGTGTGATGGTACATATGTCTCTGTGTTCACATGGGTGTGGAAAGCTCAAAGTTGACTTTGGGTGTCTTGACAGATTGCTTTCCAGTTGAGGCAGGGTCTCTTCCTGAATCCAGACCTTGCCGATCCAGCTAGTGCAACAAGGCAGTCTGCTCTGAGGATTCCTTGTCTCTGCTAAGGCTTGTAGGTTCTGGGTATCTGAACTTCAGTCTTCATGCTTGCACTTTACTCAATGAGCCACTTTCCTAGTCCCGAGATTTTTTTTCTTTTTAATAATTTTTTGGCAAGGAATTTTAAATGATGTATTTCATTCCTGACAAAAGGGATATTGAACACAAGCTGTCTGTTTCTTGAGGTATATGAGATATATTTCTTTTTTCTTCGGGGAGCTGACTAAAGTCACTTTTGAAGGAAGTGAAAATTGGGTCTGTGTCCAGTGTAGCTGTTGACAGCTTCAGACTGATGCTACCCACATCTGTGTAAACAGCCTGGATGATAGATGATCGCACATGTGATCAGGACAGAATACCTGTCAGTGACTGCTTTGAACAGGGTTTGAGAGAGAAACAGGAGTCAGGATGAAGTCTGACTTTGCTGAATTCATGATGTAGAGACAAAACAGCTACTTGTGTGGGTATGTGGGTCTTTTTAGTGAGGTGGAGGTGGTGGGCTTGATCTTACACAGGGGCCCTTTCTTTCACAGGAAACAATTCACAAGTGTTTTTACCTTGGAATGTTGATATGAGTTTCAAGACATGTTAATGATGCTCCTGGAAGAGCATGAAAACCTCCAGCATTTGGAAAAAGATGAAGGTTAAGTCAGTTATGTTTTCAGATTGGTGCAGTACCTTTTTCATTAGGTCCAATAAGTCAGCTGATTTTTCTCGTAGTCTTAGTGTTCTGACTTGCTCTTCACCTTTTTCTCTTTGCTGCATGGGTAAAATTGTCCAGCTTTTTCCTTCCTTTGTGTGTCTATCTTTATTTGACCTTTCATACCTGAATCTGTTAGAAGTACATCCATCCCATTTCCTACCCTTCATGTGTTCCTGAGGCCTATGATTAAGTAAAACGGAACAATTCTTCATAATGCCTCATGCCTCCAGTTTCATGACTTAATTTTTCTCTTGCTCTTCACTTTAGTTGAAAGCAAGAGGGAAAACAAAATATAAATTCTGGGAAATCACTAACTGGTTGTCACCTGGAAGCTTTATGTCTTAAGTTTTATGTCTGTCTGTCTCAAACTGTAAGTCTCTAGGGTTGAGACTACTCTCTGACTTGAGATGTGTCAAGGATGCTGTCTGCTTCTGGATCAGTGCCCTTGTGTGAGCATATGCTGCTCTGCAGAGATTCAAGTGCTAATGCAGCCAACTTGTAAGTGAGGAAAGAAGAGTGAAATCATTAAATTCTAATGTTTCTTACCATTTTGAAATGGTTCCTCTTTTTAAAGATCTGTCTTGTTAAACTTACAAAAGTAACACCCACTGAGATAATGGTCTTAAGTTATAGCAGGTAATATTACTGTCTTCACACATTTGCACAGTGCAGTAGGGGCAGTTATCCTAGTGTTGTTTTTAAAGATTCTCTTCTTTTTTAACACTTTTATTTTATGTATATATGTATATACATTTGTGTGCTATGTCATGTGCTACTTGGAAATCAGTGGACAACTTCTGGTATTTGGTTTTGTCACCTTACCCTGTTAGGTCTAGGATAGGAGTCAGGTCATCCAGCTTCATGGTAAGTACTGCTACCTGCTGAACCAGCTTGTTGGCCTCTTAACATTTTGAGATAGGGTTTTATGCCAACAAGACTGGACTCCAATTGGTTGTGTAGCAGAGGATGATCTTGAACCCTTGAACTTCTTACCTCTTGTCTTCCCTAGTGCTAAGAGTACAGGTGTGTGCCATTACATGGGCTTGGTTTTGTATTTGGAGATGGACTCTCATTCTGTAGCCCAGGCCGGCCTCAGACTTGGATCAATCCTCCTACCTAAGCACCCCGAGTGCTGGCATTACAGGTGTGCACCACCATACCCAGTGTAATTTAAGTGTTAACATTTGCCTTTGGCGTGACTTCAGGCATGATGTTGCAGTAACTTGCTTTCTACTAGTTAATTTCTTAAAGAAAGTGATTCCAAGTTGAAATGCGTGTTGTGCATTTATTTGAATGTGTAATCAGGAAGCAAGTGTCTCTCTTTGGAGTGTTTCTGAATAGCAGCAGGGCACACTTGAATTAGTAAGGAAAATGAGAACATGAATATGTGTGGTACTCTATTTTAATTTAAAGAAATATTCTGTCAACTATAAAAAGTGGAAAATGCACAGTTTCTTTCTGTGCCACCAGGGGTTGGGAGGAGGTAGATTGAGAGGTTTCTAGGCTCTGTGGATTCAGATTTAAATGACTTGGTATTGACCTGATGGGTTTGGGCTCACTTTCAAAAGATAAAGTGTTGTGAAAAGTACCTGCCAGAGATTTCTGGAATTGTGTGTTGTGTTTTCTGTAGTATGGTGTCTCCAGCGGTCCAGGGTCTCCTCAGATGTCCTTCAGTGAATACAGGGTGAGGGTGGAGGGTCTGGTGTGGTGGTAGGACTGACTGATTCCCTCTCTCCCTTCCCCCTCTTCCTCTTTCTCTTTTCTGAAATTCTCCATCTTCAGGTGTTAGGATCTGTGGCTTATGTATAAAGATGTTAAACTCTTAGGTATAGGATACTTTAGGTAGTGTTTTCTTTAACGTTCCTTTCTTACTACTCTGTTTTTTTTTTTTTTTTTTGGGGGGGGGGTTTGAGACAGGGTTTCTCTGTGTAGCTTTGCGCCTTTCCTGGAACTCACTTGGTAGCCCAGGCTGGCCTTGAACTCACAGAGATCCGCCTGGCTCTGCCTCCCGAGTGCTGGGATTAAAGGCGTGCGCCACCACTGCCGGCTTCTTACTACTCTGAATAGAATGAAAAAAAAAAAGATGGTTCTTTTTGGGGAATTGAGAGGAAACAAAGTCTTACCTTGTAGCTCAGGTTGGCATTGAATTTGTGATTTTTTTTCTGCTCAGCTTTTTGAATACAGACATTGTAGTCATGTACCACCATGCCTGGGCTTAATAAAAGTGTCGTCCGTGTCCCCCCCCCCCCCCCCCCGTGTGTGTGTGTGTGTGTGTGTGTGTGTGTGTGTGTGTGTGTGTGTGTCTGAACCTCCTAAATGCTGAGGTAACAGGTTCAGGCAGGAGGAGCATAAAATTGAGGCTAGCTTTGACTAGATAATGAAACCCTATCTGAAAGAAGAAAAGAAGAAATTAGCAATTTCTAATTTTGCCTTCTCAGTTTTAAAATGAGCTAGCAGCCATAAGAAGATTTTTATACCTTAAAAACAAAAATCTGAAACATATATTCATGTTTATATATATTCATGTATAGACACACACACACACACACACACACACACACACACACACACACGAGATGTTTGAGACAGGGTTTCTCTGTGTAGCCCTGGCTTTCCTGGAACACGTTCTGTAGACCAGGCTAGCCTCAAACTCAGAGATCACTTGCCTCTGCCCCCCAAGTGCTGGGATTAAAGGCGTGTGCCACCATCTCCTGTTGAATTTTATATATTATACACACAAATAACAGATATTTTTTTATTTTTACCATTTATATACCTTTTACTTTCAAAAAATATATTCATGAGGCTGAAGAGATGACTCAGTGGTTAAGATTACTGATGGTTCTTCTAGAGGACTTGGGTCCCAGTACCACCTCGTGATGCACAACCAACCATCAGAACTCCAGTTCTAAGAGACCTGAAGCCCTTTTCAGGCCTGTGAGGGCACAGGGCATACACTTGGTACACAGATATACATGCAGACAAAATACTAATAATATGTTATAAAATTGTAGAAAATCATCAGGAAAAAAAGTTACTCATCAAGCCCTACTACCTTTGGGTATAGACAGTCAATATTCTGGCATGTGTTAGTCTAGTTCATTCTTCCCTGTGGTATGCATGCATTGTGATCCCCCTTTCCACTGTGTAGCACTGGTTATTATATACCTGTTGTTTCAAGTAGAACGGAGAACAAATCTCATTAATAAAGACACTTGGGGCAGGAGAACTGTAATTTGTAGCCATGTTCCTCTACTGACCAAAAAAATGGGCATTCCCCCCTCCTACCTTGCCCCCAACTTTTCCTGTGCATCCCCCCTTCTTCCTGGACTTGAATATAGAAAAGTTCTGGTCAAGAAGCAAGCTGTAAGTATCTTTAAGGGGCTGGAGGGATGGCTCAGCCATTGCAGAGTACTTCCTGCTCTTGTGACCTGAATTTAGTTCCTCAGGAAACACTTGTGTCCATGCCTCACTACTGCCTGTAACTCCAGCTCTGGGGCACCAGACATTCTCTTCTTGCCTCCTGGGGCACACACACAAATACACATAAATAAAAATTAAATATCGTTAGTATTGTTTCAGACATGATAAACTTTGTTGTAGTTCTTGGAGTATCTTGGCATAGATTGCAGGTTGAGGGGGTGTGAAGTTGTTAATGAGATAGGTCAGTGAGGGAGATGAGAACTGGAGAGAATCTCGGCTTGGAAAGGCCTTTTTAAAATGCGGAGAAGCTGTTGAGTTGACTCAGCAGATAAAGACACCTGTGGCTGAGTTTGGTTCTGGAACCCATATGGTAGAAGGGAGAACCAACGTTGGCAGGCAGTTTTCTGACTTCATGGGTAACGTGGTGTCTGCATTTTCCAAATAATTAAATCAATAAATGTATGTAAGAAAACAGTGAAAATGTGGACAAACTAAGGGTCAGTAAGGTGAGTTTCTTCAGACTGATGATTCACAGAAGGACCAGCTTCGTTTTTAAAAGTGACTTTCTGTGCTGTGCAGGCGGAGTGAAGGAGGTGGCTGCTGCAGCATGTCCTGCTAAAAGCCAACTTGATGCTTAAGAAACTTGCAAGCATGACTGCTTTGTTTTTCTTTTTCTTTGCTCTTTAATACAGGGCCTCATGTATCCCAGGCTGCCTGGAACTTGCTATGTATCCTAGATTGGCATTGAACTTGTGATTCTCTTGCCTTGGTTTCCCAGACCGTGGGATTAGACATGTTGGGAAGTGGGGTAGCTCTGTGTGTCAGAAATTCAAGATCAGTCTCAACTACATAGCCAACCTTGTCTCAAAACAAAGAAACCAGCACACAAAGTACTCCCCACAGAAGTTAGCAAACAAACAAAAAACTTAGTACAGCATAATGGAGTCTCTTTGGCAGCTTGAGCCTCTAATCCTAGCACTGTGGGGGTGGAAGAGGCAGGAGGATGGGGGAGTTCAAGATCATTTTCAAGTATGTAAGAGTTTGAGGCAGCCTGGGATATATGAGACATGCTTTTTTTTTATTTATTTCTTGAAAAAATTGTTTTATGTGTTTGTGGATGTTTTTGTCTGATTGTTTGTCTGAATGTGTACCACTTGCATGCTTGATGTCCTTGAAGGAGGTAGAGATAACTGTAATCTGCTGTGGGTGCTGGAATGGGACCTGTGTTCTCTGGAAGAGCAGCCAACATTCTTTATCACTGAGCCATCTCTCCAGCCTGAGACACATACCTTTTTTTTTTTTTTTTTTTAAATTCCATTAAAAAAAGAAAAACCTAGCCACCTCCTTTTATAATCATTATCCCTCCAACTTCCTTTTCTACACTTGTTTGATTGCTTTGAGAGGATATAGTTAAGGTAATCGATCTTTCAGAAAGGTCTTGATCCTAACACTCAAGAGCCATGGGCTTATTTGTGTTTCTTTTCCCTCTTTCGTTTTCAACTCCTAGAGGAGCTTAACTCTTATCTTTGAACCAGAAGAAAGCGTATCGGGGCAGCAGATCTGGATTCATGGTAGATGATGGAATAGGAGAAGGGCCTCCCTTTTTTAAATCTTTAGTTATTTTTTTCTTCCATGATAGGGTTTCTTGCATGTATGTAGCCTTGGCTGCCCTGGAACTTGCTCTGTAGACCAGGCTGGCCTCAAACTCAGAGATTAGCCTGCCTCTGTCTCCTGAGTGCAGGGACTAAAGGCGTATGCCACCATTCCGAGTAACTGCCTTTTTTTTTTCCCCTTTAATTTTATGTGTTTGGGTGTTTTGTCTGCATGTATATCTGTGTGTCGTGTATGTGCCTGGTGCCCTCAGAGGACAGAAGAGGATGTCAGGTCCCCCGGAACTAGAGTTGGACGGTTGTAAGCTGAGCCAACCCTCTCTCCCCGAGGAGGATTCTGATGCTGGAACTCAAGTCCTTGTCTTAAAAGCACTTTGGCTCTCTGAGCTACCAAGTGCAAAGTTCTCTTAAGTTTAGTCTCCTTTATATCTTAGTAAATACCACGTGTGGTATAATTGACTAGGAGGTACGGGGAAACAGGGTAAGATTCTCAGTTCTTATTGTTGACCATGTGATCTGGGATAACTTTTTGTTTATGTGTAGGAAGAGCTTTGATCTCTTAGAAATATACTTTAAAGACTTACTAACAATCTGTTTTTATTCATTTATTTTGAGACAAGGTCTCACTGTATAACCCTTGATATCCTGGAACTCACTAATTAGGTCAATCTGGCCTTGAACTCACAGAAATATAGCTGCCTGTTTTCCTAGTGCTGAGACTAAAGATGTACACCACCACTTGATTGACTTATTTGTTTGTTTTTAAGCCACAGGGTCTCATGTAACCAGTCTGGGGTGAAGTGAACTTCTTATGTATTCAAAGCTGACTTTATGTTGCCTTCTCAAATCCCAAGAGAAAAATTATTCTTATTTATTTATTTATTTATTTATTTATTTATTTATTTTTTAAATTTTTCGAGACAGGATTTCTCTGTGTACTTTTGGTGCCTGTCTTTGATCTCACTCTGTAGACCAGGCTGGCCTTGAACTCACAGAGATCCGCCTGGCTCTGCCTCCCGAGTGCCGGGGTCAAAGGCGTGCGCCACGGCCGCCCGGCTATTTTTATTTATTTTATGTGTGTTGTAGGGGGAGGTGTATAAAGAGGCTTGCCTGTGTCGTGGCATGCGTGAGGAGGTCAGAGTTTGACTTAACGGGAGTTGGTTCTCTCCTTCCATTAGGTGGGTTCCAGGGATTAAATTCAGGTGGTCAGTTGTGGTGGCAAGTACTTCTATCTGCTGAGTCATCTTGCTGGTCTGCTTTAAGAATTGCTGATTAACTTTTTGCTTTTAATTTTTAAAAAAAGGTGCTTATTAAAATCTTACTGGGCTAGGGAAAAGGGCCAGTTAAAGTGCTTGTACTGCAAGTGTGGGCTTGAGTTTGGATCCTCAGAACCATGTGAGGTTTGGATGGATGTGGGGTGCCACTGTAGTTCCAGCACTGGGAAGGCAAGGGTAGAGCTCCAGAGTACGCTGGCTAGCCACACCAGAGCTCTGGACTCAGTGGAGAGACCATATCACCCACAACTCCCACCCCCACACGCGCCCCCCACATGTGAGAAAGAAATTAAAATAATCTTATTTATCTTACGGGCATGTTTTTTTACAGGGGTCGATTTTAAGTGGTCATTTGAACTTAGTTCGTTAGAGGCTTATTTATATATCTATTCATCATTTTGTGAATACAGAAATTGTTTTAATTAACTGTTTGGTTTTATTTATTTACTGGATTTTTGGGAGGTGAGTGATAGGGAGACTGGGTCTGACTTTGTAGCCTGCCAGCATTTAACAAGAGAGTCTTCAACTTCAGGAATGCTGGGATGACAGTTATGGGCCACCACACTCAGATGTCAGTGTGACTTGAATTTTTGTTTTGTTTTGTTTTTTTTTTTCTTCCTAAAAGGCACCTGATAGGAGATTAAGGAGTTGTTATGGCTGAAAGCTAGAAGATGTTACAGTTGATATAAATGTTTATCTGATTTTTTTCAGTCATTTGCTGTTATTTGATTTTCTAATATTTTTTTAATATCACCACTCTGCTTAGCTGTGTCTTTTTTTGTGTGTGTGAGGGTGGTGTATATTATCATTTAGTTAAAGGAAGAAGTATTTTTAAGCCTTTCTGTCATATAGTGTCTAGTCACTTTCTGGGTTTTATTTCTATGTTTTATCAGTGTTATATGAGGATGTTCAAGTGATTAGTACAAACTACAGGGAGAAAACAGAACAGTGCTCTATGTGATATCACGAGTGTGAGCTATTTTACCCTTGACATAAAGGACTTTATTATTTATTTTTGGTTTTCCGAGACAGGGCTTCTCTGTAAAATAGCTCTGGCTGTCCTGGACTATTTGTAGACCAGGCTGTCCTCGAACTCACAGATATCCCTCTGCCTCTGCCTCCTGAGTGCTGGGATTCAAGGCGTGCACCACCATGCTTGGCTTTATTTTTTAATAATAAACTATTTGGGTTAATTTCCGCTGGTTTTGGTTTCATTCTGCTAAATAGGAGATTTGATGAAGAGCGCTGCCGGGGAGTTTGCGGATGACCCGTGCTCTTCGGTGAAGCGAGGGAACATGGTACGAGCAGCCCGAGCTCTGCTCTCTGCTGTTACTCGGCTCCTGATCCTGGCTGACATGGCAGATGTCTACAAATTACTCGTTCAGCTCAAAGTTGTAAGTTTGGGTCTATGTCTAAAATGCTTTTTTTTGTATGTTTCATAGTGAAGGTGATGCCGACCATACTTAGTTTAGGATTAAAATTTAGTTTGGTTTTGAACCAGTGATGGCGTTGTTCAATTTCTTCTTCTCTATTTCAAGTATAAATACGATACTCTGCCGTAGGCCACTGTAGGCCACTGTAGTCTCCGTGTAACTGAAGAAACTGTAGCAAAGGTGTTGACTTTGACTCTCCCTTTTTGTAATACCCATTATATGTTTCTGTGTACTAATAATAGCGTTCTATAATTAGAAAACCAAAATAGAAACTGATAGGTGCCCCCACCTCCTTCGAAGCACACGTGTAGTAGGAGGGTTTATCAGCTACATATATTTGCTTGGATTGCTTGCTGAATAGTTGTTAAAGAAGACGGAGTCTTAGGATTTATTCATTTTATCTATAGATTTGTCTGTCTTGGAATTTTTACTTTTGGAGTTGTGTTTTTTAGGTGGAAGATGGTATATTGAAATTGAGGAATGCTGGCAACGAGCAAGACTTAGGGATACAGTACAAAGCCCTGAAACCGGAAGTGGACAAGCTGAACATTATGGCAGCGAAAAGACAACAGGTACAGGCGTGATTTGCAGACATTTTGTAATGTTATGTATTTCTTATTTCTTTGTTTGTTGAGACAGGGTCTTACTATGCAGCCCTGGTTGACCTCGAACTCACTATATAAAACAGGCTGGAGAGTATTTTATTATCTAGTGGAGAAGACCTGGTTTGCCCAAGTTTTCGAATGGTATCATGACTTTCCCCCGTTCATGTGGTTTCAGTAAGTGCTTAAATTAAGAGATACATTTTCAGCTTGGCTGCAGTGGCACACGCCTTTAGTCCCAGCACTCGAGAGGCAGAGGCAGGCGGATCTCTGAGTTTGAGGTAAGCCTGGTCTACAGAGTGAGTTCCAGGACAGTCAGGGACACATAGAGAAGTCCTGTCTTTAAAAAAAAAAAATATTAATAATTTTAGTACTATGCCAGTAGCAAAGCTATAATTAACTTTCACTCAGATTTTCATAATATGCTTCTGTTTTAAGTAGTTCAAGGCTGGCCTTAAACTTGTGATCTTCCTGTCTTATATATTCTCTCAAACGTTTGAGTGCTGGGATTAAAGGCATGCACCAGGATGTTTGGCTAGATGCTATTCTTGAGGTAAAACATAGCAGCAGTCCAGAATTTGTGTCTAATTGTAGAAACTTACTAGAAAGTAATTTTGCCTGAGTTAATTTTTCTGTGCCCTGAGTCCTTTAGGAGAGTTCCTTATATGTTAGTGGTTCTCAACCTGTATGTCTCCACCTTTTGTCGGATCTCTAGTTCTAAAAATATTTACATTACAATTCATAACAGTAGCAAAATTACAGTTATGAAGTAGCAATGAAATAATTTCATGGTTGGGGGTCACCACAACATGAGGAATTGTATTAAAGGGTTGCAGTATTAGGAAGATGGAGGACCACTGTTATACATGATCTCAGTGTATCAAAGAGAAATATCAGTAAAATGTTAAATGTTCTTGAAATAAGGTACCAGGAAATCTTCGTTTCTCTGTGTCTGTTTTCTACCCTTGTTTGCTCTTTCCTGCCTCAGGAACATAACCTGTCTGGATGTACCCCCAAGCTCCCTTTCCTTGGCTTCCTGTTGAGGTTTGGCCAGTGGAAACATGATCAGAAAATAGGAAGAGAAAGAGAGACTGAGGTGCTATGTATAGGCCCCGTTCCTGCTGCTCGTCCTAAGTGGCTAAAGGCACAGATTTTGGTGACTGCCACTGCCTCTTGTTCCTTCAGACCTAGTGTTCCATTAGCCTCATATTACCCCTCACTGTACATCTTCTTTGGAGCAGTCTTTATTGTAATTTTTCATTAAATTGCCTGTTTTCCTGTTGGGATTTTGAGTGATACATGCTTCATTTTCTTGGGTTGTCACAGATTATGCTGAATTCACCCTGTCCCATCCAGGGATTGGATTTAGGGTCTTGGCAAGGGTTTTACACTCAGCTACATTCCTGAATGTAGTTTGCTTAGTTCTTTAATTCTTTTACCTTTAGATTTGTATTTGGCTCATGGTTCTGGATGTTTGGGATGTCCAAGAGCAATGTGCCATTCTCTAGCAATTGAGAAGGTCCTTCTTCCTGCATTGTAAGCAGGCAGCCAGCATCCTTTGTCAAGACTGCTCGGGCCTATCTCTTCTTGCCTTACAAAGCCACTAATGTCACCATAGGGGTTTCACTTTTCATGAAGTATTTGATTTCTGTTTGCTTCCCAAAGGCCCCATCTACAATATTAATGTCATTTGGGGCATTGTTTCCAAGATAGAAACAGAGGGGTTGGGTACATGACTACCATAGCAAGAGTAAAGGTGAGGGCAGAGGGAAGAAGGACGGGCCTGTGCAGTTTTGTAGAGAGTGCCCTTGGGCCTCCCTGTTAGCTGTGCTTCCTCAGCATACGGAGTGTGTGATGTTCAAGTGTTGCCCGTTCAGATGCTGAAAGCTTTTTGAGATCTTTAGGAGAACTTAGTGCCTCTTACTCCTTAGCTACTTTGCCTACTCTGACTTGCGTGATTGTTTTCTGAAACTCCCGACAGCTGTTTGGTGATGGTGCTGTGGGTGTTTTACTTGTTAAAATCTGTGCTCGTTGGGCTTTTGGCACGTACCAGGTATAGTCACTTTTATCCAGAAACGTCTCGTCAGATGTATCGATGGCTACAGTTCTATGTGGTCAAGAGGGAAACGGGAAGAAAGTCTCACTTGGATTTCTGGTTCTTTTAGTAGAGTCTGTTAGATGACTTAGAGGTTAGCTTTTGTTTCTTGTTCCCAGTGTGTGGGATGGATAAGTCAGATTTATGGGAAGTAGTTTTTCCTGTGTATGTTTGCTAATTGTCCTTAGTTTGCTTGAGCTGTAACCAGGTTGGTGAAGTTCAGAAATCACGACACAATCGAGAACAGAGTTCTTCTGTAAGTAACTTGTCATGTTGCTTTATAGCTCACTCTTCACCAAAATTTATATTATTAATCAGCACTAGATAGCTTGAAGAATACTTTTTGATTGATTTATTCATATTACAACACTGATACTCACATTAGTGTCCATTTTCCTGTCTTTTAAGAAAAGCTTTGGGGGTTAGGGATTTAGCTCAGTGGTAGAGTGCTTGCCTAGCAAGTGTAAGATTCTGGGTCCGGTCCTCAGCTCCGAATAAACAAACAAACAAACAAACAAATAAATATATAAAAAAGGGAAAGACTTTTCTTTCTTTCTTTCTTTTTTTTTTTTGGTTTTTCGAGACAGGGTTTCTCTGTGTAGCTTTGCGCCTTTCCTGGAACTCGCTTTGGAGACCAGGCTGGCCTCGAACTCTCGAACTCACAAAGATCCGCCTGCCTCTGCCTCCCGAGTGCTGGGATTAAAGGCGTGCGCCACCACCGCCCGGCTGTTTCCTATCTTTTAACAAAAACCTTGTACAAGGTAGAAATGGCTCTAAAGAGGGAAAGTAGAACTTTAGAACTAGGATAAATGAGATTTGGTTGTTATTCTCTTCCTTGTTTAGAATTTATCCCTGATGCTTGGCAGATGAGAGTTTGTTCAGAAAATGTTCCCAGAGAAAATACATTCCAGTTATTTCAGCGTCATGATTAGCCAGGTGCCTCTTATACTTGATTCTTGAGATGATCACCAACTCTCTAAAGCCACAAGATAATTTTTTAATATTTAGCCTAATATAGTCTTTGGAAAAGTGGAAGTTTATGGTCCTAGACTAGTCAGTGGCTTAGGAAGGTACCTGTAAACTTTAGGTGACCGTGAGTCTGTGATAGCCTTTGTAAGGGACTGTGCTGCTGTATCTTTTTCAGGCTGATTGTACAGTACAAATGCTTAAAGGGAAATATGGCCCTAGGAGGCTTAAGAGGTTCTTGGCATTGTGGTGAGAGCAAAACATTTAGAAAATGCCCACAGAATGTTCATGCCACATGTTTAAGCCCAGTGTTAGCCACAGCCCCTTGTCATAACTTGGGCACTCCAAATAGGGTCCTGTTTCTGACTGTGTAGCCTAATGTAGTAACTACAAGTCATTCAGGGTGCCGTGAACTATTACTCAAATATTCAGGTTCTAAATGAGAAAAGAGTTCTAGGTAGAAAAATAAGCTGTCATTGTGCGAGGTTTGAATGAAGATGTAAACCCCCAAATGGAGATGAAGTTTCAGAAGAAACCTGTTTTTGTCACAATGTTTACTTAAGAAGTCATCTAGAAAAGAGAGCCATTAAATAGCTAAGTCAGACTTTTGAGTAAACTTAACTTTTCTCTTATTGTTCATACATGTAATACTAATCTTAAAATCCTTTAAATTAGCCGGGCGGTGGTGGCGCACGCCGAGTACCCAGTACTCGGGAGGCAGAGCCAGGCGGATCCCTGTGAATTTGAGGCCAGCCTGGGCTACCAAGTGAGTTCCAGGAAAGGCACAAAGCTACACAGAGAAACCCTGTCTCAAAAAACCAAAAAAACAAAACAAAACAAAACAAAAAATCCTTTAAATTTGTATTCTAGTATTTAGTGTCAATACTGAAAATTTAGGTTCATATGTAAAATACCGTTGGAGCATATTTAGAGTTTGGGGTTATTTCTTCCTCTGTAGTGATCCAGATTTATCAAAGATTCCTGTGTTTTTAAGTTTCAGTAATGAGTGGACGCCAGCAATGCTCCTTCCTGTCTTGTGTGTCCTAGTTACCTAGCACACCCATCCCACTTAGTGTTCTAGATGTCATTAGTCGGAACAATGCCAGCAGCCTCATGTCCTTGTAATTATGGGGTAGAGGAAATGAAAAAGGACATTTTTCACTTAGGACCACATTTACAGAATAATACTATCGTGGATTGAAATCATGGAGCATATGAGCCTTTACTTTGTGACTTAATGGCCAGTGACCTGATTGATCTTTCTTTATGAAGAGAGTATTGTTTTGTATTCTGGAATGTTCCTCTGGGTAGGAAAAAGGGAAGGAGGTGTTGTGTACTTAAGAGAACAGCTGGTCATATCCATCCCTAGTTGGTTTGCAAAGTTCATACACACAGAAATTTAGTTGTGTTCTAAATTTCATAAAATTCTTATAATGAACTTAGATAACTTAAATTCTCTTATTTTCTTTTAATATGTCTGTGGGGACTTGTATATCTATTTTAGTTATATGGACCTGATCAAGATGCTAAGTAGTTTTATGTTGTGACTTTTATTTCATGTCTTTTAGTACTTACTTGGTTCTAGGTGCTTTATATACATTATCCCATTTTATTTCTTAAAATGCTAAAAAAGCTATCGTACTGTTCCTGTTTTGCATAAGGAAGAACACCACAGTTTACAGTCGGGACACAACAAATGGCCAGGAAAAGGTAGGCTGAGATTCAGTCCAGGCTTGTGATGTCAGAGCATCGTCTTAACCTACTTCCAGGCTAGTTAACGCGGAGATGTCTTGATATGAGTGAAACTTGTAAAAACCCTCCAATTTTTATTTTATTATTTTAGGAACTGAAAGATGTGGGCCATCGTGATCAGATGGCTGCAGCTAGAGGAATCCTGCAGAAAAATGTTCCAATCCTCTATACTGCATCCCAGGCATGCCTACAGCACCCTGATGTTGCAGCCTATAAAGCCAACCGGGACTTGATATACAAGCAGCTACAACAAGCTGTCACAGGCATTTCTAATGCAGCCCAGGCTACTGCATCGGATGATGCCTCCCAACACCAGGGTGGTGGCGGCGGAGAGCTTGCATATGCTCTCAACAACTTTGATGTAAGTTATATTTGGGAGGAAACTTTGGGCTCTTCACCAGCTGCCAAAAGATAACTGGTTCCTGGGGAAATATAATCAAGGCTTGTGATGAAAGCCCATTTTTCAATTAAATTTGTAATCTAAGTAGAAAAAAATTGTTATGAGTCATAAGTGTACTTTATTGTAACTTGGCTTAAAGCGTTTTTCTTTTCTTTCCTTTTTCCAATGTGGTTAAACTTCTGCATTCTTTTATGCAACTTACGTTTCCTTGTGTGGTTGTTTTTTCCTTTTAATATGGTCTTTATTGAGGCTGAGTCTGGTTCATTCCAACCAGGATTTTGACCATCTGGCAAATGGACCTGGGATAGATACAGAAGCAAACAAAGTGTGTGGAGGCTTCGTCTCTGGGGAACTCATGGTCTAGTGAGAGGTGTAGATAGATTATACTGCTGCCTTCTTAACTTTACCTGACTCTGTAGATAGGTGGCTGTTCTCTGTGATTTGCTTTGAGCCATGAACACAACAATTTATCCACGTTGAAACAGATTTGAAATTCAATTTTTTATCATAATGCTTTTATAGATGATGCCCTAGATCTCTCCTGTGTATAGATGTGTACCTACTATCCTTGGTTCTCACATTAATGTATTGTGCTTTGTTTTTAATTCTAACCCAGAGTGAGTCATGACCTCCAGTAGGTGGCAGTAGTTTAAGGTTGTTGTTTTTTTTTCTTTTTTTCTTTTCTTTTCTTTTTTTTTTTTTTTTGAAATTGGGTCTGGCTATGTAGCCCAGGCTGGCCTCCATTCCACCACCCTGCCTCAGCCTCCTCATGCATCACCATGACTAGCTTTGTTTTAAACCAGTTGTTAGAAAAAACAGGTATAGATATCATCTTTCATAATTGAAATGTTTTGAAGTGTAGCATCAAGGTGACAGAATGTATTTTGTTTTCAACAGCTTTTTTATTTTTTAAAATTTTTTACTTATTTGTTTTTTGGCTTTTGTATCTTCTCTGTATTTGAGCATGGGTAATTGGCTCTTGCTGATATGCAGTGATTCAGGCCTTTTCATAAAGCATGAGAATAGAAGGTAGTGTTATGCCTAAAGACGATTGTATTGGAATTGAGCTTTTACATAGAGTTTTATTTTTTTGTATTGCAGAAAATTAAACTCAAGGTCTCATCCATTCACGCTAGGCAAATTCCCACTGAATTTAGCGTCTGGTTCTTCTCTCACAGAATTAAACATGAAATGACCTTTACAGTTGTTAGGATACATCTTGTAACATACTCCTACTATTGTTTTCTTCTGCTTCAGATTTGGTAACATTAGTTATTTGTCTTTTCAAGGTACTAAGGACCATGTTTGCACTAAATTGAATAGTAGATTAGAAAACCCCATTTTTTTTTTTTTTTTTTTTTTTTTTAGGGTGACAATGTCTTCATTTGTAAGATGAGGGGGCTGTACTAAATAATCTCTACATTATAGTTCTGTGACAGTGTCACAATCTGTGACCATTTCTCCACTGTTGTGGTCCAGAAGGTGTTGGGTCGTTCCTTCCCCAGGACTTGACAGTGTTAGAGGTTAAGTGCAGGGCCTTGCACATGCTTTGGCCAGTGCTCCACTGCTGAGCTACTTCTCCAGCCCTGTCTGCAACCTTGATCAGATAAGTCCTCTGATAACCAAATCCAGCAAGAAAAACAGTCTAATAATTAACTGGAGGTGTTGCATGATCACTTTCAAAACTGGAAGGTTCTTTGGAAGGAAAGAGAGAAATGTTTACTCTCTGAAAAATACCAAGCTTTTGGCAGGAAAAAAATTGGCATTTAAGTTGAAATTATTAAGGACATACTCTATGAAGAAAAGAAAAAATTAAAACCAAAAATATTTGTGTAGACATTTATTGATGTGAAGGTCAGTTGCATTTAATGGGCGTGTGAATAATTGATCATAAGTTCATTATAAATGCATTTCTTCAGGAGCAAAAGTCAGTATTTTAATTGTTTAAAATTTTTTATGCTCAAGCAGTTCTGTCTTATAGCAGTTACAGACTGCACATAAAGAGAGTTCTTATTTTCCTTATAATCATCATTTGATAATTTTAATAACCAATACTATGCAGGCTGACCTTTAGATGTTTAAGGAAACTAGTATGAACATGATACATTGCGTCTGCATTTGTGATATCATACTTTATTCAGGCCCTGTTTGGTTAATAGTGCCCTCTTTGTGATTGCTGAATGGGTTGGCAACGTACATGGGATGGCCTTTGTTATGAAGAACGAGTTTTAGGTGTTGGGATTACATCTTGATATTCCTGATCAATACTTTCTTTGCCTTTTGAATAACTGAGGGAATAGAAATGAGTATTAATATCAGTAACACTTTCTCTGTAGAAACAAATCATTGTGGATCCCTTGAGCTTCAGCGAGGAGCGCTTTAGGCCTTCACTGGAGGAGCGTCTGGAAAGCATTATTAGTGGAGCTGCCCTGATGGCTGACTCATCCTGCACGCGTGATGACCGGCGTGAGCGCATTGTGGCAGAGTGTAACGCTGTCCGCCAGGCTCTACAGGACCTGCTCTCAGAGTACATGGGCAACGTGAGTGTCAGAACTTCTCTTTGAACTAAGATGTCTGAAGAATGTTTTATTTCTGTTGGTGGCTTCCCAAAAAACGTTCGTTCGTTCGTTCGTTCATTCATTCATTCACCTAGAATGATGTTTTATCTACACGTGGGGCTGGAGAAATGGCTCAGTCTTTAAAGTCTTGCTATACAAGGGTAATGACTTGAATTCAGGTCCTTAGCACCTATGTAAAAAACTAGGTATGGTGGTGCTTGCCTGTAATCCCAGATCTGGGAGGTAGAGGCAGGTGGATATCTGGGTCTTATTAGCCAGCCAGTCTAGCCAAATCTGTGAGCTCCCAGCTCAGGAAGAAACCTGTCTAAAAAAGATAACCTGGAAAGCAGCTGAGGAAGACACCAGAGGCTTCCACACACATGGGCACATCTGTGCACCTGTACATCAGAAAGAAAGCAATGTTATAAAATTTGACTTTTTTAACTGTAGAAATACCGTAACTGTTGATTTTCTACCTTTATATGCTTTTCCTTCTCCTTCCCTTATACTTCTGCCACTCCAATTATTTAGTTCCAGCTTAAGATTACTGTTATTTAGACTGAATACCCAGTATTTTGCTGTTCTAAGGAAGGAATAAATAAATAAAAGTATCTTAAAGGATCGCCTGTGCTCCTACTAAACGGACTGCCCCATGCTGACACTACTTTGCTTTGTATAAATAACAGTGGATCTGAGTCTTTGGCTGTGGTGTGCTGAGAATGAATGACCTCATCCTTGAGCACTTGATATAGTGAAGATATTGTTACTGTGTACAATAGAGAACTGTTTCATTAACTATTAATACATTTTAATATTTTTCAAAATAAAGTGTTTTAAAGGGAGAAGTGATGAAACAAATTAGTTATTCCTAGTGGTTTTATTTTTGTTTTACTTATTTAATGAACACTTTTACAAATAAAGCTATTGGTCAGTGGTCTTTTCTCATATGTTCTTTGCTACACGTTTTGTTTTGTTCACTTACATGCCTTTATAAATGAAAGGGTAACAGTGAGCCATGATGCTGTTCCTCGTGTGAAGATGAGTGCTTTTCTGTTGTACCTAATTTAACCATGTTGTGAAGTTGGTGAAGTGTAATATTTTAAGTTGTTGCCATGCTTTGATTGTAGGGGGTGTGACTAAGAAAAATGAGATTAGAAGTTGAGTTAAATAGATAGTGGTTGATAGTCACAGTGGAAATATGGGATGCATTAAAAACATGCTTGTCTGTGCTTGAACATAAAAATATGAAAAAGTATATAGGTTGAAGAGTATCTGATAATGTAGGAATCATGAACCAGAGTGTGTATGTGGATCATCTGTTGTTTTGTATAGTGCTGAAGGTCATGTAGAAGTGTCTAGTGCATTTGTGATTAGGAAACCACTTTGAATATACTCCAATAGAAGTATGATAATATAGAGCTTTCTAAATAGTCTACAAAACAGCCCTTGAATTATGGGATTGCTCAGACTCTCTCCAGTCACTCTGGTCATGAGTAATCTGATTTCTTCCTTGGTTGTCATGCAAGTAGTGTTACTTTCTCTTTATGCTATGGATATAGGAAAATGTATGAACATTTATACTGAATATACACTCAGACTACAATGAAGCACTCTTAGGTGGGCACTAGGATAATACTTGATGTTTAGGCTAAAATTTAAGTATTGTAGTGGGGTCATGAAAGAACTTTTCTTGAGATTCAGATTGGGAAATGATGTTTGGCTATTTCTTTTCCTCATCAGTTCATGTAACATGGAAAGGCTCAGTCTTGTCAAGAGTTAATAGAAAGCCAGGAGCGATGGCCTACTCACTCTATAGGCAGTTGAATCTCTGAGTTCCAGGCTAGCCAGTAATACATAGTGAGACCCTGTCTCAAAATTAATGGAATTAGCATTGAAAAGAAGGCCCAGTTAAGTGTTGTTTGTTTTTTCTCTTTTGCGGGGGTGTGTGTTGAGGGGTGCTCACCACTCAGCTCTAAAATAAATCACACATGGAGGCCTATTCTTACTTATAAATGCCTGGCTTTAGCTTGGCTTATTTCTAGCCAGCTTTTCTTAACTTAAAATTATTCTATCTTTTGCCTCTGGGCTTTTCCTTTTCTATTCCAGTGTACATTTCTTTGTTTCTTACTCCGTGGCTTACTGTGTAGCTGGGTGGCTGGCCCCAGATGTCCTCTTCTTTCTCTGGCTGTTGCTTCTTTCCTCCCGGATTTTTCCTTCTATATATTCTCTCTGCCTGCCAGCCCGCCTATCCTTTTTTCTGCCTCGGTATTGGCTGTTCAGATCTTTATTAGACCATCAGGTGTTTTAGACAGGCACAGTAACACAGCTTCACAGAGTTAAACAAATGCAACATAAACAAAAGTAACACCTTAAAATAATAATCTACAATGATTAAGAGTGGTTAAGAGTGTTTCCTACTCTTCTAGAGGACCCAAGTTCAGTTTCCAGTACTTGTGGGCAGCTCACAGCCACCTGTAACTCCAATCTGATGCCTTCTTATAGTCTTTGAAGGCATTGCACTCAAATACACAAATCCACATACAGACACAAAAATGTACACATAATTAAAAAATAAAATAAAAGGTGGGGTTGAGGTGATGGCACATGCCTTTAATCCTGGCACTTGGGAGGAAGAGGTAGGTGGATCTCCATAAGTTCCAAGCCAGCCAGAGCTACATAGTGAGACCTTGCCTCAATAAAATCAAATGAAATCTTTTTAAAATAAGGAATCAATGTAGATAAGAATTAATGTGGTGAAGATAAAAGAGAAAGGCAGTGGAGCACATTGGAAGAAGGGAGAAGTGGCCCAAAGAATTATAAGCAACTGTACATAGGCTTTGCTTATGAAACACCTGGAAATATTTAAAACCCCTAAGAACAATCATAATTTAACTGGCCAGTTTTATATTAACATATGTTATATACAGAGCAATGTCTTGAACATCATGTAAGAGGAGATATGAGACTCTTGATTCCTCCATTTTGAAACAGACTGGTTCTCTACAAGGAGATAATAAGAATGTCATTAATGGCATAGTAAACATTTTATAGGAATTGGGGCCTGGAGAAATGGCTCATTGGTTAAGGGTGTGGGCTGCTCTTGTTGAGGACCCAGGTTTGATTCCCAGCACCCAGATATGGCTGATAACCATCAGTAACTCCAGTTTCAGATGATCTGAGGCCCTTGTCTGGCCTCTGAGGGTCTCTGGCATACACATGACAAGCAGGCAGGCAGACATCCATATAAATAAAAACAGTAAAAGAAAAAAATGCTAAGTGCTTAATTAACACCAGCACTCTCCTAAGAAAATGTCATAGGAATTGCAAGGAGGTTGAGAGTTGCGCCATTCATGCATTATACAGTTAAAAGTACTTATGCTCTTGCAGAGGATGCAGGAGTTGTCCATCACCCCTACCCCCGTTTCTTTATTTTAAACTGGCTTGAGTTTCTCCGTTTCTCTCTTTGGCTTGCTGGGTCAGACAAAGCCGAGCCTGTGTCTTCACTAGGACGTTGTTGGTTGTGTTGATGGAGTTCCCATGTTTCCCTCCATCTCTAGCTGAAGACAGTTTTAAACTGTACCGTTACTTACTATCTCCTCGGTGCTTCCAGTTTTGCACCTAATTGTATATATACTGCCTTGAGTTGTTACTTAATTGTGTTTCCTTTATTAACGTCATTTCTGAAAGTAGGTTTTAAACTTTTGGAAGCCTTCTGAACTATTAAAAAAACTCTTATGGTCTGTATAATGCTAGAAGAAGTACTCACTGAAAGGATGCTTAATGAATTCATGCTGATTTGGGAGAATGAGTAAAATGAACAATTTTGGATATTCATAGTGCTAAGAATTTGCATGTGTGGAAAAAGAAAAAAACCTCAATCTTACTCTTATAGAACGTGTGTGTGTGTGTGTGTGTGTGTGTGTGTGTGTGTGTGTGTGTGTGTGTGTGTCTTCTTGAATGTCTTGTTATACAGGTAACATTTTTTTTGGCGAAAAAATTAAACCCAAGGACTCTGAAGTAGGTAATGAGTAAAAGTAATGTCTTAGGTCAGAATGAGGTCAAACTTAAATTAGGTGACTACCAAATTCTGCGTTAAAGGCTCTAAGGGCAAGGAGGCCAGCAGCCTGTTTGCATCGTAGTTTGAAGGGATGAAAGGTTAAGTAGTCTTGTCTTTCTAGTTCACTCACTGTGTAGGCTGCAAATGATAGATAGATGCTGATGTAAAAGTAATACAGCTGACTCTCTTTCCATGGAAATGCCACAGATGCACGACAGTAGAGGGTTTAGAGTAGATCCTGGTGGTTTTACAAATGCCTGCTCAGTTCCATTAAAGTCAAACCTGCTGAATGCGGGTCAGCTTATTTTGCTTCTCATCTATCAGCCTAAAGTTGCACTGGGTATGGAGGTTCTAGAGAATAAAAAAACCAGCTTTGGATGAGTGTCATAATCTTTGAGATTTCAAAATAAGTGCATTGAAACAATTAAGCCTGGTGTGGCTGTGCATGCTTTCATCTGTCTCAGCGCCCAGGAGACTGATCTGCAGGAGGACTGACTGAGTTTGAGGCCAGTCTAGGCTATATAGTAATAAAACCCTGTCTCAAAGGAAAAAAAATTTTAAACCTTAGTACTTGGTTCTGTATATAAGCACAGAATACTTGCTTAAGTAGGATTTACAGTTTGCTGTCAGGTTAGTTTAACACAATGTTTAGGGCATAAAGGACACTCAGTTTTTGAAATGAAATCCCTTTGATTTTATCTTCAGCAGTCTTACTCAACAGTGTGTGGTCATATATAACTGGAGTGAGGGCTTGTAAAATTGGTGAGAATAAGCTTTATTCTGTGGACATACATAGCTCTAGCTCTGTGCTTTTTCTTGTGTTAGCCATTTGTATAGCCAGAATACTTGAAATTTGACAGATGATATATCTCTATCTATATCTATGTCTATCTGTCTATCTATCTATCTATCTATCTATCTATCTATCTATCTATCTATCTATCTATCTAGAGAGCTATAATGTATGTATAAACTGAATACTAGATTTCAAAGACTTAGTATGCAAAAAGAATGTAAAATAGTTCATTGATTAGTATCAAAATAAGTAAAATCTTGTTTTATTTTGTGCTTTATTAAAAATGAGCATTAGAAAATTTAAAGGTATATGTAGTGTATGTTTCTGATTTGCATATTATATCTGTTGGATAATTCTAATTGAATAACCAACCAGCTAAGGTGGGTGATTGTCCAGAATGGTACAGTAGTCCATGTATAATAGCCATTATACCTTGTATTTCCTTAAGCTTAGAACTTTAGTTTTAGGTTGCAGGTCTGTGTTAGGTCAAAGATGGTAAAGACATGTTTATTTGTATCTGTGTCTGCTTGCCTGCCTGCCTACCTGTCAGTCGGTCAGTCTGTCTTTCTCTCTTCTTCTTCCTTCTTTTTGTTTTAGTTAGTTTTACCATATGTTGCCCAAGCTGGCCTTAAAATTTAGGCATTCTTTCTGCCTTGGCCTCCTAGAGTACCGGAATTACAGATGTGAGCTACCACTGTGCCCAGCTAAGACGATGTTTTTTAAGGATACATTAAAACAAACAAACAAAAACCCTCAAGATTTATTTACTTTATTGTACGAATGTTTTGTTTTCATGTATATCTGTACCATGTGTGTGCCTTGTGCCCTTAGGTCAGATGAAGACTTAGGGATCCCCCTGAACTAGAGTTAAGAATGGTTGTGATCCACCATGTAGGTGCTGGGAATTGAACTTCTGTAAGAACAAGTGTTCTTGACTACTTGAGCCGTCTGTTCAGCCCCTTAAGGATACATTTTATCTTTGTTTTTTAAATATTTTTGTTTTATTTTATATGTCTGAGTGTTGAGTCTGCATGTATTTCTTTGTACCCCCTATGTCCCTGGTACCTGTGGCGGTCAGGAAGAGGGCATCTGATCTCGTGGAACTGGAGTTAATGGATGCTGTTAGCTACCGTGTGAGTGCTAGGAATTGATCCAGGTCCTCTGCGATAGCTACAAGTCCTCTAAACTACTGAGCTCCAAACTCTCTAGGCTTTATCTTTGTTTTTGTTTTAAAATGTGGTAATTGTAAGATCTCAAAAGAAGAACACAGTAACTGGCCATTTTTTGAATTGAACTGGACGCATACTGAGGAGACTTCATTATGCTAATATATCAGGCAGAACATTTTCATTTGGTTTGCTACTAGTTTGGTGTGGAATGCATGACTATAATGCAGTTAATATTCACTTTGCCTTATAGTAAGGGGATGCACTTAGTTTGGGTGTTAATCCCTTCTCAGTTTTGCAAATTTTTTCCTGGAATCACTCTCGGTCTGCCCCCCACTCCTAACCCCGTGTGTGTGTGTGTGTGTGTGTGTGTGTGTGTGTGTGTGTGTTCCTAACTAAATACGTAAGTACAACTCGCTCAGTCTGTATAATGTTACTTGTATGTATGTTTTCAGGGCTGACCATTTAGTATGGGATAACCAACTGGTGTCTCTTTCCTAGGTGGTTTTCTCCAGCTCTCAGAGTTCCTTAGTTGCCTGTAGTTCTTTGTGTGGGTGAAGCCTTGTGGGCTTTCCCCATCTGGTTATCATGGTTTTGTTCAGCTCATGTTTAGGCAGTCATGTTGGTGAGACTTTATGGTGTAGCTTGCTTCTGACATTCCTAGGAGACACAATTCCACAGCAAACTTCCTATTCCTCTGGCTCTTACAATCTTTCTAACCCCTGTTCTGCAACGAATCTCTAGCCTTAGGTGTGGGAATTGTATTATAGATGTATCCTTTGGGTCTGGCTCATGTTCTTTCTCATTCATTTTGGTCCAAGGTAGCTTTAGCTTTTGGCAAAGCTGTCATATATTTCTAATAATTTATTTAAAATCATGTGATTGTTTGAATATAACAAATTTGTGGTTTGGGGAGGCTACCTATTTATTTTATCCACAATGCCTTTATATGACAAGTATCTGAAACTAAAAGCTTGCTGGCTATTGTGTTTCACACTTACTATTCTATAACCCTGAAGAGAGAAACAGGAAGCTCACAAGTTTGAGGCTCACTTGGGCGACCTAGTAAGTTCAGACCAGCCTGGGCTACACAGTGAATCCTAGTCACAGCACACAAATATGCATTGTACATATAATATGCATACGTGACTGATAGCTTTCTATACTAATTTCTTTTGTTCATTCATCTAAAAATCTTACTTTTGAATAGTGAGGTGTTTTAGAGGGCTTAAGATAGTAGTACTCAATAAGATTATGGTTTATTTTATTTTGTTAAGCAGAGCTTGATGTAGGAAATGATGACTTTGAACCTTGAACTTCTGATCCTCCTGCTTTTACCTTCCGAGTACTCTTAAAGGATGATTGGGCTGGGATTAATAGTTCTTGTCAGTGCTCAAGCCAGCCATGGTGTGTGTGTGTGTGTTCTTTCTGATTTAGGGTGGCGTGCCCCTCCCCCAGTTCCCAAAATGCAGTTGTTTAGAATTGCATGTTTAGATGCTTTCTGACAGGCAGTTTCGGTTCTTCTGTAAGCACTGCTTCAGAATTGTCCTTCCCCAGGACAAACAGCCTTGTTTTTCAGGATGTTTCCAACCCTGACTTCAGGCCTATTGAAAATTGCCTTCTTGGTTGACACATCTTTGTCATAATACAAAATTAGAAGAACAAATGTTTGCAGAGTATAATATTTTTCTACTCTTGAGTGCATGTCCTCATTTTCTTGAGGTGGGATGTCTATGGTCACCTCTGATGGTTGCTAATTAGTCCTACCTGCTAATCACTAGCTAGCTTGTTTATTTGAAAGTGGAACACTTGGCATATTGAACCAAAGAATGACTGTTTCTTTGGTCATTCTCAAAAAATGGCTGTAAGGCCTTTTCAGAATGGGATGACCTGGAAGCTCACAAGGAAGATGTTTTCTTTAAGTTTGCTTCACGCTAAAGTAACATCTGACCATTAAGTTGTCTTGCAAATTTTATTTTCAGACATGTTGGAACAATCAGCCTGCTGTGTGGTTTTATAGTTATACATATTCTAATTTCTGGTTTTGTGATTATTGCAGTTTCTGTTAGTCTGTGAAGTAGAGTGCAGTGTGTCATCACATGCCATGGCTTCTTTGCTAATTACTCTTTAAAGTTAACTTTGAATTCATGGTTGGAGTTACTTTTCCCTGCATTGAGTCACATTTAATCTCAGAACTTGAGAGGCAGAGGCAGGTAGCTCTCTTGAGTTTGAGGCCAACTTGGTCTATATAGCAAGTACCAGGCTATACTGGAGTAGGAGGTGAGGAGGGGAAAATGCTATATTGTTGGTGAAAAATTGGACATGTAAGCTGAAATAAACCCTTTCTTCCCCAGGGTGCTTTTGGTCATGCTGTTTTATCACAGAAACCTGACTAGGACATGTTTGGGAAATCCCATTATGGAAAGTTAAGAAAATGATGTTGCTCATCATTATTGTGGTGGGCTGTCATTGTATTAGATGTTTGAGGATGCTGTTCTTGCCATCATTTTCTTCCTGCAACCACCAGCAGTTTTTATTTTACTCCTCACTTGGTGGACTTGCTAGTACCTGTGATGTTTGAGCTAATTCTCCTGGGATCTGTGTGCACATAGCAGGATGATGTTTCAGGGAGCATTGGACACCAAAGGGGAAGAGATGAGCAAAGTGAGGTGATGAGAGGCCGTGGGGAGCAGCAGTGTGAATGAGAAAGATAGCAAGTGTCGTCGTTGTCGTGTCCCGTCCCCCCCCCCTCCCTGTAGCCAAGGCTGACTGCATGCCTCATCTTCTTTCTCTACCTCCCAAGTGCGCAGACCACAGGCCATGTGCTGCCATGTTGCATTGTCACATCCAGCCTTAGTCATGTTTTTAAAGATCTACTGTCTGTGCCAAGAGGCGTGGATTTATTTGACTGTAATAATTTGTGGTCTTCATTTTCGTTATGGTTTACTAGATTTTGAATGAAATTTAATAAATGATAGTGATGGGGTAAAAGTTGTTATTTTGGGTAGCTTATGCCTTATGAATTTTTTTTATTGAGAAATTCTCACAATTTTAGGTGCTTTAAGCATTTAGGGGTGGGGAATATTATGGAGGTGTTGGGGATTGAACTGAAAATCTCCACTCATGCTAGGCAAGCACATTGCTCCGAACTACATCCCAGACCCATTGCTTTTCTTTTCAACGTGATTTTAGAGTCTTTGCTTTGGTTATTATTAAAAAGTAACACTCTTAGTTAGAGGGAGCCTTATTTGATAGCAAGTATCCCATGTGCAACTGTACTCATATTTGATTTCATTTCCCCATTTTGGAGCTCATTTTGGGGTACAAAATAAGAGTGAAGAACTCTGGCTTAAAACAGATAAATTAGTACAACAGAGGCAGTAAAGCACATTGCCATTCTAAGCACTGGAGCAAGTACTGAACTGTTGATTCTAAATAAGATTCACAAAGAGACAGAGGGTTGGTATTGGGAGGAGAGTGAAGAGGAGAATAGTAGGAGATAGAGTCAGGAAATCTCATGATCTAGTTAGCAAGTAACAGCAGCTATTTGGATTATTGGGAATTAAAACTATTTTACAAGCAAAACTGGCTAGCAGTCCCTTTTCTCATGCCAGTGAGTAGCTCACCAACAACATCGAGAGACTTTAGAAAATCTCTGTGGGGTTGTTTTCTTTTCCCCTTTCTTTAATTTACCTCTCTACAGAAGGTAAGACTGACACAGTCTAATGAAAAAAGGATTGGAAAGAGAGAGATGTTTTGATCGTCATTGTTATTATATTACAAAATTGTAGATTGCCAGCTTTCTTCTAGGGAGATTTAGTCTTTAATGCATTTTCTGAGGTCCAAGAAAATGAACTGCAGAAGTAGAAATGAAGGAAACAATTTCATTTATCCTCTAGACAGTGACACATTAAGGACTAATGACTGCCAAAAGGAAATGTCAAACACTAAGCTAGTCTACTTTTTTGGGCAGCCAAGAATCCGGTGAATCCACAGTTTTAGTGTGTGTGTGTGTATTTTAATGTGGGTGAGGAAGAGAATGTCTAACATTCCTTTTTTTTTTTTTTTTTTTTTTTTTGAGACAGGGTTTCTCTGTGTAGTTTTGGTGCCTTCCTAGATTTCACTCTGTAGCCCAGGCTGGCCTGGCCTCGAACTCACAGAGATCCGCCTGGCTCGGCCTCCCAGTGCTGGGATTAAAGGCGTGCGCCACCACCGCCTGTCCAAGAATGTCTAACATTCTTTAAGGTCCTGTTTAGATCACTACAGTTGGACTTGGAGCCTGTTTTTACTTTTCTTTTCTTTCTTTTCTTTTTCTTTTTTTTTTTGGTTTTTCGAGACAGGGTTTCTCTGTGTAGCTTTGCACCTTTCCTGGAACTCACTTGGTAGTCCAGGCTGGCCTCGAACTCACAGAGATCCGCCTGGCTCTGCCTCCAGAGTGCTGGGATTAAAGGCGTGCGCCACCACTGCCTGGCTGTTTTTACTTTTCTAAATGCAAGAAAGGCACACAAAACAGAATAAAGGTGGTTGTGGGGTTTTGTGGATGAATAAGAGAGCTTCGTGGATAAGAAGCAAGCCAAGAGGACCGGACTCCGAGTCTTAGAATCTGTGTAAAAGTTAAGCATGACTGTGTTGTGCCTGCAATCTCAGCATTAGAATGTGGAGACAAGTGGATCCTGGGAACTTGCTGGCCAGCCAGTTTAATTGAAATGGTGAACTTTAGATTCAGTGAGAGACCCTGCCTCAAAAAAATAAGGTGGAGAACGGAGGAAGAAAGTAAGTATCTGACACCCTTCTCTTGCTCACAAATACACACATACAGGTACCCACATCTCCATTCCATGTATACATTCACACACTTACACTCACGCGTGCGCGCGCACACACACACACACACACACACACACACACACGCATAGTAATATTAATAAAAAATCTAAAAGTAGATATTTGGACCATGCATGGTTAATCCGATCACTTGAGAGGCCGAGGCAGGCAGGTCTCTGTGAGTTTGGTGCTAGCCTGGTTTACATTCTGTTCCAGGACAGCCAGGGCTACATAAATGAGACTCTTGTGTCTGCCCCCTCTCCCACCAAAGGTAGGTATTGTGTAGATCTTTTTGGATAGGCAACATTTTAAACTTATTTATGGATTTCAATGTGTTTTTATTTAGTTGTTGGTAGATCTGAAGAAATGGTTTGTTTATATGTATGAAAACCATGTTCAAATATTATATGAAAAAAATACCATCAAAGCTGAAAGTGATAGTCCATGCCTTTATTTAGTACCAGCACTCAGGAGTCAGAGGCAGGCAGAGCTCTATGATTTTGAGTCCCGTCTAGTGTGACATTTTCTATAGGAATTCATGCAATTTGTCTATCCTGTATGAAGTAGAGAATTTTTTTTCTATTCTGAATATTACCCAAATCTGTTACAGACAAAATTATATGGGTAGTGTTTAAAGCCTGCATTGTGTGCAAAATTGGTCTACCTTTGTTTTGAATACAATAACAGCCTACAGTTTTTGGTAGCTATATAAATTATACAAATGTTGAGTACTTTTAAAAGTTGCTGAATCAAAAATTGTTCCTATCAGGGCAAAAATAGTTCAAGATAGCTCAGCAGGTAAAGGTACCTGCTGCTAAGCCTAAAGACCTGATTTTGTCTCCAGAACCAGGAGAGAAAAAATTCCCACAAGTTGTCCTCTGACCTTCACACCCACACTCTGGCATGAGCATGCCCTACACAGATCTATACACTAAAAAGTAAATAAATATGAAAAAAATAGTTCATGAACAGAGAAATCAGAAGTCTGGCTGACTGGTTTTCATTTATATTTTGTCTCCCTTGTGAAAGAGTGGTGGACTTGTAAAATGCAAATTGTTTGCCTTTAGAGTATTTTATTAAAAATTACGATCTTGTGTATGGGCATATGTGTGCCTATGTCTGCATGCATATAGAGGTTAGAGGTCAACTCTGTAGCATTGGTTTTCTTTTTGTAGGTTCCAGGAATTGAATTCAAGTTTCTAGGATTATATACCACCTGCTTTTACCTGTTGAGCCATCAATTAGACCCAGTTGCCATACTTTTAAATGTTAGGTTTTAAATAGAAAATTGTGTATATATTCACCTAGAATTTGACTGTAAAATTCTGAGAGCTGTGAAAAGGGCTTACCTTTATTATGTTAACTACATAGCTGGATTTGAGATGGGGCAGAGAGTGAGTCTAGAGATTTGGATTGAAATAGTGGTGCCTACTAGAACCTGAAGGACTTGGAAAAAGTGTATACTAGAGGTTGTGGGTTTAGTCTCTTTTGTCTCATCAGTGGTCCTTTGTCGATCTTTTTCAGCTAGCTCTGCAGGCCTTGTTTGGTCTTTATGATATACCCATGGGACTCCGTAGTCTAGGACTATCCAGTTAGGTTTGGTGTTGTCCAGTAGACCTAAGAGGCCATCCTGTCAGCTGTGCTAAACCCAAAGAGGGAGCCCCTTCTTTAATGGAGTAGTGGTTAGTATTGGCAGCTTCCTTCCCAAGCCTTTGTCACATGAGTTTGTTCTGTCTTATAAGATATTCTGTGTACATAATGTAAATATGTGTATAAATTAGAGAAACCGTTAATAAATATAAAAAGAATAGTTGCTAGTAGCAGGTCATGTTAACCATAACTAAATATTGCTAGGATTTCTTCATCAGTATTAACCTGCTCCATGCTTTGAAAAATTGATCTGTGGATGTTTAAAACCATACCAAAATTTATAAATTCATATTAAAGGAGATTTAAGAAAATTATTCCAGGGCCGGGCTGTGGTGGCGCACGCCTTTAATCCCAGCACTTGGGAGGCAGAGCCAGGAGGATCTCTGTGAGTTTGAGGCCAGCCTGGTCTACAGAGCGAGATCCAGGACAGGCACCAAAACTACACAGAGAAACCCTGTCTTGGAAAAAAACAAACAAACAAAAAACAACAACAAAAGAAAAAGTCAAATGTAATCCCTCTTCATTATTGCTTTATTGGAGTGAGTTCTCTCTCTCTCTCTCTCTCTCTCTCTCTCTCTCTCTCTCTCTCTCTCTCTCTCTCAAAAAGAAGCTTGATGGTATTTTTAGTGCTCTGGTGGGAAGTAAGATCTGTTTTGGTTGAGATTGGTGTGGGCAAGTTCTTATGGAGCTTAATTTTGAGGATGGACATCTCAATCGACATCCTGCGAGAAATAGCATGCTAGCATGCATCCTCGTTGGCCCCAAATAAGTCCCAATGAGCGATAGAAGGAGCCCGTGGCTTCAGTTCTGGGGTGCTGCTGCTTAGGGCTGCACACCACTGGCATTTCCTCTTGTAGGACCAAGGATCCGAAGGTAGAACTGAAGATGGCAGAGCCTGTGCAGGTCCGTGTGTCTCTAGGTGGTTGTAAAGCTGTCAGGAGTGCTTACTCTTACCTGTGTCTCTAGATAAAGCACGGCCTGGAGATGGCTCAGCCAGGGGAAGGCCTTGCTACCAAGCTGATGATCTGAATTAGGTCTCTGGAATCCAGAGAATAGGATAAAACCAATTCTTGACATCTGCATGCTGCACTATGGCATGCACTAAATAAATAAATGTAAAAATAGGAAAATTCTAATAAATTACATGAAAAAATTCACTTTGCCTTGGTGTCTTAGGGTTTCTATTGCTGTGAAGAGCCACCATGACCACGTCAGCTCTGTAAAGAAACAACATTTCATTGAGTGGCTTACATTTTCAGAGGTTCAGTCCATTATCATCATGGGGTGACATGGTGGCGTGCAGGCAGACATGGTGCTGAAGAAGGAGCTGAGAGTCCTACATCTTGACCCACAGGCAGCAGGTAGTAAACTGAACTAGGCACTTGAGCTTAGTGGACCTCAAAGCCTGTCCTCACAGTGATACAGTTCCTCCAGCAAGGCCACACCTACTTCAACAAAGCCACGCCTAATAGTGCCACTTCCTGTGAGTTTATGGGGGCCAGTTATGTTCAAACTGTCACACTTGGTGAGATTAGTTGGTTTTGTTTATGGGATAAACACACTCTCACTTTGAAGCTTTGTTTTCAGAAATGTTTGAATGACATGTTTATAAATACATGTGCATTATATTATTGTAGGAATAGTCTGTGGGGAGACTTTGTTCTGATGCTTGATAGCTACATTGAGTATGAAAAGTTACCGAAACTTGGTGAGTCTCTGTTGCTACCTCTGCGCATGACGACAGTGCCCATGCACATTACATGTTGTGAGGCTGGAGAGCTGCACCAAGGGCATGGCCACTCCTTTATAACATTGCTCCAGTTACTGAAACTGATCACTTGCTTTATAACTGAATGGTTCAAACATCAAGTCCTCTTTGTGATTTTAAACTTAAGATTTCCAAAGGTTATGTAAAATAATTGCATTTAACGTTCTGTTGGTAAAAGAGCGTATTCTCTTGATCCACTCCTTTGCTCTGCTTCAAGCTGTGGTCATTATGTGGACCCTGGGAATAAAGGCTGAAGACTGTATTAATTTTAGGAAGTATGTCCCCACTGACTATTGCAGAACTTATTTTATTGCACTCCGCTATCTTGAGTGAAGTGGTGGCCTCGTTCCCAGATTCATCTTATGTTCTTACTGTTAAAATGTATATTTTGCTGGAGTCTGGCATACTCCATAGTTAATTCTGAGTTATCGGTCATAAAGAAGCGAGACTGATCATCAATGTTCAGTCTCTGAATTGAGTTTTGAATAGGCTTGCTTCTCTGTATAAAAATCTCTTCATTATTCATTCCTACTCCTTTTTTATTTATTTGATAATTGAATTTGAAATGGACTTGCTATTTGAATACTATATGTTTCTTTTCTTATTCATTTTTATAGGTTATATTTGTATTTGTCCCAGTTTATTTAAGAAAAATCTAATGCTAGTAGGAAAGCTATTATGAACAAGCTTTTTTTCTGATTAAAAAAAAAAAAGCCCCCTGTACTGTTTCAGGGACTCGATAGCTGATTGAGTAATTAGTCACATATGATTTTAAACATGGTCTGTGTTACTAAAAGAGACAGTGGAAAGGCAGTATGAAGTCTGGAAGGTCGTTCTCCCTTTTATGTTATAATGAGTCTTTCTCTCTAAGGATTTTAAAAAGACCAGAGGAAGATTTTTTTTAAGAGAAAGTAGTATAGTTAGGTGGACTGACTGAAGGTGAGGCTTGTGAGCTTGCTGGTATCATCACTCTCTGCTTTTGAAATATGAACGCTTGCTGTCAGGTGTTATCTGTGCATTTATTACTCAGTGGTTAGTTGCTTTGGTAATAATACCCAAAACTAAGAATAATGGTGCATTTTCATACTTTGATAAAGATTTCAGTTTTTAAGCTGAGATTTTTTTTGTTATCTTCTCCTCCTCCCTCCATTTCTCTCTGAGACAAGGTCTCTGTATATATCCCTGGCTGGGCTGGAACTCAGAGAGATACACCTGCCCTTGCTTCTGGGATTAAAGGAACACACACACACCCCATGTCATTTCATTATACTGGTAAAACATTAAAAAAAGCCTTAAATGACATTCATTTATTGTGTTACAGCTTTCAGTTTTCCCCTTCCATCAAATTTGGGCCACAAAAGGTGCTTGGTGGCAAGCACCTTTACTCACTGAACCGTCTTATTGGCACTGATAAAAAATATTAAAAAAAAAAACCTTTAAAATTGGCATTGTATTTATAAGTTTGAAAATGTGAAAAGTAAAAAGAATATATAAAAAGAAGTCCTTTCTTTCTCCCCCTTTTATAGCCACTTATAGGTTTTCTATTTAGTTTCTTGTATCTTCGAAAATTATTTCATGTAGCTGTAGTAAACCACATGCACATACACACAAGTAATGCAAAGCTATTTTTTAAGAGGAAAATATATTTCCTTGAACTGCTTAGGTCTTTCTGTTCCTGTATTTATTAAGACATGATTTCATTGTGTGGTCAAGCTTGCCTGAGCTTGCAGCTCTCCCCCCAAGTCCTCTGGAGTGCAGGAACCTGTACACATGCAGCGCCACACCCAGTTCCTAAAGATACTTGTATTTTTTTAATGTCTTTTGGCCTCATAATGAGTCATTGATTGTCAAACAGATGTTATAATTTGAAGAAATGTTTTACTGTTCACTTTTTTAGGGCACTGAATTTACTCTACATCCCCCTCTTATCTAAAATGAGTTTCCCCCAAAGAAGCTAATTTCCATCCTTTGCTTGTCTGCTTTTGTGTTGGATGTTTGGTCCCCATGCTTCACTTCCTGTTCTCTCAGTTTATAGTCTCTTAACACAATGAACTATAATGGTCACATGTGGAATATAACCATTTTGTCTTCTTTCACATCTGAATTGTTTTTTTGTCATGTCATATTGAGTGGCCTTACGCTTAGTGATCTATTATAGATTGTTCTAAGTCATGTTGATACTTCTTAACCAATAATTAATAATCAATTTTAGTGTTATCTTTATAGCTGTTAGGCATATTCTTTCAGATGCTTTTCTTGAGGTGTCAGATCTGTTTACACTTTATTAGTTTATTAGCCTTTCTCATAAGTTGAAAGTTTTTATTCACTATAACAACTTTGGAAGTTTTATCTTTTTGAGTTTGCCCATCTGCTATAGTCTTTAACTCCTAACCCTGGTTCTTGTACATAAATGCATCATTGGTTTTTTCTTAATTTTTGGTTGCTATTACATCATCATTATAGCACAAACAAGACCCCACTCCTGTCTCATAAGTCCTGCTTTGTGAGTGGTGGCAGTGTCTGCCCTCTAATATTGGAATTACAGCTCTAACTACACTAAAAGAGTTTTTGTATTTGGTTTAGGGGATACTGAAAAAGTCATGAGAGAAATTGGATACTGTGCTCTAAGGAGAAAGAAGTGTGTATCAACAGAAGGTATTTTCTGCCATGTGCCAGCTGGTATCAGTAAAAAAACATGCAGTATAAATCTCACCAGTGATATGTTCAGGAAGTGGAGATTTAGGATAATTTCACAAAACGTGTTCTGTTTTGAACATGGCATTGATAACTAGGAGATAGGAGAACCTGCATTAACCCTTCCTTCTTTTTCTTTCTATTTATGTTGTTGGGTAGCAAACGTAGGGCTTAATGCATACTAGCCAAAATGCTTGACTACTTCCTGAGCTACATCTTAGTCTGCCTTCTTCAGTCTCTATTTGGGGACCTTGTTCTGTTCTGTTCTGGATGCTACTATGCCTGATTTCTGACCACAAGTCTTCTGGAATCCTTGACCTTACATTCTCTAGAATCAGTTCTGATATTCATGGCAGTTGAATCTACTTTGCCTGTGGGCTGTGATTACACGGTAGGGAAGAAAGGGTAGTTTCAGTCTCTAAGCTGGAGAGATATTCAGTATATGTCTATCCAATTAGCCTGGGGATCTTGATTAGTATTGTCATAGTACTGGACCAAGTTTGGGGTGGGGGGGGGCATCTATTAGGACTGCCACCAAAGCATTAAGTGCTTGAGTGAAGGGTGTGGACAGTTTGAGTACTTGTAAAGGTGTCCCAGTGTACTCCATGAGGTAAGCTTTGCATGTGAGACTACAGGGTGAGACTACATTTGACCTTTCTGCTTCCAGGCTCAGTTGAGGGATGTAGTTTTCCTTTCTTGAGCAGTTTTCCACAATAGTGATTCTAGCTTCTTTTCCATAAACATTCTTTTAATTAAGATGGTATCATTGCTTATTATCTTGCATGTTATTATTTAACAGCACTTGATGGAAAATGTTTGTTTGTTTGTTTTAAAGATTTGCTTATTTTGCTTTATGTGTATGAGTGTTTTTCCTGCATGTGTGTATATGCATTATGTGTGTGCCTGGTGTTCATGGGGTCAGAAGAGGCAAACAGATGCCTGATGCCGTCAGTTATGGGTAGCTGTAAACCACCATGTGGGTGTTAGGAGTCAGATCTGGGTCCTCTGCAACAGTGACAAGTGTTCCTAACCTCGGAGCCAGCTCTCCAGCCCTCTTGAGAAGACTTTAAAGTCATAGTCTTATTGCTGAGTATGGATTTATTTATGATTTACTAAAATAGAGTATTTTAACCGACAGTGTGGGTTTACTGTAAATTATTTAACTACTACTTTTTTTGATGAACATTTGCTTTTTTAATTGTTTTAAAAGATTGTGTGTGCTGTAGTAGTGATTAAGCTTGAAAGATATACTCTTGTATTTGGTGCTTTTATTTTTACATGAAAGATTCCCAATTTTATTTTTAGGGAGATATTTGAGTTGGGGAGGGAGGAGAAGAGAGGATTATTTTCCATAGGGGGGCTAAACCTAGTAGCTGTTGTACCACCAGTGTAAGAAAATAACTTCCATGCTCTCCCTAATAGTAGGTGTTCATGCTTTTATTTTGCCTGTGTGCCATGTGGTTTTTCTCCTCTGTCAAGTACTTGTAGTTAGCTCCCATTTTACTAATAGTACATAGATCTTTTTTTTTTTTAGAAGTGATTGAATATTACAGCTATTAATCCAGTATCCGCCATTTATTTTATATTTTCTCACCTTTTTTGTTGGTAGATCTTAAACAGTCACATTAAACTTTTGTTATTTTCATGCATTTTTGCTTACTTTTTGTCCTCTGGTAATGGAGTTCCTGTTAAGGATGAAAGCATCTTTCTCAGATTACTTGGCTGCACACATTTGAGTCCTTCATAGTTAAAGCACAAGGAGAGCCACATGGAAAGGGGTGTTGCACGTGCATGCGTGTATGCGTGCGTGCTTGCGTGCATGTGTGATCTATTGTAGAGATTTAATATATAATCATGGAAGTAGATTAAAAGTTTATATGAGGCTGTACTTTTATATGTCTTTTATAAAAGAAAAAGGACTTTTAAGCTTGGTGTTTCTAGGAAAGAATTGTCACATTTAAATGAGTTTCATATAAATTGACATATTCCAAATATAGATTCCTCTGAAAAGTGTCATGGTTGAATACAAGGTAGTAATTAATTGCCTCATTTTGAGTTAGATTTTTTTTTTTTTGGAAACTTCTTTTCACATAGACCTTTTAATTGTTTAGGATCAAAATTCTTTGACCTTGATGGCTGGAAGAAGCAGCCTAGTTATTTGTGAGTTGTTTTAATGATGTTTTTAGAATCTTTTCCTTCTGTGTGATAAGTCTTCCTTTCTAGCTCTTATTGGTACCACTTTTGCAGGATTTTATACATGTAAATGGTTTTTCATTTTTTTAGTTTTATGTGTGTACACTTGTGCATACACATGTATCCTGAGGCATCTCCTTGGCCTGACCTATAAATAGTTTTACTATTTAATTTTTTTCTGTCTATATTGGCAGAATTTTTCTGCACATTATTTATGGTTACACAAGTGCTGCCTGGAAATAGTGAATGCGACTACACACATATACATGTTAGGTGGATATTTAAGTGAATAGTTTTGTCTAAGTATGAGAGTCAGTACTAGATTAAAATGGAGATATTGGGGAGGGGCTGTAAAAGAAAAACTAACAGGAAGTGAGCTAAGTAGTGGGTTTCTCTTTGGCATTAATTGGGTTTTCGTCTTGATCAGTTTGCATCCCCTCTCTACTCCCTTAGATTTACACATTTGCATATATGATCCTGTTTTCCTTTCTCCCTCCCCCTCCCTTCCTCTCCCCTCCTCTCAAGTTTGAGTGGAAAGTATAAATTCTTGAGAGTTCTCAAGCAAAGAAAGACAAAGTGAAATGCTGAATGAGTGGGCTGCCAGGCATCACCAAAGAACTGTTGTAGGGGAGGAAGAGGAGAGA
Organism: Peromyscus eremicus; assembly: GCF_949786415.1. Taxonomy (NCBI): domain Eukaryota; kingdom Metazoa; phylum Chordata; class Mammalia; order Rodentia; family Cricetidae; genus Peromyscus; species Peromyscus eremicus. The sequence goes on from NC_081435.1 coordinate 24,266,752, forward strand.
ACAGTTTGGTAGATTCCTCAGATTGCAGGTGACTAAAATACAGAGCTTATGTGGGCATCTGAAAATAGGATGAAGGATGGTGAGAGCATAATTGATTTGACCCATTAGGGCTTTCTGGGAGAGAAAAATGCCATTAAGTCTCCATTTTTCAATTCTTTCTCTTTGGTTAATTTTTTCTGATACATACTTTTCCTTATTCTCTGTAGGTACTGTTCACTAAAAAGGGAAATAAATGGCTTATATAATAAAGTCATTTTGCATAAGAGTAATAAATACTCCGTGGCATATACTTTTCAGTGATTTTCCCTTAGTATTGGGAATGTATTTTGTATTGATACCATAGCTTTGAGACTTAAGTATGACCATTTGCAAGTACTGTCCATTTCAGAGAAAAACAAAGCAAACAAATGCAGAAGAAACATTGGGGTTTAGACTGTAAAGAGCAAAACTGGTTCACACAAAGACCAATCTCATGACTGGTTTTTTAAATGAGATGCATGAAATAGGCAGGGCAGGGATCCAGCTCCTGTGTTTCCTACCTGCATATACCATTGTAGATGTAGGGAAATGCAATTAACCATTAGAAGCCCTTGAATAGTAAGTGAAAGAAAATCTGATCATACTGGACCAAACTAAACCACCTCCCTCCTAAATTGCTCTTTGGTGAGTTATTTTGATTGGGAAGAAGAGGGTTTAGTTAGATCTTAGAGCAGTGTTTCTCAACCTGTGGGCCATGACCTATTTGTAGGTCAAATGACACTTTCACAGGGGTCACCTAATGCCACTGGAAAAACACAGACATTTACATTATGATTCATAACAGTAGCAAAATTATAGTTATGAAATAGCAATAAAAATTTTTATGGTTGGGCTCACCACAACATGAGGAACTGCATTAAAGGATCACAGCCTTAGGAAGGTTGAGGACCGCTGTCTGAGAGTGCTGCATGACTCATGTCCTAAGTTCCTTGTCATTACCTAGTGTCCAGGTGAGGCAAGTCCTCAATAATCTCCCTTACCTAGTTCTGAATGCTTGGGGGAGCAACAAGAATTAATTTCTGTTAAGTGGTCCTTATTTGGGTTGGTTAAATTTGAAGTAGAGTAGATTTTTACTGTATGGCCCTCTGATAATTTTTGTTTTGCCTAAGTAGAGAAATTAGAGTTGTGAGCTAGTCCCGATTTTAATAAAAATGTGGAAAGAAACTTATTTGAGTTGTTAAAGAGCCACTACAATTACAATGACTTCTGAATATACACGTTGCAAAGAAAAAGAAAGCATTTGATAATGAAGATAATTAGAGACAACAGAGTTAAATTTCAGTAAGGAATAAAGTGATTTTAAATCCTGAAACGTGTGGCTATTATGAAGTATAACTGTAAGATGTAATTTCCCAGTCTCGATTTCTGTTATTTAGTTGGGAGGTAGATAAAGGCTTCAGGCTTTTATTAAAATTTATACAGGTGGCCACATCACATCACATAATTTTATGTATATGGGTGTTTTGCCTGCATGTATGTCTGCACCACACACGTGAAGTGTTCGTGGAGGCCAGAAGAGGACGTCGGATTCCCATGGAGTTACAGATGGGTGTGAGCTGCTGTGTGGGTGCTGGGAATTGAACCCCAGTCCTGGAAGAGCAGTCAGTGTTTTTAATCACTGAGCCATCTCTCCAGCCCCATAATTTTTTTAAACAAAACCAGTAGTTCACTGAGTTTTGTAAGAGTGAAGCTGTTAATGTCTTATATATTAAAATATGCCTTAAGCCTTATAACAAGGTTCTTTAGTAGAAATAGAGAAGGAGCAAAATTAGTAGGTTATCATTACACTCTGCTGCTGCGCTCATATTTAGTGTTTATATCACATTGGGGAGAGCTAGAAGCTATTGCTCTAAAAATTTGAAACTTTATTTTGGAAATACTATAAGAACACATGGTTAAGATAGAAACCTAGGCTGGGCGGTGGTGGCGCACACCTTTAATCCCAGCACTCAGGAGGCAGAGACAGGTGGATCTCTGTGAGTTTGAGGCCAGCCTGGTCTACAGAGCGAGATCCAGGACAGGCACCAAAACTACACAGAGAAACCCTGTCTGGGGGTGGGGTGTGGGGGAAGATATGGAAACTAGTAGGTTTTACTAGGAGAAAAGGACTAGACCTTTTCCCCCTGTCTCCAGAACATACTTTACAAAGTAGACATTTGCTCTGTCTTTCCATGTGAGGCTGTCCTTACGAGAACTGGAAAAGAAAGCTGGAAAAACGGAACTGTCTTCAGAGACTATGTTACGTGTCTTTTGCAGGAAACAGTTTTAGATTGGAAATGAATAATCAACACTGAGAGTTAATGTAGGGCTGAATGTGGTGGCTCATCCCTGTGATCCCACCACTTAGTAAGTGGTTCACATTGAAGGCCATCCTGAGCTACATGGTGAGTTCTCGTAAAAAAAAAAAAAAAATGACAAATAGAGAGCTGGGCAGTGATGGCGCTATGCCTTTAATCCCAGCACTCAGGAGGCAGAGGCAGGTGGACCTCTGAGTTTGAGACCAGCCTGGTCTACAGAATGAGTTCCAGGACAGCCAGGGCTACACAGAGAAATCCTGTCTCGAAAAGCTAAAAACAAAAATTAACAAGTAGAGACAGGGAAGATGGCTCAACTTTGTTAAGATCACCAGATGTTCTTCCAGAGGACCCAAGTTTGATTCCCAGTGTCCACATGGTGGTTCACAACTGTCTGTAACTCTAGCTCCAGTGGATCCAATACCCTCTCTGGCCTCTTTGGGCATTTTATGCATGTGGTACACAGACATACTTGCAGGCTCATACATAGAAAGTTTAAGAAAAAAATTAATTAAGAAAAAACAATAGAGGTTGGAAAGATAGCTTTGGGGTTAAGAGCACTTGATGCTCTTGTAGAGGACTTTGTTTTAGTTCCCAGCACCTACATGGTGGCTCACAGCCATCTTGCCACTCCAGTTTCAGGGAATCTGATGCCCTCTGCTGGTCTCTACATGTATCAGGCATTCATGGTATACATACATACATACATGCAGGCAAAATACTTATACATTAAAAAAAATCAGAATTTCTTTGTACAATTTTTTTCTTTGTACATTTTGATAAATGAATGATTTCTTTTTTTTTTCCCCCAGAGCTGAGGACCGAACCCACGGTCTTGTGCTTGCTAGGCAAGCACTCTACTCCTGAGCAAAATCTCCAGCCCAAATGAATGATTTCTTACATATTTCCTCCCCCAGTGCCTCAATGTTTTAAAAATCTTTTAAAAAGTTCTTCCCTTATTTTATTATTTATCATATTCTCTTTATGTGAATGTACACACATACATACATATACATTTATACATATATATACACACATGTTGTGTTATTAGTATGGGTGTGTGCCTATATGGATAAAGGTTTGCCTATGAACGTATTTGGACGGAGGCCAGAGGGTTATATCCTGTGTCTGTGCTCAATTGCACTCCAGATTTATTTATTTATGCATTTTTTTCTTTTATGTATATGGAGTGTTTGCTTACATGTATATGTATGTACTACATGTTTTCCTGGTCCCTATGGGTGTCAGATCTCCTGGAACTGGAGTAAGACAGTTGGGAGGCTGCCATGTGGGCACTGGGAACAAAACCTGGATTGTCTGCAAGAGCACCGGGGTGCTCTTCTTAACTGTTGAACTATCTCTTCAGTCCCATCCAACTTTATTTTTCTATACAGTTTCTAGTTGTATCTGAGCTTCATTAGTTTGACTAAGCTGGCTGCTAGCCAGGGAGCTTCAGGGATGAGAGATCAACCTCCTCCCATATTTTTGGATTTATTCTCTTATATTAGTTGCTTGTTAAGTGTTTTATTTTTGGTTAGGTATAAATTCTTGAGGGGAAGTATCCTAGACCTCTGAATTTTATATATTAATTGTATAGTAGAGGTTGAAGAAGGATTTGTTGAATTAGTTGAAAATATTTAGTAATATTAGCATAACATAATAAAGGAACTTCGTCTTCTTCTGTATCTACTGTGTGCCAGGAATTATAAGTAGCTATATATAGTTTCATCTCATTTTTAAAGTATGAATTGGGTACTGTTAAAGCATAGTGGTTCAGTGACCAGTATAAGAACCACAGCTAGAAACTGGAAGTGTTGCATTCTGAACCAGGACGATCCCAGAATTTCTGTCCTTAACTATCATGCAACATTTTATGTCTTGTTGAGAGAAATAGTGTGTTAGATTGCTAATATTGTAAATTACAAAAGTAATATTTTCTGCCATCAATACTTTATTATGAAACACCCACATTTAGAGAGAAACTGAAGGAACTATACAGTGAACACACATTTTCTTTTTTGTTAAAGTTTGGTACATTTACCTTATCACATACTTAACTACCTTGTATCCACTTTTTTGGGGGGGGGGCTGCATTTCAGAGTCATTGGACAACATACAACTTGAAACACTGTAGCTTAGGTCATTAGTGAAGTTTTGTTTTGTTTTTCTTTTTTCCTATGATACTGGCTTGGTTCATAGCTAATGGTGCTTTGTAAGGTATTGGATCATCAATACTGACCCATTTGGTGGATTCATGATTGGATGATTATTGGGAGGTGGTAGAAACTAGGAGATGGGCTAGTTGGAGGAAGTAGGTCACGAGGAGTGCTCCAGAACACTAATGTGGTCGGGGGGGGGGGGGGGGGGGGGCCGCCCCGCCCGCCCCCCCCCCCCCCCCCCCCCAGCTGGTCTCTGAGTTGAGCAGCCTTCTCTGCCACATGTTCTTGCTGCCTCACCACAGGCCCATCCGCGCATGGCTTGAAGTCCTTTAAACCTCTTATTTTCTCAGGCTTTGAAAACTAGGTATGTAGCTAGTTAGAATAGTTGCCCAGCATGCTCGAGGCCCTAGGGTTGATTGTTAATACAGAAAGGGGGGGTTGGGGATTTAGCTCAGTGGTAGAGTGCTTGCCTAGCAAGCGTAAGGCCCTGGGTTCGGTCCTCAGCTCCGGTTTAAAAAAAAAATACAGAAAGAGGTAGGGTGGGGAAGGGTCCTCATCTCCATCAACATAACTAAGGTAGGGAGACAGAATGAGACGTCAAGTTTGAAGTTAAAATTTTGGACTGGTCAACTCGGTGATTGCTTTATCGATTTAAACGTGTTCTTTCTTGGGAAATTAGTTATCACCTTACAGATTCTTAGTCAAGGAGATAGAATGTGTATGTGTGGGAACCACATAGTTTAAGATGTGGCAAGGAAGAAATAAATTACTTACTCATTCTTGTAGACTTTTTGGGTTCCACCATGGCTGATCACAAAGCGTGTAGCACGAACCACTAGGCTGCTTACCAAGAACTGACCTGAGGAACAGGGCTGTTGATTTTCTAAAACCTCCTGAGTGGTTCCAGCTGACAGTTCTTATTGTTTCTACATCAGACTCCATTTATTTAGACCTTTGCATGTAACTCTTTCCTCTAAAGAAACCATTTGATTCTCTCTGTCTCTCTCTGTGTCTCTCTGTCTCTCTGTCTCTCTGTCTCTCTCTCTCTCATTGATTGATTGATTGATTGATTGATTGATTTGAGATAAGATCTTGCTCTGTTGCCCAGGTTGGCCTCTAACTTGGAATTCTTTTGTTTCAGCTTCAGAATACTGGGTTTACCATTCACCTGGCTAAAGCCTGTTTCTGTACCAGATGAAAGTTGTTTTTGCCTTAGTCACTAGGAAGACCAAGTCCAAAATCTATTTTATTGTTCTGTCAGTGCTGCCTAATCCTTAATTATGAATTACTTAAAAACACTCTAGGATTCGGTTTAATCTTTGCAGACACGCATAATATTGTATTAATTTCTAAAGGTTCTTGAAGTCTGTGAATCATATTCTGGACCTTTCAGGTTTAGAATACTGGCTTTTTAATCATTTGACATCCGATTTAGCTGTTCTGCACAGAAGAATGTATTCTACCATCTTGATTCTATAGAATTGGGCTCTGTAATTATAGCCGCATTGTTTTTTAAAGTTCTGGGCGCCGACCACTTGGCCTTCATTTGACAGCCACGACTGTGGGGCGGGAGAGGCAGCCCTTTCCCGTGCTAGGCAAGTGGTCTGTAGCTGCGCTGTATCCTGAAGGGAAAGGCTTTGGTTTTTCCACAAGAAGTTTTTGGCCCCTAAAATAACAAAACATGTTAGTCAGTATAAATCGCTATTAATTCTTACCTGATCATTTTTTAGAAAAAGCATTTGTAGCTTTGGTAACTCTACTTTAACTATAATTACCAGAGTCTAGGGTAGAGGTGTGCTCCCCAGGCACAGGTGTGAATGACTGTGCAGTGTAGTTTGTCCTTAACTACCACTCTTTCTGCACATCTTCCCTGTGCTTCTAGGTACAGTCTGTTGAAATTTGAAAAAAGGCATTGAGAATTGTTTCTGGAGCTGTGGCTTTAAAATATGGTTCCCACGGAAGAGATGAGTCACTGGCCGTTGTCAGTAATGTTGTTCAAGGTGCCGTTACTGCTCATTTCTAGCAGGGATTCCTTTGAGGCCTTCGGTTAGGCTTTGTTGCCAGACTGGGTGGAGGGCCCGGGGTTGGGAGGGGTGGAGGCATAATTTATGGGCTCTGCAGGTTAAGATTCTTCATTATACTTGCCTTGGAGATAGTGGAAGGAAGGCTAAAGATTTGTTTACAAATTTTTCTAAAACATCAGTTGGGGAAGAGGAAGGTCAAACTTGCATGGAGGGAAGCTGTTTAGAATAGTTAACACCTCACCTTTTCTTTCTCTGTAAAGATAATTGGTTGTGCATTTTGTGCAAGCATATTTGTACCTAGTTGGTCAGGCACATTTTTATAGAAGGAGTGTGGGATCACTTTAAAAACATTGAGAGAAATACCTTCTTTGTATTTCAGTGGGGACCTAAAAGTCTGTGGTCATCCAGGCAATCTGAAAACAACCGAGAGAAGTCAGGTGTGACTGCATGGGGATTTGAGGTTAAAATAAAAGAGAATTGTATTAATAAGCTCTATGTTTAGCGCCGTAAAGTATGGGAATTTGCTCCATCTGTAAGATGTAAAATCACCATTACTGATGCTAGCTAGTGTCAGTGGAATTATTCTTGATAGGAAAGTGTATGCTGTGCGTGTCCGTCATCCCCCCCCCCCCCCCCAGTAGTTACTGGGTTTCTGCCGTGAGAACTCTGAGAGCCTCTGCTCCCAAGAATCACTGAGTGTTGGGGAGGAGTTGGCTCCCCTTTGTGTATGTGGAGGGGTAGTGTGGTCTACAAGGTGATGCTGGGATCTCTCCACTCAGGTGGAGGCCAGGTTTCTCTTTGTGTGTACACACACAGAGGCAGAAGAGGCTGTGGGTTGTCCTTTTCTCTCTCTGCCTTGGACTTCTTTGAGGCCAGGGTTAGTTTTGAATCCAGAGCTAAGGGGTTTTTGCTGGGCTGACAGCCTGTAAGCCCTGGCAATTCTATCTTCCCACTTCTAGTGCAGGGGTTACAGGTGTGTAACATACTTGTAACACATGTGTAACATGCTTGGCTTGTTATGTGGTGCTGGGATCCGAACTCCAGCCCTTGTAAATGGCAACTCTCCAGCCCCAGGTTGGGCAACTCTGTCAGCCTTGGGGCTGGGTGAGCAGGAGGTTCAAACAGTGTGAGTCATTCATGGCAGTTGGTACCTAGAAGGCAAGTTAGTTTCTGCGTTAACACTGCCTAGACATAGCAGTCTGTCTGAGGTTATTTAAGCCAAACAAAATCACCAGTAAACAATCTTCTTTTCCCATTCATACCTCCTGAGCTAGCATCTAGGGTAGAGGAGGCCACACTGAGGCTAACATTCCTAGCATGGTTAGCACCTATGGACTGCAGGCAGGAGTGGTGTGCAAGGTGATCTGGGCATTTGTCCACTGAAGTACAGGCCAAGTGTCAGTTCATTAACACGTACTAGGGTGGCCTTTCAACTGTTTCAGGCTGTGGTAGTCTGTTGTCCAGGAGGATTCAGAGGAGCAACCAACCCCAGGGCTTATGAGCCCTACTTCCTATCCATTGGTTAAGGCTGTGATAACTAGATTTGAGTGGCAGCTTTTTAGTGTGGTTGGTTATATGTTGTGTCCCCCTCCCCCCCGCCCCCATTTCTTAGCCAAATTTTGCCTCTGAAAAAAGACAGGTAATGATTAGCTGCCCTTTTTTTCAGCAGACCCTTTTGACACTGAGAAACAGCATGGTACAGAACAGTTTGGTTTTTTTGTTTTGTTTTGTTTTGTTTTTGATTTTTTTTGGTTTTTCGAGACAGGGTTTCTCTGTGTAGCTTTGCGCCTTTCCTGGAACTCACTTAGTAGTCCAGGCTGGCCTCGAACTCGCAGAGATCCACCTGGCTCTGCCTCCTGAGTGCTGGGATTAAAGGCGTGCGCCACCACCGCCCGGCTCAGTTGTTCATTTTATTTCTGTCTCAAATGCTGCCTATTCAGGTTTTCCCTGTCAGCACTTGCAGATTTCAGGGGAAATTATAAACAAAGGAGACATTTGTTTTTTACAGTATACACAATTTTAATAACAAAACTTTCCTGTACACTGTATTATGGTTTCCTCACCCCGATTCCTTGTATAATAGTGTCCCCCCCATCCCCCATGGCTCTAAAAGATAATTGAACAAATGTGTTTGGACTGTACTTTGAGTTTCTAGTCCCATGTTCATAGATTCACCAAACATTCCATGTATCATACTGATTTTAAAAACTCAGGGAAGAAAAGGTTAGTTGAAGGAGTTGGAGACGTTTCCAGATGTCTGCAATAGTAGAATGAGAAAGCTTCTGTGGTCGTTTTCTGGTTTTGACCTTATTCAAGCGCTGTGAGTTTGCCCCAGGTTAGCTAAAGATATACTGATTATCTATAGATGACCCATGTTGTCTTAAAAACAAACAAACATCTTCTCTGGTTCAAGCGCTTTAACTGAGAAGATAGGAAGAATGTGTCCCAAACAGACTTGAGATAGTGCTGCCACCAGATTGCTGTATTAGGAAAATTATCATGTAAGTTAGCTGTTAAAATATTCTTTAAAATTATCTATAGGAGAGAGAGAGAGAGAGAGAGAGAGAGAGAGAGAGAGAGAGAGAGAGAGAGAGAGAGAGAGAGAGACTGATTGATTTATAGCCCCACCTCCTTAGAGCTACGTGTGGGAAGTATGACTTAAGAAAATAAGACTTTCCTATTTCAGAACCCAGACTAGTACTGCATAGAGCTTGCCCTTATTGGAAAGACGGGGTCTAGCTTTTAGTGACTAGTGTTATAATAAGAGATGGATTTTAATAATTAGTAGAATTAGGAAGTGCAGTCAGTTCCATTCATTGAATTGATACAGAAATTAACTTAGACTTATTAAGAAATTACATGTGGTAATGCAGTTTTTTGGCTTAAAAATTAGCTCCTGCTTTTTGATGCTGGCAGTAAGTATTGTGAGTTTTGTGTGGATTTTCAGACTTAACCAGCCTGCTCTTTTTTCAGAAAGGTAAACTTGAATTCCCTGTAGGCTACAGAAATGAGTAACAGAAGTTGCAGACTAGTTCTTAGTTCCTAGGGAGATACTTCATTTTTTCTGAGATGTTATTTTTCTTATTTTTGATGGTCATTTTCCACTAACCTTTAAAATTGGGGAGAGGGGAAGTTGGGTGGTAATGCTTAAGAGAATAAAACTCTACCCCAAAGCCCTCACATTTGTGACTTAGGAACTACATATGGTTTTATTGTGAGGCAGTTCTCCTCTGGCCAGTTGGTAGCACAGATACTGTAATACAGATATATATATATAATCTCAACTAAATGGACCCCTGCTTTCTGGAGGCAATTAGAAATGGCAATTTGTGCTTTAACTATTACCAAACTATTACCATTACCAAAAACATGGGAGGGAAAAAATAAACAAATAAATAAAAGTGTGTTCCCCCTGCCCCCATGCCTCAGTGGCCTTAGCACTGCTCTTCAGGTGTTAAATGGCTTGCTCTGCTACATATACTTTATTAACTATGCCCTTTAAGATTAATTGGAGTTCCTAGTTAACATTGCTTACATTTTAACTCACAGTTTGAATTCATTTTGGTTGTGATTTGAAAGGATGAAAAACACTCATCTTTTAGGGCCATTGGAATCTTGTATGCTCAAAGCTGTACTGGGAACAAGCTGTCTGTCACCTGACAAATGGCAGTGGTCACCATGATGCATGAGTTGGTAAATTTTAGCCCACCTTGGTAGGGAAGCAGTGTGCTGTGCTCTGTGCCGGAAAACCAGCATCTGTCTTGGCTCAGACAAGCCCAGCGTCTGGGTTATCAGGAGATGAAATGCTTGCCACTCAAGAGCAGTGGAATTGAACTGCTCTAAGGCTTTGCCAAACTAATCTCTCCACCTTAAAAAATAGAAAGAACATATATTTTCACTGTAACCTGAATATTGTCTGCTTTTTGCTAAGAGATTTGAAATGTGGGTGTCTTTTTCAGTGCTAAAGGAGGAAAATTGTGATTGAATCTAGGTCTGTACTAACATTTCAATTCAATCTTGGGGAGAAAATAAGCTTTAAGGGAAGGATATCGTGATAAACATACTTGTTAAGGAAAGGATGCCTCTCTTTTTATGTTAGTGACTTTCTTTAAGGTTTCATGCATTTTTTTCCACATAAGAATGCTTGTTTTTTTTTTCTGAACTCAAATTCATGATTTAATTTTGATTTTCTCCTATACGTGGAGCCTTCTTTGTAGAAAAATTCTACATGAATCGATTCCTTGAGTCTAAATGCCCAATATGCCATCGTTTGCCTTAAAGAAGTCACAGTTGAACACTTGGGTTTTCCTCGTGAAAAACTGTGGTGTCGCTGTCATTTGCTGATAGGACTGGAGTGTTCATATTTATCCCGAACATATTAGAGCCTCCGCCTGTATCGTATGGGTCCCTGAGCATCGCTTATGTGGTGCAAATTGTGCATAATCACATTTGCTGCTGCTTAACTTGCACTGAGCTGAGAGTCGGGCTTCCAGAACCTGTCTTTGCTCTTTACCCCTCTCTTTCACGCTCCCTTCACTTTCTGGTGTGTGGCTACAGGGCCTCTGGCAAGAGTTCTGCCTTAAGATTTGCCTCAGAAATAGGTTGGTTCTGTCTCAGAGGGAGCTAGCAATAGAAATGTGCATATTTATGAAAGGGCAAGCTTTAACATCACATTTTGAAAGTAATTTTTCATTGTTTCTTTATAACAAGAATCAGTGTTAGGCATCTTTAGTACCCAGTTATTTTTAATTTGGGTCTTTGAGGTTTAAAGATCAGAAAAAGGCAGAAGGAAGAAGCTTAGACAGTTTGTCAAGGCATCTTTAATCATGAGAGGGGATGTATTTTCAAACTGGATGGAGTGTATCAGGATTGTTAAGTTGACTCAGTTTTTCTCTTTCCCAAATGCAAGTTTTCACATAAGTATAGGATTTAGTAAGTTAATTAGTAAAATGGTAATTTAATAGTAGTTTAAAATAATAGTCTAAATGCCACAAAAATCATCATGTCCATTAAAAGTCAAACTAGAGTTGTATAAGAAGTCAGTGTAATGATTTAGTATTGATTTATTATAATGAGACCTTTTTTTTTTTTTTATAATTGCTTGGGTTTTATTGTTGAAAATTAAAGAGTCACCCGGTCTTATTAGAGTTATATAAAAGGTGCTGGTTTCATGATGTAACTTAGATAATGTCTATCAAACCAGGCCAAACTCTGAAAGAAGGATGTTTAATATTTACCAGTCTCAAGCACACATGTAAGTCCACCTCTCATCCTGGCAGTAAATTATAGTTGGAGTAAATACCACATTATCTTACAAGAGAACTTTGCTGTCTCCTTTTAAGCAGGAAGCCAGTTGTGGTCCATGGGATGGAGAATAATAATCAAACAGGTTTTCATCCCTGTCTATTTTTGTTTAGTAGCTTCTTTCGGAACTGTTTTCAGTAGAAAAAAAATAACATGGAGACCTTAGTGTAAATGTTTACATACAATAGTATATAATACATACATGAAATGTTTTATATTGAAGTAAGCATTTAGACTTTCCAACAAGAGTGCAAATTAATATGAGCATTGCTTCATTTAACACTTAAAATATGTTTTCATTAAAAAAATTAAAAATACTTCAACACTTCAAAAACTCAAGTCTCCACTTGGTTTGGAAAATTAGGCTTAATGTCACCATTGATAAAAATTAGATATGTATTTAGCCCCTACTATGTAAAATAGGTTACTTATCTGATGTGATTTTTGATGATGAGTAGATATTATACTTCACATTCTTTGTATGGCAGCTGCTGACACTTGCACTGTCCGTAACCATTAATGATGATGAAAGGTTCTTCATGGGTGGGTTCATACTCATTATACGGTCCTTGGTCTGACATATTTGACATATGGAGTCGTGTTTGGGATCGGAGCTGCCTGTGGTTCTGAATCATTGAGCACTGCCTAATTCTTCTTAAAGTGGGAGGGCAGCACTTCCTGGAAATGAACACTATAAAAATAATAAAAAAGAACGAAAACAATAAAGCCATTGTTCCCGTAATTACTCGCTGAGTAAAGATGGCATTGTCTGGTTCAGGAAAGTGTTCCTCTGTAGTAACAGCTATGCCTGCAGTAGTTGGAATTTCTTTGTCTCCTACATGGTAACTTGATGAGCTTATTCTTTTTGTATATTCAGTGGTTGGATCTCTATAAGTTGTAGCCATGGCCGTGACAGTGGTTGATAAATTCCAGCAGAGCTGAAACCCGTGGACTGCATCTAGAATATCCTCTCCTTGGGTGTGGTCAGGGCTATGGCATAGGATGGAATGCTCCCACCGACCTTGGAAACTGCCCAGCCAGGAGGCCAGAGCACATACTCGGGGGCTGCATTCCCACAGATTGCCTGAGAGGCCAACGGTTGTGAGGGATCTCAGGGAGTTTAAGATTTTGGAATCAAGACTGTTTAACTTGTTGTTATCCATGAGGAGTATTTTAAGATTAGGCATGGTTTCAAACACTGTTAAGTCGATGGCTTTGATTTCATTTCCAGTTAGGTCTAGCTTTTCTAAAGTGCTCCAGGTCCACTCCATTCCACACGTCAAGTTGCTGATTTTGTTCCATTGTAAGAAGAGTGTGTGCAAACTGCTTAGCCGGAGGAAATGAGCAAAATTAATCTTTGTCAGCTGGTTGTGCTCTAGGTGAAGCTCTCTCAGTTTGATTAATCCTGCAAATCCATTGCGAGCCAAACTTCGCAAACGGTTTGTGCTCAAATCCAGAAACTCTAGACTACGACAGTCCCAGAACAGGCGTACTGGGATAGTCCGCAGGGAGTTGGAACGCAAATGCAAGGTCTGCAGCTTCCGAAGGCCATAGAAGAGCTCAGGATGCAGAGATGACAGCTGATTAAAAGACAGGTCCAAATTTTGCAGGTTAATCAGTTGGGTAAAAGTTGTGTTTGGCAAGTAAAATATTTTGTTGGAACTTAAGATTAACTCCTTAAGTTTATATAGTCCTTGGAAAGCATCTTCTTTTACTGTTGAAATTTGATTGTGATCTAAGTGGAGCCAGGTGAGTTGACTGAAGCTGGCAAATTGATCTCTTTCAAGCGCTGTGATGTGATTGTGCCTCAGGGACAGGCCCAGAGAACCCTTGTCTGTGGCGTTTGGCACTGAGTGGAAGCCCTGAGAGTCGCAGTAGAATAGCAGCTTCTCACAGCGGCATTTGGGTGGACACGCCATACCCAGGGCAGGCAGCATTTTTAAAACCACACTCATTGCATATATTGCTGCCAGCATAGGGGCCCCTAATGGCCACTTGAAATGTAAGCCTGCAGAATATAATTTAAGGAAAACAAGAAGATAGGATATGTTTCAGCAGAACACAAGGACTGTTGAAAACAACAACATTGTAACATCATAATGAAAGATTTTACTGCAGGGAACATTTTTCATTTACTGCAGAAAAATTAACCTTGTATACTGGAACACAAAACTTAAACCCATGTATAAAAGACATTAAAACATGTCCCTTTCCTTAGTGTTATATGCCTTTACGTAAATCTTAAAATCCAAAAGCAAGTGATTTGCATCATAAAATAGGAATTCACTGGCTTATTTTATAAAAGCGTGATTCCTCTTTGATTGCACAAGAAATGCCATAGAAATGCATGGACTTACCCATTCTTCTGAGCACATTGGAGGCTGCATTCAGTCGAGGTTGTCAGACTCAACGCAGTGAGTCTGTAAAAGGCTCTAACATGCAGGAGCCTTTGACCGGTTTCCTGTTTTCTGTGTCCCAGGCTTTCCAAGTAAAATTCAGATCTGCCAGGGTGAACTGGTTTTTCCTTAGGATATTCCTCTGGATAGAATCGGTTTCATTTTCTGTGGTGCTCTGATCCCCTAAATCAGCTTTGATTATAAGTTAATAATTTCCTCCTCCTGATTACTGCTGATCATCGGAGCTTCAGGCTTTCCTTACCGCAGCTGTTAGTTCTCTCGGTCTTAACTTGTTGATGGCAGATGGGCGGCTTGTTGCAGAGAAGAGCTTCTGGAGCAGCATGAGTGCATTTACTGAAAAGCTTTTCCGAGAAACGGCACAAGAATGGATTTGCTTATGTGCTGCGACCACACAGGACTGTATATAGGCTGACGTCACCGGGTGACGTGTCTTTTGTTTGGGTTTTCCAGAAGCTTTACTGTTAAAAGGCACTGTGCTTTGTAACAGTGTCAGGGTCGTTACAAGACCCCCTGTTTACAATAAATTGAGAAAGAAGAACTCCCGACTTAAGAATTTGGTATTCCTTCAGTGTAGGAAGCAACAATGAGGTTGTAATAAATGCTGCATTCAAGAAGACCCATCTGAACAGTGAGTTGGTCTAGCAGAGTGATGGTTTTTAATGCGTGTGAGAGCTAGTGTTAGACTGCCGATTCCGCATAGAGATCATCTAAATGGGCACGATTGATTTATGAAGTGCTGATTGAATGCCAGCCTATGCAAGGTACGACGCCTCTGCTCTGGTAGTTCGAAAAGCTGCTCAATTGCCTTGTTGTCCTGCTTGGTAAAAAGCAAAGTATGACTGCGTTGGTAAACTAAGTGGGCTGAGGTTTTTTGTCATTAAGAACTTAACATTATAAAGCAGAACAAAGGGTAGCTTCCAAAAGAAACCATTTTGGCTTTTTTCCCTCCATTCAGAATTTCAAGGGAACTCTAAATAATCCTTTTCTGCTTATTATATAACAATGTTTTATTACCACACTGATTGGAAAACAGTGCAGAGTTGATCTTTGGATGTCCTACCAGAAGAGTGGAGCAGATTGACAACCATCATTTTTATACACGTGACCCAGATGTTAGCAGTGGAATAGACACAATTTTGAACAAGTATTATAGTGTGCTTAGATTCTGACACAGTCTTCAGGATTTCTACTTCAACATCTCACCTATTCCTTCACTGAAAGCTGCAGTTGCTGCTGAGATTGGAGTGTTGTAAAACCAAAATAACAGAGCCTTTGCACACTATCTCTTACTGGCACACTTATGAACTGACTTTCAATCTCATAGCAGCTCTTGAATTCCTCTCATGAATATGAAAGGGCATTTATATCGAAATAGGATTTTGTTTTGGTTGTTTTTGCTGGACAACTCTAGCTTCTCCCTGTTAGATAACTCTTCAGACATGAATGTTTATGGTTGTTGTTATATAAATGCATAAGATGTGTCTAGCATGTATCGGGGCTATATTTGCAGGCCAGACTAAGGGACTGCCTTTTACATATCTTTGTCTTGCTGATCTGGCTGCATGAACTTATTTTCCCCATACCATTACCACTTACCCTTAGTGAGCCTTGTTTCAAATCTGAGAGCAGAAATCTCAAAAAGTATTGATGTCCATGAAATAAGCACATCACTGCTCTGTGGTCTTCTGAGGACTTCATTCCACAGTGAATTCTAAGAAGGCATTATCTAAAGAGATAGAGTTTTGTGTGTGTTGGAATAGGGCTACCCTGGGGATGACCAGAAGACTCTAAGTCTCTTACTTGGGGTCATGTGTAAAGGTTTTGTGGAAACTCTAGTAATGCAAATATGTCCTTTTCAGCTTTTCTAAAAGTGACCCTAAGATGGGTTTAAAAGTGTAAGAGTTTTGTTGAAGGCAGTGAATGCCTAGACAGCATGAGAGAGAAGGCAGCCGTAATACTGGAGGGGTCAGTAGAGTCTTTAGACCACACGGCACATTGACACCAGTGAAGGGAGAGGTGCACAGACTGTCAGACTGCGATGCACTCTGTTTCCCTGGCCACGCTGAAGTTATCGTTCTCAGGGGTGAGCTTTGCTTCACAGTTACGTGTACCACCACGATGCCGACTTCTGTTGCCCTTCATCTTTCCTCTAGTACCTTTCTGTACTCTAGTGTTTCTTAACCTTGCTCTTTGTGTAGGTGGGGCTATAAAGTGTTGTTGCTGGTTGAGTTTTCTGTCGATATATTTTAATCAGATCCTACTGAGTCTGTGAGCCTAGGTTTCAGAAACACTGTTCACTGTGAGCTTGGCCCTAAAAGTTGCAAGGCATCATTAGTAGTTGAAAGGAAGCCCTTAGGATGTTGTCAGTGTCTTACTGAAGTCTGGCACATTCTGATGAAAACACGTACTATTCTCACGGGTCACTAACTGCCTTAGCTGTTTGGGTAGAAAAAGCATGTGAGTTAGTTAGATTAGATCATCCGTAGGAATGAGTTGTATGTGAAAACTGAGGAGGAGAAGTGTTTCCGTACTCTTAAACTCTGTAACACTTAGTTCCTTTCTGATTTTTAGTCTGTTTGACCTCCTGTTAATGTATTAGTAAATTGAAACTATTCAAATTCTATTACTGCCTATTGATGTGCCTAGTGAACTGAAACTTTTTGAATTACATTGTCTCTGCTGTTCTGTCAACTTTTGAAGGAGGGTGCTTGCTTAGACTTGCAATAGAAAGTCATGCTTTTTGTTTTGTTTTGGTTTGGTTTGGTTTGGTTTTTTGTTTTGTTTTGTTTTTAAGTAAACCAGCCTCCCAAATAGCTGCTATTACTGGAGCCTGCTACTACTCTGAAGGGGTGGGCATTCCTACTTTTTGCATCAGAGTGACTGAGGAACACAGCCTTTTCCAACCCAGCTTGTTTTTCTCACTTGCCTACTTTTTGGGTTTTGAAAGCTGAGGTTGTGGCCCAAAGACAGAATATTTACCTTAAAATTGATATGTGTGGCAGAGATATGCAGATGTCTGTGAGTTTGAGGCCAGCCTGGTCTACAGAGCTAAGTTCCAGGACAGCCAGGACTACACAGAGAAACTCTGTCGCGCGCCGCCCCCCCCCCCCCCCCCCCCCGACAAGCCAACAACAATAACAAAAAAACCCAACACATACACATATACATATGTATACGTACCCACAGGTCTCATTGATAGATTCATTCATTTTCCTCCATCTGGATATCATTGTTCTTTCTTTAAAAGATTTTTTTTTCTTAAATTTTATGTGTGCCAGTGTTCTGCCTGCATGTGTGTATGTGAACCCAAGCATGCTTTGTCCTTGAAAGGTGAGAAGGAGGGTGTCAGATCCCCTGGAACTGGACTTACAGTGGTTATTCATTGCCGTGTGGGTGCTTGGAACCAAATTCAGGTCCTCTGCAAAGAGCGGCAAGTGAACTACTGAGCTCTCTCTCCAGCTCCACCCTTGTTCTTTCTGAACTAGACTTTTTCTTCTTGACATGTTAGAGTAGCTTTATTCTGAACATAGATGCTTTTGACAGTGGCAGCTCCACTTCTGGAAGATGGTATTTATGTACACACCACTTCTGACTTCTTCAGATGTTAACATCAGGGCAGAGAAGGCAGAGATTAATCCAATGCTCGCCTATAAAGTGGTTTTAAGGAAACTCAGCAAGTGGTGGTTATAGTTACTTGCATTCTTCCGTGTGAAAGTTTGTTTTTAACAAATACGTAGATGATTAGAGAGATACTTTCCTGCTTGGAGTGACATACAGATATATAACACCATTTGTTTAATTGTGCCCGTCTTAGGGTTTCTATTGCTGTAAAGGGTGCTGCGGGCTATGTGCTGTGAGAGCACTGTCAAGGGACAGGGAACTCGGAACTTAGAGTTGAGGTTGGCCAGTGGAAGCTTCCAGAAAGAGATGACTTCTGAAGGAAAGATAGGAATCAGAATACAGTAAGAGAGAGAATGTGACAGATTTGGAGAACCAGAACACATATGGATAGATCATAGCATGGAGCATGGCAAGGTGATCTTAGTTGTCAAAGTATTGGAAATGGCAGGTTCCTGCAGGGATTGTATGTAGAATAAGAAGATGAGAGCTTTTGGCAGAAAAGCCTTAAGAAGACCATTATAGGTTCTTCAGCTGGGAACATTTCCCCCTTGTCAACAGAGGGCTGTTTTGTACTTAGGTTGAATAGGTTTGCTTTGAAATTTACAGACTAAACTGTGCCTTGAGGTGCTACCAACAATGTCAAAGCTTTTTGTTTTTTTTGCCTTTGTGGCTGTTGTATTTTTCATCCCTTTCATATCACGAGAGTTAAGAGTGGAGTCGATACCTGCTGGGTTGTGGTGGTCCATGCCTCAAGTGGTGTGGAGTGAGGCAAAGGCAGGTGGAGGACAGCCAGGGCTACGCAGAGAAACCCTGTCTCGAAAAACTGGTTGGGGATGGAGTTGAGTATGTAACTTTTTCCTCAATAAATTTTGACTACTGCTCTGACGTGGTATTTTATCATTAGGAACATCTATCATAGCACTCCATGATACTGGATGTTACTGAATTAGGCATTGCTCTGAATTATTATTGTTGTGTTATTGCTATTATTAATTATTGTGAGGCTGGGTCTCACTATATAGACCAGGCTGGCCTGGAATTCACAGAAATCTACCTGCCACCTGAGTGCTCAGATTTTTTTCCCCCCCAAGACAGGGTTTCACTGTGTAACTTTGGAGCCTGTCCTGGAACTTGCTCTGTAGACCAGGCTGGCCTCGAACTCACAGAGATCCACCTGCCTCTGCCTTCGAGTGTTGGGATTAAAGGCGTGCACCACCACCACCACCACCACCACCACCACCACCACCACCACCACCCGGCCAGAATTATTTTAGATTCTAAGTCCTCTGTGAAAAGAATTATGGTTGGTCTTGCTCATTTTAGGAGTATGAAGTAGGCATGGGAGTTTGTCTGAATAAGTAGTAGTTTGTGACATAGGAGGAAGTTCTAGCAGCTTCTCTGTTTGATGAGATGAATTCCTAATTCCTAATGAGAATTGTACTGTTAGAGATGGACCCAGCTAGTAACCTTTGCCTCTCTTCAGCTCAGCTGGTATTTACTTGCTGAAGGGAGGCTTTATCCTGAAGCCTGAAATATGTCTGTTTTCTCAGGAAGCCCTTTGCCACGGCTAAACAGAGATACCCATATCAAAATGAAGCAAACACCCAGAGTTCTTCATGCAGTGCAACACAGTTTCCCAGTAGCTGAGAGCTCAGGATGCTTGCTTTAGTTTCTTTGTTGTGATAATCGGCACACAATTTCAACATCCTTAATCCAAAAACTTTAAATTCTCCTGAATCCTAAAGTTTTTTGTAAAAAGTCTATACAGATATTTCAAAATCTAAAAGAAAAGAGTTCTGAAATACTTCTGGTGGCTGGCATTTTAATAAGGGATAGTCTATGTGTGCCCCCGGTTGCTTTTCTTAATGTTTATGTTTGAGTTACTTTATTTTATAGATAACAATTCACAGCAACTCAAATTTAAAAGAACAAATCCAATTTTATAAAGCAGTAAGCAGTTTTTTTGAGTTTTTAATTTTGTATGTGTAAATGTTTTCCATGCATACCGAGTACCTACTGAGGTTAGAAGAAAGACTCTGATCCTCTGAAACTACACAGATGGTTATGATCCACTGTGTGGATTCTAGGAACTGAGCCTGGGCTCGGCAAGAGCAGCAAGTTTTTTCTCTTCTTAACCCCTTAATCTCTCTGCCTTCAGTAAGCTGTTTTTTACCAAGCTTAGTGTTCAGGTTGTGAGTGGTGTGGATGTATGTGTGTTATATCCCAATTACGTTTTAGGGGATGACCGGAACCCTAAATGTGCAAACGGACAGAAAACCAGCAAAGAAACATGTTGACTTAAGCGCTCTGTCCAGCGCATTCTCCAAGGGTCAGTAACTGCATCCGAGCTAACTGGCCCTTTTTAGTTTTGTTTTGTTTTTTGAGATAGGTTTCTTTGTGTAGCCCTGGCTGTCCTGGAACTCACAGAGTTCCACCTGCCTGTCTCCAAAGTGCCAAGGATCAAAGGCGTGTGCCACCACCGCCTGGTCTGACAAACCTTTCTTGACTGAGGAGGCGTAACCTTTTGTTTCTACAGTAACAAAAAGACAGATGGACTTATAGTTTAGCAAAGGCAGAATTAAGATTTATGATGTGTGGTGGCATTGAGTCTTAAAGTGGGTGCTCCTGTGTCTATGTAATTTCCTCAAGTCAGTTCATGGGTGTGATTTTTTTATTTATTTATTGTTTTATGTGGATGGGTATTTTACCCACATATTTATTTGTGTGTACCTCATGAATACTTGGTGCCTTTGGAGACCAGAAGATGGTGTGGAAATGGAATTGCAGACAGTTGTGAGCCACCATGTGGGTGCTGGGAATTGAACCTGGGTCCTTTGGAGGAGCAGCAAATGCTCTTAACTATTGAGCCATGTCTCCAAACCCACATCTTACTCTTTGGAGATTGGGAAATGCCTCAGGTAAATCACTTGCTGTGCACACTCAAGGACCCAACCTCAGTTTGATTCCCAGCTCTTCTGTAAAAAGCCAGGTTTGGTGGTGTACTTTTCTCATCCTAAAACTGAGGAGATGGAGACGGAGAATCCCCGAAGCTTGCTGAGCTAAAATTAGCCAGCCTAGCTAAGCCAGTGACATATTCGGTCACAGAGCTGTCTCAAAAACCAGTGTTTGGGGCTGAAGAGACGGCTCAGCAGTTAAGAGCACTTGCTGCTCTTGCAGAGGACCCTGGTTGGTTTCCAGCTCCCACATGACAATTGACAACAGTCTGTAACTCCAGTTCTAGATCTGATGCCCTCTTCTGGCCTCTGGGGGTAAATATTCAGACAGAACACCCTACCCTTAACAATAAAATAATTTAAAAAATTTAAAGCCCATTTTACTGTTGGTTCTTTTTTATTTCAGCATTGCTTTAACGCTAAATAGAGACTTTGATTAAGATTTCTTGAAGTATACTCACACGAGCATCTCTTTATTCAGGCTGGACGCAAAGAAAGAAGTGACGCGCTCAACTCTGCAATAGATAAAATGACCAAGAAGACAAGGGACCTGCGCAGACAGGTATGCTTTACAAAAGTTACTTTTATTTCCTAAGTTCTCAGCTTTAGTTTTGATGAAAATTCTAATAAGTATAGGCTTTCATTTTTAATTAAGGGAAAGAGTAAGTCTTCAGAAAAGTGACTCTTTCTGTTCGGTTGCTAATAAGCTTATTAATGTCTAAAAAAATCTCAGATTATGTTGACTATTATGTTCCCTCTGGGGTGGACTGAATAAATTAGCTCCAGTGTGAAAAGAATGTATAGGCAGGAAAATCAGTTTCAGATGACTTGGGGACCTGTAAAAACAACCTCAGATGATCTCGTTGTGTTGGCTTCCATCCACTAGATTCCAGTTACTCACATGTCCACCCATTCTGTGTATATATTGTCAGTTTGTTCCCACTGCTGGAAAAGTCTTTCTATCTCAAGGACAGTAATGTTGGAGATACTGAATTTTTCATGTTAGTAAATTTAAAAATCTGTTCCTTTAATGATACATAATTCCCATTAACATTTTGAAGTTAAATTTTGTGTTAAAGTTTTTAAAAGAAGATAGAGTTGGCTTTATAAATATGTAATATAATGTATTAAGACTTAAGTTATAGTGAGAATTCAGACAGTTTTCAGGAATTAGTAGAGACATTTTATTGTTCATAGCAGATAGAAAACAAAACTAAAAATTGATGTGCCTTTAGTGAACCAAGTGTCAGCAATGATTAGAAAGATCCTATAGTGTAGATAAACAAGAGAGTGCTCTTTTTTCTTTTTTCATTTAATTTTAACTAATTAGGCTAATTACATATATTCTAAAGCTATGTACCAGTTCAATCCAGAACAGTGTTTTGATCCCATTTAGTATTGTAAGTTTTAAGGAAAGAAAAAAGGTCCTGTTGTGAGAACTGAAATTCTGCTGCTAAAGTGCTGAGTGTAGCGTAAAGCATGATCTCTGCAGTCCTTTCTTCAGGTTGTTCCAGGGCATTGCTTACATGGGGGACCTAGTTGTGTAAGTCCTGCCTGTCTTTCATAGGCTTCTATTAGATGTATTATACCACAGTTTAACTTCTTAGTAGAAATAAAATCAAATTTATACAATTGAATTATTAGCTTCGCAAAGCTGTCATGGACCATGTATCAGATTCTTTCCTGGAGACCAACGTCCCGCTTTTAGTACTCATTGAAGCTGCAAAGAATGGAAATGAGAAAGAAGTTAAGGAATATGCCCAAGTTTTCCGTGAACATGCCAACAAACTGATTGAGGTAAGTGCGTTAATGGTCTGTTTAACATAGGTAACTTGGTGAGTCGTCAGTTTTAATCACATGATTTAATTAGCTCTACGTTTTCAAGGGCTCACCTAATACACAACATTTGCAGTCTTTCAGTTATCACTGGGTCTCTATTAAATCACTACTGTTTGTCAGTTTACATTGATTACATGGATAGCTTTTGTCCTAGAAGCTTTTAACAACCACCACTTACTGGTAATGCAGGTAAAGTGAGACCACGATAGTAAGACTTACACAGTGCAGAAAGTGGCAGCAGCTGCGGCCTGGTGCTCTGCTGAGAAGAAGCATCAGCCGGGCTTCCATCCCAGCAGCTCACCTAATATATTCTCCTTAGTTCCTATGTCCTGTCTATAAAAGGAGGTTACTTATAATACCATGTTCTGAGGACCGAAAGAATGATAGGTATGTTAGATGTTTCACCTTATGTTCAAGGTAGACTCCGGCTCAGTCCTGTTTTAAGAGTAAACAAGCCCAACATCAGTTAAATTAGACATACTTTTATACTAGAAATGTGTGTGGAAATGGTTGGTTTGTAAAATAATTAGAAATGGTGAATTGCCACTTAAAGTTTCTTCATTTGTTAAATGAATTTATATTGATTAATTAATTAATTAGTAGTATAGACACACAAAACATAACATTAGTACAGAAACGAATAATTGATAAATATTTCAGAGGCCCATTGGTAAGTAAGTGGTCATTATTTAAAAGCAGAGTGTAAAATGTGATTTATAGTAACACTGCCCAAGTTAACACTATAAAAATACTCCAAGGACCTGGGTGGTGGAGCACGCCTTTAATCCTGGCACTTGGGACGCAGAGGTAGGCAGATCTCTGAGTTCGTGACCAGCCTGGTCTATGCAGCGAGTTCCAGGACGGCCAGGACTACACAGAGAGACCCTGTCATTCAAGGAAATACCAGTAATCACACTAAACACCTTACTAACTTTACACCTCATTTTCTTTGAATATCGACTCAAGTGTTTTTCTGAGCAGAATTATGTACAGAATGCATAGGTCAGCCTGTCAGTCAAGTTAATGATTCTGACATTTGGAACTAAAATTGGAGAGTTTCATTTGTATCTCCATCAAGCATAATTTGGTTCACAGCAGTCATGTGACAGTATGAGACGTAATTTCCAAGTGGACAGAAATTATGTTCAGGAAACCAGTCTCTTCTAAGTAGCCTACTTATTATAGAGTTCCTTTGAGTGATAGGCATCAAGGCCTGGGACATCAGTGTTTGGAGAGAGGGCAGCTCTTTTCTGTCCCCACATGGAGGGCCCTTTGTTAGGCCAGTTACCTCATGCTCTCTCACCAGCCAAACATAGTTGCTATTGGATGAGCACCTGTGGTATACAGCACTGTGTACTTTCTGTAATCCTTTTCACGTGGAAACAGGCTTGAAGAGCTGCTCCCAACTTGTACACCTCTACTGTGGCGAGGCTCTCCAGCAGAGCAGCTCCTGAGCTCATTGGTCCAATGGACTAACAGATTGGGAAATAATACCTCGGCTGGGCAGAGTGGTGCACGCCTTTGATCCCAGCACTCAGGAGCAGAAAAGGCAGACCTCTGAGTTCAAGGCCAGCCTGGGCCACAGAGTTAGTTCCGGAACAGCCAGCAGTACATAGTACGACCCAGCCTTGAAAAAAACAAAACGCAGTTGTGGGGAGAGAGGGAGACTATGAATCAATCATTAACTGCACTTGAGAGACTTTGGAAACTTTTCCAGACTCAAACATTTCATTTTGTTCTGCACATAGTCTTGGGAAGGTAGAATGTGCTGTTCCTCAGCACAGCTCAGTTCTAACCCCTTCTCACCTCTCTGCCCGCTGCATGCCCTCTACGCTCATTACCTTCTCCATCTTACCTGTATATTAAATGACACAGGATTTTCATTCCTTGAGGCATAACCCCAGGCTATGTAGTGCCGTTCTGCAAACAGTTATGATTATATTTATGATAATTGAGACAGTAAGATATATAATTACTATGTCCATGAAAAGGAAATTAATTTTTAAAGTGTTAGAAGCCTCGGATTCCTAACTCAAGGCAGAACTTCTTTTTCCATGACAAGACTTCTCCTCCCCCTACAACCTTTGTATTATAACGACACACCTTGAACTAATCAGAGCCTTGGTTTTTTAGCAAAGGTAAAATGCTTTGGTGTGTTTTATTAATCCCCTGATTTCATTTCTTTTCATTAGTTGCCTTCTAGCTGAGGTAAATGTCTACAGGCCAACTTTGATGTGAGGACCTCCTTTCCCTGTTGGTTCAGCAGAATTAAGAACAGTGTATAAAATATATACATGGCTGGTGGTGTATGCATATATATGTAACTGGAAAGGAGAAAGTCAGCTTCTACAACCACTAAGAGTATTTGTGGGTGTGTTTGGAAGGAGTGACTTTTCTGCAACAGAGTTCTGACACTAACTGCCAGGAATTAGTGTAAACCTGCAGGGTAAGGTCAGAGGCCCCAGCAAGATAGGGCTCCGAGATATTACCACACTGACCAGCTTGCCTCAAATCCTAGGTATTTTTATAACCTATTTCTGGCTTGATAATTGACTAGAACAACACATACATACAACATTTTATTTGAAAGGCAAACTTTTAGTCAGGACCAGTCAAATTAAGAGACACATAGGTTGGAGCTCGGGAAAAATTTTTGTCCCCCACAGATGGCATTGGGGCATTCCACCCGCCTGTGGCACTGGTAGGTATACCAACCTAATTGCTCCCATGAGTCTCTATGTCCAGAAATTTTGTTCAAGTTTCGTTATGTATGCGAGTATGTGATTGATGGATCGCACTCTCACTCTCTCCAAGTCAAGCTGGCCTCAGAAGCTCCAATTATTTAATCAGAGGGTTGATTCCCTATCCCAAGTAACCCCATTAGTGTAAACTATCAGTTTTGGCATGGGTAACTGAGGGACTACTTTTATAAATTCCAAAAAGTTGAGGAATATTTGGATTTTATGATGAATCAAAAGTAAAGCCAGGCACATTACATAATACACGGTACTGTGTGCTTCAGTGTACTGTGAAGTCACGTCACATGCATGGTTTTAGTAGGTATCCTGAGCACACAGTCGGCCTAGCCTG
Organism: Peromyscus eremicus; assembly: GCF_949786415.1. NCBI lineage: Eukaryota > Metazoa > Chordata > Mammalia > Rodentia > Cricetidae > Peromyscus > Peromyscus eremicus. The sequence continues at coordinate 24,292,493 of NC_081435.1, forward strand.
CTACATAGAAATCCCACAGCAGAGGTGAAGGCTGCTGAGTTTGTTTCCTCCCCAGGTCCATTTTATGATCCTCACCTATTTCCTTACTACTTCTCTTCCCTGGCACGATTGGCTTTGAGCTTTGCTTTCCTTTGGAGTTTCTGACTTTTAACAGTCAGATTTACTCTACTCTCCAGGGATCAAGTGGATTATTCAGTGTTTACTTCTCATCAAATCATAGGTTTTTATTCAGCCGTGTAAATCCCTTTCTGTGTAGCCTTTTTAAAGCATCATGTATGCTGAGTACTTGGGAGGCAGAGTCTAGGACTTCAAGGTCAGGCTGTTCTGTGCAGTGAGTTCCAGGCTAGCTTGGGGCTACACAGTGAGACTCTGTGTAGTCTATGCTTCCCTCCCCCGCCCGCAAGCTAAAACTCATGTGCCTTCTGGGACTCCTTCCGTCTTTCAGTCATAGAAAAGTCACTGTCTTCAAAGACAGTGTATGCCACTTGTGGAGTGTTCTCTGACTGTTAGGAGAGGGAAGCTGCCATCTACTCCAAAACCTCACTCTCCATCTTCTTACTGTTAAACACTTGGGAGTTGAAAGTATTTTCAGTATGAAATATATACTTTTAATAATATGAAAAAATATGAAAAAAACAAATTAGTTTCATTTATTATATGTTCAAATGATAACAGCTTTAGATTAAATGTATTTCACCTTTTTAGTTTTTTACGTCACTACTAAAACTTTCACAAGTCTCTGCTGGACAGTGCTAGATGATTTCCAGGCTTTTTGGGAGCGTTCTTGATCCCAGCTCTTCCCCGAGTGTCCTCCATTCAAGGCCAGCTGTCAGTGCACACCTGCTCCGGGGGCAGCAGACGTGGTATGGCAGTAGCCAAGGCCTTCGTCATTCTTCGTCATTTCATCTCTTAGGTAATGGTGGCGATGTGCTGAGATTCCCACTTAGTTCACAGTCACTTAGAGCTCCTAGGTTTTCCCTGGAGAGGGACCTACTCCATAATGGCCATCTACCAGGTCCATTTCTGTCAGTGTGGGTGCATGTGGGCATTTGTAGTTTTGATACTCGGTCGTTGTAAACTTAGATCTGGTCTAACCTTTTGTCAGAATTGCTGCTGTCATTGCTCTTTATATTATCAACTTTCCAAATGTGTGTCATTTCTTCTATCTCTGCTACTTAGTTTTAAAAAATATGTATCCTTTCTCCTTTCATCTAATCTGATGTCTTTAAAATGTTGTCTAAGATAAAGCATAAGATAGAACCTTTCAACTTGCCACCAGAAATCTCCTGATAGAACAGGTCTTGTGTATAATTGGCCTTTCAGCCAGTCAAGAATCCTTTTATTTTTATCTTGCTTAAGACATCTAGATAGGACAGGTCTACACTGTTCCCCTCATGTCCCTTCTAGTATTGAGCATGAGATAATTATATAGTTTCTCTGTGGCTCTATGCACCCTGTATTCTTCCTAGAACAGGTTCCTCTACTGTCCTGTCCAGTTTTCATGTCATTAAAAGTCCGTCTAGAAAATGAGAAACAGATTTGCAGGAGTGATAGAGAGCAGCCTCTACACAGTCCTATCCAGTTGGAGCAGAACTCATCGGTGTCGCCACAGAGCTGATGATCTGGTTCTCCTCTATGCTGAGCAGCATTGGTGTGCTTCCCAAACGTTTGGACCTGTTGAAAGTTGAAGCTCTTCGCTTCACTTTGGTTTCCCATGAGTACTTGGGTACTGCTGCTATGCACATACTGGGAACTGCCCCTGGAGTCAGAGGACAGCATCTCACACCTAATTCCTGAGATGTACAGCCTGATTGCTCAGGTTTTTAAAGAAATGTGCTCCAGATCTGGTATGGTGGTGTCTTAGGATTTCTGTTGCTGTGATAAAACACCATGATCAAATAGCAACTTGGGGACAGAAGGGTTTATTTCAGCTTATAGTTCACATCACAGCCCACCACTGAGGGAAGCCAGGGCAGGAGCCTGGAGGCAAGAGCTGATGCAGAGGCCGTGGAGGAGTCCTGCTTACAGGCACTAGCCCAGGTGTCCCCTCCACAGTGGGCTGGGCCTTCTCACATCAGTCATCGAGCAAGAAAATGTACCATAGGCCAATCTTGGTAGGGCCATCTTCTCAACCGAGGATTTGCCTCTCCAAAAGGTTCTTGGGTTTGTTTGGTTTTTTGTTTTGTTTTTCGAGACAGAGTTTCTCTGTAGCGTTGGAGCCTGTCCTGGAACTCGCTCCGTAAACCAGACTGGCCTCGAACTCACAGAGATCCACCTGTCTCTGCTTCTTGAGTGCTGGGATTAAAGGCTTGCGCCACCACCGCCTGGCCCCAAAAAGATTCTTAACTTCTGTCAAGTTGACATAAAACTGGCTAGCACAGTGGGTAGAGTGCTTGTCTCTGCCTTGTAAGCCTGCCTGCCTGATCCAGTCCTCCAGACATCACACTGAAAGGAGAGAGCCAACTCCTTAAAGCATCCCTCTGATTACAGAGCGGACAAGGTCGTCATACTGACGCAGCTGTTCTGTGATTACTGAATCGTAGGGTCCAGGGCACTAGCCAGGGTGTGCCTACACTTGTTTATGGCAGTGTTCTTAGACATAGTCTCCCTGCCCTCCAGGTTTTTTTTTTTTTTTGTTTTTTTTTTTTGGTTTTTTTTTTTTTTTGTTGTTGTTGTTGTTGTTTTTGAAAAAGTACAAGTCTCTGGAAGCCTGTAGATCTAGCCTGGTAGCTTGGGAATGAAAGTGCCGCTTTAGATGAGGTACATTTGTAGGACACCAGTGTTTTAGAATAGAACTTTTATCAGTTCAGTTTTAGAAACTGGGATGAGATTTTGAAGCACTAAAAAGAAAACACTGTATTAGAGAAATTCAAACCTGATTATGTTTTTCCCTTTTGTTGTTGTTACGTATACAAAATTGATCCCATAGTAGGTTGGCTGGTTGTTTGCTAAGGCAAATGATACTGTAACGTGCTGAAACGTAACTTGTCACCTCTCTCCTGTTACGGCCATTGCATGTGTTGTAGTGCACAGAGCACACCATTTTAACAGTTGGTTATTAGCTGTCTTTTTAACCAGTCCCTGCCATGAGGCTAAGTTGCTGTCTTGTGTACTTTTATTTTGTTTGCTGTCTCCTGCTCAGCTTCTCAAACCCAAATTCTAAGGCCTATTCTCAAACCTTTCCCCAAGTTCCAGATCTGACCAGTAAACTCCCATTTTCTTGGTGTTTAATTTGTGTGATCACATCTGTAGTATAACTGTCACCCTGTTGGATTTCTGCAGCAGCTCCTAACGGGCATTTGGCTTGCACTTTGATTCCTATCTAGCTTCTTTCCTGAGAAGAAAGCCAGTATGATCTCCTTAAATCAGATCATGCTGTTCCTTTGCTTCCGAACTTTTCTCACCTACTTTTGCCATGACTTCTAGGGACAGATAGGATACAGTCTGAAACGGCAGTTAACCATAGCTCACGAAGTGTCCTGTCTGCATTTCCAGCTGCCTTTAGTCCTGTGGGTCTCCTTGCTGGCCAGTCACACCTTTCTCTCCTGCAGGCCTGGATGTGCTCTTTGCCCAAAAGTCACCTCCCTAGATCCCCTCAGCTTATGTCCTTCCCAGCCTTCCTTACTATCTGAAATTAGTGTATTTACTTAATTTTCTTATTTATCTAGCCCTACCCACTCTAATATAATGTTCTTTTAGAATATGGGCATAGAGTGATGCCAAGTACATACTAAGTTCCAACAGCTATTAGACTAGTGAACTTTCTGATTCTCGTTAGCAGACGTTGTGCAGATGCTCTCTTTGGATTCAGCCAGCATCCAGACTCTGATTCAGTTGTGTGTAGACAGCTGATAAACACAGAGCTCTGCATTATGAATTTTACTAAAATCATCTTTGTACACATAGAACACTTGTATGTGTAGTGTGTTTATGTTTGTGCACACACAGAAGCCTTGAACCCCTCAGAGCTGAAGTTAGTGTGTCAGGATGCCTGGCTTATCAGTAGACCCAAAGTTGGGCCTTATGATCAGTGGCAAGCACTGATCTGTCTCTCCAGCCTGAATAAGATCTTTTGGGATGTGAAATTGAGAAAAATCTGGAGATTAAAAAAAAAGTTGAAATGACAGATTTAAGCAGTATGTCATTTATTCTCTTTTTTTAAAGATTTTTTTTTTTTTCTTTTTTGGTTTTTCGAGACAGGGTTTCTCTGTGTGGCTTTGTGCTTTTCCTGGATCTCGCTCTGTAGACCAGGCTGGCCTTGAACTCACAAAGATCCGCCTGCCTCTGCCTCCCCAGTGCTGGGATCAAAGGTGTGCGCCACCACCGCCCAGCGTCATTTATTCTACTTAGCTTCATTTACACTTTCAAAAACCTAAGCAAATTTTTTTATAGATTGAAAGAGCGAAAAAAAATGTAGAAACATTATGTTAGCAAACAGTTGTGGACTTCGTAAGCCAGGCATGGTTGGTCACACCTTTAATCCCAGCATTTGAGATACAGAGGTAGATGGATCTCTATGAGTTCAAGGCCAGCCAGGGCTACATGGAGAGACTGTCTCAAACAACAAAACAAAGCAGAGATGTAGCACTAAATAACAGAAGTCCTTACCTATGTGGATATTATCTTCTAGAGAGAGAGAGAGTGTGTATGTGTGTGGGGTGGGGGGATAAAATAAGTGCATAATTTATGTGGTATATAGACCTTGTATAATGCAGTGTGAAGTGGACTGAAGGAATATTTTAAAAATTTTATCCATTTTATCAGTGTTTGAAATAGAAAACTATTGAAAGTTTGAATTCAAAACTATTCTTTCAGTACTCTTCAATACATGACCAATATAAATTTGGAGCAGAGCAGATTTGTTGCCTCTTAGAAATCGTGTGTGTGTGTGTGTGTGTGTGTGTGTGTGTGTGTGTGTGTGTGTGTGTAAAATTTCTCTTTACAACATTAAAGGTTATAAAATAGGATACAAACTTCTTTAGTGTGGGAATGTCCTGTAAAGTTCTTCAAGTGGTATTAGTCCTGATATTATGGCTCCATTTGCTCAAAGGAGGGAACATCCTGTGGTGCCCACAGCAGACACAGTACGTTAGGAACACACAAGATCAGTTTCAGGTTTTAGCAACACAATTTAACTTCTCCAGTTTCTCTTAATGAGTCGTTACTGAAGCTCTCCTTGACTTGACTCTAGTCATAGTCGAGAGCTCTGTTGTGAGACCTCCCCACTGTTAGTTCTGAGGGCCGCCTGGGCTCTAGGGCCGACTCCCCACTGTTAGTTCTGAGGGCCGCCTGGGTTCTAGGGCCGACTCCCCACTGTTAGTTCTGAGGGCCGCCTGGGCTCTAGGGCCGACTCCCCACTGTTAGTTCTGAGGGCCGCCTGGGTTCTAGGGCCGACTCCCCACTGTTAGTTCTGAGGGCCGCCTGGGCTCTAGGGCCGACTCCCCACTGTTAGTTCTGAGGGCCGCCTGGGCTCTAGGGCCGACTCTTGCACTGTGGTTGTCACTGTGGCTGTCATTAGTAGAGCTTGTGGACCCCCTGCAGCATGGCTAGCCATTTTTTAATAAAATGTACATAGATGTCGTGTGTCCCCAAGGCTGTTGATGGGGAAGGAGGAGCAGGGGTCTGGAGCTGCTGAACTGGGTGACTTGTGTTTGCAGTATAGCACAGGGCCTTCTCTCATCTGCCTGTAAATAGTGAGGTAGTACTTCCAGGCAAAAAGTACCATTTCTACGTTTCCTCCCATATCAAGTTAATGATGTCTTCTTAAAAACAATTTATTTTTATTTTATGTGCATTGGTGTTTTGTCTGCCTGCATGTCTATGTGAGGATGTCAGATCTTGGAGTTACAGACAATTGTGAGCTGCCCTGTGGGTGCTGGAAATTGAACCCAGGTCCCCTGGAAGAGCAGTCAGTGATCTTAACCGCTGAGCCATCTCTCCAGCCCCATTAATGATGTCTTTATGTTAGTCTTTGACTAAAAGTATGCGAAGGTGGAAGGTTATTTGTTGTCAGAAATAGTAACCTTTTGTCACTAATGCAGCATCTGTGTGTCCTCTCTGATGACTTCCACTTTGTCCTCCTTCCTGCCCTCTTTGGCTGTGAGCATCAAGAGCTGAGGAGCAATCAGTATTTTTCACTTTTCTGAGTTCCTTTTCAAATTTATAACTTACGAGAGAAAAACAAGATGTTTCTGGTATCCTTGTCCGTTCAGCTTCAGATAGTCATTAAAATATCTTCTTATGATGGTGAATTTGCTGTACTCAGGTTACATCTCATTTGCTGCCTTGTGAATTAAGAGTTACAAAGTGAATGTAGCTCTTTTACTATTGAGATCCCTCTCTCCCACTTTTTTCTTTGTGTGGAACATCTTAGGGTATAGCTGCATTAGTTTGAAATGTGTATTTTTTTAACTACAAATTGAATGATCTGCATTATTTATTTGATTATTTTAAGATTTATTTATTTATTATGTATACAGTGTTCTGCCTGCATGTATGCTTGCAGGTCAGAAGAGGGCACCAGGTCTCATTATGGGTGGTTGTGAGCTACCCTGTGATTGCTGGGAATTGAACTAAGGACCTCTGGAAGAGCAGTCAGTGCTCTTAACCACTGAGCCATCCCTCCAGCCCCTATTTAGTTGATTTTTGTAGTGAATTCATATGTGGTAATATGGATCAAAGTGTCCTTGAAGGGTCTGTGAAGAATTTGTATTAAACATTGATCTTATATGACTGGTTGTGTATTTTCTCAGTGCTTCTGCATGATATGGCAGGCTGGAACTCTAGCAAGTAACAAATGAAGTTTCCATTTTCTGTAATTGTCGTGAAGTTGCATGAAAGAAGTGATGTGTCCGAAGAGACTTATGACCCTGGATTCCAGAAGAATTCTTAGTGTTGTGTGCTTACCCTTCTCATATTTTCCAGGCGCTCTAAGTTCTGCTGAAACTTAGCATGAGACTAGGGTGTCTTACTTGTTCCTGGGCCAGTCTTTCCCCTCTCCAGACTTGTCACCTTGTCAAGTTAACAAAGCAGACCCACCCTCCCTCCCTCCCTCCCACCCACCCACCCACGCACCATTTATTTACATGTTAGGGCTCACTTGCAGACATCAGAGGAAAACTTAGAGCAATGACACTTTCCTTTTACCAGTTGGGTCCCTTAGATCAAACTCAAGTCATCTGGCCAGGCAGCAGGCGCCTCCACCCAGTCATCTGAACTGCCCCAGAAACTCTGTTCTGAATGGGCCTCAGCATTTTCTTTTCTCTTGCAGCCTGGTAGGAGTGATAGAAGAACACTTTGCCCAGCCTTGGCTATGTTACAGTACAGATTAGAGGCCTGCCAGGCATGATTGTTCAGGCCTAGAATTCTAGTACTTGGAGGTAGAGGCAGGCAGATCCCTGTTTCAGACTAGCTCAGTCTACATAGTAAGCTCCAGGCCAGCCAGAAATGTATAGTAAGACCCAAAGAATGTAGGGACTCCAGTTTTCTCATTGGGAGAGGGGACTAATGATATCCCCCCCATGTTTAGTGAGGCACCATTTCTACGTTTACTCATAGATTAGGCAGTTAGGTAGACTAGAAATAGGGAACTTTAAAAATAATTTATCATTTAAGTAAATTCACTGTTATAAATCCTATTTTGTGTTTGTTACTAGTGATACTTATTTATACTCTGATTCTCCCTAAAATTAGATTAGCATGACTTATTTTGAACAAATATATATATATATATATATATATATATAAATGAAGTTATATGTGGAAAGCTAGGACCAAGTAAAGAATAGCAGGCAGTGTAATTGTCTTGCAGGAGTTTGGATTTCATACTGAACTACTGGGATTGGAGTGCTAAACAACCATGTAGGCTGAGGAATTCATGATGGTTTTTTTCCTGGGACATAAGTCCATCCAAAGACTAATTTCAGAAAGAAACCTTTCATGAGATTTGTAGATGAGGTGTCGAATGATTGATGTTCAACACTTTAATAATAAACATAGGACAAGTATTACTCATTAATGGCAAGGTCATGTGCTACCAAGCCACCTATGATGTGCAGAACTATCCAGTATGTGCCTTTATGTGAAAGAATTGAGAGCATTCATTACCATTGCTGATAGGTGGATTCATTTGTGCCATTAGTTTTTCCTTTTTCTTTCTTAATCCTGTTCATCTGTCACTCTTTCTCTATTCTTAACTCTTTTTTGATTGTGTTCTGTATTTTCCTCTTTTGTTTTGATACCACATACTTGCTGTTTTATCAGTAGAACCTGCCTCAGGCTTTCTGTATAGAAGGTAAATGCTCCCATGTTTCTTGTTTGTGTTTTTTTTATTCAGACTTCAGATATTCTTGACATCGCCCTGATACATACCACTACTGTGTTGGGATTGAACCCAGGACCTCACACTTACTACGTAAACACTCTCCACGAGCCATCCCCACTCCCAAAATACACACTTTGCTTTTACTTTTTAAAGATTTGAAAAACAGGGTCTTACTAATTTGCCCAAGCTATTTTTGAACTTACTGGGATTAAAACCTACGCCTTTAGGCCATGTGATTTGAGACAGGTTCTTTATTGTGTAGCCTAGACTGGCCTGGAACTCAGGGTCTTCCTACCTCAGCTCCTTGCTGCTGGGGTTACAGGGTATGCACTGCTGTACCTGTCAAGCTAAAGACTTCACACTGGTTTTATTATTTAATGGGAATGGGTGTTTTTGCCTGCATGCCATGTGCATGCCTGATGCCCCCAGAGGATGTAGATCCTCTGGAACTAGAGTTACACCATCTGAGCCACCATGTAGGTGCTGGGAATCAAACTGAGTCCTCTGGAAGAACGGCCCGCACTCTTCTAATTGCTGAGCTGGGCTGTCTCTCCAACAGACTGATTTTTTTAAAGTTGTATTGACTGCTGTTCCAAATCTAAAGGTGCAGATTTTCCTCAGTAAGAGGTGTGAAGGATTTCCCTCCCTTACTCCCTTTCAAGGTACCAGGTCTGGCACTGGGATATGAGTCTAGCCTCTCAGAGAGCTCTGGTTGAGATGTTGTATTTGCACATTGGTCATCGTGAGAAGTGAGTAGTCCTGGTCCTGGAGGGTGTATTGAAGCTTATTCATCCAGAAAAGACTGCCAGTGACAGGCGTCACTTCCCCTTCCCAGGCCTTCTAAAACAAACACTGTCCTCTTGTAGAGCATTACTGCTCTGATAGATAATACATCGGAAACATTTTAGAATAATGTTTTAAAACACAGGAGAAGTCGTCCACAGCCTTTGTCTTAAGATTTGTGTCAGGAAACAAGTGACTTGAAGAATTTAGCCGTTTTAGCCTTACCCCTCACTATTTTGTATTGGAATTCAGTCAAGAATATAGTACTTTACTTACTAATTTTGAAAATATTTGTAAGTTATAAGATTCACAAAATTGAGATGGTATAAATTGAAATAAATTGTTAGTGATGCGAGGGGAGAAAACTTAATTCTTTACTGAATGATTGTCTGAGGGCCACCTAGAGAGGACAGGGTGGGGCTGTGGGTCTTTCTGTGTCACCTCCCCAGGGCTTTGTGGTGAGCAGCTAGGTTTTTCTTTGTTTTCTAGAACACCCTCCCTTTCAGGTTGGTTTGTTTGTTTGTTTGGATGGTTGTTTGGCTGATGGGTGTGAGATAGGGTCTTCTCGTATAACCAGACTGGTCTCAGTCCTGTAATGCTGCCTCAGCCTCCCATGCGCTGGGATCACCGGAATTACCACCACTCCTGGCATCAAATACATTTGGAGTTTTAAGTCTTAAGTTTATTTTTTCAAAGTGTTCTGATAATTTGCAATGACTTTAAACAAATGATAATCTATAGAGCGTGAGCTTTTAGAGAAATACTTCTTTGCTCAGGTCAAGTTGATCACAGAAGGTGGAATTGTAAGCTTCTGGGATCTAAAATGTTATACTTGATGTGATTTTTAAAGGTTCTGGGAATATCAGAGACCACTTTCCAATTTTTATTTTGAAATTGCATGTTACTTCTGTTTTTCCTTGCTATTAGGTAAAATAGGATTCTGGTGCTTAATAGATAATAGTCTTAACTGTAATACTGCCAACAGTAGCCATAATAGTCACAATTTTCCTGTGCATCTATCCCACTGCCCGTGCCTTTATCATTCATACTCAGTTCATAGCTGAGATGAAGCTGTTTCTCAGCACTATGTAGTGGGCCTGGCATGGCTAACGGAACTGGCAAGGTTATAACTGTCTCAGCGTCGCTGAAGAGCGACATTCTCAGTGTAGCCAGAGTACTTGCAAGCTAAACTTTGACACAGCCTGTAAAAATCACTTCTGGTTATGTCAGCTGTGCTGTGGGGACTGTTGGGAGGGAAGGGAAAGATTTTCATTAAAGTAAACCCTGCCAGACAAGAAAGTCCAGCACCAGTGTCCTAAGAACTCAGCTGAAGGAGGCTTTGTTCATGTCTGGAGTTTCATCACCGTTTCCTTCCCATTTTTATGAGAGTGGTGTTGGATCCATCTTTTGTTTGTTTTGTTTTCGGAATGGAGTCTCACTATATAGTTCTGGCTGTCCTGGAACTCACTCTGTAGACCAGGCTGGCCTTAAACTCAAAGAGCTCCACGTGTCTCTGCCCCCTGAGTGCTAGGATTAGAGGCATGCTCCAGTACTCTCGCTCTTGGGTCCATCTTAATGTCACCTTTACGATGTTTTAAAAATCTTCTTAATTGACGTGTATTCAAATAAAACTTAACTTTATTTCTACATATGACAGGGAGAACAGCAGTTTGGAGCCATTTTTAATTTCCTTCTTTCAAGAACAGCTACAAAATTGATGATTTGTGGATACTGACAGTTCCTTTCTTGGTGTTCCTTGATTTTTCTTACATAATGTCTATACTAGACATCCTTATAGACTGTGTAGGCCAATTGAGCTCCTTCAGAGCCTGTGAGCTATCTCTTCTGATACCAGCCTACAGTGTAACATTGTGAAGTCCTTACTGTTAAAAGTGTGTCCTAATAAACTGTAATCAGTCTGAGAAGTGAAGCTCCATGGTGCTTTTGTTATCTCTCTGTTCTGGGAAGGCCAGAGTAAGAGGTAGGTACTGGCCTGTTTTCCAATCAAAGAGAAAAATGCTTACAGGCATTTTTATGTTCTTTTCTCTTGCAGGTTGCCAACTTGGCCTGTTCAATCTCCAATAATGAAGAAGGTGTAAAGCTTGTCCGAATGTCTGCAAGCCAGTTAGAAGCACTCTGTCCTCAGGTAACGTATAGCCAGCAAGCTTACAATATCTCCAGCGTGGGTTTTAGTAGAGTGGATGTGAATTTATTTTGTTAGGTTTGCTTGTTTTTCTCCTTCGTTTTCCTTCCTTTCCTTTCTCTTTTCTTTTTAAAGTAACCACTTTTTTTTTCTTTTTAAAGATTTATTTATTTATTATGTATATAGCATGTATGACTGCAGGCCAGAAGAGGGCACCAGATCTCGTTATAGACAGTTGGGAGCCACCATGTGGTTGCTGGGAATTGAACTCAGGTCCTCTGGAAGAGCAGTCAGTGCTCTTAACCTCTGAGCCATCTCTCCAGCCCCACTTTCCTTTTCCCTCCCCTCCCCTCCCGTCCCCTCCCCTCCCCTCCCCTCCCGTCCCCTCCCCTCCCCTCTCCTCTCCTCCCCTTTCCTTTAAGGGATTTTAAACAGAAATACTGATACAGATAAACCACATAGCTTGGAAAAATTTAAGTATCGTTTTCTCTTTATCATGTTCTACTGCCTCCTTGCCTTTCATTTAAAGTGCATACGAGGGGTCACCAAGATGGCTCAGTTCTGCCGAGTCTGATGACCTTACATTAACCTCTCTGCATGTCTTAGAAAACTGGCAGTGGCCGTAGACTAAGGGGGACACACAGAGGAACTGTAGTAATGGGCCAGCGGCTGCAGGGATAAGGTTTCTGTGTGAAGTCTGTAACCCTAAATGCTCTGGGACACTCTCACCGTGGCTCTTTCACGTGAAGGAGTACAAAAGACTCTGATGGACCAGTTACAAACCCCTACTGTCTGATAAACATTTCCCCAGCTTTATACAGTCATAAAATTTTCAGTCACTGATTGCTATGCAGATAAGTAACCCAGTAGATTTAATCTACTTCCAGGGTGACCAAATTGTATGAAATAAATTTAGAGTAGATTCTAAAGAAAAGACTTTCTTCCCTCAAGTTTGCCATTTTCTCCTCCCAACACTTTCATATCTTTGGTTCTCTGTTTCGTTTTAAAATGCTTGAAAAGCGACAATGCTTCCACATATCTTCAGAAACAGATGGTAGCATGCGCCGATCACACCTACCGGGAGTATTTATATAAATGATCTTAAAGCCTAGGGGAGAATCCCAGGGAGAGTCTAGTCAGTCCCTGTGACTTGCCCCGAGTCGCAGCACGAGCTTACTGCACAAAGCTTTATTTTTCTCCTGTGCAGTTTCACTTAAGATGGACACAGCACCCAAGCCACACTTGACGTTAGGGGTATGCCCTGAGTAAAAGGCCTTTTCTGGGGGTGATTGTTCTTTATACATGCAGAGCTGGGCAACTTCAGTATTGGCAGATAGAAAGTGGACAGTGTGGGCTGTTTATCTCTTTTAAGTTAATCCTAGTTATCTAGATAAATTGGCATTTCCCTGATGGCTAAAGGTGGTAAGATTGTTTTTCATGTGTTTACTACCCATTTCTGTGTATCTTTTGGAGAAAGAACTCTTCAGATCCTTTCACATATTCACTGAATGCAGTGGGAAATGGATAGTATGAAAATGACCTGGCAGAGAGACAGCAGGAAATGAGGAAGAGATGGTTAAAGCGCGTTATAGAGGGGAGTGGGCCGAGAGCGCGGCTCAGCAGTCAGGAGCACGGACTGTACTTGCACAAGACCCAAGTTAGGAGACCACTGGCAGTTATCAAGACTAGTTATCAAAAACTAGCAGTCAAAGAACACTCTGTAGGTAGTGTAGGATCTCTGTGACAGTGAAGATGGGAACATTGTACATCATGGCCCAAGACTAGGGGCTTTAGCCTTGAGGTGAGAAAGAAGACAACCATTCACTTTGGGGGCGGGTAACTTAGTAGTTAGAAGGTAGGGATGAGGAGGGAAGAGGAAAATGAGGACTAGCGAGTGCTTGCTAATACATTTTGGACCTTCTTTTTGGAGTGAAAAAAAAAGATAAAATTGAATCTGGTATCATTGTGACTATAGTTAAGTGTCATTGAATTTTATGCTTTAAATGGATAAATTGTATGAATTGTATCTCAGTAAAGTGTCTGTGTGTGTGCATGCTGTACTAAGGCTGGGATTTAGATCCCTGTACATACTAGGCAGGCGTTCTACCAGGGAGCTGTGTCCCCAGCCCTGTGTTTGTGCTCAGATGAACATGCTATATATTTTTATGGAGTTTTTATGAGTCAGATACACCTTTGTTAAAACGACAAAGAAAAAAGTCCTTGGAATTGGAATACAATACCTTTATCATGAATGAATTCAGGTAAGTTTGGCGTGTCAGGTACTGGGCATTAGTATGCATTATTGGACATTATTGCCACTTTTGTAATAGTGATGGATAACTGAGATGAGCCTAAATATCTCACAGCAGGAGAGTAACATGAGAGACCTATAAAATGGAATACTAAATAATGTCTTAATGTGTACTTAATGATATTGACATATTTAAAAGAAGGAACCGGGAGAGTTTTGTATGTGGCCTATAATTTTATTTTATTTTATTTATTTTGTTTTGTTTGTTTTTTTGAGTCAGGGTTTCTCTGTGTAGTTTTGGAGCCTGTCCTGGATCTCGCTCTGTAGATCAGGCTGGCCCTTGAACTCACAGAGATCCGCCTGCCTCTGCCTCCCAAGTGCTGGGATTAAAGGCACATGCCACCGCCACCTGGCCTATAATTTTAATTATGTAATTTTTTGATGGTGCATTTGTATAATTGAGGTTTTTTTTTTTTAAAAGCCTGAATTTAATGTCAAAAATTACAGAATTGCCTTCACAGATGGAGAAATTGGAGGAGCTTTCATTTGTTTTATAGTTGCCTGTTGTTTCCTAGTCAGACTTGCTGCTTTGGTGGTAAAGTCTAAAGTCTTATGTTGAGTATTTCCCCTTTGTACCAATTATGGTGGAGCACATGGTGTTTCCCAGTGACAGGGGCTGTTGCTGCTCTGTTGACCCAGTCACCCCATGTGATTGATCTCAGTGGCTTTGAGATAGAGTGAACCATGTGCTTTAATCTCTTCTGCAGGTTATCAATGCCGCATTGGCCTTAGCAGCAAAGCCACAGAGTTAAACTGGCCCAAGAGAACATGGATCTTTTTAAAGAGCAGTGGGAAAAACAAGTCCGAGTCCTCACAGATGCTGTTGATGACATTACTTCTATTGATGACTTCTTGGCTGTCTCAGGTAATGAACCTGGTTCGCTAGAGTGGCATGTGTAAGTATTGTCCAAGTCGGAATCACAGACAAAACACTTCAAATCTGGGCAAGTGAATTCTATCAGTAACATTCTGGTTTCCAGTTTTCTGGAGTTCTGACCTGTGTCCTGTGCAGGGGAGTTGGAACTGGAGCTGTTTTCCTCATGGTGGGGCTGATGTACATCCTGGAAGAATTAGTTACTGGACTAGCAAAACCTTTCACTGCTGGAATAGACTGAGACCCTCTGGCTGTGACCTGTGTAGCGTATAACATCCACCCCTCTTAATACTTCAGTTTAGACCTATGTCCTAGTGTCGTTGGTCACTTATAATGAGCCCGTGAAACTCAGGAGGAGCCTGCCAGCTAGTTTATTATAGAGAATCCTCTTTCCTTTCTTGGAAAGCTCTGTCTATCAGAAGTGATCGTAGTTTAACTGACTACTTCCCCAAAGACTCTGTCTGCCTGATACACAGAGAGAAAACAGAGAGGAAATATTTAAGTGCCATTTAATTATGAACTTGGAAAAAATAAATCTGAGTAATTCACCTCACAAAAACAGTTGATTTCATTATATAAACATAAACTGGTAATGACATAGTAAATTGCATTCATATAGAACATGTCTGTCAAATGCAATTTCGTGTTTATCTCACAGAAATAAATTTCAATCCTGTCTCCTTAGAGCTGAGTAACACTAAATGCATCCTCTATTTAACAGGGCCTCTGTTGCCCCTGGCTGTGTCTTCTCCTTGGAAATGCCAGGCTTCCTGAGGCTAGTGGCTGTGGGCAGATTTAGTGACTGGGTTCTTTTCGAGCTGAAACTACCTGTCACCCCGGGGAAGCACAGGCTGGAATGTGGAAGATGTGAGTGGCAATGGGGCTTGAAAGAGAAGCAGAACTTAAGTACATGCACAGCGCAGTCCTCCAGCAGTGACCTATATAGGGGACACTGTGTTCTGCATACCCAATGTGTCCCTGTCTTCGCTTTCTTTGGTTTAACTTGAGAAAGTGGGGTGTCGGCTGTCTGTTAGCTGCAGGAAGACGGGGGTAAACCGTGTTGCTGCAGGATTGCCAAACTGCAGATGCTGCCGGCTTTAAAACAAAAAATCCATCGTCCGGGGCACACTGCTGCAGGTGCCAAAGATGCAGCAATGGCCTTTCTGGGAAATCTCGGCCTTCTGTTGTTTTTCCCAATGAAGTGTGGAATCACTCTTTTTCATAGGTTTAGGGAAAAACATTCCCCTTCATAGCACATTTTTAAGCAAACAACGAATTTGGAAATCTAAATGCAAAGCCCCCTCTGGATAAATACTACATTCGTACAGTTTTTTTGGAATTAGGTTGGATATGTTTACCAGGCTGAGTCTCAAGGAATTTTCATTCTTTCTTATAGTAAAGTAGAATATAATAGAATCAAAATGTCCCTCATATAACACTCTTTAAATCAGACAATAGAAGGGATTCACTAGCAGCACTTAGTGGGATCCAGACAGGATTTTTAAAGTTATTTCATATAAAACAGAAGACCAGTAAAGAGAAATCAAATTCTTTAGCAGGCTCACTTTTATCTGATGAATGTAAATATGAGTTTAAGAGAGGACTGACTTAGCTGGGGCGGCAGTGGTGCACACCTTTAATCCCAGCACTCGGGAGGCAGGGCCAGGTGGATCTCTGTGAGTTCGAGGCCAGCCTGGTCTACAGAATGAGATCCAGGACAGGCACCAAAACAACACAGAGAAACCCTGTCTCGAAAACCAACCCCCCAAAAGGGGGGGGGGCACTCACTTAGTGCAGAGCAGTTGAGCCGGTTTCTATTTAGCAAATTCAAGCACAGAATTACTCTCTTGAAGAAGTAGTGGTATTTCAGAACATCTGAACTCTGGCTGTCTACTGGTGTGTTTTTCTATTGTTCTGTCATAAGCTTGCTGAGGGATGCAAGTGATTAGTAATCAAGGTGTTTTTTAGAGGAGTTGTCAAGGGCCGAGCAGGTGCCTGGGTAGAGTCCTCGTGTAGTCAGCAGTTAATTTATAGTACTCAGATCCACAGTGACTTCCCTTCCTCCGGAATCTATCAGTAGCCAGTAGTCTGGGAAGGCCTTGGGCACTGCAAGACCTTTCTCCATCCATGATTGACTCTTGACAGGCCCAGTGCAGGCAACTGCTGTGTGAGTTCATTGTAATGGCTGTCATGACCAGAAGATCGCGTGTCACAGGCCTTTTCTCTGTCTTCTGGCTCATACATTCTTTCGGTCCCCCCTTTCCATGATGTTCCCAAGCCTTAGAGTGGGTTGTCCCTGTTTAGGGCTGCGCATTCAACCATCCCTTGTTCTCAGCACCTTGAACAACCAAGTGTCTGTGTCCACTACTGTTCATTTCGAAGAAAAGGTCTTGTCTGTGTAATATAAACAAGCGTTGAGAAGGCCGTGTGATACCAGTTTAACTAAACAACAGTAGTGAGTTCCCCTTGAGGGGCCCAGAGCTCCTTAGCCATGGACTTTTGATTGGGTTTACACTCTGCTTCTTACTCAGTCTAAGACCCCAGATTGCCCTAGTGAGATGGGTCTTCCTACCCCCGTTAGCCTGATCCAGGCGATTACTCATAGGTGTGCCCATAGGCTTGTCTGCGTGATGAGTCTAGATCCCTTCCAGTTGACAGTCAGTGTTAGCCATCATTAAAACGTCTGTTCCCTGCCTTGTCTGCTTGTGATACAAAAGGACTTTGGTGCTTTTTTTTTCTTTTAGAGTAAAATAAGCAAAACCGTCAATGAGAATTTTTCTTTGGAGGAAGCAGTACAAGTATAGCTCAGTGACTAGAGAGAATATTGGTGTTTTTTCTTGCTGATGTGATCAGGAACCTGGATAGAAGCTTAGGAGGAAAGGGTTCAGAGTTCAAGGGTACAGGCTATTATGGCAGGAAAGCCCTAGCGGCTGGAGTTGGAGGTAGCTAGCCACTCTGTATCTGTAGTTAGGAAGCAGAGAGTAAATGGACTCAGCTCCCTTCCTTCTTTTCTTTTCTTTTTTTTTTTTTTTTTTTTAATTTTTATTGTTTTAAGATAGGATTTCTCCTTGTCTTGAAACTGGAACTTACTCTGTAGACCAGGCTGGCTTTGAGCTCACAGTGCTGGGATCAAAGGCATGCGCCACCTCTGCCTGGTTCCTTTCTCCTTTTAGTCCAGGCCAGGACTCAGCCCAGGGAATGGTCCACCTACAATAGATAAAACTTGTCACCCCAGTTAACCTAATCAAGGTAATCCCTCTCAGGCATGCCCAGATGCTCATCTCCCATGTTAGTGGAGAGCTCATCACACTGAGAGTGACACACATTCACCTTCTTTAAATGGATTTCCTTTGTTGCTAAAGAGTGGCATGCATAACTTCTCTGATGTGATCACAGATGGGGAAAAGTTAGGATGAAGTTATTAAAGTTGGAGCTTATTTTTGTAAACATAGGTATCTAGGTGATAGGTTTTGTAGAGTACATCACTGAGTCTGAGGTCTTAACCCCCTCTAAAGTGTTAACCACCCTAAAACAGGGATAAGAATTAAAAGAAATAAATCGAACAACACTGGTTTGTAGTTTTCTTAGAAGAATCTTTCCTTTTCTTTTGATGTTCTTACTTTGTAATACAAGATATATCTTCCACATTTACCTTGTGTTGGTTTCAGAAAAAGCACTTTCAACACTGAGGCCTTGAATGATGGACAGGCTTGGTATACATTGTTTAGTTGGTGTTAGTATGTGGGGGTTTGGATTTCAGGTCAGTTCCATTTCTTCTTCTACTTGGTATAAAGATCCTAAAATTTATGGTAGAAATTCTCTCTCTCTCTCTCTCTCTCTCTCTCTCTCTCTCTCTCTCTCTCTCTCTCTGTCTCTCTCTCTCTGTCTCTCTCTCTCTCTGTCTCTCTCTCTCTGTCTCTCTCTCTGTCTCTCTCTCTGTCTCTCTCTCTCTCTGTCTCTCTCTCTCTGTCTCTCTCTCTCTCTCTCTCTCTGTCTCTCTCTCTCTCTCTCTCTCTCTCTCTCTCTCTCTCTCTCTCCTCTCTCTCGTCTGTTTTTTGAGACAGGGTATCTTTGTGTAGCCCTGGCTGTCTTGGAACTCATTTTGTAGACCAGACTGGCCTTGAACTCACAGTGATCCTCCTGCCTCTGCCTCCGAAATTCTGGGATTAAAGGCGTGCACCACCACATGTGCTTTCATAGCGGGAATTCTTACTGTTTGTTTCGTAGCTTTCCTTGGAAAGACTTTTTGGAAACCAACCCATTTTAAAATTTTTCCCCTATCATTAATTACTGCTTTTTCCTCTTCTCCTCTTCCCCATGGTGTTGGATGGGATCCAGGGCTGTGCACAAGATAGGCAAGGGTTCTAGCATTACTAACCCTTGAATTGATCTTACTAGTTAGCCCAGGTTGGCCTTGAACTTGGCAGGCCTCCTGCTCCTGCCTCCTGGGCGCTAGAACGACAAGTAAGTGTGCACCAGTGTGGTTAGCTGTTTCCTTTTCTCATTTGTGAGTGTTCACTTTACACTATTAGTAACTTCTAAACAAAGACACCGTTGTAGTGCCCGCCTGCACGCTGGTAGGAAACTGTCAGGAGGATCCTGGTGTCCGGAGTCCAAAGTGTGACACTGCAGTGACTTAAGTTTGCTGAGTACCATTTGCTGGCTCACATCTAGAGGAAGTGTATAAATACTGTGTTTTAGTGTCTTAAGTCAGGTTGTTACCTCCTGTCCAGACATAGTCATGTGTAGCTTGGTTATGTGTATTAGGAGGGCCTGGGAAGGAAAGAATGATAGCTTCTACAGGTACTTAAAATAGAAACCGGTCCTGGATATTGACCTTTGGAAGCATAAATGGTGTGTGCCATCACACACACGGGGCCCCAGTGTGCTGCCTTTTTTTTAATTAATTTACTTTTTTTTTTTTTTTTGCTTTTGAGACAGAGTTTCTCTGTGTAGCTTTGGAGCCTGTCCTGGAACTCACTCTGTAGACCAGGCTGGCCTTGAACTCAGAGATTCGCCTGCCTCTGCCTCCCAGAGCTAGGATTAAAGGTGTGTGTCACCACCGGCATGTGAGGGTTTTTTTGTTTGTTTTGTTTTATTTTATTTTAGTTTTCGAGAAAGGGTTTCTCTGTGTAACAGTCCTGGCTGACCTGGAACTCGCTTTGTTGACCAGGCTGGCCTCGAACTCACAAGTGATTCACCTGCCTCTGCCTCTCAAGTGCTGGGATTAAAGGCGTGCACCACCACTGCCTGGCCCCAGTGTGCTTAAAACAGATTGCATTTGCTACCTATGTTCTAGCTCTTCTATAAGAAGCTCTCTCCACATGCTAGCCATACACTGTTGTTGGCAGGATACCATGTCTTTAACCGAAATTAACTTCCAAGAGCTGTTATGTGTCCCAGGAAAGGAGGAGGTCAGATTGCTGCCCAGCGCAGCCCCATCGTGTGTGCTGGTAGATCTGCTTCACCCTCTTCTGGTCTGTCCGTACAGTTCTGCCTCTACTGTCATGGTGCCTGTGTGCAGCTTGACGGTTCCCCTGACCCTTTGGCTTGCTTCCCCTTTGCTGTTACAGATGAGAACTTGCTCTAGGGTTTCTGAAAACAGTGTCAGGCTTTGAAAGGAAATGGTCTGGGGTCTTCAAATCTAACTTGTGCCTAGTAGGAGCTTCTTGTCAGTTAGCTGGATGTAGCACGAATCTTAAAAGGTCTTATTAATAAAAACAAATTTGAAGCCAAGTATTAGGGTGAATGCTGGAAGATCAGAGAAGCAGAACAAGCCACAGCTTCCTCATCTCACCAGTTCCTCAGTTTCCTCAGACTGGAAGCCTCTGAGTCCTCATCCAAATGGATCTCAGCTGAACTGCTGCTCAAAGCTTAATAGGAGTCTAGTTCCTGGTCCTCATGCCTTATATACCTTTCTGCTTCCTGCCATCACTTCTTGGGATTAAAGGCGTGAGTCACCATGCCTGGCTGTTTCCAGTGTGGCTTTGAACTCACAGAGATCTGGATGGATCTCTGCCTCCAGAATGCTAGGACTAAAGGCATGTATGCCACCATTTTCTGGCCTCTATGTCTATCTAGTGGCTGTTCTGTTCTCTGACCCCAAATAAGTTTATTAAGATGCACAATATATTGGGGACACAATATCACCACAGCTGGATTCACAGGTTTCCCTCTCTAGAGATTACAGATGTATTCTCTCAGTGCCCAGAGGGTCAGACCTGCCTTTCAGCACCCTCTGATTTCCATCTTGCTGCCTCCTAAACACTATTGGCATCTCTTGGAAGGCGAGGAAACTGGACAGGTGCAGCCTGGGATCGAACTGTTCTCCTGCCATTTGTTCAATGACAGTCAACAAGGAAGCAGTTACTGAAGGTGGTGGGCTTGTTTTTATTCCATTGCTCACTTGGGTGTGGGTACTTGGTGCCATGGGTGTTTTGGAGGACAGAGGACACCGTGCAGGAGTTGGGTTAAACTCTAGATTCTAGCTCCACCCTCCTGAGTGCCAACATGCAGTGTGTGCCTGTGCCCAGCTCTGCATGTAAAACTTTCGGCACCAAGCCTGCCCACTGTGCATAGAGCATGCTACGCTACACTGTCATCCTCTGTTAGAAGACCTGATCCTTCATTCAGCTTTTTGCTTGTTCCTCAGAGAATCACATTTTGGAGGATGTGAACAAATGTGTCATTGCTCTCCAAGAGAAAGATGTGGATGGCCTGGACCGTACTGCTGGCGCCATACGAGGCCGGGCAGCTCGGGTCATCCATGTGGTCACCTCAGAGATGGACAACTACGAGCCAGGAGTTTACACGGAGAAGGTTCTGGAAGCCACCAAGCTGCTCTCCAACACAGGTCTGAGGACTGTCCCTGCCCCAGTGTTCTCCCTGATCCCTACCATGGCTTAGCTCTGACATCATTCCACATCCTGTGGATTGCACATACAGAACTCAGCTCTGGTTTTACACACACTAGGTGGTTCATTGTACTAGTGAGAAGTTAGTTATTAGTCAGCTCACGAACACATTTTCCTCTGTGTGTCTGCGGTGAACTTCCGAGTTGTCTCCTGTTAGTGAACACACAGGAAATTAAGGTGGGTCCCTCCTCTTGCAAAGTTAGGGATTGAACCCAGAACCTCTTACATGCTAGGCAAGCACTCTACCACTAAACTACTATCCCAATCTTAAGGTCTCAAGGTAGTTAGCATCATTTCAAGTTCTCCCGAGTCATCCAATCCTAGCTCAGAGTCTAGTAAGAAGATGATTGAGTCCGTAAGTCACATGTGAACACTGTGGTTTATTTCGCTGGTGAGTACTGGGCACAAGAGTGGAAACACAGAGGACCTTTGTCATGAACCTGACTCTTCTGCCTGGTGGAGGAGTGCTTAGCTTCTGCTTAGCGGGACCTGCCTGCCTCTTGTCTCCATAGTCATGCCACGGTTCACTGAGCAAGTGGAAGCAGCTGTGGAAGCCCTCAGCTCGGACCCAGCCCAGCCTATGGATGAGAACGAGTTCATCGATGCCTCCCGTCTGGTGTACGACGGCATCCGCGACATCAGGAAAGCAGTGCTGATGATCAGGGTGAATAACCACATCCGGGACATTTCAGCAGCTTCTTTTTATCATTTGCTAACTTGAGCAATGCGTCATTCTGAAACTCAGCAGATACAGTGGCAGTATATTAGACCATGGGTCTAAGAGTGATAGAATGAGCTAGAACCCAAACATGGACCAAAAAAAGACCTAACATGAGTTGGGCTTGATGAAGGAATTTAGGGAATTTAGTTGGATAAACATAGAATAGTTTGAGTTACAGGGGAAACTACAGAAAATAGTCTCTTAAATTTCAGAGAAGGAGCTTTTTCTTAAGGTAGGTAAAGTTACTGTACTTCTGTCCAGAAGGAATGCTCCTCTCCTTGAAGGGAAACCCAGGCAAGACGTTGGAGTCTTTGTTCAGGATAAGGAGTGGCAGCCCCTGATCTCCATGGCTCATGGCCAAGTGGAAGTACTACCTCTGAGTCTTCTGTCACCCACCTCAGAAAAAGTGGCAGAAAGTCCTAGACCTCCCTATGAACTGGGGTGGGGGTGGGGTTCTGAAACTGCAGATTCTTCCATCAAACATGTCTTGGGCCTGTGTCTCCCAAACTGCCTTTTCCATAGGGTCTCTTGCATGTTGCTCTTAAGGTAAAAGAGCAGGGACCTGGGTCTCACTATCATCCTCCGTCTGTGTGCCCTGAGCTGTGCGCGCGCGCGCGCGTGCACACACACACACACACACACACACACACCTGCACGCTCTCTTCGGTGTTGGATTTACTCTTAGATTGGTCCCACTTGTCGCTTTTTACTCAGCTCTTCGGGTCTTTTTTTTTTTTCTTTTTTTTTTTTAATACGTTATTCTTGTGTGTGCATGTATGGAGACCACAGGACAACTTGTGGAAGTCAGTCCTCTCCATGTGGGTCCCAGGAATCAAACTCAGGTTGTCAGGCTTGGCAGCAAAGTGCCTTTACCCACTGACACATCTTACCAACCCAGGTCTTAGTTCTGAGACATCTCCTTTTCTTACACTTTATTTATGCAGTCTTAGTGTCTCTCATTTTCCTGCTGAGCAAAAACCCGATCAACACAGCCGTTCTGATGGCAGTTTCTGAGGCGGGACCGGGAAGGCCCTTGGTGTCCTGTTGGTTAAGTCACTCCTCCAGCTCTCGTCCTAGAATCTCGAACCTTCCCCCACCTGAACCTCTAACCCTGTGCCCGATCTTCCCAGTCCCAGTGGAAACACCAGGCCGTTGGACTACCTGTCCCCTGCTGCTGTGCCCTGTGGCCACTGCTTCCTTCTAGGAAGAGGTCCCCGTCAGTGTTGGTGGCTGAGGTCTCCCGGCACTGGATACGGCTACAGCGTCCTTTAAACCTGCTCGCTGCCTCTGGCTCCTTCCTATCTATATATGCTTATGTTCCTCATTTTAGGGGGGGGGAGACGGCAAAACTCTCAGCCCCTTGGCAGGGAAGCCCTGGCTTCTTTGCCTGCATTTCTTTGTAAAAACACGCTTTCTTTAGAGGCTGATTTTGCTAAATTCCATACTTACATAGCTAATTTACAACTTTTTATCAGTTACTGTGCCCAAGAGTGAGCCCCAGCCTCTGAAGCGAGATTACTCAGCAGTTAGCTCCTCTGCTTGCTCGGGTCCTCCCTGTGGCTTCCCCAGATGAAACACAAATCTGATAGTCTTTATCTTCCCTCTCGGGAATATGAATGTGTTCCCACCCCTCTGCCTGAAGGTGCCTTAGCCCAGGGCATCTAGGTCAGCCCCTGGAGCCACGTCAGATTGTGTCCTCTGCTGCTCCACACTCTCCTGAGGTGTCCACACCACTTGTCATCTGCTGCTGCTCTTCCCTTGGCTCAGAGTCACCTGACCTGGGACCCAGCCAGTGAGCCGGACCATCTTCTTTTCCTCTTTGCTCCTCCCTCAGGTTGCTACCCACCCTCCCCCACCTGCTCGGTCCCTGTCCCTGTTCCAGTGGGCACGACAGCTCCATTTGTTTATGGCGCTGCAGCGTCATGTCGTTGACTCAGTCTCTGCCATTGCTGCTGCTGTTCCCTGTTAGGATAGGTGGGGGTGAATGAACACAAGAGCTGTTCTTGGCAAGAACAGTGCTTAGGACCCAAATAGGCCGTGGGCAGGAAGGGAGCATGTCAGGTGCTGCTTTGGAAACCGCCCTGGACTTGGCACACCAGCAGTCTGTGGCCAGAGCTCCGAGGTACCGACAGGGTCTTTGTGCCTCCTCTGTGATCCTCACCCACTGCTGTTCTCACTTCTCTAGGGGCAGGCCAACCTTGGCTTGTCAGAACCCAAGCTCATGTCACTGAGTGCTTCCCACATGTTCTGTCATGTTGAGCTTCACAACAAGGCCCTGGGCAGGGCTTGACTTAAGGCCTAGTGAACAGGAGGCCTCGCTGCCCTCCTGTCATCCCTTCTGATAACTGTCAATCAGTAGCTAATCAGGAGAGGCTGGTAGGTTGTACTAACTAGTTACAGCAGAGAACAGAAAACAGCAGTCGTCCCTTTGGTGGCCACTGAACTCTCTCTCACTGCTGTGTTCTTTTGTCCTTTGATAAAAGTAAAATAAGGCTGTAGGAATACTATATTGCTTTGTTTTATTCCTCAAAATAGCCTTTGGCGCCCAGAGAGAAAGCTCAGTATTAACTTGTCCTTTTCTTGTTGTCCTAAAGTGGGACTTTCATGAGATTGCTTTATGTGGTATAAACATCCCCACCTGACGGGCTTCTGGCCCAGGGTGGTTTTTACCTTCGTGTGCAGGTGCGGAGCCCTTGGGAACTGCATTAAAAGTGAAATCTGTTACAGCAAGCCTTCATTCAGTGGTCAGCGGAGCTCTGCACCCTAGGAAACGAGCTTTCTTTAAAAAGTGAGGGTGTGGAGGCTACGCAGACCACTCTCTGGTGACCAGAGTCTGAATCGGGGCCTCCATGCTTTGGAGTTTGGAGACGTGGGACTGTGTCTGATTCATAGTCTTTTGTCTTGGCTGCAGACCCCCGAGGAATTGGATGACTCTGACTTTGAGACAGAAGATTTTGATGTCAGAAGTAGGACCAGTGTTCAGACAGAAGACGACCAGCTGATAGCTGGACAAAGTGCCCGGGTAAGGACACTCTCTTTGGTCCTCTGACTCGTTCTGTGAGGCTCCCTGGCCATTCTCTCTTTCAGGATATTCAACAGTATATCAGGGTGCCATTCTTACCTCTTTTTGGTGGTATGACTGAAATGAAATCCTAAATCATGGCATTCCGAAAAAATGCCTCTTCAGCTAAGGAGCAGGGCAAGAACCTGGGGGCCTCGACTACCCATTGGGCTGCCAGTTTATGGTACCCTGGGTCAGGAAAGGCTGCCAGTCTAATCAGAATAATGTTTGCTAAAAAGAATTGTGAAATACTCTACTCACTGCATTGATAACCATGGGAATGAACTCTTAATTATTCATGGCCCTTAAAAACTGAACAAAACCCCACAAAACCCATATTCGAGAAAACCAGACGGCACCATCGCATTGGGGTCGTTACATCTTCAATCGATAAGGTCCCTGCTTTTGGAAGGATGTCAAGAGATATTGCTAAGGAGCCTATTTTCTCACACCATGGAAATCTGTCAGAGAGCATGACCCTGATTTAGGCCTTACTGAGTCGGGAGCATTTGGAGAGCCTAGAGGATGGAGCCCAAGCTGTGGGCTTGACTTGGCGGCTGGTCTCCGAAGTGCTGCTTGTCAAGTAGCTAAGGTGTATGTTCCTCAGAGACTCTCTTCCACGACTACCTCTGGTGGACCTTTCACACTTGGACAGGTCTGTTCAGGGCTCCGCCCACACATCCCTTTCTCTCCTTTCATGTTGCCACAGACAGCAAGCTTGAAACTTGTCAGTCAGTCAGATCAGCTCAGGTGCCTGCCCAGCCTCCGAGTGCTGTCTCCCTCCACATTCAGACGTGGTTTGGAAAGTGGGTCGGGGATTTAGGTGCAGTCAACTCCTGTAAAGATGAGAAAATAACCCTCCAGGCAAAATGCAACCATTAAAGCCTTACCCTCGCTGGGGTGTAGATTGTGTTAGAAGTCTTCTTGGCTAATGCACTGTGAGAACTTCCTAAGGGTGCTTTGGCTTGTGATTGTAGGCGATCATGGCCCAGCTTCCTCAGGAGCAAAAAGCAAAGATTGCCGAACAGGTGGCCAGCTTCCAGGAAGAAAAGAGCAAGCTGGATGCCGAGGTGTCCAAGTGGGATGACAGCGGCAATGACATCATCGTGCTGGCCAAGCAGATGTGCATGATTATGATGGAGATGACCGACTTCACCCGGTGAGCAGAAGACCACCCCACAGGCTTCTCAGAGAGGGAGTGCACTTCCCCAGGACCCTGGTGCTCTGTAGACAACCCTTTCTCCATTCACCTCCAGCCAGGAGAGGCTTCATAGACAGGATCCTGTTCTCTTTTCAGAGGCAAAGGACCACTTAAAAATACGTCAGATGTGATCAGTGCTGCCAAGAAAATCGCCGAGGCAGGGTCCAGGATGGATAAGCTTGGCCGGACAATCGCAGATCATGTAAGTGGCAGTCTGTCTGAAAACCTGGCATCACTAAATCATGAAAGCCAACCTCTACTGTGACTCTTCAGGTCCGTCCACCCCTCCCCCCAGTCCCCCCTCAGAACTCCAGTTCTGGGCAGAAGCAGAACCTGCCCGCCCCAACACTGGCACTGAGGTGTGGGAGCCTCTTGCTGAGGTTTCTGTAGGACCTGGGAGCTCTGGGCATCTAGCGGGGCACAGGCTTCTCTGTCTCAGCACTGTGGCCTCTCCCCTCCAGGAAGCGTCCCAGCACACTCCTGTGGTACCAGGACTTAAGCTGTCCCTCACTACTCAAGCCAATGACTACTTCGACAGTCATTCTTGACTGCCCAGTAAAAAACTTTGTGGACCTGGTCCTTCCTGTCTGAAGTCAGTAGCTCCGTTGATCTACTGATCACCCGCCTGGACCACCGTGGTTATTACCTGTTATTACCTATTCTTTTCTCCAGTCTGCGTACAGCCACAACACTGTCATTATAAAATGCAAAGCAGACTTGAACCTGCCCTGCTTTGGTGGCATCTTAGAAAAAAGTTAAAAGCCTTCAGCATGGAGTATAGGCCCCATTTTATACCACACTACTGCTCACTTCACCCCCCACCCCACCCCACCCCACCCCTCGATGGAAGCAAGTGTCTGTTGTAAACACATCTGAGGAGACCCAAACCCCTGGGCTTCGGTGCGGTCTAGACAGGGCTGCACTTGTAACTTTGGGAACCGTCTGCCTAGAGTGTCTGTCGTCGGGGCTTGTTTTGGGGACCCTTGGTGAGCAGTGCCTAAGCCGAAGAAGTAGGTCTTAGGATGGTTACTTTACAGAGCTCAGAGCCCCGACTTACTTTCTGTGTGAGCAGGCCCTTTCTCTCACCTTGGAGGGCTAGGAGCTTCGCCCCTAGGGTGGAAACTAGGCGTAGGGCAGTAGTGTGCGACTGAGTGGAGGCTCAGGAAGTGTCACTGCATCCTGAGGCGGGGCTCCAGGAGTGACTTGCCTGGGGTGTCATAGACCTAGAGAACAGAACACTTCACCCCACCCCCTCACCCTTTGCACCTTCAGGAAGGGAGGAAGCATGCTAGTGTGCACAGGGAGCCTTTGAAAAACAGCCCTGGGAGCAGGGGATTGTGGGAGTGGGGCTGGGAGCAGTCAGAGCTGAGCTTCCTGTTCCGTCAGTGCCCAGACTCGGCCTGCAAGCAGGACCTGCTGGCCTACCTTCAGCGCATCGCTCTCTACTGCCACCAGCTCAACATCTGCAGCAAGGTCAAGGCTGAAGTGCAGAACCTGGGCGGGGAGCTTGTCGTCTCTGGGGTAAGTGCTGGCCAGGAGAGGGGTGGCCATGGGAGTCTGCTGACCTCTGTCTGCCGTGAAGGAGACTTGTCCCTCTACATCACCCACCTACTCCAGACACAGAAAGTATAGACAACAGAAACTGCAAGCCCAGCTGGTTCCTGGAACCCCACAGACCACACGCCATCTCTCTGAACTACAGCTCTACAGTAGCATGGCCTGGTTGGTGACAGATGGGACCATTACCAGGCCTCGTCTCTTCCTTCACTAGCTGTTCTTTGGGAAAGGGTGTTTCTATACACACACACACCACACACACACACACACACACCACACACACACACACACACACACACACACACACACACACCCCCACCCACACACACACCCCTAGAGTAATTAAGCCTGCTCAGAAATTACCAAGTAGAACTGTGCAGGCCTCAGTTTCTACCCACAAAGAGCTGAGTCGTAGCAGTTCATCAGGTCACAGTTCTGGGTCCTTCTCACCGTGGGCAAGAGGAGGAGACAACATTTCTCTGTGTCTGGAGAGAGCACGTCTCCATATTCTCTAATGGGGAACCAGACCCCATACCTGAGATCACTAGAGTGGGAGTTGTGGTGGGTGGACGTGACTTCATGTCTTCTCTGTTGGCGGGGCCGCTGCTACACAGCCTTGCAGTCTCTCAGCACGTCACGAAAGCCCCCAGCCCCAGGGGGCAGGGATGGTGAGGTGGTCCTCTGCTTCACTGGTGTCTCCATTCCTTCTCAAAGCCAAGTATTTGCAGGTTACGTGGATCAGGACTGCCATTGAGAGAGCAGTCACGGGATTCTGGAGACCCTCAGGCCTTTGTTCCTGAGGGGGGAAGGCCTAGCTGCTCTGGCCAGGCCTGCATGTATGCAGGGTTCGAGTCAGGCTCTTCACCACACCATCTGTCCCTTGTAGGTGGACAGCGCCATGTCCCTGATCCAGGCAGCCAAGAACTTGATGAACGCTGTCGTGCAGACAGTGAAGGCTTCCTATGTGGCTTCCACCAAGTACCAGAAGTCCCAGGGCATGGCCTCCCTCAACCTTCCTGCCGTGTCATGGAAGATGAAGGCCCCCGAGAAGAAGCCCTTGGTGAAGAGAGAGAAGCAGGATGAGACACAGACCAAGATTAAGCGAGCCTCTCAGAAGAAGCATGTGAGCCCTGTGCAGGCCCTCAGCGAGTTCAAAGCCATGGACAGCATCTGAGCTGCTCCACCGTGGGGCATTCTCCACATTCTTCACTCAGATGTGTCTGCTAAGTAGAGAACACTTAGATTCCACAGGGAGGTAGCAGATTTCCAACTTAACCAGGTGGTGAATTTTGCAAGGACATTTTTGTGTTAAAGCTGATTTAAAAAAAAAAAAGCTTTAGAATTCAGAAGTATATTTCTAGCTATATTTTTATAAGCTTAAATGGAAATAAAAGTTCCATAACCAAAGAGTACCACACAAACTTCTTGGTCACATTTCAGAGTAGGATGAGCTGTCTGCTTTCTAGGTAGGGGTGAGGGCCGGAGGAGAGAGGTTGCCTTCAGCCCTACCATTGAGCAGTATGGAATTAAATGACTAGGCGTGACCCAGGGTAAGCCACTGGGCATCCTAAGAACAGTCTGGAGAAGGAACCTCTTCTGAAGAATAAACCATAGGAAACAATAAAACATAATGCATTGTGTAGGAAATTGATTGCTTTCTTTATGAAACAAAATGGGAATTATAATGCATGGCTACAGTTACTAATGTGCTCTGCTGCAGGACATTAATAGACTTGCTTTTTCGGGCTAGAAAGATGTGATGCTGTAATCAGAACACGCTCCCCCTGTTATTCCAGCGTCAAATGCAAATTCATCCTCGGGCTCACTTCTAATAACCACAGTGTTTCCTGCCTTGAGCTGTCAAAGAATTCTGACAGAATAGTGTTTGCTTAGGCGATAATTTAGACTCCACCTTCTTTGTGATTACTAGAGCGATTACCATAGCTACAAGGTAAGAGTTCACTGTCTTATTTAAATTTTGTGAATCTAACTTTTTTACACTAATTTTCCCAATAAAGTCCACTATGAAACCAAGAATAAGAAGTTGTTTCTTTGCCTTCAAGAAGAGCCGCAGGCCTGTGTTCATCATGCCTCTGGGCCCCCCAGAGCCCCGCCTCCCAGGATAGTTGCCTAGGGAAGGAAGGTCAGGTCGTGTTCAGCGGCCCAGTCTTCAGGGTTCAAGTCACATCAGCACTTGACCATGACGTGGAGATGGCTGTCTCCATTCCCTAGCCTCACTTCCTGTCCCTCTCCAGTAGACAGTCCCTCTTGGGGCTCTTTAAGGAGGTGGCTGTAGCCGTTGTCACCTTACCGGAGTCTCTTCTTTCTGCCATTTTAATCAGCTCTTGCCCCCTCAGTTGCTGTCCCCTTGTCAAGGTGACTGCCTTCCCCAGTCTATCAGACTGGCCCTTTGTTCCCATCCTATCAAACCTGCTTGTGAGGGGGACACACTTCCTGAACACACTTCCCTCCACTGTGCCTGCACACACACACACACACACACACACTCACACACACTCACACACTCACACACACACACACACACCGCCCACACACGTCTCTGCACCTGGGGTGCCTGAACCTTGTCCTCCATGTCGCTTTTCTGATCTTACCCAGATGCCTGGCTTTAAATGACTGATGTGGTTGTTATTGGTTCTCTGCTTTTGAGCTTGATACTCGTAGATGCTCAGCCTGGCCAGAGAGCACCTGCTGTCTGCCCTCCATACCTCAAGTCCCTGCTATTTCCCACCTTGTCTGCGCTCCCAGTCACCTTTTCTCCGGCTAAGTGCCAAACTGAGACTGCCTTTAAACCGTGTGCAGGGTCTGCAGTTGGGACCACCCCTGCAGTAGTCTATTACCTCTTAGCAGACTTCCCCGACAACGCCTGCAGGTCATGACGTCACGCCGAGGGCGGGGTAGGCTTCATGGGCTGATGTGCTTCCAAGCTTGCTCAGGGTGCCATTGACAGGCCCAATTTCTTGTCGCACGGACCCTTCTATAGAGTGACTCACATGGCAGCCACCCGCCACCCCCCAATGGTCTAGTGTTCTGGAAATCCATTTCCCATCATCCCTGCTGAACTGTGCTAATGACTGACAGGGACCTGTGGGGATGCATTCCAGTAGGCGGGCTGCTGTTAACAACACGCCCCTCCCCTCTCTGGTTCCAGAGCAGTCATCCCTGTCCCAGGGAGCGGGAGGTCTGCACAAACCTGCAGGTGACTCCACGTCACCACATCTAGTCCTCAGTAATGGCTGTCTTCTCATCCCACTGGCTTCTCCACGCTTCAGCGTTCTGCACACATCCCTGGCATTCCTTCAACCTGCCAGATGCATCCTGATTTTGCCTGTGTACCGGCAGTTCCTGGGTAGAGTTCACACACACACACACACACACACACACACACACACACACACACCAGGCACCCTGTGCGTTATTTCATTTCCTTAAGTATACCAAGAGTCACCAGTGAGGAAGCCTTACCTGCTCTCTTTGTCACCACAGTGAACATGTCACCGTGCTTGTTTCTGCTGTTCACATGGAGTGACCTTGTTTGGATGACTAAGACCTAGGTCACTTGCTGCACATGGTAGGCTGTAGGGAGACAGGTCCCTATTACTGACACCACCAGAACCCCTGTAGTTTTTGTAGTTGTTTTGAACAGATCTTGCCTCAAGTTGGTTTGTAAATACAGCATAGGCCACCAACCATCTGCAAATGCTGTCCAGGGTCACACCAACACCAGTTCGTCTGCCTGGACCTTGGCAGGTGGTTCTCTGTGGGCTCACGCTGGAGCTGGAGCCTTGGCCTGGGTTTGGGCCCTGGGCTTTGGTTTGCAGCACCTGTGACCCTTGGCCATAAGCAACAAATCTGCTTCCCGAGCTTGGGGTGGGTGATGAGATCGGGGGTCAGTGAGGCTTACCTTGGGCTTCACAAGGGCATTGACGGCCTCTGCAACTCCCACCCCTTCACATCTTTTGCTTTTTAGTAATGAAGCACGTTCCTCAGGAACTTGAGGTCGACCCCTTAGAGATCCATCTGTGTGACGGGTTTCTGGATCTCCTCTCTATGCTCTCAGGACTGGTCGTGTGTGGTGTAGTTCTTGACCAGCTCTGCACTGTGACCTTCAGCACCCCAAGGGCATGGGACTGGAGGAGGAGGAGGAGCCTTGTATGTTACTGCCATAGCTTGTCAGCTAAGCTCTGCATGCCGTCTGTCCCCAGCCATTTCACTTGCCACACCCCAGCGAGTCCCCAGTCCCTATATCCGGTCTGCTTTCCAGCTCTGGCATTGCCATAGCCAAGTCCGAGGGCTAAGCAGCCTGCGGCCACACGGATCAAGGCCAGCTTCTGCATCAAGCACTTTGTGAGCCCGTGCACTTACCACCCATGTCTTGTGTCTGAGACTGGGGCCCTGCCATCTGCACCCCCACACTGCTCTCTGGGAGCCCACGGGTGTCACTTCATGTGCTGGCACGGTCTCTACTGTGTCCCCTGTCAAAGTTCTGGAGATTTTTGTAAAAAGCTAGTAACTGAAGAAGCCAGACCAAGATCTCGAAACATTTGGGATTCTTTGCAGATCCTCGGAGTGTGAGATAGGACTGTGTGGGGACTTTGTGATGATCCCAGGGAGGTGCTGGTCCCTGCCACCTGACATTCCTCAGGACACCACCCCTGCCTACATGGCCATACTCCTGATCTGGGTCCAGAGAGACATGCTCCTCTTGACCTGGTGCGGCCTGAGTGAGCAGGACAGAAGCCCCTATTCTGCATGTCACCTCCCTGTCACCTCCCTGTCATGCTGCTTCGCCCCTCTGATCTGCTCCCCACAACTACCTGTAGGGACACCGCAGAGCACCCAGGCCTCTCTCCCCCCCCCCCCCCCCCGCAGGGTCTGCATTCCACAGGCTGACTACACTCTAACCACCCTGCCACCTCTGTGCCCTGTCCCCAACTTAACCTCTGTGCACCACTGCTCAGCTGCCAGGCCGCAGGAAGGAAGGAGCTGCTGTGCCGAGCATACCAGAGTCCACGTCCAGTCCTCAGCATGTCACCACAGCTACAACATGGCAGGCGACATGTTCTCGTGTTCTCATCTCTTGAGCCCGCGAGCTGAGGAAGCAGATGCAGAGGCCAAGCCCCTCATCCAAGGCACCTGGCACCAAGTTGCTTGACCCCACTACCATCTTTAAGGTAGTCCCACCAACACACCCAGGTTCCAGCCAGCCCTGAGCTTCAGTTACGGGGTCCCTGCTCTAGGCCTTTGTGGTCTCACAGGCTTCAGATTCCTGCTCCTTTCTCAGCTCATCCTTGACACGTGGGCTGTTGCCATGGTACCGGACTCAGCCCTGGGTCTGCCGCTCCTGTCTGCCCCACCATGACGGCATACAGGCCCGAGGTGCCCACACAGTGCCCGCTGCTGGAATGTCCAGGGCAGGGCCAGGAGAGGCTCCACCTCTACACTCCATCATTTACAAGCAGTAAAGCATGCCTTGTCAACTCTGCACTCTCGGACCTCAGCCAGCCTATGCCGCCACCAGCAGATGACGTGAATGTTGTCTGACATTTCTGTTGACCTATTGGTCAGTGTTGCGGGGTCAGACGGTCATCACTCAGGGTGCTCCCTGCAGTCCCTCTGCCACCAACACCGCTGTACTCACACGTACGTTTGACCGGCAGTAACGTCTTCTGCCTTTTTTAAGTTTTGAGATGGTCTCGCTCTGTACACCAGGCTGGCCTGGCACTCACTATGTAAACCAGGCTGGCCTTAAACTTTGAACAGCCGGGAACTCCCGACTCCCGAGTGTCAGAGTTACATGTATGATGAGCCACCCTGTCGACCATCATCGCTTTCTTAGAGTCCAGCTTCCGTCTATGTATGGGGTGTTCCAATTTCTCTGGAACAGGTTCTGTTACGTCAGATTCCTGTCTGGTCCAGAGTGCTGTCCTGAACCAGAGTTGGGAAGCACGGCACAGGACCCCAGGCTGTGCAAGTCACCCCGAGACAGGGTGAGCAGCCTCCGGAGCACAGCATGCGGAAACGTAGCAATGGGAAGGAGGAACCTCCGAGGCTCGCTCTTGTTTTTTGCTTTTTAAAAATTTAGGTTGGGGTGGGGCTGGAGAAATGGCTCAGTGGTTCAGAGCACATTTGGGGTTTGATTCCCAGCACTCACGTGGGGGCTCATATCCATCTGTAAGCCATTTCAGGGGATCCAGCACCCTCTTCTGGCCTCTGCAGACACTAGGCACACACAATATACAGACATACATGCATGCAAAATAACCACATACATAATAAATAAAATTTTAAATTTTAAAAATAGAATTAAAATGAAAAAGGTTGGAATTTACATGTAGTAAAACCTACTCTTTTGGATGTCACAGGAAAGTCACACACTTCTTGTGCTATTCCAAGATAATTCCAGCACACCCTTCCTCTCTAGTGCCTCTACATAAATGAAATCCCCTTGTTCTTGGCCTTTGTCCTGTTACATTTGCATAGTGCATCTCGGAGCACGGAGCCTTTGAGAAGCACGACTCACTGTTGTGAGCACCTTTGCTCAGTTTTCAGTAGTGAGTAGTATTCCGTTAGAGTGTGCACAGTGTGTCCATTCATCCCTCCTATCAGGGACGGGAAATGTTTCTAATTTTTTTTTAATACATACATTTTACAGACGCATTTGAGCACAGGCTTTTGTATAAACAGATTTTTGTTCATCTCAAGTAAACACCTAGGAAGAAGGTTCTGTCATAGTAATGTTCAACTGTAAGAGACTTGCAAACCTCACAACATCACTCTGCGCCATTTTGCATTTCGCCAAGCAGCAGTGTGCCTGCCTCCAGCTGTTCCAACTCTGGCACTTGGCGTGCCCAGGCTGTTGGGTATAGGCGTACGGTATGTCTCAGTGTGGTTTATGTGCATTTCTCTAACAACTAAGGCTGTCGAGTGCGCCCGTGTGCTCCTCAGCCATCTGTTTCTTCGGTGAAATGCCTTTTCAAATCTTTTGTCTTTTATCGGGTTGATCTACAGATGGGCTCTGAAAGTTCCTACATATTCTGGATATAAACCTTTCATTAAATGTGTGATTTGTAAAGGATTTTCTGTTTGTGGCTTTTTTTTCTTAATTTCTTAATAGAAGTTTTTACTTGTAGTTCAATTTATGAGATTTTTAATTTTCTGGATGATAAATCCAGTGTTATATCTAAGAACTCTTTGCCTGACTCTAGATCATAAAGATTTGTCTATTTTTTTTAAATAAAAGTTTTAGATTTAGGTCTGTGATACACACATTGAACTGTGTATTAGTGGTGAGGTACAGGGGTCCACAGAGGTCCAACTGCTACAGCACCACTTATAAAAAGACAATCTTGGGTCTGTGAGTTCGAGGTCAAACCTGGTCTATAGAGTAAGATCCAGGACAGGCACCAAAACTACACAGAGAAACCCTGTCCCCCGCCCCCCCCAAAAAGACAATCTTTTCTCAACCTTTGTACCTTTGTGAAAAGTCAGCTAGCTGTGGTGACACATACCTTTAATCCCAGCACTGGGGAGGCAGAGGCAGGTGGATCTCTGAGTTCAAGGACAGCCAGGGCTATCTATATAAGAGAGCCTGTCTCAAAAATGACAAACAAAACCACTTGACTGTATGGCATTCCCTCCTCATTCAGTTTGCTTTGTCTTCATTTCAGTCACCCTTGGTCAACCATGGTCCAAAAATATTACATAGAAAATGATAGGAATTAATATTCTGTAAGCTTCAAGCTGCATGCTTGTGTAGAGTAATGGAACCTCACACTGTTCTGCTCCATCCTGCTGCGGTGAGCACTGGCCCTGAGCACCGGCCCTTTGCCCAGTGTATCCACACAGCATCTGCTACATGCTCATTAGTCACTGACTAACTGGTTATCAGAGGGCCCCCAGTCATGGTAATGTAGCTCTTATATTCAAGTATCACTTACTTTTACCTAATAATAATGGCTCCAAAGTGCATGATGGGTGAGAAATTCGGACACACCTCCAAGAAGCTTATCCAGTGCTCTCTGCACATGAAAGGCGATTCTCAACTGGAGGAAGAAAAACCACTAAGAAGCTGTGGAGGAGAATGAAAGAGGTTCTCATTCTACCAGTTAAGTCTCAAAGTTGCAAATCACAGCCATAGAACAGAAGTGCACCACTAAGACAGAGACAGGCAACTCTGTGAGTTCAAGTCCAGCCTGCTCTACATAGTGTGTTCCAGGCCATCCAGGGTTATGCGGGGAGACCTTGTCTCAAAACAAAACAAAACAAAACAAAACAAAACAAAACAAAACAAAAAGATAGAAAAGGCACTAGATAGAAAGGAAAGGAAGGGGCAGCTTTAGAGAGTTAGGCAGGTTCTGTGCTTC
Organism: Peromyscus eremicus; assembly: GCF_949786415.1. Taxonomy (NCBI): domain Eukaryota; kingdom Metazoa; phylum Chordata; class Mammalia; order Rodentia; family Cricetidae; genus Peromyscus; species Peromyscus eremicus. The sequence continues at coordinate 24,328,765 of NC_081435.1, forward strand.
AGGCAGACTGGAAGGTCAGCCCTAACCACAGGGGGAGCTATTCGTGTTGGTGTCTGATTTATTGATCTCTATGTCTATTCTTTTTTGGAGACAGGGTCTCTCCACATAGCCCTCGCTGTCCTGGAACTCACTATGTAGATTAGGCTACCCTCAAACTCACAAAGATCCACCTGCCTCAGCCTCCTAAGTGCTGGGATTAAAGGCCTGCATTACCATGCCTGGCTATGTGTCTATTCTTTGATCAAAGCCATGTGGTCCTGATTCCTATGAGCTTGTAGTCTTAAAATTAGCTAGTGTGAGCCTTCCTCCTCCTTATCAAAATTACTTTAGCTATTCTAATGCCTTTGTGTTTCTACTTAAATTTTCGAACCAGACTCCTAACATCTAAACATAAAATTAACTTTGCTGAGGCTGACACCCCAGCTGCACTGAGCCTTCCAACCTAGGCGCTCAGGATGTCTCCCGCTTCTGTGACTTTCCTCTTTGGTATTTTACAGCAGCCGGCATGGATTCCTGCACCTTGGCCACCATAAGCTACACATCAGGTTTCTGCTACAGCTGTCAAGTGCCGCTTTCCAATTTAAATGTCTAATCATTTATGCCCAGTATAAAGACACACTGACTCGGTGCAGAGACCTTGCACCCTGTCCTTACAAACGTAGTAACTCCAGGAGACCTTCTTCTGTGGAGTCTGTGGGGTTTCACACACTGACCATCTGTCACCTGTGAACACCGTACAATCTTTTCTTCCTAATCTGTCGCTTCTCCCTTGTTTTGCCCAGGACTTCAGCACAATACTGGGGAGTTGTGAAGACGACCTTGGGGTTGATCTTAGAGGGGTGAAGTCAGTCTTTCCCCACCATCTGAGGATGGCAGCTGCAGGGTTATGTGGAGATTCTTACTGGTCAGGCAAGTTCCTTCTTTTCGTTATGGGTGGTGTGGTAGGGCTCCCCAGAGGGATGGAACGGGTAGGGTGATGTATGTACACACACACACACACACACACACACACACTTATTAAATCAGCTCACTTGCAAACAGCAACAGCAGCTGCCTAACCCCCAGGGGTTGAGAACCTGCTAACTGCTGGGCGCCTCAGCAGTTCTAAGCTGGTGCCAAAACCCTGGAGGTTCCTGGAGAGTCCCTGCCCCCAGTGATGGAAGCATGGAGATGCTGCTTCTGGTAGCAGAGGACTCAGCAGCAGCAACACCACAGATTAACCCGGCGGAGGGTGGGAAGGCCCAGGAGCAAAGGGCCAGGATCTGGCTTTCTGCCCTGCCCTTTTTTATTGGGGTGCTACCAGACCGTTCTGCCCACATTTGGGGTGGGTCTCCCCGCATCAATTGAGGCAGTTCCTCGGGTGAGGGTCCCTACTCAGGTGACTCTAGTTTACAGTAAACTGACATTAAAATCAACCCAGGCAGATACAACTGGGCTTTGTTACGTGTTCTCATCTATGAGGCAATTCCGGGGCCTTGTCTTCAGTGTGTGAATATGGGAATCAAACTGAACCCACCTTGCTGTCCGCGAGGCCCTGGCTTTGGCACCCAACCACAAGCAAGCACCCACAAAGTGGCAGGCAGGGACAGACGTTTTCAGAGTGATGCTGTGTAGGAGGAGCCTGGCTAGCTTCCTGTGGCTCCGAAGCTGGGGAAGGCCTGGGCACAGGCCCCGCCGCATCGCATGACACCTTGATTTTTGCTCCGTGAGAACTGGGTCAGACTTACAACCTATGAAATTGTAAGAAAGTAGACGTGAACGTTTAGAGCCCGAGTTCATGGAGATTTGTTGCAGAGCAATAATGGAAAGCGGCACAGTAAACCCATGCTTTCGAGGAACGGGCCGGCTGTTTGCTCCAAGCTGTCAAATGGACTGGACAGCGTGTTTATTTAGAGTTCTTGGTGGTTTATCTGCTTCTTACCTTTAATGCTGTGGATTCACAGTGATGGCCCCTTTCATCTCCAATATTGGTGATTTGTGACTCCTGTCTTTCACAGAACCATTTCTTAGCTTCATTCACCTTTCTCTATACCATTTGTTTTCAGTTTTATTGGTTTCTTTTTCTTTCTTTTGGGTTTTTGTTTGTTTTTTACTAATTTACAAAATTACCATTGACTTTTTAATGTATTACTGAACCATAGGTTATAATCATTGAATTAGTTAATTAGGGTTTGGTTTTGTTTTATTTGAGGCAGGGTTTCTCTGTTGTGTATTTCTGGATGTTTGGAACTCACTCTGTAGACCAGGCTGGCCCCGAACTCACGGGGAGATCCACCTGCCTCTGCTCGCCTCCCTCTCCGGCTGAGTGCTGGGATTAAAGGTGTGCATCAGCACCGGCTAGCATCACTTAATTGACAACAGAGGCTGTTTTATCCCCAGCTAACACATTTGTGACTCATGGGTTCCGTGTGGGTCCGGCCCTTCACCTCCTGACAGGGCTCGGCTCCCTGCAGTGCTCATTTGCCTCCATCTTGCTCAGCACAGGCCCCTCCCACAGCGGTAAGCCAGAACGTGTGTGCAAGACCTGAATGAGCGAAGGAGGGGCCTCAGCTAGGCCACTCCCCACTGTGTCAGGAGGAAGGCATGCTCCACGACGACGGAGTGACAGGGCACTGGGTCACCTGGTCCTTAGTGACCCACATGACCGCACCTTAGGCAACCAGGCCCTCTCACCCTTCCTCCAGCAACTCCAAGTGTGGGTTTCTCAAGTAAGCCCCCCACCTCCTCAGACTCAAGTCCTCTCTACCTTACCTGGGCTATTCTTCAAGTCTCAGCTTGGGTACCATCGATGTCTGGGGGGCTTTCTATGACCAGGTCATCTCAGAATCAGTCCACACAGTTTGGATGAAAAAATGAAGCAGCAAGTGAACGGATACAGTGGAGTCACGCACAGCTCCAGGGGTCTCAGCCTGCGACAGAGGTGGGCGGCACTCGGTGGAGGTGGTCACAGCCTTGGTCAAATCCACCAGCCTTGAGTCCTGGCCATGCTCCCTGGCTACCAACCCCAATAGCACGGAACGGCAAGGCAAAGAAGGGGTTTTCTACAGACCTGAAGACCCAGCCATTGCTGACCGGGGGAACAGGACCAGAGTCTACCCATGAGAAGCCTGAGCAGAACCCTGGCTTCCCACTGCAGTCCGGGAGACAGACCTGTGTGATGCCAAGCAGGCTACAGACTGAGCCCTCCTCCGAGGATGCCTTCGAGCCTAACTGGGTGGGGTGTGGAGGACTCCCCTACCAGGCCTGTGGCTCAGCAGCCGAGCACTGGGTCCGGCCCTGACCGCAGTCCCCAGAAGCTATTTCCCTGCCCCCAGGAGTCACACCCCAGCTGCTCTGGAGGTACAGATGTGCTCATCTGTGCATCACACACGAGGGCAGAAGGGACAGTGGGGACCTAAATCAAGCCTTTAGTGGTGGCACTCCTTTCTCGAGGGCTCGGTGTGTATGCTACCCCACAGGGGCCTGGCTGGGCCTCCTTTACAGCTCCCTGTGTTCCAGCCAGCCCTGTTCCAGCCTCCTGATCGTGCCCCTTTCTAAAATCCACTCACAGACGCTCTGAGCACATCTCCAAAGTGTCTGTTGACCTGGTCCTGGCCAGGTTCCGGCACAGCCCTTCTGAACCATGCCCTGCTTGTGGCCAAGACAACATCGCCCTTCTGAGCTGCTTCCTGGGACCACATGTATGTCTGCTCAGGCAGCACATACAGGCTCCCCGAGTCATTGTTTCTTCTCTGGGAAATACAGTACCACAGCTGTGGGTCTTTAAGGCCAAAAGGCAGTGGTGCCCAGTGGTTGGAAGGCTGAATTCTGATTCCCACAGCAGCATCTGTTTCTCTAATGACCAACCATCACTGCTTCTTTGTGGCTAGTGTGGGCAGAGGAGGGCTGAGAGGAAGACGCAGGAAGGGACTGCAAGGAAGGAGGCCACCACTTACCCCTGGTTTCTCTGGGTCTGTGAAGCTGAGCTTTCTAAACCAACAGTGACCTTCCCAGCTTCCCTTCCTGGGGATGGAGGGCCTCAGGAGCCAGCCTTTGGTGCATTGGGAAAGACTGAAAAACAAACTCACCAGAATCCAAATCAGGAAAGCCCAGAGCTGGGGTTGCCATGGCAACTTGCAGCAGGCTCCCAGCCTGGCACTCAGCCTCTCTGGGGTGGGGGTCGAGTCTTGCCAGGCTGGGTTTGCCCCTCCTTAGACTTACCCTGGACACTGGAGGGGTAAGGGCACAAGAGGGGACCTCCTGTTTAGCAGCCCAGCAGCTCTGGCTTGCCTGAGCATCCACTGTGAGCTGACGCAAGATTCCTTCTCTCCCAGCTCAATACCCACGTGCGAGGGCCACCCAGTATCCCCCCACCAAGCGGCTCCAGCAGCATGGGCCCACTCGCTGCCTGGTTGACAGGGCAGGCCCATGTGGACATGCTCTCAGGCCTCACCAGTGCCAGTAGCCTCTGGCCCGCGTAAAAGTATGAGATGATCCTCAAGGCCATCCTCATAGCTAGACTAGGGAAGGGACGAGCTTGAGTGTCCAGTGCTAGCACGTGCTTTATGCACATTCCCTGTTACTAACAGTGTTCTTTTCTTTTTTAAGATTTATTTCTTATGTACACAGTATTCTGTCTGAGTGTATGCCTGCAGGCCAGAAGAGGGCACCAGGTCTCACTACACATGGTTGTGAGCCACCATGTGGTTGCTGGGAATTGAACTCGGGACCTCTGGAAGAGCAGTCAGTGCTCTTAGCCTCTGAGCCATCTCTCCAGCCCCCTAGTATTCGTTCTTATCTCAGAGGTTAAATGACTTTCAAAGTGAAGTAGCCAGAGGTTGCCAACTCTAAGACCAGGCCTCTTTTCAGAAGCCTGTTACTGGAAGCCCTGGGTGACCAACATGTCCCTGGGGGCCATCGCCAGTAGCTCATATCCTCAGGCCTCCCAGGAACGGTGCCAGTCAGAGGCTAAGCCTGATGTGCACAGACAAGAGACAGACCACGGTCCTGATGTCTCTGTTTAATAACCATGCCAGCTCTGCCCAGATAAAGCTCATGCTCCAGTAGGGAAGCCCTCCCTCCTGGCTGATGTCCCCTGAAGAGCTCACCCAAGCTCTCACTGGCATCAGCCCAGTCCACTCCTGGTATCAGCGTGACAGCCTCATCTCAGTTCCTTCAGCAAGCTGTTGATGGAGGCCAACAGTTCCCGGAAGTAGCCCTCATCTTCGCCCTCCTGGAGTTCCAGTGAGGCCAGTGCTTGGTACTCGGCTTGGAGACTGCCTAGTGTCTGGCTGAGCTGGAGGTCTTGACGGTAGCGATCCCGGCAGGTGGCCAGGAGGGCGCCCAGCGTCTGCAGCACCTTCTCCCGAGCATCATGCTCTGGAAGTGCCAGGAGGTGGGCAGTGATCTCACACCAGCCTTGTTCCCGCAAGCCTGGTAGGAGGTGGACCTGGCGGTACTGCTGCAGCTTCTCTGGAGATGAGTCCTGGGTCAACTCTGCCTCCTCCTCAGCAAACATCTGCACAGCCAGGACCGGGGTGGGGGTGGGGGGGTGGAGAGAATGCCGACAGCGGTCACCTTCCCCTGGACTAGCTCTTCCCATTAGGAGATGCTTAGCTACTTTCTATGTGACTCTGGGCTACCTGGGGCCTCCAGGGGGGCAGTCAACTGCACTCTTGGCTTTTCACATGCTCCCTCAACCAAGTGGGTGTCCATCTGTCTGCCCACTCATACATTCATCAAAGCACCAGCACACAGTGTTGGGAGCTGGAGAAACCAAAATGGAGACCCAGTCCCCGCTCCCAGCATCTAGCAAGTGAATCAAAATTCCTACAGATGGCTGGTGAGAGGGCTTAGTGGATAAAGACACTAGCTCTGGAAGCCTGGCAACAGGAGTTCCATTCCCAGAACCACATAAAAGTGAATGGAAAAAAATGAACCCAATTACACATTATGCACATGCACATATATATACCACTACCCGCACTATTAAACAACTCCTAAAAAGCAAGAGTTTCTGTGCACCTCGGCCCAGTCCTGGGCTGGTGGACACCTAGGAAACCCTTGTGGAAGGAACCACAGGTGGGGTCAGCTCCATGACCATCAGCTCAGGCAAGCATACACCCACACAGAGGCCCAGACACGAAAGTGCTGCACTCGGTAGAGGCTCACCAATTCTGAGGCAGAGGAGGAAAAATCTGGGCTAGCTGCTGAGCCATCCAAGGCCTTGAGGTCTACATGGTAGTCCTTCCAAGCAAGTAGATGATGTCATCCTTAGGCCATTCTGGAATACCCACCCCACGTCTGGCTCCAGTTCTTTCTTTCTTTTTTTTTTTTTTTTTTTTTTTTGGTTTTTCGAGACAGGGTTTCTCTGTGTAGCTTTGCGCCTTTCCTGGGACTCACTTGGTAGCCCAGGCTGGCCTCGAACTCACAGAGATCCGCCTGGCTCTGCCTCCCAAGTGCTGGGATTAAAGGCGTGCGCCACCACCGCCCGGCCCAGTTCTTTCTTTCTTAGGGACCACATGAGGTTCTGAAGTCCCCTGGCTCAAAGTCACCACTGTCCTCCCTGGAGAAGAATGGCTGAATCCACAGCATTTACAGAGGAAACCCCAGAGGAAAGAGGTCTGTTCCTCCCTGGCAATGTCAGTGTGCAAGCTCTCCTCTGGGCCAGCAGGATGCAAACGAAAAGCCTTATACTTGGCTCTGAGCAGCACAGAACTAAGAAACGAGATTCCAGCAGCTTCGAAGGACAGAGACACACAATGAGAAATGAGACAAGCAGAGAAGGAGAGGGGGAGAGAGAAGGGAAGAGAGAGGAGAGAGAGAGGAAGACAGAGAGAGAGGAAGAAATAAAAGGGAAGAGAGAACAAGAGAGAAAAGGGGAGAGGAAGAGAGAGAGGAAGAGAGAGAGGAAGACAGAGAGAGAGGAAGAAAGAAAAGGGAAGAAAGAGAACAAGAGAGAAAAGGGGAGAGGAAGAGAGAGAGGAAGAGGAAGAGAGAGAGGAAGAGAGCAAAGAGAAGAGAGAGGAAGAGAGAGAGAAAGAGGAAGACAGAAAAGGGAAGAGAGAGGAGAGAGAAAAAGAGAAAGAGGAAGAGAGAGAGAGAGAGAGAGGAAGAGAGAAAAGGGAAGAGAAAGGAGAGAGAGGACAAGATTCACTACTTAGAGGAAAGATGGGTGGGATGGGAAGGCCTGCAGCTTCCAATGGTATACATCAAGCCCAGGACTAGCCAGCCCTGTCCCACCAGTCAGCAATGGGCACAGAGGCTAAACAGAGAGCCCACTGCAGAGGCCAAGAATCCCGGCCAACTTCTCTCTTCTCAAGATGCCTCCTAGGCTTGCAAAAACCCAAGTGGACTGGGCACCAAGTCTCCCCCAGGTAACAAACCATTGGGGTCCATCCTGAGCCCTTGCTCAGAGCCAGAGCTCCCAGAGGAAGTATGTCCAGGTTTCTAGAATCCTAGAGTTAGCAGCAGCCCGGCCTAGCTCTGGTCTCCTGGCTGCGGCATGCTCCCAAGCTCTGCTGCTGCATTCCTCCTCCGCCTTCCTCCTAAAGCCTGCACACTTGGCACTGACCATCGCTAGCACCTCCTCCCTCCCTCCCTCCCTCCCTCCCTCCCTCCCTCCCTCCCTCCCTCCCTCCCAGCCCTCGGGATCCAGCTGAGGTGTCATGTCTCAGATGACAGCGTCTTTGATACACATCTTTGCTCCCCATCCATTCACCTGTCCATCCACTCGGCTGGACAGAAGCATGGGGGGGGGGCGGCGCTTTGGTCCAACCACCAGAGGCGAGCACGGAGCAGAGCAAAGGGGATGGCAGAGCGGGCGCGGGCACTCACCTTCTCTGTGACCAGGTCATAGAGCAGGGTGACCACACGCACGGCCAGGACCTTCGCCGTCTCCTCTTGCACGAGACTCCTGAGGACCTGCAGCCCCCCGAGCTTCAGGAACTGCTGCTGGGCATAGGGGAAGTGGCGCAGCAGGGAACACAGAGCGAACAGGACCTGGGAGGCACAGGCTGGGGATAAGGGAGAGCCACACAGATCTGTACCGACTACGGATCCAGCCCAGCCTCCATTCTTCCTGGACTCTTTATTCCCTTGGGTCCATCTGCGCCCCAGAACTCAGGGTGATGGAAGCCAGGGGACTTTAACAAAACTGAGCAGGCAAATGATGGACAAACAGCATGGTTCAAGGGACTCTGTGTGTGTGTGTGTGTGTGTGTGTGTGTGTGTGTGTGTGTGTGTGTGCAAAGCCACTGAGCCACAGCTGTGCCCGGGCCTCCAGATGACACTGCCATCAGCTTTAGCTGGTGTGAGCTCTCCGTGACACCGGTGGACAGTGCTCAGGCCCCATGTATGGCATAAGTTGGAAGGAGTCTTTCCCCTTCGGGCCCTGCAGGTGTGCCAGCCACCGGGTGGGGCCGGGGCCAGAGACTTGCCTTCTTCTTGGCAGTGAGAGGCTGCTCTGTGGCCAGGATGACCAAAAGTTTCTGTAGCGCTCCGCCTTCAATGGCTTCCACCTGGACCTTCGGATTACTGTGGGGAGAAGAAGAAACTGTGATTCTGGGCCGGGCGATGGTGGCGCACGCCTTTTATCCCTGCACTCAGGAGGAGACAGAGGCAGGGGGACCTCTGAGTTTGAGACCAGCCTGGTCTACAGAGTGAGTTCCAGGACACTGGGAAACCCTGTACTGAAAAAAACCCAAAACCAAAACTCAAACCAAACCAAACCAAAACAACAAGAAACCGGGCTGCTTTACTAGGTCCAGGATCCAGGGAGAGACCTAGGGGCTAATACCACACCAACCTCCCTTGGAAGTGTCAAGGAATACAAAGCATGGCTCTTATCCTGGACAAGTATTACTCAGCTGGGGAAAAAGAGATAAATGTGTGCAGACCCACCTAGGTACAATGGGCTATGGCAGAGATAAGAGGACCAAGGGCCGCATGCCGGCCTGCTGCTCCCCAGAAGCCAACAGACTAGGCGTTCTAGGAGAGAAATCACGTCTCCCACCATCAGGCCATTCTGAAACTGAAACAGCACCCAGACGTGCTACTCCCTGTCCCCGCTGTCTGGAGCCAGGGTTGGGAGCTCCATCTCCCGTGACCCAGGCAGTCACCTACGAGGGAGAGCTAGTAACAGCTCTGCTTCCCAGGTGCAGAGCTGGAGGCCAGGCCCAGGAGCCCATCGTCTACCCATTCAGCACTCAGAACCTGCTAGAACACCACCTGGGAAGAAGCAAAGCAAGAGAGACCAGAGCCTCCGAATGCAAAGAAGATCTCCGTGCAGGACTACCCCGCAGTTCCACAGCAGACTCCACCAAAGCAGTTACCGTGACCGTCTCTGTCCCCAGCTCCTCCATGCTCAGCACAGAGCCTGCCACACTATGGCGCCTAACACACAGGGAGGGAATAAACAGGTACACCACCACGGACAGGCTGAGAATCTGGGAGGCATTAGAACCACCATCTCCATCCCTGGGATGAAGAGCTGGCTCAGCGCCCGTTTCTCTTGCAGAGAACCCAGGCTTGGTTCCCAGCTCCTACCTAGCAGTTCACGCTTGCCTGGAGCTTCAGGTTCAGGGGATCCTGCAGTTTCTGGTCTCCAGGGACTACATGTACATGTTGCGAACATATATACACGCGGACAGTCACACATATACAGAAAATAAAAATAGATAAATCCTTAACAAATATTTCAATCCCAGTCCTCCTGGATATAAGAAGGGTACCAGGCGGGGGGGGGGGGGGGGGGGCATGCTGGGAAACCCAGATAATGACATTCTTTCACATTTTCCCCTTCTTTTCCTCCTTTCTTTTCGAGGCAGGGTCTCTCTACAGAGCCCTGATTGTTCTGGTACTCACTATATAGACCAGGCTGGCCTTGAACTCACAGAGATTCACCTGCCTCTGTCTCCCGAGTGCTAGGATTAAAGGCATGCGCCACCATGCCTAGCACATTCCTTTGCTTTCTTTTATGGTTTTGGTTTGAGGCAGTGTCTTGCTGTAGCCCAAGCTAACCTCAACTCCACTGCAATTCTCCTGCCTCAGGCTCTTGAATGCCAGGATCACACACATGCATCAGGGTCCTTTGGTTTCTAAGATCACATTAATGACCAATTACGGAGCATGTACCAAGCACAGAAGCCTATATGGTCAGGCCCCTAGGCAAGCTCAAGGTTCTCCCACTCAGAGGCTCATGCAGGACTCCCCCGAGTTTACAAGTGTCCAGCCAAAGGTCAGAGAGACACATACACCCAGGCAGCCCATAAAGGGGTTCCAACATCTCCAGAAGTCTCTGGCTGGTTTAAGTTCATCACGGGGAACAAGTACCCCGGAACCTCCAAAGCACTCGCCACTCTCAAACTCTGAGTTCCTAGTCAGGCAGCCTCACAGTGTCCCCAACAGTGTGATGGGGCACAGAGAAGAAAGGACAAGTTGGAAGAGTCAGCTTCTGTCCTGGTCCAAAGTCCAGAGAAAGGAGGAAAATCAGTACACCACACTGCTGCCTTCAAAGAAGACCCAGCATCACTGGGTGCTCTTCCAGAGGACCCGGGTTGAAGTCCCAGCACCCACATGGCAGTTCACAACTATTTGTAGCTCCAGTTCTAGGGGACGCAACTCCTTCACACAGCATAGGTAGAGTCAAAACACCAGTGTGCACTAAATAAATACGTAAATCTTAAAAAAAAAAAAAAAAAAGAGGCCCAGCACACAACCAGTAACCCCAAAGCTGGACAGATGGAATGCTAGGGGTCACGTCATCCCCCGAAATGGCCTGGCCCTTCTGCTTCAAGGCTGAGAGCAGAGCTAGCACACAGTTTTCTTTCATGCCTCTCTTCTGGCATCCTCCCATCAGAAAGCATGTATGGAGCGTGCTGGCCAGTCCCATGACAGCTCCATCCTTGTGCATAGGGAGCAGCCTGGAGGGGAAATAGAGTTGTCCCAGGAGATGGCAGGCTGACAGTTCCTTTCCAGACAGGCAGGCAGTCTGTGTTGGGGGCTGGGGCGGAGCTTCTTCCGGGCCTCCATTCCCCTACTTGAGACAGGCAGCTGCTTCATCAATGTGTGAGCTAATTAGGGCCATTTCTGTCATCATGTGGCTGAGGAACATTCACCCACAACAGACAGGGTCTATGAAGGGAGGGCTGCCATGCTGGGAAATTCACTGCCATCAAGTGCTGCCTCCCAAAGAAGGGGGGGCTGCGAGGCCCGACAATGTACCAGCCCTAGAAAGCACCTCAGAGGCGCCCCATCCCCGTGGGCCCCAAGCAAAATCTGCCACAGAACCCACCGTAAGGGTCTTGGCAGATCAAGCAGGGTTAAGCATCAGAGCCCTTCCACGTCACACTGGACGCAGAACAAAGAATTCGCTCCTCAGGCAGGCTGCCGTAAACCAGGAACCGCTACAGTTGAGCCGACCACAGCCCACCCTTCCCAGGGAGCAAAGCCCATTTGGACTGCAGGGAGAACAGGGCTCCGAACAGAGATGAAAACCAGAGAGAAAGAGAAAGCTGGGGACTTCTCGAGTGGGCAGCAGGCCCACAGGCGGTTAGTTACACATGCCTGTGGCAAGACGCCGCATGGGCGGCCTGGGCCTGTGTGCTGCCCAGCCTTTCCATGTCCACATGAGATAAGGATCTACACTAACTCTGGGCCCCACCCCTGGGGTCTCATGCCCTCGGGGTCCCACGAAACACTCCCTAGAATGGGACGTTAGTGCTTTCCAGGCAAAGGGCTGAGGAAGCGAGAAGGGGGAAGGATGGGCCTGAGATTTCAGGTGGCTTTAGACTGTGCAGGCAGGGACAGACAGACAGTAGGACAGCTGTACAGACAGCAGAATGGCGTTCTGCAGTCAGCCCCGAGCAGAACAGACCTTCTCTCCAGGTAACCCAGCATGGGTCCTCAACGTTCAGAGCTCTGTGTGCTCTGCGGGAGACGCCTATAGCTCAGACTAAGCTCTAAGGATATGCAAGGGCCAAGGCCTGGAGGAAGATCAGAGGGGATATGTTAACAGTGGCCGACGACCTGGATTGGTCCCTTGATCGGTTCCTCACCTGGAATCAGAGCTGGGCCTAACCTCATTTTAAAGACACAGTGACTATTGAACATCACAATACTAAATAATGTGTTGTACCAAGACTATGATCACAGTGGACTTGCTTCACAAGGAGACCTGACCAAATCCTTGAGAGCAGAGCTGCATCCACGCCAGCTCCATCCCACTCATCCCATGGGCTCTGGACCAGAGTTCTGCCTGAGCCTGGAGAAGGCCAGTCCTGGTGGCTGGAAGGTGGTGTCCTCCAAAGGGGATCTGAGGGTGGTAAAAAGTTAGAAGGCTTCCTTGCCCTTTAGTGATGCCAGGACACCAGTGTACTCAAAGACAACAGAAGGACACTGAGATGGAGCTCGTCTACGCTGTGGCTGAGCTGGCCGGACTGAACAAATACCATTAGCACTTGGACCGTTGGGACGCTCACCAGCGAGTCCGCCGGCTGTGTGTGGAGGGCCGGCAGCAGCTGCTGCTCTGTAAATCTTAAGTGGGACAGGTAGGGAGAAGGGTGGATCTCAGAACTGGAAGTGAGTGCATTTGCGAAGACCAAACAGTTGGGTCAGGTGGCAGCAATATGCCAATTTGGCACAGGCCATCATTCATATTTTAGCTAAGCTGAGCAAGTGTCTGGCTGTCCCTGACTTTAAGAGCAGCCGGGCAGGGCCAGAGACCCCGTGAGAATGCTGCCTGACACAGTCTTCTTAGGCCTTGACCTTCAGGACTGGCGGCATAATTTTCAGGCCCAGGTAAACATGAAAATGTGGGCTCCTTCAAAGATTAGCAGTTTCAAGGTGGTCCCAGGAGAGCACTGGGTCACACGTGGGCCCTGTTGAGTGTGGGCTTCTGCGTCACTGCACTGGTCTCCAGGCCACCGTGTGGGGATACACAGAAACCCTGCTTGGGGTAATCTGACTGAAAGTGGAGTGTGACTCTGCAAAGAGAGAAAAGGTGGAGGAGGCAGAAGTCTGGGATGGGAAGTGGGGGAGGCTGACAACGGATGGGGCCAGAAAATGCTCAGGTACAGCCTGGAGCAGAGCTTGCAGCTGCTGGATTCCCAGATGGAGCATGGGCATGTCCACAGGGCACTGGACACACGCCAGGGCTCTGGGCATGTCCACAGGGCACTGGACACACACCAGGGCTCTGGCATGTCCACAGGGCACTGGACACACACCAGGGCTCTGGGCATGTCCACAGGGCACTGGACACACACCAGGGCTCTGGCATGTCCACAGGGCACTGGACACACGCCAGGGCTCTGGCATGTCCACAGGGCACTGGACACACACCAGGGCTCTGGGCATGTCCACAGGGCACTGGACACACACCAGGGCTCTGGGCATGTCCACAGGGCACTGGACACACACCAGGGCTCTGGGCATGTCCACAGGGCACTGGGCACACGCCAGGGCTCTGGGCATGTCCACAGGGCACTGGGCACACACCAGGGCTCTGGGCATGTCCACAGGGCACTGGGCACACACCAGGGCTCTGGCATGTCCACAGGGCACTGGGCACACACCAGGGCTCTGGGCATGTCCACAGGGCACTGGGCACACACCAGGGCTCTGGGCATGTCCACAGGGCACTGGGCACACACCAGGGCTCTGGGCATGTCCACAGGGCACTGGGCACACACCAGGGCTCTGGGCATGTCCACAGGGCACTGGGCACACACCAGGGCTCTGGGCATGTCCACAGGGCACTGGGCACACACCAGGGCTCTGGGCATGTCCACAGGGCACTGGGCACACACCAGGGCTCTGGTCATGTCCACAGGGCACTGGGCACACACCAGGGCTCTGGGCATGTCCACAGGGCACTGGGTACACACTAGGCTTTGGGCATATTCACAGGGTACCGGGCACATGCCAGGGCTCTGGGTATGTCCACAGGGCACTGGGCACACACCAGAGAAATGTGCTGTCTTATGGGGCCTTGAAGCACTCTGAAGCAGGGCAAACATTTCTTCTTTCCACTGTGTTCTAGAATCTGGAGATGTCATATAGCAGGGCAAACACCTGAGGAGGTTGTCCCAGTCTGGAGCCTGCATGGTTTTGCCTGTTGGAACCGTGCATTCATTTCCCTGCAGACAGTAAGGTTCTTTCTCTGGTGTCTTCACCGGGCCTAAGCCCGATCCGTGGCCTGAGCATCTGTGAAGTACTGTCCTCCACATGTGCAATCCTGTAAATGTGGGGAGCAGGAAGGAGCCATGCAGGCCAGTTAGGGACAAGTTAGGTGTGTAATCAATCACACAAGACACAGTCACCTGGGACATCTCTTTTTGTATGTCATTTCAGATAAGGCGCTGCAAATTACAGAAAAATAAGCCATGCACAGTGGCATGTACTATGATCCTAGAACTCAGGGGTTAAGGACAAAAGAGTCCTTTGAACTCATGGGTTCAAGACCCCATTTCAAAACAACAGCAACAAACAGAAAAGTAATTCCTTTTTTTTTTTTTTTTTTTTAATTTTTTGAGACAGGTTTTCTCCATGTAACAGCTTTGGCTGTCCTAGAACTTGCTTTGTAGACCGGGCTGACCTCGAACTCACAGAGATCCGCCTACCTCTGCCTCCTGGGTGCTGGGGTTAAAGGCATGAGCCACCACCACCCAGCTCAGAAAAATAGTTTACAGAGAAACTTCCCATCCACACACCCACACCCTGACCTGTGGTGGGTGAGGGAGCTGATCCTCCCTCTCACCAGCTGCAGCACTCAGGAGAGTGGCCCCTGCACCTTGCCTGGGCAGCACAGTAGCGCTGGCCCTGCTGACCCTGGTGTGGGAGTGAGCTGTGGGCCTGAAAGCAGGAGAACCGGCCCCGCCCCTTGCCCATCGCTGCATAGGATGAACTAGCCAGGGTAATGCTGAAGAGCCCACCCTGGTGGTGAGGACAGGGGAGCACTAGCCAGCTGACCAACACTGCAACTACCCAGGCTCAGAACCAGGGTTATGAGTTGGCCCACCCCAACATCCACCCCATCTGTGATCGCTGGAGCATGTGGAGGGGCCGGTCCTGCAGATCCAAAGTGGCAGGATCTCTACAACACAGGGCAACAACAAGATATCCAAGAGGAGTCCCAGTGAGGGCCCAGGATCTATGCGTAGCAAAAACCAGAGGCCTCGAACCAGACCAATGACTCTTTGCACACTTGCAAGTGAAGATCTGTGGACTAAAGGGTTTACTGCGTGACTCACTGTGTCACACTACAGCTTCCATGATGAGATTGAGTTTTCCCTTTTTTCTTCTTCTTTTTTTCTCTTAAATTTTATTTTATTTTGTGAGGGAGGTTGCAAGGGCAGAGGGGAGGATACCAAGGGATGGGGAAATGAATGGGATAGAGATGCATGATGTGAAAGACACAGAGAATAAATAAAAAGAAAGTTTAAAAAAATAATATAAGAAACAGCTCCCATCGACTCTCCGTTGTTAATGTGATCACATCAGCTTCTGTTGTTGTGCCCTCCCCTCCCCCTCCCATTCTCCCACTTGTCTTCAGTGCTGGGGTCAAACCAGGGCTTTGCACATGCCTGACAAATCCTCTGCCACCGAGCTGTACCCTAAGACCTCTCTCCTTAGACATTACACAGAACTTTCCCGATCATTTGTGAGCGGGCTGCAGACATGACATCCATTTACTCCTAAACACATCGGAATGGGTTTGGGAAGGACAGACCGTACAGATGCCAGGTCAGGAAACGAACTCCGATACAGCGATGTACACGGTGTTCAGTTTCCGCCAACCATCCCAAGAATTTCCCTTTTAGAAAAGCATTTTTTACCCCAGGTCTAGTCCAAGCCCACAGTAGTAGCATATTTTACTAGTCTCCTTTGCTCTGGAAGTCCTGTTTTGTATGACATTGACATTTAAGAGTGCAGGCCACTTGTACAATGTCCCTCAGTTTGGATTTATCTCATGATTAGACTGAGGTTATTCATGTTGGCAGAAATATCACAAAAACCATGTTGTTTATTTCTCAGTACATCATATCAGAGGACACGAGATGTCAATCAGTCCCACAGCTGGTCATGTTCACTTCGAATATTTGATTATGGAAGCGCTTGTCAGATTTCTCCACTGTGATATTATTTATCCCTTAGAAATTAATAAAGGTTGTGTGGAGACACTTGGAGATAGTAAGACAACCTTACTCATTGGTCTTTCACCGCTGGTTCTAGCGCTCACTGGCAGTTCTTGGCTAACTAATTAGTTCTGTGTTGTCCAATGAGAACTTGTACACCCTGCCATGGCTTCCGTCTTTGGCTGTTGGCGCTGTACCTGTGACAACTGGTCCGTCTGCCTTCGTTTGTTCAGTTACAATCAGTACGGGTTCAGGGACTCTCGTTTCACCTTTGTCAATATGCGATGCTCACACCATCCTTGAACCCATTACAGTCCTTTCACCATGCAGTATAGCTTTCCGACACGCCTGCTCTCTTGTTTGTTTTTCAGACAGGCTTCTCTGTGTAGCCCTGGCTGTCCTGGAACTTGCTCTGTAGACCAGGCTGGCCTCGAACTCAGAGATCCATCTGTCTTTGCCTCCCAAATGCTGGGATTAAAGGTGTGTCCCACCACCACCTAGCTCTGATGTGCTTTTCTCATTCTTTGCATTTTCTGACACAGATACTTTTATTTGAAATACTGTATTTCTTCTGCAACAGACATGTTGCAGTGATTTTTCTAAGGAGCAATGCTTTTGGGGCACTTTTTGAAAATACAAAATCTAAACCCTACCTTCAGATACTAAATTACAGTCTCAGAAGGTATCAGCCCCAAACCCTACATTTCTGTGTGTTTTGTTGTTGTTGTTGTTTTCCAGAGCTAAGGACCGAACTTAGGGCCTTGCACTTGCTAGGCAAGCGCTCTACCACTGAGCTAAATCCCCAACCTCCAAACCCTGCTTTTCTATGTGTGTTCCACCTGTCTGTATCCTGAGAAGCAGCGTTTGTGATAACTGGCCCGAAGCCTAACCGGTGGTCCTGTACATCACCTCTGATAACCTGCTGTCTAGTACGTGAAGATCAGGAGAGAGGTCGCCATCAAACAAGACCACTGCATGCCGGAGTTACTTCAGCTGCTATGAAACAGTCTTCTGACGTGGAGCTGTAGTCTACGCTCATAAGGCTTCTCCCCACCAACCCCAAGTCTGCCCTCTCTAAGTGGAAGGCGCCGAATTCTGCCATGATGACCACAGCCCTTCTGAGGCTCGGGGCACCAAATGCCCAGAGAAGGCTCCCACCCCGGACCTGGTACCACAGGGACTCCTGCCGCCCTGACTTCCCACAGGTGCTCCATGAGATGCTCCTCCATCCACGCTCAGGGACTCCAGCTTGGTCAAATCTCTCAGAGCCCAGTGGGCCCAGCCATCTCTGTTACAGTGTCACTCTGTCCCTAAGCTTGAGGCTACCTCTATGTTTATGGCAATACTTTATAGAACTGACTTTGCTTAGGTCAACTCCCTGGAGGCCGGTCACATGATCCTCTGATGAACCTGGGTTTTCCCAACATGACCCAGGAACTAAACATAAGGCTTTTCAGTTAGCCTTATTAAAGAAAAAAATGTTAAATGTATGTAAGCAAACATCGAGTTACAAATAGTATGAGTGTTACACCACATACTTACTTCTGGCGGCCAAGTTTTCTCTAAACAATGAATACAGGTTATTATATGTACTAAATAAATTGTTTGTATCATTTTACTGGCAAAATTAATTTTTTGAGATAGGGCTGAGCTCACCATGTAGCTCTGGTTAAGAGACTTGCCTGCCTCTGCCTTAGTGTTAGAATTAAAGGCAAATATTACCACACATGGCCTCTAAATTAAATGATTTTAAAAGATTATACCACAACAACAAACAGCATGGCATTAAAATCCCAAAGGTACAGTAATGGTACACATGCCTTGGCAGTAACCAACAGCTCTCTAATTGACTTAAGACCTGCTCAACAAAGCTGGGGGGTGGCACACGCCTTTAATCCCAGCCCTCAGGAGGCAGAGGCAGGCGAATCTCTGTGAGTTCGAGGCCAGCCTGGGCTACAGAGTGAGTTCCAGGACATCCAGGGCTACACAGAGAAACCTTGACTTAAAAAAAAAAAAAAAAAAAAAAAAAAAAGACCCACTAAACAAGTGAGAAACCATGTCTGGTACTGGAAACCTAGCCTTCACCCAGGGCTTTGAAGTCCCAGCTCCTGGAGAACTGACGACTGCCACTTTATAAAGCCAGAATAATCCCCAACTACATCTAAGGATGTGTCCTAACACCCACAGATGTGTAGGTCTCACGTCTCAAAGACACTTACTTCTCTTTACAACACATGGAGGCCATTATGGAAAACCACAACCAATCAAAACGCAGAGCCCAGTCCCAATGGACTCATCTACAATACAACTCACTTCAAGGCTCAGGGAATACTGTGGAAGAGGGCAGGAAGACTGTAAGAGCCAGAGGACCAGGGAGTTTGCTGTGAGCATGTCTCCTAGAACTATCAGAAGCCACACCCATAAAGTCCCCCACATGACGGCCTAAACAGGAGCTGAAGGACAGCAGCAATAGACACACAACGTGGATTGGAGCAGGAAGCCCAGGAGGCCTCGACTCCACAAAAACCAACAGGCAATCAAGGACTGCTGAGATTGAGCGTCTCCTAGGGAAGGACCCACCACTGGCTACCCAATACCAAACAGCCAGCCCTGAAAACATACGTAAGTAACATTACACAGATCAGACAGGTTACCCTTGTGTGTTTAGGAATACACATACACAAAACGTACACACACACACACACACACACAACGACAGTGAAAAAAGAGGCCATGAATTTGAAAAAGAGCAAGGAGGGGAGGGTTTAGAAGGAGGAAAGGGAAGAGAGAAATGTTGTAATTATATTATAATCTCAAAAAGGAAATAATCTAAAAATATGTTTTCGTTTTTATGTGTGAGTGTTTTGTCTGCATGCATGTCTGTGTACCACACGCACGCAGTGCCTTTGGAGGTCAGAAGAGGGCGTCAGATGACCCCCCCCCCCCCCAGAACTGAAGTGCCGCCCTGGAACTGAACCCTGGTCCTGTATGAGAGCAAGAGCTGCGCTCACTCACAAGCCTTCTCTCCAGCGGCCTAAAGTTAAAATTTTAATAGCAAAATGTAAAACATCTCTTTGCTCCTGGAGTCTTTCATCCCAGCCGTCACTTGGATTT
Source organism: Peromyscus eremicus (assembly GCF_949786415.1). Lineage (NCBI taxonomy): Eukaryota > Metazoa > Chordata > Mammalia > Rodentia > Cricetidae > Peromyscus > Peromyscus eremicus. Next base: position 24,347,994 of record NC_081435.1, read on the forward strand.
TTTTGATCTTCCTTCTGTCATGGATCCAACATGCTAATTATTCACTTCTTTCTGTGGTATCTGTTGCCATGCCTTAATAAAAGCACCAAAATGAGGGAGGGAGGGAGATGGGAGGGAGGGAGGGAGGGAGGGAGGGAAGGAGGGAGGGAGGGAGGGAGGGAGGGAAGAGGGAGGGAAGGAAGGAGGGAACGAAGATTCAAAACTCAGACTGGACAGAGTGTGACAGGCACATTCCCCGTGGTGAAGGCCCTGCTGACCCCGAATCTCTGCTACAACTCTACACCGTGACCATCTTTGCTGTGTGCGTTAGATTACACTGGGACTCTAGCACGTTTTCTAGCACGTTTTTCATAAATGCAGACTTCCTCTGAGGCTCTATCACTGAAATCTCTTAGCTGGCAAGTTCCTCTGAAAAGGAAATTGAACGTAGGAAGGTGCCTGAGGGCGACTCCTGTAGAGACGGTCTGAGGTTTCTTGAATCACATCAGTGGCTGGACACGGGTATGTCACGTTTTGTTCCCGTGTTGTATGGATTGAGATCAATGAAACTGATATTTGTTTTTTTCATAAACAGAGTGGGAGGAAAGCGGGGAGGGAAGTGGGAGGGAGTCAAACATTAAACTGATCTGCAGGATTTGGTCTCCCTCCCCCTCCCAGTCCCCAATCCATCATAAAGATTCACGCGCACACAGGCCTCATGAAGATGGTCTCAGTTTTCCGTTGACATTTGAGTTTTCAGACTGTGATCCGGAGAAGCCAGAGGCTTGTTTGCTCAGATGATCTCATTTGCTCACACTCTTGACCTCCAGCTCCTCCTGGCTGTGGTTGCCTACTTTTTCCAGCAAAAGGAAGCCCGCTGCCCTTGAAAGAGAAGGCAGAGGCCAACGAGAATCATGGCCGCCCACCACACAGAGTCATGTGACTCAACAAGATCTGTGGCCTCCTGTACCCCTCTCTCAATGTCAGCCCCGCCAAGTCTCCTCGCCGTTCTTGCTCCTGCCTCCTGGCCTTACCCGTCCGGCTACTCCTGACAGGTTCTCAGAGGTATGTTGCTTTCCTACCTTTTCAGTTTTTAATCTTTTCAATGAACCCCACCAAGCCTGTGGGAACCTCAGGCAGCTCCTTCTGCCCCTGCAGCAATCACTTGGACTCTATTTACACAGTTCAGTTTTCAGACTGAGTCATTCTGCTGTCCAAAGGTCTGGTTCAGACATCATATCTACTTTTTTCTGGGACTTTCTAAAATCTGCTTTCCCTAAAACCTGGAGCCAGGGACTTTCTGCATCCCCCTTGGCCTCTCCAAACACAGTTTCTGCAAAAGTTCCCCAACCTTTCATTGCATCAAAGAATTCTTTTTGTTCACAATACAATTTCAGTGGGGATTTCTTCTTTGCTGTTTTCTTAACCTCCTGAGAGATGAAACTGTCAGAGAAGTGAGTTTAATTTGTGAGCAAGTTGGCCAGGGATTGTAGCTCAGATAAGAGTGTGTGCCTAGCCAGGCACTGGTGGTGGCGGCGGCGGCGGCGGCGGCGGCGGCGGCGGCGGCGGCGGCGGCGGCGCACGCCTTTAATCCCAGCACTTGGGAGGCAGAGGTAGATGGATCTCAGTGAGTTTAAGGCCAGCTTGGTCTACAGAGTGAGTTCCAGGACAACCAGGGCTACACAGAGAAACGCTGTCTTGAAAACCAAACCATGTATTGCCTACAATACATGAAGCCCTAGGTTCAATCCTCCAAATCGCATAAACCAAGCTCAGAGGTAGAAGCAAGAGAATCCCATGTTCAAGGTCATCCTTGGTTTAGAGTGAAGAGTGAATTTGAGGCCAGCTTGGAATATAAGAGACCTTATCTCAGGGGGAAAAAAAAGGCAAGGGTTGATCAGGACCTGTTTTCTGCAGAAACAGTTCTACCTGTAGATCCTCACGGATGCTTCTGAAGCAGGTTTAACCTCATTTGCGGTGAGGGCATAGAGGACAGTGATCCCAGCTGAGGGCTGATGAAAGCCAATGATCTGGACTTTTTAATTTTTCAACTCAAATCCCAACTTCAGCGAGCGAACTTAATGGAGAACTTAACTGGTCTAGAATTGGAGAAACCTGGGTTCGAATCCTTCACCCCCCCAGCATTTCCAGGCTCTATGTCCTCCACCCTTCTGGCATCATTGGTGATGAAAGACAATTAAGTTCTACGACATCCCTGACAATCACTGCTAAGAGAAAATGCCTGGGTCTTCTGGCTTCTCCGAAGTGGGAGGCTCTACCTGTGGCAGGGAACAAGGAAGAAGTATAGCTTCCAAGCAATGGACGTTTCTCATTCTCAGCTTCGGTGGCTGGACAGACCAAGGCGGTACTAAAAGAATCCAGGGGGGTGGGGGAATGTAATTAACGAGCTAGAGGGAAAGCCTGGGAGGAAGGATCAAAGAAGCTAATTAGACCGTGCTAGAGGGACACCACAGGGTGGGGAACATGGCCGAGAGAGGGCTGAAGAGAATTATCTGTGTTCTCTAATTATTCCAGGAAGTCTCCGTGCAATTGTCTCTGGCAGTGAGGGAGGTGAGGTAGAAAAACAAGGTTAAGCAGAAGAAAATTTAGGCTAAAGCATGGGGGAATTTTTTTTTTTTCCCCACACTGAGATTCTCAAGTTTAGTAGAGAGCTCAGAGAAGGTGTGCACTTAGGCACTTAGGTTATTTATACCAGGCAGTGGTCTGCCACCCCACAGGTGCTGGCGGCCGGAGGCACACGCTTTGCCAGCATGAGGCTCTTCCCAGGAGACTCTCAAGTCACCCTGGTCCATGCTACAGCGATCCCGTGTGGCTCAGGACAGATTCCCCACTCATCCAGACCTTGTTCTCAAGAGTTCTGAGATGTGCTCTGCAAGCCAATCCTTTCCCTTCGTCCCCTCCCCTTCTCCGCTCTGAAAAACTCGATAAACATAGCATATCTCAGTGTATGAAAATCGTCTCAATAGGAGTTGCTTTTGCTACACAACTGTAGAAATGTTTATGAATGAGCCCTCTCCTAATAGCAGAAGAAAGGCAGCAGCCGTGGGATGGTCTACAGCTTCATTTACAAGATTTGGAAGTCATATATCTACAAATGTCTCTGCTGTGCAACATACATAACAAGCCTCAAAATATCCTTTGTTTGCTGAGGTTTTGCTCAGATATTTAAGGTTTCTGACAGTTTAAATATGGTGAACAATATGGTGAACCATCCAAATATTTTACATCATCGGTATTGGAAGGATCTTTATAAACAATGAGTTCAGGTTCTGAAAGGCAGGCTCAGCACTGGGTTCCTGGTTTCCCATGGGGGTGGATCGACGTGGCCTCGGTGGCTGGCTGCAAGCTGCGAGGATGGTCTCACAGTTCCCACTGACATGGGTTTCCCATGCACCTTTGCTCACGTTGTAACAGAGGAGGGCACTGGGTAGCATGGCTCCATGGCCTCCCCACCCTGGCTCAGGGATCATGAGGAATTTGTTCTGGGTTACAAAGGATAAAAAGGGGCTGGAGAGATGGCTCAGCAGTTAAGAGCACTGGCTGCTCTTACAGAGGGGCTGGGTTTCCCAGCTCCCACATGAATGCTCACCTGTAGCTCCAGTTCCAGGGGAACTGACGCCCTCTTCTGGCCTCCATGGGCACCTGCGCACATATGGTGCACATACAGACAAGCAGGCACACATGCACACAGAAATAGTTTTGGAAAAGATGGCTAAAGAGCTCTCTTTCCTCTCTCTGTTTCTGTCTCTGTCTCTGTCTCTCCCTCTCTCATTTAGTGCCAAGGATTGAACCTACAGCCTTGGGCAGCTAGACAAACACTCTCCACTAGATCACACTCCTAGGCCCACAGCTCCCTTACATGCAGGAAGGAGGCCTGACCTTGCCAGAGGCCCCTTCCCTGATTCATCACACTAGGAGCCTAGAAGGAACAAAGGCTTCGGATTCTGGAGAAGTCCTCTAGAGACAGAATAACGGATGGTTTGGTTAATGAACATGCTATTTGCGTGGAATTCCTGGGCCAGTCAGCTGTTTTACAAATAGTGACTGAACTCGGCATGCAGTTAAGGATCTTAGGTCCACAGCAAAGAATGGAAATAGTTCCTGCTCCCATTAGGAAAAATCAATAGCTAACAACAGAGGTGTGTGGAGAGAAAGGGCTAGCTCATAATGGAATCATTCAGGAAGGACAGTCTTGGCAAAGTCTAAAGTCATTAAGAGCAGAGGAGAAAGGCTAAAATTCTGTTAACATTGTCCATCTGAAGTCAGATGAGATCTAGTTTTTGCTGGGTTTGGTCCTGCACGCCTTTAAATCCCAGCACTCAGGAGGCAGAGGCAGGTGGATCTCTATGAGTTTGAGGCCAGCCTGGTCTACAGAGTGAGTTCCAGGACAGCAGGGCTACATACAGAGACCCTATGTCAAAAAAAAAAAAAAAAAAAAAAAAAAAAAAGGAGGAGGAGGATCTTTTTCTTCTTAAGAAAATGTTAAAAATTGCCTTCCATAATCCCTTTAACTCTGTCTCTGATAAATCATTAAAAGGCCTTCTGCAAAGATCATTCTAATGTCAAAGAAAAAGTTACACTCATGAAATAGTGTCAGAATGTGAATGGTTTGTTTAAGATTCAGCAATTGTCACTGAATCAAATACAAAATCTCTGTGGCCCGAATAGCAAGGCAACAAAGGCTTGACATTTTAGTGTTCCTTACCGACTGAATTTCAGATCACAACTTAAAAAGAGAAAACATTAAACCAGTTCAGAGTGGACTGGCATATGCATGGCAGTTTTCAGCTGCCTGCAAATAGGACAAGGACAGCCTGCCTGGATGTGACTTGTGCAAACCATGGCTGGGCCTGGGCCCCAATCCCAGCACAGCCCAGGATCCAGGGCAGGGCCTGATGTAGGCAAAAACCTAAAATGGAAGACCCTAGGGAACCGGGATCAGGGTCCCACCAGGAGTTGAAGGTGGCACTGTGGATAAGGCCAAGCCTGGAGTCTGTTGGTGGGGGTGGAGGGTGGGGGTAGGGTGGTTAGGGAGCTCTGCCCTTTCTTGCCTTGTGTGTCAGATGCTTGAATGAAGCACAGTGGACACCTGCCCCATGGAATCTAAGTGCAGGCACACTGACCCATAATAGCCTTCAAGTCTGACCTCCCAGACAGGATTGTGGGACAATGCTCTTATCCACTAAGCCACAAAAGTGCTTTAAATTTTACCCTCTGGGATTGATTTTGAGTCTTATAGACACTTCAGTCTTTCAGGGCACCCTAGTAAAATGCCACTGCCCCTTAGTTGGGAGGAACAGTCACACTTAAGTAGGGTGGTCATATAATTTATTGATTATATGACCCACTCAAAATAACCCTCAGGTACCACGCCTCCTGGCCTCAGATTCCCTACACTGACCTCCTCAGCTCCTGGTGGCCAATGCCATGTCTACAGGGTAGACCATAGGGAGAAGTGACTTTCCAGTGATCGAACCCCATTCCTGGGGCCCTGGACACTGTCTGGCAGGCAGTGGCACACCCTCCTTAGCTCCTTGGGCTGCTGCTGCTGCTAGAAATGCAAGAATAGAGGCAGTGTGCTTCAGTCCTGAGGAGAATGGTTGCTGGGGAACCTCCATTCAGTTACTCTCAAGTATTTCTCAAATACTAGCTCATGCCCTCCCGTGATAACTCAATTAGGCAGAAGCTACTGTTCCCATTCTACTAGCCCACAAACTGAGTCACAGAAAGCCAAGTCATTTTCCAAGGTCACATAACTAAAAAGGGGCGGAGTCCTGAAAGCCCCAGCATGAGAGCTCAAAGGATTCTAGCAGGCATTCATGGTAAGCTGCTAAGCTGGAAGACCAAGAAGGTGGTGTCTATCTTACCTGCACCTTTCTGTCAAGACGCCAAGCTACTTCACCAGGGGAGCACTGTGAGTGTCACACGAGACGGGAAGCGGAATCACCGCACAGCACGGTGGCACAACTGCCAACTTCACCCATCGTTTCGTTTCAAAGCTTGACCCAGAATGGGGAGAAGGGACCACTGGCATGTCCTGCTAATCTACCTCTCCAGTTCTGACACCAGGCTTGAGACAGACGGCTCTGGAGCACGGTTCTTAAAGTCTGCTCTCTGGCCAGCAGCACTGGCAATATCCGGGAACCAGGCAGAAATGCATATCCTCAGGCCTCAAGCCAGCTTCGCTAGATCAGTAACTGTAGGGAAGGGGAGCGGCCACGGGCACTTCCCAGGCCATCCGGGTGCTTCTGATGCCTGCCTTGGACTGAGAAGCACTAGGCAAGAGTATCCCGACAGAACAAGCTGGGCTCTCATGCCTCAGGAAAGGCTAGCCTCGGGGCTGGCAGCAGAGCCCAGTTCTTGCAGAGACCAGGCTGTGAGGGCCACTGCCAAGAAGATGAAAAGCTCCCAATAAAACCCCGACCCACATGGCCACACTGATCAAAATACAATAAAGAAGAAAGTGAGAAATCTGACCAAAGGAAAACGCAGCTTCAGTGGAGGACACAATACAACAATCTTCCGTGGAGATGGGAAGCATAAAAGGGATGTTAGATGTTCAAAGAGCCAAATGTTGAAATGACAGAAAAACAGGAGAATAAAGACAAAGTGTGGACATCAGTGCCACACAGGCTGCAGTCTAATGATGGCAGTAGCAGGGAACGGCACCACCGCCCTCCCAGACTCGGCTTCCCCTCCCCCACCCCTCAACATGACAGCCTGTATAAATAGAGTCTTGAGGGAAAAAATACCAGCAATTAGTCACTGAATCCTGCTTGTTAGAGTGAGGGGAATTTGGAGAAAATCACCAGAGACTCTGATGACAGGAAAAGCGTGGCTGAGGCGGCCATGTGGCTGGGGCAGGAATGTGATCCCGAAAGGGTGAAGGCCTGTGGGCTGATCCTGCGGCCTTTGATGCCTGCCAGATTTTAACCAGAAAGGGAAAACTGGAGGGCCTAGCCACTGGGCCAGAGTGAGCTCCAGCCTGGTCAAGTCCTGGTTGGAAGTCCTTTAATGAGGGTTGAGGCACGCTGGAGCGTGTGTGGATAAGGGAAACCCAGCGACGCCAACTGAGCAGAGGGCTTGGTGGGGAGGCAGCAGAACAGAACCTCAGCAGAAGGCCTCCCAAGGAGGGTGTGCGGCACACTTCACTTCTCCTGGCCTGAGGCGTGGGCCCTGGAAGTGGTGATGGTGCAGGGACTCTGCTGAAAATAACTGTCAGGATTGTGAGGAATGGAGTGAGGGAGGAAGGCCTCCTTCTCCCAATGACGGCCTCAACTTCAATATGCTGGGCTCTCTGCAGCAGCTCCCGTCAAAGCCCTTACCTGTCCTTCTCCCTGGTTCCATCTTCAGCTGTCTAGTTCCTATTCCTTCAAGTCTCACCTCAAATATCACTTCCACAGAATCACAGTCAAGGACCATGTGGTCCTCACTGCAGCCCTGCTACGCCTTCCTGATGCCTTTACTCTCCTTCAACACTCTCAACAGTCCGATCGGTTAGCTTTGCAAACTATAAATTCCCTTGAAAATATGGACTGTGCTTTGTTGACTCTTCATATGCAGCCACGCAGCCTCGTTCCAGGTGTCCAGCCCAATGCAGGGATGTGGTAATGAGCCACTTAGAGAGATGACGTCACGCCTGTATCCTGTCTCCACTGAGATAACGAGAGCTGGAGTGTCCAGCCTTGTAAACTAGGTATGGAGATGGGTTTGTCACATGATCGCCCTCCCTTGCTGAATGCCTTACCACTCTGTGAGCTCACTGAAGACCATCCCAAGCAATGTCCTGAATTTTACCTTCTCTTCCCCTTCTCCTCCTCTGATTCCTTCCGTCAGACTCCTCATGTGCCCCCACCATCCTTGATTCCTTGGCTGCTTGAGAAAAGGGATACAGGATCGCTGTCCAACTGCCAGAGTACTACTCCTGGGAATACCTACATTTGCAAAAACTAATATTTAAAACCGATAAACTGATTTCTAATCATACTAATAGAATTTTAGGCAGGAGAAAGAGAAGCAAAGACTGGGAGGCTAGTAACCTCCACATGGCTCCAGAAATCATCTCTAATGAATTAAATGGCTGCCTCTGCCATGTAAGAAGGCAGCTGTGTCTCAATCCTATGGGTAGGCAGTGCACACACATGCCCACAGGTGGCCACTGTCACCCCCTTTCAGCCTGACTTCATCTGGCTGGCTGGTCCCCGATGAGGGCTCTCAGTGAGGGTTGGAGCTGTGCCAGAACGTCTGCTTCCTTTCTGGCGCCCCATCAGACTCTCCAGACATCTCTAAGGTCAGCTCGCACTCAGGGGTGGCTCCTTGGCCCTCTTCTACCAACCACCGTTCTAAGAGCAACTCGAAGTCAGCTTTGCTTGGGTTCTGACTGACTGACTGAGGCAGGGGACCCACTGAGGTGGCGGCACCGGGCCATACAAAGAGCAAGAACATCGGCAGAGGGCAAGGTCAAGTTGACAGATATCACACAATGGGAAAGAACTGCATGGACTGCAGAGGCATAATGTAGCATAACAGATGGATAATTAGATTTATTCCGAAAGCTGTAAAAGTAAGTAATTAAATAAAAATATGGAACAATGAATCTGCCACAGAGAGACAACTAACAGCTTCATGAGCGCCTTGCAGCTGGCACCAGCAGCCTGGGAGAGAAGCGGGGTCAGAATCCCTCACATTTCCCTGATGTTTAGGCACGATAAAGTAAGCACCAGCTCAAGATGGGTACAGGGGGGCGGCCTGGTCTGAGAGAGAGAGAATGAATGAATCATCCCCTGGCTACAAACAGTGCTATCCCATGGGAAAATGGTCTCTTGTCTACAACTAGAAGACCATGGCTGGATGGAACCAATAAAGTCCCCTCCATCAGTGTGGCTGGCAAGGTCCTCACAATGTAAGACTGACTGAAGTAGAGGCAGAGAGGGAGGGGACACACCCAGGAACAAATGACTGGATCCGACTTTCATTTCTTCCCAGAGCTGGTAGCAGATGAAGCTCAGTAAATACCTAAGGAACATGAAGCAAGTATCCACTGTGTGCAGGCCACAGACTAGCTATGAGACTGCACCAGGAAACAGATTTCCTGCACATGATGTCTGACAGTCGGGAGCAAACCAATCATCTGGAATCTGTTTTAAACAGGGCTATGGCTTAGTTGTTGTTGTTGTTTCGGTTTGGTTTTTTGAGACAGTTTCTCTGTCAACAGTCCTGGCTGTCCTGGATCTTGCTCTGTAGACCAGGATGGCCTTGAACTCACAGAGATCTGCCTGCCTCTGCCTCCCGAGTGCTGGGATTAAAGGCTTGTGCCACCACTAGTGACTAGACTAGATTCACAATCATCTAAGGACAATGGAACTTGCTGGGTCCCATCAAAAGGCAGGATGACAGAAGCAAGCACAGCTTATGTGAAACGAGAGGACCCTCTCAGGCTGTCTCTCTAGGTTCGGTTCCCTCTGGCCGCTTTCTCCAGGCAGGCATGAGTCTGCCGGCCACTGGCACTCACACACCAATCCCAGCGTAAGTGAATTTTCCTTTCCAGGAGAAGGACACTGGCGTTGTGGGATATCTGTACACTGTGTGAAGATGTATTGCTGTGATTGGTGTAATAAAAAGCTGAACAGCCAATAGCTAGGCAGGAGGTGTAGGCCGGATTTCCAGGGAGAGAAAGGAAGAGGAGGGAGAAGTCAGGAGACATGGAGAGGAAGCAGGAGGTGCAAGACGGAGGAGAGGTAATGCCACATGACAGAACGTAGATTAATATAAATGGGTTAACTTAAGTTATAAGAGCTAGTTAGAAACAAGCCTAAGCTACAGGCCGAGCTTTCATAATTAGTAAGAAGTCTCCATGTCATTATTTGGGAGCTGACTGGTGGGACACAAAAAGACTCGTTACACATAGACCCTGTTTATATCGTGTGCCCACCCTGGGCCAATCACTATACAAATGAATGGGAGTGAGGGGCGAAGCCCTATCTGGCAAGTGGATACACAGCCTCACCTGACCATATTGTGCTGGTGAGGACACTGTCAAAAGAAGGAAAGTATTGTTTCCCAAAGGGATAGCATAGGAATGTGTAGAGACCCAAACCTGTATTAATGAAGAGCCTTCAGAGGTCACATTGTTTTATACCCTCCAAACCAAGGTTCTAACTGGCCATTTGGGGCTTAGATTAGGAGGCAGGTCAGGGCTCTAGTTGCAGAGATCCAGTTTGACCCTAGGACTTGGAAGCATAGCAAAGGTCTTGCTGTTCATACTTTCAGTAGCAGCCTATCCTTGCAGACCTGACCCCAAGGCTCAAAGATAACACTTACATGGACAACAAATTATTCACTTAGGAAACTCATACAGTACTAAAACACTGGGGGGGGGGGCAGGTAGTCAACTCCTTGAAGTGCTCACTGAATCTCCTCACAGAGCACTGACTGCAGAGGAAGTCCTTCCTAACCTGTGAACATCAGCACCTTTGATAGAAAGGCAGAGTCAGGGTTAAGTTCCTCCCATCCACATCAATGGATCCATGGTGTTGTCTACCTCTTTGGAAGAAGAGAAGCCCTATCAAATTACCAATACACAAAAGTTGCCCTTTTCTTTAAAGTTTCTTTAAAACTGTAATTAATTAGAGTGGGGGTATCTAAGTGTTCATGTGGAAGGACAACTCTCCTTCCACTATGTAAGTTCTGGGGATTGAACTCAGGTCCTCAAGCTTGGTGGCAAGCACCTTTACTCACTAAACCATCTTGCCTGACCCTGTTTTTCTTCTATGATATAGGGATCATTACAGTATGCAGCCCAGGGTAGCCCTGAACTGACAATCTTCTAGCCTTAGCCTCCTGAGTGCTATGCTTACTAATAGTGTGTGTCACCACACACAACTTAAAAACTACCATTTTGCTCAAAGGGCTCACAGTGGGGTTCTCCCTGCCCTCGAGCTCAAAGGCAGAGATGATGCAGGCCTCCCTCAGCTCCAGCACCTAACACACACTCTAACTCTCCTGTCAGACTCCAGCCAACAGCCTGCCAACCTACTTAACAAAGCACCTTCCCTTCAAAGGTCTTCAGGGACTTAGGCCTAGCTTCATACATTACAGAGACACCCTTCTTTCAGCAGCTCAGAACAAGCTTATGGCTCTCCAGGAGCAGAGATGTTCAGGAGGCCAGCTAGAGCCAGGGGGGCATCTAGAGGCGGGGCCCAGCGGACTCAGCTCCGCATAGTCTTCAGTGATTTTCCAACTTCACTATGAACCTAGGGTCTGTCCTAAGGGGTGGTACTAGCCAACACCTAGCAAGCAAGGCCTTTCTATTGCCATTAAGCGTCCTCTGAGGCTTTCCCTAGAAATGCAAGAATGTGAAGCTAAGCGCTAGCATGGAATAATTAAATGCTCTGGCCAGACACTTGGAGTCACACTGCAGGGTCTGATTCAAAGCAGCTATCCGAGTCCTGATGTAAAAACCAGGGACTGGGCTGAAGGGCAGCCTGTGCGTGGATGGCCCTCTGGCCCCAAGTCCTCCAAGCTGGCTCTGCTCCGGTGCCGCTGACAGCGCTCACTGCTGCTGGTTAAGCTCTCCCCCAGAGACAAGCAGGTTCACACTCCCACTCTGCCCCTGGCCTTCCTCAGAACAGAATGAATCACTAGCCAGCGTCTGGAGTGAATCTTAGCTGCTATGAACCCCAGACTGAGTTCCTGAGCTAAAGCTTTTTTTTTTTTTTTTTCCCCAGCCAGTCCTGGAAACAGTTTAAAAGGTAGCTAACCTTGTTTCTTCAAAACCACTGAACTTGGGACAAAAGGAAACATAAAAACAGACTGAATTAAAACTTTAATAATCCTTTCTAACACAGCTGAGGAGTGGGCTGTGAAGTTAACAGCTGGTAAGGTAGGTCCAAGAGACCCTGACAGAGGGCTCCTGGGTCCCTCAGCTTGGGAAGGAGGGAGGCAACCTGGGGGCCGCACTGTGAGGAGGGAGGAGAATCCCAGTAAGGAGCACACCGCTCTGAGGTGCGCCTGACCACACTATCCCTGAGTAATGTCTACCTGTCTCCGGGCTGCCGGGATCTAGGCAACTGTTGAGTGCACCCCCAAACTCAAGCCAAATTCAAGGCTGTGGCACTGAGAGACCATGAGAGTGGACATGTAAATTCAAGGGACTCACGCCGGAAAACCTAACGGCATCTTTTACTTCATTTTACTACCTTCTATCTTTTAGTTAGAAAACAAGGTAGGTTCGTGCCATATAAGGGAGTAAAATAGAAAGAAAAAAATCTTATCCCTCTTTTTTTGTTTTGTTTTTTTCAAGACAGGGTTTCTCTGTGTAGCCCTGGCTGTCCTGGAACTCGCTCTGTAGATCAGGCTGACCTCTAACTCGGATCCACTTGCCTCTGCCTCCCAAGTGCTGAGATTAAAGCCCAGAGCCACCACACTCAGCTTTATCCCTCAATTAAAAATAAATACAATATACATTTATACCAAAATATTTGCCCATTTCCCTTTGATATGGGTCAGCACTATCCAGTACTTGTCAATCTAAAGACCCTACTTCCCAGGAGGGGAGGCTCCTCACACTCCCCAGCACAGCTCCTCAACACCAAAATGAGCAGCCACGAAGGACGACAGTGGTCAGCCACACTGTGAAGGACTCCAGAGGATCTGACATTCCAGAACCCAAAGTGTTTCTCCAGACAGTGTGAGGTGGCGTCAACAGGATCTCTCCCACTGGCCTGGAGGACAGTGAAGGAGTCTGTAAACAGACTGTGTGAGGTGGCGTCAACAGGATCTCTCCCACTGGCCTGGAGGACAGTGAAGGAGTCTGTAAACAGTTCCTCCCCGCATCTCTTGCCTACAGTGGGCAGCTCTGCTTGTCCCCGGCTACCCAAGGGCTCTCACTCTTTACTGACACAGATGTCACCACTGGTGTCCTTCCCTCTCTGAGCTGTCCTGTGGTCTCCAAGTTCCTCTGAGAAGCATCACTGACCGCGCTGAGCAAACTGAGAACAGGAGATGACCTCATGTTCTAGTGCCAACTCCCAATTACTTGTCCTGCTGAATAATTGAAAGAGGAGAATAATCCACTCAGCTGATTTGGGAAGCCAGCCAGTCACCCAGATGATCCCAGAGTGAATTATTCACACGAGGGATAACTGGGAATTGCCCGAGCTCCTGTCAGAGGCTCAGGCATCACATGGAAGGACACTGAAGATGGGAAGTAGGGATGCTAGAACAGGGAAGAGACCTCACTGCTGGGCTCAGGTTTCCTTTACGGTCGTGGTAACTTGCTGCCCCCTCTGCCGATGGCATGATGGCACTCAGTAGGCACGAAATGAACATCTGTTACGTGAGTAAAGAATGAGTACTGGGCATTTCTGCTCTGCAACTGAGCTACATCCTTCTACAACTCCAACTTCTTACTTCCACATCATTTTAATGTTTGAAAAGCTTATTCAGTGTGTATAACTTGTAAGGTCAGAGGAATAATCCAAATGAAATTAAAAAGAATTATGTGCAGAGAAAACAAAACTCTCATGGTTATGGGACTTTCCATTCTGAGCTGACTGAGGAAATGTTAGGGTGAACATAGAAAGGCAGCAGCACTTACGTTCTGAGCCCCACCTGCCAGGCACTCATCTGGAAGCTTAAATGCATCAATCATTAGATCTCCAAACACCCAACCCTAAGCAGATGCTATTGCCCCATTTTACAGATGCAGAAATTGCCTGCAAAATTGAAGTTTTCTCAAGGCTGCGGAGCTAATGATTGACAGTTCAGATGCAGCTTCCAGCCATGCAGCCCCAGCTTTGTATCTTACATATCACATCATACGGCCTCTCAAGAGCTACCGGGAGCCATAAAAAGAGCAGATATCAACACTGCTGTGGGGTTGTGCGTCTCCAAAATAGTAGCACCTGTACTACCCGATCCTGACCTCAGAGAAAATGAGTAGGTGTGCTGGGAGCTGGTGGAGACAGCAGGACTGCTCTACTCACCTTAGGGCCATGGCCAGAAAACCAGGTAGACACTACGGTCCTGGGCCTACCAGCCATATTCCTATGACAAAGTAATAACCCACAGAGACATCTCCTAATCTGGCAAATAATAACCTTCCCAGTCATCAAAGGCATCATAGCCATAAGGTCTAACACACACCTTGGTGAGAGGGTGACTCGAACTGGGTACCAGTAGAGAATTTACTAAGAGTGGAGCAAGGCTGGAGCCTAGACAGCGAAGGCTTCTGTCCACAACACGCTCCAGACTGTTTTAGCCATGAAAACCACATCTTACTACTCTCTTCATCATCAGACAATGCCCTGGTCTTGAGATGCACCGACTAAATGTACCGTTAGTTTCTTTGGATCACACATCACTCACTGGCTGCCTCTGACTGCTGTATTAGCTGGTTCAGCTTGTCCTTCCTCAGACCCTCCTCTGGCTGTCCCCTCTGCTTGGAAAGCTTTTAGCTTCACCATGTACACTGGGTCCAGAATGGCATCTCTTCAGAGAGTCTCCTTAACTAATCCATCCAGGAAACCCCTATATGCTCTACTTTCTTCATACATTTCACTACTGGCATTTGAAACAGCTTTATTGAGATAAGATTCACATATAAAATTTCCTACCTCAAGTATACAATGCAGGACTGGGTACCGCTCAGTGGGAACACTTCCTAGCATGAGACTGTGGCCCTGTCCCCAGCATCAGCAGAAATACTAAATACAGGGGCTTTTAATACATTCACAAGGTGTGCTATTTTTCTCACATAGCCTGCAAAAAACAAACAAACAAACAAACAAAAAACCCTTCTTTCTCTTAATAGCCACTCCCTTGGTCTCCTCAATCCCACCCTCCAAGCACCAGACAACCACCAATATATTTTCTGGCTGTACAGAGCTATATATTTTAGATAGTTCATATAAATGAATTATAAAATAAGAATCTTTCACAACCAGTTTCTTTGACTTAGTGTGTTTAAAAGTTTCAAGCATGCCAAATTTCAGAGCACACTTCAGTATCGGGACATCCTGCTGCTGACTGCCATCCTACTGTATGGATAGACACTGTAACCTACATTGTGTTCATCAACTGATGGTAGTCAGGTGGTTTCTACTTTGGGGCAACAATGAACAATGCTACTACCCACATTCATGTACATAGTTTTCCGGGTAAGGCAGCATATGTTTTTTGAGTTTTTTGTTTTGTTTTTTGAGACAGAGTTTCTCTTTGTAGCTTTGGAGCCTGTCTGGGAACTTACTCTGTAGATCAGGCTGGTCTCGAACTCACAGAGATCCACCTGCCTCTGCCTCCCGAGTGCTGGGACTAAAGGCGTGTGCCACCATTGTCCGGCTGTTTTTATGGTTAATAGCAGAGCCAGTGGAATGTTTTTCAAACTGGCTCTCTCATTTCCCATTCCCACGGACCATGTACAAGGTCCCAATTTCTCCACATCCCTGTCAACACTTGCTATCAGCTGCCTGTGAGCTAACAGAGCCATCCTACTGAGGAGAAAATATTATCTCAAACCTTCCTTGATTAGTTGTCTACTCAGATTCTCTGCTTTAAAAATGGGTTTGTCTTTTCATTACTGACTCGTGAAGCCGTCTCTACTGATTTGCAAGCATTCTTTATATATTTTAGATACATGTCCCTCATCAGATACATGTTTTGTAAAATTCTTCTCTGATTCATCCTACCAAAAAAACAAAAGAATAAATAAAAACAAGGAAGTATTTATTTTTGATGATAAAGACTTAAGAATTAATTTCTGATTTAAAGATAAGCCATAGAGGAAGAAGACCTGCTTTTCACCAGTCTGTCTTTGGTCAACAAAAGCACCTGGCACAGGGTAGACATCAGCACATAGTTTCCTCTTTTAAAGACTTTTCCTTTTTAAATTACGAGTGTATGTGTCTGCATGTGGGTCTGTGAACATGTGCAAGCTCACAGAAGTCAGATGAAGGCATCACAGAGGTGGAACTGGAGTTAACAGGTGAGAGGCCTCAAGTGACTGCGGGGAACCAAAATTAGTGCAGCTCTGAACCACTCCCCCGCCTCTCCAGCCCTGGCACATGGGCTTGAATGGATGGAACTTAAGGGCAAGCGAGGTGAGTGCTGCTATGGGCAGGGGTGACTCCGATGACGTCGAGGATTGTTTCTGGTCCAGAGACTCCAGTAGGAGAAAGAGATTATGGTCTCTATGGGAACATGAGAAGGAGCATGGAGGTATACTAGATGCAACATCTCTGGGAAGCAAACCTCATCATAACAAACTCATTTAAATGCTCAGGCGGTCACCCTCTCTTTGCAGCTATTCCCCAGTGTGAACAAAAACAAAACAATGGCTCACAGGTGGGGAAGGCCCAGGCTGAGTGACCTAGCCGCAGGGGAAGGTTCTCTGCAGATCCCTAACTCTGTGCCACAGCCCTGAGGCAGGCCCTAGGTTCCTTCAAACTCAGGCCTTGCTTCATGTAGCTGACAAGGGCTGGTTGTTCTGACCGGGAAGGCAAAAGCTGGCTTCTTACTTCCCTCACCTAATTTCTGCTAAGAACAGCAGCAAAAACCATCTGCAAGGCAAATGTCCAAGCCAGGGCTCCTTAGCAAAGCACCTCACAGATCCTGGACTTGACTGCTGGGCAGGCATTTCATCAGCCAGGCGAAGAGCTAGGAGGAGTGATATGAACTCAGGGTGAACTGAGTCCTGAACCTGGCAGACAGCTTAGATAATGTGCTCCAAGCCCTCAAGCCAGGGGAGGGTAAACCTAACAGAGGATGGGGTCCGAGCAGAGGTCTGGGAACCTGTCAGTGGCAGATCGGAGAGATTCAAAGACAAAGGGCCTTCCCTTTGCCCTGGCGCCCGCTGACTTCCATGTTACCGTTTCTGCCCAGCGCCGGGGATGGAACACAAAGCCACCCTATGCCCATGGGAAGCACCTGCTTCACCACTGAGCAGTAACAGCCCCAACAGGACATCCATCACCTCTTGTGCTAACAAAAGACACGGGCAGTGTGTGAAGTTCTGAGGCAGAAGTACATTTTCATGCACATGGAGTTGCCTCTGGGAGAGTAAGCAGATACTCACGAATAGTTCAGCGTGTGAACAAGGGCAGAGACGACAAATGGTACCAGTTAAAGAGAAAGGGTGGGTCTATTTTTAATGTGGTCGAAAAGCGATAAAGGATTGCCCCTCCAAAGTACCGCACTTGACTGGCTCGCCCACGGCTCCGGTCCTCTTCTTGCTGGGCAACAACAGCGGACCCCTCTCCTAGTGCCACGGCCTCATGCTTGCCTGAGGCTCACCCTGGACACCTGACGACAGCATAAGGGTATTTTTTGTGAGAAGCATCCGAGACTCCGATGTTGAAGCTGAGCTGGGCACTCAAATCCCAAAGGGAGCCTCAGTGAGTGAGCGGCGAGGAGAACGGAGCACTCCAGGACTTCAAGGGACAAGTGAATCAAGAAGGACAGGAGAACCCCCAGCTACCATCCCCAGGGATCAATCCAAACCCACCTCACAGCAGGGGTGCTTGACAGGGGCCATGCCGTGGGCTTGGGGAGCCACTGACATCAAGTTTCTTATCTGGTGCCCACTTGTGATTCACGGCCTGGGGTTTTCCTCCTGAGGGATATGCCCTGCTGCACACGGCAATAATGGACTGGATAAGCTGTTTATGACTCACAGGCAGAGAAAACAATAGGAATTCACATGAGAGGGGCCAGTTACGGTAAGCATGGGGTACTCTCTGGCTGTATCTCAAATACACGAACGACTGTGGAAGAAGACCATGTGTGGCACCCCTCCTCGATATTTACCACCACTCTGCATGACACAGTGGCAAGAGCTTGGCTTTAAAGTCACACTGCCTGGTTCCCGTCTTAGCTGTAGCACAGGCCATCTACGTACCCTAGTCAAGACCTCCTTAAGCCTCAGTGTCTTCATGCCTACAGTAGAAATGATAATTGTACTTCCTTCACAAGAGTATTTACTTGCCCTGATTCAACGAGAATTGTGGCAAATGCCTTGCTTTGGTGCCTGGCATATAGGTGCTCATATTTCTAAGCATTCTTCATTTCTTTCTCTAACTCTAAACATTTTGAAAGCAGTAGCTGTGCCAAGTGCATTTTCCTATCTCCTGAGAGTGTAACAGAGATGCAATTCAGTAAACATTTGTCCGATGAGCTGGCTTCCCTCAGCCTGTGTGCCGTGAGCAGTAAGCACAGTGACCAGATTCCTTCTCCTGCCCACAGCTCTGGCCGCTCACTACCTCAACACTTCCTCTACCCAGGAGGAGGTTTGCGGGGAAGGCAGCTTCTGTCCTGCAGGCTCAGGGACAGGGGAGAGTCAACAGGAAAACAAACTGCATGGGCAGTACAGCAGCTCCCCCGAGTACTGCCCTATTGATTTCCAAGTGTCACTACTAATAACACCTGGCAGAGACGGAACATTCCTCTTCCAGGAGAACTGCATCACTTCAGAGTGGCATCTCCCCTCCCCACTGCCCCAGCAGCTGTAGTAAAAACTTCCCCGTTGCCTAATGAGAGTGTGAGAGGCCAGGGGATTTGGCCAAGGTTGCGATCCTAGTCAGTGAGAGCCTGGTGTTTTTAGCCCTTCAGTCCCTCTGCATCCCTGGATGTCATATCTGCAGTCCTGAGATTTTCCCAGTATGGTTTTTTAGGGACACTTGTGAACGAAACTGTTTAACAAATACCCATGGTGGCAAACAGCATCCGGTACAATTCTCCAAAGCATCTAACTCGGCGGGAAGCCCTTAGTCATGACTGCAACTTGGCTGAGTCCTCCCCTTCCTGAGTCACATTCACCAAGCAGCCCAGAGGCCAGAACGCTATGCAGAAAGGGAGCAAGGCAAGGACAAGGCTGTTTTCTCTATGAGACAAAGACAGGAACCGTCTGTCATATGCTCGCCCGTCCTGCAGCCTCAGTCTACCCTAATGAGTATCCACCTGGATACAACAGAGAACAGTGGTCCAGAAGAGGATCAGGGAGGCCAGGAAGGACTGTGCCTGCAGATGCTAACAATGCGCATGCAGAGGGAGTCTCTCACACTGTCTTCTGCCAGGGACCACAGACAGGCCCCGACTACCATCCTATGAGAGTGGCCTCTGTTGGGAATAGGGCACATGGCAACTGGTACATATCTTGCCCACAGACGGGGGGGGGGGGGGGGGGGGGGGACAGGACAGGATGGCTATGAGTTGTGTCACCCTGGACTCCAAAATAAAAGGCTTTTAAAAACACTGAACTATACTGGAGGACTAGAAAAGGTAGCTAGAATGCTCTTCTGACCTAGAGAACCAGTTCCAATGAAGGCCCAAGAAATCAAAAGCTAAGAAAAACACCCCCCCCCCCAAATCCTCTTGCACTTTATATAACCAACAGAATAAGGAGTCTAAATGGTTCTCTGGTCCCTGCAAAGAGCAACAGCATTTCCACAACCCCAGGAGAAACAGCACCCAAGGCAGATGGAAGATAAGAACCAGGCTCACAAGGAAGCTCCCTAGACCCTGGATGGCAAGGGTTTCATGGTTCTAATGGAAGACTGATAGCGTACCACCAAGCTTCCCTCTCCGCTGCATTCTTGAGGCCTCCGAGTTCTAGGCAATCAAGAATAGCATTGCCATGCTCCCTGTCATTCCTTATACCCAGACAAAGCAGAGAGAAAAACCCGAGTTGCTTATTCTTGGGGCCCAGGTGAGGCTGTGACGGGGTCCCATTGGACTGAGCTGGAGAAGGACGCGTCTCTCATCTGGGCTGTCTCACACTCAGGGATTAGATACTTCTCAGTGCTATTGTTCACAAAAGGGACCTCAGCAAAATAGGCAAATTAAATTCCATGGACAATACAGTCAGAGCAGCCAGTGAGGTCAAGATAGCGCAGGACATGGCAGTGGAGACTGGAGCTTCACTATGACCCAAGTGTAACAGTCCCCAGACCGTAGCACAACTGACGCCATGATGGCAGTGCCATTCAGACCTTGAACCCGCATGCAGGCAGCACCACCCACCAAAATGAGAACAAAGACCCAATCCGCCAAAGTCCACAGCTCTGCGAAAGTTCTTAATGGACTAACCTTGCCTTTTGGCTTCTGTAGTTCTGCTTCTGGCTGTTTTTGTTAACCCAGAATGTGGTTTTGGGGCTTAAAGCTCACCCTGAGAAAGACTTAGGACTGTATTCAGGACCCAAACACCCAATGTAGGCACTGGCTGGTTAGCAAAGACTTTCTATTGTCTTGAACCTGTCTGTGCTCAGGTTGTCTTCTCTGGGAGATGCCTCACAACGCAAGGGTTGGGCATGGGTCTTGGTTTTAACACTGCTAATTCAGGAGCAAGGAACCTCCCCTCCTTCCCTGGGGAATACTGCCTTTTAAGTGTGCTCAGTGTGAGAAACAGCAGTGAGGATGAATTCCCCCTCGTTCTTTCTCCTTTCTTCCTCTCTTCTCGCCCTCATGTTGTGCTACTTCCCATCTAGGGGTAAGTGAGATCCCTTGATTTCCACTGACCTGCCTGGTTAGCGATTCAACAGGAAAACACCTCCCACCACAAAATGAAAGCAGACTTCAACTGCTTTCCTTCTGGCTGACTCTTATGTAAATGAGCTGCCTGCAGCCTGACTCACAGGAACTCAAAATGGAAAAAACGCTGAGAAAAACAGCATAGTTCAAAGGTAGGGGTGAGCCTTGCCTATGCAGCGAGGCTTTACAGGCTTACAGCCCTACGCTGCCAGGCCTTGGCATGGGGACCAGCACTTGAAAGACACCTCACTCACTGGCACATTTCTGGGGCCAGTAAGAGCCTTAGCTATCAAGTTCTCTTGTTTTTTACAGAAAAGAAATTAAAATCCCAGAGAAATAAAACGAGAACGTATCATCGGCTTTCTGTAGAACTGAGTCTGTACCCCATGTCAGTCTTCTGAACTCAGATCAGAGTCACTCTCAGGGTCTGGGCCCCTGTCTCACGGTCCATCTGTGAAGACTGGTCAGTGATGGTGTGCTAGGAGGGAATATGTGGCTTCCTCCCTCCCGCAATTCTGCCTGGCTATGAAGGCAAACACCAGGCTACCTAGCTCACCAGACAACGTTTGGCATTAACAAGGCCTCCTAGCGAGACCCCATGGCACCCATGGTCCTAACAGACTTGGTAATTAACATGACTGTGATCCCTACAGCATCAGGCTTTCTCCCTGCTTTGAAGGCCCCCACAGGCAGCAGCTGTCCTAGGTGACTGTTCGCTCCAAACATTAAAAAAGAACACACCCATCTATTCACTATGGAGAAGAGGCAGTTATTTTGAATCTATACATTATGCATCCTGCTGGGAGGGAGGGAGGGAGGGAGGGGGGGGAGGGGGAGGGAGAGAGAGAGAGAGAGAGAGAGAGAGAGAGAGAGAGAGAGAGAGCGAGCAAAATTACATTACAATCCTCTCTGGCAGATTTCTGCCCCCAAAGACAGAAAAGCAATCTGGAATTAAACACAGTTCCAACTCCAGGCAGCTCTCAGCTCTCAGCTCTCCTCTCCCCTGCTCCTAGCTGGACAGCTCCAGATGTGTCTGAGTTCCAGTGATTTACTCTAATGATAAAGAACCCTCAGAACAAATCATGGGCTCTGATTGATCCAGGAGACAACTTGCTCAAATGCCTGTGATCTGGCTCTAATCGTGTTTGTTTCCATTTCAATGATCCTGCACCAAGGGTTTAAAAATGGGAACTGTCTGCTGCATACATCCCGTCCATTTTAGTAGAGAATGAATCTAGGCCACGGTGCCCTTTTCTCTCCTTAGGACAGCACCAGACGTCTCAAGGCTCTGATTGGGCTGGATCAGCTTTAACTCTATTCCACTCTTAAAGGATCCAATTAATCATAAAGCCAATTCCATTCTGGGCTCCATCTGTCTTGCCTCCTTCAGGGACTAATAATCACTCACTGTGTGTTTTTACACACTAGTTGAACTGAAATTAAGACTGATTTCATCATGGTGTACTAAAAAAAAAAATATATTTCTTGAAAAAAATTTTCAGAGATATTTTAATTTTTTGTTTGGATAAAGATACTTTTAAATAAAAGAACTTTTTTTTTTATTATTTAAAAAGAAACCAGAATTCTTGACATCATAATTCTGCCCCCACCAAAAACAATCTCGAAGAGGAAGGCAGACCCTTGGAGAATCAGTCACTCCCAGAATTGAATGAGTGTCAACCCATTTTGATGGATGGATACATGGATACTCCAAAAAATGTGAGGGAAAAAAATGGAGCTGATTTGATATTTTATCCATTATTTTAAGAAATCTAATTAGTCATCATCTTGGGACTAGTGGACTTGATTTACATAAAGTTTAAAGTTACCTTTATTTTAAATAATCTGTTCAGGAGGGGAAGAGGGGACATTGCTTTAGCACTCAGGACCTCTGAAGTCCCCAGCTGGCCCCTGGGAGTCTCAGCCCTCCCACTCCTCTACAAGACAAGAAATACTGCCTTTCCCTTATAGAAGCAGCCTAGCTCTCCCCAAAGCAGCATTAGCTCTTCTGACAATACTTGGGGTCCCCCCAACTCATCCCCTAATCCTGAAGACAAGCAGAGAAGCAGCCAGGGCCTAGCCAATCAACCTTCTGGGGCTGAGAAGCACGCCTAAGTTACCAGTGGGTTTCAACAGGAAAAATGCACATCACAGGGCTTTTCACTCTTTTTCAGCTACGAAGTCCTAGCTCATGGCCTGTCCAGAGTCTACAGATCATGGTGGATGGGTCTACCTCCATGGACCTGCACTGGTTCCTAAAGAATGGTCCAGAAGGATTCAGTGCAGCAAGGAAGCCTGGCATGTAGCTTCTTTATGCCTTCACAGTTTTCAAAATAAGATCGTGAATTACACAAACTCCCAATCAGAACTAATGACAGTCATTCCAAACTTAACATCAAAGATGCTTTGTGAGTCATACTGGCTTTAAAAAGCCACCAGTAATCATTTCATAGACACAACAATCAAATACCTCCTTCATCTGAACAATAACTTTTGCCTAGTAATAAGTCTAATTAATTAGAGCACTGTCATTTTAAAATGTGTCAATGTAAGCATTCTCTTAAAAACTTCTAAGACATTTTATAATTACAAAAAAAAATTACCTCCTAAGAACATCTCCATGGATTGATAAAACATGACGTTCAAAATATATAATGAGGCATTATAGACTCAAGTCTATAAATGAGCAAACTACAAGAGTATATATAAGAAAATACTAACACAAAACTCATTATTTTGCACACCACCTAAAAAGTTAATTAAATAAAAAGAACTTAGTAACAAAGAGGAATCGTGTGTTTGCCTTTTATGTAGAAATGACTCAAATACGAATGAGCATCTCTGGCGGAAACAGCAACTGTTGGTGTCTTGAAGAGAAGGGACCTGGTAAGCTCAGGGCAGGCTGACTGTCAGCACACCCCTTGGTGCCCTTTGCCCTTTGAGCCATGTGACTACATTACCAACCAGAGTCGAAGATACAACGTTTAGGTAAATTAACTCAGACACTAATCAACCACAGTCCACGGGGAAAACAAGTCTTTGACATCTCTCAGCTGCACGGCTTTGGTGAATCTTCATGTACAGACTTCAAGAACACAGGATCAAGGGCAGCCACAGCAAGAAGACGACGTCCCTCGTGGTTATTAGGCCTATCTGTGGACAGGCTGTAGCAGCAAAGGGGAATATGGAGACCAAAGGAGGAGAGGGGCAGGGAGGGAGAGATGGAGAGAGGGGAGGCTGGGAACAGACTGAACTCTGTATAGCATGCCCAGCTGCCCCACTAAGCACCCCCTTTCTTGATCAGCCCCCAACAGTTTCTCACCTTTACAAAGTAAACATTCCTAGTGAGTCACAGGGCTTGGAAGGGGCTTTGTGTGATCCTTAGGGACACATCCCTGCAGATCCCAGGGGTTCTCTAACTGGGCAAAAAATGCCACATGAGAGCCAGAGCCTAGCCTGAAAGCTGGGCTTCTGACTCATCTCTGCATTCTGCTGCCAGCTGGCTCAGTGGTTTTGAACAAATCTCTTTAGCAGAGGCACTGAGTGGGAAGTGAGGCCTTCCACCCAGCCACCGATCAGCTGTTCTCAGCTCTTTGGCAAAGGCATCTAGGCAACCAGGATTCCATATTAAGTGACACATGTATGCTCCAAAGCTTACCCATTCGCGTCGTCTTCCTGGCTGAGAAATGTTCCACAAACTTACTTCTGGGCCATCCTCTCCTTGGCCTTTGCTGCTTCTCTTTGAATCTTGGCTCCCATTCTAAGTAGGGTCTACGCTAACCCAAAGGAGTTTCCCCTCAAAATAAGATTTTAAAACGACACTTGCTTAGAGTGTGGGTGCCAGAGTAAGCACTATGGTGTAGGCCCTCTAGGATCCCCAGAACTCCCAGTCTTTGGTCTCAATGTCCTGTTGTGGAAACGAAATGACTAGCTAATTACAGAGGTAACCGAGAGAGGGCTCCTGGGAACTGGACTGTAGCAGGAATCTTAAAGAGTTCTTATTAATAAAATCAAACCCAGGGCCAGTTATTGGGGTGAAATGCTGAATGGTCAGAGAGACAGAACAAGCCACAGCTACCTCACCTCGCCGGATCCTCAGCTGGTCTTGCTTCCTCAGACTGGAGGCCTGAGTCCTCATCCAGAATGGGTCTCAGCTGAATTGCTGCTCAAAAGCCTGAAAGCTTAACCAGGCCAAATGCTTCTAGTTTCTGGTCCTCAAGCCTTATATACCTTTCTGCTTTCTACTACCACTCCCTGGGATTAAAGGCTTGCTTTCTGGGATTAAAGGCATGATGAGTCACCATGCCTGTCTGTATCCTTGAACACATGGATTTCTGCCTCTGGAATGCTAGGATTAAAGGCATGTGTTACCACTGCCTAACTTCTATGTTTAATATTGTGGCTGCTCTGTCTTTGACCCCAGATAAGTTTATTAGCATGCACAATATTTGGGGGAACACAATACCACACTGGACAGGTGGTTTCATTTTATTTTTCATATGCTTTCCAGCTGGTTTTTTTGCTTTTCTTTTGCTTTGTTTCCTTCTAATAAGCTCACAGTCTTCTGTACTCTTCTCATTTTGTGGGTCTATGCAGAGAAGACTCCAGGAGAGGAGTCTCTATGGTCTAAATCATCTGCACTCTCCAGTCACAGTAGGATGGCCCACAACAATGTGCTTTCTGGCCTGGTGACCAGAAGCTCTGGGTGGAGGCTAGAGTCCTGGGGTCTAGCTATGACCTTTTCCCAGCAGCCTGGCTGTGTGGTGATGGAGTCACAGTAACTGATTAAATGCAGAGTAAAAGTGGAGAGAAAATGGAACAGAAATCAATTGGCCTTAAGCCTCAAGGTTGTGTATGCAAGTGAAATGCAGTGGGGGAAAGAGCCTGGGAAGTCCTCTTGGAGAGTTCTCTGAAACGAAGGGGATTATGGGTTGTCCAGTATAAGGATCCTTCTGTTCTGTAGTCACATGCCGGCCTCTTTACTCAATGCTGCTCATTAAACACACTGTACTTCTGATATAATGGGATACAGCCAACTTCCAGAAACGGGGGCTCCCCCACCAAAATGTCAGTGCAGGGCTGAAAAGCACGACGCTGATCCGCAGGTCACAGGGTCAGTATTTCCTGCCATCTTTTAATTACTGCCCTCTCCCTGGCCTTCACCATTCCCCTCTCTCAGTAACGGACACTGTTCCTGCAGGAGTGGAGTTGGGAAGGAAACTTTTAGCCGATCAGAATTGAACAAGTAAAACCTTAGGAAGGCCTTGACAGCATACTCCGAAGTGCACCGCCGGAGTCCCACGTACGGCCTTGGACTCAATACCAGAGAAACGCCTCTCAGAAGGGACATGGTGTTTATAAAGACAGACTTGCTCCAGTCAAATCAGGGTTATTTCTCTCTTCCCACGTGTGTGTGTGTGTGTGTGTGTGTGTGTGTGTGTGCGCGCGCGTGCGCGCGCGCCTTTATTTTTGAGACAAGGTCTCTCACTAAACCTGGAGCCCACTTAATTCAGCTAAGCTGGCTGGCTGGCAAGCCTGGGATCCTCCTGTGTCTGCTCCCCAGACCCACAATGCCATATCCTGGCTTTTTACATGGTGCTGAGGATCTGAACTCAGGTCCTTGTGCACATCACCACCTGAGCTACCTCCCTGGCCCCCCAAGAGGCTGGTCAGGGCTGTTTTCAGTGCTGACCTCCAATGGGGAGAGCCTGCACTGATCAAGCTGCTAATGAGGCTTTAGTCTAAGAGCGGCTCACCGTCACCTCCTGCGCTGGCTGGATTTAAGTCAGCTTGACACAAGCTAGAGTCATCAGAGAGGAAAGAGCCTCCACTGGGAAACTGCCTCCATGAGACTGGGCTGCAGGCAAACCTGAAGGGCATTTTCTTAATTAGGGATGAATGGGGCAGGGCCCAGCCCATTAGGGGTGGTGCCATGCCTGGGCTTGTGGTCTTGGGTTCTATAAGAAATCCCAACTCTTCTCTCTTCATATCATTCTCCATAATCTCCCAGTATCAGATTCAAATGTTATATAACCAATAAGGACATAAGAGACCTCATTCAAAACACTCAGAGGAGCGTCCGTCCCTCTCTGTGAGAGTCTGTCAGATCTTCACACTACACAAGAACATGGGTTTGGTCATCTGAGTTTACAGTTAACTCTTCCATAAATTACCTGTGGGCCTTTGATA
Source organism: Peromyscus eremicus (assembly GCF_949786415.1). NCBI lineage: Eukaryota > Metazoa > Chordata > Mammalia > Rodentia > Cricetidae > Peromyscus > Peromyscus eremicus. The sequence continues at coordinate 24,374,703 of NC_081435.1, forward strand.
ATGTCCTTCTCTGTCAAACCAGGACACTGTTACCTCAGGTGGATACAGTGACTAAATGTCGTATTATACGGAAAGTCCTCACTCCACCCTCCTCACCCGCCTTCTCTCTAGAAGAAGAGAGAAGCAGCAGCCTATGAGGGGAGAATGTCTGGTTTACAGCTTACGCCCATCACAGTGGGAAGATCCGGCTGTAGTCACACTGGGTCTGCAGTCAGGAAGCAGAGAGATGGATAGTGACGCTTAGCTTACATTCTCCCCCCCCCATGGCTGCTACCACCAAATTCTGTGGGAGTCTTCCTCAGTTCAATCTCTCTACAAACACTCTCACAGGCACCCCCCAGAGGTGTATCTTTTGGGCGATTCCAAATCCAGTAAGAGTTGATGATGAAGATGAACCCTTATACTGGTAGAACATGTACTTGGCATAGACAATGCCCTGGGTTCAATCCCCAGTACTGGCACTAGATTGAAAAAAAAAAAAAAAAGAAGAAGAAGCTGAGTCACTGATAATGCCTTACCTTTTCAAATTTCAAAAACCAGGTAACTTTATGACTTTTTTTTTCAAAGCACAGAACAAATAGCCCTTATTTTACTCAAAGCTACATGCAGTAGAAACTCTCAGTGGTGCCCATGATCTGTTTCTGCATGTCTCCACAGTAGTAAAATTTTTGCTGAACAGATAAAGACTTCATTTCTTTCTCAACTCCTTGGCAGCTAGGGCTGGCCATGGGACTTAGTCTGGGCCAATATGACACAATCGGAAGTATTGACGGTCTCTGATACCCTCCCCAAGAGACTCTCAAGGGAGTCTCGTCTGTAGCTCTCTGCTTTCCTGATCTCTGGAGGAAAAGGAAACTTCTCAGACATGGCACCATAGTGTAACTGGAAGGAACTGAAGACCCCAGGGTCTACCTGAGAAAGAGCTACCACCTACCCTGGGTATCTGACCTAAAGGTGTTACACGGGAAAGAAATAAACGTTTTATTTATGCCATTTTCTATCACTTGCAGCCAAATTCATAATGTCTAGATTGAAACCATACATCCCTATCTAGAGTATGATGTGTGACTTGCCTCTAACTAACAGAACATAGGAAAGGTGACAAGATGTCTGTGATTATACTGCAAAGACTAATGGTCTAGTTACTGTCACGTAAGCAGGAGGGCCTGGATTTGATACCTAGCAAGCACATGACTACTCATGGTGGCACACACATAATCCTAGTGCTGGGAGGTGGAGACAGGAGGCTCCTTGGGTCTTACTGGCCTCATCATTGAGTCCCAGGGATGCTAGTGAGATGCTATACCAAGAAACAAGGTGGATAGCTCCTGATCAAGAACATTCAGGGTTACCACTGGCCTCCACAGGCATAGATGTACACTGCACACATACATGCACCATCACATACAAGCACACATATCTGTCTTGCTGAGAAATGCTATTCCTTAGTGGCTTTTTAAAAAGATGCCTTTTAATTAAATTTGTGTGTGTGTGTGTGTGTGTGTGTGTGTGTGTGTGTGTGTATAAGCATATGCATGTGATGAGCAAGGACAACTTTTAGGAGTTGGTTCTCTCCTTCCAGCATGGGTCCTGGATATCAAACTCAGGCCCCTGGGTTTCCACAGCAAACACTTCCACCCACTGAGTCTTTGCAACAGCTCACTGACTATTTGAAGAAACAAACTGGCATGGTGTGAGCAGGTTATTGGGGTGACATGTGACAAGGAGCTGAGAGAACCTTCCAGCAAGAACAAAGCATGCCGTTAGTCTGACAATCTATAAAGAACTGAGTTCCGCTCACAATCACACAAGCTTAGAGGAAGATGCTTCCCCATCAAATCCCACCTAAGACTCAAGCTTCAGGAGACACTCTGGGCTACAAAAGCTCAGAGGACATAGTTAAATCGGATGTGAACTCCTGACGCACAGAGACTGTGACAGAATACCTGTGCGGTGTTTACAATCCCTAAGTCTGTAGTTACTTGATAAGTAGCAGTATACAACAAATGTAACAACCAAGAACACTCATTACCAAAATGTAGGGACGATTCTCTGTTAGATAATATAGAAGTAAGCTCACCAAAAAGAAGGCACAGAAGTATATTATATTATAATTGATGGGAAAATAAATAAAATTCACCATACATTCCTAATATAGCCCCTTGATGAAAGTGAAACTGATGCATGCGTGCATACACACACAAACTTTATTATACCTACCTAAGCAAATATAAACACATATACAGATAAAGCACACACACAAACACAATTAAATGCCAGCATCATGCCCCACCATTAGACACATAGAAATCATTCTTGTCAAGAACAGATATAAATAAAAGTGCCTGTTAGGACCACTACAGTTAAAATAGGGTTTAACATTGCTTGTAGATATTATGAATCAGGTAAGTTTAAAAAAAAAAAAAAAACTGGCCGGGTGGTGGTGGCACACGCCTTTAATCCCAGCACTCGGGAGGCAGAGGCAGGCGGATCTCTGTGAGTTCGAGGCCAGCCTGGTCTACAGAGCGAGATCCAGGAAAGGCGCAAAGCTGCACAGAGAAACCCTGTCTTGAAAAAACAAAAAAAACCCAAAAAAACAAAAAAAAAACAAAAACAAAAAAAAAAACTGAATAGATACTAGAAATAATAAGACCAGTAATGTAGCTAGTGGTGTTTGATTTTTGTTTGATTCTTGGGCTTTAATTGTTTGTTTCTATCAATAGCCAATGGCCATTTCCAATAATATGCAGACACATCTATCTTTTGAAAAAAAACATGGTGTATATCTTTTAATGTTCTCATTGAGAAGTAGCATGGAAAGGCTGGAGAGAGGAGAGAGACGAGAGGAAAGGTGCACATAATACAATTACATTTTAACTTAAAAAAGCCTTTGCTTTTGATACATTCCAAATAAAGTCTTGCTATGTAACCCCCTCAAAAAATCTTCTCAATAGCATTAAAAAGCAACAAAATTCCCATCATACTGGATGCTAATGCAGGACTGACTGAACATCTGAGGCTAACCCGAGCTCCGTAAACAAGATCCTGTTTCAAAAAAGAAAAGCAACAAACCATGGAACCCACTAGACCAAAAGTGGAGAAAGAGGGGACCTGGGAATGGAAGGGTAGAACTGAAGCCGCTCAGGCCCGGGCAGTCAGAGTCAGTAAAACTGATTTTGGGTTTCTTCAACCAAACAGAGAAAAAAGCAAATATCCGAAGACAAGAGTCCCTTCCCAACACGGGACTCTTCTCCACATTTATCCTAGAGTTTAACGACTCGGGTCCTAGTTAAAGGTGACTCAGAGCAGCCATGTGAGCAGTAACTGGACAACAGGCACAGAGTGGGTGGAGGGCCCAGACCTGAGGTGAGCCACTCAAGCTGCCTCCCTGTGGCCTTTCCATCCCTGAGCGCCCGGGGAAGCGGCAAGCTGTGAGCTTCATGGACGACTGTCCTGGATCATTAACTGCAGACACCGGACAGAAGACAGCATCAATCCTTTCTAAAGGAAGAATCTTTCCTGACTGGCTTCAGATGATTTTGGTCAGGTGTGGCTGCACAGGCCTATAATTCCAACACCAAGGAACAGCTGCAAGTCTGAGGCCACCCTGGGCTATATAGTGAGTTCAAAGACAGCCTGCGCCTCAGGTCTAGACAGTCTCAAAACACCAAAAGGACAAAAGCAAGCAAACAAAAACTGAGCAGAAGGGAAGAATAAGCACAAGGGGGGAGACGGCATGGTGCAAACAGCGCCGTGACAGGAGACCCATGCTCACTGCCCTCCACGCAGGCAGCCTCGTAAGTGTGCACAGGGAACAAGAAGCCATGAAAAAGACACCAGATTCCGGCAAACAGAAACAAAACTTCTAAATTTAGAATTATAGCCCATGGCTAAATATTTAATGGACAGATTCCACAGTAGATTTGACACAGCGAAGGGAAAGTAAGTAAACAGAAAAACAAGCTACACAAAATTATCCAGACTGCATCAGGGATATGCTATAGAAAGAAACTAAGGAAACCCGTTAAAACACAGGACAACCAAGAAAGAAGGCCCAACATACAGTTAGTGGGAGCCCCAGGGATAAGAGAAACACAGAAGTGATGTTTGCGATGGCTAGGAATAATCTAGAAAGATGAAAGAAACACATTCAGACTGGGGAAGTTTAACAATTTTCAAGAAGGAAATACGCATTAGTTACAACTACACATGTAGTCATGCAAACTAACAGAAACTTCTGGAGAAAGGCTTCAGATTCATTGTGGGAAAGTGTCTTTCAACAGGAATAATGGAAGGAAGGCACAATAGAATGCATGTTACTTGTTAAAATAAATGCCATTTCTAGAATTCCATAGCCAAAGAAAATACTCATTGAAGAACAAAATTATGACATTTTTACACAAATGGAATTAGACACCTTACATAATATGTGCATTTCTACATGTAGTGTGTACATAATAAATATGTAAACATATATATACATGGATACATATATGTATAACACACACATAGGTTTGACTTACATATAGGTTTGGCTTACATTTTAACAAATCCGTTCTAAATTTAAAAATGTATTTAATAACCATATTAACAAACAGCTAAGTCACAACGTGAACAACTGCTGATTATCCACGACTGCCTTGTGACTGGGGGCTGGGCTTGCTGCTCAGGAGAACAACGGTGCTGTACCATTCGGCTAGCTGTACCAGGGTAAGGAAAATAAGACTTCACAATATGAACCATGGTTGGCATAAATGCATACTGTTTCTACACTATCACCAAGCCTTAACTTATATGGAAGGAAGGGGGTTAAGTGAGACGGAGATACTCTGTTCTCAGAGAAGTGAACGCACATTCTTTTTAGACATGTATCCTTAGGACATTTACAAAAAAGAAGAATTTACACTATTAGTCAGTCACATTATTATAATGAAATACCCGAGGGAGTCAATTTATAAAAAGAAAAGGGATATTTTGATTCATAATTCTGGATGTCCCAGTCTACCATTGCTCTCAGTCTCTGGTAAGTACAAGGCACATGTAAGTGGAGCAAACCACTGAACTTATGAGCCAGGAAGCAAGCAGAGACGGCATGTGGTCCTACAATCCCCTTCCAGGGAACATGTCAAAGGCATTACTCATTACCTGTGGCCCCACAATCCACTTCCAGGGAGTATCTCAATGGCATTGCCCACTAGTGCCCCCCACCAAGGGTTGACTACTTCCAAAGAGTGCCATCCTGCTACCCAAGCCTTTAATACGCAGACCTTTAGGGGGCATTCATCCAAACCATAACAGAAAACTAACCATATAGAAAATTTCAATCTATTTCAAATGACTAGTAATTAAGGGCAGTTATCCGGCTACAACCTCAATGTTCATAACAAAAACACTGACTAGAAACTTTCCACTGTATTTGGAAATTGAGAAATATAATTACATATGAATCAAAGAAACCACAATAAAAATTTAAATCATTTTAATTGAACAATAATCAAAATGCTACATAGTGAAATTTTCAATTCAATTGAAGCAATAATTAGCAGGAAACTCCCAGAAGTGAAAAATACAGTCATCTAATACTAAAAACTTCATGGATGTGATAAACACATTAAACACACTTCAGAAAAAAAAATCTGTCAAGTGAATGAAATCATCCAGAAAGACATAAAGACAAAGACACTTAAAAAGAGATCCTTTTGTGTTTCTAAGTGCGATGACTGGGTTTTCATGCTATTGTGTGAGATGTGTCTCCTCAAACTTTGTTATGATGTCAGCACATTATCCATCTGACATGGGAAAAGGAGGAAGGAAGAACACTTGAGAGATGTTAGAAGCAGATGGCCTAATATCATCCGCAAATAGAGAGTATGGGGGAGAGCCAATGAAGCGCACAGCACTGGTAATAAACCAGAAAATTTCCATAGCTGAAGCCTGCAGATTAAAATAGCACATGGAGAGCCAAAGAGGACATATTAAAACAAATCATACTTGGACATATAATGATGAAATTTGCTGATAATTAGATATGAATAAAAACATTTTTAAAAATTGTAAAACTAACTGCCCTTAGAAGGCAAAATCACAAAACTGGCAATATGCTCGTCCTGGTGGTACATGTCTGCATCCCCAGCCCTCAGAAGTGGAGGCGGGAAGACCACAAGTTCACAGCCACCCTCAGCTACAGACGGAATTTAAGACAGCCTGGCCTACATGAGGCCCTGTCTCAAAAAATGAAGTGGAAGGTTGGAGAGATGGCTCATCAGTTAAGAGCTCTGTTGGGGTCAACCCCCAGCTCCTGCAAGGCGGCTCACAACTGTGCCCCTCCAGTTCCATGGGATCCAAAGCCTTCTCCTGACTTCCAAGAGCACCAGGCACATGTGCTGCATGTGTATAGGAAGATAAAACATTCACACACACAAAAAAAAAAAATAAATTGATCTTAAAAATAAAAATACAGCTGAGAACCACTGAGGAAGACACCCAGGGTCAAACTCCAGCCTCCACAGGCATAAGAGTGAGCACACAAGAATGCACAAACACATTTATAGCATGTGGTCATTTGAGTAAGAATGGCCCTTAGGCTCCCATATTTGAAGGCTTGCTCTCCCCTCCCCCACTTGGTGTAACTGTTTTCAGAAAGATTATGAGGTGTGGCCTTGTTGAAGGAGGCATGCCACTGGAGTGGACTTGGAAGTTTCAAAGCCCATGCCAGGCCTAGTCACTCTCTCTCTCTCTCTCTCTGCTTCCGACTTGCAAATCAGGATGAAAGCTTTTAGCTACGGCTCCAGCACCAAGCCTGCCTGCCTGCCGCCATGTTCTCCACCATGATGGTCACAGACTCACCCTCTGAAATTGTAAGCCAGCCCCCTATTAAATGCCTTCTTTATAAGTCATAGACTCTTCACAGCAACAGAAAAGTAAAACATACCACATACACATATCTACACACACAAAGTCTAACTACGTGCTGTAGAATAAAAGATGTATCTAGAATATAATGTTAATAAAGACTGAAAGAAAGATGAAGAAGATATACCCCCCAAAATACAAGGTTAGTGGATGTATTAAACATCAAACTTTAAGACATAAATAGCTTCATAGGAGCAAAGATACTTTTAACTAATGATACAAGCTACAGGCATGAAGTTACTAGAACCATCTGTATATACATTTAACAATCATAGCTCAAAATAGTGGTTCACTTCCAGACTATAAAAGGTGCGTGGTCCTCAACAGAAGTGTATTCCAGAGCAGGCCTGGAAATATCTCTCATTGTACTCAAAGCCAAATGAACAACTCCTTTTTCTGCTGCTGTTTTTGGTTGGTCTGTTTGTTTTTTAAGACAGGGTTTCTTTGTGTAACAGCCCTGGCTGTCCTGGAACTCACTCTGTAGACCAGGCCAGCCTCGAACTCACAAAGATCCAACTGCCTCAGCCTCCCAAGTGCTGGGATTAAAGGCGTGTGCCATCACTGCCTGGCTGAACAACTCCTTTTGACTAGAAGATTTCATTTTTTATTCTCTCATTCGGAGGTCCTAAATTTTGTCTCCTGTAACTTCTGAGCTGAAACCGGAAGCTCTCGGCCACTAGAGGATGGCAATGTCCCTGAGGCAGCTGTCCATTCCAGTTTTCTGTGCCTCCTGGGATTTCAGTTTTATTTGGATTTAGGATTTCTGTACTTTCTTGCAGAGCCACCACAGAAAGGTTTGATGTTACTGATTTCCCCGAAGTTGTGCAAAGAAACTGTCCTACCATCTCTTGATTGCTGAAGTGAGCATGTAAAGAAACATTTAAATATTTAATCTAGCATTTCTAGGTATTTGAATTCTTAGAAAATTTATTAGATAAAGAAATCTCCTAGGTCTACTCTGCTTTGTTTTGTTACTGTTTTAATTACAAAAATAACTTATACTTAGTAGAAACAAACAAACAAAATGAAGTGTAGACAATGGTAAGTCCCCTGCTCTACGTGACTCCATTTTCCTCCGATTTTTAGTGATTTTAGTTTTTGTGTCAGACCATTCAAGCTTGAAGCCGCCGTGTAGACTTACGTTCTCTAAAGTGCTGTGGACTTGGGTTCCCATTCCTACTCTTCAAAGCATTCATTTTTGTTGAGGAAATAAATGAGGAAATAAATGAGAGAATTAGTGAGCTCCGAAGAAGTCAATGTATCAGAGTCAGTTTAGGTGTCCAGGCAACAGATGCTAATAAGACTGAAGATAAAGAAAAGAACCTTGTGGGCTGGGGCTATGGAAGGAAGAAATGAAAAGAAGTACTCAACAGTGAAAAGTCTGCAGGCAGCGAAGAAGAACGTGGAGGAGGCAGGAGCACATCAGAGACGGATTCCAAAGAAATCTGAGAGGACAAGTTCATTAAGCAAATAGTGCCTCCTTCCCCAGAACGAAGTCTTGATTTCTTCAGAACTCCAGGCAGCTGGTCAGGCTTAGAGCTCATTTCCATTGGTCATTAATTATCATCTGAAAAACACTAACTAGATTTTGAATGCAGCTTAGGAGCCACGGCTCTCCAATCGCCTGGGCCAGTCCTGGTTATTACACTAATCGATTTTTTAGAGACATGCTGCGTGCACCTCCCTTGCCACTGGAGGAGTGTGGAAAATTAAGAACTTGAGGCAAAATGTCAGATTAGTACTATGGGTCACATTTAAACTTTTATTTAAATGCTGGCAACTCCAACGTCTGACCTCATCCTAATCTCTAGTCGTCTATGTTCTGGGCCTTCAGCCAGTGGGGTAACACACTCATTTCCAAGGCTTTAGGTTTTAAAGGGTCAAGGTATGGCATCTGAATCATCCACTATTACATCATTAATAATAAAAACCACACTCTCCACTCAGCCGCATTCATTATCTCAGAAATAACTCATTTCCATTCATTTGTTTCTTCATTTACTCTTCCAATAATTATTTCCTGACCGTCTAGTTAATGCCAGGCCCTGTGTTATATAACAATGAGCTAGCAAAGTTCAAGTGTAAAGTTGCCTGTCCTCTCCAGTAAGGAGTCCACGTAGAGAAGCAAACAACTCTAGAACGGCAAACTGAGACAAGTACCTTGAAGAAGCAGAAGGAATACAACAGACTTAAAAATCTGAGAGGGATTTTGGATTATCAATATGAATGTAAGTTCAGTTACAAGGATCAGTTCAGAAATTAACTGTGATTTTAAAAAAAGACATTCAACTACCTTTCACAAGAAAGGCTGAAAATGAGTATGTCCAAATACCACTATAGTGTGTGTACACCATCAGGAAGGACACAGGCTCCTCCTGTCTTCTCTCATCCTCAGCTTCCTGGCTGATTCTCATCTCACTGGTCCCAGGCAGCTGCTGGGGCTCCAGGATAGAGGCAGTCAAGGCAAGAAGCAATGGGTGAGGCCTCCCTCTGAGCTTTTGACTTAAGGAGTAAAATCCTTCCAGAAGCTTTCTAACTAATGTCTCTCTATGCTGCATCAGTCGGAACTGAATCGTTTGCCCATCTCTAAATCAATCCACATCCATAGAGAAAGTGATTACCATGCTTGGTTTAGGTAGTCATGGCTCATCTCCTAGCACAGGGGAAGGAGCTCTCACTCTGGATAAGATTCTCTAAAGTCAACGAAGAAGAGAAATGGTACAGGAGATAGCAATAGGGAGATGAAACCTGCAAGCCCTGTTCACCGGCAGGAGAGTGAAGGGAGAGCACACACTCACACAGCATTCCAAAGCTTCAAGTTGGAGTAACTACAATCATTGTGACAAGAACAGACGAAAAAAAAATGTGGGAAGAAAAACATAGTTTGTGGAAAAACAAACAAACAAAAAACAAAAAAAACAACAACCAATAATGAATTCAATTTTCTCCTCTTCGAGTGTGAGGTTCAATCAGTATGGTGGAATCTAGGATGAGGAAATCTCAAGAAAAGGACTGGACTTGAATGTAGACTTTGTTGTGACTCACAATTAGAGGGTATTTGAAAGAAGAGGAGAAAGAGTTACTAGCAGAGAAGCAGAAAGGACAAGGCTGGAAGAATCTTGATGAGTAGCTACAACTGGAAGACAGCAGAGGAATGATGTTGCCGTAGAAGAAAAGGTGGACTGGGGATGTAGCTCAGTAGTAGAGCACGTGATTGGTATGTGTGAAGTCCCGGGTTGGATCACCAGCACAGAAAAAAGGAGGCAAAACGCTCACTTATGGACAAGAAAGTATAATGACGTATAGTTTCCAAGGAATGTCACGGCTAATACTGTTGACTGAAATAGGTGTCAGTGAAGGCAAAGTCCTCTTGATAACTTTCATGGATGGAGAAACAGAAACCAGATTGTAAAAACAGTGGGTTTGAGTATATTAATATAATGCAGCTCATTGGTATCCTATTTTATTTATTCTTTCAAGAAGTCTGGAAATAAGGGGAAGGAAAATAAACATTGTTAAGTTGTGCTGGAGGCAGAACAGAGTCAGTGTGTACTGAACACCGTGGTGGACGAGGAGGAAGATGCCTTAGAGGGGAAAAGCGTGAGGAACATAGGCTGCGATGGGCAAACGCACGGAGGGTACAGTCAGTCCACAACAGGGACAACAAGCATGGCCATAGGAGTGATGGAGACCTAAGACATAGAGAAGAGACATGGCGGCGGCTGAACACTAAGAGATACCGAAAGAAAACAGGAAATAAATTTCCAAGTTATCTACTAGATGACAGGAAGTAAAACAAATGGTCAATGAAACTGACAATGTTGGTCCAAGTGAGCCCACAAAGCAAGCCACCAGGAAGAGAAAGGAGAAGAGCCAGCCCAGCACAGAACTTCACTGAGGGATGCAGGGACAGAAACAACCTAGGAATTAAAGGCTAATGACAGAGATGGGTCATGGTAATAAGATACTGGCCAAATAGTTGAAAATTAATTGGTAAATAGGGCTGGAGAGCTGGCTCAATGGTTAAGGCCCTTGTCGCTCTTCCAGAGGATCCAGGTTTAGTTCCTAGCACCCACATGACAGCTCACAACCATCCATAACTCCAGTTCTGGGGAATCTGAAGCCCTCTTCTGACCTCCATGGGCACCAGACATGCATGTGGCACACATACATGTATGTGAGCAAAATACTCACACATACAATAATCTAAAAAATCATTTTAAAATAATTAGTGAAACACTGGGAAGAGCACAGGCAACAGAGCATGGTGGGCGGCATATGCAATGCTAGGGAACACATTCGTTCTCCAATGTCTACAACCCCAAATCTGCAGGGAGGTTCCAAGGAAGATACCAAGGAGAGTGGTTATGGAACACACCCTCTATGGCTGATAATACATGTATATCCCTTTATGTACTAGGTTAAGTTTCATTACATCAGACACACTATGGACAACTCAAATAAAAGCATTACATATGAACTTTTGTAAATGTATAAAAATTCATACATGTGTAAATATGAGTATGGGTCTGTTGTGTGACATTTTGTTTGTGTTCTGACAAATAAAGCTTGCCTGGAGATCAGAGGGTGGAGCTAGCCACTAGTTAACCATAGAAGCCACACAGTGGTGGCACACACCTTTAATACCAGCACTTGGGATCTCATGCCTTTAATCCCAGCACTTGGGAGGAAGAAGCAGGAAGATCAGGAGTTGAAGGCCACTCTGGGCTACACGAGATTAAACCAGTCTAAAAGAGAAACAGAGCCGCTCAGTGGTGGTGCACGCCTGTAGCAGAATATTTTAAGGTGTGTTACTTTTGTTTATGTTGCATTTGCTTAACTCTGTGAAGCTGTGTTAATGTGCCTGTCTAAAACACCTGATGGTCTAGTAAAGCTCTATTTTTTTTTAAATTTTTTTTTTTTTTTTTTAAGATTTATTTACTTATTATGTATACAGAAGAGGGTGCCAGATCTCATTACAGATGGTTGTGAGCCACCATGTGGGTGCTGGGAATTGAACTCAGGACCTCTGGAAGAGCAGTCAGTGCTCTTAACCTCTGAGCCATCTCTCCAGCCCCTAGTAAAGCTCTAAACAGCCAATAGCAAGGCAGGAGACAGGATAGGCAGGGTTGGTAGGCAGAAAGAATATATAGAAGGAAAAATCTGGGGAATGGAAAAGGAGCAAGGAGCCAGAGGAGGAGGAGGACTCCAGGGGCCAGTCACTTAGCTACACAGCAAGCCACAGAGTAAGAAACACAGAAAGGTATACAGGAATAGAAAAGAAAAAGCCCAGAGGCAAACAAGGTAGAAGGGATAATTTAAGTTAAGAAAAACTGGCAAGAAACTAAGCCAAGCTAAGGCTGAGTATTCATAAGTAATAATAAGCCTCCGTGTGTGATTTATTTGGGAGCTGGATGGCAGGCCCCCACAAAGAATAAAATACCAACAACACACACCTTTGATCCTGGCACATGGGATCTCATGCCTTTGATCCCAGCACTCGGGAGGTGGAGACAGGATCTGACGCCCATTCAGTTTGAGGATTCTAGAGGTAAGAAATCTCTAGGTGGCGGCTGCTCCACTTTGCTGATCTTTCAGCTTTGCTGATCTTTCAGCTTTCACCCTAATATCTGACTCCAGGTTTTTATTGTTAAGACTAACCTGCCTCAGGCTTCATGGGTCATTAAAGACAGATACAAAACAACACGTGCACGAGAAGGGGAGGTGTGAACAGCAGAGTCAGTCTCACTGGAGCAATCACACCAGTTTCTGAGTAGTTTAACTCTGGTAGAGGCTTACAAAGAGAAAATGGGAAAGAAAAGCAGCCAACCAGTTTGCTGGGAAGAAGCCAAACCAGATTACAGAAAGCTGTATGGCTTCTGAAATGCACAAGGCTTTCTAAAACGTCTTTTCTACAGAAGCACAAAGGACTTGTCTGAGACTCTGGTAGGTCGGATTGTAGACAGACATTAACAGGTGCTACTGTGGAATGAAATCAGGTCACAAAAGGCCAATGAAAATCACTTACTTGAAGAAGAAAGGGACTTTTAAAAGAAAGTAGCTATGAAAATATGAATCTGCTAATGGTCAGCATACACATTTCTGCATAACTCACACAGAACTTCACCTACCTTATTATACATGGGCAATACACAGCAGAAAATGAGTATGTGTGACCTTCAATTGGGTGTTAATCATGTTTAAATAAAGGAACAAATTTGATTTCAGTAGCCATGTCAATTATGTTTCTGCCATCCTTTTTCTTGATCTTGGAATAATTGATGTTTAACATTGGGGAAGAGATCTCTTCATCCACAGAAATGTGCATGAAAGAACTTATCAAGCAATTAACCCAGGTAGGCATACGAGCACTCCCTGAAGCAGCAACATTATCAGCAAGAGATGTGATGAAACATAAACACCTTAACAAACTAGAGATGACAGGGCTTGTACTATAGAAATAAATGATGGAAGAATTGCCCTGAAGGAAAACTGATATTAAAAAAGGACCCACTGTGATGAGGTAATGATGATGTGGATGCCACGCTATTATGGGCAAGTGCTTATTATATATTTTTATTTGCTATTCACCTTTATGAAGGGCACTGGGCACCAATTATTGTTCCCAGTTCAAAAGGTTGCCTACAAATGCCTGATTCCAGGATGTTATTTCTAGAATGTCCTTTGAGCAAAGAGCAAGCTTATCTAATCACTTCAACTGCACCTCTGATGGAGTCTCCAACAGTGAGGGAGGTGCAGACTCATCTTACTTAGGACATCGTAAGTAAGTAATGCATATCAGACAATACACCGAAGCCAGCCTCTCTGCACAGAAATAGTCTTCCTTGTGTCAAGCTTCTCTCTACACAAACCTTGACATTTTCCTGGTGTTCAGAAGCCTGCTGCTGGCTTCCAAAAGCTCTGGCGCCATACCATGCTGTCACTGTGACAGCCCTCCAGTGAGCTATCAAAATCCCAGCTAGAACATTTTGACTACAGTAGTGCGCTTGCCATCAAAACACTAAATAGCAATATTTTATATTTGTCTCTATTAATATTAGTGATGCTGTGTGAACGCTAATACGGTCTTACACTAACATAGTCCAGTCATGGAGATGTCATCAGAATACCACATATTGGCACAGCACGTGGGCGAGGTATGGTTTGCTAAGAATGTCTAAATGCATGCTTCTCAAGTCACTGAGTCCCCTTTAACAAGGAAGTGGTATGAGGATGCTACTGTTTTTCCAGAATCTATTTCCAGAAGCAATGGCAAGGGATATGTAGCATATCACATTCATACTGGAAATATTTTGGAATAAGACAGATTTCAAAAGTGAGTCTAGATAAAGGGGTTAGAATTTGACTTAATTCACTTCTGGCTTGAGAAGCAAACAGTGAACCTAAGTTCTCAAATCTCTACAGCCCTATGAGGGTGAGACCCTGGACTGAAACCACAGCTGTGTCAGTGGCTGGACAGGAGATTCCTCTGGGCTTTTTGGAAACACTTTGGCTTTGGAAAGTGAGACCGACGGAGATGTAGTTGTCCTGGAAGTGGGAGCCTAAGTGTCTACAGCACTCCACTCAGGACACCTAGACCTGAGGTGGGCAGTGATAAGGGAGCAAAGGCTGGCTAGCTCTTAGCTTCTCCCCCAGACAACTGTCCTTCATTTTGCTATGAAAAGAAAGGATCAGATTGAGATTCTGATTAAATAAGTGTAAGAATGGATAAAAAGGCAAAGTGTTTGCAAACAAACTCCACAATGGCATTGAGACCAGCCTTTCTCCCACCTCACCACAAACTATCTAAGCAAGGCAACATTAATAGTCAGGACCCTTGAGGCAAGAATCAGACTATCTGTTCCTATTTTAGGAATATAGATGACCTTATGAGCAGATTTTTTAAATGGACATAAAGACAGTATAAAGACATACTGATCTTTTTAAGTGAATACAATGACTTGATACCAACGTATTTCTCCACATCCATTCTTTCAAGGTGTCTGCTGCTTGTCTTGCCTTGTAAGTTTTCCAGCAAAGACAGACTAACTGAAATGCTAAAAAGACTCTCTCTAGAGAATGCAATAACCTGACTGCATGTTAATTGGTTCTATTGTGAGAGCCAAAGTTATATCTTAAGTTTTAATTACTGTGCCTAGGTGATCCATAAAACAAAAATTCTTCCACTCTGCAAGCCTCTTGCCCAAGGACAGATAGTTCCTGAAATTCTGGAGTCTACTGTTTATGGGAGATAACAAGCCACATTTTCATTCCCCTAAACAAGCTTGTTTGATCCATCTGTGCTGGATGGGCTTGATCATATATGGGCAGAAGGTTCACAGGCAGGAAGTACCTCAGGATGTATGCTTGCCCCTGATTGGACCTGATGGGAATTATGGGTTTTCCTTCTTAAGCCCTTGTAAAACTTGATTCGGGGCCATTTTTCTGGGGAACCAGAGATGGACCTTTGCAGAGCCCATCAACCTGGCCAGTATTTGATTAAAACTTACTTCAAATTTGGCTTTAAATTGTGGTAGTGGTCTTATTCTCGACTGGTGGGATTAATTCTAGCAACTAGGGGAAGCCACATCCCTCTCCAAAGGCCGTTCTTGGTCAGATTCACCCCTTATTCACTAGCTGCAGCTTTACTGTCCAAGGGATCAGCTCCTGGAGCTTCTCTCTCTTCTCACTACTTACTATATGTGGCTGATCCCTTTATTCATTTTTTCTAAAAAAGAGAATGTGACCTAAGATCTGCTCCCAAGTGTCCATATATACATAGGATGGAGGGGAAGACATCACAGAACAGGATAGCATGGGTGAAAACGGCTATTTAGAATAAAGTCTGACTCAAGCCTCAGCTTCATCAGCACCACACTGACCTGCGGGCAGAGGTATGGGTGTAACCTCTCCTCAAGCCAGTTAGACCAATGGCAATCCGTCCTGCTGCTCACCTGGAAAAGGCGGCCCCCAACACAAAGGCAGCGTACTCCTTCACCAGGGGTTCTGTGCTGTTGAGCCCGTTAATCACCACCTGAAGACCACCGAAGGACAGCAGGTCCTGTGCGTTATCCATCTGCAACGAAGGCACTGCTTAGTACAGGCTAGCCATCAGGGGAGGAAGCCTCTTCTGAGAGTTCTTCTTCTGGTGACTGGCCAAAACCAAAGGTAAAAGGCAGCAGAGGCATTTCTGAGTAACTAGAAAGGGTGTATAAACAACCCAAGTTTTAAAGTAATCTTACACTGGAGAACTTCTCATTCATGTAGCACCATTTATGAGCACCTGCGTGGGAATCGGCGGAAATGGCACCTAGCTCTTGCTAATGCCAAACATGCCTCAGAACATTCTAACGCTGCAATGAGTCACAAAGCTTACTCCAAACACACAAGCTGTTAACACAAAGAATCTGGCATCATGGCACCACCTAAACAGTGCCGTACTTCCTGTGGCTGTACAAACACAATGGGACCAGTGGAGGCTAAAAAAAGAGTTGACTTTTAATTAGAAACCAGGGACTATAAGAGGGCAGGGTGTGTGGGTGGGTGGTGGGGTGGGGGTGTTCTACAAGAGTGCTGGGAGAGAAGTAACGATATTATCCTTTTTTTTTTGTAATGTTGACTGAATCTGAGGACATTTATTATAAAATCTGTACAAAAGTCAGTTTCCCAAAGGCTTTAACCCAGGTCTGCTTTACTAACTAGGGGCCTAAATGCCAGCAATGCAGACTATTTCTATCATCACATAGCTGATAAGCTGAGTGACTTCTAACAATGAACCCAAGTGATTATAAAAATGTCTCATTACAATGAAATCAATAATTACATAGATGTCTTAGAAATCCTAGTTTGAGATGTAACAGGCATGCTGACTTTGTGGCACTTAGATTATTATTTTAAATTGCTATTAAATAACTATTTAGCCAGGTGATGGTAGCACACACCCTTAATCCCAGCACTTGGGAGGTAGAGACAGGCAGATCTCTGTGAGTTTGAGGCCAGCCTGGTCTACAGAGCGAGTTCTAGGACAGCCAGGGCTACACAGAGAAACCCTGTCTCAAAAACAAAACAAACAAACAAAAAAACCCCACCAAATTAAAAAAAATTATTTTACTAGTTAACTTACTAAATCCTATATTTGTGTATATATATGTGAAAAGTCAGATTCTTACTGCCTCCAAAAGGTGACCTCATCTCCACATGACATCACTCTACAGCAAACCGGGAAGGCTCAGAAGCGAGAGCCCAGCAGTGATGTAATGAATGCCTACCTTTCCCACCTAGAACCCAGAATTGGTTCCTTTCTAACTCTGTCCTAGCTTCTGCCTCCAAACTAGAAAGCAGGTTCTGAGAGAAAAAGCAGGCACAAAGCTTAGCTTAGTCTGACTCTGCCCATGCTCTTGGGTGGGCCTGGCCTACTTTCAGTACTTGGATGAAGACAGTCATACATTGACAGAACTTCCACAAGAGCAGGGGTTTCCATGCACTGCTATAGTCCAGTGACTAGATGAGTGAGGAGTGTGGAACTAGTGTGCCATGATGAACCCTGGAATTGAGAAATAAAAATTTGAACTATTCTCCATAGAAAACCCTACTGTGAATTTAAAAAACCAATCTATAGCGTCTGTGCCAACAGGTGCATGGGTCCTATTATTGCAAACCCAAGGAAGCCTCCATCCAGGCTACAGTGCAGCATCAGGTCTGGCTGCCAAGGGTTGTCCAAAGCCTCACAACCTGTCCCTGTGCAGAAGGATGACTACAGTCTCAAGGCCCTGCTAATTAGGAAGGCTTTAGAATGAGGCACTTTGCTGATATAGACATGCCCCTCCTTTAAAAACTTATCAATTCACACCTATCTTTTGATCCTCCTTGGGCCGGGTTTCTGTTGAAAACCCCATCAGGCCACATGTGAGATAGCCACTTAGCCAAACCTAGCAGGAGAGCTGCCCTTCTGTTGACCCCAAACCAACACAGCCAGAGTTACTGCGGATCTGTTCTAGATTCTGCTTATCTACATGGCAACAATTCCAGGAGATACAAGTTGCTTTTACTTCTGCAAACACTTCAGCCTTTGAAGGTATCCTATCATTATTTGACTAGGAATGAGAAAGCAAAGGTTCCTTCCGGCCCAAAGCTGGTTCTTCCCAGAGCTGCAAAGAAGACGGCAAGTTTAGAGCCAGAACTTTTCTCAGGCTGCCTCCAGGATGGCCAAGACCAGTGGAGAGGCGTGGAGGGAGAGAGCATCAGGAAGGGATGGAGGGAACGAAGCCAACACTCGGAAAACTTTGGAGCACTACAAGATGATGAGAGACCAGAAATCTGAGAAAGAAAGGTGGGGTAAATAATGGAGGAGTCACAGGAGAAAAGGCAGGTACTCTGCCCAGGGCAGAAGGGGCAGGCAGAGGCCTTTCTCATAAATAATTCACAATCTGTTTTCTACACACAAGGTTTTGCTTTTCACATATCCTGTTTTAATAATTAAACTACGGCTGCAAGGAACCCTTTGGCAGATCCAGTTCAAGTCCTTGAAGTACATGGCTCTTTAAACCTCTATTCAGTAAATTTAGAGTGGGAATCGATGGAAGGGCCTGGCTAGAAAAGTTCTATTTGCCTCAGAGTTAGCATTACATCACCCAGTTCTCCATCACAACCAGAAACCAGGCTGAGCTATGTATTCTGGAATCTCC
Organism: Peromyscus eremicus; assembly: GCF_949786415.1. Lineage (NCBI taxonomy): Eukaryota > Metazoa > Chordata > Mammalia > Rodentia > Cricetidae > Peromyscus > Peromyscus eremicus. The sequence continues at coordinate 24,393,299 of NC_081435.1, forward strand.
CTGAGAAATCACAACTTACCAAGGTCATATGGTACCCTAGTAGACAAGCCCGAGTCAATGACTCAGAACACGGAGGGCATTTTTGCCAACAGAGTGGGTTTGGCCTTGACCAATGGAATGTTTCTGTGATGACCTCTGGCTGAGTCTGGTGATGTCCAAGGAACTGTGAGAGTGGAATGAGATGCCACCCTGGGGATGACATTGCCAGATGGGACCTGCAGGGAGAAGTTTTGTTGTTGTTGCTGGCTCATTGCTAGCTTAGCCTTTGTGTAACTCACTGCCTTCTAGGCATGGTAAGCCTTCTAGTGATTTTAGCCTTTCATGTGACCTAAAGCAAGACCCTCCAGAAAGCTGATACCTAAAGAGCTGCCCAAGGGTGTTAAAGATGAAAGAGTAATACAAGCTGTCAACATCAGTAACCCCTGGAAGCCTTGATTCTTTAAGTATCTCTAGTGGAAAACCAGGGAGGGGGTCCTTTTCACCCTAAAGAAAGGACTAGGAGGGGGAAGAGAACCCAGGTTCATTTTATCACCTCAGAAGAGGATCACAGTCTTGCTGTTTGGGGTCTGAGAAAGAGTGAGCAGGGGAAGAGGACGAAGTAACCCCTGCAGACAGCAGGGTGGGGTGAGGGGACAGGATGAGGAGGACACTGAGGCTCTATTCCGTAGGTAAAGATCTCATGCCTGAGATTATGACTGCACAGCCTTTTGGGCCTCTACTCCATTAGCTGTTTCCACCAAGGCTCCCTATCTCCAGTCAAATTCCCAACAACAGTTGGAGGTGTTTTTCACACCACCCTCTGTCCACTGCGCTCCAATCCCACTTTTCCATGGCCTAGGAGGGTCCATGGTCTCTTCCTTTTCTTTTTCTCTTTCTTTCTTTCTTTTCTTTCTCTCTCTCTCTCTCTCTCTCTCTCTCTCTCTCTCTCTCTCTCTTTCTTTCTCTTCCTTCCTTTTCTTAATTGTATAAAATAAATCTATTTTCTTTTTAAAATTTATTTATTCTATGTTCTTTTACATCATATATCTTGGTATCATTTATTTCCCTGTCTCTTCACATCTGCCTGCTGCCTCTGCACACTGCCAAATAAGACAAAATTTAAAAAAGGAAAAAAAAAAAAAGTAAAAAAGTAAGGGAAAAACTTTAAAATGTTGTCATGGAAGCTGCTGGTGACACGGTGAGTCATGTCATGAACCCCTCTGTCCATGTATCTTTAATGCAAGTGTTCATTGCAGAGTCATTGGTCTGGTTCAAGGCCTCTGGTTTCTACTACCCTCTGGATGATGGGCCTTGCTAGGACTCCTCCTGCATATCCTGCTGCTGTCCTGTGTTGTGAAGATCCTGCAGCTTTGGGTCTCAGGTCAGGTCCCTTCACATGCTCCAGCAGATCATATATAGGGTGGATGATGGAGTGGGCCAAGCCATATCCTTGGGTCTGGGCCTGGGCAGATGTAGGGTTGGTCCGCCAGATGTGAAATGGGGACAGCTCTCCCATGCTTACAACTTTGAGGCTGGATCACCCACACCTGAGCAAACAAGGTTGGCTCTACTGTACTACCCTGGCAAGATGCAAGGCCTGCTCTCCTGAGTGTTGCAGCTGGTGGGGGTCAGGGATAGTTCTCCTGTTCTTATGACCACAGGGTCAGCTCTACCACCTGCCGTAGATGTTGATGGGCTGTGTGTGTTGGGGGCGGGAGGTGGGCAGTTCTCCCATGCCCATGCCACCACAAGACAGATGGGTAACAGGGACAGTTCTCCCATGCTCACAACTTCGGGGCTGGCTCACCCACACCTGCACTAACAGGGTTGGCTCTGTTGTGCTGCCCTGGTGAGGTGCAGGGCCTGCTCTCCCAAGTGCTGCAGCTTGAGAGTCGGGGATGGGCCTCCCACATTTATGACCACAGGACCAGCTCTCCCACCTGCCACAGGTATTGATGGGCAGGGCTCTTCCTTTTAGCTCCAGTCAGAGTCAACTTGTATTCCTTGAATATACTTGTCATGTTCCCACCTCCTGTCTGAGATGCTTCTTAACACTACCAATTTCTATACTGTTCTTCCTTTTACTTTTTCATAGGTTATTCCCTTTCAAACAAATTATTTGGTAAATCTGCCTATCTGCCTCTGCTAGAAAGTAAGCTCCAATCTTGTTCATAAATCTATCTCAAGTGCCTGAAGAAATGAATGGTTTGCCTTAGCTCTTCTTTACCTCTATCTTTTGATCCTCATGTAAAAGGTACCAGTGTTCCATGAGATGTACACTGGTCAAAAATCTAAAATCTTAGGATGTAGGGTCAGACTGATCTTGTTACAAATCCTGTCTCTATCATTCATCAGCTTGATCTTCACTGTCCTCAGTTAAAGAGCGGGAGCAGTCAGTCAGGGTTTGCAATTCCCACTATTCAGGACCTTGAGGAGAGATGAATCCCTGGAGCCTTAAAATTTGAAACTATCCTGGATAACACAGAGAGACCCTACCTCAGAAACAAACAACAAACAACAATAAAAATGAGACTTACTTGAATCAGCAGACAGTGAAGACTGCTCAGTATTAGCTATTGCATGTCTGAAGGGTCACCATGGAGCTTCACACTCTTGGCTGAGTCTCAGGATTATGGGCACGATCCCCAAGAGTAAGAGGGTATCCCCAGCTTTCCCTCTCTGGCTCCCAGCATCTCTCCTCCCTGTCTGTGGTCCAGTCACCCCAGGCTTCCCAGGCCTTCCACCTTACCACGCTCATCTCTGCCCTAGAGTCTGGACACAGGTAACTTGCTCTGCTTTGAGAGCTCTAGTACATGGACTAGTAAACTTTTCTAAAGTTCCTAACAATAAGGAACTAACTTTCTCCAAATTCTTTTTTTTTTTTTTTTTTTTTTTTTTTTTGAGACAGGGTTTCTCTGTCTATAGCCCTGGCTGTTCTGTTTAGGAGCTCACTATGTAGACCAAGCTGGTCTTAAATTCAGAGATCTGCATGCCTCTGCCTTCTAACTGCTGAGATTAAAAGCATGTGCTATCATGGCCATCATCAAATTTTAAAAAATAAGTAAAACAATTTTACTAATTTTTGAGAATTTCATATGTGTATACAATATGATCCCCATTCTCCCCTTAACCATTCCCAGATTCACCCCTACCACCTCCCAATTCCAAGTCCTTAAAAAAAAAAAAAACAATAACCCAGTGAGTCCAGTTTCTGCTTCCCATGTATGATGGGTATGGGGCGTCCACTGGAGCACAGTTGAGCCACTAGGGACCACATCCACAAAGAAAATTTCCTCCCCGCCCTCAGCCATCAACTGTCAGTCGCTCCTCAGCCAGAGGTGGGGACTTGAGTCCCTCTCCTGCCATGCTGGACTGCTGACTGGCTCAGTTGTGTATAGGGCTTGTGCAGGCAACCACAGCTGCTGTGAATTCATGAGTGTGAGTACAGTCTTCTGTTAAGAGGACACTGTCTCACTCCAGCTCTCTCTGACCTCTGGCTCTCATGGTATTTTCATCCCCTCTTCCATAATGTTCCCAGAGTGTTCTGGGGAAGGTGAGTAGAACAGAGGTGATATGGATTAAGCAATAAATATTTTTGACTTTGCAAACATGGTCTCTGTCACAACTACTCAACTGTATCACCATAGCATGAAAATAATCATAAATACTGCAAGTGGGTGTAGCTATCACAATACAATGATATTCACAAATACAGACATTACACCAGATTTGGCCCCTGGGTAACAGCTGCCACCACCTTTTTAAGAGTTCCTCTTCTTCATCTAGCCAATTCCTATTCCTCTGAGAAGCCATCTTTATTGACTCTAACTAGTTAATTAGTTCTAAGTCCCCTATGGGACACTCCTACATCACTCTTTGAAGCCCTATTACAATCTTAAATTAGCTCATTATTTGTTAATTTGCTCAGTTGTTCATTATATCTGCTTCCCTTTCCAGACTATAAGTAACACAAGATTATGGTTATTTTGTCTTAATGTTTAAAAAAAAATAGGGGTAAAAGTTCAGCAGAAGGGCTGGAGAGATGGCTCAGAGGTTAAGAGCACTGACTGCTCTTCCAAAGGTCCTGAGTTCAATTCCCAGCAACCACATGGTGGCTCACTACCATCTGTAATGAGATCTGGTGCCCTCTTCTGGCCTGCAGGGATGTGTGCAGGCAGAACACTGTATACATAGTAAATAAATAAATTTAAAAAAAAAAAAAAAAAAAAGAATAAAAAAAAAAAAAAAAAAAAGTTCAGCAGAAAAGGTTTGTCCTCGCCTCCAAGAACACATCCAACTACCGTAGACATTGGCCTACACTGAAGTGTCTGTGCCATGAAGTAACACTGTTGACGCTGTTTCTCAATGTTTAGGGTAGGGTTTATGTTTGGCGTTATTAATTAAAAAGTCAGATTTATGGGCAAGGAAATACAATACCTGATGGACATAGTACTCAAGATCAAAGAGGGCAGCGACCTTCTCTTCTAGGCTAGAGCTGGAGCTGTTGAACTTGTTTATCAGCCGTACCATAATCTGCATGTCAGTCTCGAGAACAACATTCAGCTCATCAAATTCCTTCTTCAGCTCCTCAATGGGGCGGAAGAGCTGCTTTACCGTGGCCTGCCTTGCCTAAAGAGAACAGCAAAGACATGATTAATGGAAGGGGCTAGAGACATTTCCCTAAGCTCCACAGAGTCTGCTGTGGATGCCCATCCCTGCAAAACTGCTGTTCCAAGACTGGGGATCTAATCTGTTTCAAGAGAAGCACTGACACTTTCCAAGAGACTTAGACTTGGTTGGGGATTTAGCTCAGAGGTAGAGCGCTTGCCTAGCAAGCACAAGGCCCTGGGTTTGGTCCTCAGCTCCGAGGGGAAAAAAAAAGAGAGAGGGAGACTTAGAGAAGCCATCAGAATCTACCAGATAGGGCTCTGCTCCAAACACACACCTAGGACATCCCCAGGCATCTTATTCGAGTCTGGAAGAATCAGCTTGGTGCCGTCGCTGGGGGCAGGGGAAGCAAGGTGAGTTTACTTTCACCCTCGACCTCACAGGACGGCTGGAGTGAAGGCGAGAGGATTTACACCACCGTGCTCTGTCTTCCACAGTCACAACACCCTGGCCGAGCGCTGCCCAACCCAGTCACATTTTAGGGAAACCCGGATGTGGGAAACTGTGAGGAAGGGTTGTCAGAGCAAGAACAATTTGACAATGAAAATTAAATCACTGTCATTACCGTCAATCTAACCACAGGTGTACAATTTGTTCAACTGTTTGAAATGGCTAAATTACTGTATGTACTACACTCAAATCTCAAACAGTGTTCTCTCAATCCTCCCCACCCCACACACATACAAAGATTTTTAAAATGAAGTTACATTGGAGGTGAATAAAAGACTTTAATTGGGTATTTTATACATGTGGCACTCCACTTTCTCCCCAATTTTAGTGGATAGTGCTTTTTATAAAGAGTCTGGGAGGTTGCAGTGGTTTATGATCTATCTTCCAAGAAAAATTAAAAGGCATGGGTATTTATAAAAAGCAGGATGATGAGCACTTGTCAGCTCCAAATTACTCATCTATTACCTATGGTTTCTCTCCCCAGTGTAAGTATTCTATAGAAATACCAACCAAAGGTATGAATCAGCCTCTTAAAAAAGATGCTCCAGCAGAGTTATCACATTTATGAGGTACCATACTCCATCTTTGGGCTAAAACCCTGAGAAATGCTCTTGCAAACCTCAGGTAGAGATGCCTGGATGGTGAATAATGCCAGCGAAGAGGTCTGGGAAGGCTAAGGCACTTAGAGTCCTGGAACAGTACAAGCAACAGACAGGGGAGCATAACAAATAAGTGACCTCTCGGGTGGATCTGAGTTCGAGGCCAGCCTGGTCTACATAGTGAGTTCCAAGACAACCAGGGCTACAGAGAGAGACCTTGTCTCAAAACAAAACAAAATAAAACAAGTGACCTCTGCCTTACAAAGATGATAGTTCCTGGCTCTAAAGAAAGCCTGTTAAAGAAAAAAAAGGGCGGGGGGAGGTGGGAAGGAAGAAAAATTTAGTCTGAAATAATTATAAGCTCATGGGAAATATAAAAATAGAGAAAGAGTATCCTGTACTCTTTACTAGTGACATTTTATATAATGACAATCTAACATCAACAGCAAGAAAAGGACACAGGTACAATAGGTCTTATAAGTTTTATAACAGGTCTCATAACACAGTAGAAGAATTATATTGCACTACCTTTACATGTACACTTTTGCATGTATATTGCATGTATATATGTATCATCCTATACACTATACAGTTTTATTCAGGTTACAGACTTACGTAGCCATCAGTACAATCAAACTATAGAACTGCTCTACCCTACAGAGGAACCCACTGTAGGAGCTCTTTATAACTACATCTTGTGCTGCCACTGTGTCCCAGCCTGAAGCCTTGATAACCACTGATTTCTGTTCCCCAGCTCTGTAATTCTGACATTTGGGGAATGTTATATAAATGGAACTACACAGATTGGCATTTTTTTTCACTAAGCATAATGCCCTTGAGATCTACCCAAGATACCGCAAACATCAAGTGTTCGTTTCTTTTTATTGCTGAGTATTCCATCATATCTGTACAGTTTGCTTAATCATTTACCTGCTTAAGAACGTCCAAGCTGTTTCTAGGTTCTGGCTATTATAATACACCTGCTCAGCAGGAGAGATGGTTCAGTGGGTAAAGCACTTGCCACATAAGCCTGACAACCTGAATTTGATCCCTAAGATCAGGTGGAAGCAGAGAACCAACTCCTGAAGGTTATCTGCTGACCTCCATATGTACACTGTGGCATGGCACACCTCCTCTCTCTCTCTCTCTCTTTCTCTCTCTCTCTCTCTCCCTCCTTCCCTCCCTCCCTCCTTCCCTCTCTCTCTCTCACACACACACATCATATACACGATAGACAGACAGACAGATGGATAGACAGAAAGAAAGAAAGAATTGCTATGAACATATGAAGCCTACAGATTTTTTGCTTAAACATATATCTTATTTTTCTATGATAAATCCATAGAAGCACAATTGCTGCCTTATATGGTAAATATATTATGTTGCATTAAAAACTGGCAAACTGTTTTCCAGAGAGTATGCACCATTTTACATTCCCATAAGCTATGCATAAAATACTCTAGTTTAACCATATCTTCACCAGTATTTAGTACTATCATCATTTTTATGCCCTAATAACTATTTACTAGTATGTCTTTGTAGACTTAATTTGCATGTCTCTAATGGCTATGATGCTAAACAGGTTTTCATGGCTTTTCTACCATCTACACAGCCGCTTTGGTAAAATGTTTTATACTTTCCCACTTTCTAAGTAGGTTTGTTTTAAACTGTTGGAATTTTGAGGGTTGTTTATACATTCTAGATGAAAGTCCTATGTTGGGCTTGGTATATGGTAGGGCACTTGCATGGGTTTAGCACACCCAAGGCCCTAGGGTCAATGCCCACTACCATTAAATACATGGACTTCGTTAGATACAAACAGTCCCTCCTTTACATAAGCTTTCACATTTCAGCTACTACAGTATATTAACTGCAACTACCCTAAGGACTAATTTTTTAGGGTTGAGGATGTAGTTTAGTTGGTAGAGTGCTTGCCTAGCATGCATGAGGCCATGGGTTTGATCCCTAACACCACATAAATTAGATATGGTAGTGTACACCCACAATCCTAAGCATTCAGGAAGTGTAGCGGAGGGCCAAGGTTCAAAGCCATCCTCAGCTCCATTCTGAGTTTGAGGCCAACTGAGATACATGAGGCCCTGTCTGAAAAATAAACACTGGGATCAGAGAAAGGGCTCTGCAGGTAAGAGTGCACACTGGTGAAGTGGTGGAGCTTTTCACACCTCGCTCAGGAAGCAGAGCACGGGATCTTTGTGAGTTCAAGGCCAGCTTGGGCTACTCAGCAAGACACAGTCTCAAGAAGATTGCATATTGCCCTCCCAAAGAGGCTCACAAATACCTGTGACTCCAGTTCCCGGGGATCTGAGGCCTTGTTTTAGCCACCACAGGTCCCTGCACTCACACAGACAAACCCCCACACCTCCACACAGAGACAGACAGACACATAGACTCTCTTTCTCTCTCTCTTAATCAGTGGTTTTCAACCTTCCTAATGCTGCGACCCTTTAATACAGTTCCTCATGTTGTGGTGACCCCAAACCATAAAACTATTTTGTTGTTACTTCATAACTGCAATTTTGCTACTGCTATGAATTGTAATGTAAATATCTGATATGCATGGTATCTGATATGCAACCCCTGTGAAAGACCATTCCATGCCCAAAGGGGTCGTGACCCACAGGTTGAGAGCTGTTGCACTACATAAATATGTGTTTTAAATTTAAGAAGGGCTGAATATGTAGCTCATTGGTACCTATGAGGCCCTTGGTTTGATCTCTAGTACTGAAAAAGAAATAAATACATTCATAAAGTGACAGAAGGACAGCCTTCATGTCAGAGAAACTCTGAGAAGTTCCACAACACTGAGAGCTCGAGAGGTAAAATCCTAGAAGCTGATCCATGCTTAGAAAGGAGGTGACAATCCGCCAAGGCAGGAGAGACGCTTGCTGTATTTATGTCAGGTTCTATGATACAGAGCCAAGCAGCACAGAGACTGCGCTGCGCTTTGGGAAAGGCTTTTGTTTTTGTTTTTTTAAAACCAAGAAATGAAAACTTTCATTTTCAATGATTTTGGTATTTTAAATCACAGTGCTAAGGAAATATCGGTAGTACTACTTTTTCATTTCTGTATACACTTATACCTGACAGGAATTACTAGCATGTGTGAGGCCCTGTGGTTAATTCCCAGCACCACATAAACTGGTGGTAGCAGCTCATGCAGCTCTCAGGAGGCAGAAGCAGGAGATCAGAAGTTGAACTGGCTACATGAACTGTGACGACAGACTGACCTTACCCCACCCCCGCAAAAGAAAAGCTTGTAATGTTTCAAAAACCTGCTGGGATACTGACAGAAACTGCACTGAACTGACATATTTACTATGCTGAACCTTCCAGTTCATGTACACCGTATGTCTACCTATTGAAGTCTAAGTTACATCATTGTTCACCAACTCTTAACTTTCTGTATAGGTCCTATGTATGTCTTCTTGGCTTTATACCTAAATATTTTATTTTGGAGAGAAATGGCATTTGTGATTTTTTATGTCCATTTCCAGATATTCATAGCTAGTATACAGAAATACAACTGGATTGTGCTAGTTTTACACCCTGAGACTTAGCTGAATCCACTAGAAGGGTGTTTTGTTTGTTATGGGTTCTCTGGGATTTATACTTAGATGATCTCTGTCATCTGGAAAGGAGAGTTGGATTGATTCTGTTTTTCTTTTCCAGTTTAAAGGCCTTATATCTCCTCTCTTTGCCTTACCAACTTGGTTAGGACTGTTTTAAGTGAGTGATCTATTAGGCAGGGTTTTTAGAAGAACAGAACTTATAGAATGACTCTCTCTCTAGAGAGGGTAGGGGGGTTATCGGAATGGCTAATAGGCTGTGGTCATAGGCAACAGAAGGTCCAAGAATCCAGTAGTTGTTCAGTCCACAAGGCTGGATGTCTCAGCTGGTCTTCTGTATACACCAGAACCCTGAAGAAGTCGGCTGCAATGCTAGTGAAGAAATGGACTTGCTAGCAAGGGTGAGGAGCAAGCAGGCAAAGAGAGGGCCCGCTTTCTTCATTCATGTCCTTACACAGGCTTCCAGCAGAAGGCGTAATCCAGATTAAAGGTGGATCTTCCTATCTCAAAGATCTAGATTACAAATGGTCTTACCACTTCAAATAATTTAATTAAGAAAAAAAATTCCTCACAGGTGTGCCCAGGCATTTAGGTTTTAGTTAATTCCAGATATTGTCAAGTTGACAACCAGTAACAGCCATCACAAGTGGTGAGTGAATAGTCTTGCCTTGCTCCTGAGTCCACTGGCAAAGTAGTTAGCCTCTCACTGTCAAGTATATTAGACAAGTTTTTTTTTCATAGTTCTCTTTATCAAATGGAGGAGGGTTTCTATTCCTGGGGTTTTTAAGTTTTCATCATAAACTGGTATTGAATTTCTGTCACAAGTTCTTAATATCTCAACGGATATAGGATGAGGTAATTTTTCTTCTTTAGCTGTTGACTGGTGGTTACAGGGATTGGGTTTTATGTCCTGGTTTGCTTGTTTCTGATTTTTTTGAGACAGAATCTTGTTATACAGGCCAAGTTGGCCTCCAATTCACAACTGTCTGTACTGGGACTGCAGGTGTGCACCACCACACCCAGTGTGACTAGTTCAGTTACACAGAATAAAAAATAAGTTGAGGTACTGTTTCTCTATGCAGCCCTGGCTGGAACTCTATGTAGACCAGGCTGGCCTCGAACTCACAGAGACCTCACAGTGCTAGGATTAAAGGTATGCGTACTACGTCCAGCTAGAATCAATTTTTCATCTGTTATAAACCCCCTTCAGTTGTGGTGTCTTATTCTTTTTGTAAATTGCTGAACTTGATTTGTCTCTATCTTATTAAGGATTTTTGCATCTATATTCATGAGGAGTGTTATTCTGAAGAGGTTTTTTTTTTTTTAATACTTTATCTGCATTAGGTAGAAGTATAACAGCAGCCTCAAAATAAGCTAGCAAGTATCACTTCTGCTTCCATTTTTGGAAAGACTGTGCATAGTTGATGGTAATTACTTTTCAATGCTTGGTAGATATTGGCAGTCACACTATTTGATCCTCAAGAATTCTTTCTTGGACCATTCTCACTACAAATCAAATCTCCTTAAAGGATATGGACTCTGCAAATGGTTTCCTATGGGAAAGTAGAGGCAGCACATACTTGATTTCTTGCAGTGCTGGGGACTGAATTGAGAGCTGTGAGTGTGCGAAGCTTCATCCCCAACACTTGGTTTTCTGAAATGGGGGTCTCTCCATGTAGTTCAAGGCTGGTCTTCCACCTGCACTCTCCTGCCTCTGCCTCTCAGACACTGGGCTTACAGGGGTACCACACCTAACCAGGTGTATTTTCACTTGGGCTCAGTTCAACATGACTTTTGACCTCCCTTGAGACTCTCTCTTTAACATAGACATCTGAAGATATTCTTGCCATTATGGGTTTATACTTTGACCCCTGGATGAGCAGAGAGAATACTCTGTAAATTCAATTCTCATAATTTTGTTGAGATTTGTTTTATAACTCAAGGTGCAATCTAACTTGGTGACTGTTCCTGGATACTCGAAAAGAATGTATCTATACTGCCAGTGTTGGGGAGGACGCGCTACAAATAGCACATTGTTCTGGCTGTTAGTCAGCTTTTTCATGTCCTTTCTGGTTTGCTTTTTTAGAAATTCCGAGAAAGGGATGATGAAGTTCCTAAATGTAACTGTAGATTTTTCTGTTCATTCCTTTTAATTCTGTCAGGTTTTGCCTCAAGCATTTTGACATAAAAATGAAAAATACTAAGATTATCATGTGTTTTAGTGGACTTCCCTTTTATCATTATGCAGCATCCCTCTTTATCACTGGTCATCCTTTGCTTTGAAGTCAGTATCACCTGATGTTAATACAGCTATTGTCTTTTTGAAAAAAGTAATGCTTGTGTGATATACTTTCCATTTTTTCATTTTTGACCTACATCCTTTATTCTATTTGAGTGGGTTTCCTGTAGGAAGCATATGCTTGGGTTGTTTTAGTTGGTATAGACTATTCACATCTCATGTAATTAACTATCAGATTTCAAGTCTGCCATTTCGAGTTATTCTGTGGGTGTCCACTAGAGGTGGTGGTGGTTTGTTTGGGGTTTTGGTTGAGACTGTCTCTGTAGTCCAGACTGGCTTCCTGCCTCTACCCTCTCCAGCGCCGGTCTTTGTGCTTTAACTTTGTTTACCTTTCTTGTCTTCCTGTGACAGGCAACATACATTTTATAGAATCCACTTTGGTTTCTCTGTGGTGTTTTTGTGTGGATACTGATTTCTCTAAGTACTGCAATATACCTAAGTAACTGACTTGCTACTGGCATCAGGATCTTCATCTCTGAGTGAAGTACAGAAACTTGGTTTCCAATTACGTCACTTCCTTCTGTAACTGTCTTAAAATATTCCCAATGGGCATCAGGAACAGATCAAATGATATCGACAATGCTTGCTCTGAGTATCAATTTTACTATTCAAAAAGAGAGAGATCATATCTTTCCCTTGTTTGTGTTTGCTGATCTTTCTCCCTTCCTGATGTTCCCAGTTTCCTCCTGTGATTCCTTCCACCTGTAGAAAACTTTGTCATTCTTTTGGGGTAGATGTACTGGCAACAGATCCCATCATGTTCCTTTGCTCAGAATGTCCTGACTTTCCTCTCACTTCTGAAGGACATAGTATGGGCTACAGAATTTAAAAGAACGGTTCATTCTTTTTGTACCTCTGAAAAATGTAACACATACTTATAGTCCCTAAGCTTTCGATGAAAACTCACATACTTACAGTCCCTAAGCTTTCGATGAAAACTCACATACTTACAGTCCCTAGCTTTCGATGAAAACTCATTGTCCCTCAGTCAAGTTCCCTCATATGTGCAGTTCCTCTGTTGCTGCCTTGAGGGTTTTTCCTTCTTAGTTTTCAGCAGTTTTACTGTGCTGTCTGGGTGCCGGCTTCCTCAGTTTACCTCAAGGAGTCCACTTGGCTCCATGAACCTGTGGTTTTATGTCTCTCAATACATTTGAGAACTGGTTAGAATTTGTTACTCATGGTTTCTTCGGCTTGTTTCCCAGTCCCACACTCTTTCTCCTCTCTGCTCGGAAGGCCAATGACACAAACGTTAGAGCTTTTGTTGTCCCACAGGAACAGAACACTCTCTTCATTTCCCCCAATCTACCTGTAATCTAATCACTTTATAATTTTATTATCTCTTTCTATTCACTGACTATTTTCCCTGACACCTTTAATCTGTTATTGATTAATCCAGTGAACTTTTAATTTTATTTATTGTATTTTTCTGTTCAATTCATCACTTTTCAGTTACTCATTGTAACTATGGCACAAAGGTATTAAATAGAAAATTCCAAACAATTCCTTCTTTAAAAAATATTTTAGCCAGGTGGTTGTGATGGTGCAGGTCTTTAAACCCAGCACTCAGGAGGCAGAGGCAGGTGATTTCTGAGTTTGAGGCCAGTCTGGTCTACAGAGTGAGTTCCAGGACAGCCTGGACTACACAGAAAAACCCTGTCTCGAAAAACAAAACAAATAAGCAAATAAAATATTTTAATTATGTATGTTGTGGGAGATATATACTTACTCTCTCTCTCTCTCTCTCTCTCTCTCTCTCACTTCTTTGCTGACGCTCTGAGCTTTGATTCATTTCAAGAGTGTTAATAATTACTTGTTAGGCAATTTAAAAAACTGCTTTAAAAGCTGCTTTAAAAATTGTTACTAGATTTCTACTTTTGAGTTATTTCAGTGTTAATGGCATCTTAGTCTGCTCAGGTTACTATAACAAAATACCATAGATTGAGTAATTTAATAAACTTTTTCCCTCACAATTCTAGAGGCTGAGAAATATAAGCTCAACTTGTTGGCCAATTCAGTTCCCAGTTGAAGGACCCTTCCTAGGGTGCAGCTAACACAAGAGAAAAGAGGGCTGATCTCTTCTTATGAGAGCTGCACCCCACACTCATGGCCTACGCTTAATTATCTCCAAAGCTGTAGCTCCAACTGAGAGGATATTGGTGGTTAGAACTTAAACGAGTGCCTTTGGGGGGGGACATAAACATTCAATTCATAATACTACCAGTGTACTGTCTCAATTCTAAATTGTGGTTTTTCCAGGTTCTTGATTAGATGAATGATTTTCAAGTATATGCTGGATATCTGAGGTATGAGGTTATGGAACAGTCTACTTAATCTTCTTTATTAGTAGGCAGTCAGTCACCTGCTAGTTTTTGTGTGTGCTGGTTCTAGCATCCTTACCTGGGCTATGACTCACATGACAGTAGTTTTCGATGCTAGTCTGGCCTGTTTCCTTTGGGCAGACTTCCCCACTGTAGTCTAATGCTCAACCTTTCGCTGTGTAGAGGCTGCTGGTCAGTGTTTTCTGGAGATAAATGAAAGGTTATGTCTAGGGCTCATATGTATGTTTTAACTTTTCAGATTTACTCCTTCCAGACCAATCCTACCCTTCGGCCTAGGGTGGCGGGAGGGGAGGGCAAAGAGCATTCGGCTGCGCTCACTGGATGCAGGGTCTTGCACATGGAAGAGTAGTCCCCCTATTGGCCTCTACTGACACCACCCTTGTAGGGCAACTGGACGCTCCTTTTCAGAAAGGAACAGTTCCTGCTGTTTGCTCAGTTTCCCCACTGACCCTACCCCAGAGGGCTGTGTGTGTGTGTGTGTGTGTGTGTGTGTGTGTGTGTGTGAAATCAGGCTCCATGATTGATCTCTGCTGGTACACCAAGAAAGGATGCAGAGAGCAGCTACCAGGTAGAGGATAGAAACTGCTACACTCTCATAGACACCACACAGATGAAACACATTAATATTACCAACTGCCATTGCGATCGGTGCAAGTTCAGTCTCCCCGGTTAATGTCTGCTGACTCTGGTACAGGAATCAGAATACATAATTTTATAATTCTAGACTCTCTTACTTATCTTCTACTGGTTATGAATTTATATTATGGGGTGGCAGTCAGGGTCCCGTGGTTATAAAAAAAAGTTTGTTTTTTTTTTTATAGACTACTTACTCCTTTTCTAGCCAGAAAGTTTCTTTTAGTGTTTTAAACCTGCGACCTAAGCTAAGCTTAGCAGCACATGCCAGTACTTGGCAGGCTAAGGCAAGTGTATCACATATTTGAGTCCAGCCTGGGACACAATGCACTCCAGGTCACCCTAGGCTATGTACTGAGAATCTGTCTTAGAAAAAAATATCTTTTAAATTATCTAAAACCTGTTGGCATTTCAGCCTGAGATTCTCCAGTCCAGGGTGGAATATGTGGTGCTAAAAGAAGACCCGGAAAGATGCTGACATGCCACTCCTAAAGCTCCAAGGTCCCTGTGCAATATGCCACTTTCTTACCACTTTTTAGAAATCTCCATATTGCATCTATGCTTACATCCAGGGGTTATCTTGAGTGGGGCAGTAGAGAACTCGAGCCAGTCATAGAGTTAAAAACTTGAAGTCACACCATTTTCTAGTCACACTTAAACGTTTTTACATTTATTTATTTAATGTGTGTATATATGTGTATGGTGATATTTTACTTGTGCTGAAATGTGATTTTATTTGTATGTTAATAAATAAAGTTGCTGGGGATCAGAGCTAAGAGCAAGCCATTAAGCAGAAGTCTGGCGGTGGTGGCACACGCCCTTAATCTGATCACATGGCAGGCAGAGTCTCTGTGTGTTCAAGGACACAGCCACGCAGTGACCCTAACCTTTAATCCCAGTATGAACCATAGAGACCTGGAGATCTGTAGAGACAGGTGGTGATGAGGAAATCATGTGGTTGCGTTTAGAGCCAATGAGAAGGCAGAACAGAAAGGCAATAAAAAGAGAGGTCACGCCACGCCTTTAATCCCAGCACTTGGGAGGCAGAGACAGGCGGATCTCTGTGAGTTCGAGGCCAGCCTGGGCTACCAAGTGAGTTCCAGGAAAGGCGCAAAGCTGCACAGAGAAACTCTGTCTCGAAAAACCAAAAAAAAAAAAAAAAAAAAGACAGGTCACACAGGAGAGGTCTCTCTCTCAGGGGAAGAGAAGGCAGCGGCTGGTAAGCTAAAGGCTATTCGCTAATGCTCTGATCTCTTAGGCTTTAACTCTGTATTTGGCTCTGCGTTTCTTATTTACTAAGACCGTTTAGAATTTCATCTACATATGTGTGTGTACATACATGTATGTCATGGCATATGTATATGTGCATGCATGTGTGTGGATCAGAAGATAAACTTGCAGGATTGAACTCAGGTCATGAGGATTAATAGCAAGTACCTTTATATACTGTGGCATCTTGCCATCCCCGAGACAACTTTGAGGAGCAAGAAAATTCATCTAAATGTATTAAAGCAGCTATCAATTCAAGAGAACGGATACCCTTTCTCCTGCAGATTTCATGTCAAATCTGAGAAACACAATTGAGAGATATACCAATATCTGACAGGATTGTTTTTTATAGACAGAGCAAGAGTGTCACCCTGTTTCAACATAAAACAGACTTAAAAACTAATTAGCTAACAGTATGAATGGCTCTGTAGCCAGGAACAGGAGACCTGTAAAACACAAAACAAAAACAACAAACCCAAACTATTTCAAGCCAATCTGCTTGTTCCAGAGCCACTGCTGACAGCACACGGTCAATGAACTGAGTCAGTCTAGACCAGCTCCACACGAAAGCAGAGGACCCAGTTCCAGTACCTCTGTGCAAAGCTAACAACTTGACTCGACTTCAGCCTCCTGAGTGCTGAGATTCTAAAAAGGGGGAGGGGGGGTTTCCGCCCAGCAGCTACTAAAGTCTTGCTTTTAAGCTGCTCTGTGGATCCCTTTGCAGATGGGAATGGATTCTTTAAACAATGGAAAACTTACGATCTTTGCCCTTACATTTTTCAAATTTTTCAACAATTACTCATAGTTTTCCACACTAATTAAACTCTGAAAAGAAAATGTCACTGTCTGAGAAGGAAATTTCAATTGCACTTACCCAGGAAAGCCGAGAGAAGTAAGGTTAAGTGGGTTTTCATCCACAGAAGAATTGGACCCACGTGATACCCAGAGGGAAGGTGACAAGTGAGGTCTAAAGCCCTGGCCACAGGGACACCAATCTGGAACCCAGGCTCCCAGACACAGGCATTCTCCCGGCCTCTCCTTTACTGGGTGGCACCTTCGCTTCTCTTCACCTCTCTCTGGCCAACCAACGCAGCAGGAAGGCAGAATCCCGTGCATCGCTTTCTCTCACATGCTAAAGTGGTCATCCTTCCTCTTCCTTATTTTTTTAGATTTATATTTATATGTGTGTATGAGTGTCTCACCTGCATGTACATATGTGTACCATGTGTGTGCCTGGTGCCCACAGAGGTCAGAAGAGGGCACTGGATCCCTGGGACTGTAGTTACAAAAGGTTGTGAGCCACCATATGGATGTTGGGGATCAAACCAGGGTCCTACACCAAGAGTAACAAATGTTCTTCTCCACTGGGCCAAGTCTCCAGGGGGCTCCTTCCTTCTAACACACACTCTCTAGGATGGACATGTGATGTTGGTAAGCTAACTAAAGACATGAAGGCTTTGGGGGTTTGTATTGGTTTGGCTTGGTTATCTGAGACAGAGTCTCTATACAGCCCAAGCTGGCCTGCAAACTTCCTATGTAGTCCTGGTAAGCCTAGAACTCAAATGCTCCTCCTGCTTCAGCCTCCAGAGTGCTGGGTTTACAGCACTGGAGTTACAGGAGTGTGTCACTGTGCTTGGCATCTCATCTCATTTATAAATCTCTCCATTTTGACTGTTTTGGCCCTACGAATCTACAAGTGTTTTCAAATACATGAAGTCCTTGCTGACTTTTACTGTTGTGTTCTACAGATTAGCATACTGGTGTTTTGACATCTGATAAAATGCATTCTGGGTTAGTTTATCATCAGTTTTGTTAGATGGTCTTTGAAAGGAAAACAGTTGGATGCTTCACTGGGTTCTGAGGACAAATGTTGGGTAATACACAGAAAGACTCAAACGTCATAATCTTTTGCCTTGGCCTCCCTGAGATTACAAGTGTGTGCTTCAGTGTATCATAAGTAGGTCGGCACTGGCTCCACTCCGAAGGTTCATTAGTCTCAGAAACACTTCTAAAGAACCTGAAGGATTCCTGGGACTCACGTGGTAGAAAGAGAGAACCAATCCTCATAAGTGGTTCTCTACCTGTGTACATAGCTCGCACCTCCCCAAACATCCAAAGTAAATACATAAATATAATTGAAAACATTTATAAATCTAAAGGACTTAAGCCATTCTGAACTAACATACAAACTGTCCAGAACCTAATGCTGCCCTTTTAAGACTCTCCCAGTGTTCAAGAGAAAGCGCCAAGAGGCAGTCAATGGCAAACAGGGTCTGTGAAGAAGAAAAAGAGATCTACAAAGCAGCTGTTAAGGAAAGTTCTTTCAGGGCCACCAGGTCCCAATGGGAATACACAGAAATGTGCTGTGATATTCCCTGGAGAGCATGTGAACTCATGGTCCACACCAAAGTATTATTTCTTCTTGGCGTAGCTGTATCAGTGAGCTCTCCCAGAAATCAGGGGCACGAATTCTTCTGCTTTTCCTTCTTATACCTTAGCCTGTGTGGAGATTTAGGGCTAGTTGTTAGTAGTCATGTGGGTGCTAGAAACCGAACCCAGGCCATCTGCAGAGGCAGACAGTGCTCTTAACCACAGAGCCATCTCTCCAGCCCTATTAAAACAAAACAAGACCCAAATTTGTGTCTAACCTCATTGTTCAGTGAGGGTTCTGGGTTATAATCACTTCTGTTTTATTCTACAATTGCTCCAAACATGCAGAACATTGGATCCTAGCCTAAAAAAGAAATGCTCTGAGCAGTATTTTATTTATTTATTTATTTATTTGTTTATTTATTTATTTGTTTATTTATTTATAAGATTTATTTATTTATTATGTATACAGTGTTCTGTCTGCATGTATGCCTTCAGGCCAGAAAAGGGCACCAGATCTCATTACAGATGGTTGTGAGCCACCATGTGGGTGCTGGGAATTGAACTCAGGACCTCTGGAAGAACAGCCAGTGCTCTTAACCGCTGAGCCATCTCTCCATCCCTGAGCAGTATTTTAAAAATATAAAGATATATTTAAAAGTATATAAAGATGGTGGGCAGTGGTGGTGCACGCCTTTAATTCCAGTGCTCAGGAGGCAGAGGCAGGCAAATTTCTGAGTTCTAGGGCAGCCTGGTCTATACAGCAAGTTCCAGGGCAGCCAGGGCTACACAGAAAAACCAAAAACCAAAACAAAACAACAACAAAAAAAGTACATAAAGGCTTTTTTTAATTTGTCATAAATCCCTTTTCAAATTATTTTACATTACTCTAGGCCTACTACAAAAGCTTCCAGGAAATCAGTCTCTCCTGGCAAAAACTAACAAGAAAGACCATCATATACCTGCTCATCCTTTGACTTCTCCGTCTCCACTCCCTCCTTGAATTTGGCCAGTGCACTCTTGAGGTCCTGAGATGTGTAGGTGTTGGTGTTGATGTCCAGCCTGTCCACACAGAAGCCGAGAGTCAGAAGAGACGCACTTCTCCAAGACGGACAGTGCTGACTGGTGATTGGCTCCCAGTGTAAGCTTGGCCAGCCCAGCTCTAACTCTTAGTACACTGTCCTACCTCTGCCGTGGGGCAGCCAGAGCCCAACAGGATAACTGTACTTGAAGCCAAAATGGGGTTATTTCACAAGACAGAAGGAACGGAGGCCTACACTGGACTACTACTGGCTTGTAACTAGCTGCTCGGGGCGGAAGCCAGTCTGTGCTGCTGCCTTCTGAACCTGGGTCCTAGCAGAGTCTCCGGGGGCAATGGATTCAGACACAGGAGTAACAGGCACCCCATCTACAATCCTCTGGGAAGCAGAGCAGGGACCCGAGACCTCCAAAATATCCCAGACTTGATTTGACAAGCCAACTTGTCTTGGATAATGAAATGGGTAGATTCACACATTAAAGCCAATGTTTGAGCACAGAGGGGGCATATCTCAGTTCAACAGGGGAACAGAGACCCAGGAGGAGAATCACCAGCCACCTTCTCCAATCATCTCCAAGAAGATGGAGTAAAGGAACCAATCTGGCAGTGATCTCAAGGACCAATGGAGACGACAGCGGTTTCCTGCCAAAACCCCCAGGGCTGACTGGCTTCAGCCAGCCATCCTGACTGGAGAGAGAGCCTCTTCGGTGGGAACAAAGTGAGGTCCCATCCTGAGCTCTCAGCTCAGTCAGTGAACAAAGGCCAGATCAAGTGAGCTGACCTTTTGCAAGACTGTCCAGCTGTGGTTAGATTAAAGACACAGCAGGACACTTTACTGGTTGAGAAGGGGAGTACACAGACATCAGTTCTTAACACATGTACCCAAACTCTGAAGAGTCACACATTGTGTTCATGTACCCAAACTCTGAAAAGCCACATGTTATTTCTCTTTGAACTTAGTCCAGTGATGTTCCAGCCTCAAACTTGACAAGTTTTCCCTAAGACCTCACATAACAATCAAATGCTCACGATCCTCAATTCCATTGACTTACAATTGTATGTCACACACAGTACATACTCAAAATTTCCACCATTCACAGCACATTATCACAACTGTTAGGAAAATGGACTGCCATGACAGTTCTGATGGGGCAAGGACAGAGGAGTAGATTTTTGGGAAATGGTTTTACTAGAAACACGAGACCAGATCTAACTGAAAATATTCCAGACACAAATGCACAACTGAGATTCTGAACTGCGGTTTAATGTGCTTTGTGTTGTAGGACAGAAAACTAGCCCCTCTATGGAATGTTATGGTGATCTCACCAAACAATCACAGTCTCTCCTGATTCAGTATCCTGCTATTTTCTGGTTTACCAAAAAAATAAATGAACAGTGAATGGTTTAACCTCTTAAAAAAAGCATTTACACTTTAAAAATGGGATGGGATAGGATCCCCCCCTTCTAAAAATGTTTCTAGAGCTACTAAAAAACTCCTATTTACAAAACAGTTGATAAAAACACTCCTCCGGATTATACAAGAGGGGAGGTGGGGCCCGCTGACGGACAGGATGCACGGCGGGTCACACTCGGCTTCTTTCTCTTCTACTTGTGAAGCTGGCCTCCAGTTTTCCTCCTCTCCGTTTCCTGCAGGTAGATCTGCGGTTTGCTAGTCACCGCTGCAGACGGTCTGCCCTTTGCTCCCTCTTCCCTTTCGTTTGCACTGTTCTGTCTGATGATTTACCCTTCCCCTCAGCTTTTTCCACTTGCAGCCACCTCAGCAGGGGTGGGCTTGGCCAACGGCCTCATGGACGGAGTTGGGCTCCACCTTTGCCTCTCAGTCCATGCTGCTAACCTTCATCTTGGGCATCGTGGCAGCACAGGGTAGGAGGCATGTGCAATGCTGAACCTGCCACAGAATGCATGGCCTAGCTGCCTAGCTGCCAGCCATACAGAACTACTGGGGCAGTGAGAGAACAGGACATTTCAAAGGAAGGGGAATGGCTACTGTCCTGCTCTATTCCAGATTCCAACAGATCTCACTCAACCTTTATTAGAAGGACGTGTGTTCAGGACTCTCCTCATTCAGCTTTGATTCATCATAGAGTCCTTAGGGCTCTGAGGAAAATACTTGTTTTCTCTAAACCCCAGTCCCCAACTGAGTGGTACTATAGCTAACCACTCCCATTTCTTGAGCACTAACTCATGTCAGCAGGGGCTACTCCTTTAAAGGGCATTTCATTCAAATGATTAGCACTGTCTCAAAGTAGGAGAGATACAAGGTTCTCTCCCTCCATTGCCAAGCACATGAGAATACCACTGCTCTGTCTCCATCCTTGGGAGCTAAGGATTCAGGAGCTGCAGGAGGAACAGACACTCCTCCTCCTCCTTGACTTGGCAAGACTAATCCCATTTTTGCCTTGCATCTAATTCCTGACTAGCACATGAGAGACACAGGCCAACCTGGTCTATCTAGCAAGTTCCAGGCCAGCCACAACAAAACAAAAGACAGGGTGCCTCACTCTGTAGCTTTGGCTAGCCTGGAACGTTGCAATTAGACAAGGCTGGCCTCAAAGCCAGCCTGGAGCTGCCCTGTCTCCGCCTCCTGAGTGCTGTTTTGTTTTCATTATTTTTCTTCCTGTTTACATTGCCATTGCTCTAACGCAGATTCTGTCCTTACCACGCTGCTAACACTGTTCTGTTTCTGTTGTCTGTCTTTTTGGGGGGCAGGGTCTCAGACTTCTCAAGCTGGGCTCAAACATGCTGGGAAGCTCTGAGTATGATCTCGAACTTCTAATCCTCCTGCTTTTATATTGAACTAGAGACAGCCCCACAACTTCATGCATACGAGACAAGCCTTCCACCAACTGAGTACATCCCCAGCCCCTTACCCGCTGTCTAACACTGTTCATCCACTTACCTATGACTGATAGTTAAACCCAATGGATTCCCCACTTACTTCACGTTCCTCTACCAATCAGCAGCATCTGACAGCTTCTAACTCTCCTGGTTGTTACTATGCTAGCCTGGTCCATCATTCCCCCTCCTCCTCTTTACAATGCCTCCTCTCCTACCTAAAACCCTATATGCTGCAATGCCTCACAGTTCCGTCCTGAACAACCTTCTGTTTTTATCTCTAGGGTGAGGGAGAGGTGGCCATGGCTTGTTCCTTTGTTTCTCTGATCTTTCAGCATTTACCCTGATATATGGCTCTGCGTTTTTATTAAGACAAATTAGGATTCGTGCTACACTAGAGTGAGACATTAAAATATTTATCTGACAGTGATGCCCACACTAATATCTTTAGTTCAAACCCCTCCCCTCAAACAGCAGGATCTTATACAACTACCTGCTAGGATTAATCTTGATTTTCATGATTAATTTTCAACTTTATTTCATCAGGTTGGGTGGGCCCAGAAGGGGAGAGTGCTGAGGGGAACTGCTAGGGGGAGGCATTTCAGGGTCAGGCAGAAGTCTGGCACGGGGGAATCTCCCAGGAGTCTATGAGGAGGACCCCAGCTTTGACTTCTAGCAATATTAGGTAAGTAGCCTGGACTGGCCGTCTCCTATGACCAAATTGATGCCTGGCCCAATTGTCAGCAGACAGGCATCATCCAGCAACTGATGGCGGCAGATGCAGAGACCCACAGCCAAACATTAAGTGGAGTTCTGGAACTCTGAAGAGGAGGAGAAAGGATTGTACGAGCCAGAGGGGTCGAGGACACCAAGAGAAGGCTCACAATCAACTAACCTGGGCTCATGGAGCTCTCAGAGACTGAATCAACAACCAGGGAGTCTTCATGAGACTGACCTAGGCATTCTGCATATATGTTACAGTTGTGTAGCGTGGTCCTCTTGTGGGACTCCTAACAGTGGGAACAGGGGTTGTCTCTGACTTTTGGAACTCTACTTCTCATACTGGGTTGTCTTGCCCATGGGGAGGTGCTTAGTCTTACTACAACTTGATAGGCCATGTTTTGTTGATACTCATGGGAGACCTGTTCTTTCCTGGATGGAGACAGAAGAGGAGGGGATTGGAGGGTGGGAGGCAGGGAACAGGGGGCAGGGACAGGGAAGGGAAGATGGGGAAGGGGCGACAGCCGGGATGTAAAATAAATAAATGAATTTAAAAAAAAAAAAAAAAGAAATACCCAGGGGATTTTGCATACCTGTGAGTGTATCTGTGGACTCTGCTAGTGGCGGTTAGCTACTGAGGCCCTGTCCTAACCAAGGGCCTAACTTCTTGATGGATTTATAAACAATGGCACTTGGGGAGGTGACAGAGGTAGATCCCTGTGAGGGAGGCATGTCCTGAGCTATCTCTTCCTGTACCTGCCCTGCTCTCCACCATGTGAATCACTCTGCTCTGCCATGTCCTCCCTACCACAACGGTGTGACACTTCGAAACTTCAAGTCCAAATAAGTAATTCCTTAAGTTACTTCTTTCAGTGTGTGCTCACAGTAAGGGGGAGACTGGCTACTGTATTACCTCATGCGTCTTTGGTCTCAGAGGTCTTTTGTTCAAAAACACAACAATAAACACCCACCTACATTAATTTACTTGGGTACAGGTGTGGTTCCACAGCGTGTATGCGGGAGTTAGAAGTCACAACAATAAACACCCACCTACATTAATTTACTTGGGTACAGGTGTGGTTCCACAGCGGGTACGCGGGAGTTAGAGGACAACTTGCCGGTTCTGGTCTCTCCTCCCGCCATGGTCCCGGGGATAAAACTCAGGTTATCAGGTTTGACAGCAAGTGCCTTTACCCTCTGAGCCAGCCAGCTAGCCCATCCATGTGAATCTCAGATGTTTAACACATACTTCACACTTACTTAATAAAAAATATCACTCATGATACTCGTCTCTAAAAATCTGGCCCAACTGCAACTTTTCTATTTCAAAAAATAGCACTTCTAAGCACTCAATGGCTCAAACCCCCCAAACGAGGCCTTATTCCAAACCTTCTCTCCTCTTCACCCTCTACATCTGAGTCACCAGCAAGTCCTTTTAGCTACACTTCCAAACTAACTCTAAATTCACCCACTCTATATCATGATGCCCTGGACTTAGTCACCACTGGGTCTGGTCCCACGAAAATGGTGACCTGGTGGCTTCTGCTTCTTTCTCTGGTTTCAATCTCTTATCCAGACACAACGATTATTCTGGTAAGCTACACTAAGCCACTCTCTTGCCTAAAATGCTCTAGTTCCTTCTGCTATACTTAGAGGTGAATGGAGAGCATTCAGAACATTCCCTAACACTCCACACACTGTGTCCTGGCCCCACACATCTACCGTTCCATTCCCATCTCCTCTCAGTCCCCCAGCGCCTCTTCCTCTAACCATTTGAATCATTTTCCTGTTTGTCAAACCTGACAAAGCCTGGGGCTCTGCCTTTTGTTCCATCTGCTTGAAATGCTATAACCCCCAAACTTACAAGCATAATGCTTTGAGGGATTTAAATTCTCTTTCTTTAGCCTTCAGTTCAAATATGCTGATGAGGTCTGCCTTCCCAAATCATCCTATCTAACATGGGCTCCTGCAGAGACTCATTACCTTGGCTCATTTCTTCCCCAGAACTTATTATAATTTGTAATTATCTTACTCATATGTTTATTTTCTTGGTTTTCTGCCTCCACTCACCTCATGGAGGTTACCACTTGTCTGTTTCGTTTCTTACTGTTTCCCCAATGCCTGTCACAGGCATTCAGTAGTCTTTGTGAAATGAGTTAGTTCAGCAGGTAAACAGCTTGTCTTTGGTTTATCTCTTCACCACTATAGCAACCACAGCATGGCAAATGCCTGACCAAGGTGGTACAAGTCAATGGAGTAGAATCTGTCCTTCACTCCTCTAACATAGGAGGAAGTTTCAAAGAAGATTCCAGGGCAAATAGATGTTTGTTCTATGAAGATGTTGACAGGATGTAGAATAAAACATGCCTTTCATGCCTAAAAATATGCTTGAAGTCAGGTAGTACCAAGAGTACATGCCTTCTGAGATAGCCCTAAGGCAGGGTCTCTGCGCCAGGCTTAGAGCCCACAGGCATCATAGCTCTAAGTAGCAATGTGACCAGCAGGACTAGCGGAGAGGCTTGGCTCCCCTAAGTCTCCAGCCCAGGGGTTTACTGACTCATCTGAACAACCTGATGATAGAAAGCTGCATGCCTTGTCTTCCACAACACACTAATCAGATAACCAAAACACTGCCAATGTCAGGATGCTGGCTCTTACATCCTAAGCCTCTGTCCCCAGGCCACTGCTCCACAGTCAGGAAGATGCTGGGAAATGAGACTGGAGAATGTGGGATGAGGCTCTGTCTACAAAGGCTGCAACAGTTGAGAGAAAAAGAAATGCCCCGCATATCCTGGGGGATTCTAGGGCAAAGCTCTCAGAAGCAGTTCACAGGAGACAAGCAGAGGGAAAAGTGGGAACCAGTGTTCCTCCTCCTTATGGTGTCTCTACAGAAGGCTTCTGCTCTAGAGCAGCGATTCTCAACCTTCCCAACGCTGCAACCCATTAATACAGTTCTTCGTGTTGTGGGGACCCCCAACCATACAATTATTTTGCTGCTACTTCATAATTGTGATTTTGCTACTGTTATGAATCCTAATATAAATATCTGATATACAGGATATGTGATCTGTGACCCCTGTGAAAGGGTCATTCACCCCCCTCCCCCCCAAAGGGTCAAGACCTGCTCTAAAAGCACTGCTAAAAGGGGCACAGACAAAGTAGAAAGCGCTCCTTCTGAGGACCTGCAGTCGGGGGAGGGGAGGTGGGAGGCCTACAAAACAACAAACCAATAGCTCTTGATTAATCAAGTTCCGGGGTCAATATTCTTAAGCCAAGAAGGAGGTTGGCTTTTTCATTAAAAAGTAAGAACTGGACTAAGTGTGAGAGAAGAGTTCAAAGTGCCTTGATACACTGAAGCATGTGTATACGCATGCTTTCTGGAGGGGGAAAAGGTTAACAGGGTTGTACAATGATATCTGATTATTCTTATACGGCTGTGAGAAAGGAATAATTGTATGATTTGGGCCACTGCAGGTACAGGCCTATATGAAGAGAAGGGAAGAAGGAAGAACTTTCCTCTTCAATTAAATGCCTCCACTTTAATGTAAAAACTGTCCAAATCTGCCCATGCTCCTTTGTGGGTTTTGTGAGTGGCTCTTGACTAATCAAGCACACAGACCAGCTAAATCTCTTGGTCAGGTATGTTAAGGAAAGGTCTTAGAACTGGAGGGAGGACTCAGCAGTTAAGAGAGCATCGCTTCTCGGCCTTTTGGCTAAGATCAAGTGTAGCAGTTAAGAGAGCTTGCTGCTCTTGCAGAGGACCTGGGTTCAGTTCCCAGCCTCCATGGTGGGTGGCTCACAACCACCTATGACTCTAGTTCTAAGACATATGACACCCTCTCCTGACCTCTACAGGCACCTCACACACTCCACATATATAAACAAATACACATTTTTTTTAATGAAACAAAAAGAAAAAAAGAGTAGGGTAGTGGTGCCACAAGTATTTAATCCCCACACTCAGGAGGCAGAAGCAGATGATTCTCTATGCGTTTGAGGCCAGCCTGGTCTACAGAGTGAGTGCTAGGACAGCCAGGGTTACATGGAGAAACCCTGTCTCAAAAAAAAAAAAAAAAAAGAAAAAGAAAAAGAAAAGAAAGAATCAGATCTCTAACATCCCTTTATAAAACTGTAAAATTTACTAAGCTACTAATAATCAAAAAGCTGAATAGGACCTATTTAATGTACAATTAATTCCAAATAATTTACATGTTTCAGAAGAGGGTCCACACACTCCCTGTAATAACCAGTTAGTACTTTAAGCTTTAAGGCTGTCTCGACTCCACCATTATAGCAAGAAAGCAGCCACAGATGACATGTGAACAAAGGAGCATCTGAGTTCACATCATTTCCACAGTCACGACATACTCCTCATGGTTTTTCTAACCATTAAGATAAGAACCAACTTAATTCGTTGGCCATACCCAAACAGGCAGCAGTTCCAACATGCACAACCACAGGTGTCTGGTTCCTGGGTTAAAATGCTACATATAAATACTGAGAGGTCTAGAAATCCCAGCCACCACGTGCCCAAGTTTCCTTTCCTCTCTTTCAGGAAATACCAAGCAAGGGAAACTTGTTAATTCGAGGCAATTAACAGGAAAAATAGAAACTGTTAATTCTCTAAAATCAAATCGCTTGAACTGGTTATTAAAAAGTTAGGAACCCTGCAAGCACTGGGAAAGTGGTAGTTTCTACTCATGTACTACGAGAAAGCCTATTTTAACACTGACTAACGAGAGGAAAAGTTAGTCTGAATTAAAGACTTCTAAAGGCAATTTTATTGTTCACCAAGGAAGTATCACTGAAAAGCAGAAGGCCTAACAGGCCTGTTTTAATGAATAGATGACTCACTGGTAATCAGCACATTAATTGTTGGGATTCAAAGGGGTGCTCTTAGAGAACTGGGAAACAGCTTCACTTTGAAGACAGGTTAAGCATTCCCTACAGTACCTATTTTCTTTGCAAGATATTTCTTTCCAAAGATGGTGGAAGTAAATTCCATAAAACCCTGACAATTTTATCACAAACTCTACACTGTTAAATTTCAAATAAAAATTGTAACACACCTAGCCAGTCATGGCGCATGCCTTTAATCCCAGCACTCAGGAGGTAGAGGCAGGTGGATCTCTGATTTCAAGGCCAGCCTGGTCTACAGAGCAAGTTCCAGGACAGCCTGGGTTACACAGAAAATCCATGTCTCAAAATAACAAATAAATTCACACTCATGAACAGGGTAATATTGTTAGTATTTCCAAATCAATGTCATCACTAAGCCTCCTAGTCCCTAGGACCAATACAGTACCTTTTGCCTTTTTTAAATCCTTTCAAATTATTCTGGAATTTGTCTTCTTGTTGGAGTTTCACCTCTCTTGCTCCAGTCTGTAGATTCAATCGTACATGAGATCCTGCAGGGACAGCCTGACCTGAAAGTCAGGAAGAGAAAAGTTACATGGGGTACAGGAACCTTGGCGGGACAGTGGGGTGGAACGGCTGGTACACACCAAGAGGGCTGAGCATTTTCTGAAGGTCAGTTTACCTCTTTGACCCAGCTCTCTGTGTCCTGGCTCCCACACTCTACTCACAGACTCTTTTCCTGTTCTCTAAAAGAGTCTACAAGACGTTAAGATGGTCAAAAGGACCCACAATCTTAAGATCAACATCTGCTTATTAGAATGTGATTATGAAGTCTACTTTGTACCTTCTGTGAGCATGGCTAATAAGCTTTGCTGTATGCAGTGGGTAAATGCTGGATAACTGCTTAACCACCGTCACTACATGGTGACATTACTGTCTTTTTCTGTTACACCTTTCTTGCCCCTCCCTTGAAAGTCGCACAGCATCCAGGATATCCCAGAATGCTACCAAGCTTTGTAGCTCATCACCCTCATTTTTAAAACCAGGCTCTTTTGCACCTCTTTCCCCTGATCATAGGAACTGTATGACAGCCTGTATGCCAGAGGTTGGTATATAAAGTATGTGGTTCATAATACTCATGCATAAGAAAAAGGAAGCTGCCGGGCTTGGTGATGCAAGCCTTTAGTCCCAGCACTCTGGAGGCAGAGGCAGGCAGATCTCTGAGTTCAAAGACAGCCTGGTCTACAGAGGGAGTTCCAGGGCTACACAGGGAAACCTGCATCCAAAAAAAAAAAAAAAAAAAAAAAAAAGCAGCAAGATACAGCAGCCAAGGAAGCAGGCAGCAGAGCTAAGAGAAACTGAAAAACTACGCCCACTTATCTCAGAGGAACAGATCCATTAGCTGGGGAAACAAGTGTTGTAAATGGACTGGCTATGTGTATGCAATGCACAAAAGTACCCAGGGATAGTTTACAAGCAACTACGCCAATATCAAGTGCTACAAATAGAACATTACACTCATTCATTCAGTCATTCAGGGAAAATTTACCAGGCAACTATTACACACCAGACCACCATGGTAGCTTCTAGGAATATGAAAATAATTTTTCTGTAGGTTCTAGAAATAAAAAAATGATGTATTGTTCTCACCATGTAACTAGCTATCCTAGAACTCATTATGTAGCCCAGGCTAGCCTTAAACCCTTAATCCTCTTGCCTGAGCCTCCTAAGTGCTGGGATTACAGGCTTGTACCAAAACATCCAGCACGCCATCATAGAGATGATTATCAATGGCTGCAAATATTGACAATTCATAGAAGGAACTTTTTGGAGACTGGAAATTTGAAACAAAAATGATGCTCCTAAAACTGGGGGTGGTGGCACACACCTCTAACCCTGGTATTCAGGAGATAAAGGCATGAGATGAATGAGAACTTTTCTTAAAAAAAAAAAAAAAGATTAATTCTGACACTTGGTCTTTGCCTGTTTTCTCGGCCAGAGGATGGTCCTGTGTATTGGCACTGAGCTTGATTCCGGAACACAAAATAGAAAACAGGCATGGTAGTAATACCTCTAACCCCAACACTTAGAGCCTGAGGCAGGAGGATTTTGAGTTTGGGGCTAGCCTGGGTGCTCAGTATGAGGACACTCTGAGCTACATAGTGAGACCTTTAAAAGAAAAGTGACAATCTGAAAAATTCTTTGTAAGGGAAAAACAAAACAAAACAAAACATAGCACAAGCCCTCTTAAGATGGTCACAGGAACCCGGAGACTAAACAGTACTGAGGCAGCAGAGTTTGAGCGTTCTCAATGGTAGCAGGACCACAGTAGACTCTTGAGTGACTGTAGCCACTCTGCCTCTAACCAAGGAACTGGGACCACCACACTGTGACGTGTCCTCTCCATCCTGCCAGTCCACTGCATAAGGAGCGGCAATAGCGCTGGTTAAACACACAGAACCTACGGTCCACCTAAGCATCTGCTCTAAGGACAGAGTGTATCCAAGTCAGAGCAGGGAACATCCTTCCTTGGAGAAGCTTTCTAATAGACTTTGGCTGGGATCCCACTGGGGAAAAGGGATCCCAAATGAAAGGACCCCGTGTGCAAAGGCTTCCATCACAGAAACTGTCAAGGGCAAGGCTGTGGGATTCACATTGCTCCTCTATCACGAGGCCTGATTTCTCTTGCTGGAACAGAGAAATAAAACTAATGAGCTGAGTGTGATGGCACTTGTGAGGCAGAGGCAGGAGAATTGCCACAAGTCCTAGGTCACCCCGGGCTACACAGTGAGTTCCAGGCCAGTATAGGCTGCAGAGCGAAACTCTGTCACAAGAAAAAATTAAAACAAACAAAAATCCTAATGACATAAGATGGTTCCGGAAAAAGGTCAGGCTAAATACTGGCAAAAGCAGAGAAAATGTCCATTTCTATTCCTAACAGGTAATCCTTTATTATCCCTTCCTGAGCACAGGAGGGAGAGACGGTACTTCACCCAGAGAGATCTCAAACTAATAAACACAACGGTCCCTTCTGGGTACATATTACAGAGATTTAAAACTCACAACACAGCCCAGTTCGTTCCCGGCTGTGCGCTACGCAGACCACCTTTGATATGCACGTCTGTTTTACCATCTCCAAAACCTGTCCAATTTTTCTGCTATGTCTCGGTCTGTCTATCTGTCTCTCCTCTCTCTCCCTTCCTGCCCACTTTCAGTTTTATGAGACAGGGTCTCACTATATAGCTTTGGCTGTCCTGGAACTCACTCTATAGATCAGGCTGTCCTGGAACTCACTCTGTAGACCAGGCTGGCCTGGAACTCACTCTGTAGATCAGGCTGGCCTCAAACTCAGAGATTTGCCTGCCTCTGCCTCCTGAGTGCTAGGGTTAAAGGCATGCATCTTCAGGCCTGGGTGATAAATCTAATAAAATCTATTTATTTATTTGTTTATTTATTTTGGCTTTTCAAGACAGTGTTTCTCCGTGTAGCCCTGGCTGTCCTGGAACTCACTCTGTAATCAGGCTGGCCTCGAACTCACAGATCCACCTGCTCGGTCAACTGAGTGTTAAGATTAAAGGTGTGTGCCACCACCACCTGACTAATAAAAAAAATCTTTAAAAGGAAAAGAAAATTCAAAAATCAAGAATAAAACCAACTCCTCTTCTTCATCTTTCCACTGTTGCTTTGTCCAGACTACCATCATTTTTCACCTGGATGCTATCATAACTTCCCAACAGGCCTGCCCCGTCCCACCCTTCTGAGTGTGTGTGTGTGTGTGTGTGTGTGTACACACGTGCGCACAGACAAAGAGAGATGAGAGGGACAGAGAGGAGAGGAGAGGGAGGGAGTCAGAGAGAGAGAATTAACGAGTATACTCTCCACTTCAAACCTGATGGTTTCCTATTGTTCTTAGGAGAAAAGAGAAAATCGTTACCCTAGTCAGTGAGGTCCACCAGTGACCCCCATGAAAGAATACATACTCCCCATTAGAGGGCCATTTTACCTGCTGTTCTCTTTGCCTAGAACACTACGTCTAGTACCACCTCCATCTCACGGCTCCATCCGAGCTAAGGGTCAGTCACCCGCTCTGAGCAGCAGTCTGCTTCCTCAGACCAGATCTGTCTATCCAAGAGGTTTCACAGCACCACAATCATGTTATGGCATGCACCACAATCCATATTTATAAGTTTTTGAAGTTTATCTGGTTATATGTTCACCATTTTCTTCCTAGGGATTGCCTCATGCTTCAGTATACACTGAATGCTCAATGACTATTTGTTGAGTGAAAATTTTAATATAGAAAGAGGAATCTTTGTTGACTGAGAGCCTTTCACTGGAGCAAACAGACTCATAACAAGTGGTCATGTTAAGAGTTATTTTTGTAATAAAGTACTAATGTTTATAATAACAATAGTGACACCTTAATTTTTTCTGATTTTTGGTCTCAGTTAGAAGTAGGATAAAGAAAGGACATGAATATATAAGCTTCAGACATAATGGGTGGAAGAGAAATAGGATCTTATGTGAATAATTATTTTATTTGGAGAAAATTCCAAAATTGCTCTTTTCACATGAGCAGCCACAGGGGGCAAGAAGAAGCACAATAGTGTTGATCCAAACACAGGTTGAGCTCAGTTAGTCTACGAAGCCAGTTGTGGCAGCAGTCACGGGGCAACGGAAAACAGAGCATTTCAAATGTTTCCACCCCGCTGGGAAAAATGCCAAGTTGGAATGTGATCTGACCCGCATCTCCCAGCTTCTGTAAAGGAAGGAAAAAATAGCAAACAAACCAACCAACCAAGGAAGCACTGGGAAGAGCAGAGAAGTAACAAGACAGCCAGAAAAAGAGAGAGGCGATGGATGAAGAGAAGACAAGGGCAGAAGACTGGGATCCCAAACCCGTACAAGCCCCCAAAGCCTCCGGGGGCTGTTACTCCACCACTGACTCCTTGGAGGCAGATCCCAGCCTTATTAGCTCAGCCCACGGAGACCACATTTCTACAGAAAGCACCCACGCTCTCCCTCCCGAGACCGTCACTGTGCCATCACTAGGACCCAGGTACATGACGCCCGCTTTTCTCCTCTGGATCACAACGTTGCACCCATTTTCTCCCTCTCTGCCTGCTACTCTATACTATGTGGCCCTGCACGTCTTCCTAACTAAGGGCAGAGTGGACTTGCCAGTGGACTTGGCTTAGGAGATGCTTTGGCTAACAAGATACTACCCAACACGCTGTTTGGAATAGGCTTTTGTCCCCTGGTGTCCATTACCACCATAAGGAAATTTGTCACTCCTAGACTTCTGTCCAAAGCAGAGGAGAGACCCATGGAGCCAATCGTGGATGCAAACTGCAGGCTGGAGGTAGATCACACTAAGTATCAACATAATCAGCCATGTCAAGCTGAGCTGTAGGAATTTACTTGAGATAATTTTAAATTTGTTTAAAAAATTGCAAAAAGAGTACAGTTCCCACATATTCCAAATACCCTTTCCCAAAGTTAATATCTTACAGTCATAGGAAAATTAATATTAGTGTTAACTAATTAAAGACCCCCTTTAAACCTTACCAGTGTTCCCACTACCCAGTTGTTTCCTTGTTCTAGAAGTTACTATTGGGTTTTGTTTTTTTTCTTCCTCCCTCTTCTCATGTATATACATGTGTGGTGTGTATATCCATACATGCATGTTCACAGAAGTGTGGGTACGCAAGTGTGGAAGTCCAAGGTTAACATCAGGACTCTCCCTATTTCATACTCACACCTTACTCTTTAAGACAGAGTCTCTCAATCAAACCCAGAGCTCACAAATAAGGATTGTCTCAATAGCTAGCTTACTCTGGAAATCCCCTGCATATTTTGAGCTAACTCAAAATGGCCTTTTTTAATTTATTTACTTTTTATTTATATGCATTGGTGTTTTGCCTGCAGGTATGTCTGCATGAGAGTGTCATGTCAGATCTTGGAGTTGCAGTGTTGAGCATGTGGGTGCTGGGATTTGAACCTAGGTCCTCTGGAAGAGCAGTCAGTACCCTTAACCGCTGAGCCGTCTCTCCAGCCCCCAAAATGGCCTTTTGAAACTTCGAAGCCAGAGTGGCATACTTCCCTCAGCGAGGCCACACTTCCTACCCCTGCCTAAACAGGCACAGACTAGGGACCAGGTATGGAGGGCATCTCATTCAAACCACTGCAGCCAGTGTCCACCTTCCAAGGCTGGAGCTGAGGGGAGCCCCCAGGCTCACTTCATTTACCCGGACTCTGGGGCTCAGAGCTCTGCTTCTGTGGGTTCTGGGGAGCAGACTCTGCCTCTTGCTTAGGTGGCCCTCTCTCCAGCCCAAGAGGAGCAATTATTTTGCTGCTCAAAATGTTTCAACTTTAACAATGAGGAGGAGTTCCTTTGGTCGGCTCTCACGTTATCTTACCAAGTACCTGCTTCCTCAACACCATTTTCTTTTTCAAAGTATTTCTTTACTTTCTGATTCCTCAAGAAGTTCCATGTTCACCTTATAGTTTCTTTTTCTCAGCTCTCCTTTTTTTTTTTTTATTGGAAAACAGTGTTTAGAAACCAAGATTAATGCTAGAGTTGTTCATTCCCACTAGGGAGACGTCGCTTCTAGCACCTCAGAGGGACACAGATCCCTCATCCATGTCTAAGTAGAACATATACCCAAACACACCGATACTTCTGTTATGTGGGTGCATATGCTTTTGTGATAGGGTCTCACCTAGGCTGACGATGACTTGAGCTTCTGATCCTCCTGCCTCCCTTCTGAGTGCTGAGGTTACGGATAAGTGCCACAATGTCTGTTTTATATGGTGCTGGGGACTGAACCGGTGCCTCATGCTAGGCAAACACTCTACCAGCCCTTACCTATATATATTTTGAAACTTACAAATTTATACAAATACCACAGACTCCAGTCTAACATAACAGAATCATCTGTCTTCTCACTTTCCTTATCTATGACGATTTCTCCAACCACGAGAAACCTGGCTCTCATTATCTA
This sequence comes from Peromyscus eremicus, assembly GCF_949786415.1. Classification (NCBI taxonomy): domain Eukaryota; kingdom Metazoa; phylum Chordata; class Mammalia; order Rodentia; family Cricetidae; genus Peromyscus; species Peromyscus eremicus. The sequence continues at coordinate 24,427,968 of NC_081435.1, forward strand.
TGACACATTTACAATATATTAAACTCCACAGTGTAAAGCCGTGAGTTTCAAAAATGCCAACCTATGGGCTAGCAAGAGAGCTCAGTGAATAAAGGCACTTGCCCCACCCCTCACAAACCTGGGTTCAATTCCTGGGCCCCACGGGGTGGGAGAAGAGAACCAACATCTCCAGCTGTCCTCTGACCCCGTACAGGAGCTGTGGCACGTGTGTCACACGTGCACAGGCACATACCAATAACATATACCAACAAAAAGCTGTAAACAAAAATTTAACGCCAATCCATGTCTTTTTTTGATTGATTGTTTTTCAAGACAGGGTTTCTCTGGGTAACAGCCCTGGCTGTCCTGAAACTCTCTTTGTAGACCAGGCTGGCCTTGAACTCACAGAGATCCGCCTGCCTCTGTCTCCCAAGGGCTGGCACTAAAGGCGTGCGCCACCACGCCCGGCTGCCAATCCCTATCTCTATGAGAAACAGTTTCTCAAACTAGACCTTAGCATCACTGTGCAGCACTTCTGTCACTGGCTCTACACACACAGTCTCTTGGGTTGTCGTTTCTTCCCAACCTTCTCTGGCATTGTTCTGTACTGAATCTGTAATAGTTGGCTCGTTTTTGGTATTTACATTCCTTTTTGTGCCCCATCCCTCTGCATCCTGGCTGCTGCTTTACCTGTTTCTCTTGGGGGCACATGAAGGGTGTGTGAGCTATGACTAGTTCTAAGAGTCAGAGCTATACAAGAGGGAATTACTGTTGCTTTAAGCCGCCAAGCTTTGAGGTGTTTTGTTTATGGTGGCAATTCATCCCAATGGTCCTGAAACACGAAAGTTATGAGCAACTAATAAAATAATGATTCTTTTTAGTGTTAAAATGTCCTTTTGCAAAATGTGATAATGATGATGATAGATGCTAGTCGGTTTCTATGCTAAAGTCTTTAACTCAGCAGAGTAAAAAGTTGGCTTTTGTCCCCAGAATTTTCATTTGAAGTTTTTCTGCTCCATGGAACATCACAGTCTAGAAACTACCCTTGTATTCTGCCTATCTTTCTTAGGACATTTGAGAATTATTCCCACTGTACACTTTAAATGAATGAACTCGGTGGTAAACTCTCAATAAATTTGTTAAAAATTTTTATTTGTTTAGATAAAGACTACTGTCCTTTCAATCTTTGAGAAGCGATCAGTTTATCAGATGCAATCCAATGACAACAACTATTTCTAGGGGCCAAGGCAGCCTTTAAACTCAGAACTTAGAGACAGTCCCAGGAAGGCAGTTCTGGGAAGGACAGCAGAGTAAGAGTCAGGAAGTCTAAGACCATGAAGACCTGGGCAAAGAGACCTGGGAGAAGAGCAGGTAAGAAGAGTGATGCTAGCCGGGCGGTGGTGGCGCACGCCTTTAATCCCAGCACTCGGGAGGCAGAGGCAGGCAGATCTGTGTGAGTTCGAGACCAGCCTGGTCTACAGAGTGAGATCCAGGACAGCCAGGACTACACAGAGAAACCCTGTCTCGAAAAACCAAAAAAAAAAAAAAGAGTGGTGACCCAGGGGTAGGACACAAGTGTCCATGGGGTAAGGCTGGTGAAGAGAGAGAGAGAGAAGGGCCATCTGTGCGAACACAGAGAATGGCCGGGCCTGTGAAAAGTGCCCTTTCAAAATGCAGTCAAATTTGAACATCTGAAAGCTAAACAAAACATAGCTATAAATAGAATTCAGCCTACAGATGCCAATTTGTCACTGCTGGAAAAGATACATTTCACCCATTAACAAATGTTGCCTGACTCAGTATTTGTCCTAGCTCTTCCTAGGGCCCAGTGATTAAAATTTGTCCCTCCAGGGCTCAGAACCACAGAGACCTCCTCAGGCCATGAGACTGTGGCATCAGCTGGCTGCCCAGCCTCAGCAGACACAGCACCAACTAAGATGGATGCTCTTGTGCCTGCCTGGCAGCAGGTGTTTCTGTTTTGTGGCTTCAGGAGGGAAGAGGTATGAGGTATATTCTGTGGATCCTGCAAAGAGGTTCTCCACACCAGGGTTTTTAGATATGCCTGGATACAGAGGCATAAAGCCAAAAGGCTGTCCCCATTGGCACATCCAGTGAACTGTTCGTTTGTTTCACTCTTTTGGGGGGGGGGGCCTGCCACCCAGCTCCCAAATAAATCATACACAGAGGCTTATTCTTAATTATGAATGTCCGGCCTTAGCTTGGCTTGTTTCTTGCCAGCTTTTCTGAAATTTTCCCATTTACCTTTTGCCTCTGGGCTTTTTCCTTTTCTTATGTCTGTAATCTTACTTTCACTCTTTCTCTGTGGCTGGCTGTGTAGCTGGGTGGCTGGCCCCTGGAGTCCTCCTCTTTCTCTGGTTGCTTCCTTCTTTCTCCTCCCAGATTTCTTCTATTTATTCTCTCTGCCTGCCAGCCCCACCTATCTCTCTCTCTTGCCTTGCTATTGGCCGTTCAGTTCTTTATTAGACCATCAGGCCATTTTAGTCAGGCATAGTAACACAGCTCATACAGTTAAACAAATGTAACATAAACAAAAGTAACACACCTTAAAATAATATCCTACAACAATAAACACTTACAAAAACAACAAAAAATTAAGAAAACAAAAATGGAGTCACTGGCCTCAACATCCTGACATCAGAACATGCTGACATCCGAATGAGCACCTGGGTTTACCAGCAATGCCTGGGAGCCATAGCCAGTCAGAAGCAGGAACCAAAAAGTCAACAAGGACAAGGTGAGCCTCTGAAGGGCCCTAAAAACCCAGACTCCAAGCAGCTCAACAGACTGGTCTCTGTTGTAACTCAAGGCACACAGCCCCACACTTTAGCAACAAGGGACAGTTTCAGTGACTGCCTCTCCCACCAGGACGCCCTACCATTGGCCTGGCTCTGAACTTGGAAACTGCTGAGTGTCTGGGACTCCAGTTGGCCTGGCTAAGCACAACTGAGCCTTCTGTCTCTCTCAAGGAACATTCTCTGCCTTTCCCCCACCAGTAGATGTGGACGCAGCGGCTCGGTAAGCCCTGGGCAATCGGACTTCTAACCTGACCCTCTACCCACTGTTGGTGAGTGAATCCTGCCTCCAGATATTGGTTGCATCACTTAGTGCTAGATTGTTAGGTTGTTGAATTCATTTGCTGTGTGCTTTCCCTCTCTCTGGTGTGTGAACAATAAATCATGCACTTGAAAGAGACAACTGACCGCCTGCCTCTCTGTGACAAGTAAGTTGTATTAAGACACCACACTACCATGGGCCCTGAAACGCTGATACCCACGCAGGTTTGTCTTTGGTAGCCAGATACATTTAGCCAAATTCCTTTATCTTTCTGAATCTTTGTACCTTTATGTAACAAATAAAAAGAATTTACCACATCTGCTTTCCCTAATGTGCTATATGTTCAGAAGAAGTAAAAAGTACTTCAGGAAAGCAACCTGAAAGTCTCCCAAAAGGTAAATGTCAACCAAGATGAAACACACTTTATTTTTTTTTAAGGTCTTCAGGTATATATTAAGAGTAAAATCTCCCCATTAAAAACCTGAATTTCTGAAGGGCAGGGACCAATTACTCAGGCCCACAGCTCAGGCTCAGCTCCAGGGCACACAGTAGGCCTCCAGAACACCAGCTCCTTCTGCTACACCAGACAGAAAGGAATAGAAAGAATGTGCCACACCACACGCTTCACTGGGGCCGCCACCGCCTAACTAGGGCTGGGCAGCCCTGAGACAGCCCAGGCCTGGTTGCCATGACTACCACAGCCCTATCCTCCGGCTTTGCCTTTTTATTCAAACCCCAAACAAGCCCTGGCAAGGTCCCTGCTGCACACAGATGAGCATCTCTGTCTCCAAGGCAGAAGTTGAACTGAAGAAGTGACAGACAGGAATGTGTGCACAGATCTCTAGGGCACTGAACCCTGAACTGTACGTTATGCTGTTATTTCTTAAGTGGTTTACAAACAGAGACTTTTTTTTTTTTTGAAACAGCGAAACACTTAATGAGATATTCTGGGCTGTGGTTATACTGACACATTTTTTTAAAGGACTAAACAATGACAAACAGAGAAAAATAAAAAATTTCACCAAACTGATCTTTTACTCTGAGCCATAGACTCTAGACACTGTGTGGGGCCTCACAAGAGTCCTCTGAGATTGCTTCCAAGTGTGAGCAGAGCTCTCTGGGCTGCAGTAAAGCCCCTCAGAGAGCTACCTCATCACCTTTCGTGATCCTTCCAGAAAGAAGGTCCAAAAATCTCACTGCTGTCCCCACACCACTGTCTCCTTTCCAGGGCCCAGGCAGATGACAGCTGGTCTCCGACCTCTGTGACAAGCAGAGTTCACAGAAGAACATTCCTGAGATGGCCATGCTTGCCCATGCTTGCTAGTTCTACAGTAGAACTAACTAGAAACCCCAGGTTCTGGGCACACATGTGAGGGATTCTGCCTTAAGTCTGGATCATCTGAGGTCAGAAGACCTTCCCTAAATCAGGCCACACCTTCTGCTGACAGCCTATGTAAGGCTAGGAGAGAAAGAAGCTCCTGCTCCTGGCCTGCTTGCCCTTGCTCTGGATTCCCTGGCATTAGAGCCTGCTTCTTCAGGATTCCAATGTACACTGAAGAGCAGCTGAGACACCAGCCTCGTGGACTGGGGACTTTCTGCTGGGAGACAGACATTATTGGGTTAGCTGGACCACAGTCTGGAAGGCACTCTTAAAAAATCCCCATATATATAATATATACATTATATATATTATATATATATTAATTCGAGCAGTTCTGTTCCCCTAGAGAACCCTAACACAATCTCCAAGGACAAGTACTATGGAAGTCCCTCAGAAAACTCTCTCAGGGCTGAGGAACAGCTCCATGAGTAAAGATCTTTCTGTGCAAACATGAGCACCTGAGTTTGGATTCTAGCACTTCATAAAAAGCTGGGAGTGGTAATGGGCTTCAGGACTGGCAGAGGCAGAAGCAGGAGGATTCTAGAGGCTCATGGGATAGCCAACCTAACCAAACAGTAAACTCTAGGTTCAGTGAGAGACTCTGTCTCAAAAAAATGAGGTGAAGAGAAATAGAGGAAGAACGACCAACATTGGTCTCCATGGATATACATGTGGGCACATACAGCCACACACATGGGTACACTACACATACCACCACCAACAACAACAACCATAACAAAGAGAAGATTTCCTGTTACAACAGAAGTGCTGGAAACAGACAAGGGCTCTCCTGAGCATAACTGAACATAGTGAGCCCCCCCTCTCTACAACTAGCTTCTCAGTGAACACTTACTGAGGCCTGGGCAAGTGCCTAATGCTTTCTAGACATTCCTTCCATCACGGTCTACTGTGTATGCTCTGGATCACCTGTGTTGGTACCTACTGGGAGGGACATACCCATAAATAAGACCAATCTAGTTACTGAGGCCTAGTAAGTAAATGGGAGAGAGCGGTAAGGACACTTAAAATCCAAAACCTAAAGAATGCTTTCCTGAAAGCAATATCTGAGCATGTTTGAAGCACCTGGAACTCAGCCTGTAAACCTGGAGAATTCAAGGAGCAAAAGGCTGACAGGCCGGAATCACTGCCACTGTCCTCCCAGACACAACAGAGCTGGAATCACCACCACCGTCCTCCCAGACACAACAGAGCTGGAATCACCGCCACCGTCCTCCCAGACACAACAGAGCTGGTATCACAGCCACCGTCCTCCCAGACACAACAGAGCTGGAATCACCGCCACCGTCCTCCCAGACACAACAGAGCTGGAATCACCGCCACCGTCCTCCCAGACACAACAGAGCCGGAATCACAGCCACCGTCCTCCCAGACACAACAGAGCCGGAATCACAGCCACCGTCCTCCCAGACACAACAGAGCCGGAATCACAGCCACCGTCCTCCCAGACACAACAGAGCCTGAACTTGGGGAATGGGTATGAAGTGAGGAGACTGAGCAGTAATAAGGACCAGAAAAACTAGGATTTCTGCCACTGTCCCATCAGCATTCTCCCACAAAAGCATCAGACCTTTAAGCACATGCAGTAAGTCTTCCCATCAGCCCCCAGGGACCTATGGCAGCCCCACATTTAATAATTCAGGGGTGAAATAAAGGAGACTGGGATGAAGAAGGCAAAGAAGCCCATAGTACACATCTGTACTTAGTTCCCAGCCAGCTCACTGCTTATACCTCATCTCTCTGCCCTCTTTCCTGCTTACAGGACCAGGCAAGGAAGACCAGCAAGCACAGCAGCACCCCGTGATCTGGGCTCATGGCCTTCACCCTCACGTGGGGTATCTGGTTTTCTGGAAAGTTCACCACTGACTGCCACATCTTTTTGTAAGGTACAGTCCCCATCCACTCCTTGTTCCCTTATCTTTACAGAAACTGAACTTACTCAGACTTCACGGGAGAGGGCAGGGAGGGAGGGAGGGAGAGTTGGGGGTAAGGAGAGAAAAGACTAAAAAAATTAGAAAAAAGGAAAAGGTCTCATCCACAGACCCAAGGAAGTTGGGAAAAACCTGCTTCAAAGCTACTCAGTAAAATAAAGATCATTTAAAAAATTCTTGCCACAACTGAAGTTAAGCATGATACAGTAGCAACAAGCTTCATACATAAGGCGGAGGTGAGAACCAGACAACCCAGGAGGGAAGGAGTTAAACGTGCCTGTCTCTCAGGGATCAGAGGTGTCAGGTTTGCTACTGCTCATTTGCTGGAGGAGACTCCTGAGGACTCCGGAGTGCAGGCCTTTCCCACCCAGGCACAATTTCATTAGCAGCTCATTAGCAGGAACGACACAACCATTTCTGACTCTTGTTTCTCATAACATTCATTGGTTAATTGACACTTTGAACACGGGCTGACTGAGAACCAAAGAGTGCTAAACCTGCTCATTATCCAGTGTAAAGCACACAGGCCGCATTCCGCACATGTGTTTTGTCCTCATTTGTTTTCCTAAAGGAGAAATCATAATTTAATAAGAAGGTTAAAAGACCAAAGGGCCAAGGTATGGAGATTTCATTTTTAATCTTTTTCCTCTCCCTACCACATCAATCCCCAAGGAACCTGTCACCATAATTGGCACAGTTTGTTCTCTTCATAGCACATGTTACTTCCACAGCCAATGGTTCTAGGAATCATTTCAAAATAGTACCAAGTACTACTGACCCCTGTAGTTTCTCTACCACAAAAGCCCCTCAGTCCCTCCACTTGTATGCGAAGGGAGGAGCTCCATAGGGATGACTAGAGGGGCAAAATTCCCAGAGAATTTTTCTCTGGATTATCCATAAAGGAGAGGGACACCCGCCCCTCACTGCTGTCGCCTTGGGGTACAAGCCAGAGTAGGAAAAGAAGGCGGGACAACAGGTACAGTGTGGAAAAAACAGCCACCAAAACAGCTGGTCACAGATCCTTGCCCTTCCCATGGCAGGACCTGGAACAAATGATGTCAGCAAACTCAGCCTTCCTTCGCCTACAAGCATGAGGGGGATAATCCCAGTGTGCTGCTTCTTATCTCGACAGTTCGGACTACGGGTACTGAGAGACCCACTGAACTGTGCTCCATTTTCTCTTCATCTACAATGCTGGTTTCACCAGCCTGAGCTGCAGCGCTGAGCCATGCGGATGACGCCAATAAGTGCTCAGCCTAGGCGGCAGAGGAACCACTTGTGAAGACCCTGCTCCACCACTTGATAGCTCTGTTAGTCTGACATCTTGTACTAGTATGCTCTGACTCATCTACAGAGCAGACATCATGCTATCCATTTGACAGGGTTAATAAAGTTCACCATAAGGAGTAAAAAATACACATTGGAGACGCTTAGGGCTGACATTAAGGAGCTCTCAATATGGCGTTTTCTTTGTTGTTGCCTGATTTGTTCATTTTCCCAGCTATGAGCCAGGGACTAGAGCCATGATCGATGCTCAAACTGTGTTAACAATTCTCAACAAACACCTGCTTAAGTTCTATAGAATAGAGGTGAGCACATGATTTTTTGTAGCATTTTCATGCCAAACTGCCTTATTAAGGCTACAAAAAAAAATCAATAACAATGAAAGCTACAGGATATCCGAAACGAGAAGGCAACAAATAAGCTAGATAAGCCAAGCCAAGACAACACTGGAAACAGTACTACCGCCTCCTGCAGGTCACCAAACCTATCCAAAAATCAAAGAGGTCAAATCCAGCAGTATAGCTTACATAAATGCAGGAGTGAGGACTTACACAAGAACAAACGCCAACACCAGGGGAGAAGTTTCATGTTTCCCACTAAGCTTAGCTCAATCATGAGCTTCAGAGAGTTTTGTAACAGCAAACCAGAGAGACTAGAAAACAGCTGCCCGACTTTGGCTTTCTGCTCCTCACTGGGTAGTGCTGGCAGGTGCCACCCAAGCATGGGCAAGGAGGCCTGCATATTTCAGGCCAATGGGCACACAGGCAGTAGTCTAGCAGACCTGCTGGCATGCAAACCTCAGACAAGCTGTCCGCTTCACACCACAGGGCAGCTGCACAGGGGTCTATCCTCCAGTCCTCTGCAGCCTCACACCACAGAGCATCCGCACAGGGTCTATCCTCCAGTCCTCTGCAGCCAACACCACAGAGCATCCGCACAGGGGTCTATCCTCCAGTCCTCTGCAGCCAACACCACAGAGCAGCAGCACAGGGGTCTATCCTCCAGTCCTCTGCAGCCAACACCACAGAGCATCCGCACAGGGGTCTATCCTCCAGTCCTCTGCAGCCAACACCACAGAGCAGCAGCACAGGGGTCTATCCTCCAGTCCTCTGCAGCCAACACCACAGAGCGGCTGCACAGGGGTCTATCCTCCAGTCCTCTGCAGCCAACACCACAGAGCGGCTGCACAGGGGTCTATCCTCCAGTCCTCTGCAGCCAACACCACAGAGCGGCTGCACAGGGGTCTATCCTCCAGTCCTCTGCAGCCAACACCACAGAGCGGCTGCACATGGGTCTATCCTCCAGTCCTCTGCAGCCAACACCACAGAGCAGCCACACAGGGTCTATCCTCCAGTCCTCTGCAGCCAACACCAACGCTGCAACTGTTGTTTGATGGCAGACACCAACCTGTCGCGTACCTCAGGTCCCCTACAAGAACCCAGGCAGTACGCCATGTCCAAGAAATCCTCTCCACAGCACCTTCTTTCACCCTCCCTTTTCAAATTTATAAGAAAGATGTCGAGTTTCTCCAGTGACCCCAGCGTCCTGGGGAACAAGCCCGAGAGATCATGAGACCCTAATCCTTACTAGAAAGGTAAGTTTTTCGTCCTTGTACAACACCTCCTGATACTGCAGTCACATGACACATCCCGAGGGCAGCTCTGAGGGCGCCCCTTCCTCTCTCTTCCAGTCTCCTCGCTGTCCTCTCACATATCAGCACCCCTGCTAGTGTTCAAGAAGATGTCAGTATACAATTGTTGTTTTTCCTAAGAAGGTCCATATCTTTCACTGTCCCTTAAAGAGAGATGAATTTAAGTTACTCTCCAAGTATGTACATAAGCATGCATACCTTGGGCTTTGGCAATACAGACAGGGCCTCATTGCAAGACCTTGTCAGTAAGGATAAAAATTAGTAAAATGCTTTTGAGTATCTGGTAACATTAAACCTGACTACTTATTCATTGGATTTAGGGGGCTCCACTTAGAGTTCACCCAATACAAATGCCCATAGAAGTTCACAAAGATACTTTTAAATGAAAAATGATTTAAAAAAAAACAAAAACAGAAATGAAGTACTACAAGTCAAATAAGAACCAGAAATGAGTCACAACAGAAAATACCCTCTCAAGACTAAATCAGTGAAAAGGAGTAAAATTGGAAAAAAATACAGAGCAAATGGGGGGTAGAGATGTAAGTCACAAACAGGGCCTGGAGAGATGGCTCAACGATTAAGAGCACTGGCTGTTCTTCCAGAGGTCCTGAGTTCAATTCCCAGCACCCACATGGTGGCTCACAACCCCGTCTGTAGTGAGATTTGACGCCCTCTTCTAGCATGCAGACTGAACACTGTATACATAATAAATAAATCTTAAAAAAAAAAAAGGCTAAAAAAAAAAGAAAGTCACAAACAATGAAGACAGGCAAAGAAGACACAACAAAGGAAGGAAATCCAGATCGAAGTGGATCCCTAAGGCCATGTTTGTTTGTTTGTTTGTTTTTTACAAAAGTTCAATAAATCTCATTTCACATAAAATGAGCAAAAAACTTCCCTATGGTTTGAGAAAACTTTTCTAAAATAAAAAAAAAATATTTAAAATAGCATAATGCACACCTAATACAATGCCCGACAAGACATATTCTAGGAAATCATTGAATTTTAAAGAAAAAATGGGGGTATTAAGTAGAAAAATAGTTACTTCTAACAATAGGTTGTCAAGGGTGATTTCTGTTTGCTTGTTTGTTTGAACAGCAACACCTACTACCAGCGGGAGAGGGAGTATTTAAAGAAAGATATGCGAGGCAAGCCACTTTTGTATGAACACCACACTTAGACACAAGACCATGGGTAACGTTGTCTCAATGAGCCCCTCCTAAGGAATTTATCGGGAAATATACACTGTCAGACAGACTAGAACTGGTGGTGAGCATTACTTATACTTATTTGTAGAAATGAGATGAACTGGGGGTTAAAAAGAAAGTACACAAACACACTGACAGTTTCAATTCAGTACAGCTGCTTAAGAACAATGAGAATGCACAGACAGACAGACAGACAGACACACACACACACACACACACACACACACACACACAAAGAGGTTTCAAATTGTTTTCAATAATCTTGTCAGAGGAGGTAGTACTGCCATTCTGAAACTCTTTGTGTAGAATAAGAGAGCAGATGAGTGATTTTTAGATATTCTAATTGTATAATTCCTGTGTTCATAATCAAGACTTGCCAGAGAAGACATTAACATCAAAGAGATTAAATAAAGACCCCATAGTCCTGAATATAAGTAGGAAGTCCATTTAAATGTCTTACGGTTTTACTAGCACCTGGCAAAAGAAAGGCTTACACATTATGGCCAACATGGTTATAAAGACCTATCATAATGGCTAGAATTTACTCTTAAGGTATCTACTCTAAGTTTCTCACTAGGAAACTGAGGCTTTTTAGAGAAGAGGCAAGAAATAGACAAGATGAACTTAGAATATCTTGATGCACTTGACAGCAAGAAAGTGACCAGAATACTAGGGCAAGATCAAATGAGCCTACCTGAAAACCTTAAGCTGGTCCAAGATGGGACCATTTGAACTTCAGTGGTAGAGCACTTGCTTAGTGTATTCATATGAAGCTGTGGGCACAATCTCCACCATGCATGTGCATATAGCTAAACAAATGAATAAATAATTTTAAAGTAACTGTGATGAAATAAACTGAAATATGCCTAATTCTTTGGGTTTATAAGAAGAAAAAAACTTAGGGACTCTTCAGAGGATGATGAGGGACCTACTCATTACCATAAAAGTTGGTAAATAATGTGAGATGGTTTGAATAAGAATGGCCCCCATAGGCTCCTATAAATGAATGCATAGTCACCAGGGCCGGCACTGTTTGAAAAGATTAGAAGGATCAGGTGTGGCCTTGTTAAAGGAAGTGTGTCACTGGGGATGGACTCTGAAGTTTCAAAAGCCCAGGACAGGCCATGGTCTCTCTCGCTGGCCACAGATCAGGATGTAGCTCCCAGCTACTGCTCCCCAGCTTGCCTGCATGTTGCCGTGTTCCCACCACGGTAAAGATAGACTAAACCTCTGAAATGGTAATCAAGCCCCCGTTAAACGCTTGTTTTCTTTGGTTGCCTTGGTCATGGTGTTTCTTCACAACAAGAGAAGAGTGACTAAGACCTAAGGGACTGGAGAACTAGCTCAGCAGTTAAGAGTGCTTGTTATTCTTTCTGAGGACCTGAGTTCCATTCCCAGCACCCATGTAAGGCAGCTCACAACTGCCTATAAGATCCAGTCTGATACTATCTTCTGCCTCCATGGGTATCTGCACACATGTGACATGTGTGTACACACACATACACACACACACACACACACACGAAAATAAAAACAAGGACTGGGCATGATGCCTTTCATTCCAGCACTCAAGAGGCAGAGGCAGGCAATTCTTTGTGATTTCAAGGCCAGCCTGATCTAACTACATATAGAATTCTAGGACAGCCACTCTATACAATGAGACCCTTCCCCCACTTCAAAAACAACAACAACAAAAAACCACCAAAAAGCAAAACTATCAAACCAGAAAAAAAGCCATTTATTCTTTTCTTTCCTTTATGAACAGCACTAGTGGGTAACGAAATAGTACATGAGGGGAAGTACCTTCCTTATAAAAAAAGTAACATAGCCAAAACCTTATTTTAAATGATAGGTTTCGATATCATCATTCTTCAATTTCACAAAGTAGTTTCTAAAACACCATGTACTGCATAAAAAAATAAAAGACCTCAAACTACATATATTCTTACCAAGGGGACAAAGCTTGAACCAGACTGAGCCTCAGATGAAGAAAACAATTTGCAAAGAATGCCGACATCCAAAGACAATGTTGATGTGCGCCATGAATATGAAGCAACATTTAGTTTGGGAAGTGACCTAAGTTATCCAACAGACAAACTGTAAGAAGAAGAAAGGGCTACAGAGTCGGTACGCAGATTCAGAGACTCAAGATCTACTACAACTTTTTAGATGACAACATTAAATTACAGTCTAGGGTACACATGTAGGTGATAAATTACTTGAAAAATGCAAAGAAGTGGTTACTGAAAAAAAAAACTAATAATAAAAAAGGACAGTGTTTGCATTTGGAAGGAGAGAAATATAGTCCATATGGCCATGAGAGGGACTCAGGAGCCCTTAGCAATGTTCCTTCCCTCTTCCTCCTCCTCCCCTTCTCTTTCATTGCTGTTGATGGAACCATGGACTCCCATATGCCAAGCATATGATAAACGACTGAGCTGCAGCCTCAGCTCCCAAAGTTCTATTTCTTGACTTAGGCAAGGTTTTAAGAAGGTTCCTCAGAATAAAGGAGGGAGTGTGGGGAGGGACAACTAACACTCAAGGACCTTTGAAAAGCCGTAGGAAACCTCCTACCATAGATGCTTCCTAAAACATACATACATGATAGGAATTTAAGATTTCACCACATAATGAAGAAAATAAAGCCAACCAGACATCTTATGCTATCAAATAAAAACTCCTCTGCCAGGAATGGGTTACATCTTGTTGAATCATTGGTCCAAGGGTCCTATGGATCCCCTGCAAATATCACAGGCTAGTGCCAAGGTTACTTTACTCTCCATAACACGATAGGTAAGACTCTACTGGTGAAAACATAACTTACTTATATCATCAAATATGGAGAAATTGAGCTTTTGCCCAACTAGAAGCTTCATCCCTACTGACTAGTGTTTATGTTGCTAGAATGTACTTGGCATGTTACTGAAGGAGACAAGTAATCATCAATATCTCAGCTACAAACCCTGACACCTACAACAGAGACCTGCCAGTAAGACACACTGGTGCAACAGTAACACAAATGTCATGGGGGCAAACAATCACTTTCTGACGGATTCAAGGCCCACTCCAAGAGATGGAACCCATAAATGACACTGCGAAAATGACCAAGAACTTGAGACTAGGTAAGTCATGGGACTAGGGGAAAACCTACTACCATTATTCTGCCAAAGGAATATAGCAATAAAATGACTCCTAACAACATACTAGTATACCTATAGATCAGTGCATTGCTCAAACCTCATCAAAGAAGCTTCTTCTTGCAGTAGATGGGAATTAATATAGGGACTCACAAATCGACAATGTGCAGAGAGTCAGACTTTGAAGCTCTCAGCCTAAATGAGATGTCTTCATCAACCTCTCTCCTCAAGGCTGAGGGATCTATGAAGGAGAGGAGGTAGAAAGACTGTAAGAACTAGAGGTGACTCCAAGGAGACAGCATCTTCCAGGCACAACAAGCCTGATACACATATGAATCAGAGAGACTCTGACAGCACACACAAGACCTGCACAGGTTCAAACCAGACAGAATCCCAGCACAAAGGAGAGGAAGCAACACATGGTCCTACCTCTAACCGAGAAGCTATTTGGAATTGTTACCTGATGGGAAAGGGGAAATCAGTGTTCTCCAATGGAATGTCACTGGGTCGATCAACCACACTCCAGGAAAGGCCCCATGCTCAGAACTACTTGGCCAATATAATACTCCATGCTTCTTGTGAAATTTTTGTTTGGTCTTGGTATTCTTTGTCTTAGTGGTTTTCTTTGTTTGTTTTGATTTTTGTTTGGGAGTATTTTTGATTTTGTTTTGTTTTTGAGAGAGAGAGCAAGAATATGAAATTAGGTAGGGAGGGAGGTGGAAAGAATCTGGGAGGAGTTAGGGAAGGTTAAAGGGTATGATTAAGACACACCACACATAAAAAACTTTTAAAATAAAAATTTATAATGTTTATCTACTCATTAAGCTGAATACCTTCTAATTGTCTATATTTGTTCATAGTTTTATAATAATTAATCGGGGCTATAACTCAATAGTAGAATAGTGTAGTATATAAGAGGAACTAGGTTCAATTCCTAGTAATGCACACAAACTAAAATAAAATGGCATTTTAATAGACTATGCACAAACATGTCTCTGGTGAAAAAACTGGACTTAAAAAGATTTTTGCTTCCAAAATTATGTTTCTATTGTTATGACTTTTAATAATAAGCATCTATTACTGGAAATATTGTAAACTTTTCATTTATTTAATTTTGTAAGAATTTTATATTGTTAAATATATGTCCTTATGAACAAAACATATAAATTATTTCAAAACTATGAAATACAAAATTTGACATATTTTGCCGGGCGGTGGTGGCGCACGCCTTTAATCCCAGCACTCGGGAGGCAGAGCCAGGCGGATCTCTGTGAGTTCGAGGCCAGCCTGGGCTACCAAGTGAGTTCCAGGAAAAGGCGCAAAGCTACACAGAGAAACCCTGTCTCGAAAAACCAAAAAAAAAAAAAAAAAAAAAAAAAAATTGACATATTTTAAAAAGAAAAAGTAAAAGAAGTAGCTGTAAAGAACCAACCAACCAATTGTTTAATCTCTCTCACTAGGAAAGATTCATTTTGGCTTCTTAAGATAAACTATTATAGAGGCTAAAGAGATGGATCAGCCGTTAGGAGCACTAGCTGTTTTTCCAGAGAACCCAGATTCAATCCCAGCACCATGTGGCAGCTGTCTGTAACCCCAGCTCCAGGGGAATCAACACCTTTACACAGACATACATGCAGAAAAAAACAACAATGCACATAAAAATTTTTAAAAATTTTAAAAGATAAACTATTATAGAAGCCAGGCATGGTGGCACACACCTTTAATCCTAGCACTTGGAAGGTAGAGACAGGTGGATCTCAGAGTTCAAGCCAACCCGGTCTACAAAGTGAATTCCAGAACAGCCAGGGCTACATGGAGAAACCCTGTACTGAAAAATGAAACAAATAAACAAACAAAAAGATAAACATATGTACATTCTAAAATGAAGAATGACTCAGAATATAGAGGTCATAATCAATATATACCACTAAGACAGATTCTAGCACATCCTGCTAAATAAAGATAATTCCAAGTGGTCACATGTAAGAAGCATGTTTACAATGAAGTGCTTGCCAGGTATCTTTCTGGGTTATGGCTTTGCAGGGAGATGGTGCAGACATCTGGGCATAGCGGTCTTCCTCAGATACTAGCCTCAACAATCTCAATCTCTACTCCCATATGACTTTGGACATGCCAATCAGTCCATTAAATCTTCAGCAGGGAAGCCTGGTGAAGGTGGATTTGTCCCCATATTGGCAGTGATGTGGTCAGGTAGGTTGGAAAATTGGTTCTTTGTTTGTTTGTTTTGTTTGTTTTATTTCTGTTTTGGAGACAGGGTCTCGCTGTCTAGCCCTAGATGGCCTGAAAATTGTTATATAGACCAGGCTGTCCCTGAGCTGAGATATGCCTGCCTACATAACCAGAATGCTAGTATTAAAGGCATGTTTGCTTGGTTTTAGATTTATTTTACTTTATGTGTATGAATGTTTTGCCTGCATGCATGCATGCATGCATGTGCACGATGTGTGTCTGTTGGATTCTAACCACTGGGCCATGTCTCCAGCCAGGTTATTTGGTTTTTTAGACAGTCTCTCAAGTAGCCCAGATAGGCATTTTAAAAATAGAACCTTCTTCCCTTTATCCTCTCTTGCCTTCAGAGCTAAGCATCTCTGGCTTATATATAATGCTAAGCACTCATTCCTACTAAAAAACAAACAAACAAACAAATCATCAATGAGAATCTATAGGAATTATAAAATCTGATGGTAGGGTGTTCTAATCAATCTAGTAGAGCCCAGTGTATTTCTGCCTCAAGAAAGATGGACGTAAGCATGACTTTTTAAAAACTTCCAGCCCCAAGAACTTTATGTTTCATCTGCAGCATGAGATATCTCAAAACCAGGATTACGGGTCCAAACTGCTCTAAAGAGGGAAGGCAGTGATCTGAGAACGTTCTCAAGTGTGCAGCAGCCAGCGAGATGCACGAAGCACACTACAGTGTGCTTAGTCTCTGTTTGTCCTAACTGTGCAATAATAAAACAATTCCCAAAGCCAACCTGCTCCTGGGTGCCCTCAGCGTCCCCTCCACTCCCCTAGTGCATCAGACGTCAGTGACAGCACATCTCAGAAAATAAAACACACTCGTAAGATAATGCCACATAAACACTGGAGTGTTTATGGGGAATAAATGTCAAGGTAAGGCAGGAATGTTTATTTGCTGTGTGGGAGGTGGCGATCCTGTGTGTCAGTGCTACATTATGCTGAACTGATTTTAGTTTTAGTAAACGACTAAAAATTTCCATATTCATCATTTTCTATGGCTATGACTATCATAGTGACAGACACTTCAATGACCTCCCATGGGTCTGGTTCGCAGGCATCTGAACTTCATAATCTCCCCCATTCTAAGGTTCTACTTTTCCAGAACAGACACAGTGGCACATGGAGACCTGGGAAACTAAAATTTCCAATGGAGCTCACTAGATGCCATTCTTTTGATCTCATGACCTACCAGGAAATCTAGATCCCACGTCCTTCTAAGGATCCCAATTTCCTGTTACTTAGTCATTTCTGCAAGTTGCTTAAAGTGACATAAAAGAACAGCTAATTTACAGTCCTATTATTTTAATCTGACCAACCAGATTCTCATAGACATCAGTTTCTTTCCCTTCATATCAGATAGAACAGTCCTGGAGTCAGTGCCAAGGCAGCAACTCACTCTGCTGACATTTATAAACTGATCCTATTTCTCTCTTGTGTTTTATGTTATCAGCTAAACCTGCCAACTTAAATGATTGCCTTGTAACAAAATCAGAGTTATCTATTACTCCAGGATGTGTACATTTCTGAAGCGTTGTACTTATATCAAGTTCTGCAAGGGTAGGAAATAAGACCATAAATAAACAAATGGGAAACAGAATGTGTTACCATTACTTCAGCAACAGAAGCTAAAAGTCAAAGGCATTACATGGAAAGCCACTAAAACAGCTGAATATACAGACCCTGGGAAGAGCAAAACTTGATACTGATATAGTCATTTACACACAGTCCCATCCCACAATCAATCTCTTCAGCCCCTGTGCTATAGTACCTCAGAGTGCTTCCATTTAGAAGAGGAAATGATTGGTCTAGGGTTTGTGACAGGAAGGTGGGCAAACTAGGAACATGATGTCGAAAAGGTCAGATTTATAACTGCCCCATTATTTCACCAGCACAGTGGACTAAGAAACCAATTTCCTTCCAATTGATATGGCTAATAGTCATAGTTACTCAAAGACCACTGTGACCCAAAATGAGCACTGGAAGAGTCACCAGAAAGAAGTAAGAAAGCTAGTCATCCCTCAGGGCTAATTCCAGTTCTTTATTCCTCCCACATACGCTATAAGATGTTTCCTATGTTTTTCTGGGATTTCACGTTGTTTAATACACAGTATTTTTATGTATAAAAATCCTTCATTAGTTCTAAATAGCTTCAAAATGACTTAAAAATATGTCACATATTTCAATCCTCTCTCTCCAAATTTTCTACTATCCAATCCCTAAGACTATTCAATAGTTTACATTTTTAGATACTTTATATGTCCCAGTCTCTAACAAAATTTCATCTTCCTGAACTGTTCCTGTCTAGATCTTGATACATATCTACCAAATATTCTCTCTAGGAATTTAATGTTTAGTCCTTAGCCTTTCCCACAGCAACCACCATGCCACCTGAGCTCAGAAACTGACATCTCACCACACAGCAAGAGGAATTTTCCCCAAAGACACCTCTCCAAATGATCCTGCACATGTCCTGCGAAGGCAAACAGTGGGCGCTGTCTTATACGGCGGTATCAAACCAGCAAGATGCTGGGATCTAAGAGAGCAGAGTCACCTGATGGGCGCTCGATCATCCCAGTCAAATCTTCAGAGACTGTTATGGAGAATCATGTAGTGCACCTTGGGAGGAGGGGAAGGCAGTGTGTAAGGAGTGAGGAATGTGAACGTACATCCCCACTGCCTTCGATCCCTCTGACACACACAAACTAAACACAGGGCAAAGAGGCACCTGGGAGATGGAGATATTCGGTACATGGCCCAGGCTCACGTGTACAACGTGAATGTGCTTTTCCACATCATCCCACACTTGCATTTCTGGACACACGGGCAAACAATGCTTGGTTACTACAGGTTACTATGTACTCTTGTGTCTCTAATACTTAGCTAACTCACTGTGCCTGGAAAAAGTTATCAAAGTTTATAAGGGATCAAGTTGTAATGAACAAAAAAAGCTTCCCAATATTTTCCTGACATTTCAGAAATCTAAAATAAAAACTCAATTATGAAGTCATCTTAACACTCCTGGAATATCTGTGGATTTGATTTTTATAATATATGGCCTGAAAGCCAAGCATCTTCCCAAATGAACCTCCAGATTTTACCAGACCACTTTTCCCACACCTCTCTGTGAGGGCAAGTCAGAGCAGCAGGCAAGGCCAGCCTACAGAGGCAGTCATGTGACTAGCTCAGCTTTACCACCTGCATGACAACTATCACCACAGGACACACATGAAGTCAAGGCGGAAAACCTGGCACAGGCCAACAGCTTTAGTCAGATGTATTCATAACTTTACACTTACAATATTATTTGTTTGTAACGAGTCTCCTTCTGTCCTGCCAGCCCAGCTCCTAAATAATGACATGGAGACTTCTTATTAATTCTGAGAGCTCGGCCTATAGCTTAGCCTTGTTCCTAACTAGCTCTTGTAACTTAAATTAACCCTTTTATGTTAATCTACCTTCTACCACGTGGCATTCCTCTCCTGCATCTGCACCCTCTGTTTCCTCTCCGTGTCTCCTAGTGTCTTCCGAGTGTCTCGACTCTCCCTCCTCTTCCTTTTCCCGGAAATCCCACCTATACCTCCTGCCTAGTTATTGGGTTCAGTTTTTTTATTACACTAATTACAGCAATCCACCTTGACACAGTGTACAAATATCCCACAACATTTGTTTGTTTGTTGAGATAGGCCACACTCTCTTTGTAGTGAAGGCCGGTCTTGAACTCATGGCAATCCTTCCATCTCAGCCTCTTGAGAGCGTTAGGACTCAGGCATGAGCCGTCACTCCCAGCTCTCATTTTTTTTTTTAATTGTTTTAGGATAAGCTCTCATTTTGTTGGTGGACTGTCTTTCAATTCCTGGGCTCAAGCAATCCTCCTGCCTCAGCCTCCTAAGTAGCAGAGACCATAGGACATTTAGTAACTTAAACTGAGCAGCTAAATGGTGATGATTACCAAGCAACTACTAAAGAAATTCGTTGCAGGGAGAGGAGGTTGTGCTCCACACCAGCTATCAATGAAGGTAGACCAGTGTCAGGCATCCAGTTTCTAGACCAGTAATGCTCAACATAACTTTCTAAAACAACAGAAGTATTCTATATCCACACCATCTAGTACAGTAGTCCTTGGTCACACATGGCTATTGAGCATTAGAAATGTGCCCAGCTCTCCAGACACTCAAATCTGAGTTACAACACTGAGCAAGTGCCTCCTGTGAGTTCCAACTCAAGGGATTCTGAACCAGAGTAAAGAAAAGCAGTGCTCTCCAGGGGAGGTAGACAGGAGACCAGTGACCCCGTAGTACCACGTCCCTTCTGAGAACAAAAATTATGGGTAATAATGCACCCCCTCTCTAGAGCCAATTGTTACTACAACAGACACCTAACTCCCTGAAACAAAACTGCCCAAGAGCCATCTCCACGCTGGAAGGAAGGTTGAGTATAATTGAATGCAAAAGTAAAGTCAGATGAAAACAGTACCGAATTCCCTAACCTCCCAAAGAATTCAGAAAGCCCTTTCAGGGGTGGAGGGATAGAACTTACTAATGAGGAGCAAAGGGGCTGGCCTGGACCTTTTCAGTCCCTGGAGCAGCCAAAAGAACACCGCAAAAATTATATTCTAATGAAGAATGTCTTATGCGTCTAACTAAAGCCAAAAGATTCAACAAAGAAAACCACTTCATAATCACCTTTTTCGTATGAAGACTAGCGATTCCCCATTTCTGATGTGTGAAGGAGTCATATTCATTAGCAAACAAACACTGGCTATGGCAACATTTTCTGATGACTGCCTTTCTTTTTTAAAAGAGATTTATTTTATGTGTAAGTGTGTACCTGAGTGCATGCAGTGTCCTTGGATGTCAGAAGAGGGTGGTGGATCTCTAAAATGGAGTTCCAGGTGGTCATGAGCTGCCTGATGTGGGTGTTGGGAGCTGAACCCAGGTCCTCTGAAAGAACAGCAAGTGGTCTAAACCTCTGAGCCACCTCCCTGGCCCTGACTGCTGTTCATCCTCGTACCCAACTTCATAATCCCAAGAAAAGAAAAAGAATGAGGAAATCTGAAGTTTCTACTTTTTCTCATATAGCCATAAGCAACATTGCTCAACGCATTTCCAAAGTCTGTACTTACACTTTTGATCTTTAATAAAATAGTATGTGTAATTGAAAGCAACCATGTTTAAAGGTCATGGTATCAGGTGAGAGGAGAGAGAAGATGTCACAGTGCTGTACTTGGCAAGAAGCTGTAAATGATTTACTTTACTCAAAATGAAACTATACATAAACATAAAACTTGCTGGATACAGATTATAGCACACATTGGACAAACCAATGGAAAGTTAAAAAAAATCATCAGACACTTTTTTTAGTGTGTGTCTGCATAAGTTTATATATACCACCTCTGTGTGGATGCCCATGAAGAGGGTGTCAGATCTGCTGGAACTTGAATTACAGACAGTAAATGAGCACCTGATGTCTGTGCTGGGACTCAAACCTGGGTCCTCTGTAAGAGTGATACATATTCTTAACTGCTGAGCCCTCTCTCCAATCCCAATTATTAAACTTTTGTTTTGTGTTTCTACAAGACAGGATCTTGTATATAGCCCAGGCTGGCCTTGAACTGATGATCCTCTTGTATCAACCTCCCAAGTGCTGGCTGGAGTTACAGATATGCACTACCATAGCGGGAAGACTTAAAATTTTTATTCCGATAACTGCACGCATGTGTACAATGTGTCTTGATTGTATCCACCCCACTTCTCCCTTCCTTTCTGCCTCATCCTCACTTTCACAATCCTCCTCCTGCCTTCAGGCCGTTTTAATATGTAACTTACTGGGTCCCATTAGTGTCACATATATGCACATGTGTTGTTGTTTTTTGTCTCTTTTTGGGGGGTCCGCCACCCAGCTCCCAAATAAATCACACACAGAGGCTTACTGTTAATTATGAATTGCTTGGCCTTAGCTTGGCTTAGTTTCTAGCCAGCTTTTCTTAAACTATCCCATCTACCTTTTGTCTCTGGGCTTTTCCCGTTCTCTTACTTCTGTAAATCTTACTCTTACTCCGTGGCTTGCTGTGTATCTGGCCTCTGGAGTCCTCCTCCTCTGGCTGCTAGATCCCTTTTTCTCTTCTTCCCAGTTTTCTCCTTCTATAAATACTCTCTGCCTATCCTTTCTCCTGCCTTGCTATTGGCCGTTCAGCTCTTTATTAGACCATCAGGTGTTTTACACAGGCACAGTAACATAGCTTCACAGAGTTAAACACGTGCAGCATAAACAAAAGTAGCACACCTTACAATAATATTCTACTACACACGAGGGTGTGGGGCCACTCACCAGGCATAAGGTAACCCAGCAAAGGCTACACCACCAGAAGAACATTGACTCTCTTCCCCAGCAGCCATCGCCTGCCTGCCAACAGTTCTTCAGCTAGAGGTGGGGGCTCAGGGCGCCCCGTGCCCATGCAGGAATGTGACTGGCTTGGTCTTGCACATGTGGCCATATGGAGCTACTATGAGCTCATGAGTGCAATGACCGCATCATGTTCAGAAGACAGCACTTCACAGCCCTCCTCTCCAGCCTCTGGCTCTTACTTTCTTTCTGAGCAATAAAAAAATCAACCTGAGTTCATTTTCACATTGCCATATTACATATAGAATAAAGACAAATTGATCATTTCATATAAGGAGCTGTGGAGTGGGGATAAGGTTGTTTTGAGAGACAAAACACTGGCTAGCTGCACTGTGCCAAGTCCTGGCTAACGTTTTCGATCTTAACTTACTATTCAGTCTCTGCCCCTACCTCAAAACAACAACAATCAACAACAATCAACCTGACAGAATGAATACTTTAAAAACAGTCAAAAGGACAGTTCTCCACACTTCTCCATTCCTCTAAGTCAAGTCTCCATTATACTATCTGCTAAGGCAATCTGATACTATACTCCACTGCCAATTTAAAAAAGAAGAATGCTCACTAGATTTGTGACCCTAAAAATCAAACCTTTAGAATCATTACTTGTATACCCTGAGATTTTATTAGGGATCTATAAAAGCATCAGATTACAAAACAAAAAAATCCCCGCATTTTCTGAAGCAATGTTGTTAAAGACATTGTCCAATACATGGCCTCATGTCTGTTATAAAAATGCTCTTAGATCAGATGTTACTAGGACCGTGAAAAAAAAGCTTCTTTCTCAGCAATCAATGTAACTGTTGACTGCTTAGTAGATGATAATTATGTACTTCATCATCTTATTTCCCCTTTGCTCTTGGCCATGAGGATACTCAGAGTATATTTAAGGCACAGGTCCTATAAGGAAAGTAGCCAAAATGGTGACTATATTTCCCGCCCAATCCCATTGTTATGGTTTGGATACGAAGTGTTCTCGTGCATTGGAAACAGTTCTGGTAACTGTTGGAGGTGGGGCCTCGGGGAAGAAGTGGGTCAATATGGGGGAAAGGCATGTTCTTGGGCTGTTTCTTGTCCCTGGTCCCTTTCCACCTCCTTCTTCCTGTCTGCAGGACATGAGTAGCTTCTGCTAATGTTCCTCTGAACTGCCTAACCCAGCACCAGTGGAGTCAAGGATTATGGACTAAAGCCTCCAAAATCACCAGCCAAAATAAACGCTCCCTCCAGATTACATCAGCTATTTTTTCACACTCACAAACAGCTTAGACTAAGAAGTACTCTATGTATGTTCTTACCGTCAAAAGCCACTTAAAGTCCTTCTTATTAGAAGGCAGCCTCACAAAGAGTAAAGTACAGTACTAACCAGTGTTATCACAACATGGGCTAGTAATGATTCACTAGATTGGAACACCAAGACTTATGTCCAAAGAAAGTGAAATGAATTGAGGCAGGCTGCTGGGAAGAATGAATGCTATGGTTTAATATCCCCTGAAAGTCTTTTGCCAGTATGTATGTATACCAGGTGCTTGTTTGATACCCAATATAAATATAATTATCCCCTGGAAGACTGAAGAACATAGTCTCAAGGTAATGATACCAGAGGTAGGGGAACTTCAAGATACAGGGAAGGTAGGTATAGTAGTAGCCCATACCTGTAATCAAAATACTCAGGAGAATGAGGCAGGAGGATTGCCATGAGTTTAAGGCCAGCCTAAGAAATACAGTGAGTTCCAGGTAAGCATGGACTAAAGAGTAAGACAATATCTCAAGAAACAAGGGGGCTGGGAAAATACCTCCCACAGTGAAGTGCCTACCATACAAGCGTGAAAATCTGAGTGTGATAACCCAGGACCCACACACAAACGTGGGCACTGAGCTTCATGCTTGTAATCCCAGCACCAGGAAGGCAGAGACAGGTGTCCCTGCGGCTTGGTGGCTAGTACAAAATGACTCAAAAAAAGAAAAGAAGGGATGAGGGAGGGAGGGAGGGAGGGAGGAGAAAATAGGAGAAAGGAAAAAACAGAAAGGGCAACATTTGGGGAACAATACCCAGAGTGGACTCCGGACCTCCATGTGCACCTGCACACCCATGCATGTACACCACAACACAAATAAGCTTGCACATACATTAAACAAAACACAATGTCCCACCAAAACAAGAGTGGGACCTAGGAGAAGTATGCCCTTGAAAATGATGGTGAAAGCCCAGCCCCAACTTCACCCTTACTTCTCAGCAGTGAAATGAGTGGTTTTATCCCATGTGTGCGTCTATTACTATGTGCTACTCATTACATACCCCAAGCAAGGGAGTCAACCCATCATGGACTAGAACCTCTCTAAAATTGGACACCCAAATAAACCTTTTCTTGTAAATGAATTATCTCAGGGATTTGTTACATCAACAGAAAGCTGCCAGCACACAGAGTAGCTCAGGAACAGTGGGGCAAAGGGATTTTCGATTCCAGTCTTTCAAAAAAGTAGATTTGGACTGAAGAGAAATTCTGGACAGGACCAGAATTGCTTTTTGTAGTTTATGGAGATGGGTGAGAGGGGGCTGGAGAGATGCATCAGCAATTAAGAGCACTTGCTGCTTTTGTAGAGACCTTAGTTCAATTCTATCACCCACATGGCAGTTCACAACCACCTGTAACTCCAGTTCCAGGGGATCCAATGTCACCTCTGGCATGCTTGGGTACCAAACAAGCACCTGATATACATACATACATACATACATACATACCAGCAAAAGACTCATACATCAAATCAGAAAAAACAAAGAGGGCGGGAACAACAAGCTCTAACCTGCCTGTGTCTTTGCTCTTTCCAGTGTCCCACAACATGGTGCCCTGATGTGAAATGGAGCTCCCACAGACCTGGTAAGCGGTTACAAGGACCTTAAAAAACAACTCGAGATGAGACAGAGGTCACATTTGATAAGAAATGGGTCAGCCCAAGCCACTGACACTTCCACTCAGTATGGGCAGAGAATGTGAGAAGACTTCTGACCTTTCAGGAAGGAAAACGGAAGAGGGCAGATGAAAACCAACCAGTAGACACTCAGTACTTCCCGGCGCTGGGAACTGGAGCTAATGTATATACACAACATCTAAGCCAATTTTCACAGAAATTATATGGAACGCATATTTCCATTTTATAAATGAGAATTCTTTGGTTACACAACTAATTACAAAACAGACAAGACCAATACCAAATTACCAGGCATCCTGTAACCCACAGCAGTGTCTGCCTCAAACAGGCTGGCTAGAATTGGGTCTCCATCTAGATCTGTCTAGCTTCCAAAACAGTTTTCCATTACCTGCTACTGTTTTCTCTGTGTCTGAGCCAGACAAGGACAGAAAGGTACTGACAGTCTCTCAAGAACAACCAAAGCCTAATTAGTGGTACCGATACCCTCCCCTTTCTGCTCCAAAGTCTCACTATGTGCTACAGTCCTTCAATACAAAGACAAGTCCATGCTCTAGTACTGGCCCTGGAGAGTCTATAAAGCAAATATCAGTGGATCTCAGCAGAGACACCATTGGGGATAGGTAAATAATAGGCCCAACCAACTCAGTCCCTTTGGCACACGACAGACTTTATTTGCTTGCTTGTTTGTTTGTTTAGTAAAGATAAGTTCTCAAAATATAGTCATGGCTGACCTGGATCTCTCTATGTAGAACTAAAATGCCCTAAACTCAAGAGAGATCCACCAGTCTCCACCTCCTGAGTATGAGGATTAAAAGAATATGCCACCATACCCAGTGTGTAGGTGATTTTGATTATCAAGTTGACTGGGTAGAAAAGTGCCTAGGATAATAGTAAAATGGCTGTGTCTAGAACAGAGTACATAGAGGAGCTTTAACTGATGGGGGAGACCCGCCCTGAATATTGGTGGTAGGTACCATAAGCTTGAATGGGATAAAAGGAGAAAACCAGCTACCACAAACATTCCCATTTATATTGATTCTCTAACACCCCCCAACTTGTGTCCTGGTAGCTCTAAGGTGAATTCTGCTCCATCATGACCTCCCTGACATGACTGAAGCTTCTAAATCCATCAGCCAAAATATATTCTCCACTGGTTTTTGTTTGTTTGTTTGTTTGTTTGTTTTGGTTTTTCGAGATGGGGTTTCTTTGTGTAGTTTTGGTGCCTGTCCTGATCTCACTCTGTAGACCAAGCTGGCCTCGAACTCACAGAGATCTGCCTGGCTCTGCCTCTCGAGTGCTGGGATTAAAGGCATGTGCCACCACTGCCCAGCCCTATTCTCCATTGTTAACCAATGGTTCCTCTTTGGTATCTGGTCACAGCAATGAAAGACTGATAAAAACAAAACCAGAACAAGAGATGTGGGGTCATCACTGTGATTACTGACAGAGTGGTGCAAAAGTCTTAGAAACTCGTTTTCAAGACAAGTTAGAAAGGGCTGGATATTTTTGGTTGTGAGCCTAGTCTTCCATCCCAGCACTAAGGAGGCAGAGCCAGGCGGATCTCTGTGAGTTCAAGACCAGCCTGGACTACAGAGTGAGTTCCACGAAAGGCGCAAAGCTACATAGAGAAAACCCTGTCTCAAAAAACAAAACAAAACAAACAAAACAAAACAAAAGAAAGGTCTGGAGACTCGGGTTAGAGATGCCCTAGACTGCTATAAGCAGAGCTTAAAGTGGGCAAGGAGATAGCTAAGTTGGTAAAGTATGTCACATAGGCATGAAGACTTGAGTTCAGATAGTTAGTATTACACAGTAAAAAGCTAGGTAATCTCTAACTCTAGAGCTGGGGACAGAGTCTGGCAGATCCCTGGATCTCAACGGTTATCAATGAACCAATCAATGAGTGCCAGGTTCAGTGAGAGTCTGTCTCAAAAGAGAAGGTGAAGAGTGATCGTGGAGTTGGAGACCAAAGGTAGACTTGAGGTGTCTCCTTGTCATTGTGTCTTTGGAGTAAAAACTTGTTTTTATTTTATGGGGGCTGACAGCTAACTCTGCCTTGAGTCTCAGAGAATTTTTTGCTTGTTTGTTTTGTTGTTGTTGATTTGTTTCTCTGTGTAGTCTTGGCTGTCCTGGAACTCACTCTGTAGACCAGGCTGGCCTTGAACTCAGAGATCCACCTGCCTCTGCCTCCCGAGTGCTGGGATTAAAGGTGTGCGCCACCACTGCCCAGCATGTCTCAGAGAATTTTTAAACAATATAGGAACTGTTAAGACTATGGAAACTCTTGGAGATGCACTGAACATACTTTACATTTTGAGATGGATATGAACATTCTGGAGATAAGAGTGGAAATTATGATACAAGGAAATGTATCTAGTTATTCAGTTGACAAGGGGTAGACTTGTGGTGGTCAACTTGATTGTCAATTGTATTGGATGGAAAAGCACATGTTTATTTTCTTATTTTACAAGAGCCCTGCCTTCTGGTGTATCTGTGTGTTTCCTGAGAGAATCAACTAAATGGAAGACCAACCCAGACTGTAGGCTAGGGGCCTGGATGGGATAAAAGTAAAAGGAGAAAAACATCACCAGCTAGCATAGTATTCATATTCATTCATATTCATCCTCTCCCTCTCTCTCTCTCTCTCTCTCTCTCTCTCTCTCTCTCTCTCTCTCTCTCTCTCTCTCTCTCCTACCTATCATAAAAATCTGTCCCAACAACAACACTATTTATCCGCGTCTGGCTGAAAACACACACCAAAATAAATTCTTCCATTTTACACTTGTTTTTCTAGGGTTATTTGGTAACAGTGATGAAAAAGAACCAACAAAGTCAGAGACCTTTCTGTCACTCCTCATGGCAACCCTGCTTTATGTCTTGAGGGACTGCTGAACTGATTACTCTAATACTAGGTTAGCATCTAGGCTGCTCTATAGAAGTAGATTCTCCTCAAGATCAGTAGAAACACACAGGGATTTCCAATTATATCCCCATCAATCATAATCAATGGGATCCTACTCAGGAAGCTAATAAGAATTAAAAGCTCATCAATCAACCCCATCAATCATACAGCTCTGGCCAGAGAAGGTGCAGAGTCTTTAATCCCTCCTAAACTACATGGGCATGAAGGTCCCACAATACCCAGATATGCCCTGGGGCATGGCAGCCTATTCAACAAACTCTTGCGGAGCAATTGCCTATCACAGGCACTAGGCTGAGTCCTGCAGGGGCACAGGAATCCAAATGACACAGACTGCTCCTGATTCACGGGCAAGAAAAGGGAGGCAACACAAATCCATAGTCGACTGCAAGTGAGACTGCAACTCTTCTTTTTCTCCTACGTTTTTTTTACTTGCATTATCTTTCTGGTTACTATAGAACTAGATGATCATTACGTTTTTTAAAGTATTAAATATCACCCTAAAATCTCTTAATTACTACCTTTCTTCAAGGATAATCATTAACAGGGCATAGTTTTGTAAAAATTTTCTCTTTATACGTTCATCTACATGTATTAGTACTAATAATTTAAGAATGAAATTACACAGTGTTGGGCAACTGCTTTATCACTACAACATGCCTTGAGTATCACTTTGGCAGCACACATCCATCTACCTTCTTTGCACACTGTCACAATAGTCATTCCACTGCAAAGAACACACATCCATATGTTCTTAACAGGTAGAAACTTCGTAAACTAAGAGCCTGGAGAGAGAAGTGAAGCAGCAGCGTCAGGACAGGAGCAACACAAACATAGGCAGGGAAACGGCCAAGTCCAGGATATCATCGGGGGAAAAGAAACACATCCGTAACTCCAAACTGAGAGAAATGATGTGCTAGCTAGTTTTTATCATCAACACGACACAACTTGGGAAGAGTTAACCTCAACTGATGGGGTGCCTAGACCAGACAGGACTGTGGCCATGTCTGTGGGGAATAGTCTTGATTGCTGATTGAGGTGGGAGGACCACTGTGGCAGCCGTATAAGAAAGCTAGCTACGAGCGAGCCAGAGAATGAGCCAGTAGCAGCTTTCTCCATGTTCCTGCCCTAACTTCCCTCCGATGGAAGTACAAGCTGAATAAACCTGTCCTCCCCTAAGCTGGCCAGTGTTTATCACAGAAACAGAGAATAGAAAAGCACGGAAGGATTATAGGAAGAGCAGAGACAACAGATGTGGGACTTGTAGTCCAAGCTGAGAAGCCACAGCTTAACGCTCTAGATAGTGGGAAACTATCAGGACTTAGAACAAGTGACGCAATGGCAAGTGTGGGTAAGCTACAGCTATCAGCAGAAATGTGTGGAGCTACGGCCACAGCTGAGAAAGAACTCCCAGGATGGGAACAAGAGAAGAGAGCGCTCCAAGGGGAGCTGGGAACGGCAGGGCAAGGTGACCGACGACCGACCGAGAACCCGGAGAAAGGAGGAGGAACATCCCAAAGCTTCCAAGTGAGGTGCCTGGGAAGATGATGATGCCATAGTTCAACAGGAATAAATCTAGGGGGAATTATATTTGGTTTATAAGGCTATCTATAGTATCAACAGAGCAGATGGATATATTAGGATATATATTAGGCAGCAAAAATATGGACTGGCGTCCAAGGGGTGAGTCTAGGCAGAAAACACCCAAGTTTGGGGTCATCTGCATGGCAATGAGTTGGCGCAGGTACTAGGGCGGAAAGTAACAGAGAAGAGACGATGTTCACAACCACCTTGATAAACATCTCCACCTAAGAAAGAGGGGGGGAAAAAGGAGTCAGGAAAGAGAGAAGAATGAATGCCAGTGGAATACCATGAAGCAGTAACTATACACTGGCTCATGCCTGTAACCCCAGAGGCCAAAGCAGGAGAGCTGTTAAGGGCAGCGTAGGCTACATACTGAGTTCCAGGCCTAGCAAGGCTACAGATTAAGGACATGTCTCAATTCACATGCACCAACTTCATAAATGAGAGTCATTAAAAGAACAGAACTATATTTTTCTTCCTTCTCCAACCTCCCAGTCTCAACCAGACTCAGGAACAGGAGTAATTAGACACCAATACCTCAAACTCCCACCCCATGGCCATTTTTGTGTTTCTAGTCTAACATCATCCCTTGGTCCGAATTTTTTCTCCACAGTCCAGTAAGGTGAGGAAATGGAGGCGGCTGACAACCATGTCTTGGAAAGGAAAGGCCCCTGCTATGTGGGGAAGACCACAAAGACATTGACACAAATAAGAACCAAGACAAGGGCTGATGGTCACAGACATGACCTGGAAGGTAACACAAGCTGCAGGAACCGGCAGAGGTGGAGAGTGGGGAGTAGGGAGTAATTATCAATGAACCAGAGTGTGAGATGGGCTGCTGTTTTCAGGTCTGCTGAAGGAGGGAACAGGAGGAAGGGCCCTGAGGCTTTGTGAGGAAGCTGCCAAAGGGAAGCAAGAAGCAACTAGGTCTCTGAAGATTCTCAAGACACACAAGGAGTAGACCAAAGAGAAACTCTTATCCCTTGTACCAAGGTCTCAAACAAGTGAGAGGAAAAATCCACTCCAGGGAAACGTTAACAGTCCACACCCTCCACTGCCCAGCTACATGTGATGGGAGTCGGGTTAGCCGTCCATTGCTGAACACCCACTCTTCCCTCCCTCCTCCTTCATGCCAGCTGAGGCAGTTGGCATCCATGGCTACTGTAACTGGAGTAGCTCCGCTCCACCCTGGAATGCTGTCTCTGCTCCATGTTCTGTCCATCACCCTCCCTTTCTATGTCGAGCAATTATTAAAATTCCTGTTGAGCTGCTACTGCTAAAGAGCAGACTCCTCTGAAAAGATGACACAGACTCTGACCCTCTGCTTCCCGCTGGTGCTCTTCCCACAATGGTCCTTTCATTGACTCACTGAGCAAATATTTGCTGACTGCTGACTAGGTGCCCTTTCTCTTCTGTCAGCTAGCTGACAAAGAACAGTGAAATCAAAAACATCATGAAACATTTTCAAACTCCAAACCTGGACAGTTGATTGGCTAAGAAGAAAGCCTTTCTAATAAGGGAGATTTTGTTCCCCATGGGAACACATGCCCCTATCCTCAAATGCGATGGCTCAGCTCATTCTACCTGAGAAGCAGTGTGTAACTCCTGCACCAGCCCACCTCGCTCCTATTAGCTCATTTTCTAAGAGCAACTTCAGAGGTAGTGGAGGAAAGAGCCCTTCTGAAGTCTACTTCCCATGTGTCCCAACCCCAAGCTCTCCAGCCGGGCTCCCAGCTACACTGCCTCTACCATGGCAGATGTATCCAGGCCCTTTTCAAGAGAAGACCTGCACCAGTTAGCAGGCAGCCTGCAATTTGTCTGCCTCTGCAATAGAAAGCTACTTTGCATAGGGTTGTGACCTTCTGAGCAAACTATTAAGTGGTGACTAAGCCAGGTATGGGTATAAACAACTAAAACCATTTCGGTCAAATGTAGGCAATCCAAAAGACAAGATTCACTCCAGAATATCTCAATGGGATGAGGCCAAGGAGTCAGCAGATTTACATCAAGTCTGACTTCTTTATTCAATTCTGCTCCTTCCCTTTTTTCATAGGGGCTGATCCTTAGGAAATAGGCCACACCCCAACTATCATCTCGCCATCTGCTTCAGGAGAACCCATGCCCCAGTTACAGGACACTCTACACTTGGAACAAGCTGTATGTTGTGTTCTGGTTGATGTAGACCTCTAGACTCTGGTATGATGGAACATCATCACAGAAGAAGGAAGTAGCAATAATAAACATCCTTTCTGTGTCTATACAACTATGCAATATGAGCAGGACCTCCTAAAAGACCTTTTGCCAACTGAAATAAACAGCGGGCCAAGATTAACAGCATCCAGTATCACCCACCAAGGACGACCATGTCCATGTCTTCTAGTTAACACACACTACTCACTCCCTAGTTTACAATCTCAGCCTTTCTGCAGAACTTCTGACTCTAAATTACACTGAGAAGCACCGAGTAGAAGCCAGGCCTCTGTACACAGAGCTGATGTTGTACCCATTTCACGAAACCCCCAGAGACCACCGAGAAGCTGGTTTCTGATGCCAGCACATAAGGGTCCTTTATTGTCAGGTTCAACCTGGGCCACTGCCAGGCAGAAGGAGAGAAATGCAGTGGTTGCCACGGGCCCAGGGTTAGAGGGCTTTTATAGGGAAAAACCGCAAGCCGGGAATTACATGCTTTGGCAATTTGGGATTGGGTAGAAGGGATATGTGGCAAGGTGATTTTTTTTGAAACTATTGGTCTACACTTTGGGTGTAAAACCACATTTGAAACCATGGGGTTAGACTTTTTGGTGGGGAACCACAACTTACTGAGCAGGATTACCTGGGCTACTCAGCAGAATTATCTAGATAGCTTCAAGGGTCATAAGCCGCAGACATAATGTCTGCAAGAGCATACTGCCCTGTATCTGTTCAAGTTGTCATGGCACATTCCTGGGGTCCTTCCTGGAACTGAGTACAGCAGGTGGTCTAAGATGGTAGCCCTACCCTAAGATGGAGTCTGTATTGCCTTCACAACAGAAGGTAGTACATGGAGTCTTCTAGGCTTTCTACTTTCAAATGAATGTGGCTTACATTTCTAAGAACCTTTTTTCCTACCTATCCTCTCTCCTCAATCTTGTAACTGGCTTTAAGTACTAGAGTATTTCCCATCAGCATTTATACATGGTCTCCAGTTCTTTGTTTTTAAAATAAAAGGTTATGCAGAGTCCATTAGCAGACGAATGGACAAATAAGTGTATTCATATAATGGTATATACATACAATAAAGTACTGTTAAGCATATAAAATGAACAAAATATTGATATATGTTACATCATGGATAAATTTTAAAAAATATAAATGAAAGAAGCCAGATAATAGAAAGTCACATGACTCCAAATAGAATATGAAATACCCAACCAATAAATCACAAAAGCAGAAAGGAGCTTGGTGGTTACAAAGGAGAGTTGGTTAGAATGGGAGGAACTACTTAATAAGGATGAGATTTTCCTTTGTGATAATGAAAATGTTGGAGGCAGTAAACAAAACTGTATACATACTAAATGCTATTAGACCATTTGCTTTAGAAGTTAATTTTGTTATAAGAATTGTATCTCAATTTAAGAAAAGAAAGACAAAGAAAAACCTCTCTGGACGTCTTCTAAGCACCACCTTTCCTTACTTCCCTCCATTTCTCTTTGTCTACACTTGCAGCCTTCTTCTCCTCACCTCTCACTCACCCAGACGCAGGCCACTCTGCTCAGCACCCAAGGACAGCCACTCCGGCTTCTCACTCTTCACCTCAAGAGACCTCAGGCAGCCCCTAACCCAGAGAGTAGGAGCTCAGCCCAGAGGCCTGCACTTCTGCACTGCACGGCACTGCACTTCTACAGTGCACAGCACGGCACTGCACTTTCTGCACTGCATGGCACTGCACTTCTACAGTGCACAGCACGGCACTGCACTTTCTGCACTGCATGGCACTGCACTTCTACAGTGCACAGCAAGGCACTGCACTTTCTGCACAGCACGGCACTGCACTTCTACAGTGCACAGCACGGCACTGCACTTTCTGCACAGCAAGGTACTGCACTTCTGCACAGCGCTGCACTTCTGCACAGCACTGCACTTCTGGGCTGCACTGCACTTCTGCACTGCACTTCTGCACTGCACTTCTGCACTGCACACCTCAGAGCATCCATTCCTGCGACACTCTTTTCCTGCCAGGTTCCTTGCTAGTGCATCCTTTTCTAACTGACCTTTGAGAACTGCAATTTCTTCAAAGTCATCCTTGGCTCTCTTTTGGTGCTGAACAGATCTTACATCCCCAAACCCCTCCCACACACACACACACACACACACACACACACACACACACACACACACGCGCGCACGCGCGCACACACACACACACACACACACACACACAACTACAGCACAGAAATAAAACCAAAAGAATTTACTATCTAATAAATATGTTTCAAAGACTCTACACTCAAAAATGGTTTGGTTTAGCACTAGAGAAGATAGAATGACCAATGGAACAAAAGAAAGTAAAAGCAGACTCAACTGAATATGGAAACTTAGTGTAAAAAAAGGTAGCATCTAAAACTTGTGGGAGAGGGACTGCTCTTCCAAAGGACCCTGGTTCAATCCCCAGTATCCATACACAGCTGTCTGTAACTCCAGTCCCAGGGGATCTAAAGCCTTCTTCTGGTTTCCTTGGGCACCAGGCACACCTGCGGTACACAGACATATATGCAGGTAAAACATCCATATACACATAGGTAATAAAATAAATAAAATAGAATCTGTGTGAGAAAGGACTGACTTTAAAAAGAAGGATCTACTTATTCATATTTGTGTGTGTGTGTGTGTGTGTGTGTGTGTGTGTGTGTGTGTGTGTGGTGTGTGGTATGTGTGTGTGTTCATGCAAGCACATAAACATAAGCCATGAGGGTACTATCACTCCTCACTGATTCCTCTGAGACAAAGACTCTCGCTGAGTCTTTGTTTTCTTAGCTATGCTGGAAGTCAGTAAGCCCCAGAAATCGTCCTGTATCTTCTTCCAAAGCTGGGGTTATGGGTGTGTACAGGACACCTTGTTTGTTAATTAGATGACACAGGGATCTGAACTTCCATCCTCATCATTGCATAGCAAAGTATTCTAAACAGAGAATGATTTTTCCAGTACTGATCAATTTTCTTTCTTTCCTTTATTTTTGTTTTGTTTTAAACATGGTTTCTCCGTGCAGCCCTGGCTGTCCTGGAACTCACTCTGTAGACCAGGCTGACCTTGAACTCAGAGATCCACCTGCCTCTGCCTCCTGAGTACTGGGATTAAAAGCTCATGCTAGCACCACCTGGCTGCACTAGTCAAACTTTTAATGAACAGTGTTAGAATAATTTCATTGTTATACTGGAAAGGGTACCCTTAATTGCATTCTTTATGTCTATACATCAGAAGAATGCCAAGACGAATAAGGTTTTTAAGTATGAATAATGAAACCAGGAAAAAACACAGGTGAACCGCTCTACTACTTGGGAATAGAGCTTAACTTTACTAATTATGATTCAAAATCCAGAAGCAATTAAAAATAAATTTGCATACACAAAATTTAAAAAAGCAGAGATCTGTGGAAAAATATCATAAGCAGTATGAAAGACAAATGACTAACTGGGTAAATTATATATTATCATAGATAAAATTAATAACTGGCATAAAAAATTTTAAATAAGTATAACAACTTTATTATAAATAACTGGATATATGAATAGGCATTCCACAGAAAGAGAACTAGTACTATGTCTTTGTGATGGTCAATATTGATTATCACCTTAACAGGATCTAGAATTATTTAAGTGGCAAGTCTATGAGCATGCCTACAAGGAAGTATCTAGGTTTAATTAGGGGGAGACCTGCCCACTGTAGGTGGCACCATTCCCTGGGCTGGGAGTTTAGGTAAGAAGATAATAAAAAGGAGAAAGTGAGCTGAGTACCAGCGTTCATTACTCTCTGCTTCCTGGCTACAGATGCAATGTGGCATGGTGGGGAGAGCATGGTACCCTGGAACTGAAGTGGGAATAAACCCTTCCTCCAGTCACTCCTGCACAGCAATGAGACGAGGAACTAACACAGCCATTTAAGAACATGAAAACAGGTTCACTTTGCACAAGGCCAGAGAAGTACAT
Organism: Peromyscus eremicus; assembly: GCF_949786415.1. Taxonomy (NCBI): domain Eukaryota; kingdom Metazoa; phylum Chordata; class Mammalia; order Rodentia; family Cricetidae; genus Peromyscus; species Peromyscus eremicus. The sequence goes on from NC_081435.1 coordinate 24,463,911, forward strand.
GAGACTACAACAGCATATGCTATCCTAACCTCAGAAACGGCCACTGGCACACACAGTACTTGGGATACAAAAGGATCCACCTCACAGCAGGGAATTTAAGGACGTTATAAAACTCTGTGTTTAACTTTGACCCAGTAACTGACTTCTAGGAATCAGTTGCAAAGACAAGCTGACAACAACCTGAATAAGCTTGGAAGCTTATTCCCCAGAGCCTCCAGAGGGGACAAAGCCCGGGTTAGTTTTGGTTTCAGGATGAGAGGCTCTCAGCTAACCACACCTGGACTTCCCACCCCCACGCAGGGAAACCACACACGGGGTAGGGGAAGCCCCCGAGCTTGCGGCCCCTTGTCTGCAGGCTGTAATGAGCACGGTAACTGCCCTGCACAAAGCTCAGGGATGGGAACCGGCTGTGTGTGACCTGGGCCATCTAGCATGGCTGCAGCATCAGGAGGGGCTATGTGCTGTCGGGTTTCCTTGCCGGACTGTCCACCGACGTGGGAGAAGAAAGAAAGGGAAGGTGTCGAGGTGGGAAGCCCCTGGCCTGCTGACTACAGGTGAATTCAGAGCACACAATCACTGTGACTTCCAATTTACCTGCGAGCATTTCTAAGTATTATTGTAGGGGTTTGTTTATCTCCCTCCCTCCCTCCCTCCCTCCCTTCCCCACTGTCTTTTCTAGACACCCAAACTTCAAACTGGACAGCCCTGAAAAAGGAAAAGAAAACAGCCTTAACAAAAAGGTAGTCATTATTTGGTACAAATTTAAGTTTTCCTTTTATGTAAGTCTGTTTCTACAGATAATTGAATCCAACTGTGATATGTGAATACTTTAGGGAAAGTACATTCTATTTTACTTGCAAAGGATGGGAACCCTTGGCCTCTTCTGTAAGATAAGCAAAATGGAAGGGCTCCAAAGATGCCCTGCCTATTTCTCTGCAAAAGGAATCCAACCCGAGGCCTAGCCCAACTCCAGTGCCCTGCAGGGAGCAGGCCTCTGTTTAGTCTGCACCCCAGGGGTGGCAGGCACAGCACCAAAACCAGAAGGCATACCAGCCCCATTCCTAAGCTCAAGACAGGAGGAAGGTGAAAACATCAGGAGCTAACAGTGCACTGTATAAGAGCTTTTATCCTCTGTTACTGACCAGGACTTTATTTAGGCCTCAGATCATATGACTCCACTCTTTGGAATGAACGCTTCAAATACATTATGAGATAAATAATGTTCTAGCTCAGGAAAAAGCAGGTGCTATGAACAGACACAGCCAGCAGTCCAGAGCTCAGGGACCTTTCTCCTGAAGTACTAGCCCACTTCCTTTTCCTGAAAAAACTGCAACAGTGTAATCCATCTACCACCACCCCTCAATAAATGTATCAGGGACACCATAGGCCCTCCTGGCATGGGCACTGGAGGTAGAAGCCATAGACCTTTCTCCATGATGATCAGTGGAAATCCTCCGAACTCCTTTCCCAATGCTTATCCATTACACTATCACCCCCACACTGTCGCAAAGGATGTTTACATCCATACTTTGAACTACATATTTATTACTATGTGAGGTATATTTTCTTTAGGTTGTCCTAAATTTAGTCCACTTGAGATTAGGTGGTTTTGTCAGGTTCTGTTGGTTGGATTTGTCAAACCTAGTCTCATTCCCAGTATCTTTAGTGCTCAGCACATAGAGAAGCCCAATACATGTATGCTGAAACAATATTCCTTCTCTGGATTTCTTCTGAATCAGAGAGACTCATTCCCCTTCCTCTACGTCTTTAAATCCACAAATAGTCCTACATCTGTCATGGCTGAACTGGAATCAGGAAGCCGACCTGGATCACCATCTTAAATCATCACTGGAGGGAGGTATGCCTGCTGCATAAATCAGGAGGAACATTTGCTGCCAGGATATTAGTAAATGAACCTATGCATTGCTCTTCCTGCTGATGGGGTGAGTGTGCTGGAAGAATTTCTGACCTGTCTCCAGTAGGACTTGCATTTCTATGCCTAGTAAAAGTAAAAAAGAAACCAGGGTCATCTCCCACCCCACCATTAAAACTGAAAACAGCTGGAAATCTCAACAGAAAAAGGAAGACACAAACACAAACTCTCAAATTGCTTCAGAATACATACAGAGGACACTACTCTTTCACTGGTGAACAAATATTTATTGATCATATGTTAAAAGCTGTCTTAGTTATGGTTTTTATTGCTGTGAAGAGACACCATGACCACGGCAACTCTCACAAGGAAAACATTTAATTGACAGGGCTCGCTTACAGTTTCAGAGGTTCAGTCCATTATCATCATGATGGAGAGCATGCAGGCAGACATGGTGCTGGAGTAGCTGAGAGTCCTACATCTTGCAGGCAACAGGAAGTCAACTGACTGTCACATTGAGGGAAGCTTGAGCAAGAGAGACCTCAAAGCCCATCCCCACAGTGACACACTTCCTCCAACAAGGCCACACCTCCTAATGGTGCCACTTCCTTTGGGGGCCATTTTCTTTCAATCCACCACAAAAGCCAAGTACAGTCCCTCTCCCTGAAGAAGCAAGATGAAATGTCCTCTCAGAGCTGACACCCTAATGTGAAAACAGACAATAAATAGCTAAAGTAAAATATACAATGTTGAATCGTACATGCTAAGGAGCAGAACAATATAAGCAGAGGCATGAATGTCAGTAAGAGATAAAACAAGCCTATGACTCTAGCACTAGAGATCTCAAATCCAAGATCTGTTTGAGCTGAGTAACTTAGTGAGACCCAATCTCCAAAAACAAAAAAAATTTTTAGAGAGTAGGCTGGGAAGCGGGGCATTGTGACACATGCCTGTAATCCAAACGCTTGGGAGGCAGAAGCAGGAGGATCATGACAAGCTCAAAACCAGCCTGGTCTACATATTAAATTCCAGGTCAGCCCGGCCTACACAGTGAGTCTCTATCTCCAAACAAAACAATCGCTCACACGCTCATACACACGCAAAGGAGATGAGGCTAAGAACACAGCACATAGCTCAGTGGTAGTATTTATGCCTAGCATGTGCACGGCCCTGGGTTCAAGCCCTAGCACTTCCCAAAATCTAAATGAAAAAGTGAAAGGAAGTATGGAGAAGATAGCAGGCAGAGGGAAGAGGCCAGCTGAACGTGGCCAGCAGACTGAACTGCACGATGAGAGGAGAGAGGGCAGGGAGAGGAGGAGAGGAGCCAAGCTAGAGCACGGATGGCCGAAATGGCAGGTTACACAGGGATCAGAAGCTGAGGGGAGGGAAGGGAAGCCCTTGCGCGGGAAGTTTAAGGGGGGGATGTGGTGCGAAGAGCTAAGAGGGGCTTCAGGGACTGAGTGAGACTTGTCCTGGCTTTGAGACCTAACACACTGCTGCCGTATTACCTTACCCTAACACACTTGTCAGAACAAGAGGGCAGCACCAGCATGCCATTATACTCTGTCCTTGTTCAGCCCTAGACTCCAACTCAGAAGACTTAGATGCTTATGGCTTCTCTGGTCTGTGATAGCTTCAGCCTTCGCTATCCATGACCGGGACTGAGGAATAATGGCTTACTGTTTTGTAGCACGGCCCCTGACATAGATTCAATGTCTGCTGTGATAAAACATCCTGACCTAACTTGGAGGAGAAGGGTTTAGTTTATCACAATTCCAAGTTACAACCTATCACTGTGAGGAAGTCAGAGCAGGAACTGGAAACAGGCATGCCACAGTCAAGAGCGGAGAGGTGACTGTGCAGCTCAGTGTGAGGTCTGGAAGAAACCAGTGACCAATGGCTAGTGACAAATTCAAAGTGGATGCTGGCTACCTCCCAGCACTTCTCACCCCACCCCCACCCTAACCCTCACCAGCACCGCCCCTCCAGCTTCGCTTCCCTTCCCTAGCTTCCCTGATTCCAGTTTAACCCAGCCATTTTGCCCAGATGCTCTCTTTGTTCCTCTCTCTGTCCGTCAGCCCTCTCTCCTCTTCCCTCTCTCCCCTTCCCCTCTCTCTCTCTCTCTCTCTCCCTCCCTGTCCTCTCAGCCTGATCTATTCTGCTGGCCATGTTCTGTGTGGACTCTTGCAGACGCCGCTGGCTGTTCTCGCCCTTGTATCTACACCACCACCTTCTCCTCAAGCGCTCCTAGGAGCGGCTGTGTCCTCTCTCTGGTCCACTCAGCTCTTGCTCAGTCCAGGGCCCCAACCAAGGAGTGGTGCTGTCCCTTCACCCTGGCTCTTCCCACATCAATCAAGACACTCCTCCATAGTCATGCCCATCATCCAAGCTGATCTAGACGATTCCTAATTGAGACTCTCTTCTTAGCCGATTTTAGGTTGTGTCAAGCTGACAAAACCAAGGGGCTGGAGAGGTGGCTCAGTGGTTAAAAGCACTGCTGCTCTTCCAGAGAACGCAGATCCAATTCCTAGCACCCATATGGTGACTTACAACCATCTGTAACTCCAGCCCCAGGAGAGCCAGTGGCCTCTTCTGGCCTCTGCAGGCGCGAGGCACACATATGGCACACAGGCATAAACGAAGACAAACACCATACACAGAGCTAGTTCATTCTTTTTCAGAAACCAACAAGCCCTTGCTTTGCTGTGGTGACACTTACTCATGGTTGTACTGCTGTCACTAGTTTTGAGAAGGCATGCCACAGAAGTAGAGCATCCTCGTTCTCTCCTAACAGTGGTATACCATACTTGCCCAACAACACTGGTGATGTCACCAGTGACCTCTTGGTATTCTTGATGCATACAGTAGTCACCAAGTTTCTACAGTTGAGTCACTATTTAACCCTTTCTCAGATCTGCTCTGTGGAGTGAGTCACTAAGTCCAGCCTACTCAAGAGGAGTAGGAATAGGTAGTATCTCACTGACTACTGGATTTCCTCTTGGAAAGTCTTACCTTTTATCCTTCACTTATTTATTCAATCATTGATTTGAGTTTGGATTAATAAACATTTATTTTATACTTTGGATTATAATTCAATACTATTGATATATATGGTCTAGGTATGGCCTACGAGTGTCCCTGGTGGGTGTAGTGACATACGGCCTTTATTCCCAGAGTTAGGAGTCAGGGAAGCAGAGGCAGGGGAATCACAAGTCTGAGGCCAGCCTAGACTATATAGCAAGTTTCAGACTAGCCTGAGCTACATAGCCAAGACTTTGTCTCAAAAAAAGAAAACAAGAAGGAAGTTCCCCCAAAGCTGGATGGCTAAGTTGTCAGCTTGGTCCCTAGTAGCAGTGCTCAGTGATGGTGGTGAGATCTCCAAGAGGTAGGTGGTTATCACAACATGAAGGGCTGTCCTAGGAAGAAGTTAATGCTGTTCTCTTGGGAACCTGCTTAGATGGTTGCTATAAAAGTATGCTATAAAAGAACAGAACTCTTTCTGTTCCTTGATTTCCTGTCTTGCCAGAGGACCTCTCCCACTCAAATAAGCTTCCACCCTCCATGAAGTCTTTGCCAGAACACAGCTGAAGCCAAAGCAAAGCCTTGAACTTCCGGAACTACAAGGTAAAGTTCTCGGGGTTTTAAGTTTTGTTTTTGTTTTTTTGTTTTTTTTTTTTTTTTGGTTTTTCGAGACAGGGTTTCTCTGTGTAGCTTTGCGCCTTTCCTGGAACTCGCTTGGTAGCCCAGGCTGGCCTCGAACTCACAGAGATCCGCCTGCCTCTGCCTCCCGAGTGCTGGGATTAAAGGCATGCGCCACCACCGCCTGGCGGAGTTTTAAGTTTTCTTGCTTTGATACAAGGTCTCAGTTAGCCCAGGGTGGCCTAGAATTTGCACTGTAGACCAAAGAAAGATTCCTTTAAACTCCTGGTACTCCTACTTTCACCTATACAGTGCCAAGATGATAGGCATGTGCCACCATGCCTGGTTAGATTCCTTTCCTTCTTAGAAAGAAGCTTCTTTTTAAAAATTTCCCTTTCATTACACTTCATCTTATGGAGGAGGTATGTGCATGCTGCAGTATGTATGTGGGGGTAATAGGACATCTTGTGGGTTGTCCATCTCCATCATGTGGGTCCTAGAAATCAACAAGTCATCAGCTTGGTGGCAAGTTCCTTTACTCAGTGAGACACCTTGCCAGCACAAATTTCTTTTCTTTACCCAGCTTTATGTATTTTGATACAGTAACAGAAAACTGACTAATACAACTACCTTGGTTATTTTGTTCCATAAATCAATTCAGTTTCTGCTACTAAAAGAGGTCATTTCTGAGTGAAGACCTGAAGGAAATGAGGGAGCCAGGCACAGAACTATGTAGGAGAGGAATACTGTGTATCTCAAGGTTGGTGGGCTGGGTGTGTTCTAGGAACATGAGAAAGCCAGGGTCACTAGAGGACAGGGAATGGAAGTGTTAACAACGACAGGGGTGATGGTGAGCCACATCACAGGGCTTTGTGGGCCAAGGAAGGAGCCAACTCTTTATGTAAGAAGGGACATCAAAGGCTATTTTTAAGCACAGGAAGATATGACAAAAGGAGCACTGGCTACTGTGCTGAGAACTGGCTGCTGATGACAGGGGAGAGGGGATCCTTAGGAGTCTACCACAATACTCTGCTAAGAGACGATGGTAGTTATACAGAGTGATGAGAAGCAGTCAAATTTGGGATGGATTTTGAAGACAGTTTTCAGGATTTGCTGTCAGATACATGTGGGATGTTAGAGAAAGGAGAGAGAAGAGAAGGCTGGAAAACTTCTGATGTGAATAATAAAGAACAGAGAGTTGCCATCAACTTAAGTGGGGAAAGTTACAGGAACTCACTTGTAGACACAATAAATTTTAATCACCCACTGAAGTAGAAATTGTCTAGTAGACAGAGAGATCTGGAGTTCACAGAAGTCAGGCTTGGAGATTTGCAAATAACTAAGTTGGGAGTCATCGGCACACAGACATAAGGCCATGAGGCTAGCTGGGCTCCCCAGGGCATAGTATGGACAGACAGACAGGGAGTGTGAGGATGGCCCTGGAGGCACCGTGCTACTGGAAGAAATGAAGGCTTTAATCAAAGGCAAAGGTGGAACTCTCTTCTCCCCACATTCCTACTACAGCCATGGATCCCGTAACTCTGAATGCTGTCACTATGCAACCTTAACTTTGCCCTGGTCCCTTAGAACTCTCTGCCCTCACTCTGCTCCTGTATGGCTGTCATTATTAAACAATCATTACTGCCAGTACCCGCATGGAAAACCTTCTCCAATCCATTTCAAATTCCAGCTATTCTTAGGCCACAACTATTATCCTATCTTCTCTCTGAAATTTATTTTAATCCAATGAATGAGCTTCTTCTCCAATACAGCCTTAGTGCTATAATGACTATCAATCCTACAGCATTTTGTATCTATAAGTCACTCATTACCCTATATGGCTAGTGAATTTACCTAAAACTGTGGCTTCTCTTAAGGAGAACAGCTTTGGGTGAAAGGGAAGGAAGGACAGGAGGGGGAAGGGGGAGCCAGCATAGCTCAGGCTAGATGTATAAAACACCTATAATGCTAGCACTGGCGAGACAAAGGCAGGGGCCAGCCTGAGCTACATAGGTAGACCCTGTCTCAAAAAGAGCAAGGTCTGGAGATGTGCTTTAATGATACAGCACTTGTCTAAATATAAGAAGCCCTAGGTTTGATCCCCAGCATGGAAGACAGAAGGAGTGTGAGAAAGAGACAAGCAGGGGAGGAAGAGGAAGGAAGAGGAGGAGGAGGAAGAGGAAAAAGCCTTTGCTGTACCACCATCCTCCCTCCCCTCAACAATGGCCTCAGTTAGGACCTACAACATAGTGAGTGCTCATAAACGAGTAGGCTGTATGTCAACTCTGCTACCCAGACATAGCAAGATCTCTGCGGCAGGAACCTGTTTGTAGCTCCCTTCTGTCTGGTACTGGGTCAGACATGTGACCAGGCACTCAATAACTGTTTACAGTCAAATAGGTTGATAACAATGTCTCTCTCCCTGGGGACATTACAATCTTGGCACAAGACAGTGAAGACATGTATTCTGCACTTGCTGCTCTGTCTCATCGGAAGTTAGCTATTTCCTGGTCAAAGAAAAACAATCTAGAGACCACACAGAGACTATATCCCAGGGAACCTGATGTGCAATGTGAAACAGGTTAATACTCAAAACCCTGTATATGGGTAATACATACACAGCCCAGAAAAAAGGTGTGGTAGTTCGAATGTATTTGGCTCCCACAGTCTCATAGGGAGTGGCACTATTAGGAGTTGAGGTTTTGTTGGAGTGGGTGTGGCCTTGTTAGAGGAAGTGTGTCACTGTGGGGGTGGGCTTTTAGGTTCCTATGCTCAGGATACCGCCAAACGTCTCAGTTGACTTCCTGTTGCCTGCAAGATGTAGTACTCTTAGCTCCTCTTCTAGTGACATGTCTGCCTCCACCATGATGATAATGGACTGAATCTCTGAAACTGTAAGCGAGCCACCCCAATTAAATGTTTTTCCTTTGTAAGAATTGCCATGTGTTGGAGGTCTCTAGCGGAGTCCCAATCCACCCTATGGTCTCACTCCTCCCATTACAGACCCCACCCCTCAGAAAGCCCGCCAAGGGTCAGCCTCTCCTCCTGGGCTGCTCAAGACCATGCCTACAGGCTATTTAAGACCTGGTCACCAAACCTGCCCCATGTTCTCGTGCTCTCTCTCTCCTGCTTTGCTCTGCTCAGATTAAACCTAGACTTATTAATTCGGCCTGATCTGATTTACTGAGTCGCAGCATTACTCACTACCAGGGAATTTTTTCCTATCACCATGGTCATGGTTTCTCTTCACAGCAATAAAAACCCTAACTAAGACAAAAAGTGACCCTGCTGAGATGATAGATAGATAGATAGATAGATAGACAAACAGATAGATAGATAAGAGAATACAAGTGCTTCTACTCTGGTATATCCTTTCTAAAGACTTAGAGAATATATAAAAACATATACAAGAATGTTCACTGAAGATTTATTTACAAGGTGAAAAGCTGGAAGCTATCTACCATCCAAAATCAATAATCAATTCAGCATAATTTATACTAAATTAAATGCCATGTTTATACACACCCAGAAAATCTTCAGCACATACTTAATCATGTACCAGATGCGTTAACCTTCAAAATTCTGTCTCAGGAATGAAGAGATGGTTTAGCTACATTAATGGATAACATCTGTTGCTACTGCAGAGGTCTGGAGTTTGATTCTCAGAACCCATGTCATGTGGTTTACAACCACCTATAACTCTAGTTTCAGAGGATCTGACACCCTCTTCTGGCTTCCTCAGGCATGCACACACACACACACACACACACACACACACACACACACAGAGAGAGAGAGAGAGAGAGAGAGAGAGAGATAAAATCTTTTATAAATATCTCTCTTGCTGGATGGTGGTGGCTTGCACCTTAATTCTCAGCACTTGGGAGGCAGAGGCAGGCAGATCTCTCTAAGTTTGAGGCCAGGCAGGGCTACACAGAGAAACTCTGTCTCAAAACAAACAAATCTCTCTCATTTTATTACATTCATTTATTTATGGGGAAGAGCTGCTAGTCCATGGCCTGGGTGTAGAGATTAGAGGACAACTTGCAGGAGTTGGTTCTCTCCTTCAATCAAGTGGGTCCTAGGAACTAATCCTTCTCACCAGCGCTTGCTTTGCTTTCTTGAGATAGACTCTCATGTAGCCTAGGCTGGCCTGGAACTCACTATGTAGCTGAGGATGATCCTGAACTTCCAATTCTCCTTAGTGCTGAGATTACAGGCATACATGACCGTGCCCAGTTTATGCAGTGCTAAGGATTAAATCCAGGGCTTTGTGCATGTGAAGGAAGCACTGGCCTGAGTTCCTGAACCACCACCACCCCTACTCCACCCCCAGCCCCAGGCCTGCCCCCTGCTTTTTTCTTTTTGTTCCCAGGGTGGCCAGGAGTTCAGGATGCAGCTAGCCCAGGCTGGTCTTGAGCTCATGAATAATCCTCTGGCAGCCTCCCAAGTGCTAAGATTACAGCCACCAAGTTTGGCTGAAAAAGCTCTGCATCCATCAAAGGAAAGCATCAACGTCAAAGTTCTAAGTCCAGCACGAAGGCACTTTTGTAAACACAACCGGACGGACCAACAGTGCCGTGGCCAACAGTGCCGTGGCGCTGATTTCACAGTTGTATAGCAGGATTCGGGCAATGTTGCTGTTGTTCTGTTACTGTTTTCCCTTTGTGCTTTTCTGTTTTCTGCTTTGAATACTTTCCCACTGAGGGTGGGAGAGACAGTAATTTTAAGAAACAAACATATAAGAGCCAAACTCTCAAGTCTCTAGGTATCTAACTGCCAAGGGGCTCCTACTTCCATATAAAATGCAAGCATCTTAAGATCCAGCCTCTCCCCACGCCCCACCTCCACACAGCCAACTCAGAAACAACTGGTGACTCTCCGGGATTAGAGTTTCCAAGAAGGACAAGATAGTCAGACCTCTGAACTCTGATACTCGGCACCCAGCTAAGCACATACCCTGGTGGTCAGCACAGGGATGGGAAGAAGGTGCTGCAAACAGAAGATGAGCGTTACTGGTACAATGCCATTGCCCACCCAGTGCCCCTCTGCCCACTCATCTAGGACTGAGCCCGTCCTCTTCTGTCTCTTGGGCATTACACAAACCCTAGGAGCTTAGAATAGATCAATGCCGAACTGACTGTGCCCAGCAGCATTCATCTTTTCCTTTTCCTTTTTCTTTCTCCCTCTTCTTAAAAGGTGATCTTGCCTTTCAGCTAGTACAATGTACTGCACTGAACCAGTGTGCCAGTCAGTCTGCAGAGAATCATTGAGAGAATGAATTTGAATAATAAAAACCAGAACAAGGCAGTACCTTGGAGAGAGCCTCGGTATAGTACCTACAATTTAGAACCTCATTTTGCTGCCTAATGTAGTCACTGCAGACATTAGCCTAATTCTTGCTAGGAGAGTCCAGCAACACAGCAGTACTAAACATGGGCACAGAGGACTGTGTTCGGCTCAGAGACAGAGTGTGAAAAATGAAATTAGACACACTTCACTCCTAGACGAAAGCAAGTCCTCACTCCCATCCCCCAAGCCATTGCCAATCATGTTTAGAATGAAAAACACAGTAATTCGTAGGGGAGTTAGCACAGGTATTAAGTCAGGGACACGGAAGACTCTCCCATGAGCACTTATGAATATCTGGAAAGCTAATTTCAAAGGACATTCAGTAACTGCATCCCTATAATTGCCAAGCCAGATTTGCTGCAGGCCTAGGAAGGCTCCAGAACCTGCTAGCAAGTCAGTTAGCTGAGGCCAGAAATGGGAAGAAATCCTACAGAAGCCAGTGTGGAGAGAAAAATTCAGCTTGCTACCTCCACTGTGCTGACCCAACCACACCTATGTGGCTTCTACAGGAGCTTGCCAGTGGCTCAGCTGAAAAAGAAAACACCATGTCTGGTCCTGCAGCGAAAGAACTGACATGCAGGGAGAACTCAGTATCACCAGCAATGCACGTCCAACACCATAAGGCCTCAGCGACCTTGACATGTCCACACTGTGAAAGGAACTGGAAGGACACTGGAAGTCGGACTGTGGGAGTGGCTGCTGGTAAGACTGTCAGCTTGTTGTCTGAACAGGTCCCCAAGGGGGCCAAAGCATTCTGCTACACCTTCACTGCACTTAACACATGACAAGCACTCAAATAAAACACCTCCAGCTGTCAGCGGGAGTCTATCAATGAAGTCCCTGGAATATATGAAACTGTCCAATTACTAGAAGTCAATCCTGGAAGAGAAGAATCACTGCTTGGGAGGGGAACCCAGGAAACAAGAAGCTGAGTCCCCTAGACTCAATCCAAGAGGCATATAAATGCAATAAAGGGAACCACACCAAGATGAAAGGCAGGGCTCGCTCTTCATACACACAGCATGCTTGCATGGCAGGAATTCTCACTGTGTGGGCGAGGATTGAGTCATGTTATGAAATTTCCCTTTTCTAAACAGCATGTGCAAATTTTCTCCATTTCAGGAAGAAAAGGTGGGGAGCAGACGGTGATATGTGAACGAGGTGGTGGTCTGCAATGTGAAGTACAATTTCATTCCAACGTTAGAGGAACCTCCACAAAAGACAGGGAATCATTCTGGAAGTAGCTATGAGGTGGGGGTAGGGCGGCTGTGGCTTTAGACGGAGGGAAAAAACCACTGCTGTGAAACTGTGTCATTACAATGTTGATAATTTCCCTGTAAAAGGAAGTCTTCCCATAACTATAAATCAATCCCTCACTGAGATTTTAGAAATCTACCCCCTCCCCCCCAAAAAAAAGCTATTACCAGAAACTCTAAATGCTCAGCACTAGAAGTATAATTAGGGTAGATTCTGAACGGTGCCCTGAGGCAGGCCATACAAGAACAGGGTAGGCAGGAGTTGTACACTTAGGAAGCTCATTTCGAGAACGGGTTGTTGAGAATGCATGCAGGCCCTGGAGTACGGACTCTCCCTGCCGACTGCCTGCTCTCAGGCAGGCTGCAAGCTGCAACACTAGCAGATGGCTGCCCCAGTGGCAATTGTGCATGCTCCAATGGCCACCTCTTCCGTCCACCCTTGAGCTCAGGCTTTGTCCCCACAAGGGGCGGGGAGTGCTAGCAGACAGTCACACTAAAGAACAGTGCCTTTCCCAGGGGAAAGTAAACATTCCCATCAGAAGGCAGAAGCAGCCAGCAGAGGCAGTTTCTCTCTGTGCTGGCAAAGGGAGCTGCAAACGGAAAGCTGCTCATTCAGAAGAGACAGATGATCTCTGGAAGCCGCAGTGCCGAACGTCTGTAAAGGGTTTGCACGTCCATCAGCACAAGTGGCTGTGGGCGGAGGGAGAGGCAACAGCAAAGAAGAGCATCTCAGGGCTCTGCCCTCAGAAGCCCAGGAGAGAGCTCAGTCAGTCTCCCGGCTAGTGGGCTCTGGCCTGAGCAAAGGTACAACAGAGGGGCTGATTTTCAGTGGCTTCTCTCTTCTACCCCAGGCATTTCCAACTCTCCCAGTCACCCCAAACCTGGGAACTACCGTTCAATCTTGAGCTGGATTTCTCCCTCCCATCATCATCCCCTATCTTCCTTTTAGTGACATGTACCTAAAAGAGAAATCACAGTTCAGCAGTCTTATGCCTAAATAACCTATACAGGAATAGAGTTATGAACTCCTCCATGGTACAATACATAATTCAGAACCCAGTCATTTGTCATAGTATTGAGTAATCTGTATGCATCCCAAGGGTCTGACAATAAAATTTGTAAATCAATAACAGAAAGCAGAACACCTCAGCTACTCAGCTAAAATATAAACAACATTTTTTAGCATTGATTTTTTTTTAAACTTAGAAAATATGAACTGCTATTGGTAAATACTTGTAAGGGAGTTACGGGCTAGAACGGAAATATATTTTCCATACCCCCCTGACAGCTGACTTCAAAGCAAAAACAAAAAGCAAAAGACTCACATTCTCCCAGTGATAATACCGGCTTTCTTCTACACACCCTGCTATTAGTGTGGGAGATGGCCACATCAGTCTTAAGAAGAGCACATGTACCTTTTGCTCTCCAGAAAAGCAAGCAAAACACCTGCTTTGTGCAAGAGCAAGGCACTTAAAACAGGAAAGAAAATAATAAATTATTGCAAAGCTGGTTTGAACTTATCTTTCTTTCTTCTGGATGATCAAACAGTGAGCGTAGGGGTAGGAACTGTAATCTGAAAACATATTGCCATAGTGACTGGGTGCTTAGATAGAGGGATAAAACAGGCAGAATTTAAATTATATTTCAAGGAACTGAGACAAGTGCCCTGATCGCTCAGATCCACAGAGCTCTAATGCTAAAGGAGTGCCCTCCTCACCAGCTGATGTATGGCATGGCTACAGGATCAGACTGAGGTGTACGTCTACATTGATATCTGACCAGTTACCTGCCCAGAGCAGCCATCGCCTAAGGACACAGGAGGTGTACAGGCACAAAGGAGGCTGCTAGTGGCCCTTTACTGTGAGCCTCACTCTGCCATGGGGACGGGATGGAACCAGCTGTCATTTGCTATACAAGTGACAGGGCTATGTTCTGGTCAGTTTCTTCTTTACCAAATAGATCTCCTGGACATGTACTTACTGTACTTTAACTTTTTATTCTAAAGTAATTTTAGACTTTCAGAAAAGTAGTCAAAAAAAAAAAAGTACAGTTATCACATACCTTTCACCTGATTCCCAATAGTAGTATCTTACACAACTATAAATCAATTACCAAAACTAAGAAATTAGCATGGATAAAGCAGTGGCAATTAAACTACATTCTTTATCTGTATTTCACCAACTGTCCACTTTTTTCTGTCCCAGAATCTAATCTATGACTCTGTATTTGATTATCTTGTCTTCTTAGTGTCCTCCAACCGGTATCAGTCCCCCATGTCTGCCATTCTTAAGATTTAGTCGTGTGTGTGTGTGTGTGTGTGTGTGTGTGTGTGTGTGTGTGAATGTATGACTGTATGTGTGTGCAGGTATTCACGCCTATGCATGCACATTGACCAGAGAGGGCCCTGGCTCCCTCAGAGCTGGAGTTACAGGCTGGTCACACAGGTCACGGGACCCAAACTCTAGTCCTCACGATGGCTCAGCAAGGACTCGTAACTGCTGAGCCATTGCTCCAGCCCAGCGTTTGCCATTCTTTCTCTTCTTGTTGTTGTTTTGGGGTGTGTGTGTGTGTGTGTGTGTGTGTGTGTGTGTGTATACATGTTTTCCTGAGGCACGGTCTCACTAGGTAGCTCTAGCTGTCCTAGAACTTACCATGTACACCAGGCTGGCCTCAAACTCACAGAGATCCGCCTGTCTTTGCCTCCTGAGTGCTGGGATTGAAGGCGTGCGCCACCACACCTTCCTCACATTTGGCAGTCTTGACCTAAACACCTCAGCATTTGTCATTCTTGGCTTGGACACATGTGAAGAGTCCTGGTCAGCTGTTTTCAGAGTATTCCCTACTCCATTTTGGAACCTGTTACTATTTCCTTTAGTGCTGAACTAGGCAAGCAAGCGCTCCACCACTGAGCTACCCCTCCAGCCCTTGCCTCAATTTTGATTTGTCTAGTATCCACGCAATTTTAATACAACTGAAACAAGAGCTGCTAATATTTATTATGACAATATTATAAAGTATTTACTAAAGTGCCATGTTCATATTATTTTCTCAAATATTTTTAAATAAATGCTAGGGTTTTTATTGTTTTGTTTTTTACCGTATCTATTTTATAGATGGGCATCTTCTGTATTTCTTCTTCTGTGCATGTGTGTGCCTACATGAATTTATGTGTACCATGTACATCAGGCACACACACAAGCAGGCAGAAGAACAGGAACTGGAGTTACAGGCAGTTGAGAGAGGCCTGATATGCGTGCTGGCATTGAACTTGGGTTTTCTGCAGGAGCAGTAAGTGTTCTCAAGAGCCAAGCAATCTCTCCTCCACCATCACCACCTTCTTTTTTAATGAGAACACATTTCATTAAATTGGAGTGGAATTAAGTACCCTGCCCAAGGCTACGCAGCTGTAGAAGACATAGGTCAAAGTCTGAACCCAGGCAGGCTGTGACATTCAAGGTACTGCAACAACAACCAAATACCAAATACATCCCAAGCTCTGCCCCCTGGCCACTCCTCCTCTCAAGAGCTTGAGGAACTCAAAAGGGCGGGGCGTTTGCTTTTCTTTTCCAAAGGAGACAAACTTCATTTTACTTTTGTCTTCACAACCAGAGGATTTCTTTCTCTTAATAAGAAGCAGATTGCTAGACTCGGTCTAAGAGGCTATTCTCTGAGACTTCAACTGGACTGGTACAAGGAAGAGGAGAAATAAAATAATGATAATGAAGCCATGCTTAATTCAAGAGAACTCTTTTTTTTATTAAATTTTAAAATTTATTTTACATACCAACCACAGTTTCCTCTCCCTCTTCTTCTCCCGTCCCCTCCCCCCAACCTCCCTTCTACTCCCCTCCCATCCACTCCTCCTCAAGAGAACTCTTGGCAAATATATGGCACCATGGAAGTCACAGGATTTAAAAACATGAGACACACGGGAGAGATGGCTCGGCACTTAAAGCACTTGCTGCTCTTAAAGGGAAACCAGGTCCCGTTCCCAGGCCCCACACCCACACCGGGCAGCTCATCACCTACTGAACTTGTGTCAGGAGATCTGAGTCCTTTCCTGGCCTCCCCAGGCACTCTGTACGCACATGCTACACATACACATAGTCAGGCACACACTCATACACATGAAATTAGTGAAGGTTTTTAAAAGGAAAAAAAACCCTCTGGAATTGCTGTTTTCCCATGTCATGGCTAGAAATAGCCAATGATGGGCAGTCCAGGCAACTACCCCCTCTTCAGCCTGAGGTTCTTTAAGGCCGGGCACACGCCATTCATACAGAACAGGGGGTATGCATGAAGGGACCTGGCCATGGGAGACAGACTAGGAAATATTCCATCTTCACTTCAAGATTTGTTTTTAATGCTATGACTTTAGATTACTCAGTTCCACCGACTTGATTTTCCCCAAGTACCCTCTCTGGTAATGCTAATGTGTTTTTCCTCTCATTCTGACTGATCAGTGAAATGCATGGCTGGAAGGACTGGCTTGGAAGTCATTTCTTTGATGCTAACAGAATTGAGAAAGTATTCCCTCAGCTGCACACATCCCAACTATCCCTCCCTGGCCCCTGCCACTCAGCTGCAGGTAGCAGCAGGTCATACAGCAAGGAAGGAAAGGAGGGAACAGCGGCAGGTTCCGAGGGGGAGGGAGACAAGCTGAGAGCATGAAAACCAGAGGGGTGCCGGGAGATGGCTCACTCGATAAAGTGCTTGTTACAGGTATGAGTTCAAATCCCCTGCCCCCTCATAAAAGCAATGAATGATGGTGTCTACAGAGCAGCAGAGACAAGCAGATCCCTAGAGTGAACTCCACACCAGTGAGAGACCCCGTCTCACAAGTTCACGTAGAGGAGCTGCAGGGAAGAGTACTTGCTGCACAGCATGGGGACCTTAGTTCAAATGGCCCGCACCCATGGGCGTGGCCACACGCAAGCCTTTAACCCCAGCACTGTGGGAGGCCAACACAAGAATACTGCTGGATTTGCCGACCTCCAGCCTAACTCCAGGTTCAGTGAGAGACCCCATCTCAAGGGAATAAGTCGAGAGTGACAGAGCAGGACACCTGACACCCTCCTTTGGTCTCCACACAGGCAAAAGCAAACATGTATGTACACCACACACACTCTCATCCACAAATATATATCCCCACACCTGTACAGACACACCACACACACACACACACACAAACAAAAAACAGGAAGAAAGAGGGGCATTTTGTCCAGTCACCCTAAAACCACGACACTGACTGGCCTCATCACAGTCAGATAAAGTTTTAAAACAGGAGGGAAAATCCTAGATTTGAAGGCAAACAGCAGTTCTCTAACCACCCTGCAGAGGGCGCCACCTACCCCACTGTGTTTGGGATCATCTGGCTCTAACCCGAAGATGGAGTCTAGAAAACCAAGGAGTGCTGAAGCCCCCTGCATCTGCCTGAGTGACTGCTCCCCTCTTCATATCAACAGGCTCCAAATGTCACTCGGTTCTGTTCCCACAGGGTCTTCACGGGGACTGTTTTCAGGGTCTCTCTCCACAGGTCTTTTGTTTTTCACTTCTTTGCTGTTTGGAGACAGGGTCTCATATGGCCCAGGCTGGCCTGGAGCTCCGACTCACTATATATAGGCAAGAATGACCCTACTTGCCCAGATTCAGGCATATACCACCATACTCAGCTGACGACTCTACTTTAAACAATGTTCACAAAGGACTTAACACAAGGAAAGCTTTAAGAAAAATCAAGAAGTAAAAAGAAAAAAGTTTTCTTCGCTATCCAATTGCTAGACTAAAATTCCTGGATCTTATTAACTCTCAATTATTCTTAGCCATGAGAAACATAATAGACAACCTCTGCTCTTCTGCCTAAAAGCCAGAGTTGGCAAACCCAGGAAATGCTAAGAGAAGGCTAAGCGAAGGATGTTCTCGAAACATCTAGGCTGTTGCTAGGGCGAGGCCCAGGAGAGATTTCTGTCTTTCCATGCTCCTGGAGTGGGAGGACTTTTACAAATATACTCTATTACTATTCCATAAACACTCACCTCTGCCCTGATAAACTAATTATGGATACAGGTAATCAAATTTCAAATTTTTTAATCCAAAGAAATAGTTCTCATCTTCTTAACAACAGCATTACACAAACTGTAAACATACTTTTCTGGGAATTTAAAAAATATTAAATAAAGTTCAATTTTTGGTTTATTCAAAATAACATAGTATGGAAAATAAAGAAATATCAACAGCCTGTCAATTTATAAGCAGTAACAGTGAAGCCTTAACATGAGCAGAAACACAACCTGCCCAGCTGCAGCACAAGCAACATGCACACAGGGCCGCCTCCAGCACTGCCGTCTCTGCAGGCATCCCGGAGAAGCAGTGGCTGGTGCAGATGCCACCGCCGAGGCTCTCAACACATCCCACGGACTTGCCCTGTCTTCAGAAAAGGGACGGTCAGAACTAGTTCACAGAGGGCCTTACAGCTCTGCAGCCGACCAGAGCTCTTCCTCTCACAGGCCCACAGATGATACACACACAGCATCTTTACCAACCCAGGAAGAGAGGTCTGCCGATTACTCCTCGGCGGTCAGCACCTCACTCGGTAGCCATCCACTGTCCAGAGCTTGCTTTTAGTCACCAACCTCTCACGTATCTACTAGGCCCTTCCGTGTGCTTGGAGATGCTCAACTCTGACCACAGGCTCCCCAAGTTCTCACAGTACTCCTTGCTAACCCTATCTTGTCAAGCATACAGTCAAGCCCCTCTTTTTCATCACTCAAGCAGAACCCGCCCTCAGTTTGGCTAATATAAAGGAAGCTTCCTCAGCTTCTTCCAGATTTCCTCCCTTTCCGTGTTTCCTGAATTTTTTGTGTTGTTTTGAGACAGAGTCGCTCTACATATCCCTGGCTGTCCTGGAACTCGCTCTGTAGACCAGGCTGGCCTCAAACTCACAGAGATCTACCTGCTTCTGCCTCCCAAATGCTGGGATTAAAGGTGTGCTCCACTACGCCTGGCGTCCAGCCTGGATTTTAAATCCATCTGTACGGGTTCTTTCCTAACACATAAAAAATCTCATCAAGAAGCCTCAGTGACTCTGTCCTGTTATGTTGTCATAGAGTCACATCCCCATCTAGGGTCCTCTCCATACCGTAAGCTCACACAGGCAAGCCTCGGCTACGCCTTCATAGACTTCCTGACATCAAACACTGTACTTGGAATGCTGCAGGAGTTCAACTAACGAAACACGAAACAAAACAGTTTCTGACATGGCTCTCTCTGAGACCACACTTCAGGCTTCAGACTTGCTCTCAAACCCAGGCATCTGCACTGTCCTTCTCTACCTCCTGTCTGCTACCATCACCCCTGGCTGGCTGGACTCAAGGACAGATTCATGGGTTATATGCACTTTCATACATTGGAAATCAACCAGCTACTGGAGCTCCTCACTTCTTGTCTCTTAAAGGGTCCTCTCCATAACACAACGGACACTGCCTAACACTACCACGCCATTATTTCCCAATACACCTTGCCTTTCTAGGCAAGGAAGGCAGTAAGTCTGTGCTCACATTCAGGTCACTGTTTATGGGGTTCCCCTCCACTCGTGCCTCCTCCCTTGTCCCCTCTCCTCCTCATCACTAAGTTACAGATCAATCCCTACGTGTGCTCTGCAAAATCTAAACATGCAGCAATTCCAGCTCTAGGCCAGCCCTTGAGAGCTGTTCTAAGCACTGCTCAGTCCCCTTGAAGATGGCTCAAGCTATGTCACCAGCAGGGTGACGCCAATCCTAGAGAAAGGAGGGCAGCTGGAGCTACCCAGAGTTTCTGAACTGAAGCGGAGTTCTTGGTCGGCACTGGTACTGACAGCTAGTTTTCCATCATCCCTGCTCAGTCTAAGTTTTCATCTCAGCCACTTGGGGAGCTGACCTTTGAAAGCCGAGGCTCTGCTACTCTGGTAAGTACTCTTGATTAAACCTTGGAGAGAACAGGTGGACGGAAGCAGAGGAAGGAGGGGAGAGGGACAGAGGGCAAGCATTAAGCATACAAATACTTGTTAAAAAGAGGCTGGCCAGCAGCTGCTCTCGATCACACTCAAGCCCACAGATTGCACCCTGGACACTGTCCTGTCCTACCCAGGCAATAAAACCGAATCCTGAGCAGGTATCTTCTAGTGGCAGAGCTCAGCCGACAGTCCAGAGTGCCCTCAGCCTTGGCAGTACCTGCAGCGGAGGGGGCAAGGCTTGTTGCCTGGGCCTCCCTCCACCTGTCCAGGTTGGCTGCTGAGGGGCAGCAGAGCTATCCATGCAGGCTAGAGAAGAAACTGGCCTACATGAGAAATGAAGACATTGAAATGTCTTCACCGAGTCCTCTAGGATCTTCATATACGTTAGCCCGCCATTCTTCTTCTAGTGCAGCCATTTGTCAGCCTAAAGAAGCCTGCCATCCTGCCTTCCTCAAGAGAGTCCTGATAAACCAGTGCGGCTTTGTGCACTCCCCCAACCCAGGCCCAAATCCATCACCGCCACTTGCTATGGCAACTGTGACAGCCAGGGCTCAGAGTTCCTTATCTCCGAGCTTTCTGGCCACTGGGTTCAGCTTAGCAGGGATTCAAATGTCTTTGGGAATCAATAACATTGAAATATTGTTTTATGTTGTTCTGCTGTATTGAAAAGCTGGCTCTGGAGTTGGAAAGTTTCTGTCCTATGTCAGGTGAGCCGCCTGATTTGTGACAGAAAAAAAAAAAAAAAGAGCAAGGTAGAGCAGCTGGAAAAAAAATCTAGACTACTGGTTTCATTTAACTGCCTAAAACTTTTGCTAAACCTTATCTCAAGATTTGTAAGACTATTATACAAACTTTCTGTATCTCAAGATTTTAAGTTTACTAGATAAGGTTAAAAAATCTGTAAAACGGTAACAAAAGTTGACTTAAAACTTATAACACAGGGTTAATAATTAGACATTTATACATAGGTAGTCTTACCATTTAGGCTGTAAAACTCAGCACATAGAACCACCAGCCAAAAATAACAACAACAACAAAAAAGTCCATCAAAGTCCATAGTTCTGGGAAAGTCTCCATATGTATTAGCCTTGCTTTTTAACTCCCGTAGTTCTACTTCCAGTTAACTGTTCTAGTTAACTGAAATATGCCAACCCAAAACATGTTTAAAAGCTCACCCAGAGAAAGGCTAACGGAGACTGACTTAATGCATGTATGTCTAGCATCCTTGTCTTTGCTAACTTTGTTAAGCTTTAGCTGTTTTGATAAACTGAGTCATACAAGGAACTGTGATATTCTTCAATGGTGCACTATAAAAAGACCAGGGAAGTAAATGTGCCAGCCTCTCTACGGACTGTATTTATGTTGTAAAGTTTTATTTTATATTAAAAGAGCTTCGGTTCAAAAATGGTAATTTTTTTAAAGGCTAAACTTAACAAGGATAAAACTGTAAAATTCTTATCTTATAAAAGCTACAAACTTGCTATAAACTGTTAAAGATAATTAAGACATGCAAATTAATAATCACCTTATAAATAATCAAATTCTTTAATATGTTCAACACTATACTCATAGTCATGCTAAATACAAATGTAACTCATTTACAGGGACAAGCTTTATTTAGCCTCCTGTATGTGTTTTCAATGTTAAACCTAAAGCAAGTAACTAAAAACAAGTAAAGTTGATTTAAAATCAAGTATACTTAATAGATGGCCCTCAAAACTTTTCAGAGATCTGCCGAATATGGCATTTAAATGTTTAATTAAAAAAAAAAAAGCTTTCTGTGATAGACAGAAATGCAGACTCCTAGTGGTGACCCTAAGGTCTCCATAGAAAATGATGGGGCACAGACCTGAATGTGGTAACACTAACCACTGGGCAAAGCCACCAAGACATGCCCAAACCGTGGACACTGTTGGGTTGACTGCCCTACTCTGCCTTGTCAAAGTTGGCAAGTTTTTCCAAGTTCCTCCTCCACAGGAAAATCTTTCAGACCCTCTGGTCTGGCAGCCAAAGGCCCATGCTGTCCTGTGCAGCAGCTGAAGTTAAAATGCTGTCCTATGTGATAGCTGAAGACTTACAACCTCTGGCCCCAACAAAACACTCAAGACCACTACGGGAGCCTAGGGTAATCGTCCAGATAGCTGGTAAGTCTCTGCCATTTTAATTAATACACAGGCCATTTGGATTACACTTCCTGCTATAATTTCTCCTTCTTAGATCTCTGATGGTATTGGTGGCTAATTGTAGCTCTGTTGCTTTTCTACAGATATAAGGTTTCCTGCTGAAAAAGGCAGACACTGCTTACTTCATACTAAAAGATAAACTCACAAAACAGGTTTCAACATAACTTTTACCTTTCTTTTTTTAATAACTGATTAAGTCAATTTATTAAAATAGTTGACTTAGGCAACTGCAATAGTGACTTCCTTCACCACAAGGTGTTTCTCTTGTAGAGATTGTCTTGGTAGGCATGTGCACCGTTCTTCAGCACCTCTGATCATGACAGCACACATCCTCTCCAGCAACTTCACACTGAGGCTAGTGAGCATGATTCGAATTCAGTGAATCACCTCGGGTTCCACTAGCATCTTTCTGGTATCTTTAAAAGCCATGGCTGCAGTGCAGCTTCGGACTGCAGTGAGTTACGATGGAAGCAGACTGAACAGAGCTCCACTGCATGCACCACCTCGTCTCAGAAAGTTTTTACTATTCTTTTAATTAAAGTAACTTGCTCTCCAAAGACTACTCTCAATAATCAACCACTTACGTGTGTCTAATGATAACCAACTGGATAAAAAAAATTAAAGTTTATGCAAATTATCAAGGTCTAAAAGTAATTTAAGTTATAAACATCTACAGATAAAAAAGCCTAAATAAGCTGGGCGGTGGTGGTGGTGCACGCCTTTAATCCCAGCACTTGGGAGGCAGAAGCAGGTGGATCTCTGTGAGCTCGAGGCCAGCCAAGGCTAGAGAGTGAGTTCCAGGAAAGGTGCAAAGCTACACAGAGAAACCCTGTCTCGAAATACAAACAAACAAAAAAAGCCTAAATAAGTTATGAGGGCCTAATAAAATTATTTCATATATGTAAATACAAATTATAAATTTGTATATAAAATATATATACAATATAAAAATATTTTTATATAAAATGATTTTTTTTCTTTTGGTTTTTTTCAAGACAGGGTTTCTCTGTGTAGTTTTGGTGCCTGTTCTGGATCTTGCTCTGTAGACCAAGCTGGCCTTGAACTCAGAGATCCACCTGGCTCTGCCTCCTGAGTGCTGAGATTAAAGGTGTGCACCACCACCACCCAGCCATAAAAAATGATTTTAAAATGAGAGCTATTTCATATTTCTTCCCTCCTCTATGCTATTGTTATACTAACTCTTCAAAAGTTCAAAGTTTAACATTAATCAACAAAGTTCTAATAAGATGGAAAATCATTAACTGCTATTATCAGTCACAAGCTCAAGATTTTAAAATTCCTCTAGTTGTCTTCAAAATATAGATGCTTCTCATCATGCTAAAACAAACAAACAAACAAACAAACGAAAAACTCTGTCCAATCTATATACCCAGCCCTTTGGACAGAAAAAAAAAGGTTCATGAATTTTAACCCAAAGCCATAGCTTTTGCTATGACTCAAAGATGTGAGTCTACTTCAGCTGTTCTGGACACCTGTCAGCTGCTCTTTCCACATTAGGATTTCAGTACCGACTACAAACAACGGTAATTTAAGTTTGAGACAATTGAGAAAGTCATAACTTAGATCCACCTCTCACAGGCCAAAGGGACTCCAGATAAATACTCCTGTCAATCAACAGCCTACACTCCCCACCTATTGCCTATTCCTGAGGGGGAAGCTCCTATAAATAGAAAAGGTTCCTTCAAGTTCTTCAACTCCTGGCCCTGGTCTGCATCTGTCTTGTCAGAGTTCCAATTGGCTGGTAGACACCATCCAGGAATCAGCTGTGGACTACAAACTGCTCCAAAGGTGACCTACATCACACCAGCCTCAGGTAGTCCTACAAAACAGGAAAGCCCTGGACTTGTTGAAAACTGATGTAAACTAGTCTAGCAGATGTGATTGCTTCCTGACTCTTCAGTTGGGCCAATAAACCAGATGCTTTTGATAAATGCCCCATTGTCCTAATTGCCTCCCGACCTCTGACTAACATTCCAGCCCTCCTGGGCCCTGACAAGAGCATCCTAATTTCACCTGAGAAGCAGCAGCAGAAAAGAATACATCATCCCTATCCTCAACAGAAGGCTGGAATGTTAGATCAAAAGGAAACTCCCTTGCAAAGGGAAGAAAATGGCTACCTACAGTACTATTAACACCTACAGTACCATTAATACCTATAGTACCATTAACACCTATAGTACCAAAATTGTATGGCCTTTAAAAATTTGTTCTTTCTGCGCTAACCAAACAGATACAACAAACGAGCAGGCCATGCATCTTTCAATGTGTTACCAATTTTGTTTCCCTCCAAATAAAGACTGCTAAGATCCTATCAAGGATTTGATAGGCACACATAAGACAAGGGGCTACGATAAACCAGCCTGCCTCCATCTTGGGCTTGAGAGCCATCTTATAGTAAAGACAAACTAAGTTTATTCCTGTTTATGATTAAATCTGTTTCTCAAGGACTGGGCTATGACCCACCTGTAACCTTAACTACAAATGGTTCTGTACTGCCTGTTCTAGGAAACGGCAACCATGCCTTTGTTTCAAAAGGCTATTATGACCATCTTGTTACGATCTCATGTTATTATGACTGCCTTGTTACATGTTATTATGACTGCCTTGTTATGGCCACCTTGCAACCATGTCTTTGATTCAGGAGGTCGCTATGACTAATTTGTGATGCTTATATGTTCTGCTTCTGTAACCCCACCACCTACTCCTGAACTATAAAAACCCTTATTTTCCCCGTGTCTAATGCTGATCTCCTGAACCTGCCTTTAGGGAGAGACAGCCCATGTACACAAATTTTAAAAAAGCTTACTATAATTAGTTTTGCCACGATGATTTGGGTCAGTGGTCTTTCTCCTCACATCGGTGGGATTAACAATCCCCTCCACCCTGACAAACTTGCATTAACAAGAAACAAAGCAGATGCTCAGAGCAGACAATGCCTAATCAAGGCTGGGAATGTGACAGTATTAGAGGAAGGGAAACCAAAATGTAGGTAGAAAATGAATGGATTCCATTCTTAGTGAATCCCTAGAAGACTTGAAAGGCCCTAGACTAGGAAAGGAAAGCACTGTACAGGTGAATGAACCAAAGATAGGCTCTTCTGAGCACCTCATCTTGAAAGGTTGCTAGGGGCAGCAACTGGGGCCCAAACAAAGGTAGAGCCAAGTATGAGGCACACACCTTTAATCCCAGCAGTTGCAAGGCAGCAGCAAGCAGATCTCTGTGAGTTAGAGGCCAGCCTGTTCTACATAGCAAGTTCTAGGCCAGCCAGGGCTACACAGTGAGACCCTGCAAGAGAAAACAGAACAAACAAAAACCTCACAAAGCTACAGTTTCCTCTCTCCAGTCCCCTCCACATTTTCAAAACTACATTTAAGCCAGAGTGAAAGATCATCCAACAGATGACCTTTCCTTTACACCATTTCCTCCTGATGGCAACCAACAAGTCCCATAGCTCCACTCTGGTAAGGCACATATTTCAGGTATGGACTGGCCTTAGTCCTGTCCTAGGCTCCCACCCACTGCTCATGGACACCCCATGCCCTGGGGATATATACTGTTTCAGTGTGGGATGGACTGAACAGGAGAGATGAGGCTTTTGGAGGCATCCTGGAGAATGTGATAATCTGTAAGGATGGTCATTTTGCCTCTCAACCACAGACCTGAAGAGGCTGCAGACATACTAGAAGGTCTGAACTTTAGTCTCACCTCAATTGCAACCTGTGACATGCATAAAAAACCCTGATCTTTCTTTGCCCTGCACCCCTCATCACAGTGCTTCTAAAATGTATAAAATTTCCCTAAGTGACAAGAGACTTCTGTTATTCACAACCAAGTGCCTTTCAACCATGTCAGAATTTATGCTAATAAGTGACTCTTGGTGGGGATTCAGGTAACTTCAGCATGGAGACTGGTCACCAGAAGGACTACTTCAAAATTTGAGGGCTGGAATTTTAAGAACCATCCTCTTTGCCTGGGGAGTGCAGGGGGACTGAAGATTGATCACCTATGGCCACTGCTTGGCCATCAATCATGCTATGTAATGCAACTTCCATTTAAGGTCCTAAACAATAGGCTTCGGAGCTCTTCCTGAATGACGTTTGAATTGGAAGATGGTAGATCCACAGAGGGCATCAGAGCTGGGCAGAAAGACCACCACATGACTCTAAGAGTTCACTGTCTGAACCTCTTCTTAGCTGCTCCTGAGTTGCATTCTTTGTTTTGTTTTTGGGGAGGTTTGGGGTTTTTTGCTTGTTTGTTGTTTTTTGTTTCTTTTCAAGGCAGGGTTTCTCTATATAAACCCGGCTGTCCTGGAACTCACTCTGTAGACCAGGCTGGCTGTGTACTAGAGATCTGCCTCCCGAGTGCTGGGACTAAAGGCGTGCGCCACCACTGCCCGGCTCTGCATTGCATTCTTGAAACCAGACAGATATACTTAAGTAGTGTGTTCTGAGTTGTTTTTTTTTTTTAAGGTTTGTTTTTATTTTAAGTGTATGTATGTGTTGTGAGGATGCCCTGGAAGGGGAGTTAACAGACAGTTGTGAGGTGAACTGTCATGTGGGCACTGGGAATTGAACCCAGATCCTCTGGAAGAGCAGCCAGTGCTCTTAACCGTTGGGCTATCTCTCTAGCCCCCCTGAGTTTATTTAATTATCAAAATTATCAAACCTGAGGAGAGGGTGTGAGAATTCTGGGTAGAAAGAGGTATAGGTAGCCCAAGATTTAGAAGTGGCATCTGAAATGGGGACAGTCATGGGGGAAACCGAGCCTTTAACTTGGGGGATCCAATACTAATCCTTAGTAACTAGCACTAGAATTGAACTGATTCCTTGAACATAGAACAAATGAACCACACAGCCCCTCTGAAGCTGCAAAGGATCAAAGGCCCCAGAGGAACAGCCTTGCTGTCACCCTTGACTAGGGTCAGATGCTCCTTCAGACAGCTGTCCAGAGCCTGGAGGAAATCAGGCTCCTCTTTTAAATACTGGAACCCAGAGTAGTTGGTGCACTCTAAATGAGGTTTTTAAAATTCAATTCCCTCTTATTGCTCGTGTAGATTTGAAATGATCTGACCAGATGGCTGGTGCTCTATAATTCTTGGATTGCTCTCATCAGTTGTTGATTTCCATTTTTTTTTCTCTTTTTCACCCATCACATAAACGTGTTCCTGCACAGACTTCCTGCATGCTCCCATTGACTGGGCTCTAATACCATTATTTCAGGGATTCTCACAGCCGCCTTCAAGTCAAATCAGGTCATAAGAAGTCTCAGGTTGAGCTTGGCTGTGCTTTCCTGAGCCCAGAGGGGCCAAACAGGTAGGACTGGGGTGGCCTGTGTCCAGGTGTCCTCCTCTCCTCTTTTCTTCTGCAAGTCCCCAAAGAAAGGGAGCAAAGGTGTAGTTTTTAAATGAGAACACATTGAGTATGTCCTGTTTGTCAGGCCCTTTGAGAAACAGCTTACACACTTACACACACACACACACACACACACACACACACATACACACACACCTTGCTTTATTCTCATACCACTTCTCTGAAGTTATTACTCACATTCCTATTTTCAGATATGGAAACTAAGGTTTAGAGCCTCTGAGCAACCTGAGCACCCACAAGCTCAGGCCCAGTATCATACAGTTAGGCCAATGGCCCCACTGAGTCCTCAGCACTAGAGAGGGCCTGGCCCGCCCCACCAATGGCCTTTTTGTTGTTTCTGTATTGTCCGAGAGCCTGTAAGCTCAGACACAGGGCGGCTTCAGGTCTATTTTGTTCCTTAGGAAGACCGCGTGGCACAGGGTTTAAGCTGGGCTTAAGTTGTCTGCATTTTGACTCTCCCACTTGTCGTCTGAGTAATTTCCTCTCGCTGCGAATGAGCTTTGTCTGTAAAAACGAGGGTAGTCACAACATCTACCCTCAAGGGTCACCAGTAGAGTCAAGGCTTAGTAAATGTGAGCTCTTATCAATATCTCTGCTACAAGAATAGCACCTGGCACCAAGTGGGATCTCAGAAAACGCTCAGGGAAGACAAGCCATGGGAGCTGGCTGTGACCAGTGTTCTACACTAACAAGTGGCACAAAATTCCGGGATCCAGGAGTCCTCGGCTCCAGGACAAATGTCTCAGTTCCCTGCCCGCAACCAAAAGGACCTGCCAGCAAACAGCTTTCCCCTGCTTGCTCATAAGCAGCTGTTGCTGGATCCACACGCAAACGCTTGTGCTGTGCCTCCGCTAGGTGAGGCAGATCCCAAAATAGACCGAAGACAGAGAGACAGAAAAACCCCTTCCAGGAACAGCAGCTTCAGGGACGACACTGACAGTAGTAACCGAGGCAGGCAGGCTGCAGGGGCAGTAGCTGTCTCAGTGCCGTGTGCTGCTGGGTCAAGTTCCCACCTGGCCTAGTGGGAAGACCTGAAGTCATGTGCTATCCCCGGTGCGCCAGGCTGCAGCAGGTAGTCTGGCAATCTGCCTTCCAAGGAGCCTAGCCCATAGCTCAAGTAGCCTCTATACTCTAGTATTCTTCCCTTTGAGGCAAAAGGAAATTAGAGGTACAGCCTTTCCTTGACAGGCCAAAAGTTCTTTGAACAAGAGCGCAGAACTGGTAGGCCTAGATAGGATCAACAACTATCTATATAAACTTACCATTTTCTTTAAAATCCCCCGGAGTACCCACCATCTTCCTGTGCCTGCCTCTGGCTCTCAAGCAAGAAAAGGCTCTACTAAACTTTGTTTGTGTTTATCCCTACCCTCTTCAAAACTGCTATTGGAGGAGAAAGGGAGAGCATTTCATAACCATCAGTCTTTCCTTCACACCCTAAGTCCCCCTCCCCAGGTAAAACCACTAGGAGAAGAAGGCTGTGTGCTCATGCACCCTCAGAGGTGTCCAACTCCACAATTGGACTGAAGATATGTGCACGTGAAAAATTGACCTCAGAAAGCCAGAACACCGAAGTGATGCCTTCATGACATGCACTGGGTAGAAGACGACTTTGTATCCACAGCGTGCTCAGCTGCATCAGCCTTTACAGCAGCTTCAAGAGAATTTCGTACAGAAGCGTTTACAAGGAGCTCTTGAGAAACTGCGGGGTAGAGGGCGTTGTCAAAGGAGCATCAAGTTAAATGTAAGACAAGTGCTTCTCTCCAGTTCTCCTGAGGCTCTCAGAGCCCACTCCTCACTACAGTCACACAGTCTCTGGCTCTTCCTTCCGAGTATTCATGCAGCAGCTCTTGAGCCATTAGCCACAAGCAGCTCCACTAGGGCTAGGCAAGTCTCAAAATCAGAAGTATGAGCCCTGTTCTGTTCGCAGTATGGACCAAAGGCTTGAAGGGTGCTACTGACCCAGCCAAAGGAGCAGAGTCGAAGTAGGAACCCAGAACATCAGCCCCCATCTATCCAAGCACTTGCCTGTTGAAAGAATACCAGCAACTCACATAAAAGCAGAGGACATAGCCACATCTTTTACCTCCCCACTCCTGAGAGCCTCTCTAAGCTATTCCTCAAAGACCAAATTCTGCTCCCAGAGAAGCTGAGAGAGGACAGGCAGAGTTGGACCTGCTGAATCAAATGCCTCTGTTCTTAAACTTCCCTCTGCCTGATGCCATTAGCTCCCAATTGGCTTCTCTGGTGCTTCGGCACTCTTGGGTGGCAGCGACTACCCACATGCAAGCCTAGCAGGAGCGACACTGCTGGCTGGCACAGCGAATGCTATCCCTGGCAGCACAGCAGCATGGGGGCCGCGAGGACACAGGGACGGATTCAGCAAGGACCTGATGAAACTGCACTACGTCTACTACCAAGACTTGCCGTCCCCAGAACACCAACAGCTTGCACCTGAGAACAGCCAAGGGCAGCTGGAAATGGGAAGGAAGTGGGAAGAGAGCGGACCAAGGCTCTGAGGT
Source organism: Peromyscus eremicus (assembly GCF_949786415.1). Taxonomy (NCBI): domain Eukaryota; kingdom Metazoa; phylum Chordata; class Mammalia; order Rodentia; family Cricetidae; genus Peromyscus; species Peromyscus eremicus. The sequence continues at coordinate 24,494,116 of NC_081435.1, forward strand.
CAATGACATACGACAAGTTAGATAAATAACAGGACAAGTTATCCGACCTCTCTGACCCTCAGTATTCCCACTGGGTAATAAGGACAGTAATAATTGTATTACTATGAAATCAAAGACCTCACACCAGGAAGTCAGCCACACACCTGAATATGTCATTTCCCAATTGCAGACTACTGTCATTATTACCTGAAACCCTTGACTCAGGTTCATAAAAGGGTTAGAAAGTTGTTCCTTCTGAAGATGCCCCAATTATGATCAGGGAAAGGACCAGCCCCTTCTTTTCCTTGGCATGGGTTCCTTTAACAGAAGATTTGGGTCCCTGCACCAGTGCTCAGGATTCTCCCGTGAACACTATTTCAGCAGCACTGAGCAGAGCAGCAGAGCCCAAAATAGCATTTGCAGAGCAAAGCACATGCCACTGCCTCTCCTGTGCTTCCGAAGTGCAGGGAGACAAAGTTTCCCATCACTTGCTCAGAAAGCGCGGCCACCCACCACAAGCCTCCCTTCCAGGGCACTCACATGCCACAAACTCTGCTAAAAAATGACTGTCCCCAGGCCCCACTCTGATGGTCACCACGAGAATGGCTGCTCCCAGCCTTCAAGAACAAAGGACCTTTGTGTATTTCAAAGGAACAGAGCGGGTCCAGTACCTGGTCGAAGAACCTGCCACTCTTGAGTCGGCTGAAACACCTCCAGGATCTCAGTGTCTAGCTCCTCTTCTCCTCTGGTTTCCTTTGTCTCTGATTCCTTGTGGATACTCTCCTCTGTGCTGATGAGTGCAAAATTATTCTGAGAAAAGAAAATAGTGCATGACCCACCACTACAAGGGCCCAGGCAAGAAGAAAGCAACAGCTTGAGGCCCTCCACTCTTCCTGTATGCACCTCCCACCTTCAGACACGTTTAGACACTTGCAGTTCCTTTCACAATGTCAGCCTCAGAACCAGCATGTGAGGCGATATGTTTTGGGGTATATTCAGTACTTTTATACATGTATAAGGACTACCACCAGAAGATTCCATACTTTCTTGAGGGGGTGAAAAAATGCCAGGGAGAAGGTTAACACAGTCGTTACTTTCTATTTAACTTCTTGCTACAGACAAGCTGGTTGGTGGCTGAGGTCTAATTGACTCCCAAGCGTTCTGGTAGACCCACTGGGGACCAATAGGGCATAAACGTCCTGAAACATTCCAAACCATGGAGTAAGAACTGCAAGTGGGAAAGTGGGTTCTAACCGGGCCAAGGCGAGACCATGTCCAAGATGGAAACTGCTTCCCCAAACATGCTTCTTTCTAACCATGACACCAGGGAAGAATAAGACGGAGTCTGTGGAGCACTCGGAGAGTGGGAACATGAACACCAAGTATTATTCATTTTGCTTCTTCCTGGTATCCCTTTTTTTAAGTTTATTTTTATTTTATGTGTATGAGTGTTTGCCTGAATGCACGTGTCTGCGTGTGATCAAGTGCGCATGTGTGCCTGCAGAGCTGGCCTCTCACATTTAAACCTGTATTTGCAAGAAAGTAGTCATGTGAGCCTCAAGAGCCTGGAAGCAAAAGGTTCCAGAGCTCAGGGCAATTATATCTGGGACAGTAAGGGAGCCCACACCAGCACACAGGAGGTTGTCCCTGCCTCCCAGCTCCTGCATTACTCTTCATCCCTTTCCCATGGATTTCTTCAAGTCTTCCCTTGAGCCATGTCTGTGCTTGAGGACCTCACTCACCTCAGTTTGATTTCTCAACCATACTAAGCCTCCTGGGAGGTGTCATGTGCATGCACTCCCTCAAGCAGCACCCCAGCACTAGGAAGGGACTCCCACCTGCCTGGGACCCACAGTGTCTCGTCTTTAATTAGCTGTCAGAAGAAAGGTTAAGGTGTTAAGGTATTGCTGATGACAATACAGAACCCTTCTAAGAATTTTCACATTTTAACTAGAAATAAAAGCATGAAATTTAGGTGGCAGAATTTCACACCTTGTTAAGGACCAGAAAGGAAAATATCTTGGGCAAAAAGAGGCTCTTAAATCATTTCACAATTAATGAGATCACTGACTACGGCATAGAGGTAAAGAACTCAAGCTCTCTGTCATATAACACAAAATTCATTTTTTTGTGTGATTCTGGGAAAGTTATTTAACTTTTGAAGACTAGGTTTCTGCATTTGTAAAGTAGAAATAACAATCTCTAGTTTATATTTTAGATGAGATACTGTAACGCAAGCACTAGCCCTGACAACTTTGTACTTATCATCATCACGTTCAAGCCCAGCCTCAGTTATATAAGCAAGTGCAAGGCCAGTGTACACTATACAAGACCCTGCCAATGGGAAAAGGAAGAAGGGTCAGGAGAGAAAAAAGTGGGTAGGAAGAAGAAGAAATAAGAGACGGAGGGAGAGAGCGAATATGAATGAAGAACAGGATAGTAGATGTGTCGTGAGACTACAGAAGAGAGCCTGTCAGGAAGATGTGGCCATTCGGGATTTCCAACTGCCAAGACTCCTGGGGCAGGTACTGGGTCCATCTATTATCACTGTATGCCCAAGACCTAGCACCCAAGACTTAGTTCATAATGGCTGAGTGAGTGAGTGAACGAATGAGTGAATGATGAATGCATGACACTTCATAGGCAGGTGTGACTTTGGGGCCTTAGAATAAGGCAATCCCCAACCCCTGAGTCTTCTGCAGACAGGTAGTAAGCAGTACCATATTCTAGAATAAGACTACTTTATCTAAGTACCCAGAACCTATATACTCTAGGACCAAGCCATACTAGCTAGCCTCTGGCCAAAAGCACTAGGAGACAGGATTAGAACAATATTAATAAAAATTACCTCCGAGCTGTATAGATCAAATCCTCCAGAAGCCAGGCAGGAATGGCTGAAAATGAGTGAAGCAGGCCAGGTGGGTACGGCAGGGAGCACCAGGCTGTGAAGCACAGCCCTCCCCCTTCACCAAGGCAGCTGCCACTCCTCCGTCCAGCCCTGGCACACAACTTGAACACACAGAAATCTGCTCATGTTCAGAATGTAAGACCAGACCAAACGCCCAAGTTTTAAATTGCAGTTTTGCTTTAGTTACCAAGAGGTAATTCCTGGATGTGTGACAGTGAGCAGGAGAATAATTCTCATAACCTAGAGAAGCAAGAAGTCCTTTGTTGTATGACAGACATTTTGTGGGGAGATGCAACACACAGGTCCACTTGTGTCAGAAAAGGAACCCAGGACAGACAAAGTAATGACTGCGTTGAAGTCCCATTTGGTGAACCAATGAGTTTTTTTTTGCTGAGGTTACCGTCAGGAGTATTGGGGAGGACTCACTCACTATAAGGAGTGGTGGTAACTCAGAGGCAGCGGCATTACCAGAAATCCCACACCAACAAGGGTGCCTACTCCCACAAAACCTGCAGCCCTGGTGCCCTCCACACAGCTTATATGCACCTCCACAGCCTCGGTCTTTTTGTGCAGTCTGGGTGGTCAGTCTCCACCTACACCCACCCCTGAACTGCTCATTCCCTTTTACACTGTGGTAGGGCCCCTAAGAATCTTCCAAGTTTTTATTCTTCCTCTATGTGTGACCTGTTTACTTCCTCCAGCCTCCCCTCCTTGGGCAAATGCTACAACTTGGAGGGGATGCTATAATGTGGAGGAATATGCATTTAACACCCTTTAAAGTCCAGGCAGGGCTAGTACTGTTCATGCTGATGGCTGGGACATAGGAAAAGCTGCTTTTTCTGGATTTCATTAGCAAAGGTAACAGATCAGGTTCACCAGCAACAGAGCTGACTACAGGTACCTGACATGCTTTCCTCCATAACAAAGGACCGGCACGTAACAATAGCTTTTGCACTAGTGTTCCAGGCACAGACTTGAGTGTGGTGGGGATGCGGCAGAGACATTAAAGAATGGAGATGCATCCTGGTCTTGTTAAGAAGGGAACCAAGTATACACAATCTACTGACCCTCTCAACTAGAACCACTTGGTGGGGAAAGAGCAAGCAGGAGGCCCCCACAGTCCTCGCTCAGGCCACTGACCACTGACAGACACCTGAAGCACTGACTGACTGCTGGAGAAGCCTGTAGCTCTCACGGGTCCTGAGCCCAGTCTGGAGAGCTGTCACTGAGTTGCCATGGAGAACGAACTCAGCCATCCTGTGCCTTCCTCTCCACAGGCTCCTGTGCTGTCTGGAGACTTTGCCCTCTTAGGATCCTGGGAAGCAGTTAGCCACAGTTTAGCCAACTCGGCCCTGGAGGCAGAATGACAACCAGCACTGAGCAATGGAGCTGGTTAAGCTCTGTGGGCCTGTCACCGTCCTGCAGCCCCAGGAAGCAGCTAGGCTGTGCATTCTCGGAGTCTCTGCCTCCTGGAGGCCCTGAGAAGCACACACACAGCCTACCTTAAGCAAGTGGTCCTTTGAGGCACTGTCACTATACAACCATTGATCACATTTACAAATACCCTTTCTGGGCCCACTGGTGCAACCCGGCGCCTGTGGAATGCTCAGACACATGGTCCTTGCAAATAGACAGGAACCATGGTTCTGCTGCCATGCTTCCTGTGTGCAGGCCCTCTAGAGTAGCCCAACTCTCATATGACCAGCAAAAACTGACGGGCATTCCACACCCACAACCAAATATGCCACACCCAGAGCTGCCAGCAAATCCACCTAAGAGAATTTAGGTGCAATCCACCAATTCCTGCAGCCTAGGCTACGAACACACCACGGACATCACCTATATTGATTACAGCTGAAGAAGCTACATGCTCTAAAGTACTCATCTAGAACCAAAGTCAACACAACCTATGCTGTTGGTATCCCAGCACTCACTGTCAGGGTTGCACACGCCTGTGATCTCAGCATTCCAGACACTGCAGTAGGAGAATCTCAAGTTTAAAGTCAGCCTGGGCTACAAAGCAAGACACTATCTCAAAACAAAATAAAACAACAAAACAGAAGCTACCCTGGGTGGGATGGAGAGATGGCTCAGTGATTATGAGCACTGCTTGCTCTTCCAGAGGACAAGTTCAATTCTCCACAACTCACAACTGTCTGTAACTCCAGTTCCAGGGCACCTGACCACCTCTTCAGACCTCTGTAGGCACAGAGTACGCACAGAGTACACAGATATAAATGTAGGCAAAAACACTCACACAAAAATATAAATATTCCTTTTTAAAAGCTACCCTATAAAATTAGTAGAAGTGCCTAGTGTGGTGGTGCACGCCTTTAATCCCAGCACTTGGGAGGCAGAGGCAGGCAGATCTCTGAGTTTGAGGCCAGCCTTGTCTACAAAGCAAGTTCCAGGACAGCCAGAGCATCCCTGTCTCAAAACATGCCCCCCCCCAAAAGAAGCAACTAAGCCACCAAACGCACAAATATCAACGTGGAAAAACAAGCAGAATAAAAGCAAAAGTAACACCATGGCTAAAATGGAACAAAATAGCAACAAACACAAGGAAAAGGAAACTAATGAACCACCTGAAAAAGAATTCATGATAACAGTCTTAAAATTTAATGAGATAATACAATACAGATATCACAACAAAATTAGGAAGACAATTCATCACATGAATGATAAACGCAACAGAGAGACAGATTAAAAAGAAACAAATCTGCAGCTAGAGAATTTAACAAGTGGATAAGAAACATAGTGGAGACAGCCTTAGCAATCAGGGAAATGCAAATTAAAATAACTCAGATATTCTATCTCACCCCAGTCAGAATGCCTACCATCAAGAGAAATGACTGGGGGCTGGAGAGATGGCTCAGAGGGTATGAGCACAGGCTGCTCTTCCTGAGGTTCTGAGTTCAATTCCCAACAACCACATGGTGGCTCACAACCGTCTATAATGAGATATGGTGCCCTCTTCTGGCAAACATGCAGGCAGAATACTGTATACAAAATAAATAAAATAAAATAAATCTTAAAAAAAAAAAAGAAATTGAGACATTAAAAAAAAGAAAGAAAAATGACTGGGTCATATGGCAGGTTGTATGTTTAGCTTTTTGAGGATTCTCCATCCTGATTTCCAGAGTGGCTGTACCAGTCTTCACTCCCACTCACAGTGAATAAGGGGTCCCTTGTTCCTCAACAACACTTGTTGCCAGTTGTTCTATCTATTGATCTTTGCCACTATGATTTAGGTGAGATGAAATCTCAAAGTTGTTGTGTGCTATTTTGTTTGTGTTCTGACAAATAAAGCTTGCCTGGAGGTCAGAGGGTGGAGCTAGCCACTAGTTAACCATAAAGCAAGGCACTGGTGGCTCATACCTTTAATCCCAGCACTTGGGAGGCTCACACTTTTGATCCCAGCACTTGGGAGGCTCACGCCTTTAATTCCAGTACAATTGGGAGGTGGAGACAGGAATATGAGGCAGGTGAAGAAAGGATCTTAAGCCCTTTTGGTCTGAGAGGTAAGAAGTCACTAATGGCTGCTCCTTTGCTTCTCTGATCTTTTGGGTTATTATCCCGATATTTGACTCCTGGTTTTTACTGATAAGACTAATTAGGATCATGCCTCACAAAGTTGTTTGAATTTACATTTTCCTAATTCTGAAGGATGATGAACACTTTTGAAGTATTCCATAGTCATTTGTATTTCTTCTATTGAGAGCTGCCTGTTCAGATCCCGAACCCGTTTTTCAATTGGTTGCTTTTCTTGACTCTTGGTTTTTTGAGTTCTCTGTATATTCTAGATATTAATCCTCTGTCAGGTATATAGCTGGTAAAGATTCTCTCCCTTTCTGTGGGTTTCTTCTTTCACTCGACTGATTATTTCCTAAGCTATACAGAAGCTTTTTAGTTTTCTGAGGTCAATTTATCTATTGTTGGCCTTAATTCCAAAGCAAACAAAGTCCTATTTAGAACAATAATAGAGCCGGGCGGTGGTGGCGCACGCCTTTAATCCCAGCACTCGGGAGGCAGAGGCAGGCGGATCTCTGTGAGTTCGAGGCCAGCCTGGTCTCCAAAGCGAGTTCCAGGAAAGGCGCAAAGCTACACAGAGAAACCCTGTCTCGAAAACCCCCCCGCCAAAAAAAAAAAAAAAAAGAACAATAATAGGATACTGCCTATGTTTTCTTCTAGCAGTTTTAACATTTCAGGTTTCAAATTGGGGTCTTTGGTCCAGTTGGAGTTAATTTTTGTGGGGGGTGTTAGATATGGATCTAACTTCACTTTTCTGCATGTAGACATCATTTTCTGAGAACAATTGGTTGAAGAGGCTTTTCTCCAGCATATGTTTTTGGCCTCTTTGTCAAATATCAGAAGGCTATACCTATGTGTACTTATGTTAGGGTCTTTATTTTTATTCCACTAGTCTATGTGTCTGTTTTTGTGACAGTTTCATATTGTTTTGATTACTACAGTTCCACCATATGACTCACCTACACCACTCCTTTGCATATGCCCAAAGAATTTGACGTCCTATTCCTCAGGTACTTGTTCAGCACTGTTAACTCCTGCCCTGTTCATACTAGACAGGAAAAGGAAACAGCCAAATGCCCTCCAATAAACGAATGGCTAATGAAAACATAGTACATAAACACAATAGAATAGTATTTGAACCAAAAGAAAAAAAAATACTGGGTGGTAGTGGCGCACGCCTTTGATCCTGGCACTTGGGAGGCAGAGGCAGGAGGATCTCTGAGTTCGAGACCAGCCTGGTCTACAGAGTGAGTTCCAGGACAGCCAAGACTACACAGAGAAACCCTGTCTTGAAAAACCAAAATAAATAAATTGATTAATTAATTAAATTAAGTAGCATTTGGCTGCAAAGTAAAACAAAATCATGAAATTTGAAGGTAAATGGGTGGACCTAGAAAAGATTATATTGAATGATGTAACCCAGATCCAGAAAGACAAATGTCTCATGCTCTCTCTCATGGGAAGCTCCAAGCACCAAATATTCAGATGTGAGTACATAAGTCACCACAAAACCCAGGAAACTATAAAGGGACCATGAGAGTGGGGGTGCTTAAGAGGGGAACAACAAGACTCAGGTGATATGGAGGGGAATGGGAAAAATGGAGAGGGGCACTGGAACTGGAGAGGAGGGAGGACCAATAATATCAAGGTTGTTTGATAAAGGCTGACAATGTCCCCAACAAGAACCATAGACTACCTGACAGAAACCCCAGTGCCAGGCATGGGAACACTCCATTCAAGTTGTTAGTCAGGGGAGTCCAAGTGACTCCCAGAATAATGTGGCTGCTGTTGTCCTTGGCTGCCTCTCGGGGTCAGAGGTAGTAAGTCCCTAATCCTGAAGACATCACATATTTAGGACACAGGGATTGGATAATTTGAGCTGGATCTAACATAAGTCTCCTATCGGTGGTCTAGCTTCCATAGTACCAGAAAATCTATGCAAGTTGCCAAGGGGGAGTAAAGATGAATAAAGAAAATACAGTATCTAATTAGATAAAGGAGTTTTATTCAACTGTAAAGAAGAACGGAATTTCATTACTCATAGTATTAACAAGAAAACACGTTGTTGGTAGGAAAATAGAGCTAGATATCATCACTTTAAGTAAGATAAGACAGACTCAGACAAATATCATGATTTATCTTTTATGTAGAGCCTAGACTCGTGTGTGTGTGTGTGTGTGTGTGTGTGTGTGTGTGTGTGTGTGTAGAGACAGAGAGACAGAGACAGAGAGAAAGGGGTGAGATGAAAGTAGAAAAAGGGCCACAAGGGGGAGGAACAGGTCTAAAGGGGAGAACAAAGAGTAATGGAGTACATGTGATATGAAAACAGGAGAAGGAACTATTTGGTAAAAGAATACCAACAAGAATGGAGAAAGGGAAGAGCATATGGGGTGCAAATAAAACTAAAACAGAATGACGTGTATGAAAATGTCAAAATGAAACCCACTAGTTTGCTAACTGAAAAACATAATTTCAAAATCTACCACAAACATGAATAACCATGAGTATAAATGGATTGAATTCCCCAGTTCAAATATACAAACAGGTTGACTGGAGTTAAAAATAAGACCCAAGGATATGCTGCCTACAAGAAATTCATTCCACCAATAAAGTAGACATAGACTAAAGTGAAGAAATGAAGGAAAAATTATCATGCAAACAGAAAAAATAAATGAGCAGGAGTAGCTACACAGCTATTAGATAAAATAAATCAAATACTTTAAAACACAAATAAGGTCACCAAAGAATAATAAATGACCAATTCAACAAGATGAAACAGCAGTTATAAATGTATATATACCCAAAGCTGGAATACCCAATTGTACAAAGCAGGCTCTGCTTGTATGCAATTATACATAATCATGGGGACTTTAACACCCACTTCTGTCAAAGAAGAGATAATAGGCAATCTGTAAAGAAACACTGAAGTTGAATTATACTGTAGGCCAAATAGATTAACAGAGAATTACAGGACATTTCATCTTACAGCTTCAGGTTACACATTTTTCTTCTTAAGAAATATGGAGTTTTATTCAGAATAGATTATATGTTAGGCAGTAAGTCTAAAAACTGATGATAAAAACTAAAACCTGAAATATCCTGCATTTTTTCTGCTCACAATGGAGTAAAACTAGAAATGAACAAGAGGGACTCTAAAAATTATATAAAAGGGGCCACCAGGATCGCTCAGCAGGCAAATGCACTTGGCCCCAAGGATGGTACCTTCATTCAATCCCTGGTGTTGTGGAATATTAGCTGAAGATGTGTTACACTTGCTTATGCTGTGGAACATGTGTTTAATGACGCAAAGATGTGTTGCACTCTTATGTTGCATTTGTTTAACTCTGTGAAGCTGTGTTACTTTGCTTGTCTAAAACACCTGATTTTTAATCAAATTTACTTGAACCAAGTGTAGTGATGAACACCTGTCAAGAGTCAGGAGGATCAGTACAACAAGATCCTTCTCAGCTACACAGTGATTTCAAGGCTACTCGAGAACTCATCAAGAAACTAAATAAAAAAACTTCTTGAAACAAATGAAAATCAAACCATGACGTATCAAAACCTTGTGATGGAATAGGCAATACTACTAAGAGAGGTTTACAGCAACACCTGCTTGTAGCTGGAAGTTTTCCTGTGTCCCACAGCCACTCAGTCCCAAGTAAACACACAGAGGGTTATATTAATTACAAACTGTTTGGTCTATGGCTCAAGCGTCTAGCTCATTCATCTTAAATTAACTCATATCTATTAATCTATGTATCGCCACATGTCTCATGGCTTTACCTGTCTCATTACATCTTGCTTCCCTGGGCGGCTCTCAGCGTCTCCCCTGACCCCGCCTTTCTCCTCCCTGTATCCCTGCTTGGATTTCCTGCCTGCCTCTAAGCTACCTTGCCATAGGCCAAAGCAGCTTGTTTATTAACCAATGGTATCAACACATATTCACAGAATACGGAAAGACAATCCCACAGCATCTGCTCACATTAAAAAAGACTTCCAACAATGTAACAGTGCAACTCAAGGAACCAGAAGAAACCACAGGTGGTAAAATGTAGGGAAAACCAGAGCAGAGCAGAGCAAAGATACAGACTGAAAAAGGGAAAAAAAAAAGTATCGGTAAAAAGAGTTGTGGTTGGTTTTATGAGACTTAATCGTATGTAGCCCAAGCTGGTGGTAAACTCACTATGAAGCCAAGGCTGGACCTGAATTCCTGATCCTCCTACTTCCATCTCCCCTGCGCAGAGATTACAGAAGCATGCTACTTGCCCAGCTGTGGCGAGTTGGTTTTCTTGTAGATAAACCAAATGGACAGAATATCAGCTAGACTAGTCACAAACGCTGTGTTTGACCTTAAGTGCCCTCCACAAGCTCATGTTTTGAACATCTTTTCACTCACTCATCGTACTGCTGGAGGCTCAGGAACCTTTACGAGATAAGGTTTCTACAAAAAAAAAACAAAGAGGAAAAAGCCTCTGGAGACCATAGATTCTGGTTGCCATTCCTCCTCCCTTTCCGTTTCCTGGTCCACCACAATGTCAACAGCCCCCACTGCATGCTCCTGTCACCAAAGTCACTCCCCCAGGCCATCCCTGCCATAATGGATCCAAAGTCCCTGGAATCATCATTCAAAATACAATTTCCTTCTTTTTCTCTATCAGGTCATTTGTGCACAGCTAATGTAATTAATACACTGAGAAAAGAGAAAAGAAACAAAGTGAAAGGTTAAAAAAGGAGATTTACAACAGACACTACTACAGAAATAGAAGTACTATTATGCACAACTAAATACTAAAAATTGGAAACTCTAAGAAATGGATCAATTTCTAGACACACAACCTATGAAGCTGAACATGACATAGAAAGCTGAATAGAAAAATAAAGGACATCAAACCAAAAAAGAGATCAAACTACCCCTGTCTACAAATGACATGACTTTCTATGTAAGAAAACTTAAGAGCCCCGCCTCTCTCTCTCTCTCTCTCTCTCTCTCTCTCTCTCTCTCTCTCTCTCTCTCTCTCTCTCTCTCTCACACACACACACACACACACACACACACACACCACTAGAACCAAGAAGCAAATTTAATAAAGTTACAAGATATAAAGTCAATATACAAAACCAAATACCTCTTTTATATATCAACAACCAAATTGCCAAGAAATCCTATTCATACAATAATACAGAGAGAGAGGCGAGGGGACGGGAATTTAGCCAAGAAAGTGAAGAGTCTCTACAATGAAAATTATAAAACCGCAATAAAAGAAATTGAACCTCCCCTCCCAGGAAAATGGAAAGTCATCTTATAATCATAGATCGGACTTATTAATGTCAAAATGTCCACAGTACCCAAAGTGATTTACAGAGTTGATGTAGTTTTACAGAATTAGTTTTTCTCAAAGACTGCTAAAATTTGGGCTGGCTAGATGGCTCATTAGGTAAGTATGCTTGTCACAAAGCTTTACAACATGAATTCAATCCTCAAGATTCAAATGGTGGAGACATCTGACTCCTGCAAGTATTCCTCTGACTTCCACACATCATGAAATACACAAACACACACACACAAAATAAACAAATGGGGAGAAATTACCTGCAAAGTTTTTTATGGCACTTAATCGGCTGTGGTGGCGCACACCTTTAATCCCAGCAGTTGGGAGACAGAGGCTGGTGGATCTCTGAGTGTGAGGCCAGCCTGGTCTACAGAGTGAGTTCCAAGACAGCCAGAATTATGTAGAGAAACCCTGTCTCAAAAAACAAAACACAAACAAAAACCCCAAAATTGTGTGGAGCAACAGAAAGCAAGCAATCAGCACAAGCCTGTGTTGAGGGATATTCTGATCGCACTGTGACACTCCAGACTGTCAAAAAAGTTTATCTTGAATCGGGGCGAAGCCAGCAACTAAAGCTGGCTGGAATTAGCCAATGAGAAGCCAGCAATTTGGATGGAGAAGACACACAGGAGGGAAGGGGTGGGAAATAGAGTTGAGCTTCCTTTTGACTCTGGGACTATGAAGAGAGGGGTCTTCTGTGGTGTCTCTGATCAAAAAGCAAGGTCAGCTAGTTGCTACTCAACCTCTCAGAGCTAGCAGGTTTTCACCCCAGCTTCTGACTCCCAAGACTTATTGATAACTAGAACGATAGAGACTTAATTTAAACCTACATATCATAGCCATAACAGAGACGGGGCCACAGGACCAGAAGCCCCTCCAAGCTGCGGCCTGAGCGGCCGGCAGGGTGCTGACTTTGGGGTCAGACAATAATTAAAATATTAGTAGATTCATGTATAGCCACTAAGCAGACAGAAAAACAGCAATCCTTAGCAAACAAACAAACAAACACTCCAAAAATCTGGTGAGGGCTGGGATGTATCTCAGTTGACAGTGATTATCTAGAACGTATGACGGCCTGGGTTCAAACCCTATCACCACATACACTTGATATGGTAGTACATACCCGTAATCCCAGCACTAATGAGGGAGAGGCAGGGAGGTCAGAAGTTCAAGGATATCTCAGCTAGATAAGGAGTTGAAAAACAGCCAGGCTACAAGAGACCTCACCAAAAAAGGGAGAGGAAGAGAGAAGGGAGAGAGAGGAGGAAAATAAACTACAAAAAAAAAAAAAACTATAAACAAAACCATGGGGGAAACACATTAGGACACTGGTCTGTGCACAGGGATTTTGTGTTTTATATGATCCCACACCACAAAACTCAACCTCTGGTATTACATCAAACCAAAAGGCTTCCTCCACACAGCAGCACCTCAGAGCAGACAACCTCAAGAATGGGAGAAATGGAGCCAGAAAGAAATCTAGTTATTAAAGCGCTTTCAGGGCAAAGCCTAAGGATCTGAGTTTGACCCCTAGAACCCATATAAAGGACCAACTAAGCTGGACTCCCCACAGACAACATCATACACACAATAATAACAAAAAACTATGGAACTGGAGAAGAACATTTGTAAGATTCTTAGCCACCAAGGGATTACTAACCAGAATATATGTAAGGAGACTAAACAAATCAACAGGAAAAAACATTTTTAGTGAGCAAATGGGACTGGGATGTGGCTCTATGGTAGAATATATGGTAGCTCTTGGCTAGCATATATGAGGACCCTAGGTTTCATCCACAGCATTGAGCAGGGGAAGGAAGGGGGAGGGGCATCCTAGAGTCACTGGGTTAAGGGCAGAGCTCAGTAGTAGAGTACCTGCCTGCTGGACACAGCCCTGGATAGACACAGCTAACACGTCTAAAAAAACGTTCTGCATCACTGTGCTGCTAAGAATACGAATGACCACACAGGCTCTTATGTTGAATGCTGGGTCCCAGTTGGTGAAACTGTCCCAGTCAGTGAAACTGTTTGGGAAGTATTAGGAGGTGTGGCCTTGTTGGAGGAGGTGTGTCACTGAGGGCAGGCTTTAAGTTTATCCAAACCATTCTGGAGTGTGTGTGTGTGTGTGTGTGTGTGTGTGTGTGTGTGTGTGTGTGTCTGTCTGTCTGTTTGTCTATCTCTCTGGAGGTTTGAATAAGAATGGCCTCCAGAGACTCATATATTTGAATGATTAGTCATCAGGCTGAGGAGGTGTGGCTTTGTTGGAGTAGGTGTGGCCTTGTTGGAGGAATATGTCACTGGGGGTGGGCTTTTGAAGCCCAGTGCCCCTCTGATCTTTCCCTCTGCCTGCAGAGCAGGATGTAGCTCTTAGCTATTGCTCCAGCTCCATGTGTGCCACTATGCTCCCCCATGATGATAATGGACTAACTCTCTGAAACAGTGAGCCCCAGATGAAATGTTTTAGAAGAGTTCTATGGTCACGGTGTTTCTTACAGAACAATGACCGCTCGCGCTCGCTCTCGCTCTCTCTCTCTCTCTCTCTCTCTCTCTCTCTCTCTCTCTCTCTCTCTCTGTGTGTGTGTGTGTGTGTGTGTGTGTGTGTGTGTGTTTCTGTCCCTCATGCTTATGGATCAAGATGTGAGTCATCACCTGCTGCTCCAGCACCGTGCCTGCCTGCACACTGCCATGCTTCCTGCCATGATGGTCATAGACTCACCCTCTGAAACTGTAAGCTCCCAATAGAGTCTTTCGTTTATAAGTTGTCTTGGTCATTGTCTCTGCACAGCAACACCACCAGCAAAGTACAAAACAAAGCCACAATGAGTTGTCTTTCTACTGAGTTAGAATAGCTGCTATGAAAAAAACACATACAGAAAAGATGCTGGTGAGGATGTAGAAAAGAGAATTTTAAACACTGTTGGTAGAAATATAAAGTAGTGTAGTCATTACAAAAAAATAGTTAAGGGTTCCTCAGAAAAACTGGAAATAGAACTGACATTGGATCTGTCAATCATACTACTGATCATATACACAGAGAACTGAAATCAGTCTGACAAAGAAGTAACTGCACCCATGTTGACCGCAGCACTATTTACAATCCTAAGACACAGATCAAGCCAGGTGCCCATCAGTGGTCAACAGTCAAGAAGAGATGACACACAGACAATAGACAAATTTTCAGCAGCTTCATGGGGCTGACTGGAGGGGCTCTGCATGAAGTAACTCAAGTCAGGCAACAGAAGGGGGAAGCAAACCCAAGGCTATGGGTCAGCATTCAGACTTGCTTCTTGGAATCCTGGCCGGCCCAGCGTCCTGATGCCATCCTACGCTCCCTTTAAGAAAGGACTCCTTGCCAGGCGGTGGTGGCGCACGCCTTTAATCCCAGCACTCGGGAGGCAGAGCCAGGCGGATCTCTGTAAGTTCGAGGCCAGCCTGGTCTACAAAGCGAGTTCCAGGAAAGGCGCAAAGCTACACAGAGAAACCCTGTCTCGAAAAAAAAAAAAAAAAAAAAAAAAAAAAAAAAAAAAGAAAAAAGAAAGGACTCCTCCCCTTCGCTCCCCCAACACATACACTTTGCCACGAGGTAGTACACACCTCCCCTCCTCCTCTCCCTCCCTCTCCCTCCCTCTCCCTCTCTCTCTCTCTCTCCCTCTCTCTCTCTCTCTCTCTCTCTCTCTCTCTCTCTCTCTCCCCCCCCCACCAAATAAAACTCTCCACTGAGCGCTGTCTGCATAGTGGCTCTGTCTCTCACCCGCTATGAGACACCTTGGGTCAAACTTGCCAAGGACTCTCTCTCCTTATCACAGCACTAGGCAAGAGCTCAACCACCAAACTACATCCCTAGAGCACACAGAAAGACCACATGTTCTTAAAAACATTGAGGACAAACAGTTACTTTCATAATAGGAACAAAGAAGGGCACTTGGGATGGAGAGATGGTGATTAGTGGATACAAGTGTGGTTAGATAGATAACTATGTTTCACAACTGTTAACTGGATACTTCAAAATAGCTAGTAGAGTTTGAATGTTCCTGACATGAAGGAGTGATAAACATTTCAGGTTAGAAATAGGATAATTACCTAACCTGGCCTTACATTGTACACAAGTACTATACCTCATAAATATGTATAATTACTGCACTGAAGAACAAAATACATCCAAAGAAAGAAACAACATGCTTTAAGCCAGGGAGGCCTAACATTTTCAACAATCTTTTTTGCTCAATGTGGTTTTTTTTTTACATCATCTCTTAGTATCTTTGAATCAGATTTTAAGATACCTCAAATTTTAGTGGAGAATGATACAAAATCAGTGCTCTCATGTTTAATCTGTTCTCTCTGTTGGCCAGATCTGGCCCTGAGTGACTAGACATCTGCCCGGGTCGTATCTGGCTATTCTCAAAGATCAAGGATTCAGAATCACAGAAAGCAGTGACATCAACTTCCCTCAGACTGGACAGTCATTCAAAGGGGGAGTTCCAGAAGAGACTTTGTGGAGAAACAGCATCGTGAGAACAGGGTTATAATGATCATGGCAGCTACCATTTGTTAGGCCCTGACCAGAGGCTTTCCATGTTTCAACTCAACTGAGTCCCTTGTGAAGTATACACTACTCCTACAGTACAGATGAGGTGAAGATACGGTCTATTCATAATCAACACTATACGGCCTACTCATAATCAACACTGCTCAGAAAAGCAGAGCGAAGATTTAGTTCTGGTCAGCATGGCTCCAAAACCCACGTATGAAATTCAGACTCAAATGTCTTAATTAATGGTTGTTCCCACAATGCTGAGAAAATACAGCTGGGACAACAAGATAGACCACTTTATTACATCTACCAGCACACCCCTCTTCCCAAGCAAAGATGTTCATGGGCCAGGTGAGACCACAGTCACAGAAAAAAACAAACAAACAAAACAGTGGCTTAACTAAGAGAGGAACCAAGAGATGAGACAGGCAGGCTGACCTTGGTCAACTCTAAAGTAAATCTCCTGTGTTCCTGTGCACTTGCAGCTGGCTTCTCAAGACTCTTTTCCATGCTAGATCACAACTCTATCTCCTCCTTACCATATCATTCCAAATATCAATGTCCTCTCAACTGACCAGCAAGAAATCCCAGATAAGGTGTTAGCTGACAACAGCTACCAAACCATACTTTGTAGAGCTTGTAGACAAGTATGATAATCAGTCTCAAAGGCCAAATAGAACCTTCAAGATCAAAGAGAATGAGTAAATCCTAATCATAATTGGTAGACACGGTGAACAAAAAGTTCTAAAAGAAGATGCTTCTGGCTGTGAAAATTCCCCAAAGGAGTCTGTGTCTGCACAAACTTATTGGCTGATTAGAATTTCAGTAGTGTGGAGAGACTGGAATGTCCAAGTCCTGAGGCTAATTACCTTATCTTGGGTTAGTTCTGGCCCTCCAGAACAGCCATGCCTTGCTCCCCACCCCACATCCCCACACATCAGAACTAACATCTTGTGACAACAGATAAAAACCTTTCAGAATTTATTGATTAGCAGACAATTAGCTTCTACCAATCTAAAAGCTAAGAGTGTCATCAGACAGCATCTTGAGCCTATAAGAAAGCTTCACCCATCTCAATGTAACTGCATCTCTGATAAACCCACCAAAATATTTTCAACTTGCCTTGGTTTATGACCTGTCCATGTTGGAACATGGAATTTTGGAGAGCTTGAATCTGTGATCCTAGGCCATGGTCTCTCAAAATGGCTCCCAAATAAACTAGCTCTTACTCCCTCTTAAGAAGAGAGCTGTGGTTTTTGTGTCCACACCACGACATATGAAGACTTCTAGGGTAGCACATTAGGAGCCTGCTTGAAAACTCAACCACTGGAGCAGCCACTCCCATACTAAAAATAATAGCTGGTATTTCCTGGCCACACTGTGCTAGTGCCAATGCTAAGTATTTATCTATGTAACCACATTTAATCTATAAGAAGTTTTGGAAAATGAGCTAGCAGCCAGTGTCTCAGCTGAGAGGTCACATTGTCAATGAGGCAGACAAAAGAGAACATAAGGGCTTGTGCTCTTCCCACTGAGCTCCACAACCTCCCCACTCACTCACCACCTTTTCTGAAGACAGGTATCGCAGTCATAGTCCTACAGTCCTTACACCCTCTTAAGATGTGGCATCCCAACTTAACACTTGTGTTGTTGTAATAAAACACCCAATAAAAGCCACTTAAGAAAGGGTGGGTTCATTTTCGCTAGGGACTTAAAAGGGGATACGGTAGTCAGTGGCCACCATGGGGGAAGGCAGGCAGCAAGAGCTTCAGGTAGCTGGTTTCACTGTAGCCTCCTCGGTCAGGAAGCAGAGAGAGAACCACTGGTACCGTTGGCTTTTTCCTTTCTATGTAGTCCAGGACCCCAACTCACAGAATGGTGTCATCAACACCTAGAGTGGGTCTTCTCACTTCAGTTAACCCAAACTAGAAAGTCCTTCACAGACATGCCCAGATGTTTATCTCCTAGGTGACTCTCGATCCTGTCAGGTGACAGTGAGCCTTAACTATCACACCAGAGAGGTACTACAGCCGGTGCTGAGTGGAGAAGATGTCCCCAGATCATACTGACACACACAGATACCCTGACCTGGGTAGGTATTAACCAGCACAAACACCTTCAAACAGGCCAATTCCAGGTCATCAAGAACACTTGCTTGGACCCCAGGCTCTGGAGAAAGGATCCTAAGCACCCTGTTCCATTTAGGCTACTGGGACGGTGGCTGCTGCCTAACTTAGATTTTAAATGCCATCAAGGCAGCACTTTTATGGTATGAGAGAAAAGATGCTTTAACTCCTACTGCTCTTAGCACATGATGAGAGATTATGACAAACAGACACAGCTTTGGAACAGACAAGGATAAAAGCAGCTTCTCCCGATGAACGTCAGTATTAACATTTTTCTGAGATGAGACTCAATAGAGCTAATATAAATGGGCCAGAATAATTATGGTTCTGAGAGCTCATCTATTTGGTTAGACTATTATCCAAAAGGGACTTGCTAACACACAGTCCTTAAGTAAATTCATCAGCATGCTTTGTTAATTGTGCATCTGCTAAAGCTCTCAACAGGGAACACAGGGATCCTCCTGAGCTCTCAGTTGAGAAGGGGACACATTCCTGATCTCTCAAGACTACTGGGTGCCTTTCTGGGCAATTTTTATTACTAAGCTGTGTCAGAGACAGCCCCAACATCATGCTGTAACTAGTCCTATCCCCAGGAATCCTGGGAGTCCATTTTCATTGCCCTTGAAAAGCCAAAAAGAAAAAGAAAGAAAGAAGAAAGAGAAAAGAGGAGGGGGGCAGAGCAGCACCAACAGGATCTTAGTCAGGGAACATGAAAAGCTCAGAAGGATTCGTGACTCCTGACTATACATTCCCCACTCCACAAAGGGGCAAAGAAGGCAAACAAATGACTTCAGAGAGAAGGTGGAAGCTTGCCCTGAGCCAGAGGTGAACCTCAGCTGAGCTGGATTGTTATTAAATTCATCACAATTGTCATTTGCACTTCAAGGACCTCTAGTTCCAAAGCTTTACCCAACCTTTACTGAGAGCCCTGGGGGGCTGGAAAAGGGTGGCCAGAGAGGGTAAACTGTGGGAAGGGAGATACTTGGAGCTGGTCAAGGGCAGTCTATTGCTAGGACAACCCAGAGAAAAAAGGCCCTGCAAGAGCTTGAATATGCTGCAGCCAGGCCAGGCTTCTGTGGACATTCCCTATCGACCTGTGACCACACTGCAGCCAGGCCAGGCTTTGGTGGGCATTCTCTACCTGTGACCACACTGCAGCCAGGCTAGGCTTTGGTGGGCATTCTCTACCTGTGACCACACTGCAGCCAGGCCAGGCTTTGGTGGACATTCCCTATGTACCTGTGACCACACTGCAGCCAGGCCAGGCTTTGGTGGACATTCCCTATGTACCTGTGACCACACTGCAGCCAGGCCAGGCTTTGGTGGACATTCTCTATCTGTGACCACACTGCAGCCAGGCCAGGCTTTGGTGGACATTCTCTATCTACCTGTGACCACACTGCAGCCAGGCTAGGCTTTGGTGGACATTCTCTACCTGTGACCACACTGCAGCCAGGCCAGGCTTTGGTGGACATTCTCTACCTGTGACCACACTGCAGCCAGGCCAGGCTTCTGTGGACATTCCCTATCTACCTGTGACCACACTGCAGCTCTAAACAACGAGGTCTAGGTTAACCAAGAAAGGCCGAGAAGAACAGGAAAAGGAGACGTAAGATCTGGACAGTAGAGAAAGCGAGAGGACAAAGCAGAGGAGGAAGCAGTCTGTTGGGGAGCTGGTATTCTCATCCACCTTGCCATCTAGTTCCTCAGGATAATCCTGATCCCCAAGCCCCGGCCCAGCTCTTTCTCACATGGCTTGTATGATTCTGACCCTCAGTCTCTTCCTTTTCAGAATGAGAATAATTATAGTTGCCTACTTCATAGAGTTTCTGGGATGATTACATAAGAAGAGATACAAAACATTTAATATAATACTTGGTGTGTGGAAGCTGATTATTATTTTATTATCTTCATTGTTATCGCCATTTTCCCCCAAAGGGAAACTGCCATGACCTTTAAACAGACTAGAGGAATTAGAAATGAGAAAAAGGAGACCACATTCCCACAAAAAAGAAAAACAAAACAAAAAAAACAAAAAACCCTCCAAGTCCAGCCCGGCCCACAGTGCTCTTGGAGACAAGGAGGCTCTCTCAGGCCTCCTCCTACTGCTCCGACCGACAGGAAGACACTTACTGAGTTCTGACAGCTGAGGCAGGAAGTGACCCAGGAAGTCACCAGCAGCCCAAACAGCAATCCTAGAGGAGCCCTTCTAGTGGAATACAGGTGCTGAGGAGCCATAATCAGGACCTGGGGGACAAGCACAGGAAACAGAAGGTCAGTGCCTGGTTCCCCATCATCATGACCCCACACCAGCATTTCCTGCACAAATGTCAGACATTGCCTGCACAGGAGTACAGCAGGCCTTCTACCACTACTAGATAAACCTCTTAGGCTCCCAGCTCCTGTAACTCAAGTGATGTGCCCCGATTAGAAATGCACATGCCATACACAGCCTGGCCCTCCCTTCCTCATTAATAGTACTTGGGCTTGTGGAAAGTATTAGTGGCTACACTGGGAAGAGGGGAAATTAGCCACCTGTGGGGCACGTGGACAGATATGGATCAAGTCCATATAAATATCTGTAACCATCTTCTTTTAACCATACCCATTATCGCAGCTAACGACAGTTAGCATCAGCGCCCTCTAACTAGCAAAGCTCAACCCTTCCAAGCCACAAAATTTTGTGCACTACTTTTTAACAAATCATAGCGTAAGTATTAGCAGATGTTAACAATTCTAAAACATAAGGAATGAAAGACTTCCTGCCGCACAGCAGTGGTGCAGGCCTTTAATCCCAGCACTCGGGAGACAGAGCCAGGCAGATCTCTGTGAGTTCAAGGCCAGCCTAGTCTACAGAGTGAGATCCAGAACAGGCTCCAAAACTATACAGAGAAACCCTGTCTTGAAAAACCAAAAAAGAAAAAAAAAAAAAGAAAAGAAAGACTTCCTATATTCATGAATTGCAGACAGTATTGTTAAGATGACAGCCCTAACAAACAACACACGATTTCAATGCAATTGCTACCAAACCCCATGGTGTTTTCTGCAGAAATGAAATTTACCTAAATTCATATGGAATATTAATGAGCACAGAAAGCCAAGACAATCAAAAGGAAGAAAGATGACTCATTTTTTTAAATCTACAAACTCACTGTAAAGCTACAAGAATCCAAGGTGTGGTATTAGCATGAAAAAAGCCACACAGACTAATGAAATAGAAGTAAGAGCACAGATACGACCACATATACGGTCAGTTTTCAACAAAAGTGTCGAAACTACTCATTTGGGAAGAACAGGAGTGAGTCTCTTCAAGGAAACAATGCGGAACAACTCACTATCCATAAGTAAACAAATTAAGCTAGACCCTTCCTTTATAATACACACCAAGATTCACTCAAAAATCAGTACTAAAAGTAAAAAGCTTTCTGTTGTTGTTGTTTTGAGACAGGGTTTCTCTGGGTAACAGCCCTGGCTGCTCTAGAACTCACTCTGTAGACCTGGCTGACCACATTGAACTCACACTGAAACAAAGTCCTACGTAACCCAGCTGTCTTCAAGCTCACTATGTATCTGAAGATGACACTGAACCCCCATCATTCCTGCCTCTGCCTTCCAAGTGCTGGGATTATAGGCATGCCATTCCACACCTGGCAAAAAGCATAAACTATGCCAAGAAAACATAGGTGCAATCTTTACGATGTTGGGTTCTGGCCTGGGTCCTTAAAGGTGACACCAAAAGAATGAGCAACACAAAGTATAAACTGGACTTCATCAAAACTAAAGAGCTCTGTATCTCAGGGGACTACATTAGTATAAGGTTGGTAATATAGCTCAGTTTAAATCATTTACTTAGTACGCATGAGGTCCTGGATTCAATTCCTACCACCACACACATACCCTCAGAGTACACAAACATGCACACATACACAAAACCATTCAGCGTGAAAAGACAACCTACATTATGAAAGAAAATTTTTTCAAATCACCTAAATAATAAAAATTTAATGTCTAGAACAAGGCTTGAGATTTTACTTAGTGCAAGATCACTTTCCTAGCATTCATGAAGCCCTGGGTTCAATTCCAGCACATCAAAAGAATACAAAAACTCAGCCAAGGTACTTACCACCAAGTCTGACCAGCTGAGCTCAATCCCCAGGACCCACGTGGTAGGAGAGGACCACTTTCACAAGTTGTCCTCTGACCTCCACACACAAACCACGGCACGTCACAACCACACACACAAATCAAGATTACATATTTTTATAAATATAAAGTTCAGACTGTATCAAAACTGTCTGGGTTTCAATATAAGGACAGGACAATCCAGTTTAAAAATGGGCAAAGGTGTCAAGGGAGTGTAACTCAGCCAAAGTAAGCTTGCTTAGCATGTCTGTGGCCCTCAGATCAATCCTCAGTATTCTCCAACATAATAATAATTAAAAATTTCCCAACAACAAAGAACTAATAGCTATTTCTCAAAAAGGAAAAAGAAAGAAAGGGAAGGATGCACACACGCACAAATAGCCATTAGGAACAGGAAAAGATCCTGAGCATCATTAATCATTATGGAAATGAGCATTAAAATCACTTCGTACCCAACAAAGATGGTTATATCATTTTTTAAGTAAAATAACAAATATTGGTAAGGATTAATGAAGTCATCATAACTATTGATGGGAGTGTAAAGCAACACGGCCACTTTGTAACACAGTTTGGTTTTTCAAAAGACATGTGGGCCAGTGAGATGGTTCATCAGGTAATAATACAATTGCCACACATGTGACCACTTGAGTGTGATCCCTAGAACCCACACAAAGGTAGGAGAGAATTGATTCCACAAAGTTGTCCTCTGACCTCTGTACATGTACCACAGTATGATTGTGCCCTCCCAACACCATGATTTTTAATTATTTTATTTATGTATATGTGTGTGGTATTTTGCCTGTGTATATGTCTGGACTCCACATGCATACAGTACCCTCAAAGACCTCGAAGAGGGCATCAGAACCCTGGGACTGGAGTTACAGACAATTAAGAGCTGCCATGTGGGTGCTGGGAATCAAACCTAGGTCATCTGGAAGAACAGCCAATTCTCTTAACCCCTAAGCCATCTCTCCAACCCCAACTTAGAATAAATAAAGTTTTTTAAAGCTACATGTGCAGCCCGAGAAATGACTTAGAAGTTAAGAGTATATATTGGCTAGACATGGTGGCTCCATGCCTTGAATCCCAGCACTCAAGAGGCAGAGGTAGGAGCATCTCTTGTGAGTTCAAGGCTAGCCTGGTCTGCTTACTGAATTCCAGTCCAACAGAGTTACATGGTGAGACCTTGTCTCAAAAAAAAAAGCCTGTACTGCTCTTGGAGAGAACTCCATTTCAGTTCCAGCACCCATGTCAGGCGGCTAACAATCACCTGTAACTCCAGCTCTGGGAATCCACACCATCTTCTGGCCTCTCCAACACCTACACTTGTGTGCACAGACCCACACACTGACACGTAAGTACACATGGTTAAAAACAAAATAATCCAAAACAAAACAAACAAAAAATCTCTACATTTAAGCCAAGCAGGAAGATCAAGAGTTTAATGCCAGCCTGGACTGCACAGTGAAACCTTGTCTTTAAAAAAAAAAAAAAAAAAAAAAAGCTAAAGAAAAAGTTGCTATATGGCAATTTTGCTCCCAGGAGTACACCTAAAGGAGGCAAGGGGCAGGAATTCAAGCAGCTACTTGTGCATCTGTGTTCAGAGACACGATTCACAGTCCTCAAAAAGTAGGGCTAACCCAGGTGCCCAACAACAGTGGTGCACGGCTCTCACACCAGTAGCCGGGAGATACAAACAGAAGGGTCAGGATCAAAGCCAGCCTCAGCTATAAAATGAGTTCAAAACCAGACTGCATATGTAAGATCCTGTTAAAAAAAAATAAGCGCAAATTTTTAAAATCTATTACATACACACAATCAACCATTACTCAGTAATACCACTTAGTTAGATACCTACTGCAACACAAACCTCAAAACATTACATCAGGTGAAATAAGCAAGTCACAAAAGGACATACATGATCCCACCTTCATGAAGGATCTAGAAATCATAAAGAAAGAAAGTGGAATCATCGTCAGGGGTTAAAGGAGAGGGAGAGTGGGGGATTACTGTTTAACAGGAAGAGAGCGTATGTCTGTGCAGCAGTAATAAAATCTGTAATCAAAGTTGGTCAGTACACTGGAGTGGACATCCAGGTAACTCTACCCAGACTAGCACATAATCTAGAGAGGCAGAAAGGAAAAAATTAAACAAATACAACAAAAACTTCAGGAGAATTCGTCATGTGTTAGCCAGACTCTTGGAAAAGGTTTCATGCACAACCCTCGGCCCTGATGCAGCTCACTGAACAGTTTACTTGGCAGTAGTATAACTGAATCAACTACAGAGGAATATTTCTGAAGAGTATGATGTTTATACTTCTCTGTCCTATCCCGGCCACACACTGCCCTGCTCCAATTCACTGGTCCTGTGACATTACTGTCCCAAGATGGACTCCAAGCTCTGCCTGGACCTACTCTCAGAAGTTATTACCCCTGTGAACAGCCCATGTCTTCCTAGGGGCAGACAGAAACCTTCCCTAAGGACATCTGCAGCCTTGAAAGAAAACAGCCCTGCTGGACCAGCACTGTGCTAAAAAAGCCCAGCCAAACGGAAAAGCAAAGGCTTAAGACTAAAAATAGCTGCTACACTCACCCAGCAGCAACAGCCTTTGCTTTCTGCCAGTCTCCCTCTCCATTTTTTATCACAAAATGGAACTGCTGAGTGCCACACAAGTTCCTCCCAGCATCCTGGCTTCCTGGGGGCACCAATCACACTGAGAGACAGAGAATCAGTTCACAGCAACTGCACTGTTCTGAGCAGGTGTCTGCCCATGTCCAGGGTGATGGAGAGGGGCCAGGCTGGCTGAGGATGAACAAGGGAAGGGGCTGCCACATTAAGAGAGGCTAGGGAGGCCCAGGGAGATGGGTCTCAAGAGGACACAGCCCTAGAGCTTCCAAATGCTTTTTATCTTTCTTATCCCCGCAACCTTGACTGAGAGGGACATAGCACTATCAGAACATAAAACAAAAGAAAATAGCCAGGCATGGTGGCTCACATCTGCAATCCCAGCCCTTGGAAGGCTCAGTCAGGAGCATCACTACAAGGCTGGTCTGCTGGACCACAGAGTAAGACGCCACCTTAAAAGAAAAGAAAGGAAGGGAGAGAGGGAAAGAAGAAAGCAGCACACTGACCCCAAGCCACACATGCCCTCCTCATGTGACAGTGCTCACGCGTATATGCACGTGCACACGTAGTCGGTGCTCCCTTCCAATAGCTGGGGATAAATAAGGGGCTGGCGATGGGAAAGGCAATGAGAAGTCAAGGGCAAACGACACCTGAACAAGAGGCCCAGAGAGACTGAGGCACGGCGGGGCAGGGACAGCCGATGCACACGCAGCAGCTTCACGGCGGGGCAGGGACAGCCGATGCACACGCAGCAGCTCCCTGGAGCAGGAAGGGAACGGAGGCCACAGAAAGGGCTGCTCCCGCAGGGCTCTCATCAACTGTACCTCCTACGCACACTCATGCCAGCAGGAACATCGGCTGCCAATACGAAGGAGGAGAGATCAATTGAAAAATGGATCCTTCATCTCCCCTCAATAATTCCACGAGGACCACACACCTGACCTACTTATTGCTTCCATTCGCTTTCCCACAAAAGACAGTAGGCATGGAGTTAGGAGGGGGCTGCTGGGGAGACTGAGGAGAGGTGTAGGTGAAGTGAGGTTAGGTCAAAGGAATGAGTTTCCCATTCTCAGGCTTTGCAGGGACCCCCCAGAGAACACGTACAAACTCTGAGGCATGTAGCAGGGCTAAGCGTCTGTCCTTTAAGGCCTGGCTTGCAGCCAAGTCACTTGGTTTTGGTAGAGAGAATGCCAGCAAAGCTTGTCCTGAGCTTTGGCTGAAGACAAGGGAGGAAGAGCAAGTGTGAGCAGCACAGAGCTGCTCTCTGCCAGGACGATCTGAGAACCACAAGCAGGACCCAGGCAGCTGGGATCACAAAAGAGAACTTGAACATAAAACCAAGTTCATGGCATCCCACTAGGCCTGAGGAGAGCACCCTCCCAGAGCATTTGCTGCCCTCAGTCCCGAGTTCACCCTGCACGGCCTGCCAAACAAAGCCTCCCATCATGCTTGGCCTTCGCAGAGAACAGATCTGCAAACTTCACACTTTGGCCTTCATCCAGTGTAAGCACCACTCGGTAAAGGAAAGGGGAACTGTGTCAGTGGCTCCCAATAACTCCTTCCTTAAGTACCCTTGGGCTGAGACAAGGGAGTCAGGAAGACACTTGAGATGGCCATCTCTAGGTGGTGCCTCTGCTTAGACAGAGGTCAGGTGCTCTCGGCAATCTGTATTGTCAGTTTACTGTAGTCCAGAGCAGATGCCTGGGCAGTGCTGGGGAGAGGCCTCCAAGCTCCTCCTCCCTGGTACCTCATGCAGCTCTGTCCTCCACTCCATTCCCAGGGACTGGAGAAGAGGTCTGGGCCCTGTGTAAACAAGACAACTCCAGTAACTTCCGTCTTTTCTGAGGAAGGAAGACAAGCAGCCAATAACGGGAAGCAGAGGGGCCTGCTGGGTCCCAGGCACATTCTGACATGGCTGGCTAACACAGACAGACAGACAGTGGCTAACACAGACAGACAGCAGCTGCCCCAAGTCTCAGAACAGTGCTGGGGAGAACACGAGAGAAGGCTGTAAATGTCAAACTGTCCGGGGCAAGGCAAGCCCTATCAGCAGCCACCTCAGACTCTCTGGAGCTTGGTCCCACCTACAGTATACATACAGATACATATTGTTTTCCTCCATCTTCTAGAAAAAAGTGAAAGGTCAAGAATTTCAAATTTTATTTTATAAGAAGGAAACTGGAGAGACAAAAAGATTGGGTAGAAAGCATAGTACAATGATTTAGAGCCAGACAAATCTCAAAAGATCAAGTCTGACCAACTCCTAGCTACATGATCTTAGACACAACTTGAGAAAGCCAGCAGGATGCCTCAGTGGGTAAGGGCACTTGCCAGCAAGCCTGATGATCTGAGTTCAATCCCGAGAACCCGCATGGCAGAGGAGAGGACTCCCATAGCTGTCCTTCACCTTCACACACACTGTGGCCTACAGACGCCCACACAATACAAACAAATAGATGTAATAAAAACTGAAAGATGACTTTGCTAGGCTTTCCTTTTTTCACCTATAAAACGGTCATAATAAGAGTCTCTACTCAAAGAATGGACGGGAGGATTAAGCAAGCAATGAACGGAAAGTACAGCACCTGGTACTTAGTTATCCCTCCATCAGTGGGAAAGTAATTGCTGTGATCCCTGACCCCAGTCAATGAGGGCAAGCCAGGAACCCCAGAATCACATTCTAGAGCCCACACCTCATGGTTCCAAGATCTGCACAGTCTCCAGCTGACACACAGGCTTTTGCTGGGTACCTGCTCCCGGGAGGTGAAGACAAAAGATGTTAACGAAAAACCTCCACATCTGAATGTGGCCCGTTCTGAGCTGAAATCCCAGGCAGACCCAATCCACTCAGAGCTTTCTCAGCATACTGCATCCAGAGAGCCAGGCCCAAGCACACAGAACTGCCAGCTGCAGAAACAGCTGTGAAGTAATCCCGTGCTTTCAAACTGAGGGTTAGAGGATGAGCTCTTCCCACAGACACACATTCATTACTATTTATGGGCCGTACAAACGCGCACAGTCACTCACCTCTTCACAAACAGAAGCTACCCACCTAATTTAGACAGACAAATATGAAATGCAAAGAGGGCACTGAAGGACAGCCCTGGCGTGGAGGAGCAATGCACGAAGGCCTAAGAAAAGAAGTGGGATGTTAAGAATAACGAAGGGCAAGAGAACTAGGTTTGGAGTGGTCAGACAAACAGGCTTTTCCCCAAGACACAAACGAAGCAGAAAGGCAAGGAGGAACAGAACAGAGTGTCCGAATATCAAAAGAGATGTGGTTGCTAACTGCAGTCCACCCACTAGCCGGCCAGACTGGACTCAGAACTGGCCATTTGTGCAATAGGCACTGTATTTTCCCCAAGTAGAAAGGTCATTCCTAGGTGAAGCAAATAGAAATTCCTCTCGAATCCAAGGCAGCCAAGAGCAGTAGTGACAGGAGGCTGTTGGAAGACACAGGTTCCTGTGAACACAAGCCAGCTCCTGGCCAGAGAACCACAAGGCCAAAGGCCACTCTTGCAGTCCTCAGGAGACAGTCCAAGAGGCCTTTCCAACAGCAGCACAGGGCAGGCTCTGGCTCTGCCAGAGAACAGGAGCCAGGAGCGCTCTATGGGCCGCACTGGAACCAGAGCCCCGAAGGAGAGCGAAACCACACGGACAAGTGAAGGGCAATGAAGACACACTCTTGGCTGGTTTTTGATCCTTTGTGCCCGCAGAGGTGGGAGGACATGACCTACCCCATACCCACTCCGGCAGAATGAAGTCCGTATTTTCAAGAAAGTAGCTAAATAGACTACCGGAAAATTGCAGTCTCAGAGACAAAAGATAATGGCTATATCTAAGAGCAATCAAGAGACAAGTAAAGTGATTGAATAAAAGAAAGCCTCGCCTGTCCCTCTCCAGACTGGCCACGGCCTTCAAAGAATCTGAATGCTGGAAGCTGAAGCCCAGTCTTCATTGGATGGTGAACCAGACGACAAGGCGGCTGCTCCGTCAGCACAGAGCACAGCAGCAGACCCATGAAGGTTTTCTTGAAAACAAAGAGAAAGGGGAATGAGTAGGGCAAGGACTTTGGTGCCATCAGAACAGCAGTGAAGACCAAAACAACAAAAGTAGAGTCACTGTCTTGTGGAGAAACCTCAGAGGGCAAAGGACAGCAGGCCAAGCACCGTCTTCAGTGCCCACTGCAGGTTAGCGACCACAAGAGCAGCCGTACACCAGTGTGTAGACTACACAGTCCAAGAGCAGAGACGCCACGGATGCGCAGCGCTCCTCTAGAAGCCATGGGTTATTAAGTGAAAATCCCAGGGCCAAGTATGGGATGCCTGCCTTTGTCAGGGAGACCCCAGAAACACCCAAAACAACACGGGCAAGTGCTAGTGCTCTTGGTTACACGCCTGTTGCACGAATCCTAATTGGTCTTATAGTAAAACCCAGGAACCAGATGCTGGGGTAAATGCTGAAAGGTGAGAGGAAACAAGCCACAGCCACTTCTCACCTCGCCAACTCCTCAGCCGAAAGGGGAAGATACCGTCTCCAGGAATCCTCAGACTGAATGCCCCTGAGTCCTCAGCCAGAAGGGCTGAGTTCCTGTCTCCTCCCGCCTTACATGCCTTTCTCTGCCCAGCCATATCACTTCCTGTCTCAACCTTTCCAGTGCTGGGATTAAAGGCATGTGACTCACAAATACTGGGATTAAAGGTGTGTGCCACTACTGCCTGGCTTCTATGTTTAATCTAGTGGCTGGCTCTGTCCTCTGATCTTCAGGCAAATTTTATTTGTTAGATTATCACCACACATACCAAAACAAGATGGTAAGACCCTCATGCTAAAGACATCACACACTGGATATAGGACACAAAAAAATTAAACTGGAATTGATCTGAGAACTTGCTCCATGCTGGCTAGCTGTCATACTGCTGCAAGGTGCTATGGGAAAGAATCATCATCAATGATCTTATCCAACAGTAGACTGAACCTGAGTGTTATAAAACCAGCTTGCCAGGCAAGATGTAGCCACTGTGGCAATGGTGGCATGACTAGATGAGAGTAATTAACTGCTTTCTGACTGGATCTGAGACCCACTCCACAGGAGGGAGTTAGTAACTATACTGGAAATCTAAAGAGGTCATAGGCCCTAGTGGGGAATTTACTGCTGTGATTTTAGAAAACGGACCTGCTAGCAAACTGCCTTTATATATGTTTGCATCCACAGATTAGTGCTGGTCTCAACCTTGATCAGAGAAACTTTTTGCAGTAGGCAGCAGTTAATGCAGACTCATACCTGGTCAAAGTGCTAAGAAAAAATGAATGCTGTTGAACGCTGTTGAGTATCCCTAAATGGGACATCTATCTCATACACCCGCACACACTCCCCTATGGCTCAAGAAACACCACCAAAGATGGGGCCAACAAAGTAAATAAATAAAGGAGCCAGAGGATGGGAAAGAGTGCTGTGAGACACTCTGTGTGGACATGGGATAAGGCCATTGCACCCACGGATTCACAGCAGCTGTGGTTAACTGCATAAGACCTACATAAGACCAAGCCAGTCAACTCCACCATGGATGGGAGAGCTGCTCATGAGGCCCCACCCTAGCTGAAGAGCTACTGGCAGTTAACAGCTACTGGAGGAGTTATTTTTCTTCAGTAGTATAGCCAACCAGTAAGTTACCCATGTTCTAGTAAGTAACCCAAAATCTAAACTCATACAGCTATATGAATATTATATCATCTTATAACCAGAATTAAACGGAGTCATAAAAAAAAAAAAGACATGAAAGTAGGAGAGAAATATGTTGGGGAGAAAAGGGAATCCAGAGAAAACAGAAAGGGGTAAAAATTGGTAAGGAGGGGTGGTTATAATCAAAATACATGTCTTTGTTTGAGACAGGTTTCTGTGTAGCCCTGACTGTCCTGGAACTCACTTTGTAGACCAGGCTAGTCTCAAACTCACAGATATCTGCCTGTCTCTGCCTCCCCAGTGCTTGGAAAAACTGTCAAATAATTGTGGGGCGTTAACCCACCAACCCCACAGCTCCCCAGAGTTTTCTTGAGTGTGAGCATCAGGAAATATTAGATAGAAGGATTTATATTGTGGAGATAAATAGATAGAAAATACAGGATAGCCTCGAGAGGGCCTGGAACCTTTTCCAACGGGCCCCAACTGTCTCTGCCCCAGGGTATTTATAGAGACGCCAAGGGGTGGAGCAAAAGACCTCCTCCCCCAGCACAGCCAAGAGCAGACCATTTCAGACACCTGCACTCAGGCCCATGGCCCTAATCATCCTCTATTCGGACCTGCTGGGTAAAGCCACGAGGAACCCGAAAATGGGCTCCCACAAATAATAAATTAAGATATTTTTTAAAGGCTAGCAGGAGGAGGTGCTGGAAAGATGGCTCTGCAATTCAGAGCACTTGCTGTTCTTCCAGAGGAGTTCAGTTCCCAGCACCCAAGTTAGACAGCTCAGAACAATCTGTAGGCCAGCTCCAGGGGTTCCTGATGCCTCTGGCCTCCGTGGGCACCTTCACTTACATCACATGCCCACATGAAGATACATACACCTAAATATAATTAAAAATAATAAAAATAAATACAGTTTAAAAAGAGAGCAGAGAGGCCGGGCGGTGGTGGCACACGCCTTTAATCCCAGCACTCGGGAGGCAGAGCCAGGCGGATCTCTGTGAGTTCGAGGCCAGCCTGGACTACCAAGTGAGTTCCAGGAAAAGGCGCAAAGCTACACAGAGAAACCCTGTCTCGAAAAACCAAAAAAAAAAAAAAAGAGCAGAGAGAATCACAGAAAACTGAAGCTTCGGACAGCAATGCCAAGAGACCAATCTACATTAGGAGGAGCTGATAAGTTGGATTTGGTAACGGGGCAGCAAGAGGGCCGTTCAAAGAGGAGCCACATGTAAAAATAAAGTTTAAAACCAAATGGAGGCCAAGGTAGTACACTTGGGAGTCCAGAAATTTTCAACATTCCACTGGAGCCTTAATAAAAAAAAAAAAAAAGGAATCCAATAGTATGATAGACGGATTCTCCAACGCTATGGAACAGGTTCCTACAACAATATCCAGCCATGTCCCAGGGCACACATTCCCAGGACAGTGAGGAGCAGTCACACCACTGGAGAAATGGGGCAGGGAAGCAAATTCTCCAAGGAGAAACTCACGTCAAGACATAATTCTCTTACTCTGAGCCCCCACTCCCGTCCCAGTCCACGCAGAAGCTTTTGTTCTTTGTTGAGTTGTACTGATTACAACTGTAGCAATTGGTGTGGAAGGAGAACACTCAGTCAGACTCCTTCCCCCGGTATTCCAATGCAGTAACCA
This sequence comes from Peromyscus eremicus, assembly GCF_949786415.1. Lineage (NCBI taxonomy): Eukaryota > Metazoa > Chordata > Mammalia > Rodentia > Cricetidae > Peromyscus > Peromyscus eremicus. The sequence continues at coordinate 24,526,628 of NC_081435.1, forward strand.
AGCATCCCAGAGGAAAATAAATTCTGCCAAATAATAACTACATCCAACGTTTATAGACACTGTCTATGTTCTAAGCAAAGTGCGAAGATCATTTACTCTCCACAACAACCCTCTGAGGTGGTTCTAACACGCTGCTCATTTTACCCACGAGGGGACCAAAATTCAGAGGTTAAGTAACTAGCCAGAGTTCATGTAGCCAGAGAGCAATAGAGTGAGAATTTAAAGCCAGTTGGGCCCCAGAACCAGGGCTGTTGCCATAGGCCATGATGTATCTCCAGTGGTCTGTGAAATCAGCCACAAAAACTGGATCCATTATTTTATTTGTTCTGAAACAGTACAAATAAAAACTCACATTTTGTGCTATGATAGAAATTTTTAAATGAGCCTGCTGGGGCCCTCTTGTAGACAGACCTGCTTCTATCATGTCCAAGCTACTGTGTCTCACACACACACACACACACAACCACGGAGCAGGGGCAGGGGTATTGTGTCAGCCTGGTCAATATGCCTTCCACTAGACAAGCTTTTAGTGTGGAGCGGCAAGAAGACTCCTTTATCATTGTTCCTTGGCACTGCCTGAGGTCCTGAGAGTGACCAGTTAGTGCTAATAATAACAATAAAAGTTACAAGAAACTCTACTCCATCTCATCTCTACTCCAATATAAAGACTCTGGATTGGGTCAGGCATGCCTGACTAGCTGTGTGACTTTGGGCTAGACGATTAACGTTGTCAAGTCTCAGTATCTTTATACATAAAGAGACTGGATAATAACTCCTTAGTAGTATAGCTATCAGATTAAATGAGATAACAAAACAGAACAGTGCCTGACACAAAGTGGAATTCAAAGACTCTTATAGCTGAGTTGAGCTTGGTGGTGCAAATCTTTGATCCCAGCACTCAGGAGGCAGAGCCAAACAGATCTCTGTGAGTTTGAGGCTAGCCTGGTCTACATATCGAATTCCAGGCCAGCTAGGGCTACATGGTGTGATCGTTTCTTAAAAAATGAAAATAAAAATGAAAAAGCTTGTAGTTAAGTATCTATTATTAGAGAAAATTCTGAACAGAACAAAGTAGTAAGGACTCTGTCATCCTCCAGGATTGCCTCTGCTTGCCAGTCCAGCCGCTGCCTGGAGCCCAGTCCTGAGCCACAAGTTACCCACAAATCTGGACTATACAATGGGTGGGCACACACAGAAACCTAAGTGATCCTGGATGCCTCTGATTCAAGGCCAGTTGATCAAAAGCAGAAAGACGCTTTGGAGTCCAGCTTCCCAATGACTCAGTTCTGTCTCCACATCCCTGCTCTTGCTCTTCGTCTCTAAAGAGTACCAGGGATTTCAGGAGCAGCCACAGCAAGCACAGAAAGGCAGGAATCAAAATGCATCATTCCTTCTCCTAATGCTGCTAGGCTTCGAGAGGACAGCAGCATCTTAGTGGGACCAGAAGAGTCTGGAGGAAGACAAAACTTCCCATTCATAGCTCCAAATAACATACCAACGCTTATTGTGTGCTGGTATGGGTTATAAGTACTTGCTAGTCATACTCACATAGATACATTTTATATTTTTATTTATCTTTATTTTTTATGTGTATAAACGTTTTGCCTGAATGTATGTAAGTGCACCACTTGCATACAGTGCCCTCAGAGGCCAGAAGAGGGCATCAGATCACCTGGAACTGGAGTTACAGACACTTGTTAGCTGCCATGTGGGTGCTGGAACCAGGTCCTCTGCAAGAGCAGCTCATCTCTCCAGCCCCACATAGACACATTTTAGCAATAGCCTCAGTATCCCGAACCTAGTCGACTACATTCCACAGAACAGAATATACCAAAGCTACCATTACCGACATCAAGAGGTTTCAAATTCTGCTCACAATCAACAGATAATGAAGCTTTCCACATTTAAGGCAGTACAACTATTTAAAAGAAAGTTCCCTGGGGGAGATGCCATGAGAAAATACACACTACTACACAATACAACTTTGTAATTGTAAGACAGGCAATAACCAGGGTGCTCCTTAACTTATAGAGGACGGACGGGGGGAGACACACACACACACACACACACACACACACACACACACACACAAAGGTATTTACTTGCAAAAACACTTTGTGGCAATATGAGAGGATAGGCCACCAATCACAGAACTTACAACTATCCATGTTGGCTATGACTGTCTTCAGGTAACTGAAACATTATATTTTATTCTTAAAGTGCCTAAGAGCCCACAGCTATTTATAATACCACATCCTTAAAATTTGAAAGGGAGATGAATTTTAAAACATACACATTTACATACGTGGGCAGAAACACAAAAAATCAGATGCCTCTCAACATAATTCAGAGAGCCATAACTCACGGGTTTCACAGTCCCACCCAACACCCAGAGAAAATCAGGCATCTTCTCCCAAAGTTGGTGGGAGGCTGGGTAGGTAGCCAAGAAACAAAGAAACCTAAACTCGGCACTTGGCACACAATTAGGGAGCAGAGAATTTTAAATGCATTGTTTCTGACTCTAAATATATCTACATTTATTACCAATTTGGGATCAGAAACTACATTTAGTTCTGCCGTGACCACACGCTAAAAATATTAAGCGGAGTATTGCCGAGGAACAGCAGTCCTCTAGGCTGCTGCAGCCTGAGTGCAGCTACCCCTGCCACGCTCCCAGCCAAGGCGGCCTGGGCTTTACCGAGATCCTCACTGTAAGTAGAACGGCCACTATTCCGCCAGACTCCTTCGCGTCCCAGAACACAAGGACGGACACAGTGGTGTAAGCCCGTAATCAGAGCACTTAGGAGACCGAGACAGGAAATTTGAAGTCAGAACAGATTATACATTGAGTTCTAGTCAAGATCATTACAATAAAAAGATGGGAGAAGAAGGTGATGGGGTGAATATGATCAAAATAATTATATACACGTATGAAAATGACAAAAGACCAATACTTATGTATAATATATGCTGATGTACAGTTTGAAACATTAAAAGTGACTAAAGTGGGGTGGGAGGTAAGACTGTAATCCCAGCAGAGCCAGGAGGCAGGAAGAGCACACCCTCAAGGCCAGCCTCAGAAACACGAGTCTGTCAGAGACAGAGAGAGAAAAGGGGCCTACTCAAGGTTTCCTAGTTAGCATTCACTGTCAACTTGGCACACCCTAGAATCACTTGGAGAAGGTCTAAAAAAGTGTGCTGTTTTTATCAGGTTGGTTTGTGTGCATGTCTGTTCCTGTCTTGATTGTTAACTTATGTGGGAAGGCCACTGTGGGCAGAACCATTCCCTGGGCAGGTAGTCTTGGGCTCTATCAGGAAGCTAGATAAGCAAGCCAGAGAACAAGGCAGCAGGCAGTGTTCTTCCATGGTTTCTGCTGTATTTCCTCGACAGTGAATGAGTTCCTGGATTGGAGGAAATGCTGTGTGAAATAACACGCAGTCTTACTTTCAGTTTTTTGACCTAACTCCCCTCAGACAGACTGTGACCTGGAAGTGTAAGATGAAATCCTTTCTTCCCTTAAGTTGCTTTTAGCCGAAGTATTTAAGCACAGCAATAGAAAGAAAACTAGAACACTGTGCTCTCTTGGGTAGTCAAGTTCTGTCCAGGTGAAATCCATCTGACTGGCAAACCCACAGGAGTTAGGGACAAGTGTCTGCCTAACCTTTATCTTCAAGGTCCAACACTACCTGGCACTCAAAAAAGTATCTGTTGATTGAGAAAAAGTAAAAACATTTAAAAAAAAAACATGGAATAGAAAATTTAAAATGAATTAGCCATTTTAAAAATTGTTTAAGGTATTGGAGAGATGGTTCAGCAGTTAAGAGCACTGGCTGCTCTTCCAGAGGACCTGAGTTCAATTCCAAGTACCCACATGGCAGCTCACAACTGTCTGTAATTCCAGTCATAGTGGATCTGACGCCTTCTTCTGGCATCCATGGGCACTGGCACACACATGGTATCCAGACATACATGCAGGCAAAACATCTATACACACAAAACATATTCTTTAAAAAATGTCTATTATGATCAATAAAAACAGGTACATAAAATATTACTGATGAGACAAGTCAAAAGATCGCTGAAAGTTCAAGGCCAGCCTGGTCTACCTGGAGAATTTTAGGCCAGCTAAAATTCTCTACATAGTGAGACCCTGTCTCAAAATGCACCTCCCCCACAAAATACAGAGTAGAAGAAACAGAGCTATTATATATATGAATCACTAGTTTAAACAAAGCATTGTGGCCACCTCTACGATCATATATAAACCTGGAATTATGAAAAGCTGTGCTCAATGGAGCCTTTTATCCTGAAACGTTAAGTACACAAGAAACATTTAAATAAGCTCTCTTTTGATGACCTCTTGGATAACTTAGAGGCCTGTTCAGCAAGTCCAGGATCATCCATTTACCAACCCTAGGAAACAGAACCCACGGGAAAGCTACAACCTGACCCTATCTGCCAGAGCAGCCTCCAGTCTGAGTCTCAAGAACCACCATGGGACTGGCTCCCCGGAAAAGCAGTCGGGACAGAAGTGTCAAAGCAAGTATGAAAAAGTTGACTTGACCCAGCGTCAAGGCTAGAGCTTCAAACAGAGAACTAGACAAAGGATGCCAAGACCTAGGGCTCAGCAAAGTGACTGTGAAGAACGAGAGCCGTGGGCAGGGAGACGGCGCAGTAAACAGTGCTGGACATGCACCCATGGGCACCTGAGTGTAAATTCTCAGAACCCACGTTTCAAAACAAAAACAAACAAAACCCAGCTGCTGGACATGTCTGTAATCCCAATGCTCCTGTGCAGGGATGGGTGACTTAACACTGTCAAAATGACAATTCCACTCAAAGCAATGCAGATTCAACACAATTCCTCTCAAATTCCCAGTGGCATTTTTTACGGGGGAAATATATATATATTTCATATGGGATTCTTAAAGGACCCTGAATACTCAAAACATTCTTGAAAAAGAACAAAGTAGGAGACAAAAGTTGAAGAATTTCTAAGTCCCGACTTCAAAACTTACCACAGAGCTCCTTTAAAAATAAAGAACCGACACAGGAAACACATATAAACCAATGGGAAAGAACCGAGAAGACAGAATACATCTGCAGACAACTGACTGTTACAAACCACTGTGTCTCTATCCGTGCGTGCACACATACGTACATGTACCAGTGCCTGTACCACAGCGTGTGTGGCTGGCAGAGGACAACCAGGTGAGTCCATTCTCTCCCTCCGCACATGGGTCCTGGGGACTGAACTCAACTTGTCAGTCCTCACAGCAAGCACCCCCACAGCTGAGCCATCCCCCAGGCCCTCAGCTGACTTGTAACAAGGCCTGAAAATGGATCAAAGACCTAAATTTAAAGCTAAAAACTATACAACTCTCAGAAGAAAACAAAAGGCAAACTTTCATGAGGCTAATCTGACAATTGCTTAAGTATAACACCAAACTCATAGACAATCTGAGAAAAGAACAGGTAAGCTGAACTTTAAACACCTGGAGCTAAACAGATGACTCAATGGTTGAAACTGGTTGCTCAGTTATGAGAACAAGAGTTCAGAGCCCAGTACCCCAGACAGCCCACAAGAACCTGTGACTCCTCCAAGGGATCCAGGGCTCTCTTCTGGCCTCACATATACATATGCAGACATTAATTCACAAAGCATATACACATAAATTATTTTTCAAATTTTTTTCTGGGCCAGGCAGTGGTGGCACACGCCTTTAATCCCAGCACTTGGAAGGCAGAGGCAGGCGGATCTCTGTGAGTTCGAGGTCAGCCTGGTCTACAGAGTGAGTTCTAGGACAGGCACCAAAAACTACACAGAGAAACTCTGTCTCAAAACCCTCCAAAAAAATTTTTTTTCTGCATCAAAAACATAAGATTGATTTTAAAAAACGGTTTGGGGATATAGCTCAGTTGGTAGAGAGCTTCCTTAGCATGTGCAAGGAAGGGCAAGGAAGTACAGGAGAAAGTGTTTTGCAGATCATATCTAATATCAGAATACATAAAAACATATCCTACAACTCAACAACAGAAAGGAAAACTCTATTTGAAAATGGTCAAAGAAATTAAGCTTTGAACTTCTGATCCTCCACTACCACCTCTATGTGATGGGATCTAGTCCTTAAGTCAAGGCACACCTAAAGCTTAGGTCTTATGCTAGGCTGAAGGAGAATGTGATATTAGTTCCCAACTTTAAATGTCTTCCCAATCTCAGAGCTATTCCTACTATCCAAACAGCCTCACTGCAACCCTGACTGGCAGGCCCAGCGAGAGCTTCCCCCATTAACAATGCACTGCATCAGCACTACAGCGCAGAGTGCAGCACGGGGAAACAGCTGGATTATGTCAGCAGCTGTACATTGTGCGCTGTCTCTTCTCCAAGTCCAGGTTCAACATGCCCCATGCCTCAGCATTGAACCTGCATTTGTCCAGCATCTACGTCAACTACAGTAATCAAACTTAAGTTCCATTAACAGTATTAAAAACCACCAACTAAAATCTCAGCACTCAGGAGGCCGAGCCAAACAGATCTCTGTGAGTTCAAGGCCAGCCTGGTCTATACAGTGAGTTCCAGGAGAGGCTCCAAAGCTACACAGAGAAACCCTATCGAAAAAACAAAATACCAACTAACTGATAGTTTATAAACTTTAATCTGAACAACGTATCCTTGGACAATAATACAAAACACACTGCTCTGAGGAGTCATCCCCAGGCCCTGACCTTGGCAAGATATAGAAGGAGAAAGATGCACTGCATATTCCTGAGGAAGCCACCAAGAGTTGCTCAGGTTTTCTAAGGAGGTAGCTTCTCTTTAGAGCTCTGCTGGTCTCCATAGGACAGCAAGAACAAGACAACATTCTAAGCATCAAAGGCAGTTACAATTTATTTTTTAAAGTGTCCTTTTTTAAAGCACACATAAACCCAAGAGAGTTATTTTTCCCATCTGGTATCTGTTCTTCTTAAGAGTGGTGTATCAAGGAATAGTCATGCATGTGAATAAGGGGACACAACAGGATTTCTAACAGCAGGTAGGGTCAAGGGGCCCTGCAAGATTCCACCAACCAAATCCCAGCCTGCCAGGAGTCATCAGCCTGCAACTGACAGAGGTCCAGCCAGCCAACAGCAGCACCAAGATGGGAATTTGCAAAGGGACTCTGGGTTCCAGTGAGTGAGCCTGTGATTGGGGTGCCAGCAGGACCCTTAAGTCTCTCTTGCCACAGTGAGCTCCAGGGGGATGGCTTGCCAGCTAGCCTTCTCCTTGAACTAGATTAGCTGGAAGAGAACGGCATGCCACCTACCTGCCAAGGTAAACACATCCTAGAAACAGTGCACTGTACCAACTGCTTCTAGACAGTATATCCTGGCTGAAAATCAGAAAGCATTTAACGCCTGTAGTTTAGGCTTGTCGTGCTCCAACTCCAATGGGTTATAAGTAAGACATCTTTTTTTTTAAATTTTTTACTCTATGTGCATAAATGTTTTTGCTTGCATGTATGGCTGTGCATCACATGCATTCCTGGTGCCTGTGGAGGACAGAAGAGTGAACTGTATCCCCTGGAACTGAAGTTACAGATGGTTGTGAGCTACCACATGGGTGCTAGAAATCAAACCCGGTTTTCTGGAAGAGGAGTCAAGTGCTCTTAACCACTGAGCCATCTCTCCAGCCCCAAGATAGCATCATCTGAAGAGTTAACAGGGTATGAGCGATGCCCAGTCAGTCCTCTTTATAACAAGTACCTCATTCGTTCTAGTTCCCTACAGAACCACCACCTCAGTCTTGGTTGAGCATGCTTTTCTGTCTGTCGCTCAGGCTCTCCCAACACCCTTCTCTAGTTTGCCTAAAGAGCTTGTCCTCTCAGAGTCTTCTTGTAGTGAGTGATTCTCACACAGCAGCAGCAGCCTCTGGTAATGCCAAGAGAAAATACTAGGTTCAGGAAGTTTGGTCAATACTGCAAGGCTCTCACCATGAAAGGCAACCATTCCTATAAACAACCCATAAAGACATAAGCCCTGACTTCAGAGAAGCCAGATGTTTGACTTATAATTCACAGAGATGTGGAGAACATCTGAAAAGTACAAAGAAATACTATGTCTACACAGCACTGATGCACAGTCTACTTACTACCTGAGGTTTACACCCACACAAAAGCCATTTCAACCCCAGATAAGCAGTTAACAGGCCAATCCAAAAAAAAAAAAGTATTTTTGCAAAGACACTATTCAGCCAAATTAGAAAGCTGTAAGAAGAGCAAAAATCCATACATTGGGAAAAGGAAAAAAAAACTGCAACATTCATATCCAGGTGTCACTTCAACACATCCAACTGAAAGATAATACATCCTTCCATACATATCTGTTAAGGCCTGGAACATCCTCAATATGTACTAGATGCTGGGGGTGCAGAGAATAAATGAACAAGGATGTTCTTCCCTAGGAGCTCCCAGAAGGGCAAAGGTTAAAGAGCCCTGCAAAGATAGCTCTCAGGCAAGAGTGCAGATGTTTCCACCATGGTGTGGGGGTCATAGAGGGTTTACTGGAAGAAGTAGTAAGCTTGGAAGATTAAAAGAAGTTAGTCAGAAGACAATGAAGGGAGCGTCTCAAGAAGAGGCCATGGTGCTTTTTGAAAACCCGAAGGCCCCAAACTAGGCACATGCATTTATTTCAACAAATAAATGCTGGAGCAAAGAGCTGACGGGCAGCGAGCATCATGATACACAAGGATCTGCTTTTCCCATGCAGATTTGGTAAGTTCTGAACACAGAGCTCAATGTACTGTCCTAGCAAATCTCTGGAATCTCTCTTTTCAGAATGGTCTTAAAGGAGCAACAGGGATCTAAAATGAAGCCTTCCATCTAGATAGGTGGATCATCATAGTTTGACTCTATCCATGAACTAACTCATTCCTTGGCCCTGTAAGTCAGTAGTTAGCTCTTAGAAACCCCTTGTTTCTATTTTTCTTAATAGGAAGTGGTAAACAGAATTGGAGTTGGATCACATTATCTACGCACAGAGACAGACTGCAGTGAATAATTTGAACATGAAAGCAACATGAGATTTTCAGCATAGCCTTCGTGCTGCCAGAAGGATAATTCTACTATAGTCTCCTGTATGTTTCACACTCGGGTCCCAAACTAAACCCTGTTCTTCACTCTATATGCCTGATCCTCCTCTAGAGCTGCCTGGGGGCTATCCTACCCAAGTCAGACAAACAAGCTCTGGATACCAATGTCCCCTTTCCTCTACCCCTACTTATCAACTACTATCAGTCTATTGACCAAGCTTTCCTAGTCTTCAGGTTCCTGTTCAAATCCCTAAGTGCTGTAAGCCATTTTCACCTTTTACGTGAGGTCAGCACCTATAGGCTTTCAACAGGTCAGACCCAGGCAGAACATCACACTGAGGAAGCAGAAGTTACAGCTTTTACTTGCTCCACCCAGAGTCACGGGAATAACCAATATCCACTTCCCTGGACCCCTTTAAATAGCTCTCAATAAGACTCACTTCTTCAGATAAAAAAAAGCACTCACAGAGCCCATTCAACAGAACAGGCATCGGAGAGCAGGCTTCAGGGGAGAGCTGGCTCTGCATAGGTTCTTTAGAAATGCTTTAGGAGTCCAGAACCGGAAAGGGAGGCCTGTGATGATGGAACTCAAATCCCAAGCAAAGAGAGCTCAGCTAGACACACTCCCCTTCACTGCCCGTGGAGGCGGGTTCCAAGGATAGCCTGATCTGGAGGCTCCACTCCTCTTCCTCCGCCACCCTACACCACCATAAGGAAAACCAGTAAGTGGAACATCTGCATCTGCCAAAGCAGATGTGAGAAGGCAATTTTCAGAAGGATGTTGGTATTGATAGTACCCTGGAACTCTGTTTTCCAAAATAAAAGATGAAATGTAGGAAGATAAATCATGTCTCTCAGCCACAACTCACTTGGAAATGTTCCCTTCACCCTACTCCCTGAAACTGACCCCCAAACCACCTCAGAAGGAATAAATGTATGCTGAATGAACAAATGGCAGGCTGAGGGGCCAGGAGGAGGAGCAACAGGAGAGGAAGAAGATCCTAATCAGACCACCTTTCATTGATTCCAATTCCTCTGAACACTATCTACCACAAAATGCTGGGAACACAGAGGTGTGCCCCAACTGTGAAAGAAAAGAGCAGATAGAGAAGCACTCCCTTTCATCTCCCTGGCATGGCAGCTTTCCAAATGTTCCCTGACATTAGCCATGCCTAGCAGCATACACGCAAATAAAAACTTCACTGTTTACCATAGCTAGTGCTTTGGGGCCTTATGATTTCTCTTCTAAGGAAAGCCCTGTCATTCATGTCCTTGATTAAAAATTGATTTAATTTGTCTTTCATTAGGTAGGTACAAGGGAAAAACAGAGATTCCCAGAGATAACTCGCCCAAAAACAGGACTGTGCTGAGCCCCGTGACTGCACAGTTGGGTCCCAACCCACTGCCGATGAAAGAAAATTAAAAAGCTCACAATGTGGAGCTGGAGCTGCAGCCAAAAGGAATTATCTTCCCACAAGCATCTCTGTTGGATTTTTGGTTAATAGAAAAAACTTTTTAAAGGAAAGGAAAAGAAACCCCAAGGATATTTAACATAAAACTTAGAAATTCTATATTTTTCAAATTCCCTTGCAGGGAGAAAAGGCAGAGAGGTCTTTATTTCTCAGTCCTACTTTTCAAAACTTCTGTTGATATGAATGACATTGTCGTAAAATTTTTCAATTTGTAGAGAGCATGGCTGAGGAATTTTAAGCTGCTGTGCAGGCACTCTGCAGTGAGAGCCGAGGGCCAGAAGACTTGAGAAGAGGGAAGAGCAGTTGCTCCAACATGGAACACCAAGTGCTCAGCAACACTGCCTTGGGGTACTGGGCTGAGATCAAACACCAGACCCTCAGGCCCGTGGCAGGCCACCTGCTCCTGGCTTCAGACTCCCACATACAGGTGGTAATCTGGAAAAAAGAGGTAACCTTCATTGCTCAGTCAAAGGGTCCTGGGGCACCAAGATCAGCAAACTACATGTACACACCTTGATTAAATGTCAATGATATCACTCAGCAGACATCATACAAGTTTGACCCTATCTCCTGCCCTGCTGAAGACCTGTTTTTTCCTGTGACCCACAAAATACAAGCTGTGATGGCTATTCTTGGTTGTCAACCTGACTATATCTGGAATTAGCTAATGGGGCACGCCTGTGAGTGATTTTTGCTTAATTTGAAGTGGGAAGATCCACTTCTAATATGGATCTTTGAGGCTAGAAGACACAGCTTTATAATCCAGATTTTTGAGGTGGGAAGACCTGCCTCTAATCTGGCCATGCCTCCTACTGGAAGCCTATATAAGGACATGGAAGAAGGAAGTTTGTGTTCTTTTCCTGCTTGCTTCCGCCTTGTTAACAAATCCATTCCTTTACTGACATTGCAGCCTACTTCTTTGGGATTCCAGTGTACACTGAAGACCAGCTGAGACATCTAGATTTGTGGATTAAACAACCACTGAATTCTCAGATTTTCCACTCAGAGGCAGCCATTGTTAGATTACCTGGACCACAGCTTATAAATTATTCTAATAAATCCCCTTCCTATATCTACAGAGACTCTTTCTATCAATTCTGTTACTCTCGAGAGAGCCCTGGTTCTTCTTTGTCGTCCTGCCCTTAGACAGGCTTTTCTCCACTGCTCTACAACACCCTATCTCCCACCACTAGGCTTTTGCACATGCCACTCCCTTTGCTTAGAACGCCATTTCCTCCTCCTCTCCACCTGGCCAGTTCAGTTCCTACTCAGGTTAGAAGGTGTTTCCTCTAGGCTCCTCCAATCCTCTCCTCTAGAGGAGATTGGATGACGCTGTCAGAGCGAATGTCTTTGCCTCATCACAGAAGTGCATTGCGTCTCCAGCTGACCGTCTCCCTGGTAGACTGGGAGGTTAAGGATGGGGACCGCACTGATTCTGTACTTAACACTAAATATACCTAATGGTCTGGACTACCTTGGCAGTTGACACAAAAGAAATGTCAGCCTCCCTTCTCTGTCCTGTCTTGATTCACCTCCCGAAGCCAGTATGTATGCGCTGTCACCGTCAACACCGTCACCACAGCCCCCAAGCCCTCACACTTCACTGTCCGTAACAGGCTCTTCACCAGCAGTCTATATGGCACCTGCTAAGCGGCAGACATGGTGTTCCATAACTAAGTAACACAGAGACTGGGCCCCCTCCTGCCTTCTAGAACACAAAAAGGACATTTAGAAGAATACTCACCATGTAATATCAGAAATATTGCTGGGCAGTGATAGTGCACGCCTTTAATCCCAGCACTCAGGAGGCAGAGGAAGGTGGATCTCTGTGAGTTCGAGGCCAGCCTGGTCTACAGAGTGAGTTCCAGGACAGCCAGGGCTACACAGAGAAACCCTGTCTCCAAAATCCAGGAACAAATAAAAAGTACCACAACAGAGACGGAATGGAGGAGACCGTAAAAGTAGCCTAATAATTAAGCCAATCTTCCCAGTACACCCCAAGCTAACTTCCTGTCTCTCTTCACTCTCACAGACACAAATCCTCCAGTATCTGCCCCTCAAAACCCCAAACCCCCAACAGTTGCTAATCCAGATCACACCTTACAATCTGGGTTTGCACCTGTTCTAGATGAATTCACATTCTTTTTGGCTTCTGCTTTCTGACTCTTCAATTCCTTTCTCAGGTATCTTTCACAGATCTCCCCGCTTCTGCCCTCTCCTGAGCCAACCCGTCCATCTCAACTGCTGTAGATGACCACGTGCTCTTTATTTAAAATCTGCTTGTATACAGAATGGTGATGTAGCTCGGGTGGTAAAGCGCTGCCCACCAATGGGAAGCCGAGTCCAGTCCCCAGTGTGATGTGACACAGCTGAAACCCCAGCACTTGGGAAGCAGGAGGAAGAGGATGACAAGTTCAAGGTTTCATACCCAATTCAAGGCCAGCCCTGGTTAGAGACTCTGTCTCAAAAAAAGAAAAAAAAATCTTCGTTTATACAGAACCTGAGTATCAGTTCCAACTATAGTGAAGAACAGACACAGAGGGGCAAAATACCAGGAAAAATTAAAAGTGCAACAAACCACCCTCTCCACAGCCTTTTCCCTACTGCTTCCTTACAGATTCAAGTGTTAAGGGAAGCATGGCTGTGCTGTCAGCTTGACATAACCTACAATCACCTGGGAATAGTTTAATTGAGGAACTGTCTAGATCAGGTTGGGCTGTGAGCATGCCTGTGGGAGAGAGACTGTCTTGATTATTCACTGATATTGGAAGACCTAGCCCACTGTGGGCAGTACCATTCCCTTGGCAGGAGATCTAAAGCAGAACACAGGCAGCACTGGTATATCCATTTCTTTCTGCTCTTGGCCATGGATTTGACTAGCTGTTTGAGTTCCTGCCTGGACTTCCCCTCAGTGACTGTAACCTGGAACTGTAAGCCAAATAAACCCCCCAGTTCCTTTTGTCAGGGTATTTTATCACAGCAACAGAAATGGAACTAGAACAACAGCCCTCAAGAGGATGCTCTCAGTTCCACTACAATCCAGGGAGATTCAGAATATACATACCCATTCACTAACATCCAGGGCATTGACTCTACAGGCCTGCCCTTGGGTCTCTGAATGCTACAGTTACTCTATTTAGCTACCCACTCATTTAATCAATATGAACCTCTACGAACCAAAAATCCTGTTCCCTATAACACCATGCTCAATGTCCTGTACATAACATGTATGATCAATGTTTATGACTGAATCCTTGGTAAGAAAATCAAATAATCCTCTTCTCCTGCTCAGGAATTTCAATGCAATAGCAACAATAATAAATTCTCCAGTGTAGCCTGAAGTCAGGCCTGCCCTTCCCCCTCCAAGCCTCTTAATCAATTTAGTCCATACTACAGAGACCTTTACTCGTATAAGGAGGTGCTGACACAGTCTTTCCGCTACCATGCCCAGAGAGAAACCAGTGTTGTAAAACATCCTTTTAATGAAGGAACTTATTTCCTGTTGTTATAGATTGAGGGGAAAAATTTCTCAAGGAACTAGAAATAAATGGAAGGGAAGAAAAGAACAGAAATTAATGAATATTGTAATTATCCCCTGAAGTTGCAAATCAGAACACTTCTCACTAGAAGACAAGTATGAAAAACAAGATAAGATGCTTCTGGGATGCATTCATGAAACAGCAGGTAACAGAACAGATAAAGTGTATTTACAGTAACTCACCAGGGACAGCTACCTTTTGCTAATAGCTAGCAGACACTGAATACCACTGTAAAAATGATATTCTTCCTTTCTTTATAATGGAGTTACAATTATCCATGAGAACAGAGCAACATGGCCATTTTGAATGATAACTAGGAATAATTTTATATCCTTGCTTATTCCTAAATGTCTAGGCACAAGCAGATCAAGAGCCAGATTATACCTCCCTATATTAGATTGCTTCAGCTAAAACAAGAAACTACCATAGACTAGTGTCTTAAATAACAAACACTTATTTTCTCAGCATTCTGGAGGCAAGAAGTTTAAGATGTGGGTTGTAGACAATACAGTTTCTGGGGAAAGACCTCAACCTAGCTTGCAGACAGTGTTCTAACACAACCTTCCCCAAATGCAGCACAGAAAATCTGAGAGCAAGCACATACAAGGGAAAGTGACTGAGTGTATGCATGCAGACTCACTGGTGTCCTCTTACAGGAACACTAAGCCAATGGAATCAAGGCCACACCCACAGTTAATGATTACCTTTCTCCAAACAGGCCCACAGTTGGGACAAGGCTTGCAATGCATGACTTGGGGGGAAACATATCCACACTCTAGAAGAACAGCCCACATACCAGAAAAGAAAGAGAAGGCTGGGAAGAAGTAACCTTGGAGACACTTGCTTATGATGGGAGTGACCATGAAGTGATGGCCAAAGATTCCAAGTATCAAGGGGGCCATGGTGGGAAATGAGTTTGATAACAATAAATTTTTTTGTTTTTGTTTTTGTTTTTTCAAGACAGGGTTTCTCCATGTAACCCTGGCTGTCCTAGAACTCACTCTGTAGACCAGGCTGGCCCTGAACTCAGAGATCCTCCTGCCTCTGCCTCCTGAGTGCTGGGCGTTTTTTTTTTTTTTTTTTAAAAAGACAGTGTCTTACCATATAGGCCAGACTAGCTGCAAACTCTCAAACTAGTATCCTCTTGCCTTACCCTCTGTCCTGGTTAGTTTTTCTGTTACTGTGATAAACAATGACCAAAACCAACTTGGGAGAAGGAGGATTTGTTTCTTATGCATTACAGTCCATCACTGAGGGAAGCCAAGGCAGGAACTGAAGGCAGGAACTGAAGCAGAGACCACAGAGGGACACTGTCCCTTGGCTTGTGCAGGCTGCACTCTTAAACAACCCAGGACCACCTGCCCTGAGATGTTACTGTTCACTGGATTCTCCCACAGCAACCATTAACCTGGAAAACGCTCGACAGACCTATCTAATGGAGACAATTCCTCAGCTGAGGTTCCCTCTTCCCAGATCTGTAGTTTGTGTCACACTGACAAAATTAACCCGAACACCCTCTCAGTTCCTGGGATGACAGCAGTGTCCTACATGCCCAGCACAAATATATACTCTTGGATTTGGGGAGGAAGACAGAGTTGTTTTGTGGGCTACTTTTCTCTTTCTATGTAAGGTTAATTTTATTATATTTATTTATTTTTTTGTATGTGCGCTACACATTAGTAAGATCCTATCTCAGAAAAAAAAAACTAGGGCCAGCACAATGGCTTAGTGGGTAAAGGTGCTTTCTCTTAAGCCTGATGACCATGTTCCATTCCTGGAACCCACATTGTAGAAGAGGAGAATCCCCTCTTATAAACGGTTCTCCTGCCTCCACACTGTGTTATAGCCTGGGGGTAGGGAATGGATGTGCACAGTCCCTCCTGTTCCAGCACATGCTGAGAGGTGAGGGATCCAGCACCCTCTGGGACCCTCAGAGGACTCCACTGAAGCTTAGGAGCTGTAATTTCTGACCAAAGGAACTCTGGTGAAATCTAAAAGCCTTCCTATTCTCCAAGACAACTCCACAGTCCTCAGAGTGAGGGACCCAGCAGCCTCCTTAATAAACCTTGAAGTGGAAAAGTCCTCCTCTCCTGGCAAGCGAGGATCTCTAGCCAAGCAACTATTAGTGAAATCTGAAAGCCTTGGACAGCCTTAGCCTGTGAAAGAGAAGACTTTTTCTCTCTCTCTGCTCAAGCACTGTTGGGAGCCGCTACACAACCTACACACCCTTACAGCAGGTACTCCCTACAGCCTACACTTTCTCTTCCTCATCTCTCTGGACAACTGCCTAAGACTCATGGCATTATCTGAGGACTTCCCCACAAAACACACCACACTGAGCCCAACAGCTACACCTCCAGATAAAGACTTTCAGTCCCCATCACCCAAAGCCCTCAGTGCTCTTAACGCCCTGGGCCAGGCAACACAGACCTTCTAATAAACAACCCCAGATATGTGTCTCTTCTCATAGCACCCCCCAAAGAGTCCCAGTCAGATTTTTTTTCTTTTTCTTTTTTTTTTTTTTTTTTTTTTTTTTTTTTGGTTTTCGAGACAGGGTTTCTCTGTGTAGCTTTGCGCCTTTCCTGGATCTCATTTTGTAGTCCAGGCTGGCCTCGAACTCACAGAGATCCGCCTGGCTCTGCCTCGCGAGTGCTGGGATTAAAGGCGTGCACCACCACCACCACCACCACCACCACCACCACCGCCCGGCGAGTCCCATTCAGATTAACGAGTGACAGAGAGGACTGACATGCCATCCCTGCACAGCTCAAAAAGGCTACTGAAGAAAAAACCCTGCAATTAACTGCCCGAGACTGGCTTTGTTGCTTTATGGGGGAGAAATGTGGGAGAAGTCTCGATTGGTGTCGTGGGTCAAGGACAGGGTTTGGAAGAGGACAGGGGGATGAATATAAGGATAGGATCAAGATACACTGTTGCATTAAAAAGACGACGACGATGACGACGACCGAACCGACCGAGGGTCCGGAAAGGAAACAAGTCCTTATCCGGAAACTCTACAAGCTAAGCCTGGTCCAGAAAGCAAACCCACCAAAGAAAACAGTGCTTGGTTCCAGTCAAACCGGAAGCAGCTGAATGACGTAACTAGACACTGTCAATAAAGTCTCCAGCACTCTTTACTAGAGCTGCCACTCTAGGAGCCCAGCCTCCATCCGGAACAAAGTGTCAGCCAGCCAGGACTTCCTTCATCTGCAGAGTGGGAATAGCACGGGGCTGAGGGACTTCCCAAACTTGGCTAAAACAGAAGAGTTCCAAAATACCTCTGGGTGCTCCCCAGCCTACTGTCTGAGGCAGGTGGTTCTTCTGGTCCTGCCATGCCTGCTACATTCTTGTGATATGCTCAATACATTTGCTTCCTTCTAAAAGAGAAGAAAAAGAAAAAAGAAACAAAGACTAGGAAGATGGTGACATGAAGACAGATTCAAAAATGCTCCCTGTGAAGACTAGAGAGATGGAGCCACTAGGAACAGAGAGAAACGAGGACCGGCATCTGCCCTCAGCCTCCAAAGGAAGCACAGCCCCGCCAACATCTGGTTTTCAGGCTAGTGATAACCACTTCCGAGAAAACAGAGCTATGCTGTCTCAACAACCACAGGAATCGGGAGCCAGGTAAAGCCAGGCTCTTAGCCTGGTCCCTGGGACTCCAAGCTTGTACTCTGGAGCACTATGTGTTACTCCTTTTCTGCAAACAGCCTTCCCCAATCAGACTTCACCCGTGAGTGACTCTGCCAAGAACGAAGCAGCCAGGACCGACAGACAGCTCCTCCACTGCAGGCCTGCAGAGGAGCCTCCCCTTTCCTCCACGTCACAGCCAACACTTGCCAGAGGCTGAGCCAACTTCTTGGTGTTCGCCTGAGTGCACACGTACCCACGTATGTATGAGTGCCTCACGAAAAAGCGCCTGCAACTGCCTAACAAAGGTTCGCATCTAATGTATTAGTTGGCACTTCACTGTCACCCACAGCAAGCAGCCCCATCTAGTCCACAATTTATTCTTCTCCACACAGACATGTGTGGGAAGGAATATCAGCCCCCGAAGGGCACTTCACCCTTCCTTCTGCCCCAAAAGAGATAGTTGTTCACTACTTCTAGACTCTAAGGAATGCGAGGTGGCCCAAGCTTTCAGGTTGAGTGCCAGTATGAGGAGACTGGCGCAGAGGTGTCTCAAGCCCCTCTGGAATTAAGAAGCAAGCTAATAAACACAACGTGTCAGGACAAAGATATAACATCCTAAAATGCATTTTTGAACTAATTTTGACAAATACAGTTCGGCTTTAATTATCTATAACACTTCAAAGTAAAACCACACACGGTAGTGTACACTTGTAATCCCAACACTTGGGAGGTAGAGGCAAGAAGATCTAAAGTTCAAGACTAGCTCAGGGTACATGAGGCCCTGTCTCAAACAAGGGGGGGGGAGCACAAAATACAGCAAGTTTTGTAAAACGTAATGTTCTGGGGGAGGACACTATGGGTGCTACAGCTATTGGTTCTTTGCTGAGGACCAGTTTGGGCGCCTAAGAGACATCAGTTTGGTAAACCAACAAGGGAAGACCTGGGATTTACTAATGGAGTAATGGACAGCTACCAAAGCACTCAGAATTCTAGTCTTCCATCTTGCTGGATGCTTTTCCTTGTCCCCAGGCCCCTACCTTCTCTAAGAGTCTTCCCGCTACTTTCGACCATCTTTTCTCTTGCCAAAAAGGATAGTATTAGTGCGTGTGGGGCTGCTACAACAGAATACCGGAGACTTAGTGATTCGACAGTTTTGAAGCTGGGAAGTCTAAAATTCGGAATTCAGCACCTGTTTAGGGCCTTACTGCTGTCCTCACACGGCAGAAGAAACACACAGATAAAGCTCAGACATGCTCCTTAATCAGCAAGGCACTCCTGAAGAAACAGCAGTAAGTCATCATACGGGCAGGGCGCTCAGGACCCAATCACTTCTCAAGGGCTCCATCCCTCAGCACCGCTGCGCCGGGGTGAAGTTTCTAACACACCGACTTGGGAAGCCACGTGCAAACCACAGCAAGGTTTGTCTCCCCCAACAGCAATTAAAGCTAACATACAGGGTATTTACTCAGCATGTGCTAACTCACACAAGCCCATATCATAGGTACCATCATTACCCTACCACTGAAGGGGAGGAAACTGACCGACTCAGAAAGGTTAAGTCATTTTCTCAAGGTCACAGTGTTACCAAGAACCAGAATTAGAAAGCAGATCTGACTCTGAAATCTAAGCTTTCTCTCTCTCCCTTCCCTCCTCCCTCCATCCCTCCTCCCTCCATCCCTCCTCCCCCACCACCAAGACTAGCTTGAATGGACTGCAGAGATGGCTCAGAGATGAAGAGCACTTGCTGCTCTTTCAGAGCAGTATCCACATCTGGCAACACACAACTGTCTATAACTCCAACTCCAGGCAAGCCAATGCCCCTTTCTGGCCTCTGTGAACACAGACACATACACAAATAAATAAATAATAAATCTTAAAAAAAAAAAAATTGTCACCAGGCGGTGGTGGCGCACCCTTTTAATCCCAGCACTTGGGAGGCAGAGCCAGGCAGATCTCTGTGAGTTGGAGGCCAGCCTGGTCTACAGAGTGAGTTCCAGGACAGGCACCAAAACTACACAGAGAAACCCTGTCTCAAAGAAAACCAAAACCAAAAAAAAAAAAACAAAAACCTGTCTACATACATTTCAGGAGAACAATGGAACAATGGGCTGGAGCATAACTAGACACTGCCTGTCAAACCTTTGTGTTTAACAGTTTTGAGACAGTCTCATTTAGTACACTGGCCTCAAACTATGCAGCTAAAGCTGGTCTTGAATACCTTTCCTCCTGCCTCCACCTCTCAAGTGCTGGGATTATAGATGTGAGCCAACACACCTAAAGCTCTTAACTCTATCAAACTGCCTGCCTGATTCACAGGAGCTAAGGGGAGGCGCTTAGTACTAATATACACAGACCTTAGAGACAAATGCATGGACGGAGCTTCAGTTTGAGTCTCTACACTGTTCAAAGTCTCACAGACTCTAACAACTGCCAGAAAATTTCTTCCATTCCTCACAAAAAAATGATCTGAGAAATACTTAATGCCCGAAAATTTGTGGGGGAGATCGAGCTTACCCCTTCCCCAGATGACCTAAGTCTCTAGTACCTGAAGGCAGTCCACCCCGCTTCCTCCCCATCTGAAGCTCACCAGGCCTGACCAGTCAGATTCTTATTCTACCACAATAAAACAGCATAAGTCCTCAAATCCAAGTGAAAAAAAAAAAAAAAATCAAATTAAAAAGGAAGGAATAAGAGAGCAAAGTTCAAACTGCTGTTTATTATGTATCAGGAGGTTCTGGGTTCTTAAGCTTCTTATTAAACATTCTGGCTTCACATTCATTTTCTTTGCTTAGTCCTAATTACTGCTTGAGCTCTTTTCAAATGGGTCCCCAAAGATGTTGAAAAAATGAACTGAAAGGTCAACTTGTTCCATGGGAACTGCAAGGAGCCTCCCTGACATCTTGCTCTGAAATGATATTTTGTAACTTCATAAGCTGATACTCCAAATTAATCAAGGTAAGGAATTCGCCATTTCCCCTGGTAACAGGGCTGTAGAGGGGCAAAGGGAAAGAAGAACTATCCTAATGGGGCAAGGATGACACAAATCTCCCATTCAGCAGCACAAGAATAAAAACTGTGTGGTCACACACACCTCTAATCCCAGCACTTGGGAGACAGAAGCAGGAAGACCTGAGTTGAGACTAGCCTGGTGTACAAGTTCCAGGCCAGCCAAGGCTACCTACATAGTGAGACCCTGTCTCAAATAATAATAATAATAATAATAATAATAATAATAATAATAATAAAATAATAATAATAACAACAACAGCAACAGCAATAATAATTTTTTTAAACCCTAGCTTCTAAATTCTCCCCAAATCAAGAGACCAGAATTTGCACCATCAACATTCCAAAGCCACATGACACAGCAGGAGGCTGGCCAGGGAGGAACTAGGGCAGCAAAGCAAGCGACGCAGAAGAAATACAAGCCATAAAAACTAGGACCGGAAGTCCTGCTGCTTCTCCTGCCAGCAGCTGGCAAGGAAGGCCTGAGTCCAGCTTCGGAAAGGTTAAGACCATGAAAGGGGATATTAAAATAAACAGAGAGAAAACAGAGAAAGATCAGAGAAGGAGAGTCTGGCTGCACCAGGGTTACAGTTTGTCTGCTCTCGGAGCTGCAGCTCTGAGTACCAGATTTGTTAAGGTTTATTTTAAGAGTGTTGAGGCCTCTTGTGGGGGCGGGGGAAGAATTCACTAATTCTGTCTTTCAAAGTCTCTGGATTTTGCTGCACAGGAAGGCATTTGCATGAGCGTGTGCTCCCTCTTGGAGAAGGGTCTTACTCAGAACGTGGCTGTGCCCATGCATACGTGAACACATGTGTAAGGGACATCCAGAGCTGTTTCCACAGCAGTCTATCATCCAGCAGGGTGTGGGAGCAGAACACGGAGAGCAGGACACGGAGCAGGGCTGAACCTGTCCTCCAATCCTGTCAGGACACAGGTTGAAACTGCTTTTGGAGCTCTCACCTGAGAGTTAATCTCAGAACAGGGAATCAATGCCACCCAAACAAAGATGTGCAATTGTTTCCTTTAACAACACAACAACAAAACTGCGATCCAATTTAAGAAAATAGAAAAAGAGTAAAATAGAAAGCCTGATTTGCTATCACCGAAATTTAGGCTGCTGTCACCCTGAAGGTGAGAAGCATCTCCTGTTTGGAGACTGGCTAACGCACTTTTACATACTTGGAATCCTGGTTAGTCAGAATGGAGTGGGAGATGCATCTTCCCACCCCAACCACCTTTCTACAATCAAAAAAAAAAAAAAAAATGTTATAACCTCCAGAGTGTGAAAGACAGAACAAAATATATTACCTAAACACTCTGGTCAGAAAACAGCTATGAAATCTTCTGAAAACACTTCTTTGAAGAAAAAACTGCAGCAGAAACACAGGGCTAGGAAATGGGTTAGTAAGAAAGGATGAAAGGAACTGGGCCCACCTTTGAGCCTAGAAACACCAGGAGGGGGTAAAAGATTTTTTTAAGCCCACCCTCTGGCTCCAGAGCCTCCAGATACCTGTCCTGCTCACTTCTACCTGATATTCTTCCATTAAAAGGGAGAAAGGAAGCAAGGCTAAAATGAACGTCTAGAGCAATTTAAATATAAACTGAAGCCTACCCCAGACAAAGAACGGTTAGTGGCTACAGGACTGCAGAGCGAGCACTCCGGGTCAGCCACAGGCCTCCAAAGGGAGTAAAGAAGGGCCCCACCCAGAAGACGGGTTCACCTGACAGACATAAATAAACCAACATCTAAGTCAGGCTAGGAAACGTGCTCTGAAAACAGGACGAAGTGGCAGGAACATGGCCATGGCTCTCGATAACCACAGAAACTTCTAAGAAACACACACTAACCTCTACTGGCTAATTCCGCCAGACACTCTGTTGCTCATATCCACCCACGGATGTTTTATTCCCTAAGGCCACAGTTCCACTGCCCCATACTCTACAGGGTTGGCGGCACTGCCCTTGCCAAGCACAGAAAGGAACTGCTTTGTGTTTGGGATGGGCACACCAGCTCTAGGCGGCTCCCTATGGTCCCTGTAGCCCCTCTCCAGTCGCCACAGCTCCAGAGAGAACAGTCAAGCTGGCCCAGGGTTTCCCTCACGAGCCAGTCTCTGCAAATCCCCTGCACTGAAAGCAGCAGCCTCTTCCCACGGCTCCCCGCCTCACCCTGCTACCACTCACACTCTGGAATGAATGTGCTTCTACCTGGCCACTGTCAATTTGTCAATTCTTGGCTAACGACCTTGTCTAAGAACTCCAGTAATGTTGCAGAAAGTGTCAGTAGAAAATCAAGAGGGAGATAAATTTTCCACGTCCTGGTGTGCTTTTGTTTTTGTTTTATTCCAAGCAAACACATTACAGCTTGCTTCCTTATAACACAAAACCTAAAAATCAATGCCCAAAGCACAGCAACTATAAACTCTTCTTCCAATAACAAACGTCAAGAAGGAAAAGAGTTACATAAAATGAAGCAAGGAGAAAACAGCATCTCCTCAGACTGAGCCCATTACAAGGGGTGGGGAAAGCACTTAATAAATAATGAACAAGAAAGAGAGCCATTTTGATTACATTTGTTTAGGAAACAACACAGTATGAATATGAACACTTGTAAGCCCAGGTTCTGAGGTATAAAAGAACATTCTCATTTACGAGCTCATTCATTCAGCAAATGTTAGTCATCTACTCTATGCCCAGCACTGCTCCTCACAGTAAGTATACAACTGCAGGACAGATAGGTATACCCACTGGACAAGATCAAGTGAAGGGAAGGAGGGCAGAGTCTACAAGAAGTAATCAAACAAGACTATCGGGGGATGCTCTGGTTTTGAATACGATTAACCTCAGAAAATTTGGAAATTAACATCTGGTAGCTGGGGCTGGAGAGATGGCTTAGCAGTCAAGAGCACTGGCTATTCTTCAAAAACTCAGGTTCGATTCCCAGCACCCACATGGCAGCTCTTGACAACCCTCTGTAACTCCAGTTCCAGGAGACCTGATGCCCTCTTCTGGCCTCCACGAACCCCTGTGTATATGTGCATGGAGCACAGACGTACATTTAGGCAAAATATCCAAACAAATAAAATAATAAAAAAGTACTGAGAAATGGAAGGCCTGTAAGAGGTGTTTAGGTCACGGAGGCACAAGCTTCTCGATTTCTCAGACTTCAGACTATTAGCTAAGATAAACTTCTGTCCTTTACAAATTATCCAGTTTTAGGTACTTTGCTACAGCAACAGAAAATGAAACTTGTCGTTTCATACTAGATGAAAGGGAAGGCCCTTCTCAAAAATACAGCAGAACTGAGATGTGGCTGACAAAGAGCCAATCACATAGAAATACGAAAGTGTTCCAGGCTAAGGATATGGTCAGACCACTGGCCACGATCTTGGAGGCCGAGGCTGAGGCCAACCTGGGCTACATTACAAGACCCTGCCTCAAAAGAAAAGAAAGAACAGCAGCAACCTTCTTTATTTCAAAACTTACTGCAAAGCTATGGTAATCACAAGTGTGGTCATAGAGGCAGCCTGGGTCCTCATGGTCCAGGCTCCCTAAAAAGCCATCCCCAGGTGCCCTGCGCCCCAGGTGGATGAGTGCCATTATGATGAGCAAGTATATGGTGGAGAAATGGGAGAGAAGGAGAGGAAGAATAGTTCCTGTGCTGTGGTAAAAGAAAGATCTGAAGAGGTGAGGACTGTGAGGAATAGGCTGATGTGGGTGGCCTGCTTGCCACCCAGAACCAGGGTGATGTCTGGGCCTGGGCTGCTGCCTAAGGCCATGTCTGGGTCTGTGGACTTACTGCAGCCAGGGTCTGTGCTGACATCCACTACCCATGTTGCTACCAGGGCCACAGGGATGCCCGGGGTCTGTAACCACATTGGTGTCCTAGGGCCAAGCCTATCTGAGTGACTTGCACAGTTACCTGGGGCCATGGTATCATCCAGGCCAGGACTGCTGCCAGGGGCCATGTCTGGGTCCGTAGCCCTATCATAGCAAGGGTCTGTGTTGATGTCGGTGGCTTCTGATACCATAAAAGACCATGCCGAGGCCAGGGGTCTGGGCCACCACCTGGGACCGAAGACCACACTGTCATGGGAGTCATGCCAATCTGAGTGGCCTGCAGTGCTACCTGGGGCTATGATGACATCCAGGCCCAAACTGCTAATGAGGACCATGTTCACGCCAAAGGCCACACAGATGCCCGGGGTCTAGGTTGCAACCTGTAGCCATTTTGGTGCCTGAGGGCCATGCTGCCACAAGGGCTATGCAAATCTGGGTGGCCTGTGCTACCACACAGGACCAGTTATTGTCCAGGCCAGAGCTGATGCCTAGGGCCATGTCTGGGTCTGTGGCCCAGCAGCAGCCAGGGTCTAAGTTGATGTCTGTGGCTCCTGTTACCATGGAAGGCTGTGCACATGCTTGGGGTCTGGACAGCTACCTGAGACTATGTTGGTGTCCGAGGGCCTTGCTACTGCTGGGGCCATATTGATCTCCATGGCCCATGCTGCCACCAGGGCCATGGTGACATCCAGGCCTAAGATGCTGCTGAGGGCCATGTCTGGGTCCATGTTCCTGCTGCAGCTGGGGTCTGTGATGATGTCCATGGCCTGTGTTGCCAGAGGGGGTCATAGGAACCATGCATGTTGAAATCTTAGGGCCATGCTGAGCTGGCCTCCTCCTCACTGGCCCTGGGATAGCTGGTCCTGCTCCTTGCTGGACACTGCAACTGGACAACTGGCCCCTGCACTTGGGAGAAATGGTCACCCCTCACCATGGGCATGGGAGAGATAGCCCCAATGGCATAGGCCTAGGAGAGCTGGCTCTGCACCTCACCTGAGGAGGGCAGCCCCAGTGGCCCAGACCATCCAGCTCAGCTACCACCAAGACCACATCCTGGGCCTTGGGTTGGCCCACCCTAACAATTACCCCATTTATGACCTGCTGGAGTGCATGAAGGGACTGGTCCTGCGAAACAATAACCGCAGGATCTCCATGACTTGAGATAACAGCAGATATCCAAGAGGCATTTTGATGAGGGTCCAGTGATGATGGTGTGCCAGAGACCTTGAACCAGATCAACGACTCACTGCAATGAACATTTTGTGGGTGGGGCCATTGGACAAAAGGGTAGGACTGGGGACCCAATGCCGCTATGATGAAGGAAGAGTGTGGGTGGGGCCAATGGACAACAGGGTAGACTGCGGGACCCAATGCCGCTATGATGAAGGAAGAGGTGTGGGTGGGGCCATTGGACAACAGGGTAGACTGGGGACCCAATGCCGCTATGATGAAGGAAGAGGTGTGGGCGGGGCCAATGGACAACAGGGTAGACTGGGGACCCAATGCCGCTATGATGAAGGAAGAGTGTGGGTGGGGCCATTGGACAACAGGGTAGACTGGGGACCCAATGCCGCTATGATGAAGGAAGAGGTGTGGGTGGGGCCATTGGACAACAGGGTAGACTGGGGACCCAATGCCGCTATGATGAAGGAAGAGGTGTGGGTGGGGCCAATGGACAACAGGGTAGACTGGGAACCCAATGCCGCTATGATGAAGGAAGAGGTGTTGGAAAGTTGGAGGAGCCAGGTGGAGTTTTGTTTGTTTTGTTTTGTTTTTAACTGATTTTTTAGGGGGGTTCTTTGGGGACTGATGTAGGGATGAGAAGACGATATGGAGGGACTGGGAGGTAAGCAGGATTGGGGTGCAAGATATGAAATTTCCAAAGAATCAATAAAGAATTATATTATAAAAAAAAAAGTGTGGTCACTGGGCCAGAACTAAGAGCACAAATTATCACACAGTCCAAACAGGACAAAGATTAAATGATAACACTCAAGAACAATTTTCATTGACTGTCTTCTGCCTTCCAGCTACAACAGGCACCCAAGGTTCTGAGTGATCCCGCCACCCCAGCTGCTAGGCTAACTCACATCACAGCTTTCAAAAGGAGGACTCTGGTGCCTGCTTCTCTCCCAGGATGAAGCTGCATCCTGTTGGTTTTACCGTTCTGAAGTCTAACTCAGGCGGTCAGCCCAAGTCTAAGGGCCGTTCTCCTAATCACCACGTTGAGCACAGCCTTCCCTTATAAATGAAAGAGGTAGTGTGTAAGCCAAAGAACCACTAAGGAAGGGCCCCGAGGGACAGGGGTCTGAAACAGCCCGCCATTCACTTAGCAATTATGTGGCGGCATGTGACACTAACCCAGTTTCCTTTATAGCACAAACTCCTCCTGCATCTACTTCTATCTTCCTGGCCACATAAGGAGAACGATCCCAGCTTGTTTCTGGCCTTGCAGACATTAGCTGCTGCCAGGAAAGAACATGCACCCTTCTACCAACTAGAGGCAAATGTCACACAAACTGTGACACTGCATCTCAGGGGGTCACCGGTGCCAATAGCTAAAGGGGTTCAAGGTTAAAGCAGCAGCTCCCAAACAGAAATGACAGCTAACAGAATGCTAGTGACAGCAGGTTACAAATGGCTTGGAAGTTGTCAGACATTAGCAAGCGACAGATCTAAAAACTCTAGGTCTTCATCTAGGCAGGCAGAATGATGCCAAATCAGGCCACCATGTCTGCTGAGTGGCCAGGTGGCCCTCACAATACACTGACTCTGACACTGAGAGAAGGCCTGGGTCAGGAGGAAAGAATACTTTTTTCTATTCGTTTTAATATAATTATTAATGCATATTAACTATAAACTTTAGTGGGGTTTACCTATTAACATTTACATACATGAATATCTTGTGCTTTGATTACATCTTATCCTTCCCTCTTTCTCCCCAGGTCTTTCATCCCTCCCCCAAGTAGTCCAAAAATCCATTTACAGATGGAAGAAAAATAAGCAATCTATTACAATAATACTCCTGCTCAGAGCCTCATTCTCCTCTTCATTAAAACCCACCCAATGTATTAGAAATCCAATCATCTCACTCCACAGCCACAAGCCCTCCTAAGGCACTCTTTCTGCACACGAAAATTCAAAGGGCCTTGCATGGCTGCCCTGTCTACGTGGACTCACATCCTCTCCTGGCAGCAGTCGATGTCTAGAGTGTCAGAAATGAGCTGGAGCTGGTTGTTCTCCCCAGTATATGGTCAGGAAGACTGAGGGAGGCAGAGGAGGGGCTTGTAGTAAACAACAACAACAACAACAACAACAACTGGAGTAGAGTCGGCGGTACCAGGCCAACCCCTGCAACATCCCCTGGTCACACACCTCCTTTCACGGAATTTGAAACTCTGGGCTCCATCTACACTCTCAGCTCCTCAATAAGCTCCATACCCCTCACTGTGATGACAAATCTTTGCGGGGAGGGAAGGAGTAAGAGTGTCATGTAGTCAACACTAGGCTTGAACTCCTGATTCCCCTGCCTCCGCCTCCCAAGTGCTGGGACTATAAGCACGTACCACCTCAGCCAACTGTGATGGTAAATCTTACTAGACTGACTCAGCCACTTGTGATGGTAAATCTTGGTTGTCTACTTACTAGACTGATACACAGGAAAATAGTAAAGCACACTGCTGTTTACATGTGTGAGGGCGCTGATCTAATTAGTGATCAAAATCTAAACAGGCTGAACACAGTAGTACACGCCTGTAATCCCAGGAGGCTTAAAGCAAGAGGCCTACTACAAGCTTGAGGTTAGTCAACTACACAGCAATACCTTGACTCAAAAGAACAAAAACTAGCCAGGTGTGGTGGCTCATGCCTTCAATCCCAGCAGAGAACAGGCAGATAGATCTCTGTGACTTTGGGGCCAGCCTGGTCTACATAGTGACTTCCAGGACAGTCAGAGCTACATATTGACACCTAGTCTCAAAAGAACAAAACAAAAGAACAGAAACGAGGGAGCAGACAAGATGGTTCAGCAGATATAGTCATGTGCTGCCAAGCCTAACCACCTGAATTCCACTCTCAGTACAATGAGAATCAGCCTTGAGTGCTGCGGCGCGCGCGCGCGCGCGCGCGCGCGCGCACACACACACACACACACACACACACACACACACACGCACACACACACGCACACACACAAATAGGACCTTTGGGATGGCTCAGTGTAAAAGTGCTGTTGTATAAGACAAGCCTGGTGAGCTGAGTTTGAGCCCCAGAGCCCACACACAAAGGCCAGGAGTGGTGGCACATGCTTACAATTCAAGCACTGGGGAAGCAGTGACAGGAATTTTGTTGGGGCTCACTGGCTGTCCAGCCTAGCCAATCAGTGAGTACCAAGCCAATGAGAGACCCTGTCTCGAGAAAACAAGTGAGTAGTACTCGAAGAACAACACTCCAGACTGACCTCTGGCCTCCACATGCACCTGCGCGCGCACACACACACACACACACACACACACACACACACACACACACACACACGTGCGTGCGCATTCTGAACAGACTACTGGAAGGTGGGCCCTGAGTGGCAGGAGGAGGTCACCGGGAAGAGTCTTTAAAGAGCACATCTTGTCCTGACCACTTTTGTCCTCATCCTGCTTCCCATCCGCCATGAGATGAGACGCTTCCGACACATGCCTTACCACATGTCCTGCTTGCCACAGACCCAGAATCAACGAAGCCAAAGACTATGGACGACAGCATCTAACCTGGTGGGCCAAAATTAACGGTTCTTTAAGCTGTCCTTCTCGGGTACTTGTCATAGGAACAGAAAAAATGACTGGGGCCTGAGCAAAAGCTGGGCCCTCGCCTGAAATGCTCAACTCCATGTTACTCTAAGTAGGAAGTAATTGTGTGTTCCTCACAATTTCACTCAACCATTACCTCAGGATAGCCTTCCTTGATGCAGTCTTTGTCCCAGGCTATCCTAATCAAATATCCCAATGGTAAGCCACTCCTTTCTCTCAATACACTGTTACAGTTTCATATGTGTGTGATTGGTATTTGACTCACGTGGACATTCATAAAGACACTCTAACAGGAAATGTATCTGAATGACTCTCAGGGCCTCCGAGTATTAGGAATGTAACTGATGTTCTATATGTTTATTATTAAAAAGGCAAAGCTTCAGAGACAGGAAATGAAACCGTCCAAATCAAAATATTCTACTTAGAGAAGCTGTTCTCCCTAAATGACCTGGAGTCCAATCACTTCTCCCTCCCCCTTCTTTTCCAAATTTCTTACAGAAGTTACTTTCTATGTCCTGCCACTCTTCCAAGGGCGGTAGCCATAGTGACAAGCTGGCCTACTGCCAAAAATAGTCTAAAAAGATATCACCTTGTCTGTGTGCTCTATCTGGTTTTCCAAAATAAAAGTCCACAGCAGAGGCCAAAGCAGAAACACAAAATCCTGTACCCAGTAAAGACACAGAACCCAACAACCAGCACCCTTGCAAGAAATGAATGCTCCCCAGGACAGGCAGTGCCCCCGGGTGACCTATCCAAAGGAAAGGGAGGAAGAAAGGCCGCAGAAGCAGGCACACTGCTCCCCAGAGGACTTCAAACCCTCTTTACTTCTTGTAGAAAGCATAAATGTACCCAAACACTAGATATCAAAGTCTCCCCTGATGAAGCAGCTTCAGAGGATGAGGCACTACAGATCATGGCTCACAAAGCAGCAGCAGCCGCTGAGGAAGTTCATATAAAGCTCTAATTGAGGCCTAAATTCTCCTCTACAGAAGCAAAAGGACCTTCTCCCTGCCTTTCTCTTCTTTAGATGACCGGGGTGGGATACGGAGACACAGAAATATTTACTGAGCACCACACAGCGTCAGGCATAGGGAAAGATTCTTTTGATACAGGGAAATTAGTGCAAATCAGGGGCACAGACATGGATTTTTGATATATTGCAAGGTTAAGCAACGAGTCCAATAGCAAGGCCAGAAGACAAACTAGCTCACCCTGGATCCAAATACTCTTAGCTCATGCTGCCTTCAATGTATCTGCTCCTCAACCCTTCACCACCATCTTCCCAGACAGAACTGGGAATGCAGCTCTTGACAAGTCCTTGAAAAGCCGGTCCTCTACACCAAGACCACAACATTGGTTTAGACAAAATGCAGTTCACCTGCATTCCCTAGGGTAGTTCACCATAGGAAGCAGAGTTATCTGCAGCTATGGGGATACTTTAACTCCTTCCTGGGGAGATGTAAACATCATCTACCCTCTCCTTACAAGGTCCCAACAACAAAACAAAGTTCACCCTAGGGAACCAACGAGTTTACTGGATTTTCTTACACATCATGGATAAGGAGTTGTTCACAGGAACACAGACTAACATGTAGCAACCACACTAGAAAGTCTTCACCCAGATGCGTGATGGCTTCCTATATTCATGTAGATGGAACCTCCTTCAGCTAACCTTCCTCAACCTATATACTCTGGCCTCTCCCAAGACCCCACATGCAATTAGATCAGAATTGCATACAAATACTTGGGAGGAGAGGCTGAAACCTCAAGCCCCTCGATATGGGGTAACGTCAACCACAACAAGCTGGGTCACTGGGATGGTCATTTACAATCAGGCACAGCTGATCTAATTGAAAATGCAGCCACTCTACAACAGTAGAGGAAGCTGGATTTCTCTAAATTCCCAAATGAGGGCCTGGGGGAGGGGAATTACATCGTGATTTAGGAAACACACTGCTCTTACAGAGGATGCAAGTTCTTCTTCCAACATCCACACAGGACATCTCACAACCACCTGAACTCCAGCTCCAGAGGGATCTGATGCCTCTGGCCTCCACAGGCACCAGGACTCTTGTGTATATACCAACACACAGACCCACACATTTACACATGTAAAAATAAATCTTTTTTAAAACCAGATGTAGTGGTGCACAACTTTAATCCCAGCACTCAAGAATTAACTTTAAAGACAGGTGGATCTCTGTGAGTTCAAAAGCAGCCTGGTCAACATAGCAAGTTTCAGGCCTGCCAGAGCTACACAATGACACTATGTCCCCAAAATAAAACAAAACCACAATAACCAAATGACATCCCAAAGAAGAAGTCGGCCTTTCCCAGAAGCCACCACTGCTGAGCATCGAGATGATAAAGCTATAGTCCAAAGCACCTCAAACAAGTGTCCGCTGTGCTCCATCACTTCTTCAGAAAGCACTTGCAGGGTATACAACCCTACCTAGCTCAAGTCTCCGTAGCTCTTTCACCTAGTGTGGTGGTTTGAAACAAAATGGCCCCAAAGGGAGTGGCACTATTAGGAGGTGTGGCCTTGTGGAGTAGGTGTGGTCTTGCTGGAGGAAGTGTGTCACTATGGAGGCGGGCTTTGAGGTCTCATATATGCTCCAGATACCGCCCAGTGTATGAGACCACTTCCTGTTGCCCACAAGATGTAGGACTCTCAGCTACTTCTCCAGCACCATGTCTGCCTGCACACCACCATGTTGCACCATGATGATAATGGACTAAACCTCTGAAAATGTAAGCCACCCCAATGAAATGTTTTCCTTCATAAGAGCTTCTGTGAAACCCTAAGGCACCTATGTAGGGAGGCTAGCAACTCCATACCTGAATTGTCATCGACAAAGCATCTCCTACAAGAAATAACACCCACAAATTGTGCTGTAGTTCAAGGTTAGTAGAAAGGGTAGCAATTCCACGGCTGAATCTGTCTATACAGCATCTCCTCCAAGGAATAGCACCCATTCATTGTGCTGTAGTTCAAAGTTAACCCCTCCCCCTGCACTTATTTCAGAATCTGCCTCTTATCAAAATCTGCCAGCTGATTATTAAAATGATAACTATTATTCTATTACAATAACATTATTGTGCTTTTCTCCTGCACTTGACATCTGTTGGCTGATAGGTTTAACTGGTACAGAAGCAATAATTATGCCATGCCTTCTCCTTTCCAACCAAGCCCCTAGTGTGACTCTTTACAATAAATCCAACTACAGGAAACGATCAGCCCAAGGATGTTAACGGGGTGCATCTGGGACCACTCACTACGTTTCGGTGGTCACAACACCAGAAACAAGAGGCTCAGCTGGGTCCCTAATTGTCAGCATACCTGCCCACTCTCCCAGGAAGATGAAGGAATTTGAGGAAAACACCAACCAGGAAACAATTTATTGGAAACACCAATAAAGCTGGAGGTGTCATACACTATATGTGGAGGGACAAACAGTCCCAAATCACAATGTCACAGCAACAGCAAGAAAGGGAGAAAAGGACAATACATCCTCCACTGGGAGTTCTCAAATAAATGGTTCCCAGAGAGCTATTCTGCCTCCTTCCTCATACACATTTCTTGGCAACTTCCAGCGAAACTGGCAATGGGGGAAGAAACACAAAAGGCTATCTTCAAGCTCCTGTTTTGAAGCATAGAATCAGCATCCTGGCCACAGGGCCTTCTTTACACAGGGCCCACGAGGGGCTGGATGGAGGCTGGAGCCCAAAGCAAAGAAGCCAACCAGGAAGCCTGTCAGCCAAAGCCCCTAAAATTACCTGTCACACTATGATAAACAAGGTTGGAAAAGATCTGACGCCATGAGTGCAGAATATCAATATGTCTGAACTACACACCAGTCCTGCTAAAGCAAAGGCGACCCACAGCAGAGCTAGCTGAAAACCTAAGAAAAGAGCCCCACCAGGAGCCCAGGCTTGGCCTGCTTTGTTCTCTACCCCCTAAAACACTGGGCTTTTTTTTTTTTTTTAAGGCAGCGTGGGGGCGGAAGGTTATTTGAATTTAAATTACCAGTGAACACTATAATTTGTGTACAAGGAGAAAAGGGACATTCAGGAGTGCCAACAGTGTCCCACAGGCTCGTGGGACATGTGTGGCTGAGGCAGTAGTGGCCCTGGGGGCTTTTTCCTTTTGCTTCAACACACTGCTTTCATCTCTTGGGAGCAGGCAAGCCAGTAGGCAAAGCCCATGCAACACAAAGAGGCACTGTCCCCTCAGACTAGGGAGAAGATTGCCCTCTCAGGAGTAAATTCACAGACAACCACACAGAATGAGCAAGATTAATCAAAAGAAAGCCATCTAAGGAGGGAGTCAGAGAAGTGTTACTGAGGACAAAGACCACGTCTGTCTATTTACCACCAGCCCGTAGCCAAACAGCCTGACACACAGTGGGTGCTCAGCAAATAACGGGAGATGAACTGCTGACTAGAGAGGATATTGGGCTGGAGCTCACTCACACAATCTAGAATCTGTTACTAGAATCTGTAACAGAGGGAACATGGTTTGCAAAGAACAAGCGAAGAAGAGCCTGGAGATTAAAAGTGGGTATCTACAATAGCTGGTGTCCCAACAGACAGAAGGGTATGCTGGTCAGATTACAGACACAGCCCTTGAAGGGCAAGGAGGAAGACTGAAGAGAGAAAAGAGGGAACAACTGGTACAAAACACTGATCATGTGCCCGCGTACTATGTATACACCTGAAACTCCGGGGCTGCAAGGGAGGAAATCAGAGCAGAGGTTAAAGCACCTTTCAAGTCTCCCCGCTAGCACACGGTTGGAACCTGGGCACAGCCCACGCAATGACACAAACGCTTCCCACCGATCTCTGTCTTCATTTCCTCCAAAGGCAAACTCTGATGTTGTTTTTGTTTTGTTCTGTTTTGATGTGAGTCTTTACTGGCCCCAGCTACTTAAGGGGGATGAAATGGGAGGAGTGGGTGGCACCAATACCATGCCATCCATGCTTCACGGACTTGTGATGGAGAACTCCCCCAGGTAGTGGCCAGTCATCTCCGGTTTGATTTCCCCCTGGTTAAGGTCTTGCCATTGTACGTGTGCATGTGCTGCCTACCATCTTAGAATGATCGTGTCCCTCAGGTGGGTCTTCACCACCTCGGGCTTCTCCATGGTTGGCGCCTCCTTCTTGGCCTTTCTCAGGCACTGGAGTGCTGGTTCCGCAGCAGGCCACGGTTCAGGGGCCGCCTCCAGCAGGCGCTGTGCAACCGCATCAGCGCTCACAGGACAGGTCCTGGGAGCAGTCGGTCCAGCTCCATGCCGGGGTAGGTGAACTTAAGGTCTGCTTCTGCTCCACTTCAGCCATCTTGGCAGCTCCTCGGAACAGGAGGCGCTGGCCGAGTCTGCGCAGCTCTGGCTTTGATGTCTTAACAGAGAGAACGTTCTTACCAGTTCACACAAATCAACTTCAGTAACCACGCTCCTGGAAGTTTGTTAACTGGGACTATTCCTTCACGTGTTTATTTCAAATGCCTACGAAAGCCCTCAGAAACGAAAATCTGGGTGAGCAGCTAAGTCTGCAGAGGCCATACCTAAGCTATCAGCTGGTACATCTCTACACAACTCTTGGGCACAGCACGGCCCCACCTCACGGCTGGGGAGAAATAGTTTAGTTGTAAAGTGCCTCCTGCACATAGAGACCTCAATTTAAGCCCAAATTATCTACACAAAAAGCCAGGCCTACTGGCCTGTGCATATAATCCCAGAACAGGGGAGGTAGGTAGAAAAAGGCAGATCCCTAAGGACAGCGCCAGCCAGTCTAAGCTAACAGGCAAGCCAGAATCCAGTGAAGCATCCTGTCAAAAAAAAAAAAAAAAAAGGCAGTTGGGGGTGGGGAGGAAAAGGATAAGGGGCCATGTTTGGCACACCTTTAATCCCAGTACTGGGGAAGCAGAGGTAAACATATCTCTTGAGTTCAAGGCCAGCCTGGTTCACAGAACAAGGACAGTTCCAGGACAGCCAGGGCTACAGAGAAAAACCCTGTCTCAAAAAAAATAAAAAATAAAAATAAAAAAATGAATAGCTTCTGATAACAGCTGAGGGTAACCCCTGGCATCCACAGGCACATGCACCCTTACACATATGTACCAGCACACACAAGAACCATACATACACATACACACACACACACACACACACACACACACACACACACACACACACGAATGACCTCTACAAACAAGCCCCAACAAATTTTCTTCCAAGATTGAAAAGGAACCTCCCCAACTCCCAGCTATGTCACAGAATTAACTCTGAAAGCTTTAAATTCTGATTCAAGTAGAAAGAGCAGAGGTTACATGGCAGGGATTTCTGCTTGGGCCTTAGAAATAAACGAGCCTTCCCATCATGGTGCTCGTGCATCCCCAGAGTTTCCAGAGACCGTCACACCCTTGACCTCAGGAGTGGCAGAGTTATGAAGGTCAGGGTCATTTATAATGATTATTTCTCGAGAGACCATCAGTAAAGATAAACCAGTGTTTCTAACGGAGGTGAAACATCCTGCACAAATTCAGGGGCAGCAAAGGATGACTCAAACTCTGTCTGAGGGTGGTGGTTTATTTTGCCTTCTGTAGAAGGACTTCCATCATTTAAATCTGGGTTTGTTTTTGAAGCTTAGGAAGCTGATGATTCACCCAGGTGTACAACAGCTGCTGGAAAGACCTACAGGAAGAGGCTACCCAGCCAAGGAAAGCTGTG
Organism: Peromyscus eremicus; assembly: GCF_949786415.1. Lineage (NCBI taxonomy): Eukaryota > Metazoa > Chordata > Mammalia > Rodentia > Cricetidae > Peromyscus > Peromyscus eremicus. Next base: position 24,562,713 of record NC_081435.1, read on the forward strand.
GAGAGTGAGAAGGGTCTCCGAGGAATGTCCTACATGCCAAGCCATATGCTGTCAGGATATTAATCCAAACCCATCTCGCACACTTTACCGTGTTTACTCTCTCTGGGTTGTGAAGCACTAAATCAGCATACCCAAGGACTGCATGAGCCCTTCCAATTCTATTCCACATGCACTTCTTTGCTAAAGAGATCTGCAGCCTGGAAACAGAGCCGTCTCCCTAACAGCAGCAGTAAGTCTCAGCAAAGACTAGGAAAGCAAGCTGTCAATTCAAACTCCCCTAAAGATACTACTGCAGCCCAGCCTTAGTTGACCTCACCCTGAAAATAAAGGAACAGACTGCTGACCTCCTCCTCTTCCAGGGGCCAATGGAACTTAAGAGTCCTGAACCAGGAAAGCTTGAAATAAAAGCAGAAATACAGCATGAGGCTTCTACTCCCGCCCCAGCTGAAACAGCTCTGGAAACACAGAAAAATAAGCTGACCTACCACAAGAATGAAGCACAAAGGATGCGGATGTGAGGTAAGGATGCCTGGCCAGTCACAGCACTAACGTTGTAGCTATGTGTCCTGAAGACTCTACAAACCCTATTTTTTACTATAATAAAATAAAGACGCTCTAAGGGTCAGATAAAATAGCATATATTTGTAAGTCTTTTCTAAAATAATGTGTTTGAAAGCCCTTCATAAACACTATAATTTGAAAATAATAAAATATTGACCATATTTTAGGCTTGTCATTTCCAAAGACCCCTGAATGACAAACTCCAAGGCAAATCTGTCACCTCTGAGCTTCAGTCTATAGTGATTGGGTCCATGTATTTGCAAAGAAATTTACATCTCAGGAATAAAACTGAGTGAAATCTAATATGGAAACCCTCATATAGATCTGTGCAGGTATATTTTTAAAATTAATGATGAGAGCTAAAGATGTAGCTCGGTTGGTAGAAAGTCTGCCCAGCATACACAAAGCCCTGGGTTCAATCCCCAAAAACTCATAAACCAGGTAAGGTGTTGTACACCTGGAATCCCAGCTCTTGGAAGGTGGAGACAGGAGGACCAGGAGTAGTTCAAGGTCATCCCCAGCTACAGAGCATCTATGAGGCCAGGCTTGGCTGCTGACTCTTATCTTTCAGAAAAAAAAAACCAAAAACAAAAAAACAAAAAAACCGTCAGGCATGATGGTACATGCTTATCATCTCAGTACTTTCAAGGCAGAGAGGCAGAATTCAAGGCCAGCCTGCTCTATATGAATTCTGGGCTATTCAGGGCTACACAAGGAAGCTGTCTCACAATAATTAATAATAATAACAACAACAAAGGCCGGGGAGATGGCTCAGCAGTAGAGGCACTCCTGCACAGACCTACTGTCCTAAATTCCATCCCTAGGACCTACAAGATGGCAAGAGAATGGACTCTAGAGTTACCTTCTGGCCAGCCTATGCATCCCACAGCACACTGGCAACTGCACTCTCACACACACACAAAGTAAAATTAATGAATACAAATTATCGATAACAGGGAGGGGTACAGTTCAAGGGCAGAGTGCACGTCTTGGGTCCAATTCCTAACACCAATAATACAAAATTGAAAACATATACAAAGGTGCATGTTAAAAAACTAAGTCTCCCTCCTTCCCCTGTTCCCAGTCATCCAGAGACATCATCTGATTTCAGTTTCTCACGTGTTCTTTTAGAGATGTCCCAATTGCCTCGGTCCTGCCTCGGTTGGGAATCCCATCAGGAGCAACACTCTCAATCCCAGCAGGCAAGGCCAAACAAGCACTTCCAGGGACTGCAAGAAGAATGAGAGCCAGCGGGGAAGATACGGCCCTGCAAAAGGTTCCGTGGAGGTACCAACTCCAGTGGGTATGCACCGCTTTGCCCTTCAGCTGGCCACATTTAGGCCATCATTTCACACACTGAACTTCCTTCATGTGTTTGTTCATGCAGGGCTCTTCATACAGTGCTCCCGGGACCTTATGCTACACTAGCCTCAACACTACAGTCCAAGAACTGTCAAGTGTACCTCAGCAGAGACTGGGCAAAAGAGCAAAACTTACAGACATCTCAGACACACCGTCTTTCAAAACTTGCTTTGGGGGCTAGAGAGACAGATGGCTCAGTGGTTATGAGCACATACTGCTTTTGCAAAGGACCTGAGTTAGGTTCCCAGCACCCACATCAGACAACAACTGCCTGTAACTCCAACAGATCAGATGTCTCTGGCCTCTGAGGGCACCTGCACTCATGGGCACATACCATACACAAGGGACACACACGTATACACATAGTTTAATATTTTAAGTTGCTTTTCACAACCCAGTAAAATCAGAATACGAAGGTGAATGGAGCATAGGACTTAAGTGATGTTCTACAAGACCAGTCCAGGAGACTAAGTTACTACCTATAAAAAATTAGACACTTAACCAGAGCCAAGCTTTCACCAAAACTTCCTCGAAAGCATCCAGGTTATGTCCTCTACTTTTTTATTCTTCTATGGAAAATCTAAATATATAAATTCTAGTTTCTACCCAAAGACCAGAACAGGTAGCCAATAGGTGGAAAACAGACCAAAAATGGGCTTTAGAATTCCCTAGAGACTTTATCAAAAAAAAAAAAAAAAAAAAATCTGTTTCCAGCTTTTCTTGTAACAAGAGATAATGAGGTCATGCGAGCCATGCTCACCCAAGACAATGAAAAGCTAACAAGCAGCTTCCAATCATGGACCACTTAAACGCTCCAGTCTGACACAGGCCCACCATTTGCTGCTTCATACTGACTTGGCCCTGACAGTCTCTAAATTGATGACTCCCATCCAGTGAGCGACAGAAGAAACTGCAACTGAAACAGACACTTAAAGCGACCAGACAGCAGGAACTCTGTTTTCAAACACCATCTCTGTGCCACGAAATGTGCTGAGGGAGGAGAACCAGAGAGGAATGAGGAAGGCAATCTCTTAAGGAATTTCTAAGCCAGAAAAACATAAAACATGAGTTAGATGTGGTGGTGCACTTGGAAAGCCGAGGCAGATGGATCTCTGAGTTCAAAGTCAGCCTGGTCTATGGAGTGAGTTCCAAGATGGCAGGGCTGTTACACAGAGAAACCCTGTCCAAAAAAAAAAAAAAAAAGGCATAAGACACAGTCTAAGAAATCAGCCGGCTTTGGATTTGCAGGGCTTAAGAATAGAGCACGGTGAACTCACCGTAGCTGGGCATCAAGGAAATGGAATTAACAGTGTTCTCAGTTCTTAGGTTTTCATGTATTAATTCAACGGCATTCATGGTGTCTATAATGTACTCAGCATTATGCTAGGAGACACAAAATAAAAGGATAGCCACGTCCTTGAGCAGCTCATACAATAGGGCAAGTAACTAACCAGAATAAGGATTCAATCACCGAGGTGTTGCTATGGGATACAGATGAGGAGTTAACGGGGCCAACCAAAGGCTGCTCTGCAGCAGAGAGCAGGGCATCCAGGTACTCTGGGAAAGAAGGGGCGGAGACACACGCATGCAGCATGCTCAACACACGACACAGACCAGTTTATCAGGAGCAGAAAGAGCTGTGACAACTCAGTGCGTCAGTCAAGTGGTGAGACAGGCGGGCATGGCCATAGGCAACTGTCCAGCAATGGAAGCCATGGAAGGGGTCGCATGTGTTCACTGCTCAGCACGCACATAGGAAGACTTGAAGCAGCAAATCAGAAGCAAGAAACAGGCCGTGGCTTCTGTAATGACTGAGAAGCACAGTAATAGGAAACTGAGAGAGCAATAAGACAAGGTAAGGAAGAAACCACAGAGGCTTGCCAGGAAATTTAAAACAATGGCATTTTCTTGAAAACTCTCTATTTCCATTTTTTTTTAATCAAATCAGACTGGCTTCCCACAGAATACTGAGGTTGCACCCTATTTCATTCAGTCAGAGGAGCAAGGCATAGGCTATAATTACAGTGCTCCATTTTAAAAATATGGTTTGAGATTAGTATAGTAAGAATAGCTTCAGGGGCATTTTATCTACTCCCATTCTACCAGTTATAAAGATTTTTGTTTTGGTTTTGTTAGCAACACACTCAAACAACTGATCTAACCAACCAGATCTGTTTTGGTTTATAAAACAGTGCCTTATGTAGCCAAAGCTAGCCTCAAATTCATTATGCAGTTGAAGATGTCCCTAAACTCCTCAGCCTCCTGTTGTACCTCCCAAGAGCTGGGATCACAAGCATGTGCCATCACACCCAATTCAGCTATAAATATTTCTTTGTGGGGAGAGAAGACTGAGATAGAGTCTCTCTGTGCAGTCCTGGCTGTCCTGAAACTAGCTTATGTAGACCAGGCTGGCCTCAAACTCAGAGCTCCAAATGCCTGCCCCCTGAGTTCTGGGATTAAAGGTACATGCCACCAGACCTAGCTCATCAGCTATAGATCTTAAAGAGAAACAGTCAACTTCAGTACAAAACTATGCCTTCCTAGCCTTGTACCAAGGGCCAGAAATGAGAACAGAAATCAAAGGGAAGATGTGACTGGGGTCCAGGTTCCCTTAATGAGATCACTGCTTCACATCTGGCTGAAGATCAGAACACAAGAGACAAGTACACTGTCAAAGGACCTCCTCCACACAGGCTAGGTCCAACGAAATCTCCATCCTACTGACTACTGACAGCACAGTGGACCAGAGGAAGTACTTTTCATATCTACTCTCTCAACACAGCTACAAAAGGAGGTACTGTTATTCCCTTTCTGTAGACCCAAAACTAAGGCTTATAGAAAATAACTTAAATCTGGTAGCTAGCAAATAGATAGCAGAACACCAAAGGCCCAAATAAGCCTGTGTTTTTAAACTATTCTGATATACATTCATTCTTCTCTCTTTCTCTCTTTCTCTCTTTCTTCCTCTCTCTCTCTCTCTCTCTCTCTCTCTCTCTCTCTCTCTCTCTCTCTCTCTCTCTTTCAGAGATGTAGTCAAGGTTTGTCACCAGATACAGTCCACTGCAGTCTGGCTAGAGTACTATTTCTAATACAGAGAAAGACTTCAAATCTTATTTCCTCTGAGGTAAGAGCAAGAAGGAAGACACTTCTATGTGAGCAGAAAACAAGCTAGCATAATTAGGAACCCCTCAACAGCGAGATAATAGATGAGGCATGTCTTGGAAAAGGAAAGGCAGGACTTTCTCCTTCCCCACAGATTTTTTTTTCCTGTCCCCAAGATTTTTTTTTTTTTTTTTTTTGGTTTTTCGAGACAGGGTTTCTCTGTGTAGCTTTGCGCCTTTCCTGGGACTCACTTGGTAGTCCAGGCTGGCCTCGAACTCACAGAGATCCGCCTGGCTCTGCCTCCCGAGTGCTGGGATTAAAGGCGTGCGCCACCACCGCCCGGCCGTCCCCAAGATTTTTAACCACAAAAGCATCTTACCTCTTTGCAATGCTTTCAACAATCCTACTGATTTCTCTGGCCGCCCTCTGTTGGCCCCCGGCTTGTGTCCTGCCTCTCAACAGCACTAGAATCCCACTATTGTGAGCAGCTTTTAAAAGGGTATGTGGCCCACTTTGATTCCCCTGGGGCTCAGTCTTGTCATCAATAGAAGAAGCCATCATTTGCAAAACTGACATTCTGGGCATTAAAAAACTAGAGAAGTATCTCCTGACTGCTGACCCCAAAACAAACTAACAAAAATATAAACAGGGCTATAGATATAGCTCAGTTGGTAGAGTATTTGTTTGATCCCCAGCACATCAACCACTGTGGCACACGTGAGAATCCCAATACTTTAGAGATAGAGGCAGGAGAATCAAATAAAGTTTTTAAAAGCCCAAGGTCATTTTCAACCTTGACTTAGAAGCCAGCCTGGGCTACATGAGACTCATCTAAATAAAATAACCATCAACAGCTACACATTGAATGGGAACCATACTTACAAGAGTCATCTCTTCCAGCTCCAAAGCACCATGGGAAAATGGGTCCAAGGATGGAAACTTTATATCACAAACACACTGAAACCCAACTCCCTATCAACTATAAAACTAAGGTTCCCCTTAAATACCTTGCTAAGGAGCTGGTCCCTGATGCTTCAGGATGTCTTTACCTCTGGGTACTGTTTCAGGCTTAAACGCCTTTAATCTCTGAGATTTCCACAATGGAAGCAGCTACTTGTCCAACCTCTAGAAAACTAGCAGGCTTCAGTTCAGTGGACCAGCATTGATAGGTCATACCTCAAGTTTAATTTGTTTTAAGAATTTAAGCCTGAGACAATACCCAGAAGTAAAAAAAATGTCCATCTGATTGAGGCAGGATGGCACACATCTATTTCCAGCACATAGATGGTTGAGACAAGAGAACAGTAAGTTTGAGGTCAGCTTGAACTCCAGGCTAGCAAGGTCCTGACAACAAAATATAAAATTAAAATTAAACCAGGCATAGTGGCACATAACTGTAACCACACCACAGAGAGGCAGAAGGGTCAGGAGTTCAAGGCCAATCTCACTATGTACCAAGTTCAAGGCCAATATAGGCTACATGAGACATAGATACATACATATTAAGTTAAAATCAGTACTTTTTAAGAGAAATGCCCATTTTTAAAGTCCTCACCAGACCTTTCGGGTGCATCCCAGGTTCTTCCTTCAGTTTCTAGAACTCTTACAAAGCAGAAGGAACAAATGACTTGAGAGAGATGGGAACGACCTCCATGTGAAGGTCAGGTCACCAACTGTGCTACTTCTTCTGTCAGTGATGATAAGTGACAATCAAGACATAACAAAGCAGCTACTTGGAGGATGCATGGCCAGGGACAGACCTCAGAAGCATGCCCGTCCCCATTTCCCGGTGGACATAAAATGTAACCTGGGCTAACCATCGGACAATGTTCCCTAAGGTTCCAATGTTCAGTCTGGGAACACAGACTCGGTGTGAAAACAGACGGCCCACAGGGCACCAGTGGAGCAGGCAGTAAATCAAAACACCTCACAAGTCCGAAGCTTAGAACAGAGACAGTAAGAACAAAGGCAAGTCCAGTCTCTTTGGAGGAGCCGGGGCAGGAATGACCTCTCCCGCCTCCTCTGCTGTTACCTCTCTTCAACTCTCTTACTAGCTTAAGGACTTTAAGAAAACAATCTGCTTTTATTGTTCTCAAGTTTGGAAACAAAGTCTCACCTTTTAGTCCAGACTGACCCCAAGTTTCTTATGGAGCCTGGCTGACCTGCAGCTCATGATCCTCTAGCCTCAGAGTCCCGAGTGCTGGTATTATAAGGACATGCCATCATGCCCATCTTAAAGATGACAGTCCCCATCAACTCTAAAAAGAACAACTTCTGTTTTGAAACACTAGGAATAGTCAAAGTAAAACAGAAATGTCTACCTTACAAACATTTAAAAGTTAAAGAGGAGGGTGGGAGAAATGGCGTAGCAGTTAAGAGCACTCTCTGTTCTTTCAGAAGGCCCGGGTTCGATTCCCAGCATCCACATGGCAGCTCACAATCATCTATAACTCCAGTCCTAGGGAATCCAACAACCTCTTCTGACCACCTCAGGCACCGGACATACACGTGGTACACAAACCCACATGCAAATAAAATACCCATAAACGTAATTTTTAAAAATTAAATAGCTGGAGTTCACCAAGCCTGCTGTACCCTTTTGGTTACAACCTCCAAGCTACAAACTCAAGGAGTACAAGCAGGTCAGCAGGTTAGAAAATGGAACCAGTAGGAGAAATCCACAGCTTTGACCCTCCTAAATTCCAAGAAACTAACTCTATTTCCATGACTGCCCTTAGCTACAGCTAGTCATCTCATTAAAAAAAAAAAAAAAAAATCCAAACAGCCCAGCACTGGAGACAGAGGCAGGTGGATATCCGAGCCTTCCAAGCAAGCTCGGTCTACCTAGAGAATTCCAGGCCAGTTATGGCAGCATAGTGAGACCTTGTCTCCAAAGAGAGTGGGAGGAGCAGAGAGAGAGAGAGGGAATGGGACAGGGAGAAGGAGAGGACAGCCTGAGACCCCAAAACAGGAAAGGATGGATAAGGCATTAGCCATAAGCCAGCTCATCTTTGAAAAACACCATGAGCCCCTTAGCCCCAGAAATCCTTCACTTTAATGTCTCCCGATACGTTCCACAGGGCCTGACACATGATAAGGCCTTGAGAAAGGTGAATGGAATGGTTGAACGTCCTGCTGATGACTGCCAACCCATGGGAAGAAGGGAATCAACAAGGGAAGAGAAACATGTGAGCTGGCTTTAACTCCTGGCTGCATCAAGCTTTTTCTAAAACCAGGGTCTTGCTATCTGCCCAAGCTTGTTTGTAACTCAAAGCAAGTCCCTCATGTAGACATAACAAAACATGTGCCTCCACTCCTTGCTTCTACCTAAGTAAAAATTATTTAATCTACTGTCTTAGTTACGGATTCTATTGCTGTGAAGAGACACCATGATTATGGCAACTCTTAGGAAACATTTCATTGGGCTGGCTTACAGTTTCAGAGGTTTAGTCCATTATCATCATGGCAAGACATGGCAGTGTGCAGGCAGACATGGTGCTGGAGAAGTAGCTGAGAGTTCTACATCTTGATCCACAGGCAGCAGAAGGAACTGTGACAGTGGGCATAGCTTAAGCATAGGAGATCTCAATGCCCATCCCCACTTCCTCCAACAAGGCCACATTTCCTAATAGTGCCACTCCCTATGGGGGCCATTTTCCTTCAAACCAGCACACCTACTAAGCCTCAATTTCTATTTCTATAAAATGGTATGATGCCTATCTTATAAGGTTGGTTTAAGGTAGGTAAGATAACATGTCTTTATTTTACTAATTTGTGTTTAAGGCACTGAAAAAGCTTGTGATAATAGCTATATCTTCTAGATGGAAAATGGGCCTTATTAACTATACTAGAGAAAAATTACAGGATATCATCATGGAGAGAGTGAAAATTGGCTTCAAGGGGAGAGAAATCTTAAACAGCACAATGATTTGCGGCCAACCCAAAGGCCACAACACAAACAGATATACAGAACATCAATAGTATTAAAATTCATGTGGGAACCAGAGAGATGGCTCAGTGGGTAAAGGCACTTGCTGCCAAGGCTAATGACCTCAGTTTGATGCCCAGCCCCACTCGGTAGAAGAAAGAACTAATTCTGGAGAGCCAGCCCCTTACTGCTACATGTGCTCTGTGGCATGTACACACAAATACAATGAGTAATTTTCTTTTATTCTAAATTTCATATAGGATATGTAAGAGGGAGGAGTCATTAAAACATGGTAAATAATGGGGCTGGAGAGATGGCTCAGTAGTTAAGAGCATGTGTTACTCTTTGCAGAGGACCAGGTTCAGTTCCCAGCATGCACATGGTGGCCCACAACTATCTCTAACTCCAGTTCCAGGGGAGCCACTGCCTTCTGAGCTCTGCCAACACCAGGCACACAAGTGGTGCACAATACATACATGCAGGCAAAACACTCACACACACAAAAGGTTGAGAAACACTTGAACCCAAAATGCGGGCCTAGCTGCTTGTGGGCATGTTACCGAGTTTGTGTACTGGTCATGGATAGAATGAGCAACTGTTTCCCTCTGCTCTGGACTTTCCTAGATTGGGCCCTGAAAGCCCTACATCTAAGAAGCTTCTCTGCCCTGAGAAAATTGGAATGGTTACTCCCTTTTCTTATGGGAGAGATTAATGAAGGCATTTATAGTTCACAAATGAGGGACACCCACATGATGGGCATAGCACTTTAGCAACATTCCTAAGTCTGGCACTTTCCATTGCCCAGCCCTGAGCTCAGAGCTCCCTGTCCCTCACCTTTAAGGCCTTGGCACAAAATACCATTCAGGCATTGACTACTATTTCCTTCTCAGTACCAAAGCCAAGGACAAGATGAGGCGGCTGAGGGCAGACTCAGCTGGACCAGCAAAACCACACCCTTGTCTATGAGCTGTGTGTGTGTGTGTGTGTGTGTGTGTGACAGTTTTCATTGTCAGCTTGACAGTCTGGAATCGCCTGGGAGAGTCTCAATAAAGAACTGCCTAAATCAAGTTGGCCTATAAGCTGACTGGGAAGGACTTTGTTCTTTCCTTAAAGTTTTTTTTAATTGTATGTGTATGAGTTTTTGCCTACATGCATGCATAGGCATGACTGGTGCTCTCCAAGATCAGAAGAGGGGATAAGATCCCCTGGAACTAGAGTTACAGATGGTTGTGAGGCACCAAGTGTGCCAGGAACTGAACCCAGGTCCTCTGCGAGAGCAGCCAGTGCTCTTAACTGCTAACTCTCTCTCTCCAGCCCCTGTGTTTATTATTTCTAATTGTGTGTCTGTGTGTGGTTATGTGCACCTGAGTGCAGATGCCTAAAGAGGTCAGAGATCTCTCTGGAACTGGAGTTAGAGGCAGTTGTGAGCCACCAGCATGGGTGCGCAGAATCAAACCCAGGTTCTATGCAAGAGCATTCTCTCTCTCCTCTCTCTCTCTCTCTCTCTCTCTCTCTCTCTCTCTCTCTCTCTCTCTCTCTCGGTTTTTCAAGACAGGGTTTCTCTGTGTAGCTTTGTGCCTTTCCTGGATCTCGCTCTGTAGACCAGGCTGGCCTCAAACTCACAAAGATCTGCCTGCCTCTGCCTCCCAAGTGCTGGGATTAAAGGTGTGTGCCACCAACCACCCGGCAAGAACATACACTCTTAACCACGGAACCATCTCTCCAGGCCTGAGAGGAATTTTCTTAATTGGGTTAACTGATGTGGCAAGATCCACTCTGAATGTGGACAACTTCAGTCTGACTTTCGCAGCCAGCAGAGTGATGATCCCCAGGAGGCAAGAAGGCAGTTTGGTTCAACACAACTCAGTAGCTGGTGGTAGTTTGATCTTCTGGAGTCTGACCCCAAGTAGTTATTTTAGGCATATTTAAGCACACCACAATTTGGTAAAAACTTATTCTGGTGATAATTAACTCAATCCTGCATTCACAACAAAGCATACAAAAATCTCTCTGAGGAACAAAGTAAGTTCAGAAACTCTTTGTAAAATCCATGAAGATAGATTCTACAGATCAACTGGGGAAAACAAATTTATGGTAAGGGTCTAGGGGAGGATCTGGTTTCAGAAAAGTCTCTAGCCACACAAATAGAGTAATAGTCATCAGGCTATTCCCTAGTGCTTATCTGTGAACACAAAGACCTCCCTGCCTCCTACAGACAACACCCATTTCATGGTCTGGACCATGAAGAGTGAGTGTGAGCTGGACAAGTAAGCATGCATTCAGTTCTCTCTGCTCTGGACTGCGAATAAGTGACTAGTGACTTAAATTTTGTCTTGACTTCCCCAAAATGAAGGACTGTAACTCAGAACTGTGAGTTAAAATGAACCACTCTCCTTTAAAGCTGCTCTTGCCAAGGGCAGTTTATCACAGCAACAGAAAAGAAACTACCTGAAGGAACTCCAAAGCCTAGCCTGATGGCGGTTCCCTCCCTACTGAGTCTCCTAACTCCAGGTTAGAAGTCTGCACAAGTGAGTGTCAAGACTCCTCACAAGTCAAGAAGAATCCATGCACCTGAGCAACCGGAATCTTTTATAAAGCTTTTGTCCCAAAGATAAGCTATTATTATTGATAACATGAACTAGGAGGGCCCATCATCTGAGTAACAGGCTATAATAGTAAAATCCATAAATGAAATGAAAAAACAGAGGGCAGAATATTTTCTCTTCAGACCACATGCAATTAAAATACAAAGCTCTCGACAATAGAAGACTAAAGCTTGAAGCTTAAGGCTCAGAAAGAGAAAAGATTAGCGCCACAAGGATGGGTCTCCAAATTGACACCCAAACTAGAAACTAGAAATGTTTGTGCTACTGAGCGTGAAAGAACACCAGCTGGGGTCCCTAGCAAAATCCTCAGGATTCCACAACCAAGGGGCAAACACTGTAAAGTGTTCAGACTGGCTCTCTGTAGAGAGGCCGAGTCAAGGACTGGCAGATGGCTCCATAATAGTCTCATTTAGGATAAAGTCAGTGTATGAATATACAAACATGAAAAGAATCAGAAAGCATCCACCTACTTGGGGAAAAGGTACAGCTTCTCTTTATTTCCATGTTCTAAATTTTCTCATTAACAGCAGATGTTCAGGGTAGGATGTGGTTCAATTGTAGAGTTATGTCTGGCATGCACAGGGCCATAAGATTTGGGTCCCAGTATAACAAAAAAATAAAATAAAGCCCAAAAAAACTTCCCTTGCTTTTTTTCATGTATATCACTTCACTTAACCATCCTTTTAAGTAGTATTCCCATTTTAAGGAGTGGAAAACTGAGCCTAAGAGGTGAAGAACTTGTCCAAGGTCATATGGCCAATAAGTGGTAGAATTAAAACTGCTGTTTACCACACTCCAAAAATCCATTGTGTCTACCTCCAAAAACCTGTTCATTCACCCACTGGGGAGGATGAAGCAGAAAGGTCACAGGTTTGAGGCCAACCTGGGCTACATAGCAAGTTTGGGGCTACCCTAGGTTACAAAGGAGACAGTGTCATTTAAAAAAAAAAAAAAAAAACCAAAAAAAAAAAAAAACATTTAAATTGGTTCTCTGAAGAGAGGCTTCTTTCTCAAGGACTAGAAGATAGTCTCCATAACAGTTTTATTTAGGATAGAGAGGGAGTGGAGACAGGAGGCAGGTGGTGGTGGTACACACCTTTAGTCCCAGCACTCAGGAGGCAGAGGCAAGAGGATCTGAGTTTGAGTCAGCCTGGTCTACATATTGAGTTCCAGGACAGCCAAGACTACAAGTGAGACCCTTCTCAAACAATAACAAATAATAATAATAATAATAATTCATCTGAAGACATGCCAGTGTCAAGGTTTTACAACCACGTGCCACTTAGGGCTTTTAGAAAGATATAGTGTCAGATGTTAATGAAACTGATCTCCAAAAATAATTTCCGGGTATAGGTTTTTCAAAACTGCTTTGGACAGTAGCCATATCGCTTGGATAATGCCCACCTCCACCCCCAAGCCCACACCTACACACACCACTGAAGGGAGAGTAGGAGAGTAATATTGGAGGTTCTAGTGTGTTTGATATTTCAAAATACATTTTGTTGTTTTTCAGTTTTACTTAATTGGCCTTTTTCCCTGTCATGAGACACACTGGGGCTCAAAGTTGGCCCCAGTAGAGATGAGACAGCCTTCAGAAAAACAACAGGAAAGAGGAAGAAAACAGCATTAAATATCAGGCAATTTTTATTTCTGAGCTGTCATATGCCTACTAACACGTTCTCCATCCCCATTATCAGTAAAATATGCCGTCTTTTCTATTGCCAGTTTCACTAAAACAGCACATGTATTAATACACAGACTGAATTTACTACCTTAATGAAAGGTTATGATAAATCTGGTGTGGCAGCAACATCTTAAGCACCCAGGAGCCATGTCCCAGTGGAAAACACTGACCAATTTCTGGACCATGTTACACAAATAGCAATCCTAATATTACATTATGGTCTCCATTAAAATTGTATCTAATCCTAGCCGGGCAGCGGTGACACATGCCTTGAATGCCAGCACTCAGGAGGCCGAGCCAGGTGGATCTCTGTGACTTCGAGGCCAGCCTGGTCTACAGAGTGAGATCCAGGACAGGCACCAAAACTACACAGAGAAATTCTGTCTCAAAAAAATAAAAAATAAAAAATTATTGAATCCCTAAATCTAACTTTTTTATCAGGAAAACTTTTGAGTGTAAAGCTAAAAAGGCTCATGCACATACACAGTCTCTCACACTCCCAAAACAAATACTGCTAGTATTTGTAAACATACCAGTTTCTTCTCTTAGCAAACATGGAGGATTCATTTTCTTCCTGCCTACCTATAGTGGGTTAATCTAATCATTCCTTCAAAGCAGTCTGCAGTTTTGTTTTGTTTGAGATGGGAGAGCCAGCTGGATTGGAAAGGAAGCCAAGCATTATAAATACATTTAGAAACTGATCTTACATATGGGTCACAGTGATTAGATACACAGAGGGCCTCAAGTCTTCCAGGCCAAACTGAAACTCTGTGTAAGCTGAGGATGACTGAAACTTCTGATGCTCCTTCTTCTACTCCTTAGTGCTGGGATTACAAGCAAACACTACAGTACATACACCTGGTTTATGCAATGGTAGGGATCGAATCCAGGGCTTCATCAAATGAGCTACATCTCCTGCCCTCATCAATACATATTTAAAGGCATCTAACAGTACAAATAAGTTCCTGCTGGTTTCTCAGCTGTTGGGCATTTCTGGAATCCAGTCTTTTCCCATCAAAAGGATGCTGGGGTCACCTGAATGGAAACACCTGAGATGTAAGCAAGTGCCCACACACTACTTTATCCAAAGTTCCTGGGAGAAGCCTAGAGATTAAGCACAAAGCAATTTGAAATCTCAACAAAGTTCATAACCTTATAACCTGTGCATTGAAGGCAAGTTTTACATCTACCAGTGCAAAGGAAAACACTCAGAAGGAGAGGTAAAATAACAAGGGGGGAGGACATAATTTCATGTCAAGAGACTCGGGAGGTTCCTAACCAGTTACCAAAATGTCAACCCTAGAGGTGTCTCTTGAGAGCAACACCTAATTCGCCTCCTTCTTTGGACAGATGTGGAAAAACTGAGGCCGAAAGAGGAGAATAAAGATGGAAAGTCAAAACAGATGTGCAGCCCAGAGCCACTGCCCCCTCTTCTGGCGCTGGAAGGGGGGGTCACTGCGTCGCTAAGTGGAAAATGACAGAGCACAGCTTTGGGGCGGCCAGCCTAGGACGCAGTTGGACGTCTCGCCCGCGAGGCACTGAGATGGATGTGGTGGGACCCGGAACACTGTGGGAAGGTGCGGAGAGCGCGGGAGGGAGGGAGGGAGGGAGGAGGCCGCTAACGGCAGGAGGCCGGGCCGGCGCCGTCCGCCCTGCGTCCCGCTCCAGGGCCCGGGGCCCCCACCTCCCCTACCTTCGGCTTTCCACCGCAGCCGAGGGGCAGACACAAGCCCCACAATTCCAGGCGGCTGCAGCGGCAACCAGCTCCTCGTGCGCAAACGCGGTGGCAGCGGCCGCCAGAACCTGAAGGCGCGTGGCTATTACGTCATCCTCAAGCTTGCCCAATGGTGACCTGCCAGAACAGCCTCCGGCCTCTCTCTCCCCACGCGGCATTGTTAGCCCCGCCTCCCTCGGCTGCTAAGTCCCGCCTCCTAGCGTCTCCCTCCGCGGCAATGCTGAACTTACGTTCGCGCCCCTCCGCTGGGAGCAGTGTCTAAAAAGAGATACCCGTGGGCCCGGTCTTGTTTCTCACCTAGACCTTCAGTTTCTTGTTTGATTTCCCAAGATCGTAATTTCTTTCTAGCGTAAGGATCTTCAGAAAGAAACCTGAGGGGGTGGAAGGCAAATATAAATCACGATGTTATGACTCAGTTTATGACACAAATTGAATCTCAAGCAATAAATAGTTCTTTGAAAATTTCATGCAAAATAGAGCACCCGTAAGTCACTCGCTTTATAGAGTGCGTGTTTTAAAATGATAAAGTATTTTAAAGATAAATAGGTCACCTGCATTTCTAATGCTGCCATACCACTGATTTGCCAGGTGATGCACATACAAGATTTCACAAGATTAGAATTGCTGTCCTCTTTTCTTATAAATAGACCAAAGCTCAAAGAGGATGTTCTAGTTCGCTTTCTGTTGCTGTGGGAAAATACTGACGTAAAGCAGCTTGGAGAGGAGAGAGTTTACTTGACTTACAGGTTACAGTTCATCATCCAACAAAGTCAGGTCAGGAACTTGAGGCAAGAACTGAAGCAAAGACCACAAAGAAATGATGCTTACTGTCTGTCTTTTTTTTTTTTTTTTTTGGTTTTTCGAGACAGGGTTTCTCTGTGTAGCTTTGCGCCTTTCCTGGGACTCACTTGGTAGCCCAGGCTGGCCTCGAACTCACAGAGATCCGCCTGGCTCTGCCTCCCGAGTGCTGGGATTAAAGGCGTGCGCCACCACCGCCGGCTTTTACTGTCTGTCTTACTCCAGTTTGCTTAGCTACCTTTTTTATACATTTCAGGCCCACCTTCCTTGGGATGGTACTGCCCACTGTGGTCTGGGCCCTCCTTCAACAATTACCTATCTAGAAAATGCCACACAGACATGCCCATGGGCCAATCTGCGATAGGCAATTCCTCTACTGAGGTTCCCTCTTCCTGGGTGTGTCAAGTTGACAACTTTAACTTTGGTGGTATAAAGGATTTATACAAGGTCATAGAATAAAAATGGTAGAAGTAAGGATTCAAAGTAGATGGGGTACCTCCAAAGTCATGTTTTCTTCGTACTATACCACATATATACAGACCCATGAAACCTGACTAGTAAAATAGTTACAAGTAACTCTAGGCCATTTGTGAGTGGGGAGAAAAATTATCCAAGCCAGTAGTGTCCTCAAATGGCAAATATTCCCCAAGATAACAACAATAACTGATTTCTGGAATTCCTTTCCCTTCTTCATATATTAGGTGAGATTCCAGCTTTCAATTTACCTTTTTAATTATGTTTATGTCAATCAGATGGGAAATTGACTTCATAATCACTAAGCAAAGCCGTGGGCACTAGCTAAGGAGGGAGAATGAGCTCCTGGGAAGTAGCTGAGTGGATACTGCCAGTTAATGAGAAATGATAAAAGTGTTTCCTTGAGTTCTAGATAGGAAAGATCAGAGAGCCGCTTATTCTCCTACGGCATACTCATGGGAAGAGATGGATCCAGGAGTAATTCTACCTTGTGTCAATGCCATAGTCAGTCAGAAATATTACAAGTCAAAACTGCATTTAAAGCTGGGAATAATGGATCAAACCCCAGCACTTAGAAGGCTGAGGTAGTAGGATTACAGATCTGAAATTAATCTGACCTACACAGTGAGACTCTATTTCAGAAAACCAAAAAATAAAATGAGAACTGCCTTTGATATACCTCCCCTACCAGCAGTAGCTTAGCAGTACACTGCTGAGTGTCTGCTGTTTACCCTGCTCTACATGGCTAACTGGGAGCCAATACTATTCATCACCTTGAGGGATGTAACAGTTACTCTCCATCATCAACTTCACATGACTTAGAATCATCTAGGTTACAAATTTCTTGATATATCTCTAAAGGTGTTTGTCTTAGTCAGGGTTTCTATTGCTGGGAAGAGACACCATGACCACAGCAACTCTTACAAAGGATAACATTTAATTGGGTGGCTTACAGTTTCCGAGGTTCAGTCCATTATCATCATGGTGGGACATGGCGGCATGCAGGCAGACATGGTGCTGGAGAAGGAGCTGAGAGTTTTACATCTTTATATGCAGGCAACAGGAAGTGGTCTGAGACACCAGGAGTGGCTTGAGCATCTGAGAGACCTCAAAGCCCGCCTCCACAGTGACGCACTTCTTCCAACAAAGCCACACCTCCTAATAGTGCCACTCCCTATGAGCTTATGGGGGCCAATAACATTCAAACTACCACAGTGTTTAAAGTGGGAAGGCCCACTGTGGATGTGGGCAGCATCATTCCAGGGGCAGGGAACTCAAACTGAACACGAAGAGGAAAGAGAAGAGCATCAGCATTCATCTCTTTCTGCTTCCCAACAGGAGACAAAATGTGACCAGCCTCTCATGTTCCTGTTGTCATGCCATCATAAAGGACAGCAAACCACAAACCACAATAAATCCTTCCTGCCTTCGGCTGCTTTTATCAGGTACTTGTCTCAGCAAGAGAAAAGAAATGATACAAGGGAATACGTTTGTTTATTTGTGTTTTGTTTTTTATTAAGACAGGGTCTCACTTTATAGCCCTAGATAGACTGGTACTAAGTTGGTGTGCCATCTGGCCTCGAATTTACAATCCTCCTGCCTCAGCATTCAGAGAGGCTGGAGAATATAGGCATAAGCCACCACACCCAGCTTGAGGGAATCTTTCACCACAAATCCTGCTGCCAGGAAGCCCCTCTGTGTTCTTAGACTGCTCGTGTGCTTGAATGTGAGCATCAAGCTACATGCCAGCCTTGGCTGTGCAAATGCAGTTGTATGTGAAACATTCCTTCTGAGTTCTTAAGCTCAACGAGCTCAGGGTCAAGTAAAAGACATGGAAATGTAAAGATCAAATCACAACAACCAGCAAGTACCATTTTGCAATAATATTCACAAAGAGCTCAAACTACAGTCAACTTTGGTCATACTGCAGTTGTCCAAAATCCCTTTCCTTATTTTTAAAAGATTTATTTTGCTGAGTATGGTGGTGTACATCTTTTTAATCCCAGCTGTCAGGAGGCAGAGGCAGGTGGATCTCTGTGAGTGTGAGGCCAACCTGGTCTACATAGTGAGTTCCAGGACAGTCAGGGCTAAAGAGAGAACCAGTCTCAAAAAAAAAATTTATTTTATCTTTAAAATTATGTATGTATGTGTCTGTGTGTCTGTATGTGAATATGAGCACATGAGTGCAGGTACCCACCAAAATCTGGAGTTACAGGCAATTAATTGTGAACTGCCCAATATAAGTGCTAAGAACTTAACTCGGGTCTTCTAGAATAGCAATATATGCTCTTAACCATTACTCCATCTCTCCAGCCCCCTCCTCCCCCAATCCCTTTTTGAGAAAAGTCTCTTCACGTACGGTATCTGCATCAGACACTCTTGTGACACAGTGGGGAAGATTTTGTTCCCCTTTCCGCAGAAACACAAACTCTGAACCCATTAGAGACGTGCCGCCCCAGCTGTGGCTTTTGAACACTACATTAGGGAGTACCTCGGTGCGAGGATGGGAATGCTCCCAGAAGAGCTAAGTCAGATAGCCAGTATGGAGAAGCAGGACTCTAAGGAGAATTCCAGAAAAGACCAAGGGAAGCACTCATATTCAGAACTGGAATCCACAACCGCCGGGGCTGTACTCAGAAGAGGTAGGCCCAGCCAAGGCAGGGTAAAAACCAGCTGGCCTTTCCCCAGACTTGGGCGCACATGAACCCCTATCACCAGCTTCACTGATGAAAGCCAAGAATTCTAGTCTCAAGCCAGCAAGATGGCTGAGTGGGTAAAAGCGCATGCTGCCAAAACAGGAGACCTGAGTTTGGTCCTGGGAGGCCCCTGCGGTGGGAAGAGGAAATGAACCAACCCCAATAAGTGATCCTTTGACCTGCACCTGCGTGAGTGGCATTAGCACACCCACACATGTGCACACACACACACACACACACACACACACACACACTAATAAATGAATAAATGTAATTAAAAGTAAAAATAAAACCAGGTTTCCTGTTTAATTCTAGTTTCTATACCCAGGACCCTAGTGACTGTATTGCTGAAGACCTCAAAGACAAGACAGGGAGCCGGGTGGCAGTGGTGCACTGTAGAGAGCCGTGCACGGCCGTGCCTCAAAGATGGCGCAGCGTCTGGCTTCTGCCTTCCCGATGGCAGATGCTCCTTATTTGGCTAAGGCTAGGATCTGGCTTGCCTCTGCACACCTGGACCTAATCTGGCTTGCTTGCGTATGTCTGACCCTAGCGGCATTGTCCACGTGGCACCACTGGGTTGATTGCCCAGTGGCTATAAAGGGCATGGGCTGGCTTTCCAGGAGAGTGACTGTGAGAGTGACTGTGAGATTGAATGAGAGAGTGGCTGTGAGAGTGACTGTGAGAGTGAGTGAGAGGGTGACTGTGAGTGAGAATGAGAGAGAGAATGGGAGAGTGAGTATGAGTGAGAGAGAGAGAGTATGAGTGAGAGAGAAGAAGAAGATGGCTTTTCCCGGGGTCAGAAGATTGTTCAAGGTTCCTGAATAAACTGCTTGGAGAAGAGCCTGGTGTCGCGTCTTCCTTGCTGGTCGAGGCGAACGCGACAGTGCACGCCTTTAATCCCAGCACTCAGGAGGCAGAGTCAGGTGGATCTCTGTGAGTTCGAGGCCAGCCTGGTCTACATAGTGAGATCCAGGATAGGCACCAAAACTACACAGAGAAGCCCTGTCTTGAAATAAAAGGAGAGAAAAAAAAAGACAGAACAGGGAGAGGGAAAAACCAGCACAGTATTTTGAGTCCTTATGAAAGGGGTGTGAGGACTTCTTGATGGCAGGCTCCTACCCGAGAGAAGACTTTGTCAGCTCCAAGGGGCTTGGGCCAAAGGAAGGTCAGTAAATCTAAACCGCACTAGCTCTCAGCTAAATAGGCCTTTCTGGTTCAAAGAAATGCATTAAAAAGAGAGAGAGACCCAGAAGACAGACAAGATTTAAAAGTATTTTCACCAAACATCACACCGAGGCTGAAGCAAAGCTCCAAGAAGAGCAGAAGGACTTCATCCACACATCTATTCGTGTACACAGACATCTGACAAAATGCACTGCCTGCGGGCACCCGCAGAGGCTTGGAATCGCAGGGATGCACACACGCTTAGGGCAGACAGCCTTAGCCCTGTTCAAGGTACTCACTGCTGCATAACAAAGCATCCTCTGCCTGTCTTAAAACAACAATAATTTATTTCGCAGTTTGGGCAGGAGACAGCAGAGAAGCATCAACTCTATTCCATGCGTTGCCAACTGGGGTGGCATGACAAGGGCCTGATGTTCAGTCATGGGGCTGGCAGTTGGCACTTGGAGACTCAGCAGGTGCTGTCAGCCAGGACACTGACAAACCTCTCCGAGTCGCTGCTTGGCCTCTGAAATCCATCTTGCATTGCTACAACAGAATACCACAGACTGGGTCATTTGTAATGAGTGGGAATTTATTTAACTCATGGTCTTGGATGCTGGAAGTTCAAAATGAAGAGGTGATGTATGGTGAGGCCCTCCAGACTGCATCATTCCTTCAGGCAGATGTGTGAATAAGCAAAGCAGGAGGGGTGGACTTGCTTTGTAACAGCACACTCTGGTATGATTAGTCCACTGTATCAATAAAAGCATTAATGATTCCCAATAGACCCCAGCTCTTAATGCCATTACAATGGCAAATAAGTTTCAACAGAGACAAACATTCACACCATAGCGCCCTTCCTACAAATTAGTGGCTGTTTTCCAAAACTAGCATTCCATCCAAACAAAACATTAAAAGGCACAGTGTTTTAGGATCTAGCCCCCCATGTAACCTCTTTACATAACATCACTTCTTCCATACAGTTTTGATTGAGAGAATCCCAGAGGTCAGCCCAAATCAAAGAGACCATCATCTCTTCATGGTATCTGTGTCAACATCCTGTTGTCAAGAAAACATGAAGAGGTCAGCTGTGGTGGCATATGCTTTAATCCCAGCACTTGGGAAACAGAGGCCAGCCTGGTCTACAGAGCGAGTCCCAGGGTAGCCAGGGCTACACTGAGAAACCTTGTCTCAAAGAAACAAAAAAGCAAGAAAGAAAACATGATGACAGATGAGCTATATCATGGCAGCTTCATAGAAAATACGATCTGACAGAAAGCCCCACATTCTGACACAAACACCCACACTTCTGAGCACAGCTTACACATTCAGCACATACGCACAGCACACAGACATGCCTACACATGTATGCAAATTAATAGTCTCCATTCACATACATGATAGGTCACATAATGATATGCACTTTACCACAGGTTTATTACCTACATAATTACATAGTTAGATGCATAGAGTAAAAGATACATAGAGAGATAGATATATATTCCTTAGAAATATATATTTTAGAAACCCAATCAAGGGGCTAGAGAGATGGACTGTTATTTTTATTGTCAACTTAACACAACCTGGAGTCACTTGGAAAGAGGGAACCTCAGTTGAAGAATTGCGTCTATCAGATTGGCCTGTGTCCATGTCTGTGAGAGATCATATTGAAGCACGAGGGCCCAGCCCACTGTGGCACTATCCCTAGGCAGGCAGGCTTGGGCTGTATAAGAAAGTTAGCTGAGCATGGGCCAAAGGACAAGCCAAAAGCAGTATTCCCTCATGGTTTTTGCTTCAGTTCCTGCTTGAGTTCCTGCCCTATCCTTTCTCAGAGGCCCTGACCTTGAAGTGTAAGATGCAATTAACCCTTTCCTTCCCTCATTACTTTTGGTCATGGTGTTTGTCACAGTAGCAGAGAAGCAAAGCTAGAACACCAGTCTTGCAGAGGACCTGAGTTTAGTTCCCAGCACCAATGCCAGCGGCATCCAAGGGCATTGCATTCATTTGCACAAACCCACACACAGGAACATGTATACATACATCTTAGTTACCGTTTCTATTGCTGCAACAAAACGCCATGACCAAAAAGCAAATTGGGAAGGAAAGGATTTATTCAGCTTACACTTCCACAGCACTGTTCATCAGCATTGAAGGAAGTCAGGACAAGAACTCAAACAGGCCAGGATCCTGAATGTAGGAGCTGATGCAAAGGCCATGGAGAAGTGCTGCTTACTGGCTTGCTTCCCATGGCTTGCTCAGCCTACTGTCTTATAGAATGCAGGACCACCAGCCCAGGAATGGCACCACAAAGGGATGGGCCCTCCCCCATCAATTACTAAGAAAATGCCCTACAGCCAGATCTTGTGGAGGCATTTTTCTCAGTTGAGGTTCCCTTCTTTCAGATAACTCTAACTTGTGTCAAGTTGACATTAAACTGTCCAGCACAACACATAATTAAAAATAAAATTAAAATTAAAAAAAGAAAGAAAAAGAAAACTAGTCAAAGCCAGGCATGATAGCACACATTTATAATCCCAGCACCCAGAAGGCAGAGGCAGGCAGATCCCTGCAAGTTCAAGGCAAATCTGGTCTACTGAGGGAGTTTCAGGCAGCCAGGGCTGCAGAGCAAGACTATATTTTAGAAAAGAAAAAGAAAGTCAGTGGTGGTGGCGCACACCTTTAGTCTCAACACTCAGGAGGCAGAGGCAGGCAGATCTCTGAGTTATTCCATCCTCTGAAGACAGAGACATGAAGATCAGAAAGTTGAGATCATGCTCAGCTACGTAAAATGTTTGAAGCCAGCCCAGGAGAAATAAGAGCCTGTCTCAAAAGAAAAACAGTCTGACTGGCTCAGATGGTTGAGCTCTGTGCTTCATATTTGGGGTGAATCAAGTTGGCTGTCATAGTTCTGTACAATTTTTATCCTGCTGCTCATACATACCTGGAAAAAGTCCTAAAATCCTGCCACTGCAGGGCTGCTGTTCAGCTGGACCTGCTCCTTGGATTAATCCTTGACTATCCTCCTATAAAAGCCAAGGCTACAAGGGGCTTCAGAAAGACTGGTGCCTATTGTGGGACATTTGTACATACACTGAGTGAAGATGTATTGCTGTGATTGGTGCAATAAAAAGCTGAACGGCCAATAGCTAGGCAGGAGAGTATAGGTGGGACTTCTGGGCAGAGAGAGAACTCTGGGAAGATAAAAGGTGGAGTCACCAGCCAGATGTGGAAGAAGCAGGATGGGCAGTATGGAGATGAGGTAATGAGCCTCATGGAAGAACATAGATTAGACAATATGGGTTAATTTAAGTTATAAAAACTAGATAGTAACAAGCTTAAGCTAAGGCCAAGCTTTTATAATTATTAATAAGTCTCCATGTCATTATTTGCAAGTTGGCGGTCCCAACAAGAAAGTACTACTGCAGGTGCCTACTGGGATCCTGGGCATGTTGGGTCCAAGAACTGAGCATGCCAGTACAGTTCAGGGCCAGCAAGCTAAGGATGGGAGACCCTTTCTCTCCTCTAATAGCATCCTTCAAAACAGTACCCAGCAGACTGGAGAGATGGTCTCTGGCAGTTAAAGGCACCTGCAGCCAAGCCTGACAACCTGACCTTGGTGTCTGGGACCCCCATGGTGGAAGGGGAGGACAGACTCCTGCAAGTTGTCTTCTCACCTCCACATGTGCATGGCACAGGTGCCCTGATGCACAAATCTGCACCAGATGAAGTGCGATCCTAATTAGTCTCAACAATAAAAACCTGGAGTCAGATATCGAGGGGGGAAAACTGAAAGATCAGAGCAGCCAGCCACTAGAGACTTCTTACCTCTAGGAATCCTCAGACTGAATGGCTGAGATCCTGTCTCCACCGGCCTTATATTCCTGTCTCCACCTCCCAAATGCTGGGATTAATTGTGTGTGCCACCATCGCCTGGCCTCTATGGTTAACTAGTAGCTAGCTCTGCCCTCTGATCTTCAGGCAAGCTTTTTTTGTCAGAACACAAACAAAATATCGTACATTTCCCTCTTTTTGTCTAAACAAAAAGTGATGGTTTTAACTAACATAGAAAAACTATATACAGTAAATACAATAACCATATACAAATATACACACACAATAATTACATTAACAATGTCTAGTCCATTAGCATTTAACAAATTCAGAGAAAATACTCCATTATCTATCCTATCTTGGTGAGTCAAAAGTGTTGTACCTAATTCACCTTCTATCCTAACTTACATTACCAACCCAAAATTATCTGTTGATGTCTCTCAACCTTATACACTTTACATCTCTTTTGTGAGTGACTTTTCTGAATTTGTTAAAAAGGAAAACTATAACTATACAGTCTGATCTCCAGGCAAGCTTTATTTGTCAGCACACAAACACAATATCATACAACACAAAAAATATGAGATGCCCTGCACCTCATAGCCCAGTACAAATTGTAGCTGTAATAAAAAAAATATTTTTAATCTTAAAAATAAAGGACTGGAGACGTAGGCCAGTGATAGAACACTTATGTAGCATGCATAAGGTCTGGGTTGGATCCTCAGAGGAGAAAGGAGGAAGGAGAGAGGTGGGGGAGGGAGAGAGAGAATATATATACATGTATGAGGCATTCCACCCAGTGCCTGACACACAGTAAAGGGCAAATTTACCTTAGCAATTGGTTCTACTCTTTTCCATGCCTATTGGCTATACAGGCATCAGACTAGGGGCTGAGCAAAGTCAAGTAGCACACAAATACGCATATGGGTACTTAGAAGATCACACAGGGGACTCTGCCTTACATTCCTACTTAACATTCCGAGCAATGATCTTACTTTCAGACCTAAACGCACAACACCCATTATACATTCCTCGGCTGTCTGGCAGCTTTTGTGCAAAGCCTGTAAGAAGGGGTATTACTCAGGTAGACAAACCCTCTCTCCGGAGACAAATGAGGCACAGAGGAAAGCAGAAGTATGCAAGTGTCTCTCAGACAGAGAGCTCCAGGGCATTTCAGGGAGCGAGTGCTGCGTTCTCTCAGCCAGGTGACGATGACAAGCTGAATGTGGTTTCTCTCAGGAGCGTCTTTATTACTCCATATGTTGGAGCACACAATGGGCTGATCCAGGCAACAAGGAGCTGGCTACATGCAACTCATCATTCTTATTTGTTCAGCCATTGTGGTTTCCTATTTCCCTACAGCCTCCACAGAGACACCCAGGGAGGGAGTCGCTGGCACCAAGATCATTATGGAATTATGAGTCTCATCGAACCATGATTAGAGCCACCATAAGGAAATAAATCTTCCCTAGCTGGAGCTTGATGGTAAAACCATAGGAACTCGGCTTCATTGTCCTAACACATGCTTCTCGGGAACAGGCTGGTGTAAGCACTGGGGAGTAGAAAAAGGTTGAGGACTCATTCTCTAGAGCAGGGCACTCAGAGCCTATGGCCTTATCTTGTCCCCATGCTGGGCAGGAATGACAACAATAACAACCTATCATTAAAAGAACATTATAGCTTATATATAAAGCTTTCTCATATCCCTTATATTGTTTAATTCTGTGAGATGCAGATTTTATTGTTCTTCATTAACCAAAATGGGAACTGAAGTTCAAATGTGCTGATATCTCTCAGTGCTGGGCACACAGCAGCCCCCAAATTAGAATGGGTAGCATAGCGTGCTCCCTAAGGTTCCAAGTAGACCTCAGCCTTGATTTAACTCACAAACTAATACTTTTGTATTAAAAGGAATCCGATTCCACCCATCATATCCATCCAAGTGATATGCTATGAACCAAAGGTAAATAGGCGCACCGAGTCCTGAGGTAGAGTAAGGATGGCCTCAAACTCTTTGCCACCCTATTCAGGAACAGGTGAAGTATATTTCCATTCCCTTTGAATCTCTGCTGACATGTGGCTGATAGAATTCAGATGAAGTAACTCTATCCCAGTATGAGCCTAACCTAAGACGTGCCTTAGCTGTTCCGTAATAACTGCAGCTACCCTAACAGACAGACAGCATACAAAGAGGGGCCTCACTGAGCCCACCTTTCCAGGCATACTGCCAAGACCCAGATACGTGATTGAAGCTGGCGCTCTGAACCAGACCAGCTCACTCTCCAGGTGAGCACACCTGAGAGATCAGTCAATACCACATGGAGCAGATTGGCCAGTCAAACCTTTCCTGAATTCCCGACTCATGGAACTGGGTGATGTTTGTTTTAATACACGGGGTAACAAACTTTTTTCAAAAAAGATCCAGGTAGTAAATATTTTCAGCTTTTTGGTCCATATACAATCTCTATCACATACTGTTTTTAATCTTTACTTCTCCGTGTCTTGTTTTACAACACCTTTTCCATGAAGATGTAAAAGGGTGAGACAACAAACAGTATGGTGTGGTGGCATGCAGCTGGTTTTCTCTCAGGACATAGGCAGCTAAGGCAGGACGATCACAAAGAGAGAAACCCTGTCTTAAAGACACACACACACACACACACACACACACACACACACACACACACCCCGCATAAGTGAAAAGCTTTCTTAACTGGCTAGCTCTGTAAGAGCAGGCTGTATAGCCATTCAAAGGCTGAGGGAGGAAGATCATTGAGGTCAGACAAGATATATAACAAGACTCTTTCTCAAAACAAAACCAGAAACAATCAAACATCAATTATAACAATAAACAGGCTCTGGGATGGGTCTAGCATCTGAGCCCTATTTTCATAAGTCCTGGTCTACAAAACGAGTTCCAGGACAGCTAGGGCTGTTACACAGAGAAACCCTGTCTCAAAAAAAACAAAACAAAAGATTTGTAACCTGCCAGGTGGTAGCTCACACCTTTAATCCCTGCACTCGGGAGGCAGAGAGGCAGATGTCTGAGTTTGAGGCCAGTCTGATCTACAAAACAAGTTCTAGAACAGCCAGGGCTACACACAGAAACCCTGTCTTGAAAATAAAAAAAAAAGAGTTCCAATTAGTCTAGATGTAGGGCATGGTAGTACATGGCTGTAATTCATGACTTAGGGGGTAGAAGCAGAAGAATAAAGAGTTCAAGGTAATTCTTAGCCACGTTTGAGGTCAGCCTAGGTTACGTGAGACCCTATGTCGAAAGAAAGAAAGAAAGAAAGAAAGAAAGAAAGAAAGAAAGAAAGAAAGAAAGAAAGAAAGAAAGAAAGAAAGAAGGAAGGAAGGAAAGTAAAAGAAGGGAGGGAGGGAAGGAGGGAGGGAGGGAAGGAAGGAAGGAAGGAAGGAAGGAAGGAAGGAAGGAAGGAAGGAAGGAAAAAGAAAAGAAAAGGAAAAACCTGGGTGTCTCCAGGTTCTTGGCACTCTTGTTCAAGAATGACATAAAAGCAACACAGTTTATGACATAACAAGAATTCTCTACCCAAAGCTAAGGGATGGCACAGATTACACAATACAGATCAACTGTTTGTCCCATGAAGCTACTCAAGGACCTTGATTATTGTCTGGGATTTCCTTTGCTATGGGTTCAAGAGAAGGAGGGGTTTGGTTACTGAGAGGTATAGTGAGAGTGCTTCTGTTTTGATTGACAGGTTAAGTTGTTTAGCCTTTTTTCCCTACTGTGCATGTCCTTTCTCATAATGCACTTGATTTTAATTATATACATACTCGGTTGTGCATAGGCAAAAGAGGGTAAATAGGGAATTCTCCCTGAAAGTTCACTTTAAGGACACAGCTTGCCTTATGGCACATGCACCCAAAACCAATCTAGGCCCAATGAGCACCCCCATCCTCACAGCTGGACTTAATAGAATGTGTCTTGGTCTTTTGATGGTTAAGGGAAGGAGAAAAGTATTCTATTACTTGGAGTGGAGTTTGCATGCATCTTGATACAAGCAGGGATCTTAGGCTGATAACAGGTCGCGAGGTGCATTGTTTGGAGAGGGGTTTCTGTACATAGTGATTGTGGGTAAGGTTCTCAGGCTGCAAACTGCATTATTAGAAATAGGCTGTGGGGCTGGAGAGATGGCTCAGCGGTTAAGAGCACTGGCTATTCTTCCAGAGGTCCTGAGTTCAATTCCCAGCAACCACATGGTGGCTCACAACCATCTGTAATGAGATCTGGTGCCCTCTTCTGGCCTGCAGGGATATGTGCAGACAGAACACTATATACATAATAAATAAATAAATCTTTAAAAAAAAAAAGAAAGAAAGAAATAGGCTGTGGAAGCTGGAGAGATGGCTCATCAGTAAGAGCACTGGCTGCTCATCCAGTTGATTCTCACCACCCACAAAACTGTCTGTAACTCCATTTCCAGGAGATCCAATGACCTCTTTCAGCCTCCGTAGACAGAGCGTATGCACATGCCCTGCATACAAACATGACAAACCACCCATACTCATAAAGTAAAAATAAAATGAATCTTTGGTTAACATTTTCAAAAAAGAAAAGAAACAGGATGTAGGCTCCTGAGACAGTTCAGTGGGTAAAGACTCTTGCTGCTAAACTGATGATCTGAGTTTGAACCCCAGGACCCATATGGTGGAAGGAGAGGACAAACTCCTACAGTTGTCCTCTGACCTCCACACACGTCCAGTGGTGCTGTGGGATGGTCTGTATGTCAAATGTGTTGTTGATTGGTCAATAAATAAATCACTGATTGGTCAGTGGCCAGGCAGGAAGTATAGGTGGGACTAACAGAGAGGAGAATTGAGAGAACAGGAAGCTGGGTGGAGGAGACACTGCCAGCCGCCATCAGGACAAGGAAGATGTAAAGTACCGGTAAGCCACAAGCCATGTGGCAAGGTATAGATGAATAGAAATGGATTAATTTAAGCTGTAAGAACAGTTAGCAAGAAGCCTGCCACGGCCATACAGTTTGTAAGCAATATAAGTCTCTGTGTTTACTTGGTCGGGTCTGAGTGGCTGTGGGACTGGCGGGTGAGAGAGATTTGCCCTGACCGTGGGCCAGGCAGGAAAACTCTAGCTACAAATGGCGCCCAACGTGTTGGCAAGAGTTTCCACCTAAAACCTGAGTAAAAAGATTCTAAAACGGAGCTGAAAACAGTTCCTAGTTGTCTCTTTCAAGTTAGCGGCAGCTTGCATGTTTGAGCTACTGCTGGCGGGTTCCTAGCGTGCGTGCTCGAATGAGGCCTCTGCAAGTGGCACATTAAGCTGCGTGGTGGATTTAGCCTTTGCTAGTACAAAACAAAAACAGAGGTTTCTGGGCTGCATGCTGCTTGGATAAAAGCATTGACCCATGATAGCTCCCAGAGCTGGTGGTAAACACGTACCACTGCCATGTTGGGAAGCTGAAGTGGGCGGAGCCAGCAGCCACAGTGCCAGCGCCGTTTCAGGCTTAGAAGGCTGCAGTTTAAAGCAATAGGCTCAAGCTAATATAAAAAAAATAAGCCACGTAAAGATGGCTACCACACAGATAATTTGGATTATGTTCTCTTTGATATTCGTAACTGAAGAAAAACATTTGATTACAAAAGCTGTTGAGTTATGCCAAAATGTATATTTTAAAGGTACCTTGACTTCAAAGTTTGGATGTAAGGATATGTTGCTTTGGAAAAGAGTCTCTTTTGTTTCCACAGAAAGCCAGAGGCTATGGATTTGTTCCGGATTAAGATACATCCAGTTTGACTAGCCAAGACCCCCTGAAAGGTCTCCGATGACCCCATGGCTGAGATGATCCAACATCCAGAATGGTTTGAAGGCAACTGGCTCAGACGATACACTCTCATGGACTATTCCATGAATAGTCCTAAAAATTTTCTTTGTATCCCCATAAGATACAGCGCCCCCCTCCAGCAGGAAGTAGTAAGAGAAGCTACGCCCAAATTCCCAAATATACCAAGCTGACTTTGGAGATGTGTAAAGGTTAAAACCTTCCTTTTTAAGAAAAGAAAAAGGGAAGTGCTGTGGGATGGTCTGTATGTCAAATGTGTTGTTGATTGGTCAATAAATAAATCACTGATTGGTCAGTGGCCAGGCAGGAAGTATAGGTGGGACTAACAGAGAGGAGAATTGAGAGAACAGGAAGCTGGGTGGAGGAGACACTGCCAGCCGCCATCAGGACAAGGAAGATGTAAAGTACCAGTAAGCCACAAGCCATGTGGCAAGGTATAGATGAATAGAAATGGATTAATTTAAGCTGTAAGAACAGTTAGCAAGAAGCCTGCCACGGCCATACAGTTTGTAAGCAATATAAGTCTCTGTGTTTACTTGGTCGGGTCTGAGTGGCTGTGGGACTGGCGGGTGAGAGAGATTTGCCCTGACCATGGGCCAGGCAGGAAAACTCTAGCTACACAGTGGCACACAAATTCACACACACACACACACACACACACACACACACACACACACACAATCAAATTGAGGGTGTGTCCACAGCACAAGCCAGATGGAGTCTGGGTTACTAACCAAGAAATGGCACGACATCTAGACCTGGTCACACTGGAGCTCTGTGACCGAGGCAGGTAAACAAAGGCAGGGCTACTCAGAGAAACCTTGTCTTGAAAAACAAACAAAAAAAGTAAATCATATTTTTTAGCATTGTTACAATGTTGCATACATACCGTTAATGCCAAAACATTTTCATCACTTCGAAGAGAAACTATTTATTTTTATTTCATACTTATTTGTGATTTATGTTTTGCCTGTGTGTATGTCTGTGTGAGGGTGTTAAATCTTGAAGTTACAGACAGTTGTGAGCTGCCATGTGGGTGCTGGGAATTGAACCTGGGTCCTCTGGAAGAGCAGCCAGTGCTCTTAACCACTGAGCCATCTCTCCAGCCCCAAGAAACCATTTTTAAAATTTATTTCTTTACTTATTCATTTTTGTGTATGTGTGTATATGGTGTGTGTGTGTGTAGACATATTCCTGTGTGAGAGTCCACATGTGGCACAAGCCCACACGTGGCAGTCAGGGGACAACCTTGGATGTTGTTTCTTGTCTTTTACCTTGTTTGAGGCAGGTTTCCTCACTGAGCTACAACTCCAGGCTAGTAGGTCTGAGAACTTCCGTGGGCGTGTCTTGTCTCCGCCTCCCATCTAGCCATAGGAATGCTGGGACTACACACACAAGCCATTGACTCCAGCTTTTAAATGGATTCTATAGATCTGAACTCAAGTCGTCAGGCTTGTGTGGCAAATGCTTTTACCTGCTGAGCAATCCCCCAGCCTCCAAAGAGAAATATGCTCCATACAAGTCACTCCCATCCCTCCTTCCTCCAGTCTCCAACAACCACTAACCTATTTCCTTCCTATATAAATTTGTCAGTTTTATCTAAACAAATGGAACATATAACAGCCAAGGCAAGCTTTGAACTTTCCAACCTCTTACACCAATCTCCTGAGTGGCTGGGAATATGGGCTTGTGCCACCAGGCCCAGTTCAACCTAACAGATTTAAACATAATTGACTTAAGCCTGAATTATACATTCTGCTTCCAGTGCAGAGGAGAGTTGATTTTACCAGAACCACAGAGACTGAAGAAAGAATTACGGTTCACTAGGAAGAAATGGGATATAGTTACCAGGTAAGGAGTAAAGAGCTCTCCGCGGCAAATCCGTAGATGGCCACTACAAATAACTAGGGATTATTGACTGTGGGAGCCAGGCAGAGTGTCAAAAGCACATGCCGTTTCATTTAGCCTTCCTTGCAAGCCTATGAAGATTGTACTTTTCCTGCTTTATAGATGAAGAGCTGTGCTTCAGAAAAGTTGACTCTGTCGCCCAAGTTTATACAGATAGGCAGTGGTATATTTCACCCATGTCTGATTGCCAAGTGTCCAAAAAGAAAAAAAAACGATAATTTTTTAATTGTGTTAAAACAATCTGCTAGAAGCCCTTTTATTTTGGGTACCCAATATTGCTGTTCTCAAAGAGAAGAGCCTGTGTGACCAGAAATTTCCTTTTACACCAAGAAGAGAAAAAAGCAGGTTTTTATAATGATTTAAAAAAAAAAAAAAACTGTTGACAGTTTTTTCCTTTAGGTTTCCAAGTAAGCATCCCAATTTTGTCAGTTGCTGCATCACTGGCATGAGATTAAATAGCTATATTTCTCCCAAGCTCCACTTCTTCTTGTACCACCCATCTTGTTCTAACAGGCCTGGAATTCAGCTACATTCTGCTGATGGGAGATCAGCAAGTGCAGAACTCTACACCACGCTCTCAGCCTCCTCCAGCTATGATTTATACAAGCTCCTAACTCGAGCTCATTGGTCCTTATGGTGAGGACTCAGGGCCAGGGATCTCTAACTACCCATTCTCTGCTTCCCTAGACAAGAGCCCAGATGGTGTGTGATGGGGGCTGGGGAATCAGATGATGTAAAGACTTGAAAGGTTATAGGAAACTGAATTTCCTTGCCTCTCTTCTCAGCCTATTTCCCAAAGACCAGCTTTTGGAGGACCATGGCAGAATAACTATATATTAAACTTTCTGCCGTATTAAACTTAATCTAAGCTTCAGGCTTACAGCATCACACTGACTTCTCCTTGAGAGACACCCCTTCCTGCTACTCCTTCCTCTACAGTACATACACATCTCCACCAAAGCAACTTGAATCCCAAGCTTCTGAAAGATTTACTGTCGGCACTGCAGACAAATAAGTGAATAACCAGCAGTCGATTCTAAAGACAGGATGCTCATTTGCATGAGTAGTTGTGCCTCATTTGCATCGTATTTGCATCCATTTGCATATCGTGTCCACCCTGTCAGAACGTATATAAATCCTTTATACTTTCACTTTTTTTATTTTCTAAAAAGGTCTACACCCCCACATCCTGCTCAGACTGGTAAAATTACAGGTTGAGTCTTGCTAGTTTGATTGTAAAGAGCTTATGTGTCATGTTGTGAAGATTTCTAACTGTAGCAATCCACAGGGATCTTGGAACCTCATTTGATAAATTTCACTTGTTTATTCAAATAAATAAGTAAATAAAACTTAAAAAGTAGGGCATGATGATACGTGCCTGTAATCTCAGCATTCAAGAGGTAGAGGCAGAAGGAACATCATTTGAGACCATCCTGGGCAACAGAGAGTTTGAGGCCAGGTTGAACTAGATAAAATACCAAGCCTAAGCTGGGTGGTGGCTGCACACACCTTTAGTCCCAGCACTTGGGAGGCAGAACCAGGCGGATCTCTGTGAGTTCGAGGCCAGCCTGGTCTACAGAGAGAGATCCAGGACAGGCACCAAAACTACACAAAGAAACCCTGTCTCGAAAAACCAAATATATATACCATGCCTTAAAAAAATAAATAATAAAATTTAATATTGTTATGTATAGCCTTTAAAAAATGTTTTATTACATTTATGTGTGCATGGATGGATAAATGGATGCATGCATATACCACAGTATGCACGTGGAGGTTAGACAACTGGTGAGAATCACCTCTCCTTCCATCATGTGGGTCTCAGGAATCAAACTCAAGTGCCTTTAACTACTGAGCCATCTCAACAACCTAATATAGAGTCTTTTCTTGAGACATGATCTCATTATGTAGCTTGGCTATCTTCAAATTCTCAGTCCTCTTGCCTCAGGCTTCCAAATGCTAGGATTACAGATGTGGGTCACTATACCCAGAAAAAAAAAATATTAATACTTGCCAAGTATATTTGTTCTAAATGCAGAGGATGTATCTACAAACAATGAAATAATAATAATTAAATAATCAAAAGCTATATGCTATATGTAGACCTGGGGCAGACCACCCTAGGCTCCGAGGAGGAAGTGTAGTCCTGCTCAGCACCATGGCAGACTGAGTGGGACAAGAGACCCACATTCAGGCCTGGGGCACTGTGCTCCAAGGAAAAACCCGGCCCACCTGGCCCCTTGCAGCACTGGGCAGAAGGGCACTATTATGGTGAGCAAATGTATGGTGTGGATGGAAGAGACAAAGAGACAGAATGGTTCATGTCCTGCGGACAGAGGTATATCTGAAGAGGTGAAGTCAATGAGGACCAGGCTAATGTGGGTGGCTTGATTGCCACCCAGGGCCATGGTGATATCTGAGCCTCGGCTGCTACCAGCACTCATGTCTAGGTTCACAGTCCTGATACCACCGAAGGCCAAGAGGATGGGGCTGTACAGTGTTGGCTCCACCCTCTCACTGGCTGCAACCCTAGGGAGAACTGATCCTGCCCCTCACAAGCTGAAGCACTCAGGAGAGAGGATCCTACACCTCACCTGGGCAGCACCATAGAGATGACCCTATTCGCAGGGGAAAGGGAGAGCTGGCCCCGAGGGCATGAGAATGGGAGAGCAGGTCACCCCTGCCATGTGGTGAGGGAATGATGCCTCCCTTCACCATTCACCACCTGCAGCAGGTGGAGAACCTGACCCAACCTCTCAGCATCTGCAGCACTTGGGAAAACAGGCCCTGCGCCTCACCTGGGCACCACAGTAGAGTTGATCCTGTAAACAGAGGAGTGGGTGAACCAGCCTTGAGGGTGTGAGGGGGGCATAGCTGGTACCACCTCCCTCATCGGCAGTGTAGTAGTGGGGGTGAGGGAAAGATGCCCTCCCCCCTCGCCCCTACCACCTCTAGCCGGCAAGGGAGCTGTCCCTCCCTCTCAACAGCTGCAGCACTCGGGAAAGTGGGCCTGGCACCTCGCCTGGACAGCACAATAGAGCTGACCCTACTGACTGGGGTATGGGTTAACTGCCCTGAGAATTTATTGTGGGAGATCTGACCCCTCCCCTCATCTGCCATATGGTGGTGTGGGCCGGGGAGACATGCCCCCTCCCATTGCCCCTTGCCACCTGTGGTGGGTGGGAGAGCTGTCCCTGCCCCTCACCTGCAACACTCAGGAGAGTGGCCCCTGCACCTTGCCAGGGCAACACAGTAGAGCTGGACCAGATGGTATAGGTGTGAGAGAGCCCACCCAAGAGTCTGAAAGCAGGAGCACCGGCCCCACCCCTTGCCCATCGCTGCATAGGATGAACTTGCCAGGGTAATGCTGAAGAGCCCACCCTGGTGGTGAGAACAGGGGAGCACTAGCCAGCTGACCAACACTGCAACTACCCAGGCCCAGAACCAGGGTTATGAGCTGGCCCACCCCAACATCCACCCCATCTGTGATCGCTGGAGCATGTGGAGGGGCTGGTCCTGCAGATCCAAAGCTGCAGGATCTCCATGACACAGGACAACAACAGGATATCCAAGAGGAGTTCCAATGAGGGCCCCGCATCGATGTGTAGCAGGAACCAGAGGCCTCGAACCAGACCAATGACTCTCGGCAATGAACACTTGCAAGTAAAGATCTGTGGACTAAAGGGTTTACTGTGTGACTCACTGTGTCACACTGCAGCTTCCATGATGAGACTGAGTTTTCCTTTTTTTTTCCTCTTAAATTTTATTTTATTTTGCGAGGGTGGGAAGGCGATACAAAGGGATGGAGAAATGAATGGGATCGAGATGCACGATGTGAAAGACACAAAGAATAAATAAAAAGAAAGTTAAAAAAGGTTAAATGCAGTCATTTCAGAAGATTATTTGACACATCCAACTAATAAATAGAGGTGCAACCAAGGGTGATTGCCCACACCTGTAATCCCAGTACTTGAGAGGTAGAAGCAAGATCAGGAATTCAAGGCCCACCATAGCTACACAGCAAGTTCAAGGCCAGCCTGGGCTACTTGAGATCTTATCTCAAAAAAAAAATCTCAAGTGCAAACCAAATCCCTAAAATTTCCTGAAAGTGCTGAGTCAGAAGGACATGTGGGTATTACACACCATAGTTACATTAAATAATAAACTTTTCCAAACGCCAAGGATTCATGAACCCTGGGTTTGGGAAACACCAACTGGAGCAGCATTAAAAAAAAAATCGAGCCAGGTGGTGGTGGCACACACCTTTAATCCCAGCACTCAGGAGGCAGAGGCAAGCTGGTCTCTGTGAGTTCGAGGCCAGCCTGGTCTACAGAGCGAGATCCAGGACAGGCACAAAGCTACACAGAGAAACCCTGTCTCAAAAAAAAAAAAAAAAAAATTCAAGGCCAAAAAGATGTCTCAACACATAAAGGCTCTTGCTACCAAGCTTGACAATCTGAATTTGATCTCTGGGCCCCACATGGTGGGATTAACCTATTCCACAAAGTTGTCCTCTAACTGCCACACAAGTGCCTTGACACGTTCGAGCATGCACACATGCACATACACACACTAAAAGAAAGAAAGAAAGAATGCTACAACAAATTTAAACAACAGTGGCAGAGGTTGAGTATTTCTGAAAGACCTGGGGCTTCTCTTCTGGGTTGCTTCCACCAGTCTTTTCTGGAGGCTCACCTGTCCTCATCTCTACAATTGCCACCACCACCCCCTAGCAGACACCTGAAAAGTAGAATTAACAGGATGTTGAGTGTTTTGGGTTTGGTTTTGTTCTTCTGTTTTGTTTTGTTTTCTGTTCTTTGGAATGACTTGTTTCCCAAAGCACTACTGGGGACTAGAAATGTTGTATTTGTGGTTGTTTGGGCTTTTATAACTGAAAGAGAATGAACATTTAGATTTTCTTCCAAAAACACAAAATGAAGCTACAGAATGAGGTGGCATATTCGAAGTCCTTATTGATAGGCCTTTGATAGACATGATCACCAAAATGGATTCTTTCTGTTCCTCAGGGGCTTCTTTTTGATGGTTGTTGGCTTTGTTTAAAGAGTGTCTGTTCTTGGATCCCTCCTAAATTTATCTGGAATTAGATAATTTGTAGATAAATTGGAGAAAGCAGCCATGTGGTATAACAGGTGAATTTGAAGACTCACTTAAAATATTGCATTTCTTGGGATTGGGAGCTGACTCACAGGTTAAGAGTGTATCTTGCTCTTGACAAAGATTCAAGTTCAGTTCCCAGCACCTACATCAGGCAGCTCACAACCACCTATAACTCTGTCTCCAGGGGAATCTGCCACGTCTGGCTTTCTCGGGCATCTGTACTCACATGCACACACACACACACACACACACACACACACACACACACACACACACTTAAAAATAATAAACATAGGTCAGGCGGTGGTGGTGCATGCCTTTAATCCCAGCACTTGGGAGGCAGAGGCAGGTGGATCTCTGTGAGTTCGAGGCCAGCCTGGTCTACAGAGTGAGCTCCAGGACAGGCACCAAAACTACACAGAGAAACCCTGTCTCAAAAAACTAAAACTAAAACTAATAACAATAATAATAATAATAATAATAAACAAAATCTAAAAGAAAAGAAAGAAAAAAGAAAAAGTAAAGATAAATGAGGGTGGGAAGGAGGGAGGAGGACAGGTAGCTAAGGGAAATTCAAGGAGACTTGATAGAGAAGTACAGAGAATGTATAGCATGGTGCTTCTCACCCTTCCTAATACTGTAAGCTTTAATACAGTTCCTCATGTTGTGGTGACCCCCAACCACAAAATTACTCCATTGCTACTTCATAACTGTGATTTTGCTGCTATTATGAATTGTAATGCAAATATCTGATATGCAGGATAGCTGATATGCGGCCCCCAAAGGGGTCAAGACCCACAGGTTGAGAACTGCTGGATAGCAGAAGCTGGGAGAGTTCCAAGAAAATCGAGCCAGCAAAATAAAGCACCAGGGAGAGGTCAAGTCCAAAAAAAAAAAAAAAAAAAAAACCTGGAAAGAAATTGTTGGATGATCAGCAGTTAGCTCTGGGTGTTGCCGTGATCCCAGAACTTGGAATATGGAGGCAGAAAGATCAGGAATCCAAAGCTAGTCTCAGCTACATGAAGAGTTCAAGGTCAGGTTAGGCTACCACGTCCCTGTCTCCGCAGTGCACAAGGAAAAGTGGCTTTTCTAAGAATGAACTGGGTGTTTAAGGCAGGGGCCCAGCTCCAGCTGCCCTGATAGGTCGGGCTTTGCCGCCCATTGCAACCGGCCAATTAAACAGACAAGTCTGGAGAACAGAGTGGAAGGAAGGGAAGTACACGGGAAGAACAACTAGGGGCATCCAATGGCCTCACATGGAGAAGCAGAGGCAGGAGGATTCCGACAAACTCAAGGCCAGCCTGGTCCATATAGCTAATTCCAGGCCAGCCAAGAACAAAAAGATTCCTATCTTTTTTTTTTTTAAGCCAATCAATGAAACAGCTACATAAAAATCATATGGAGAGCTTTTAAGCACACTATTTCTGGACCTCTATTCCTACAATATTCTGATTCAGTAAATGCAGAACAGAGCCCAGGGATCTTTCTTTTTAATAAGGAACTCGACTAATGTTAAAGCACCGATTTGGAAAATTGTTGGCACTTTCTCATGAAGCTAAGCTCTCTGACCTGCAAATCCACTCCCATTTTACCCAAGAAGGGGGGACTATATGCCCACAAAAGGACATGAAAGAGAATGCCCATAGCAGCACAATTCACAGTAGTTAAAATTGGAAACAACTCTACATGTCCATAACAAGACAATGGAAGAGATTATCAAGATTACTAAAGAGCAGTGAAGGTTCCAGTGTCTGGGAAATCAGACGCTGCAGCCAGTGACCAGGGTCCTGTGGTTTTCCCTGGAGGCAGGAGCAGCGAAAATGAACCTTGTCAAAGCTAGAATTAGAGTGGGAGGAATGAAATTTGAGGACGCAGAGGGGAGAGAAGTAGGTGTGGGAACAGAAGCAGAGTGACCGTCTTCATCTTGAGAACATGTCTGAAACTCCCCAATCCACAGGGTCCCTTTCGTTCTACCTACCACACTTATGTTTCATGCCTCCTCCTCCTCCTTGGATGTCCAGGTAGGAAAATCAGCCGACCCACTCTGCACAATGGGATGTTGGCTTAAAGGAGGAAAGGTGTGAGTTGTTACAGGCTGTGTTGAGGAGCACCCACGACACACGCAAAGGTGGGGTGGGGACCTTTGAGACGTTAATGGGACCTGAAAATCCAAGACAGGGCGAACCCTGTATGGTCCGGATATCAGGGCCTGAGGAGTTTGTCATCTGCAGGGTATAGTAATACATATCTGGTGGGCTGAAAAATTAATTAGGCTGTTCTACAGAAGAGTGGGGGAGGAAGGGAGGGAGAGAGAGAGAGAATTCTGTCTGAGCAGGTGTCATGCTAACTCGGCAGGAGGCTAGGTGCTGATTTGAATGTGCCAATATCCTCTCTTTTCTCTCTCAGTCACAGCTGGTTCCAAGCTGCTCTCTGGGGAAGGGCACCAGACAAGTGCAGTCTTGCAGGGATGTGAAGGAGGCTTTTCTAAGGAGAGAAGTCCAGGAAAGGAGAGCGGAGGCGGCTGTACCATTACAACTCCAACTTCACTTCCTCTGTCTCTGGAGACTCAGTAGAAGCCTGGGGAGAAAATCCAACACTTCTCAAAGGTCTATTTTCTGGCTAGTCCCATATGCATCCAAGATCATATCCATTCTTCTGTGCATGGAAAGTGGAGTTTGAAGGTAGAGAAGTGTCACATGACCAGTGAGGAGACAAAAGGAGCTCCAGTGAAGGTAATCATATCTTATTCTGAACTAAATTTTCTTGTTTGTTGAGGCTGGGTCTCATGTAGCCCAGGCTAGCCTCAAATTCCATATATAGAAATGCATCACCTTGAGCTTTTGGTGCTCTTGCCTCTACTACCTCCCAAGTGCTGGGATTGCAGCCCAGTTCTGAACTTTTATTTTTTTAACTATAATGAATAGAACAGTGCTTTCTATGTGTCCAGGATCAATCAACCCTACCATCAGGGCAAGAACTATAGAGTGCTAACTTGTAGGGTTCCATTTCCTCTATT
This sequence comes from Peromyscus eremicus, assembly GCF_949786415.1. NCBI lineage: Eukaryota > Metazoa > Chordata > Mammalia > Rodentia > Cricetidae > Peromyscus > Peromyscus eremicus. The sequence continues at coordinate 24,602,521 of NC_081435.1, forward strand.
CCTAGGCCACCGAATGACAGCAATGAGCAAGACCGTCAACCACCAGGAACAACAGGAACAACAAAGATGAGAGGTCTCACTAAGTGCTAAGCACAGTCTGAAATGTTTCATGTGCATTCTTTAATATTTATGCTCACAGCCCCATCAGACAGCCAACAATTATTCTTTCAAGTACCCATGGACCATATAAAGAAATTGATCACAAACTAAGCCAGAATGCATGTCTCATCAGGCAACAAAAAAAAAAAAATCAACAAACTGCTTTATCTAATCAATGGAAGTCAACAGAAAGACAAGGACCTCGAGTGTTTGTAAACACTACTAGACTCATGGGACAAAATAGCAATCAAAATGGAGACTTTTTTATTATATTTCTTTTTGCTACTTAGCCACAGCTGGCCTTGAACCGAACTTGAAGCCCAAGCTAGCCTCAAGTTATATGTAGTTCAAGCTAGCCTCAAACTAATGGCAATCCTCCTGCCTCATTTTCCCAACACTGGTACCACCATGTTCAGGCCCTCTTATTTTATTTCTAAATTGTGTGTGTGTGTGTGTGTGTGTGTGTGTGTAGTATTCATGGGAAAGCCAGGGATCAATATTAGGTGGTGTCTTTTTTTTTAAGCAAGGTCTGTCACAGAACCTGGAGTTCATCAATTAGCTAGCCTGACTGGCCAGTGAGCTCCAGGGATCTACTTGTCATCTTCACCCCAGCCCTGCATCTCCTCACCCCTGTCCCAAGCCCTAGGGTTACATGGACAGTGGGGATTGGAACTGAGATTTCTGCTTGCCTAACAGGAACTTTACCCACTAAGCCATCTCCGGGATTCAATATCTCCATTTAAAACTCATGCTTGTAATCTCAACACTTGAGAAAATGAGGCAGGAAGATTGCCATGAGTTTGGGGCCAGTTTGGACTACATGCTGAATTCAAAGATCAGCCATGGTTACAGAGTGGGGTCTTGTCTCAAACACACACACACACACACACACACACACACACACACACACACACACACACACACACGAGAGAGAGAGAGAGAGAGAGAGAGAGAGAGAGAGAGAGAGAGAGAGAGAGATTGAGAGAGAGACAGACAGACAGACAGAAAGACAGAGACAGTGAAAAAGACTCTCTGAAGCTAAGAATGGTGATAAATTTTATAATTTTGGCACTTGGGAGGCAGAGGCAGAAAGATCATGAGTTCAAGATCTCAAAAATACAAAACAGAGTAAGATATGATTTAAAGACACAGTGTGAATGGGGTGAGACAGGAAGCCGTGCATGTTTTTAGGAAAAGAGTTTACTAAGCAGAGAGATAAACAACTAAGTCTTGAGATCAGAAGATGGGTGACATGTTGAAGGTGAGTGAGCCAAGAACAAACTAGGTGACCAAGCTACTTGGAGAAGTTGGAAGGAATCAGATCATGAAGAACACTTAGTTAGTTAGTTAGTTTTTGAGACAGAGTCTCACAATGAGACCTTGAACCTATTTCATAATCCAGGCTGGACTCAAACTAGGTATCCTCCTGTCTCATTTTCCCAAGTGCTAGGAATACAAATGTAAACCACAACATTTGGCTCATTTTATTTTCCTGCAATTGAGGTAAAAGTCATGTAAAATACAATTTGTGTGTGTGTGTGTGTGTGTGTGTGTGTGTGTGTGTGTGTGTGTTTCTGATGATCAAACCTGGAGCTAGTGCCCTACCACTGAGTACCACTCCAGACCCATCTTAGCCATTTCATGTATGCATATATGTTTTTAATATGTGTGCACTTGTGCATGTGTGCAGAGGCCAGAAGCCCAGCCTCAGATGGCTTCCTCTGTCACCCTCCACCTTAGTCTTTGAGGCATGGTCTCTCACTGAACCGAGAGCTCACCAATTTGACTGGCTAGGCAGCAAGGCCCAGGGACTGCCCTGTCTCCACCGCCACCTCCCTGTACTGAGATTACAAGGAAGTCCCACCACAACCACTCTTTTTTCCATGAGTCCTGGGGACCATTCTCAGGTCTTCCTGCTTGAATGGCACTTTACCAACTAAGCTATCTCGCCTATGTTTTTTGTTTGTTTGTTTCTAACAGTTTTTAAATACAATTCAGTAGTGCTAAATGTATTCATGCGCAACCAATTCCAGTTCTTTGTTTTGTGTGTGCATCTTTAAAAAAAAAAAAAAACACAACAGGATCTCGTGTAACCTGGATTGGCCTCAGACTCACTATGTAGCCCAGAATCCTGAATAATGCTCCTCCTGCCTCAATCTCAACTGCTGGGGTTACCTATGTTGTAGTCCACCACATGAAGGGGCCTGCTGCTGAGCTCATTCTGGAACTGGTAAACACCAATAGCCAGAAGAAGAGGGTATGTGAATTATGGAAGCCAACAGAGCAAAACTCCCAAGGGGGAAGGTTCAGAACCAAAAGTTCCAGAGGAGAGGACAGGGAACAGTGTTTTGAAAGGCTGAAAAAGCTAAGAGGCAAAGCTCCCCAGGGGAGGGTGACAGGGGCCAGAGTGTTACATCAGTTTACCCAGTCCTTTGGCACCAACCTGTTAATAAGAAAGAAGAATAAGCTTGGTGGTGGTGGTGGTACACACCTTTAATCCCAGCACTTGGGAGGTAGAGGCAGGCAGAGCTCTGTGAGTTCGAGGCCTGCCTGGTCTATAAAGTAAGTTCCAGAACAGCCAGGGCAGTTACACAGAAAGACCCTGTCTCAAATCACCCACCCCTCAAAAAAGAAGGCACTGAGATGACTCTCAGGTAGTCAGGCCCCTTGATAATGCTGGCCACTCCCAGCAGAGGAAGATGCAAAGTCCAACAGCAGCCAACAGAAGAAGGAAATGTCCTTACTTTCATAAACCCTTACAAGGAAAGACTCTCTCAGCTTCGAGGGAGGGAGTCTGATTAGTGGAGGTAGCAGGCCCCTTACAAGGCCTTAATTTAGGAAGCTGATTCTATTGGCCCTCTCTACCTTGAGGCTGCTGCAGGCTAGGAGCTTAGCAACTCCAGGAAGCTACTAGATAGGATGGAAGGCATGGCTGATTGCTCTACAGGGGCAACGTCTGTGATCCGACAGTCTCTACTGTCCCTGCACCGTCTTCAAGGCTCAAGCTTTTCTTCATGCGTCTACAAGGTGGAACTGGGCAGACCCACCCTTAACCACCTAAGCTTTTGGAGGATATATACAACTTCCTGTTTCAGCAAAGTACAGAGTTTGAGTCCCTTGAGAGAGGGTGGATTTTCACCAGTATGAAACCTAGCTAAGAGTAGAGACCTCATATCTGTAGAACAATTTGTTTGCATGTCACACTGCAATTATCACATTGGCTCCAGACAAAGCCCAGTCACAATGGGGACAGGATTTTAAATCACGACTTTCCAGAGTCTCATTAAGTAATTGGTGCTGATCATATTGTTTAACGGGGAGCCGGAAAGCCTTCCTGTTTATATTACAACGGGCAGAGAAAAGGCTCAGCTAACCAGATAATTGACAGGTGGTATGGAGACCAGCTCTAAGGGTAAGGGAAAAGTAGGAGACTGGGAAGGTTTTGCCCATCTCTGGTTTTCAGCTTCTTACTAGTGATGCCCGCTTGACTGGATTCAGGAAAAATTGCCTTGGTCCTCATGAAAGCTTGGAGCTGTGCTTCCCAGAAGCCAGGCACTGAGATAAGAGTTGTCATTTAATAGGATTTTCTACAGCTGCCTAAATCGTTTGCTAAGTGAGCAATTTCGACCATCCTTCCTCCATTCACTAGCAGGGAATTAAGCTTGCTTTTCCTCTAGCCTGAGCCCCCACCTCTCACAGCCTCATTCCCTCCCCAACTTTTAGTTATGAAGACGGTCTTGGTTGAGACACAGAAGGTACCCACTGTAACAAGCCTCGCTGGGCCCAGCAGGTGCCAGCAGATCATGTGGCTGTAAGAAAGTCACGTGATTAGGGTTATGGCTCAGCTAGTAGACCGCCCTGGTGTTCGGCCCCCAACACCCCATGTACCACAATGCCTGTAAAGCCCAGCGCCAGAAGTAGAAGCAGGAGAATTAAAACTTGAAGATCATCCTTTGTAGTATGCTTTCTCATCAGACTGTCTTTGGACTGCCAGGCCACAAATAATGACACAGAGACTTATTATTAATTATGAAAGCTTGGCCTTTAGCTTGTTCCCAACTAGCTCTTACAGCTCAACTTAACTTGTCTCCATTAATCTACACTCCGCCATATGACTTTTACCTCTCTCCCATTCTGTATGTCCAACTTGCTCCAAGTCTTGCTGGCACCTAGATTCATCTCCAGTTCCTCTGCCTCCCCAGAAGTCCTGCCTAGTCTCTCCCACCCAGCTATTGGCCATTCAGCTCTTTAGTAAACTAATCAGAAGGCATTTTAGCAAAGACACATCTTCACAGTGTACAAAAAGATTATCCCACAACAATCCTTGAATACAGAGTTTGAGGCCAGTCTAGATTATATGAGATCCTGTCAAATGAAGGGACAGAAAGGAGGAAGGGAGAAAGGGAAGAGAAAAAGAAAGTCACAGTCCTAATCCCAACCTCATACACCCAAGATTAGAGCCCTGTTGGAGATACACATACACTCTCCATATGCCAGTATCTCCTGAATAGGAGCCAAAGTACAAGCCACTTCCATGACTGTAGATGTTTAAGGATGTAGCTTAGTGGATAGAGAACTTGCCTAGCAAGCACAAAGCCCTGGGTTCAATCCCTAGCACTTCATAAACTGGCCACAGTGGCACAAGGCTGTAGGTCTAGCACTAAGAAGGTGGCAGCAGGATGATCAGAAGTTCAAAGTCATCTTCAATCTCATAGTAAGTGTCTAGGCTAGCCAAGGCCACATGAGGCCTTGGTGGAAAATGAAATTCTTGTCTTTCCCTAACCTTCCCCTCGTGGTTTTGTTTTCTTGAGACAGTCTCTCTCTCTCTGCAACCATGGCTAGCCTAAAATTTTCCATGTAACCTAATTTGTGGCGTTTCTTCTGCCTCGGTCTCTGGAGTAGGATTACAGGGTTGAGTTTCCATGACTGGCTATAAACACACTTTTTTGTTTTGTTCTGGGGATTGAACTCAGAACTTCAAGCATGCTACACTAGCTACTCTACCACTGAGCCACAGTCTAAGCACTTTTTCATTTTGAGACAGGCTTTTCAACAGGGACCTTTCGTTAAATCTCACAAATCAAGGGATACTTGCTATCACTATAACTACGAGGTATTTGGAAGAGATACTAGAAAAAAAAATACAGGGATAATCATGGGACTGGGGAGCCAGGAGCTAGAGTTAATCAAAGACACAGCTGATGAGGAAAATTCAGTTTTCCCAAGATTCACCCTCTTCACTGGGCTGTGACTCTCTGACATCTGAATTCTCTGTTCTGTATGGATGACCATTCCTCTTCTCTCCTCTTCCTCATGCTCTTCCTCTCTTTGCATGCTCCTCCCTGCTCCTTTCTCTTTAGGACTGATAGGTTGTATTCCAGTGAAGTTGGAGGATGCTCTGGTTTGAATGTTCATCCTCTCCAAAGTTCACGAAATCTAATACTGTTGTGATGTTACAGGATGTAACATCAGGATGTAACTGAAGTATTTAGAGGCTGAGCATAGTAGACCATGTCTATAATCCCAGAACTGGAGAGACCAAGGCAGAAAGAGTGCGAGCAGAAAACATTATTATAGCTAAGATGTATGATTATTGTATTTTAAAATAATTCTTTATTATTATTATTATTATTGTTGTTGTTATTATTATTATTATTTTGTCTCACTATATAGCCCTGAATGGCTTGGAATTATGTAGACCAGGCTGGCTAAGAACTTTCTATAATCCTCTTGCCTCTGCCTTCCAAGTGCATTACTATACCTAGTTTTATGTGGTGCTGGGGATCGATCCCAGGGCTTCAAGCATGCTACACAAGCACTCTACCAACAGCAATATCCCAGGACCCAAAACTCTTTAAAAAAAATAAAAATTCAGATGGGATGGGGATGGGGGCAGGGAAACTGGAGGGGAGCAGGAGGAGGGATGGGGGCGGGTCTGTGGTTGGTATGTAAAATGAATAAAAATTTTTCTTAAAATAAAATAAAAGTTCAAGAGCTTTGCCATCAAACTTCAGTTCTGCCACCTGTTGACTCTGTGACATTAGGAACCTTAGTTTTCTTATTTGTAAAATGGGCATTAGGTCATTATGAGGATTGAGTACATTACAAATATGTGTAAAGAACCAAGCCTGGAGTAAGTGTTCAGCAAATGCAAGCCATAAAGAATAGTTAGAAACAGCAATTGAAGAAGAAAACCACAGCCAGTAGGTGGTGGCACATGCCTTTAATCCCAGCACTTGGGAAGCAGAGGCAAATAGGTCTCTATGAGTTCAAGGTCAGCCTGGTCTATAGAGTGAGTTCCAGGATAGCCAGGGCTACATAGAGAAACCCTGTCTTGCAAAACCAAAAAAGGAGGAGGAAGAGGAGGAGAAAGAAGGACCAAGAGTTCAATGACAGCCTGGGCTACATTGCAAGGCACTGTCTCTTCAGGTGTGGTGATGGCACATGCCTGTGATCTTAGCACTTGGACACTTGTGTGACTCAGGCAAAAGTGTCAGGAGTTCAAGGAGTTACCATATGGTAGGCTTATAAGGACATCACCAAGACCCTGACTTTGAGGTGCTGGAAGACAGAAGGATCAAACATTCCTGAAAAAAAAAAGAAAATCCTCCCAAATGAGCCAAGAGACACAACAGAATCATGAATAGGGTGTTTAGCGCTGAAGGGAAACACTTTAGATTTTAAAATTTAGGAGGAAGGCGACTTTGAGTTGGCCAAGATAGAAGAAGGAGGAGTGGACTCTTTTCCCCTCCCCTACCGTGGGTGACCAAAACGATGTGAAGCACCCTCTTCTGGAGAAAACCACACAGAGGCAGAAGCTTGAAGGGCAATTGTAGATGAGTTCCACCTGGCCTCTGTGGACACTGAGCGGGCATTCAAAGAGGAAAGCAGGACCTGCTCCTGGTGCACGGTAAGTAAGCTGGAACTTGGAAGCTCCTCCTTGCTCCCCTTAGGCCCTGCCCCCTCCCCCAACTCCCGCACCCCCCCCTCCAGCTCTAGACCTCCCTCCTACAAGTCCTCTTTTGGGGAACAGAACCCGAAGCTCTGTGGGTAGAGCATGCCGCCTCCATCACTCCTCCCTCTTAGTGACTCATTCCCAAGACTGGGGGTGGCAGGAAGTGCCAGGACCCGAGAACTGCAGCCCCATCCGGCTGGCAGCTCAGAGGCATCCTTTACTCTTCCCTCCTCCCTCCACCCCCGCCACCTCCCTCACTTCCAGCTCTGACTCTTGACATTTCTAAGTAAGAGACACCCACCTCCCCCAAAACTCATCTTGCCTTTCTGTGGCCTCCTCCGGTACTTCAACAGCCTCCTCCGGGGGCTGCTGGCTTGAAACAGCCTCATCCCAAGAGACGCAGGCACAACTCAAACCTGTGGCCCCTTTCTGGGGAAGGTGACTAGGTCTTTGAAGGGGAAGGCTCATGATATAGAAAGCACTCTAACTGACACTTAAAATAACAACAGAATTGTTTTACTACATGCTAAGCTCATCGCGCGCTCTGTCTCATTTATCCTCACATCAACTCTGTGGAACAGACACTATTATCACTGGCATGTTGTAAATGAGAAAAGTGAGAGAGAACTCACTGGGAGGAAGCAAAGTGGGGGCTCAAACCCACATCTTACATCCTACACCTAAGTCACAAGGCCCTCTTGCCTGTCTCGGGACCTCAGGACAATGTAGGCCCCTTTCAGTACAACCTTTGAGCAACTGTGGGTAGGTAGCACATCATCCTCAGACTTGGGGCCTGTGGGGGAGGGGCCCCAACCCTAACCTCTCTCATGATTTGGAATCATTCCTGTAGACCTAGCCCACTCTCCACTCCAGTGGGCTGGAAATCCTGAGAGCTGCTCAGAGAATATTCAACCCCCTTAATCTCCCTATTAACTTACAGGACAAGCAAACATCTGTGTGACTCTGGGGTGCCTAGGGACTATCTACCTAAAAATAGGACAGAGGGGAGCATTACATATAGATGTAGACAGCATAAGGAAGCTACAGACACACATGCCTAGGGTTATCTCTGAATTGCAGACAGAGCTGACATCTGTCAAACCAGAAACACAGAGATGGCCCACATGGCAGCAGAAATAATAATACCCTTGAAGTATGTAGCACTTGATAATTTTCAGGCACCTTACAAACATTTGATCCTCTAGATGACCTCCTAAGACCCAAGAAAGCAGAAAGCATCTTTTGTAAGCTGCCACAACCTGTCAAAATGTACCCCTAAGAGCAGGCAAGGTAATAAGTGAGTTAAGGAAACGGAAGCCTCGGTGGGTAATTGATAGTTTTTATGGTGACTCTATCCTCAGACTCCTTCGATGTCATATTTCCATTGGATTACCACATTTACATAACAGTGCCGGGTGAGACCCTGATAAATCTTCCCCGCGTGGGGATAAATACAGTGAAAATGTGCTTTTGTTGACAGCGATTCGTTTTCCTACACTACTGCCCTTCAATTTAGGGAGGAAGAGCAAAGCAATTGCTTTATGAAGGGAGGGCAGGAAGGAGGAGGAGAAGAGGAGGGGACGATGAGGAGAGCCCGAAATAGAAGAATGAATAGAGGGAAAGACACTGAGGGGAAAGAGGGCTTTATGCAAGACGGACAAAGGAACAGACAGAAGGAAGCCAGGGTCTCTTCAGCCAGGATTCGGAAGTGGAGAAATGTTATGGGTGTGCAGAAGCCAGGCTAGCTGCTCAGGAGTGTGAGAAAGAGTCCCAGGTGATCTCTGTGTTACTGTTGTTTGTGTTTTAGACAAAGCCTCACACACACCAGGCCAGACTGGAGTTCCTTGTATTGCTAAGATGAACTCAAACTCCTGATCCTCCTGCCTCCACCACCGAAGTGCCAGGATTACAAGGATATGCCACCATGGCCAGCTAAATTCCCAAGGTCTTTAGAAGCTGTGCCAGGCTCTCGTTTTTGTCCTTAGTTAGGAGAGGGTAGGAAAATAAGTAGAGGCACGAGACTCCTTTTGAGCTCCCTTTGGATGAGGTATCAAAGTCTTTTAAGGATTATACCCCATCACACCCCATTAACCCCCCTCTCCTCACAAGCCTTTGTTCAGGGAATAACTGTGTCTTCAGGCATCAGAACTGAGCTCAAAGAACCCCAAACTGTAGCTGGAGAACTTTTCTCCAGCTCCCGCCACCAAGTCCCGCCAGTCCCAGAGCCCACTTATAAAATAAACATATAAACTCTTACATTATTTAAACTGCTTGGCCATTAGCTCAGGCCTGTCATTGTCTAGCTCTTACTCTTATATTTAGCCCATTTCTATTAATCTTTATTTTGCCACATGGCTCGTGGCTTACCGGGATCTTCCCATGCGGCTTGTCATGATGGCGGCTGGCAGTGTCTCCCTCCCAGCCTTCCACTTCCCAGAATTTTTCTCCTTGTCCCGCCTATACTTCCTGCCTAGCCAATGGCCAATCAGTGATTTATTTATTGACCAATCAGCAACACATTTGACATACAGACCATCCCACAGCACCAAACACTAACTTAACTGAGCACATTTAATTCTGTAACCTTTCCAAGTCCTCCTGCCCACTCTCTCTGGGCAGCTCAGGCTGCCCTCAAACTCACAATCCTCCTGCCTCAGCCTTGTCAGTTCTGGAATTACACACATACACCATCTTTCTCACCAACCTTGGCTTCTCTGTAGATGAAAACCTATTTATCTGATAAATATTTATAGATTGTGTGCCTCACATTATGCTATAGGGCTGATTATACAATAGAAAACAAATCACCAGGCGGCGGCGGCAGCGGCGGCGGCGGCGGCGGCAGCGCACGCCTTTAATCCCAGCACTCAGGAGGCAGAGGCAAGTGGATTTCTGTGAGTTCAAGTCCAGCCTGGTCTACAAAGTGAGTTTCAGAACAACCCTGTCTCAAAAACAGAAAAAATAGGGCCGGGCGGTGGTGGCGCACGCCTTTAATCCCAGCACTCGGGAGGCAGAGCCAGGTGGATCTCTGTGAGTTCGAGGCCAGCCTGGACTACCAAGTGAGTCCCAGGAAAGGCGCAAAGCTACACAGAGAAACCCTGTCTCGAAAAAACCAAAAAAAAAAAAAAAACAGAAAAAATAAAACAAGTCTTTTCCTTCAAAGGGTGCTCAAGCTGGGTTGACAAAAGCAGCCAAGGGAGAAAGGGTTTGCTCTGTTTATATGACAGGACACGGTTCATCATGGTGGAGAAGGAACAGCAGCAGGCAGGGACAACATGGTGACAGAAGCAGCAGGCTGTTTGCTTTGTATCCACCTGCAGGAAGGGAAGAGGAAGTGGGACAGGCTATGAAACCTCAAGGTCCACCCTTCCTGACCTACTTCTTCCAGTGAGGCTCCACCTCCTTAAAGTTCCCAACTTCCCCACAGCACCACCAAGTGGAGGCCAGCTCCCAGTGGGTAAGCCTATGGAGGATGGTTCGCATTCAAATCACAACACTGTGGAAGCATAAGGACCTGAGTTCAGATCCCCAGAGCCCATGGAAAACTGGACATAGCAGCAAACACCTGCAGCCTAGTGCTTTGGGAGCAGACACTGTGAAATAATCCTTCTGTACACTGTGTGAATATATGTCGCTATGACTGGTTTAATAAACAAGCTGACTGGCCAATATCTGAACAGGATAAAGTTAGGTGGGAAAGCCAACCTGAGAATGATGGGAAGAGGAAGGGTGGAGTCAGAGGAGTTGACAGACAGACAGAGAACAAGTCAGACACACAAAATGGGATAGAGATAAAAGTCATGAGCCTTGGGGGTAATACATAGATTAATAGAAATAGGCTAAATTGTAAGAGCTAGTTAGTAACAAGCCTGAGCTATTGGCCGAGCATTTATAATTTATATTAAGTCTCTGAGTCAGTTATTTGGAAAGTGGCTGCTGGTTATTGTTGGGACAGGAAAACTCCCTACAAGCAGAGATGGGTGTTGCAAACCTTTAATCCCAGTACTCTGGAGGCAAGGGCAGATAGATGAGACACACCAACACACCAAGACAAAAAAAATGACTAGGAAAGAAAGAAAGATAGCAGAGGGGCATAATACTTGCACTAGGGAGGCAGAGACAGGAGGATCCTGGGACTTACTGACCAGCCAGTCTAGCCAGATCAGTGAGCTCCAGGTTTAATGTGAAACCCTATTTCAGAAAATAAACTGGAGAGGTAGCTCAGCCACTAAAAGCACTAGCTGCTCCTCCAGAGGATTTAAGTTCAATCTCCAGCATCCACGTGGTGGCTCACAGCTGTCTGTGACTCAGTTCCAGGGATCTGGTGCCCTCTTATGGCCTCTGCAGGCACCAGGAACCCACATGGTGCATACATATGGTTGTGAGCCAGTGTATAGGTGCTAGGAAGTTAGCCCAGTTCCTCTGCAAGAGTACTCAGTGCTCTTAAGCATCAAGCCACATCGTCTTCATCCCCATGTGCATACCTTTCTACATCTCCACATAACTGTACTTCTGCATCTGTTGTTTGACTCTTAGATGGCTTTTTAGTGAAGAGAAGAAAAAAAAAAAAAAAAAAAAAAAAACAGAGCCAGATATCAGAGTGAAAGCTGAAAGATCAGAGAAACCGAAACAGCCAGCCACTAGCCTATATCTATGAAATTCTCAACCTAAAGAGAATGAGTTACTGTTTACTCACGCCTTATATACCTTTCTCCACCCTGCCATATTACTTCCTGGGATTAAAGGCATGTGTGCTTCCCAAGCAAAGGCATGAGATCTCAAGTGCTGGGATTAAAGATGTGTGCCACCACTGCCTGGCTGTTTCTCTCCTATACTGGGTCAATCTCATGTACCCCAGTGTGGCCTTGAACTCACAGAGATCCAGACGGATCTCTGCCTCCTGAGTGATAGAATTAAAGGTGTGTGCCGCAGGGCGGTGGTGGCGCATGCCTTTAATCCCAGCACTCGGAAGGCAGAGCCAGGCGGATCTCTGTGAGTTCGAGGCCAGCCTGGGCTACCAAGTGAGTTCCAGGAAAGGTGCAAAGCTACACAGAGAAACCCTGTCTCGAAAAACCAAAAAAAAATAAAAAATAAAATAAAATAAAATAAATAAAGGTGTGTGCCACCACTGCCTGACCTCTGTGTCTAATCTAGTGGCTGGCTCTGTCCTCTGATCCTCGGGCAAGTTTATTAGGGTACACAATACATCACCACACGGGGCCCCAGTTGAGGCTCCTGACTGGAACAAATGAACCCCTTAGGCAGTACACAGGTTTACAGTTCTTCCCAGAGAATGTGGGTCTGTTGGAAGGTAGGCAGGAGAAAACATGGAGGGTTTGAAGGTTCAAGACAGTGTTGAGGTTGTTAAGCCTTTTCCTCTTCTTCTCCTACAATCTTAGTCTCACGGCCCAAAGAAGCATGTCCATCAATGTGTCTGCCCTTGCTTACCTAAGCACTCTGTCACGTGTCATGAATTGAGCCCTATTAACTTTCTCCTGCTCCTTTTTCTCTTTAGGACACTATGCCTCTCTCGGAGCACGTGTATGCCGAGTCTTTTCCCAACACCTGCTCCAGGTCTCCGACAGCTTTAGCTTCCCCATATTTGATATGAAGACAGTTATGAAGGACCACTTTGTTTCCAAAAGAACAGCTTGTGCAAGAACTTGGAGAGCCTGATACATTTTTATAAGTGGTGGTGTCATGTTTAATCTAGAAAATTATGTTGTAAGCGGTGGGAGAAGAGACAGCCAGGGCAGCCAGGTGAGACTGCCTTTGATTGATATGTTAGTCTGTGTTATGCTACTATAACTCAGTACCTAAGAATGGATAATTTGCAAAGGGCAGGGAATTTTCTAACAGTTTTAGAGGCAAGGTTAAAGGCTAATATCTGATGAAAGTCTTCTTGCTGGGGCATACCACAGCAGAATGCAGAAGGTAAGGAAGCATTGGAGGGCCGGAGATGTAGCTCAATTCGTACAGTATTTACCTAGCATGTACAAGCTGTGAGTTTAATCCCAAGCACTGAATAAACTAGGTGTGGTGGCACACACCTGTAATATTAGTCTTTAATCACAGCGCTTGGAGGGTAGAGGAAAGAGGGTCTAAAATTGCAAGTCATCCTCGGCTACATAGTGAGCTCAAGGATGGCCTCAGCTGCTTTTTTTTTTACTTATTTATTTTTTGACATTTAATTATTTTTCTTTTGTGTATGAGTTTTTGTCTATGTACGTGTACCATGCACATGTAGTGCCAGCAGAGACCAGAAGAGGCATCAGATCCCCTGAAACTAGATGATTGTGACACCCATGTGGGGTGGTGGGCCAACTATGGTGGTGGGCAACCTCTAATCCTAGCACTCAGGAGGCAGAGGCAGAAGGATCTCTATGAGTTTGAGGTCAGCCTGGTCTACATAGCAAGTTCCAGGCCAGCCTGGGCTACATAATAAACTCTGTCTCAAAAATAAGGATGGGGTGTGTGTGTGTGTGTGTGTGTGTGTGTGTGTGTGTGTGTGTGTGTGCGTGTGTATGTGTGCTGGAGAGGAACTCAGTCAAGTAAAGTGCTTGCCATCCAAGCATCAAATGAGGATATGAGTTCAGTCTTCAGCTGAAAAGCCAGGCATGGTGGCAGGCACTAGTAATCCTAGCGCTGGGAAAGCAGACACACAGAGACAGGTCCCTAGCACTCAGTGGCCAGCCAGCCTAGCCTAATCGTGAAGCTCCAGGTGCCAGTGAGAGAGTCTGTGTCTCAAGAAGAAGGCTGGAGCGGGGCGGTGGTGGCACACGCCTTTAATCCCAGCACTCGGAAGGCAGAGGCAGGCGGATCTCTGTGAGTTCGAGGCCAGCCTGGGCTACAAAGTGAGTTCCAGGAAAGGCGCAAAGCTACACATAGAAACCCTGTCTCGAAATAACCAAAAAAAAAAAAAAAAAAAGAAGCGGGCTGGACAGCTCCTGAGGAACGACAACCAAGGTTGACCTCTGGCCTCCATACACAGAGGCAAACATGTACACGTATCTGCATACACACAAATACATGCAATTACACAAAAAACCCCTCCCCTCCCACTCAGGCCTCTTCTGTTCCATCTCTTTCTCTCTTTCTGCCCTGCATGCTCTACTGCATTTGGCTGACACCAAACTCCCCACAGCACCAACAGTTTACAGTGAAGCTTCATTAGAGGATTTTTCTCTTCACATTAAGCTCATTTCAAGCTTTCAGCACCAACAGGTAAGGAAAGTGGCTCCATTAAATTATTTGCTCCGAGTTACAAAACAAGGAAGAAGCAGAGCCTAGTCTCTTAACCATTATGGTAAATGACTCATGCTCTCCACCTTTTTCTAAGCCTTTTCTTTGGGGGAAAAAAATTAGAAATATCTGTAGGATGCCTTTAGGTCTGGAGGCAGAAAAGAGAATAAGTTGGGAACTCGCCTTATTGTTAAAATTACATTATTCTGTGTGTATGTGTGTGTGGGGGGGGGGGTGCTGGCTTGCACTCGTGTGTGTGTGTGTGTGTGTGTGTGTGTGTGTGTGCACATGTGTGTGTGCGTGCTTGTGGAGATCAGAGGACGATCTACAAGGGAGTCAGTTCCCCCCACCACATGGGTTCCTGGGATTGAACTCAGGCCCCAGGGCTTGTTGGCAAATGCTTTTAACCGCTGAGCCACCTTGCTGGCCCAAGTAACTCGTTATAGAATAGGGACATTCAGATTTGTTCATTTATTTTTACAGTGCTGGGGATCAAATCCAGAGCCTTGCACATGGTAGGCCAGCATTCCACCAAGGAGCTAAACCCCCAGGGGGTTTCAGATCCTGATAGAACCTGTCTAGTCCAACCTTCCTTGTTTATCTGCAAAGCAGACAGTCTCTTTCTATTCTCCCCACCCTTTGCTTGGTCCCCCTGCTCGCTTTGGTCCCTATATCCTCCTTTACTTCCGTGGACACTGTTTGCACGCATCTTTTGGGCTTTGTGTGACATATTTGTCCCCTCCTTGCAGAGGGTGTTCATTCCTCCTCTCTCCTTCCTCGGCTCTAACAAAGGGACTTTGGTCTCATCCTTAGCTAACAAAACTCTCAGAGATTAGCTCCTCCGGCCTCATTTCTGTGCCCTCTCACAATCCAAAGATCTATAACCGCATTCTAGAAAATGCTCAGCTCCTGAAACCAGTAACATCTGTTACTATCCTCGCCTCAAAGGAGACCTTTCCTCCCAGTGACGTCATCACTCAGGTCATCACGTCCTAATTGGACTACTCCCTAGCTGGTCCCCAGGACAACTTTCCCTCTGCTCCTACCTTTCCTCTTTTATAGAAAGCACTCAGAGATTGTGGGTCACGGTGGCACTCCCTTTAATTACAGCACTCAGGAGGCTGAGGCAAACTGATCTCCATGAGTTCAAGGATAGTCTGGTCTACACAACGAGCTTCAAGCCAGCCAGGGCTACACAGTAAAAATCTGTCAAGAAAGACGGGCAGGAGGTAGGGAGAATGCAGAGTAATCTAAAATGCAAGCATAGTCTCATCACTTCCCTTCTTAAAATTCTTCAAAGCTTTCCCCACTCCTGTACAGTTTGGGGCTAGTCTGCCCATCCCTACCCCCTTCCCTTACTCCTTGCCTCCAGTCACAATTCCCAAAACCTTTGCTCAATTCTTTGAAACTTGCCTGTTCGCTCTTGACCCTGAGTGATACTCATTTGATCTAGAATCTTTCCCTCCTCTTTCTCCAGCTAAACTCTGCTAAATCTTTAGGTGGTTCTCAGCTTAAACTCTGTGCTGGATAGTTTTATGTCAACTTGACACCATCTGGGAGGAAGGAACCAATTAAGAAAATGCTTCTAGGGGCTGGAGAGATGGCTCAGAGGTTAAGAGCACTGGCTACCCTTCCAGAGGTCCTGAGTTCAATTCCTAGCAGCCACATTGTGGTTCACAACCACCTGTAATGAGATGTGGTGCCCCCTTCTGGCCTGGAGGCATATATGCAGGCAGGACAGTATATACATAATAAATAAATAAATCTTTAAAAAGAAAGAAAAAGCTGGGTGTTGGTGGCACATGCCTTTAATCCCAGCACTCAGGAGGCAGAGGCAGGTGGATCTCTGTGAGTTCAAGGCCAGCCTGGGCTACAGAGTGAGTTCCAGGAAAGGCTCCAAAGCTACACAGAAAAACACTGTCTCAAAAAACCAAAAGGAAGGAAGGAAGGAAGGAAGGAAAGAAGGAAGGAAGGAAGGAAGGAAAGAAGGAAGGAAGGAAGGAAGGAAGGAAGGAAGGAAGGAAGGAAGGAAGGAAGGAAGGAAGGAAGGAAATGCTTCTATAAGATAGGGCTGTAAGCCAAACACCAGGCAGAGCTCCAGGAGAGAGAGAAGAGGGACTCTATAAGCAAGTGCATCAGGATCATGATGGGGAAACCTGCAGAGATGACCAAACCAAACTAGTGGGATCCATGAAAGTTGAATCAATGGCTGCGGAGTCTGCATGGGCCTGACTAGGCCCTCTGCATGGCGAGGCAATTGTATATCCTGATCTGCTTGGGGGGCCCCCTGGCGGTAGGATCAGAATCCATCCCTGATGCATAAGGGGGCTTTTTGGAGCCCACTACCTGTGATCAGACCCCTCGTGCAGCCTTGAGGCAGGGGAAAGGGCTTGGACTTGCCTCTGCTGGATGTGCCTCCCCATGGGAGGCCTTGCCTTCTTGGGGGGGGGTGGAGTGGGGAGTGAGTTGGAAGGGGAGGCTGGGGGGGGGGCAGGAGGAGGGAAAAGGGGGGTCTTTGATTGGTTTGTAAAATGAATGAAAAATTTTTCTTAATAAAAAAATTAAAAAATAAAAAACTGAAAAAAAAGATGGGGCTGTAGGCAAAGCTGTGAGGCATATTCTTACATAGTGATTGATGGGGAGGGCCCAACCCATGGAGGGTAGTGCCATCCCTGGGCTGTTGGTCCTGGGTTCTATAAGAAAGCAGGCTGAGCAAGCCATGGGGAGCAAGCCAGTGAGCAGCACCCCCTCCATGGCCTCTGAATCAGCTCCTGCCTCCAGGATCCTGTCCTGACTTCCTTTGATGATGATGAACAGTGATTTGGAAGTATAAGCTGAGTAAGCCCTGTCTTCCCCAAGTTGCCTTTGGTCATGGTGTTTCAACACAGCAATAGCAACCCTAAGACAAACTCCCTCCCCCAAACAGCCTCTCAGAACTCTTAGACTAGGCAAGCCACCCTGCCTTCTGCTGGAACCAGGCTTAGTCCCAGTACAGTGCCGACCCCGATTGTTACCGCCTGCTTATTACTCCTCTGTCGCCCACAATCAACTAGTGCAGCAGTTCTCAACCTGTGGGTCGCGACCCCTATGAGGTTGCATATCAGATATCCTGCATGTTAGACATTTACATTATGATTCCTAATAGTAGCACAACTACAGTTATGAAGTAGCAATGAAATAATTTTGGGGTTGGGGGTGCCCACAACATGAGGAACTGTATTAAAGGGTCACAGCATTAGGAAGGCTGAAAAAGGTTGAGAACCACTGAACAGGTGTCTTCCACCTTTTTTTTAGGTTTTAGAGACAGGACCTCTCACTAAACATGGCTAGGCTGGCTGAGGAGCTCTAAGGCTCTGCCAGTTTCAGCCCTCCTGGTGTTGGGGTGACAGACGTGTGTACCGTCAGCTGCCCCGGCTTTATTTTACATGGGTGTTAGAGATTCAAGTTCTCATGCTTACTTGACATTTTACCAACTGAACCATCAGTCACTCATTGTTGTGTGTGTGTGTGTGTGTGTGTGTGTGTGTGTGTGTGTGTATCTAAGTGTACCACATGCATACAGGTTTCCTCATGGGCCACAAGAGGGCACTTGATTCCCTAGAACCGGATTTACAGGCCGCTGTGAGCCTCCCTATGAGGGGACTGGAAGTTAAACCTAGGTCTTCTGCAAGAGCAGCAAATGCCTTAACCCCAGAACCATCTTGACAGCCCCATTCACTCACTGTCTTTAATAACTCTTTATTGAGCCTCTGTTATGTGGATGCTGTGGACACAGGAGGGAACAAGATAAGACAGGCCAGGCCTGTCTTCCGACCGACATGCCAGTGGCACACAGTGAGAGCCCAGTGAACCCCAGTCCTACTGAGAAATCCCTTCCTCTCTGGAGATAGGAAACAGGGAGCGCAGGTGCTGGAGAAAGAAAGGGAATTCCTTTGGAAATCTCTGGACCTCCCTCTATCTGGGCTGAGTAGGGGCTCGCCATGGAGCAGCAGAAGGGACGGGGAGGAGCCCGGGGGAAGGGACTGAATCCCTGAAGACGAGTGATGGATTTGGCAGCCCAGTGCCATGGCCATTTCACTTGTTTGGTAACAAGTTTCCTTCCTTGCACTGGAGAAGAGCAGAGAAATTGATCTCTAGAGGGAAAGGCATAAAGGGGTGGAAGTGACAGAGAAAAAGGAAGATGAGAAAAATGAAAGGACCAGCAGGGAGGGGAAGAGCCAGGCACAGAGGGAAGACCTGCAGACTGAGAAGAAAAAGGAAAGGGGCAAAAAAGAGAGATAGAGAGATGGGAATTCAGTGGTTTTAAGCCTTGGAAATTCCCTAGATGTTTTCCAGCACCTTTGATATGTACCTCAAGTCACTCTGGTTGCATCTGGCCATCCCAGGAGTTCTATCAAGGCCAGCCACTCCCTGAACATACTCCCTGAAAACCCCTCACAGCCAGTAAAGGAAAAAAAAACGGATCCTGCAGCAACGTAGAAAAGATCATTTTTTTTTTTTTTTAAAGGCCCCGTGTTCACCATGTGTTTCCTGGCTGAGGGCTCAGGCCCTGGCTTCTGAGATTCCAGCCTGCCAGTATCCTCATTTGCAATCACAGAGCTGAAACTCCTACCTCAGGAGCCTCCCGACGCCAAACCAGCAGCCCTGTTTCCTCACAGGGCCCTGCCCTTGCCAGCTGCTTCAGCGGCTCGCTGCTGAGGTTACAGTGCCATCTGCTGCTCAGCGGGGGGAACGGGCCGGCTAAGGCTGCAAAGTCTAGGCTGAGCCGGGGAGGCGGGGCAGGCTGGTAGGAGGCTGCCTCTGGGCCTCCAGAGAACCATGTCTTTGTTCTGGACAAATCCAGTACTGGCCCTCAGGGACAAGGCAAGTGTTCTGATCCTTGTCCATCAGTCATTCATCTTAGACAAGGCAGGACGCCTATCTTCAACAAAAAGGAACCTGGGCGTTCTGAAAGGATAGCTGGGTATGCTCTGTCCTTCATAAAACTCTAGTGTCCTCTCAAGGTTAAATTACCCAGAGGAGTTCCAGTCTGCCTTTGAAATTCTATAGATTTCTTCAAAGTGATTTTTGTTTCTGTGCAGATTTTAAATGATTGCAAGTTGAGTTAATTGGATGGGTAAGACAATGAGTGCAGGCCTAGAAGAATCGGAGCTTTGAAAAAACAAACCTGCTCGTGTTGAATTGACAGAGGTTCTCAGCAGCTTTCTGAAGCTCCCTACCTGTGTTATTCCTGGTCTAGCCTCTTCCCAGAGAGAGCTGTGAGCGCCAGTGCGCTAAGGGCCACACGGCCAAAGAGAGGGTTAGTTTGAATATTTATTATCATCATCATCATCATCATCATCATCATCGTGTGTGTGTGTGTGTGTGTGTGTGTGTGTGTGTGTGTGTGTGTGTGTGTGTACATACGTGTGCCATGTTGTATATTTGGAGGTCAAAGAACAACTTTTGGGAGTCAGTTCTCTCCTTCCATCATAGGTTGTAGGTTTCAGAAATCGCTTTTACTCACTGAGCTATCCCTTGAAGAAGTTTTACCCACTGATGTCTGCCCTTGAAGATGTTTCTATAGACCAGCCTCTGCAGTGACCCCCAGTGACCCCCTTTTCAGGCATTTGTAATGCCTTTCCACGTGGTGTGGGGGTTGTCTGTAAGTGTTGTTTTTAAAATGATAAGCGGTAGCCGGGCAATGGTGGCACATGCCTTTAATCCTAGCACTCAGGAGGCAGAGCCAGGCGGATCTGTGTGAGTTTGAGGCCAGCCTGGTCTACAGAGCGAGATCCAGGACAGGCACCAAAACTACACAGATAAACCCTGTCTTGAAAAAACAAAAATAAATAAATAAATAAATAAATACATAAATAAATAAATAAATAAATAAATAAATAAATAAATAAATAAATAAATAAAATAAGAAAGATAAGCGGTGCTGGTTACCGTGTGGAAAGGTCATGAGGCACGAGCCACGACAAAACCCAGTATCAGAGCTTCCTTAGGAAGGGGGCGGGGGACAAAAGAACCAGGCCTGGGTGCTGTGTATATCGCTCTGTATAAATAAAATGGTGATTGGCCAGTAGCCAGGCAGGAAGTATAGGCCGGACAAGCAGAGAAGAGAATTCTGGGAACAGGAAGGCTGAGTCAGAAGCTGCTGCCAGCTGCCGCCATGAATACCAACATGTAAGATACTGGTGAGCCACGAGCCATGTGGCAAGGTATAGCTTTATAGAAATGGGTTAATTTAAGATAGAAGAACTAGATAACAAGAAGCCTAACAAGAAGCCTGCCACGGCCATACAGTTTGTAAGCAATATAAGTCTCTGTGTGTTTACTCGGTTGGGTCTGAGCGGTTGCGGGACTGGAGGGTGAAAAAGATTTGTCCTGACCGTGGGCCAGGCAGGACCAGGAAAACTCCAGCTACACCTGGGGAAGAAGTACGTGCAGAAAGCAGAGAGAGGGAAAGAGAGATCGAGATAGTCGGGGCAGAAGAGAACAGAGCAGAGAAAGAGGAGGAGTCTGTGTCTGCTTTTAAGGATTCCCGTGCACATGCACAGGTAGGCTTATGGAGCTATGTCAGTCACACATGCTGTGTGACCACGCTGCGCACACATAATCACCAGTGCTGCACTGATGACGTAAGATGCAAGACCCCTTACTTAGCTCCTGAACCGCACATGTGCCGTCATGCAGCTGGAGGAGGGGCAGAATCCTCACAGTAAGACCGACGGCACATGGCAAGAATCATCCCGTTTAATTTCCAGAATTAGGTTATAAAAGACACTGGTTTTCTTCTTGGCCACTCCTCTTGGTCTCATTGATCGTTTGTACTGGGGAAGACAGGTGCTATGTAGTAATCAGCCTTATGGAGAAGCTCATGTCAACAGCCATGTGTACGGCCTTAGAAACACATCCTCCCATCCTGGACAAGATGACCATCAGGTCTGGGGTTGGGGATTTAGTTCAGTGGTGGAGTGCTTGTGTACAAGCACAGACTCCTAAATTTGGTCCTCAGCTCCAAAAAGTACAAGATTACTGTCAGGTGACTGACTGCAGGCCTATTGGGTGCCTTGACTGCAGCCTCATGAGTGACCTTGAGCCAGCTCATCTCCCGCCTCCAAAACTTCTGAAGCAAACATTTGTTATTTTAAGCTTTTAAAGTCTTGGGATAATTTGTTTTGTAGCAATGTAACAGTCCTGCCATATGGCATTTTTATTGTATCATTTGTATTACATTCACCTCACTACCTTATTAATTTGGCTGCATTCTCTCCCCACAAGCTCTCTGGCCTCACCTAGCATGCTGCTGCCTCTCAGCTTGGTCTCACTATTGACTCAGCTCTAACTCAGGCCCTTGAATTAGTCTGTCTCTCGTGAGACAGAGGGTGGGGTGGGAGGTCAGTCAAGCTGGCTTTGAACTCCTACTGAAGTTGAAGATAACCTTGAACTTCTGATCTCCCTCCTCTCCCACCCACATTCTGGGATTACAGGTATGAGCTACCCCACCTGACTTATGCAGGGTAAAGGATGAAACTCGGGGCTTCACACATGTTGGGCAAGCACTCTGTCAACTGAGTCTCAGCTCCGCCCTTTTAGGTCTTTACTCAAATGCTCCTTGCCCAGACAGCTTTTTCTCATTTTACTTTTAGATTTTTTTTTTAATGTGCATGGATCTTTTGGCTGCACGTATGTCTGTCTGTTCATCACATGCCTGCTGTTAACTTCAGAGATCAGAAGACAGTATTGGACACCCTGGAACTGGTTGTCAGATAATCATATGGTGCTGGAACTAAAATAGAGTCTTTTTTGTTTGTTCGTTTGTTTGTTTTTTTCGAGACAGGGTTTCTCTGTAGCCCTGACTGTCCTGGAACTCACTCTGTAGACCAGGCTGGCCTTGAACTCAGAGAGATCTGACTGCCTCTGCCTCCCAAGTGCTGGGACCAAAGGCATGCACCACCACTGCCTGACCCGCTCCCCTCTTTTTAAAATTACATTTTATTTGTTTGTAGTGTGAGTGTATGCACAGGAATAGCAAAACGCACCTATAGAGGTCAAAGGACAACTTGTGGAAGTTAATTTTTCCTTCAACCACGTGCATCCCTGGGCTTGAACTCGGGTTGTCAAGCTTAGCTGGCAAGCCCCTTACCCACGATGCCATCTTGCTGGCTCCTTTCCCCTCTTAAATTGCAACCTTCATGTCTTCCTACCCTATTCTCTAATTTGTTTTTATTCTTAGCTCTTATAATTATATAATATGTAATATAAACTGACAATAAATATATTTTATGTGTGTATGTTATTTCTGTCCCTTCCCACTAGAATGTAAGCTTCACAAAAGCAAGAATTTGTGTTTTCATTAATGTTTATCCCTGCTCTATTTCCAGTACATCGAACAGTGTCAAAACATAGTGGAGATACATGTTTAGTTAACTAGGAAAAAAAATTGAACATCATAGTTTACCAGTTTATAGCATGTTTTCTAGTTCTGATATAATACATCGTATTCCATACTATGATGGGCCATGGTTACCTCATCTTTAAATTCAGTTCAAGGCAATTCAGACAGACTAAAACTATAAATAACTTTGAGCCGGGCATTGTGGTGGTGCAGGCAGTAGCTGAGGTAAGATCATGAGTTTGAGACCTGCCTGGGCTGTAAAGTAAGACTCCTATCTCAAAACAAACAACAAAGGAAGACCTGCTTCTGTTGTTTGATGATGAACTATGTGACTATCAATCAATTAGATATGTAAACTCTCTGAGCCTCAGTATTACTCATCTATAAAATGAGACTAATACAAATTGCCTCTCCTATTATAGCATAGTTGTAGTGATCAAATAAGGAAAGGAATGGGACAGCATTTTAGAAAAATCTAAGTGCTGGGAACAAAGAGGATTTCCCTAGCCTGAATGGAGCACTGGGTTTGATCCTCAGTAACACACAAAACTAAGTATTGTGGTGCACAGCTGTAATCCCAGCTCTCAGGAGATGAAGACAAGTTCAAGGTCATCATCTACTATGTAGTGAGTTCATGGTCAGCCTGGGTTAGAGACCATGTGTCCCAGAAATAAATAAATGAGAAAACGAAAAAGGAGAGGCTAGAGAGACGGATCCACGGTTGAGAGCACTGACTACTGTTCCAGAGGACCTGGGTTTGGTTCCAGCATCCACATGGAGGCTCACTATCACCCGTAACTTCAGTTCCAGAGTATCTGCTGCCCTCTTCTGGCCTTCCGGAGGCACTGCATGTATGTGGTGTACAGACACATATGCAGGCAAACACCCATACACATAAAGTAAAAATGAGAAACATATCAAGAAAAATCTAGCCAGGTGTGATGGAGCAAACACATTTCTGAAATTTGTTCCCAAAACCCAGCTCCAGGCTAAGTTCTATAAAGAACAGGAGAAAGTCTAAGAAGTCCAGGAAATGTGCAGTCCAGTATTCTAGTCTTCCTGATTGTTCACATCAGCACACTAAAGGTTTCCAAAAGCAGCCGGGCTTGGCTTGCTGTGGTGGTGCACACTCTTGATCCCAGCACTTGGGAGGCAGGGGCAGGTGGATCTCTGTGAATTCACGCCAGCCTACTCTGAATATCTAGTTCCAGGACAGCCAGGGCTACAGAGAGATCCTACCTCAAACCAAAAGTTTCAAAAATTCCATGCCTGAAAGTCTCCCCCCAAACACCTGCCTCCACATTGGGAAAGCTTGCACAAACAGAGTGTTGTCTTTGTGACCAGAATAGTCCAGAATAGAATTAATACTTTAGCTCTAGAAGGAAAGCCAATATTCTTGGAACAGAAGTCTTGGTAGAGTGGCTGATGAGCTCCAACAGCTGCCACGGAAGTGAGGAGAAAGAAGAGGAAAAAAAGAGTAATGGAGGAGGCGCGAGGAAGGAGTGAAGGAAAACGGGAATGAGAAGGAGAAAGGAGGAAAACATGGCTCTAAGAGGAGAGAAGTGTAACATTTAAGTCCCTTGTAACTTGCAGAACAAGGAGAACTGAACACTAGAGGGGAGCCTGGAATCCACTCGCTGACAATTTCAGCCTCCACTTGAAACAACTTCTTCTTTATGGCAGAGGAGGGAGAAATCCAGTGAGTCAAATCAGCAGCAGCTGCCAAAAGCAGAAACAAAATAACAAAACAGCTGGAATCCGGCGGCTCACGCCCTTAGGATGCAGAGGCAGGCAGATCTCTTGTGAGTTCTAGGCCAGCCTGATCTACAAAGTGAGTTGCAGGCTAGTCAAGGCTACATAGTGAGACCTTGTCTGGGAAAAAAATTACATTTAGCTTTTACATATGAGAGAAAACATCATAGTATTTGTGTTTCTGATTCTGGCTTATTTCACTTATGATTTCCAGTTCTGCTTTCTTGTGAATGTCCTTAATTTCATTCTCTATAGTGGAATAACATTCTACTGTGTGTATGTGCTACATTTTCCTTACCCATTCATCTATGGCTAGTTACATATACTGGCTATGGTGAGCAGTACAGTAGTAGCATGGGTGTGTAAGTATCTCTGTAATATGCTGACTTATAGAATTCTTTAGGCTTATATCCTGGGAGTGATACAGCAGGCTCATATAGTAGATCAATTTTTATATTTTTGAGGAACCTCCACACTGGTTTCCAGAATGGCAGAATCACACTCCACCAGCAGTGAATGAAGCTCTTTCTCCACATCTTCACCAGCATTTGCTGTACTTTTTTTGTTTTGTTTTGATAGCTATTCTGACTGGAGTGAAATGGAATCTCAAAGCCATTTTAATTTGCATTTTCCTGGTGGCTAAGGATGTTGAACATTTTCTCAAATATCTATTGGCCATTTACAGTTCTTCTCTTAAGAACTGTCATTTTTGATTCATTAGCCCATTTGTTGACTATATGATTTGGGTTTTTGGTAGTCATTTTTTATTATTCTTTATATAATCTAGATATTAATGCTCTAAATTTTTTTCTTTTTCTGGTTTTCTTTTTTTTTTTAAAGATTTGTTTATTTATTATGTACAGAAGAGGGCACCAGATCTCATTACAGATGGTTGTCAGCCACTATGTGGGTACTGGGAATTGAACTCAGGACCTCTGGAAGGGCAGTCGGTGCTCTTAACCTCTAAGCCATCTCTCCAGCCCTTTTTCTGGTTTTCTGAAACAAGGTTTCTCTGTGTAGTTTTGGTGCCTGTCCTGGATCTCACTCTGTAGACCAGGCTGGCCTCGAACTCACAGAGATCCACCCGGCTCTGCCTACCGAGTGCTGGGAGTAAAGGCGTGTGCCACCACCGCCCGGCCA
Organism: Peromyscus eremicus; assembly: GCF_949786415.1. Classification (NCBI taxonomy): domain Eukaryota; kingdom Metazoa; phylum Chordata; class Mammalia; order Rodentia; family Cricetidae; genus Peromyscus; species Peromyscus eremicus. The sequence goes on from NC_081435.1 coordinate 24,628,095, forward strand.
CTGTGCAGAAACTTTTTAATTTTATCCTATTTGTCAGTCCTTGAGGTTTTTCCCCTATATTGCTAGGACTCTTTTTAGGCGCCTCCCTGTCTATATCTGTATTTTGAAGCATTTGGCCTGTTGTCCTTGGGTAGCTCCAAAGTATCAGGTCTTTCATTAAGTCATTGGTCCATTTAGAACTGATTTTTAGGCAAGGATCAATTATTAGGTTGGTGCAAAAATAATTGCAGCCCACCCCAACACACACTTCACGCTTTTTTCAGATTTTGAGAAAGGGTCTCACTAAGTCGCCTAGGCTAGTCTTGAATTCACTGTATAGGCCAGGCAGGCTTTCAACTCCTGATTCTCCTGCCTCAGCCTCTGGAGTAACTGGTGTTAGAGATCAGTACTGCCAGGCCTGTCTTGTGCTTATTTATTTTTATTTGTTTGTTTTGAGATAAAGTCTCATTTTGTTCAGGTTGGCCTCAAACTATATAGCTAAGGATGGCCTTGAACTCGATCCTCCTGCTTCCGTCCCCCAAATGCTAAAATTAAAGGCATGCCCCATGAAGCCTGGGCTCAGTGCATTCTGTCACACTCCATTACATCACCAGCCTCACTTCTACAAACTTCATTTATTCATTTTGTGTGTATGTGAGAATGAGCACGTGTGTGTGCATGCATAGGCAAGCATGTACCAGAGCATATGTGGAAGACATTTCTATCCTGTGGGTCCCAAGGATCAATCAAACTCAGGTTTGGCAGCAAGCACTTTTACCCAGTGTACAGCCTCTCTGGCCCACCAACTCATATGTCTTTTAATTGTGAATATAAGGGTAGTATAGAATAGAGGAAAGAAGTGATATACATAGACATTTGTGTGGCCCACTATATGTGGTATTTCCTTTGATCCGTATAGCAACTCTAAAATGAGGTTACTGTTCCTCTGTGTATGTGCACATGCATGTTAATGTGTGTGTGTTCTTACATGCAGGTGCACATGTGTGTGAGAAAATCGAAGGACAACTTTAGGTATTGTTTCTCCTTAGGTGCTGTCTACCTTTTGTTTTGTTGGTTTTTTTTTTTTTGGTTTTTTTTCGAGACAGGGTTTCTCTGTGTAGCTTTGCGCCTTTCCTGGGACTCACTTGGTAGCCCAGGCTGACCTCGAATTCACAGAGATCCACCTGGCTCTGCCTCCCAAGTGCTGGGATTAAAGGCGTGCGCCACCACCACCCGGCTCAAATCATATTTTTTAAGTTAAAAAAGTAAGTTGGGGGCTGGAGAGATGGCTCAGAGGTTAAGAGCACTGCTTGCTCTTCCAAAGGTCCTGAGTTCAATTCCCAGCAACCACATGGTGGTTTACAACCATCTGTAATTCGATCTGGTGCCCTCTTCTGGCCTGCAGGGATATGTGCAGACAGAACACTGTATACATAATAAATAAATAAATCTTAAAAAAAAAAAAAAAGTTGGGTATAAGAGGTCACTAGTACTCAGCATGCTGAGCCAAAAGGATTGCCATGAGTGTGAGTCCAGCCTGAGCTACATAGTGAATTCCTGAATAACCTGGCCTTCAGAGTGACACCCACCCCACCCCATTTTAAAATAAATAATAAATAAAAACATTTTAAGTGAGAAGAGGTTAAACTGTGAAAAAAAAGTAGTCTTTTCTTTTTTTGTTTTTCTCTTAAGAGGTTGCATCTTGGTATATTGCCCAGGCTGTCTCCAAATTCTGGGCTGAAGAAATCCTCCTGGCACAGCATCTCCAGTAACTCCAGTGCCTTTAGGTACATGCAACCATTCCCAGATACTACGATTTATAGGTGAGGGAACAGAGGCCCAGAGGTCACTTATCTCAAAGTCAAACTAGTAATTTGTGAATTGAGTAGTCAGTGTTGGAATTCCTAGCCACTCCCCCGGCTACATGACCCCGCCTGTGCTGGCAAGAAGCTTAGTCATCCCAGGGCCTTACATCCTGTGTAATCTATGTGCTGCATGATGATGTAATTTGTGCGGAGCGTGATCATGTAATTAATGCGCATGCGTGGCGTAGCTGTAAGCCCATATGTGCATGTGCAGGTGGGGGAACCTATAAAAGTGGGTCCCACTTACCCTCCGCCTATGCACGTCCCTTCTGTTCCCTTCCCTTAACAAACTCTTAGAGTGGGTTTTGTTGTACCTCATGGCTTTTCTCACATGATAAACAGTGCCGCTTAATAAACAACATTGCACCGCTTAATAAATAACAGTCAGAATCAAACCTGTATCTGACTCCCAAATCTGTGTTCTGTCTACCCAGGGGATTACATGTCATAGGCAAGCCAAGGCTTTTGGTTTTCTTACCTCTTTTACAATGGGCTTATTTCCTAGTAAACATTACTATTTTCACATCCCCACTTACTGGGGAGTAAAATTCATATCAGAATCAGAAAGGTATAAATCTATTCCTCCAAAGCTTTCTGGTGACCAAATCCGAATTCGCTCTCCCTGTAGCCCTTCATCAGGCTGTGACTCCATCACAGCAGGGACTCTGCCTTTCAGCTCACCCATCCTGGTGCCTGAGCACAGGGCCTGCGGCCTGTGGCATGTTGAATAATGAAGTCAGAAAGAAAATCTGTGAGAAGCTCAGGTGTGAAGCTGGAATAAGGATTTAAAGGGCAACATTTAGTTTGAGGGGAAAAAACAAAAACAAAGGGAAAGGTAGCTAGCCAGGAAGAGAAGAATGGGGGACGGCAGGATAAGAGAACTCGGCACAAACATCCAAGATAAAAATAGCCTCCCAGCACTGTCCTTATAAAATGACTTTCTATATTTGAGCCCAAGTGACAAGTGAAATCTCCTCTGTAATTTCCCATGTGTTCAGTTTAATGAATTTCCGGCAAATGGTTTCAGTATTGGAGGGCCAATTTGGACATTGTGGGGGTGGGGGTGGTGAGAAAATGAGGGGTATGAAAATAGACTAACAAATTGAGTCTAGCAACCAAATGAAGGGGTGATTGGAGGCATGTGAGGGGAGCCAAGTCCTGGCACCTGCTCAACTCCGAGCACTGGGGATTGGTCTTGCTGTAGCTGATGTCACTGCTTCCCTGCTTGCAAGAGAAGGAGCCCAATGCCCCAGGCTGCCTTAGGACTATTATTGGCACCTGTCTCTTTATCTAAAGAGCTATATTTGTTTATATAGAGTAATAATGTAATTTCAAACATTGGCAAGAGTAAAACGAGACATTGGCTCTTTTCAGTCCTCGATGGTTTGTGCATAGTAGGTACATCGTACATGTTGAACTGAACCATCACAAGGGAGTTAGGAAGGAGAAGGATGGGAATGAGCGGAATTCTTCCAATCTGCCATGCTGCTGGCCCACATGTTTTCCCAGAGACAGGAAGAAATGCTGAGAAGCCACAGGACACATAGGAAAAAGTCCTTCCTAGTCCTTCAAATTGGCAAAAAAATAAAACAAAACAAAAATACAATGGCAGCCTATAATTATAAGCAGGGCTGCAGATTTTTCCAGTACCCAAGTCTTCTTCTTTTTTTCAAATTTGTTTTTATATGTATGGTTTTTTTAATGTATGTCTGTGCACCGCTCACATGCCTTGTGACCTCAGAGGCCAGAAGAGGGCATTGGATCACATCAGACTGTAGTTACAGAGGTTTGTAAGCTACCCTGTGGCTGCTGAGAATGGAACCTGCGTCTTCTGGAAGAACAGCCAGTGCTCTTAACTTCTGAGCCATCTCTCCAGTCCCTTTAGTATTCTTTTCATTGTTATTTTTACATCTTTATTGAGATATAATTCATATACCATATAATTCACCCATTTAAAGTATGCAGTTCAGTCAGTCACAGTTGTACACACCCATAATTCCAAAGGCTGCTGTAGGATGATCATTTAGAGTTCAAGGCCAGCTTGAGCTACATAGTAAATGTGAGCTCAGCCTAAGTTATATAATGAGACTCTGTCAAGAGAGAAAGGCTGAAGATGGTGACACGTGCCTTTAATTCCAGCACTTGGGAGGTAGAGCATGTGGATCTCCGAGTTCGAGGCCAGCCTGGTCTACAGAGTGAGTTCCAGGGCAGCAAGGTTACACAAAGAAACCTCGTCTCAAAGGGGGGGGGGGGCTGGAGAAATGCTGAACAGTTAGGATGCACTTCCTGTTCTTCCAGAGGACCTATTTTCCATCCCCAGCACTCAGGAGGAAGAGACAGGTAAATCTTTATGAGTTCCAGGCCAGCTTGTCTATATAGTGAGTTCCAGGTCAGCCAATGCTACATAGACTGTGGTGATATATTGTGTAACCGAGTAAAATTTGCCCAAAGATCAGAGAGACAAAGGAACAAGCCACAGCTACCACCTCTTACCTCACCAACTCTTCAGCCTGAAAAAACCTTCTAGCAGAAAGGTCTCTAGCTGAAAAGGGTTCCTCAGCTGAAAAGCCTTTAGTTCCTGTCTCCCCACACCTTATATAACCTTTCTCTGCCCAGCCATTACTTCCTGGGATTAAAGGCATATGTGCTTCCACGTACTGGGATTAAAAGTGTGTGCCACCACTGCCTGGCTCTGTTTTCTCTCCTAGACTGAGTCAATCTCATGTAGTCCAGGGTGGCTTTGAACTCACAGAGATCCAGATAGATCTCTGCCTCCCAAGTGCGAGGATTAAAGGTGTATGCCACCACTGCCAGGCCTCTATGTTTAATCTAGTGGCTTATTCTGTTCTCTGATCTTCAGGTAAATTTATTAGGGTACATAATATATCACCACAATAGACTGTCTCAAAATTGCTTTAATTACTTTTATTTATTGGGGTGGTTGGTTTGAGGAGAACACAGTTACACACACACACACACACACACACACACACACACACACACACGTATGCATACCAGAGCAAGCATGTAGAAGTCAGAGGACAACATAGAGTGGTTGGACCTCTCCTGTGTGAATCCTGAGGACTGACTCGGCTTGTCAGGCTTGGAAGCAAGTGCCTTCACCCACTGAGCCCTCAGGGTGCTGCACAGAATTTTTTGGTAGCCCTGTTTCCATTCCTTTGTGTGTACAGCTAGGCACAGCGGCCCTGATGAACTATTTGAGAAACTGCTCTATTCTTTTCGTTCTTTTTAAATTTTATGGGTCTGAGTGCTTTGCCTGCAATATGTCTGTGCACCATGTGCATGTCTGATGCCCTCGAAGGTTGGAAGAGAGAGTCGGATCCCCCGGAACTAGAGTTATGGACAGTTGTGAGACACCATGTGGGGGCTGGGAACTGAACCCAGATTCTCTGCAAGAGCAGCCAGTGCTCTTAACTGTTAAGCCATCTCTCTAACCCCACCTTTCTTTCTCTTCTTTTTTCCTTTCCTTTTTCTTCTTTCTTTTTTAAAATTAAAAAAAAAATTTTTTTTTGAGAAAAGATCTTTTCATATCACCCTGATGGTCTGGCACTGGCTATGTAGCTCAGGCTGGCTTCAAGTTTGTGACAACCCTCTCACTTCAAGGTGAATGTTGTGAACATAAGTGCATGCTACTGAACTTGGCTGTTCTCCAAAGCAGCCACACCATTTTACATTGCTACCAGAGCACATGAGAATTTAAATTTCCCCATATTCTTGCCAATATAACTATGCTTTTGAGAAATAATAGTGGCAATACAGAACCCCTATCTAACTTGGGTAGCTACTATTTATTTACCAGCTAGTGTAGTACAGAGATGAAAAAGAGTCTCCTCTAAACACTAGGGTCAGTGAGAGAGAATGCAGCCATCTCTAGAACACTCCCAGGCCATGCAAGCAGCCACAGCCCATATGTATAGTATTTGTTATTTCCTACTAGACTAAGCTTTGGACAAACAGAAATCTCTATCTCTCTGACTTTATCTGCATCTGTTGAATGGTTAACTAAACAAATTATTAGTATTTTTCTTTCTTTTTTTTTTTTTTTTTAGTATTTTTCTACTGGTGGCCCCTGTCGAGGAAGAAGAGGAAAAGAGTAGTCTGAATGGCAAAAGGGACCAAGAAAGAAATAAGTGGCTAGAGCTGGACAGTGGTGGTGCACACCTTTAATCCCAGCACTCGGGATGCAGAGGCAGGCAGATCTCTATCAGTTTGAGGACAGCCTGGTCTACAGAGTGAGTTCCAGGACTATGAAGAGAGAAACTACACACACACACACACACACACACACACACACAGAGAGAGAGAGAGAGAGAGAGAGAGAGAGAGAGAGAGAGAGAGAGAGAGTAGATAGAAAGAAAAGAGAGGAGAAAGGAGGAAAAAGCAAGAAGCTTGGAGACCTGGTCACTTCGGGCCGGACTTTTGTTCTGTGGCTTGCCGTCCCCACCTACCCACATTGTCTATATGGAAATATTCCTTCTTGGGCTACATAATGAGTTCATGGCCCAGCTGGGGTACATAGCAAGAGTCATTTGGTCTCAAAAAGCCAAGATCCAGGGTTTTTGGATTACAATAGTCTCAGCATTGTAAAAAAGAGGGGTGTTCCTTCTTTGCTTTTATTATTCTCCCTACGGTCTTATCTCTGCAAGTTTAAGAGACAAAAATATAGGAAAATGATGGTAGTACTGATAACAACAAAATAAACCTACATACACATAAATCAACCGCTACCATGATTTAAAAGGATGTATTAGTTTAAAGGATGACTATGAAGGACTTTTGTTGTTGTTATGAAAAGAAGAAATCCAGGGCTGGAGAGATGGCTTAGCGGTTAAAAGCACTGGCTGTTCTTCCAGAGGACCCAGGTTCAACTCCCAGCACCCACATGGCAGCTCACAACTGTCTGTAACTCCAATTCCAGGGGATCTGATATTTTCACACCAATGCACATAAAATAAAGTTAAATAAATTAAAAAGAAAAAGAAAAGAAGAAATCATAATCCAGGTTTTCCTTCGTAGGACACTAAATGGCCCATCTCTAAAAAATGTTGGCTACCTTTCCGCTATGACACGAGAACAGGGCTCACCACATGGCCATACTCACAATGACTTCACACGGTTCTTACCTTCTACTTCTAACCAGACTAAGTTGTGAATACAGTCAACACCAGGTTCTTGGTCTCTTTCTCCTCAGAGACCCTCACATCTCCCTATGTTCAATTATTTCCTGCCTCCTCTCTGAAGTCTCTCATAAACACGTGCACACACGGACCATCATCTTTCCCTTTCATGAATTCTTCAGGAAGTCCTGCCTTCTCTGCTTTGTGGGTTTGGAAGGGAAGACAGCAAAACACATGAGGTCCAATGCAATTTCTCCTTTAGTAGAGCTCTGCAGGACAATTACCAAGCCAATTTGCTAGGCTTTATAGGTTCATAAACCCTCCTTTTACGAATACACTGTGACAGCCTGACGCTGCATTGATTATGACAGCAGTCTTCAGCCACATTCCTTTTTAACTGCCCTGCTTCCCAGCCCAACGCTGACCACATGACCCTCAAATTATTGTATTTATGTAAGCCTTTCCCTGGCCAGGGGCAGTGTCCAACTCCATCAAACCTGGGGAAGAAGATTGGGGATTGCTACTTCTCCCGTAGTTCTTTGGCTCTGTAGCCTAGGGTCTCTTGTCTGAATCAATTTGGGGCACTGCGTGTTTTCAAAGGAGGTATGCTAAGGTTGGGATGCACAGGACCCCCCATCCCCTTTCACTATGAAGGAACTGTGGAAATAGATAACAAAACATGTTGGCAGATGCCAAGGACAGCGGCTGATTTCCTGAGGCTTGCCTGCCCATTATTGACAGGTGTAATAACTAACTGAGAGGCTAGGAAAGGAGGATGGGAAGGGAGTCGGAAAGCAGGATTTGAAGGAGTCACAAAATGGATTCCGGAATTACTGTTGGTGGACCTTACTCCTCTGGACCCCAGCATCACCACTTGCTCAGCAGGATAGAATCATAATCCTTAACCACAGGGGAAAGGAAATGTTAGTGTTCGAAAGAAATCCTGGTAAAGAAAGGTGTCTGTTCAGATCAAGGATAGGGCCTTCTTTAGCTGACTGCACAGGAGCAGCCCCAATCTGGCAGAGAAAGCCAGTTTTAGCTGCTGCCATTCAGTTAAGGATTTCACTGAAGGACATCAGGAATGTGGTCCAAAGGCTCTAGAACATGACCAAGACGACCTGCGTGGGTGGGGGCACCATTAACCGACTGACAACTCAGATGTTGAAAGATCTGCACTGGAGATCTGCATAAAAAGCGTGGGCTAGACCAGCAGCAACCAAAGGGCGCCACACGTGGAAGAGAAACGGCGACCGCAAGCCTTAGGTGCAGGTAGGTAGTCGGCCTGGCCCCACTAGGACACAAGGGGCTCTGTCTTTAGCAGCTGCAAGCCCAGGGCTCCTAGACATAAGGAATCCGGCAAATGTAGCCTTTGTTCAGAGACTAAGCAATCCTCTAACACAGGTCAGTGCAAATGGGGGGACTTCGCTCTCCTCTGTCGTCACTGGTGTGTTTCTAGCCCCGCCTTTCTTGGGCGGGACTATCGCCCCGCCCTGCACCCGCCCCGGGGCGGGGCTCCCGCTGGCTCCCGGCTGTCCTTTCCTCCGCGGCTTCCGCTGAGGCTGCTGTGTCCTGCAGAGCTCCCGAGCACGTGCAGGTGAGTGAGGGCCCGACCAGGAGAGATCCTGGAGGATTTCCCGACCTAGGCGAGAAGGAGGGTAAGAAGGCTCCTGCCTGGGTACGGGAAGGCTGGGGCTTGTTTTCCAGTGCCTCCAGCCTTGGAGGTGATCTTGAAGGGACTAGGGGAAATCGTAACCCGAAGAGTCGCCGCCAATGAGGTGCGGTCCCTCTCCAGCTAGGGAGTCACCTGGAATTCGTTCAGAGTTTAGCATTCCCGGAGCCCCGGGCAGGGACCGTGAACGGTTTGTGAGGAAAACGTGTCCGTGGGGAACCAGATATGCTTCAGCCCACGCCCTGAAAGGGTTTTTAGACCTGAACAATGAGGCCTACATTGGTTTTCCTGTTCCTTTAAATTGGTTGGAGTGGGTTAGATGTGGTTTGGGAATGGCATAAGTTTGGATAACTTGCCCATATATATGTGTGTGTGTGTGTGTTATAATGGTGTGTAAAACGTCAGATAATGTCATTTTGTTGTCCACTGAGTGTCCACTCTACACTTACATATCCTCTGGGGTTTTGTTAAGTTTGGCTTATTCAGACATGGGTCTCAGTGCAGTCTAAGTTGGTTCTGGAGTCCGTCTTCCTGCCTTAGCTTCCCACGCGCTAAGATTACGGGCATCAGCCACCATGCCAATGCACTCCTGGTCCCATCCACCTGATGTACAGGGTACTGTCATACTACTACTATTCTACAAATGAGAACTCTGAGACAGTTAGTTACTTGGTTCATGGACAGGCTCTTCGGAGACAGCTCCCAAAGGTATGTGGTTTCAGTACTGTTGTTTCTGTGGCACGGCCTAAAAGAAATGAAGGGAGTTTGAGCAGAGGGGTTTTGTTTTTAAACTGCACAGGTGTTGACTGACTCTAACCTGGGACCTTTTGCTTTTGTAGTGCCCAGCTGCCAATTTCAGGAGATGCCCTTCCTGGTGAGTACAGTTCAGCTAGTTCTCCTCGGCGCCAGCTGTAGGCAGCTACCTAGGTTTCCTTGTACCTAGGCAAGTGTTACACAGCTGGGAGAACAGCAGCCAACAGCTGGTTGGCATTCTGGGCCTGGTTCCTGCCAACTCTGTTGTTAACTATACCAGGATGTCAGCATAGTTGCTTGCCCACTGAGGTAAGAGCAAGTTCTGCAGGAAGAAACAAACCTAAGCACCGGGTCTTCCTTAGGGGTTCTGGTCTGACAGGTTACTTCAGTCACAACTTGGAAACAAAACAGAACAAAGGAAATCAAGCCAGTGAGGGATGAGGAAATAGAAAAAGATACGGTTTAGTGCCTGTTGACTAGTCCAAACTGGGCCTGAGACAGTGGAGGAAGTTACTAGAATGTGCTTTCACTAAAAGTGCATAGCTCCCTCTCCCCACAATAATAAAAGTTAGATTATGACACACACACACACACAACTTTGGTTTTTCTAGATAGGTTTTCTCTGGAACAGCTCTAGCTGACCTGGGACTCATTATGTAGACTAGATTGGCCTCGAACTCAGATTCACCTGCCTCCAGAGTGCTTGGATTAAAGGCATGAGCCGCCACCGCCTGGTTTATAATCCCTTTTTAAGGGATTTCAAAAGTAGGTGTCAGCCGGGCGGTGGTGGCGCACGCCTTTAATCCCAGCACTCGGGAGGCAGAGCCAGGCGGATCTCTGTGAGTTCGAGGCCAGCCTGGACTACCAAGTGAGTTCCAGGAAAGGCGCAAAGCTACACAGAGAAACCCTGTCTTGAAAAACCAAAAAAAAAAAAAAAAAAGTAGGTGTCCATGGAATGACCTCACTGATGAATCTGGAGTTGTGGCATGCAGGATCCTTTTAGATTATCTGGGCAACCTAGAAGCCTATTCTCAACAAAAACTATTAGTATTCTGTTCTAGCTCTTCAGTAAATTTTATGAGTATCAGTTGATCATGGGGTTCTGGGAACTAAGCTTAGGTCAAATGGTACCAAGTGAACAGTTAGGAACCTTTTGTTTGATTTTTTTTTTTTTAGATTATTATTAGAATGCTTATTTTCTAGGAAATGCCTCAATTTTAGGCAAATACAACATCACTTAGAATGAATCTGGTGACTATCCAATGGAGCCTACGTAGTTACTGCATCTGTGAAAACTAATATCCTGGTTCCCACAGGCAGACCCAACCTCAGTATGCCTCACCCATACCCTGAAGGGTTGGTGGCATCCTCTGATCTATGTCCCTCCTTTTTCTCTGTGCCCCTTTTGGACAGGGGTCCTTACCAGACTGCCTTAGTACCTCCTGAAGTTCCATGACTCAGCATATCGCTTTCTGGTTTTCTGTGCCTGGACACCCTAGAATTTGGATGGGCACTCAGGGATAGCTGGAACTGAGCTCTGCAAACAGGCCAGCTTCATCAATTTCCAGAAGTTTCTTACCCACCCCAACCCTCTGAAGGTTGTTTTAGGGGACCACAATAAGGCCTTTTGCCAGGCCAACCAATCAGCCCTGTGTGCATCTTCTGACACCCCCTCAGCGGCCTCCCCATTGGCCTCCCCATTGCTTTCTTCGTCTTAATCATGCTTGCCCTGTTCACCCCTTTTGCTCCTCAGTCCAATGCTGTAGGATTGGATCGTACCAAACCGATCAGTAACTACTGGCAGGAAAGTTTCTGCATACACTGCCCACTCGCAGCCCTCATCTATTATTCTGTCTTATCGCTACCTGCCCTTGGGTTTATACCCATAATTACTTTGTATTTTTTTTTATAACTTTTTAAAAGATTATTATGCATACAATATTCTGCTGGCGTGTACACTTACATGCCAGAAGAGGGCACCAGTTCTCGTTATAGATGGTTGTGAGAGCCACCTTGTGGTTGCTGGGAATTGAACTCAGGACCTCTGGAAGAGCAGCCAGTGCTCTTAACCTGTGAGCCATCTCTCCAGCCCTACATTGTATTCTCATGCACCAGTACCAGCTTAGCCCTGGAAATGTCCTCTAAACAGCGGCTTGCCTTAGCATTAGCGGTCCCTCTGCATTGGCCCCAACATAATAATACAGGTATCTGTGCTTGCCTTCCTGCCCCTCACTCTTCCCCTGACACCAATCCCACGTCTAACAACTTAGAATAACCTCACTAACTAAACCTTATTTCTAAACTCAGATAGCTCCTGTACCTAAAATAAAACTGTCCCCTACTACCTTGTTCTTGATCCATCTTTCAGGGAAGATGTGGGCTGCAGGTCATCAGGGTGTTCTATCGGTTCACCTGCTCTTAAAAAGGACTTGGGTGAGCCTTGAGTAATTATTCATTGTGAATAGACTTAATTGTGAATGGTCTTAGGACCAGTGATGAACAGAGGGCTTCAGAGGTAGTTAGAAAGAAGGCAAACAGTGGGACATAAATTACATTTATTTTGTGTGTGGAAGGACTCAGGATAGCTTGCAAGAGGCATTTATGTATCAAATAAGCAGTCTCAGTGAAGGACTGAACTAGTTATTTACAGTTGTAAATATATAATGCATTGTTAATGTTACCTCACTATTATGAATTGCTAAAGCTTACTTGCTTGCTTTTCTTTAGGATGACTTGGAAGTAGGGTGGTCTTCGCCCCCCTGAAGGAAGTAGTAACCCACAACAGTCCAAGTGTAGTTATCAGGTAAGTGTCTGTTGTAACATGACTACTTGATATGTATGAGGAAACAGTTTGGAAGCAAATTAGCTCTTGGCAGTGACTGTAGAATTTTGGTGTTTTTGTTTGAAGGGGTGAATGATCTTTGTGTCTGCCATTCCGAATGAGGGATACTGTGAGTCCTAGAAGACAAGTAGTAGAGTGTGTCTTGTTTTTGTTCACTGCTAAGAGTCTATCCAAGCTCAGTCCCTGCCAATGAATGGTAGGGATTGGAGTTGGATAAAACTGAAAGTGTAGAAAGTACGTCTGTTTTCAAGTCGACATCCAGCTGATTATGAAGTCTGTTCACATCGGCTCCCCCAGGGTCCCAGTGTCCATGAAGTGGGAAAGGGAGATTTTTTTCTGGAGTAACCCAACAGTTGTCAGCTATCCAGGCTGCATGGTGCCTGTGATTGTGTTACACTGTTGGGAGAGTAAGGCTGTCTTAAGGGTTGGCTCTGAGCGCTGTTTTGGTGTTCATGCTGACTACCTTCAGGCAGTGTTTGCATCCCTGAGAGTGGAAGGACTCCTTGTGGAGTTGGTCCTGGTCTAGGTGCAAACAATTTTTTTCATGCTAAAAGAAAAGGGATGGGACAGGAATACAGCTATGTGTGTGGGACACTTTGCTCATTTGCACTAGGCCTTGCACCTTACTGACAGCTTGTTACCTTTTCCTCCTTGAATTCTAGATCCGAATGGGGAATCTGCCTCCATCAGGACTTCAGGTTTCTGACAACACCATGTTTTGAGTAATGTATGTGGTCCCTGTAATGTTGAGGTCCTTATTAAAATACTCAGATGGGGAGAAAAGTTAGATTTGCTTTAGAGGATTAAAGAGCTGTGATAAAATTCCAGAAAATGTTTGCAAAGCCCAGGTATGGTTTGGGGCATGGAGCAGTAATGGAGCTCACACCCAAGGCAACTGAGATACATCTTCAGCTGTAATTTCTTTCTTTTTTTTTTTTTAAAGATTTATTTATTATCTCTACACAGTATTCTGCTTGCTTGTATGTACCTGAACACCAGAAGAGGGCACCAGATCTCATTATAGATGGTTGTGAGCCACCATGTGGTTGCTGGGAATTGAACTCGTGACTTCTGGAAGAACAGCCAGTGCTCTTAACCTCTGAGCTATCTCTCCAGCCCCCAGCTGTAATTTCTTAAGGCGCTAGATGATGGCTGTGTACTACATACAGCTGGCTACTTGTTAATTAGCTAGTGGTTTTGGGGTTCTATTTGGATAGTAGTCATTTTAGGACAGCTCAGAACATTCCAAAAACTTTGGGACATTGCTTTTTAAAAGCAAAGGTCTACTAGGTTCCTAAAATGGCCCAGATAGTAAATATTGTTACTATTGTCTTTGTTTTGGCAACTGTGTGAAAAGCAGATGGTGTATCAGCAAACGAACATGGCTATATTCCAATAAAACTCACTGATAAACACTGAGATTGGAATTTTATTGAAACTTTTAGGGTCAACATTCCCAAACGTTTGAAAGCTTTTTAAAATTTCCCAGGGGCCACTGACAAAGGTAGAAGAATAGAATTAGCAACATTTCTGACCTTTGAATGAAGTTCAGGCCTTGGGGATTGAATAGCATTAGTCACAGTATCAAAATGTATCTTCACACTTTATTTTTAAAATATTCTAACCCGGGCTAACCTCAAACCAGGAGATCTGGATCAACCTCCTGGGTGCTGGAGTTAGTCATGAAACACATGCCAAGCTTTTGTTTGTTTGTATTCCTTATCTGAAAAGAATAAGGTGACTAAATAAATTATCAAGAAGGAAAAAAAAATCTCCTTGAATTTATATGGTTTTTACATGACTTCTGTTGTATTTCTCCATCCATTTGTAAGGAGCTTAAAGAGGAGATTTAAACAAAGGTGTATGGCATATGTATGTAGATCCCCTGGAGGACAAAAGAGGGCATTGAATCCCCTGGAATGATTTGCTGAGAACCAAGTGTTCTAGAGAACCAGCAACATTGGCCACTGATGGGTCTGTGCAGGCCCAAAGCTTTGAGACAGTTCCTCATGTATGAGAGTTTGGCCTAATACTATCTCCATCCCTGAAGTGTTGGAATTAGTGAGGACTACCATACCTGGTAGATCCTGCAGCCTCTACTGAGTTATGGGGTTACAGGTGCCACATCTGGTTTATCCCATTTTTTTTCAATAGTCTTGTGTAACCAAGATTGGCCTTAAACTTTAGTATGTAACAGTAACTTCCCTGTACCTTGCAAGCAGTCTAATTACTGGCATGTACTTCTGTGCCCCTTCTATCCACAATTTTGTGAGTGTGGGCATGATTATGCTACTCACAGGACTGGGGAGGTGGAAGGACAGCAGGAGAGTTCATTTCTTTTTTTCTTTTTTGGTTTTTCAAGACAGGGTTTCTCTGTAGTTTTGGAGCCTGTCCTGGATCTCGCTCTGTAGACCAGGCTGGCCTCGAACTCACAGATCTGCCTGGCTCTGCCTCCCGAGTGCTGGGATTAAAGGCGTGCGCCACCACCGCCTGGCTTGGCATGTGAGTTCTGGGAATCCAACTCAAGTTGTTAGGCTTGGCAGCAGGCAGCTTTACCCATTAAGCCATCTCTTCCTGTCCTCTCTATGGGGTTAGTCTTGGACTGTCTAGGGATACCCATGAGCACAGACGTTCCTGTGGTGTTTTTCTTTCTTTCTTTCTTTCTTTCTTTCTTTCTTTTTTTTTTTTTCAAGACAGGGTTTCTCTGTAGCTTTGCGCCTTTCCTGGAACTCACTCTGTAGCCCAGGCTGGCCTCGAACTCACAGAGATCCGCCTGGCACTGCCTCCTGAGTGCTGGGATTAAAGGCATCGCCACCACCGCCCGGCTCCTGTGGTTTTTTTTTTTTTTAATTTATTTTTATTTTGCGTGCATTGGTGTTTTGCCATGTGTTGGGTCCTCAGAAACTAGAGTTACAGACAGGTGTGAGCTGCCATGTAGGTGCTGGGAATTGACCAGGGTCCTCTGGAAGAGCAGTCAGTGCACTTAACTGCTGAGCCACCTCTCCAGCCCCTGTGGTATTTCTTGAAAGAGGATAATACTATGACTATTAATTGCATGTATTCACTGCCTTAAGAGGTTTCAGTGGCATAAATAATACAATTAAAATAATTTAATGGGATTTCCTAATTGATAAGTGTAGTTAATTAGTCACTACTTATCCCAGCTGTCCTTTAAGTCCTGGTAAATTCAAGATAAATCAAAAAAGCTTTAAATTTTTTTAGGGGCTGGAGAGACTTCCAGAGGACCTGAGTTTAATGCCCAGCATCCACAAGGTGGCTCACAACCACCTTTAACTTCGGTCCCAGGGGATCTAATGGGCTCTGGGGACACACAAGCAAGCAAAACATGCATTCATGTAAAAATAAATAAAGAGCTTTAAAATTTATATTTGTTTTATGTGTGCATATGTATATGTCCTCTGCATGTCTGGTGCCCATAAAGTCAGAGGCCAGGAAGTCCCCCAGAACTGGAGTTAAAATAAGTAGCAAAGCTGGGTGGTGGTACATACCTTTAGTCCCAGAACTCAAGAGGAAGAGGCAGAGGCAGGTAGACCTCTGAGTTGCAGGATAGCTAAGGCTACACAGAAACCCTTTTTCAAAAATAAATAAGCAACTAATATTGCTGCCATTGATGGTCATTCATTACTATCACTTACCGGGTTTAGACAAGTGACATTAGATTTTTCTTGAAATGTTGGGCCAGGTCTTAAATCATAATTAGGAAAATAAAACCCAGGGGGTAAATTCTGCAGGTCCCAAAGGGACATGAAAAGGCCTCTCCAGTGCCTAGGAATTTACACAAAGGAAAAGAACAGGGTAAGAGCAACTAATTAAGGACTTGAAAAGAGTGGAAATGACTCTTGAGAATTGTGAGCAGCTCCTGTTAATGGAACTGTGGTGAACACTTAGGACAATTTACTGAGCTAATGAACTAATACTTGAGATTTTTGCCTAGTAGCATCCTTGCCCTCACTGCTATGAAGGAGATATTCCCCAGAGCATTTGTGAACCACCTCTTCTGGGTATCTGGAAAAGAACTTTTGATTTCTATACATGTGGGGGACCCACCCCCACTTTCTCCCCCCAGGATACTCTTTGAGGAGTGAGGGATATACTTTTGACTGCCAAGCCATCTCTCTAGCAACCTGAACTGCTTTTGTGTGTTTTTTAATAACTGCCAAGTGCTGCAGTTACTGGCATGGTGAGGCTGCGTCCAATTTAAGCTGATTAATGCAAAGCACACACTTTTTTTCTTCTTCTATTGTTGGGAATTGAACCCGGGACCACATGTTAGACAGCAGTGGACAAAAGTACTAGATGTAAACTCCATGGGAGGGAAGACCCTTACTGTTTGTGAATAAATTCATGGTGGATTGTATTAAAGATTGACAGTTAAGTGTAAAATTATTGTGATTTGTTTTGTGACATGGTCTCTAGCCAAAACTCCCCTCTACCTTGGTATATAGTGACTGAACCTCCTGGTCTTCCTGCTTTACAGGTGTGCGAGCACTGCTCCAGTTATCTTGTGTTGGGGATTAAACCCAGGATTAACCTACCAGCTGTGCTGCATCCCCAGCCCAAGACCTGTCAAAAATGATTCCCTCGGACACAAAAAAATAATTAGCTGGGCAGCAGCGGAGCGTGCCTTTACTCCCCGCACTAGGAAGGCAGAGGCCGTCTGCTCTCAAACTTGCCTCAATTGGGACGGCAGGCATTAGCCACCCTAATTAATGTTTTAATGCATTTAGTTCTACATAGATATGTAGCTAGAGTTTTCCTGCCTGGCCCACAGTCAGGACAAATCTCTCTCACCTGCCAGTCCCACAGCCGCTCAGACCCGACCAAGTAAACACAGAGACTTATATTGCTTACAAACTGTATGGCCGTGGCAGGCTTCTTGCTAACTGTTCTTATATCTTAAATTAATCCGTTTCTATAAATCTATACCTTGCCATGTGGCTCGTGGCCTCCCGGCATCTTCACATGCTGTTCATCATGGCGGAAGCTGGCAGTGTCTCTGACTCAGCCTTCCACTTCCCAGAATTCTTCTCCTCCTTGTCCCGCCTACACTTCCTCCTGCCTGACTACTGGCCAATCAGTGTTTTATTTACTAACCAATCAGAGCCACACATTTGTCATACAGACCATCCCACAGCATAGAAACATGCCTTTTCCTGGTAAGAAGTTCCTTATTGCCAGACCAGATCCTGAGCTGCCTCCCCCCACTTTTTTTTTTTTAGCTTGGCATTGAAAATCACCTATCTGTACCAGGCTTTCAGGCCTTCATTCTTTTTGGTTTTTCGGGACAGGGTTTCTCTGTGTAGCTTTGGCGCCTTTCCTGGAACTCACTCTGTGGCCCAGACTGGCTTGAACTCAAGAGATCGCCTGCCTCTGCCTCCCTAGTGCTGGGATCAAAGGTGTGCGCCAGCAGGCCTTCATTCTTACCATCCCTGGTGCAGGCCACAACACCAAAGCCTTAAGTAGAGAGTTCTTGAATTCTCTGTTCCATGCCTGGCCCTCCTTAAGGCCAGATTTCTTAGTCTGCCTCATCAGAGGACAGTCCTCCAGGGTGTAGTCTTTCCAGTCTTTCCATCCCCAAACTTCTAAAATGTGCTTTGTGAATACAGTCTCACAAATCTGTCTCTTAACTAGTTTGCCTTCCATTTCACTGCAGAGCATCAATAAATACTCAATTAAAAGGACTTTTGATTACATGTGGGGGACCCACCCCCATGTTCTCCCCCCAGGATACTCTTTGAGGAGTGAGGGATAAGAGATTTAGAAAGAAATACAGAGCGGGGAGAGACAGAAACAGGATAACCTTGAGAGGGCCTGGATCCTAGTCCACTGGCTCCTTCCGTCTCGTCTAAAGGGCTATTTGTAGGAATGCCAAGAGGTGGAGCAAAAGACCCCTCCCTAGCACAGCCAAGTGCAGACCCTTCCAAACACCTGGTGACCATTCACGTGATCAATCCATCCCCTTATGCAGCCCTGTTGGGTAAAGCAAGCTCAGATCTCATTAGGAAACCTCTGTGGGCCCCCACATATACAATTATGAGATGCCATTAGAGTGTGTAAACATTTGGTTAAGTGTATTGAGACTTGATAGGAAGATCTTAATATTTCAATGACCATTGGGTTTTGCTATCACTGTAATCTGGGTTAAAGCTTTCTTTATTCCTTGTCCTGTGATACACAGACAGGAATGACCCCCTCTTGATGTCTTAAGAGACATTTCTGTGAGTAACTTATATTGTAGGTTTTCCTCTTTGCTCCTTACTAAGATATTCTCTTGACAGTTATATTTAATAGCTGGGGCTTCTGTCACAGTAAAGTAAGCTTACCTCAGCTCTGATTTCTCTTGCTACACATTCTTCATTGAATGGGTCCTGTTTCCCTTCCATACATTCAGAATCTCTTATGCCCACGTCACAAAATCTTATTTTTAGTCTTGTTCTTGTTAACCATTGTGATTGACTAATTTTCCAAGTACTCCTTCAACTTTTGTTCACTTTTTTTGTAGAATGCCATGCTGTGAAGCATCTGTGGTGGATTGCGACTTCAAAGATAACTTTTAAGTTGTCTTTACATTTTGTCATTTCTCTTTCCCTTTGCTGTTTTCTTCACAGTGGAAGCAGAAATGTTTTTTCCAGGGTGGGAATATAGTTCTGCGTATATATCGTGGTGTTTTTTATGTTAATAACCAGGATTTGTGTCCTCTAATTCATCTCAGGCTTTACTTGACTACATCATTGCACTTGTAACCCGAGGAGAATGGCTCTTTACCACCTTCTCAGTCTTCTGCAATGTCACCTACAAAAGCACACTTTTACCCCTGGTTTTTCTTCTACCTGGGATTACTTCATTTTCTTTGCTGGCCTTACAGTTTAACACCAGACATTAGCTTTCTCATTCCTCAGATTATTTATGCACACTTTGGTTTCAATTATCTGCATGTATTGCAAGTTTCACCAGGACAAAGACTGCAGTTGTCACCGATGACCTTTTCTCTGAGGCCTAACTGAAAGGAGAAACACCAGTGGTGAAGCACTAAATTGAGGTAAAGTGCTAATTGTGACCCTGAGAGGTGGCTTTTGTCACCTGTCCAAGTGAACTGGTTATGTGTAAACAGCATTACCACTTCATAGAAAGCATCTTGTAATTAATCTTTGTATGAAGAGTCTCTGCCTTCCAAATTCTGAGTTCTCTGAGGGTGGTTGCAGCCTGACCCTCTTTTATCTCAGAGCGCACATTTTGCAGTTAACTGCAAAGTGTCGGCAGTGGTGGCGCACGCCTTTAATCCCAGCACTCGGGAGGCAGAGGCAGGCGGATCTCTGTGAGTTCGAGGCCAGCCTGGGCTACAGCGTGAGTTCCAGGAAAGGCGCAAAGCTATCCAGAGAAACCCTGTCTCGAAAAACAAACAAACAAAAAAAAGAGTGGAGAACTCAGTCAGGCGGTGGTGGCACACACCTTTAATCCCAGCACCCGTAAGACAGACAGGCAATCTCTTAGTTCGAGGCCAGCCTGGTCTACAGAGCAAGTTGCGGGACAGGCTCCAAAGCTACACAGAGAAACCCTGTCTGGGACCCCTACTCCGGATTTAAAAAAAAAAAAAGTGGAGAACTCTCAGCGATTACTCTACGAATACTCTTTCAGAGGACGGGTCTATTGCCAGCAGTCACGTCTAGTAGCTTACAGCTGGTACTCCAGTTCCAGGGAGTACTCACACTGTTTTGGCCTCTGCTCTTAGAGACCTCTTCAGAACCGCCAAATTATGCCTTTTTTTTTTTTTTTTTTTTAAAGATGGTGCGATGGTCTTCTTAGGAGTAGAACTGCTCTATCCACCCCTAATTAATTTCATGGCACCAGAGTTTGTAGGTAAACAGCTGAAACTATAGTTTCCTATGGTACGGATCCTCACCCGATAAATCGGAGAGCATAGAGGGGCCCGTCTAGCGCTGCATTAGTTATTTATTTATTTATTTATTTATTTTTTTGGTTTTTCGAGACAAGGTTTCTCTGTGTAGCTTTGCACCTCTCCTGGAACTCACTTGGTAGCCCAGGCTGGCCTCGAACTCACAGAGATCCGCCTGGCTCTGCCTCCCGAGTGCTGGGATTAAAGGCGTGCGCCACCACCGCCCGGCAGTTATTTATTTAGTTATTTATATTTGTAGGTGTTTTGCAGCATTATCGAGGTGGCAGGGCATTTTCTAGGGAGGTACACGAACCTGTAGAAGCTCGTGCGGCTTTTCCCGCCCTCTCGGGAGGAGAGAGACGGGCTCAGCCTTAGAGAACAAGCCTGGCCGCGTGCGTCGCGCAGGGGGCGGGGCCGAGCGCGGGCCGAGCTAGAACTGGGGCGGGGGGGTGGGGGGGTGGGAACGAGCGCTCTCGCGAGAGTGCCTTCTCGCTCGGTCGCCACCTCCTGCCAGCGCCGTTGCTGCGGGGGATTGTGGGAGCCTCCGCGTCCCGCTCGCTGAGAGAGGTATCTCTCCTTTTCCCTCTCCCTTCCCCTAAGGTAGGCGTGAAGCGGGTAAGAGCCCGGGTGGGTGGCCGGGGCTGTCCGCGTCCGCGGCGAGCGGGCCAGCCGCCGTGGCCGGGGCTGTCGGGGGTCGGCGGCGCGCCGTTCTCGCTTCGCTCCCGCTCGCCGGGGGCTGCCTCCTTGGGCGCTGCGTATGTGAGCCGCCCGAGCGGCGGCCGCCATGTTAGGAGTGCGGTGGCGGCGCGACCTGCCTCCCCGGGCGGCGGAGGTGAGCGGTTCCGCCGGGGGATGCGCAGCCAGCCAGCCAGCCAGCCAGCCAGCCAACGGCCCGGAATGCTGCAGCAGAGCCGGGGGGGTCCCGAGGTTTGCTCGGCCGCCGAACGTCCTGCGCCCCGGGCTGGAGGGGGGCGGGGGCGGGACGAGCCCGTTACACGCGGGCCGCAGCGCGGAGGGAGGGAGGGAGGGAGGGAGGAGCGTTGGAAGCCTGAGGGACCGACCGACCGACCGTCCGCTGGGGCCTGCCGTTTGGGGAGGATAGTTGAGCTTAGTAAAGTTGGCGGGAGCGCGAGTCCCAGGTAGTGCGTTTGCCGATTTCCCCCCTGGAAATGGACCCAAAATGGAGGACCTCGTAGGATGTGAAAAGCTTGCGTGTTTTGGCCGACGTTCCTTCCCCGACCCTGGCGTCAGCGGCCTTCTCGGCGTTCCTTACCCCATCCCTTCCTATTGCCCCATTCCCAGGACTCCCGCGTCCCTCACCCGCGCGCGATTTTAGCCAGACATCTGGAACAATCCCTCCCCATCCCCCCCAGTTGCGTAAAAATGGCCGAAAATGAAACGTTAACGCTTGGTTTTTGTATTGCCTCTCGGGCACAGCTTTCTGCATGCTACTGGGTAGAACATTTGTTTAATCGGTCACCTCACGTTTCTTTTCCTCTATCAAAATAGTCCAGGCTCCTCTGGACAGGCCCGTGGGTTGTGAGACCTTCCGGTTTTCAGACAAAGGGTTTGGAGGACCGTGGTGTAGTGCTTCAATCTTTCTTCTCACTGCTAGTGCTGTGCCATGCTTTTGTGTTTTCCTTTTACCGTAGGTGTTCTTAGGCGCTTTTCCTCGTCTGTGACTCTGTCTAAAGGATTAGCCCCTTCTGTGGAATATGGCTGTATTGGGTAGGTTACAGTTACTCCTCTAGACGTTTCTAGAACAGTTGTGGTGATTCTGAAATTTTTAGTCTTTCTGGAGCTCTGAAATTTTGTGTCGCTGATTTCATAGGAAGTGATCATGGGATTTTGTGTTGCTACTGCGTGTTGCGTATTTAAATAGGCTAAGTTGTCAGTCGATACAACACGCTTTGCCCTAGTAAATTTAGACTTGACTATGCCGGCAAAAAATTACATCGCAGGCGGTTTTGCATAGGTGTTGAAAAGCTTCTTAAAAGCTCCTAATTGTTGGGCGTAGTGACGCATACTTGTAATAGCGGCACTTGAGACCAACGCAGACCAAGAATTGCCATGACTTCGGGGCCAGCCTCGGTAACATCAAGATTGTCTCAAAACAACATCATTTTACTAACACTCTACGCATTATGTAGATTTCTTTTAGAGATCTTTGGAGGAACTCCATATCCTCCTGTCTCAGCATACCTGGATTACCTACAGGCTTGTGTCACCACGCCCAATTATCTTCATAACTTACACGAACATTAGTATTTTAGCAATCTAGAAGAAGGGAGTGGGGAGTATTTTATTGCCAAAAAAACCCCAAGGTTGCCTTTGCACGTAGATGTTTTTACAAATGTCACTGAAATACAGAAAATTCTTCTGGTTAGTTATATAATTCTTGAAAAAGATACATTACCCATCAGGTCTTGGATTGAGGTTCTTTAAGCTTACATTTCTTGGCATTTTACGAGTACTTAGTTTTTATACTTCCTATCCATAGAGGTAGCTTTTAAACATAATCTGATTTGGAAGTATTTAGCTTTTTACCTGATGCTTTTAGACCAAGAAATAATACAATAAGGTGATAAAGTTTTAAAAGCAGGAATGCAGCGATAATATCTTATATTTCACAAGTATCATGGTTCCCATAAGTGCTGTGGTAGAAGACAGTATTAAATCTTTTTGGATTGTTCTTTGTTTTTGTTTTGAAACAGGTTTTTTGTGGAACTCCCTCCGTATGTAGACAGGCTGGCTTCGCACTCAGAAGAGATACACCTGCTTCTGCCTCCTGAGTGCTGGGGTTAAAGGTGTTCACCACCATGCCCCTGTCTGAGTATTAAGTCTTAATTTTGTTTTGGTTTTTGTTTGTTTGTTTGTTTTTCGAGACAGGGTTTCTCTGTGTAGCTTTGCGCCTTTCCTGGGTCTTGCTCTGTAGACCAGGCTGGCCTTGAACTCACAAAGATCCTCCTGCCTCTGCCTCCCAAGTGCTGGGATTAAAGGCGTGCACCACCACCGCCCGGCTTAAGTCCTAATTTTATAGTGACCATGCTACCAGTATGGTCCTTGAAAATAGTTCTAAAATGGTGGAAAGGTTACACTTAAAGAAATTTATTCTAACAGTCAAATTGTGTTTGGTAATATTAATGGTAGGTGTTTTTTTGTTTTGTTTTGTTTTTGTTTTTGTTTTGTTTTCGAGACAAGGTTTCTCTGTGTAGCTTTGTGCCTTTCCTGGAACTCGCTTTGGAGACCAGGCTGGCCTGGAACTCACAGAGATCCACCTGCCTCTGCCTCCCGAGTGCTGGGATTAAAGGCGTGCGCCACCACCGCCCGGCCCTAATGGCAGTTTTTAAGTGTGGAATTTTAATTGATGGGAGTTGAGTGGTATCACTCTTACTTAGCATTCATTTGTGCACAGAGGCTCTGGATTTGTTGGTAAGCAATAAAAATTGAAAAATTTTCAGTTTGGAGGAGGGGTGTTTTATTGTGAAAATGGAAATCTATACAACTACTTTTAAATAATATTTTAAGAGGAGGGTAATATATTGGAAGCGATAATTACATGGAAAGTCAATATTGTTGCTGTCAACTTTGATTTGTTAAAGAAATGTGTAGAAAAATATGTACCCAAAAATATTTTCTCTGGGGCTGGAGGGATGGTTAAGAGCACAGACTGCTCTTCCAAAGGATCTAGGTTCAGTTTCCAGCACCCACATGGCAGCTTACAACTGTCTGTAACTCCAGTTCCAGGGAATCTGACACCCTCACACAAATATACATGTAGGTAAAACTCTAATGCACATAAAATAGAAATAAATAATTTGAAAAAATTTCAAATGTTTGTTTTATGTTGGGTCATGGCACAATAACTCAGGCTGACCTTCAACTCTCCATTCTCCTGCCTCTGCCTCCACATCCCAGATGCTAAGACAGCCACTAAACCTGCCTCCATTGCTTTTGTAATGAGAAAAAATGTGCATGTAGGTATAAATGGTAGAAGTCCTTATCAGATCAGATTCTCATGGTTTTGAGCATTTCATACACTTTTAAGAAGAATTAATGTAGTAGTAGACGAGCTTCTGGGTTGGGGATTTAGCTCAGTGGCACGCAAGACCCTGGGTTCGATCCTCAGCTCCAAAAAAAAAAAAAAAGACCAGCTTCTAACAAAGTCTGGAAAATGTAATATTCAGAAATGACAAAAAACTAGTACTTGTGCTAATAAGATCAGGTATCTGATAATTATTTGTTAGATATTCTTAGAATAGCTATACAGAACATGTTCTCTTTGTTCTAAAATTCCTTTTTTTTTTTTTTTTAAAAAACTGGGTCTCATTGTGTAGATCAGGCTGGCCTCAGTCTCAGAGATGCTACTGTTGCTGCCACCTGCCCATTACTAGGATTAAAGGCATGTAACACCACCCCCAGCTGTTCTGAATTCCTTAATAAAAAACTGTGTGGAAAACTATAGATAACTAAAAGTAGAACAGAAAGAAACTAGAATTAGCATTTTAAATGTGTAGTCTTTAAGGGATTTTATATATAACTTTTCAAATTGAAATGGTGTGAGAAGATTTGGGACTTTGGAGTATACCATACAGAAGTTTATTTTTATTTTTTATTTTTTTTTGGTTTTTCGAGACAGGGTTTCTCTGTGTAGCTTTGCGCCTTTCCTGGAACTCACTTGGTAGCCCAGGCTGGCCTCGAACTCACAGAGATCCGCCTGGCTCTGCCTCCCGAGTGCTGGGATTAAAGGCATGCGCCACCACCGCCCGGCTTCAGAAGTTTATTTTTTAAAAATCATTAAGGCTATCTGGAATGCATAGTATGGCTCTCTTCCTACCTACCCATTCACCCCCCAAAAAATCCTCTTAAGGTTCTCAGCTGTGTTTATCTTAAGTGTGATTATGTGAATCAGGAGCACGTTAGAAAATACAATGTTTCTGTGTTAGTTGCTTGTTTTTGGAAACAGGGTCTTGCTATGTAACTTCCTGGTATTTGTGTGTGCAGTAGTGAATACAGGCTCACATAAATGGACCCTCTACTATGTTTGAGGCAGAATCGTACCCCCCACTTTATACTCCAGGTTAACTGGCTTTCCATCTTCTGGGATTCTCCTCTCTGACTCCTTTCTCTCTGTAGGAGTGTTGGGGTGCCAGTGCCCGTGCTATGCTTTTAACTTGTCCTCATGCTTGCACAACAGTTTGTACCCAATAAGTCATCTCTAACCCTATGCTGGTAGCTTTTATTGAAGCCTTTTGTAAAGATTAATAAGTGACAAATTTATTTAAAAGATTATTTTTGTGACTCTAAGGATTGATCCTAGGACCTTACACATTAAGTGCTCCAACGGTGACCTACATCCAAGCCTCCAAATGAAAACTTGTTTTTAAGGAGTGATTATTTTATATAATTGAGAGCATAACTCGATGTGGCAGTAATAGATACCTTTTAACAGTGTTTTTCTTTTCTGGCATATTTTAGTTGTCTTTTTTTTTTAAGTGTGTGAAGAGATGTATAGGACAATACCAGGTGTCCTCAGAAATGCCATCCATCTTCTTTGAGAGCAGATCTCATTTGGCTTGAAGTTACCAATTAGACTACAATAGCTGGCCAAGCAAGCCCCAAAGACCTCTTCCTTGTCATGCCTCTGCAGTACAGGAATTATAAACTCCTACTAATATACCCTTTTTTAAACTCTAGTTCTGGGGATTGATCTCAGATTGTATTTGCAAGGCAAGCACTTTACTGACTGAGCTGTCCATCTAGACCTAGTATTCTTTATTTTTTTAAATAATTTATTTATATTTTATGCATGTATGTTTGTGTGAGGGTGTCAGATCCTCTGGAACAGGAGTTACAGACAGTTGCGAGTTGCTATGTGGGTGCTGGGAATTGAACCCAGATCCTCTGGAAAAGCAGTGAGTGCTCTTAACCACTAGCCCCTAGACCTAGTATTCTTGTAACTTTAAAAAAAAAAAAAAAATCCAGCCGGGCAGCAGTGGTGCACACCTTTAATCCCAGCCCTCGGAGGCAGAGCTAGGCGGATCTCTGAATTCAAGGCCAGCCTGGTCTACAGAGTGAGATCCAGGACTGGCACCAAAACTACACAGAGAAACCCTGTCTAGAAAAGTTCCCCCCCCCAAAAAAAAAATCCAATAAAGAATATTTAAGCCAGGTGGTGATGGCACATGCCTTTAGTCTCAGCGTTCAGGAGGCAGAGGCAGACAGATCTCTTGTGAGCTCAAGGCCAGCCTTGTCTACAGACCGAGTTCCAGGTACAGCCAGAGCTGTTACACAGAGAAACTCTGTTTTGAAAAACAGGACTAAGATGATGATAATAATAATAATATCTAATGCTCAGAGGGAAGTTGTGTTGTTAATTGATTAAATCAGAGATTCTATATGTAAAGATATTTTAATACATTAAATTTTTGATTATTGGGCTAAGATGGTTTTAGCTGAGCTTGACACCCAGTGTTTAATCTCCAGGACCAACATGGTGGAAGGAGAATATTGACTCCTACAAGCTGTCCTGACCCACACGTATAAAATACATTTTTGTTGTTGGTTTGTTTTGAGACAGGGTCTCGCTATGTAGTAGACTAGGATCCTCCTACCTCTGTCTCTCTAGTATAAATTTTAAATTGATTTTCATATTGTAATAAATTGCATTTGTTTATTTCTATGTGTGTGGTACTGGCAATTAAACTCAAGACCTCTCTCATGAATGCTAGGCAAGCAAGTGTTACCTTCCCCATCTACCTAAAGTGAAACTATAGCTCATGTTGGTAAGGTTCTTTTGTTTGTTTTCCTGGTTGGGGATGCTTTGTGTTTTGAGAGTGGAAGATTGTGCTTTCATGAGTGGGCATTTAGAATTTATGAATAAATTGTATTTTGATACTTCTTAGGTTAGTTCTCTGAAGAGAGCCCAGACATCATCAAACTCTTTGTAGCTGAAAATGTACTTGCATTCATAATCTTCCTGCCTCCACTCTGCCAGTGCTCTGGAAGTGGAAACAGGAGCATCTTGAGTTTGAAGCCAAGCTGGGACAGTGGCTTTATGCTAGGATCACAATCATGTGCCACTATTCCAGTTGCTGAGGGTTGAGTCCTGGGCTTTAAGCACTCTACTCATTGGGCAGCATCTTGAGCTTTCAACCCCCTAATTAAAAAAAAAAAAAAATGTACTTTACTTATTATTGGGGGTAGGCCACATGCCACAACAAGGATGTGAACAACACATGCCACAAGAAGAGAACTCTGTGGTCATTCTCAAATCTTTCTGTTTGTTGCAGAGATCAAACTTGTGTCACTGGTCCTTCTGCACAAGAGCCTTTACCCACTGAGCCATCTAGATAGCATAGCCCCCAGCCCTTGAATTTTTAATAAATCTTTAGTAATGAAGTACTGTAGCATTGTAATAACTTTACTAATGAGCAGCAGTTCCCAAGGAATGAGTCCTTTAAAAATGGCTTTTATGCCGGGCGGTGGTGGCGCACGCCTGTAATCCCAGCACTCGGGAGGCAGAGCCAGGCGGATCTCTGTGAGTTCGAGGCCAGCCTGGGCTACCAAGTGAGTTCCCAGGAAAGGCGCAAAGCTACACAGAGAAACCCTGTCTCGAAAAAAAACAAACAAACAAACAAACAAAAAAAAAAAATTGGCTTTTATATCTTAGATTATTGACTAAAAGTGCTAATAGCACTTTTCTAAGCAGTGCTTTCATGCTTTGTCTTCTTTGTTCTATTACACACTTCCAAGTTTTTTTTGAAGTGGAGTTCCAAGATGTCTTAGAATTTATGTGTGGAACTATGTATCCTCAAACTCAAAGGAGTTCTCCTGCCTCAGCTTCCAAAGCACTGAGATTATATTTATGAGCACTACTACTGGCCCAGGGTGGGAGTCTGGGGTGTGGCAATCTTTTTGGTTTGTATCAGTTAAAAATCCAACATAAGTTCTTTTTGCAGTAATATTACTTCTGTGTTCTGTGTAGCTGCATTTTAAGTTGAAATTAATAAAATGGTTCTTGTGGAATTGGACCTTGTCATAGGATTTATATTGTTTGTCCTCCCTTTTCTGAGTTTTTCTAACATCATTTTCTGTTTTGTCTTTTAAATTATCTTTTACTTTAACTTAGTTTTCCAGATCCACTGTTTTCATGTAAAGTACAAAAGTCTGTTTGATGGCTCTGTAACTTAATGATTGATTGTTGACTTAATTTAAATTTTTTATGCACAATACAATACCATTATTTCTCTGGGATAGGAATAGTTTTTTCAGAAGATAGGCTTTTGCATAATAGAAGGCTTTGGCTGTAACATGACCGTCAAAGCTGTGATAAATATTAACTAATGTTTTAAAATAACTTTTTTTTTTTAAGAAAAATAGTATATATAAAATGTAGACATTAATACCAATATTTGTAATATTTCAGCCTGTTGCTCTGTATGGCATTTTAAAGATACTATTTAAAAAAAAAAAAAGCCTTTCATCTACTGTTCACTAACTCTTCTCTTCATTAATCTTACCTTAAAGCTTAAGTAGATTACATAAGTGGATCTTGTCTAGAATTAGTTTCCTTGGTGTCTTTTCTCAAATTCATCTTTCTTGGTGTACAAAAACATCTGTAATTCCAGCTACCACTGATAGCATTTGTGTCTTACTTTATTACATCTATTTTTTTTTAATCTAGTCCAAATCTTTCTTGCCTGTACCTTTTTTTTTTTTATTCTTCCTCTGCCACTGTGTTCGTCCAGTATATCCTTGCTTTAATCTATCATTGATGGAATTGATCCTATAATTGACTTTTATTGGATATTTTCTGGGTTTTAGTGTAATAAAGTTTATTAAACTACAATGCTTAGATGGCTAATCAAAACAGACAAACAAAATTGAAGAAGCAATGCATCATAGTAGAAGTCTGGCAAATTGATCAGATTTATCTTGTATGTGATTGTGATTATAAAATTGTCTTACAGAAAACATTGGTTGTATTACGTCTTTTAACTAGCGCTTTATGGGAATCGTGTTAATACTTTGCACACTCTTATAACAGTTTTTGAGATGCAGTGCTAATGATTTAATGTAAGTTTCATCCGGAAACACATCTTGAAGGATCATAATCAGAATAAAAGTTTTCAAGCTATTGGGCTATTCTTGTGATGAGTTTGCAGAAATCTGTTAACAAGGTCTTAGATTTCATTTATGTGCTTTGAACTCTAGAGATGTATAGCCCTGAACATTAAATGAACAATAATAGGTGCTAACTTGGGAGTATTTCCCTTCTTTAAATCACCTGTATTTCCTGTACCTGGTTTTTTCTTGGTAGGTCTGTTTCTATACTGACCAAAATTGTTCTCCTTACCTTATAAGAGTAGGTATCAACTAAGCACTGCCTGGTATGGTATGGGCAGTTAGTTGTGTGGCTTAAATTTGGGCAGAAATCCTTAAAATTGTAGGAAATTTACTTATTTTCTTTCACATCTGTCTTCACCTCAAGTTAATTTTGCTGCATGAAGGTCTCAACTGTTACTTGATCTTAGATCTTACATCAGATACTTGACACCCTAAGCTTCATTTACTTGTGATTTTACTTGGTTCTTTCTGAAAGTGATAATAGGTCTCATTTTCTAAAGCAGAATACAACTGGTTCATCTTTGACTTGCTGACCTTTATTTTTTTTTTTAATTTTGATTTTTTTTTTTTTTTTAGTCTTCTAGAACTTAAGCATCATACTATAGAGTATGTTTTTATTCTTCTAAAAGAAGAAGCCCATCTATGTTTTCACTGAAATTTTGATGCACCCAAACATCTAGGCCTTGAATTTAAATGTTTTTAAGCCCAATATGAAATTCCCTTTGTTAAATTTCAGCATGAAAAGCTACTTTTTAAATATCTATATGCAGGCTCTGCATACATCTGGAATCTGTTTAAGATATGTAATGAATTCCTTGTAAGTTTGAGATCTTAAGTGGTTTTTTTTAAAATCAACATGATGCATAAGTTTTTTTTTCTTAAAAAACGGCATCTACTTAAAGGGATTTATGACTAAAACTGCTTATTTTTCTACAGAGTTGTCTGCTGGTTCTCAGCTTGAAGAAGATTCTACAGTCCTTATTGATCCTTTTTCTTGGCGTTACCATTTTTGAAGCAAAGTTAACCTAGCTTTCTAGTTTGAGCTTTCTTTTTGGCCATCTTTAAAAAAAATTTTTTTTTTGATCTATAAAGTAGACAAGAGATAGTTCTACAATGTCCAAGTCATTCCAGCAGTCATCTCTCGGTAGGGACTCACAGGGTCATGGGCGTGACCTGTCTGCAGCAGGAATAGGCCTTCTTGCTGCTGCTACCCAGTCTTTAAGTATGCCAGCATCTCTTGGAAGGATGAACCAGGGTACTGCACGCCTTGCTAGTTTAATGAATCTTGGAATGAGTTCTTCATTGAATCAACAAGGAGCTCATAGCGCACTGTCTTCTGCTAGTACTTCTTCCCATAATTTGCAGTCTATATTTAACATTGGAAGTAGAGGTCCACTCCCTTTGTCTTCTCAACACCGTGGAGATGCAGACCAGGCCAGTAACATTTTGGCCAGCTTTGGTCTGTCTGCTAGAGACTTAGATGAACTGAGTCGTTATCCAGAGGACAAGATTACTCCTGAGAACTTGCCCCAAATCCTTCTACAGCTTAAAAGGAGGAGAACTGAAGAAGGCCCTTCATTGAGTTATGGTAGAGATGGCAGATCTGCTACACGGGAGCCACCATACAGAGTACCTAGGGATGATTGGGAAGAAAAAAGGCACTTTAGAAGAGATAGTTTTGATGATCGTGGTCCTAGTCTCAACCCAGTGCTTGATTATGACCATGGAAGTCGTTCTCAAGAATCTGGTTATTATGACAGAATGGATTATGAAGATGACAGATTAAGAGATGGAGAAAGGTGTAGGGATGATTCTTTTTTTGGTGAGACCTCGCATAACTATCATAAATTTGACAGTGAGTATGAGAGAATGGGACGTGGTCCTGGCCCCTTACAAGAGAGATCTCTCTTTGAGAAAAAGAGGGGCGCTCCTCCAAGTAGCAATATTGAAGACTTCCATGGACTCTTACCGAAGGGTTATCCCCATCTGTGCTCTATATGTGATTTGCCAGTTCATTCTAATAAGGTGAGTTAAAGCAACAGATGCTTCTAATTTCTTTTACATTGTAGTGCCTATTCTGTATTTACCTATATCTTTTACTCTAATTCTGTAGTCTGATGACATTGAGTTGATCAAGAATTGTTATACTTTTGAGAACACTTTATTTGGAAGGTAATTGTTTTTTAGCAATATAAACCAGGGCTTTACATTAATAATACAGTCTACCTAGAATGCTTCTGGCCACAAAGCTGTCATCCACTGGGATTATCTTGTTGTTTTTTGGGCATCAGTTTGTTCTTCTTAATCATATTTAAGCAGGCTTTTTTCCCCCTGGTCTGCTTTGTTGAATTGTTTTAAGCATTTTTTTTCTGAAGTCAATGTGCTTTGCCATTTAGGATGCTAGATTTCAGCTTTCCATCTGTCTTGATTGCTGATTTGTATGTAGTCAAAGATATATTCTTGTACAATTCTCTTTTTTCCTTATCTGTGGCTACAGGGAAAGTTAATGTAGAGCCCTGGTGTGTGTTTCAGTATGTTTCATATTTTAGATTAGTTCATTCTTCCTTTTTTAATTTCCCTTTAACACAAACTCTCATACTATGACTGAAATTTTTCATCATTTTTTTTCTCCGTTTCCACAACTTCCTTAAACATACTTCAAAGCTCACTTTTTATTATCCCATATTTATTGCATCTGTCCCTTTAGAGACTTTGATAAATCGTTGACTACATTATCCAGCTCTGTGTTCCTTGTAAGAAAATTCTTTTTCTGACTTAGGCTTATTGTACTTCTGGAATAGTCATTTGTGGGGGGAAAAAAACTAATTCTCCTTTAATTATCACATCTGGCAAAATGGAAACCTTTTCAAAATGCCCTTTTAAATGTCCTTCTCTTTCAACTTTTTCAGTGTTACTCATTCTCACTGGAGTTTTTAAAATTCTATTTTTTCAGTATATATTGCAGTTGACTTAAAGTCAATGGTGCAGCACCCCCCACTAGCTTGATCTGTAATCTATGAACATCCATTTTTCCCGATGTGCTTTGTAGTAACCTATCTAACTGAAATAATTGCTATCATGAGATTGATTTTATGGTCACTGTTACAGGGTTTTTCTTTACAGCAGCTTCTGGGACATTTTCTTTTCATATCACTTTCTTTTAACTTCATTTTTTAGTGGTTTTTGTTTTGTTTTGTTTTTTAATCCACGAGACTGTTAAATTTTTTTGTGTTTTATTGTTCCCTTTACTGTGATTAGAGCTCAGCATTTTTATCTTTTTAATCTTTTATTTCATATCAAATAAGTTAACATAAAAGCCAAAGTTAAGTTTGTAGGTTTTTCATTTAAGAAATAGAACCGCTGGGCGTGGTGGCTCACGCCTGTAATCCCAGCACTGGGAGGCAGAGGCAGGTGGATCTCTTAAATTCAAGGCCAGCCAGGTCTAGTAGTGAGACCCTGTCTCAACAAAGAATAGAACCTGGAGCTCTTAAAAAAAAATCAACAAATCTTATTTGTTAGACATTTTATTTTTCCCAAATTTGTTAGCTACACTAACTATGCCATGTTTTTATTCTATACTAAACTTGAAGACTTAGTCTGGTGTAAATTAAAGCATTGAAAAAAGGTCCATTAAATTTGATTGGCTCCAGCTTTTCCTATGTTAGTTCTTAACCTCTTTACCAAGAAATATAGCAGAAATTATATGACTGGTGTTCTCAGAAAAGAGTTCTAAATTCCAAGGAATATACTTACGGTGATCAAATGAAAGTGATCTTAAAGAACTGCAAATCTTTGCTGTTGGAAGAAAGGAACACAAAAAGGAACCAAAAGAGGATTTGTCAGATTACAAGTTTCTATTTTATATAAAAAAAAAATTTTCCTCCAAATTTTACTACGTCCTAGTTCCAAAAGCTAATGATACAAATGAATCTAAACTAACAAAAGAGCAGTTTGAAAGACTTGATGATACTTTGGATTAAGGAGTATTTTTAGCTTATAAAAAATGCTTGGGTTCTAGTTTGCATATTCTTCAAAATATTAGGTATATTTAACAATTATTTTAGAGGACTTTTGCTTAACCATTGCATTTATAAAATTTGTGTTTGTAGGTTAGACCAATTGGAACACATTTAAGCACTTAGATTTTCTGTTTTATAGTTGCCTCAACTTAGCTGATTTACTTCAGCAATGAACTGTTAACAGATACAGATGTGACTTGTTAAAAAAATTTCTGTGGTGGACATAGACAATGAAAAAAATAAGTATCCTGCTCTCTGGTATTACTGCATAACTTGGAAAATCTGTTGTTTTCACTTAATGATAATGTTAAATGGCCTGCCTACATTATACAAAGTTCAAGTGAAAAGCATAATGTAACTTGTCATGATGGAGTGCCCTTTATATTTGTAGGCGATTTTTAAGTAACCGGCTTCGAGTTTTTTCTATGTCACTTTAGAACATCAAGTAGCTTATCTATACAGTCTCAAACTTCTTTCAAGTTCCTTTCACTTAAAGAAAATTGCCCACTGCGGCTTTTTTGTCTTATTACTTGAATTTCTATTTTTTTTCCTTTAGTATTACTTAGGTCTTTAAATTACATTCTATTCTGCCACTTTAGAACGATTATTATAAAATTTCAATGTTCCAAAGAACCTGGTGCCACATGTCTTTCATCTCAGTACTCAAAAAGCCATTTATGACCCTGCCTCAGAAAACAAAAAAAGATACCTGAAAGACATAAGTGTGAGTGTACGATTTTTTTCCCCCCACTAGACTTGTAAATTCGAAAAGTGAATCCCTACTCTTTATCTCATATAGGAATTATGTCAGAATAGAATCCAGAAGGTTTTTTTTTTTTTTTTTTTTTTTTTTAATCATTGGATTCTTAGTCCTTATTTTAAACTAGATATCAAGAGAATTAGGTACAGTGGAGCTGATTTATAATGGATGGGTTGGGAGGTACTTTACTAATTTTCTGATCTTGGCCTTCTTTCTAGTACTTGAAAGACCAGCTACATTTTTACCATAAACTTGAAACTTAGAGGACATGGGGGATTGGATATAATTTCTTTTCAGCTCTGTGCCCTTTCCATCTCCTATAATTCAGAAGCATTCTTAATAGGGATAACATTTATTCTTTTCCTTAGACACTGCTTCTTAAGGGTAGAAACTTGTAATGTATCTGAAGTTGTTCTGAAACTCTTTAGGTTGATGGATTCGTTTTGTCCCTTTTCTGAATTTGAATTTACCTATGGCGCCTCTTGCTTACAGCCATTTTTAAAATGGCTTCCAGAAACGGTCTATTGTGTTGCAAGTAGAAACTTTAGCCCAACTGATTGTATAACAGCTATGGAAATCTCTCAAGTTCCTATTAGCTTTTACTTTTGAAAGACAATCTAGTTTTCAGAGATACTAAGAATAGTAGTTGATAGTACCTCACATTCTAAGTACTATTTTATTTGGATATGTTCCATTTTAGTTCTTTCACAAGGTTTTAATTAACTTTCTTAGAGTATGAACTATACATAGACTGTTACAATATAAATCAAAATTAGGGTCCAATTTATAAAATGCCAAGTTCAGCCTTCTTAAAAGTCAAATTGTGTAATTTGATGTTATACTTTCATTTAGCCGAGGCTCTTTAATCCCCTCATTTGAGAAATATACATTGCCTGACCATGTCTATATTCTACTCAGACCTTTCAAGAACAGTAGCTATTTTAAATACTGTCTCGATTTGTGGAAATTGGTGAAAAATCAAAACGACTTGTAAAATAATGTGGACTTTTAAAACAGTGCAGTATAGATAACTTATGCTTGGCAGTGATCAAATAGTTTGCCTTTATTGTTTCATTGTTTTTTCACCACCATAGTGGAATTTTGTTGCAATGAATTTAAATAATTTAGACTTAGGAGTCATATCTACTCATATTGCACTTTAGGAAATAAACCAAGGCATTTTAACAGCAAAGCCAACCTTTCCTAACTCTTATATTGGATAAAAAGTTAACTTGATATTTTTCTTAGAAAAAGGAAAATTAATTTGAATCAAGAAAATGTAGTTAATGCTTTATATTTTAAACTAAATCACAAAAAAAGGAAATACTGATGGGATACATTGTTTCCCTCCTTCAAATTTGGAAAGACACACTCCTTAAATTTGATTCTGTTAGGGAAATATGGGAGCTTAAATTCCTAACAAATGGGGAAATTTTCTTAGATAAGCCATTAAATCTTGTTGACCTTTTTTGACAGTGCTTTTTTTGTTGTTGTTTCATTTTGTTTTGTTTTTGCTATAGTAGAAAGTATAGCATACTTGGAATTTGCCTAAAAGTCTAGGTGAAATTAAAGATTCTACTTTAAATTAATTATTCACACACTTTAGATATGATGATTTTGTTATACAGCGCATTACAAAATAATCAGTTCCAAAAATAGTGGATACTTGAGTTTGGTCCACAGCATTTACTGTGCTCAGTTGACCTCAAGGTCCATTGACTTCTTATCTTTACTGTCTACACCTTTCCACTGTTAGGTCTCAATTATGTTGACCAAATTAATCCAGTTTTTCCAAGAATGTGCATAGAGTATTTGAGGGCAGGATCAAGCTTCAAGGACTCAGAAATGGTTTTAACTTAAACCACTGTGACTTAACAAATGAAGAAGTGTTTTACAACCTGATACTGCATACACATTAATTTAATGGTTCACATAAATATTTTAGCTTTTAATTTTTGTTAATTATACTAATTTACTTTGCTGCAGGAGTGGAGTCAACATATCAATGGAGCAAGTCACAGTCGTCGATGCCAGCTTCTTCTTGAAATGTAGGAATTTGAAATACATATAAAGCATCCTTATCGTGAATGAGAAACAGCCATTAATTGGTTTGGGGAAGTTCATCATTTACTTATACATACATTGTTACTGTCACATAATCAATAA
The DNA here is from genome assembly GCF_949786415.1 of Peromyscus eremicus. Classification (NCBI taxonomy): domain Eukaryota; kingdom Metazoa; phylum Chordata; class Mammalia; order Rodentia; family Cricetidae; genus Peromyscus; species Peromyscus eremicus. Next base: position 24,664,330 of record NC_081435.1, read on the forward strand.
TGTCAGATTAATATTAAATTTCAGATGAACTATATATCTTCATGAATAATAGATATAATGATGCTTTGTTACTTGGTTTTTAATTGCTAGGATAAATGCACATTGGCCTGTTAATCAAGAAATAATTTTAGCAGAATTAATGAAAAGATTGCAGTTGATAATCACAATCTATGATAGCACTTTAGTAATAGTTAATACATGCTATAGAACAAAAAATATAGAGGAATAATTGAAAATTAATAGAAACCAAGTCAGTTTCCTCATGGAAAGCTTTTGACATATGTGGCTTGTGTTCTGAACTTAGGCTGCTACATTGAAATGGAATTCAAAGAAACTGCTTACTATAGCAGATATTATCCATACATACCTAACTCCTTTGGGACTGTCCTTTCTGGTGCCACAGCTTAACTCTGCTTTGATACCTAATATTGGGGAAGGAAGTTGGGTTTTTGTTGTTGTTGTTGTTGTTTGTTTTCTTCATGTAACCTCCTTTCTAATTCCTTGTGCAGCACTTACCCTGCTTACAATTTAACAAATATAGGATCATTTCAGCATGTATCACTTAAATTTACAAGTATTGCAGGTTTATTCCATATCACTTGGTGTCTGAAGTTCTTTTTGAAATATGTTACATGCTTTTGAAATGTAGATTCTCACATAACTTTACTAATAAATCATCTCTGTTTTAGAGGCTTAAGGAGGCTACTTTGTGAAAAGAACCTTTTTATTTTAAAATTAATTTTCTGATCTTTTTAAAGCTACCCAGAATGGAATCCTGACAATGATACAGGACACACAATGTAAGTTTAAAAATTTTAGGCAATTGTTTATAAAGGAGCTCAATGTAAGGAATCCCAAGTTTAACTTCCTATGTTTCATAAGAATATTTTCTGTTTCTTCACCAAATAAGAATTTGGTAATTTTTTTTATATAAAAGTACAAGTGTAAGGAATTTTCAGAAAAGAGCATAGTAATAGTTCTTCTTTCACTGCTACAACATTTTCCACTAGTTACCTTGTTTATAAATACCTCCTACATCTTAAAATAGTTATAGTTATGTAAGAGTCGCTTTAATAATTTTATGTGATGAATCTCTTGATTGTGCTTCATTTATTTTGTTATTACTAGGGGTGATCCATTCATGCTGCAGCAGTCTACAAATCCAGCACCAGGAATTCTGGGACCTCCACCTCCTTCATTTCATCTTGGAGGACCAGCAGTTGGCCCAAGAGGAAATCTGGGTGATTATATGAAATTCATATTGCCTTTTCTAGTAACTAGCTATAATTGCTTTTAGTGTAAATGGTAGTGTCAGAATGTTCTTTTAAAAGGTCTTTTAAAGTAACATAGCATGAGAAGAGTCATTTACAATGTCTTACCATTTGTATTTGAAAGATGTTAATTTTTTAAACTAAACTACCTTGCTTTATAAAGTATATTTTTTGTAACTCTACAAATTTTTTTCCCCTGCACAGGTGCTGGTAATGGGAACCTACAAGGACCAAGACACATGCAAAAAGGCAGAGTGGTCTGTAATACAGCTATTGCTTTTATCATAATTGCTGTTGGGGGGAATGTGATTCCATTTAAATGCTTGTTCATTGAATCTTTTGAGGGTGGTGGAGGTGTTTCGAAGCACGGTTTCTCTGTGTAGCACTTGGCTATTGTAGACCAGGCTGACCTCAAATTCAGAGATCCACCTGCCACTGCCTCTGAGTGCTAGGATTAAAGGCATTCACCACCATCCTGGACTTTATTGATACAAATCTTAACCTTAGTCCTTATAACAGGGTGGGTATTTTAATTTGAAAACTATTAAGCTTGCTAGATGTGGCATGCGCTTAATCCCAGTGTTTAGGAGGCAGAGAGATCTTGATCTCTTTAAGGCCAGCTAGGGGTGACATAATGAGACCCTATCTTTATTTTTTTTTTAAAAAAAGTTAAAGCTGTCATGCTTTTACATGACTGGTAATAGTTAAAAGACCTTACCTTGATTTAGAACCTTAGGAACTTTGGTATCCAGTTGTGTGCATAGTTTTCATTAACAGAATCTAGGTTGGAAAGATGGTTCAACAACAGCAACAGCTGAATTTATTTGATTCTCAGGACCCATATGGTAGAAGGAAAGAACCAACTCCTACAAGTTGTTCTCTGACCCCCACACTAATACATACAGTGTGCACATGGAAATTTTTTTTCCCCCCAGACAGGGTTTCTCTGTGTAGCTTTATGCCTTTCCTGGATCTCACTTTGTAGACCAGGCTGGCCTCGAACTCACAGAGATCCACCTGCCTCTGCCTCCCGAGTGCTGGGATTAAAAGCGTGCGCACCATTGCCTAGAATTTTTTAAAGTATAATAAGGATCTGTAGAGAGACTTTTTGAAACTTGACAGTAATAACCACCATTTGATTTTTTTTTAAAAGAATTTATTCTAGTCCATGCAATGTGGCAAACGCCTTTAATCCTATCACTCAGAAAGAGAGACAGGCTGATCTGGAGTTTTAGGATAACCAGAGCTACATAGTCAGACACTGTCTGAAAAAAAGAGTGAATGAAATTATTCTGATAACATTTAATATGCTATGTACTTTAAATTCTCTAGTATGGTAAAAAATTATTAATAGCCTTTTCTGATTGGTTATAGAATAAACATTTTAATGCATAATGTGTTTTTTGCCAATTTTTTTTTTTTTTTAATTAGGAATCAAACCTAGGGCCTTGACTATGGTAGGCAAGTACTTAACCACTGTGGTACAGCCCCCTTACCCTTTTGTGTATGTTTTGAGAGTTGATCAGGCTGTCCTTAAACCCTGTTGCTGGGGGTCTCAGCCTCCCAAGTAGCTATACTTCCAGATCCAGCTTGCTTGCTTCTTTCTTTCTTTCTTTCTTTCTTTCTTTCTTTCTTTCTTTCTTTCTTTCTTTCTTTCTTTCTTTCTTTCTTTCTTTCTTCTTTTGGTTTTTGGAGACAGGGTTTCTCTGTAGCTTTGGAGCCTGTCCTGGATCTCACTCTGTAGCCCAGGCTGGCCTTGAACTCACCTGTAGCCTGCCTCTGCCTCCCGAGTGTTTTTCTTTTTTTTTTTTTTTTTTTGGTTTTTCGAGACAGGGTTTCTCTGTGTAGCTTTGCGCCTTTCCTGGAACTCACTTGGTAGCCCAGGCTGGCCTTGAACTCAGAGATCCGCCTGGCTCTGCCTCCCGAGTGCTGGGATTAAAGGCGTGCGCCACCACCGCCCGACGTTTCTTTTCTTTTTAATATAATATATTTTGATCGTCGTCAGACTTGGTAGTGCCTGCCCTTAATCCTGGCACTGGAAGCAGAACCCTGAGTCTACAAAGTGAGTTTGAGGACAGCCAGCACTGTTACACAGACGAAGCCTATCTTGAAAAACAAACAAACAAAGCAATATATTTTGGTTGTATTTCCCCCACCACCACAGACACTCCCCTCCCGATCCACCCAAATTTATCTTTGTGTTCTCTCTCACACACACACACAAAAAAAATCGAAACAGTTAAAAGACCAGTAGGGAGGATAAGCACAAAAACAGAAGTACTCCTTAAAATTTCATTAGTGAGGACCCAGAGATCCCTCAGCAGTTAAAAGCACATTCTGCTCTTAGAGGTGACCCAAATTTGGTTGCCAGCTCCCATGTTGGGTAGCTTGGAATGGTTTCTGATTCCAACTCCAGGGATTCTTACCCTCTTTTGGCCTCCACATGTTGGAGAATATTATTTTAAGGTGTGTTACTTTGGTTTATGCTGCACTTGTTTAACTCTGTGAAGCTGTCTTACTGTGCTTGTCTAAAAGCCCTGATGATCCAATAAAAAACTCAATGGCCTGTATAGCAAGGCAGGAGAAAAGGGTAGGTGGGGCCGGCAGACAGAGAGAATATATAGGAGAAAACTGAGTGAGAAGTAGCAGCCAGAGAAGGAAGACATCAGGGACCATCCATCCAGCTATACAGCGAGCCATGGAATAAGAAACAAAGAAAGGTATACAGAAATAGAGAAAGATAAAAGTCCAGAGGCATAAGATAGACAGAGTAATTTAAGGAAAGCTGGCTAGAAACAAGCTAAGCTAAAGGCCAGGCATTTACAAGTAAGAAAAAGCTCTGTATATTTATTTGGGAGCTGGGTGGCAGGCCCCCCAAAAGAGCAATAACAATATCCACAGGCAATTAAGTGAGAATACCCACACATAAAATAAATTTTATGTAAAAATTATGGGTGCACAAATGAGTCCTAGCTATTCGTGCTTACCACATGCTAAGTATATACTATTGTCATTGAAATATATATCCAACTCCCCCTCAAAATGCTTTTAAAAGGACTTTTATTGACTTTTTCTTTTTGCTTTTCCCTCCAATGGATAGGAAACCAGCCGAGTTGTTCACATTATGGATTTTCAGCGAGGAAAAAACTTGAGATACCAGCTACTACAACTGGTAGAACCATTTGGAGTCATTTCAAATCATCTGATTTTAAATAAAATTAATGAGGTATGAGTAGGAATATCAGTTATTCATAGTACTCATGTTAAAGAAATTGAATGGTTTTAGATTAATGGAAAATTCCGTGTAATTTGAAATATCAGAAGAAAAGGTATATCCTAATGTTAAATAGATTTTTAGTAAATGTATAATTTGTGAGCCCTAAGTAAAATATCAGTTTGCAACACTGATCTTTTTCATTTCGATTATTGAAGATGCATCCTATTAAATTATTAAATACAATAATGTAAAACCTATAAAGATTGGGGGTAAACTTTTTTAGAAATTTCTTTTTGTGTAATTTTAGGCATTTATTGAAATGGCAACCACAGAAGATGCTCAAGCTGCAGTGGATTATTATACAACTACACCAGCATTAGTATTTGGCAAGCCAGTGAGAGTTCATTTATCCCAGAAGTATAAGAGAATAAAGGTTAGTAGTAGCCTTTCATTTGTCTTTGTCTCTAGTTATATGTAATCAGCTTAATAAATCATTTTTATATTTGTTAACTTGGTTGTTTAAAAGCTAGGCTATTAATAATTGTAGCATACCTGCCAACCTTTAACTTGTCTTTCAGTTATTTAAAATCCCCCCCCCCTTTTTTTTTTTTAAGAAACCTGAAGGAAAACCAGATCAGAAGTTTGATCAAAAGCAAGAACTTGGACGTGTGATACATCTCAGCAATTTACCACATTCTGGCTATTCTGACAGTGCCGTCCTCAAGCTTGCTGAGCCTTACGGGAAAATAAAGAATTACATATTGATGAGAATGAAAAGTCAGGTAATAACACATGGGAAGGTTTTTAAGAGTAATTTTAATTTCTCAGTGTACTTTAAGATAATTTTACTGGGAGTGGATGTCAGTAGTAGAAATGCATTAGTTTGTGGGTTGAATATTATATATTACTTTAGTTAGATGTTCATGGTCAAGTGGTAAAGTTTTAAAAGTACAAAGTGGAAAATAGTTTTGTCTTCTCATAGTAGAAAAATAGTTTGCTTTTAGAGTTTCTTCTTAAAGGTTTTGTTTTTTTTGGTTTTTCGAGACAGGGTTTCCCTGTGTAGCTTTGCGCCTTTCCTGGAACTCACTTGGTAGTCCAGGCTGGCCTCGAACTCACAGAGATCCGCCTGGCTCTGCCTCCCGAGTGCTGGGATTAAAGGCATGTGCCACCACCGCCCGGCCCTAAAGATTTTACACATCTATAGACACCAAGCTTTGAGGATTTGGGTAGTGATTATGTTTTTTTTGTTTGTTGGGTTTTGGTTTTGTTTTTTCTTAAGCAGGACTTTGCTAGGTAGCTCTTTTTGATTTGTTTGGTTTTGGTTTGTTTCTTTGTGTTTTTCAAGACAGGATTTCTCTGTAGCTTTGGAGCCTGTCCTGGAATTTGGTCACAGAGATCCGCCCACTAGCGCCCAGTAATAGATCGCTCTTCCTGGCCTAAAATTTAATATGTAGCTCAGGCTGGCCTCCCATCTTTTTTTTTGTTTTTTGAGACAGGGTTTCTCTGTGTAGCTTTGCGCCTTTCCTGGAACTCACTCTATAGCCTAGGCTGGCCTCGAACTCACGGAAATCATCCTGCCTCTGCCTCCCAAGTGCTGGGATTAAAGGCATGTGCCACCACCGCCCAGCTGGCCTCCCATCTTTTAACAATCACTTCCTCTTGGCCTCTAGAATGCTAGACTTAATAAGTGTGATACACCGTGATAGCCAGCTCTTCAGAATCCACATTTAGTAGCTAAATTCAGTTTAGTCATATTTGATTTTGTTTTATGTAAAAAAATTCAAAGGACAGGATGAAACTCAGAAGTACAAGGCTTGCATTCAATCCCCAGAATCAGTCAGGAGAGTATTGGGGGGTTTTGACGCAGGGTATATAGTTGCTCTGCTAAAGATTGCATAATATAGAATAGCATTGTTTTCATACATACAGTTCTGTAGAAAATAATGTCATTGTGGGTTTCTCTCCTTCTTTCCCTCCAGGCTTTTATTGAGATGGAGACCAGAGAAGATGCAATGGCAATGGTTGACCATTGTCTGAAGAAGGCACTTTGGTTTCAGGGGAGATGTGTTAAAGTTGACTTGTCTGAGAAATATAAAAAACTGGTGCTGAGGGTATGTAGTCCTTAATAGTGTTTTTTTTTTTTTTTTTTTAAGCTTTATTTATTTATTATGTATACAGCCTACATGCCAGAAGAGAGCACCAGATCTCATTACAGATGGTTGTGAGCCACCATGTGGTTGCGGGAAATTGAACTCAGGACCTCTGGAAGAGCAGCCAGTGCTCTTACCCTCCGAGCCATCTCTCCACACCAGTCCTTAATAGTGTTAACCTCTTAGATGACAAGGTCTAATTATATAACCCAATCTACCCCCAGGCTACTGGGTTCAACTGATCTTACTGCTGTGGCTTCCTAAACAGCCAAGATTCTAAGTCCATGTGCCTGGCAAAAGACACAAAAGTGTTTCCCATCCACCTTTTGGGGAGGAGAGGCAAAGGATAGACTGGGTTTTGCTAAGAACCTTAGCTAGGACTCACTGTAAACCCCGCTGGCCTCAGACTGTCATTAGACCTTTTGTACACTGCTATCCTTTGTGTTATTTAGCCTTTTTTGCGTTTATTTTGTGGGTGTACAAGTGCCACTGTGCATGTGTGATTACCAGGTTTGGGACAGTCACCTTACCTACTGAGCCAATTCACTGGTCTAGTTTAATCATTTTATATACTACAATGTTTGGGGCTGGGGTTTGGGCCTAGTTAAAAGCACTTGATGCTCTTCAAAGGGATTATTAAAGTTCCCAGCACCCAAGTCAGGTGCTCTACAACTACCTGTGATTCCCTTTTCTAGCCTCTGAGGGTCCTTGGACTTAAGTGTCAGCACTCACACAGACTGGTAAATACAAATAAAAATAAATCTTAAGGGTTGGAGAGATGGCTTACTGATAAAGAGTACTTGCTATTCTTAAAGAGAGAGAACCCAGGTTCAGTTCCCATCATCCATATGAAGGCTCAGAACCAGTCCTCTTTGAGAGTCTGACCCTCCCTTCTAATCTGTGGGCATCAGGCATGCATATGATCACTCAAATACATGCAGACAAAAGCTGTATAAAATAAGAAAAATTTGGGCAGGGCATGGTGGCACACATCATTAATCCTAGCACTCAAGAGCACAGACAGCTGGATCTCTGAGCTCAAGGCCAGCCTGGTCTACATAGTGAGAAGCTGTCACCTCCCCACCCCCCAAAAAAACATAGGTGGTGGTTGTTATGGTTGTTGGTGGTTTTTAGGTTGTTATTTCTGTGCTGAGACAGGGTTTCTCTGTGACCCTGGCTGTACTGAAACTCAATCTGTAGACCCGGCTGGCTTTGAACTCACTGCATGTACCACCACCCCTTACCCCCAACTCCGTGCCTTTTTTTTTTTCCTTAAAAAAAGAACTTGGTTTTTCAGTAGAAATATTGTGTTTTGTGAAAGCATCTTCCATTTCTCTTTCCTGTTTAAAGGTTATTAGAGTTATACTACCAAAATGTTTTATTGCCCACTTTGTTAGTTTGGTGGTTGAGATGAATTTTTATTTAAACTCTTGGCAGATTTTCTTGTGTGTGGTTGTACAGACTGGGTGATATAAATTGATTATATAAAGGAGGGTTGCAGAATGTTACTTGGTTGATGTATTCTACCAATGGGTAAAATTTAATGTATTTAATTTCTCAAAACTTTTGTCTTTTAGATTCCTAACAGAGGCATTGACTTACTGAAAAAAGACAAATCCCGGTAATTTCATTTTGCGTATATCTATATACTACGTAATAATTACTAGTCTTTTCACTATGACAAAGTATCTGGCCAAAGCAGCTTCAGGAAAAAAGTTTATTTTTGCTCACAAGTTCAAATACACAGTCAGTCCATCAGTGGGTAGGAAATAATGGCAGTGAGAGTTTGAGGATACTGGTCGAATTGCATCTGTAGTCAGGAAAAATAAATAAATAATAACTATAAATGCTTCCATTCAGTTTACTTTCTCTTTTTTATTAAATTGAGGACCCCAAGCAATTCATGGAATGGTGCCACCCACATTCAGGATAGGTCCTCCCACTTCCCACCAGCTGATCTGATCTTAGATCTTAGGAAATTGGCAATCGATATGAACCATTCATACTGACATTAGGCTTTTATTTTTCGACTCGGCAAACAAAATGTGCATCTGTGTTGTTCAGGAAAAGATCCTATTCTCCAGATGGAAAAGAGTCCCCAAGTGATAAGAAGTCCAAGACTGATGGTTCACAGAAGACTGAGAGTCCAGCTGAGGGTAAAGAACAAGAAGAGAAGTCGGGTGAAGACGGTGAGAAAGACACCAAGGATGATCAGGCAGAACAGGAACCCAGTATGCTTCTTGAGTCTGAAGATGAGCTGCTTGTCGATGAGGAGGAAGCAGCAGCTCTCCTAGAAAGTGGTAGTTCGGTGGGCGATGAGACTGATCTTGCTAATTTAGGGGATGTATCATCTGATGGGAAAAAGGAGCCTTCAGATAAAGCTGTGAAAAAAGATGCAAGTGCTTCAGCAGTATCCAAGAAAAAACTTAAAAAGGTAAGTTTTATATTTGTTTTAATTAGAACACTAGGTCAGATCAATTTTTCCTGTAGTTTTTTTTTGTTTTTTGTTATGTTTTTGGGTTTTTTTGGGGGGGGGGTTTCTTAAACACAAAAACATTTAAAGAGGAAACTACAATAGAAAGAAACACTTCCTTACAGCTACCAAAAAAAAAAAAATAGTCAACTCTTTGGTGTTTTTCAAGACAGGGTTTCTCTGTGTAACGGTCTTGGCTGTCCTGGATCTCACTTTGTAGACCTGGCTGGCCTTGAACTCACTGAGATCCAACTGCCTCCCAAGTGCTGGGATTAAAGTCATGTGCCACTACTGTCTGGCTAACAGTCAACTTTTAAAGAAAACTTGTAACCAAGTATAAGGAAGACTTTAAACTAGGTAAGCTTTTGTCTTGGAGTGGTAATTATTAAGTATAAGGAAGACTTTTAAACTAGGTAAGCCTTTGTTTTGCAGTGGTAATTATTAAGTATAAGGAAGACTTTAAACTAGGTAAGCCTTTGTCTTGCAGTGGTAATTATTAAGCTCTGGTATGTTTGTTTTCAAGATGATGTTAGCCAGGCATAATGGCATATCCATGTGATCTCAAGCACTTATGGAGGTAGAGAACGGTGACTCAGAAGTTTGAGGTTCAGCTGCACAACGTAGTGAGTTCCAGACAACTAAAAAGATAGGGTTATGAGTTTGAAATTCAGTAACTCAAGTTCCTTTAACCATTTAAAAGCTGTTGTTGAATGCCAGATTTGACAGTACATGCATCACTCCAGGAGAAGGCAGAGGCAGGCATAATTCTGGGAATTCCAATACAGACAGACTAAGGCTACATAAAGAGATCCTGCCTCAAAAGCCTTTTTTTTTTTTTTTTTTTTTTTTTTTTTTTTTTTTTTTTTTCCGAGACAGGGTTTCTCTGTGTAGCTTTGCGCCTTTCCTGGAACTCACTTGGTAGCCCAGGCTGGCCTCGAACTCACAGAGATCCGCCTGGCTCTGCCTCCCGAGTGCTGGGATTAAAGGCGTGTGCCACCACCGCCCGGCCCTCAAAAGCCTTTTAAAAAAAAGAAAAGAAAATATTTTTGAAGCCTGCAGAGATGGCTCAGCAATCTTGATTTTCCAGAGGACCTAGGTTCAGTTCCTGTCACTATCAGGTAGCTTACAATAGCCTGTGACTCCAGTTCTAAGGGATCTGATGCCCTCTTCTAGCCTCCTCAAGTACCTACATGCACATGATACACAGAAAATCACATGCACACACCTATACACATCAAATATTCATTATTAATTTTTTTACTAAGTTTTTTGTGAAGTCTTAGATGTTTTTTAGTGGCTTTTAAGGGAATTACACTAGGAAAAAATGAAAAAAAGGCTAGAAATGTTGCCTAGTGGTAGAGTATTTGCTTAGTATTCACAATCCTCAGCACTACATAGAAACTACATAGTGGCGCACACCTGTGGTCCTGGCAGTCAGAGGCAGGAACGCAGATTCAGAAGTTCAAGGTCATCCTTAGTCATGTAGGGAACTTGAGGTAACCATGGAGTACATGAAACCTTGTCTCCCAAAAACAAATACCAAGATATCCTCTCGCCTTCGTTTTGGCAGGCACAAAATAATATGCTGTATCGAATAAGGAGTAATATAGTAAAATGTTGCCTTTCATTGAAGCCCTTGGGAGACAGAGGCAGGCAGATGTCCCTGAGTTTGAGGCCAGCCAAGGCCTCAGAGAAAGCCTGTCTTGGGGGGTGGGGGGAGGATTAAAATGTCTTGGTAACCCCTTTAGTGATTTTTTTTTCCCCCTTCATGGTATCAAGAGTTTTTGTCATCATTTCTATTGATTCATTCTGATATTCCCAAACTAGTATTTACTTTCAAAATTTTGATGACTTAGTCACATAACTTAATTTTTTTGCCTAGAAAATATAATTGTAATGTTTCCCTTTTAAGACCTAATGACTTGCTTGAACTCATGTTGTAATTTTTTTTCTAAGCTCTCTTTAGTCTTTATAATAACCATAGTTAATAGGTGGTATTATTATCCCCATTCCATAAATTAAGAATTTAAGCATGATTTCATTATCTTGTCCTAGTTCGTGACTCTTAAGTATCAGATCAACAGTGTCTGTCTGCTCCAAAATTGTTAAACCATTTCACTATATCAAGCTGATGTTTTGTTCTAAATGAAAGTTGTATCATAGGAACTATAAGTTCAGAGAACATTACTCAATTTAAGTAAGTTCTTTAACTCGTTTCTTAGACTATTTGTCTGAGAAAGTATAAAATATGAAATTTTTGTTTTTATTATTACTTATTTTACTGGTGCTGAGTATAGAACCTTGGGCCTGGCAAGGATTAAGCCAACTCTCTACACCGAGTCTTTTTTGTTTCCTAGTGATTTCTCTATTATTATTTTTTTTTTTATGTGCATTGGTGTTTTGACTGCATATGGTGTATGAGGGCATCGAATCCCATGGAACTGGAGTTACAGACACTTGTGAGCTGCCATGTGCGGTCTAGGAATTGAACCCAGATCCTCTGGAAGAGCAGTCACAGCTCTTAACCACTTTGCCATCTCTCCAACCTGAATATAAATTCTCTTCCATCTGATATTTTGTTAGATGAGGCAGGCTCTCCATTTGGTGAAGTATGAATTTTAGTGGGCTTCATGTCACTGAAGCTTGGTGGATTTGTTTTTCTAGGGGGTTGTTGTTTGTTTTTACATAAGGGGTTAAATTAATGGCAACACATTAAAAGAAACCACTTCCTCACTGAGCAACAACCCTAACCCCCATAATTTAACTTTATGACAAGCTAAATTGGCCACAATCTGTAGTCTTGCTACTGACCCATCCTGCTGTGCTGCTTAAGAGTTTCCTTTCTTTAAAAAAAAAAAAAAAAAAAAGCTGAGTTCTTTCTGAAGTCATTAATGAGTCTATCAGAAAATTTTCCTTTCATTATACATTCATTCTTAAGGATAGTGCTGAGGACTGGGTTGGGGATTTAGTTCAGTGGAAGGCCCTGGGTTCAGTCCTCAGCTCGGGGCAGGGGATATTGCTGAGGACTGACCCTAGGGCTTCATACAGGCTGTTGCATTTTTGGCCAAGAAAAGGCTATTTTGAGATAATGAATAAATACAAAGACAAGTCAAGCATAATAGGAAAGGGAAGCAGAGGGATTATGATCTCCAATTCGGGTCTCCAAAAAATAAAACAAATCGAAGGGGTACTGCAGGATTATTGTTGCAGAGTATATTTACCTTTCTTAACAGCGTCATTTCCCAAGGAATATGGAAGGTTTTGTCATTCTAGATGAGGTCGGTGATGAGGAAGAATCCAAAATTTAAAAAGTACATAAATCAGGCATGATATTTAAATCTGTTGACAAAAATGATGGTTTGGTTGAAATTAGGTGGAAAAGATGGAGGAACTTGACCAAGAAAATGAAGCTGCCTTGGAAAATGGGATTAAAAATGAGGAGAATACAGAAGCAGGGGCTGAGTCTGCTGAAAATGCTGATGATCCAAACAAAGACACAAGTGAGAATGCAGATGGCCAAACTGACGAAAACAAGGAAGATTATCCAATTCCAGATGAGTATAGAATTGGACCATACCAGCCAAATGTTCCTGTTGGTGAGCTTTAAAGACTTTCTGCTTTCTTTCTCTTCTCATTTCGCCCAAAAAATTTATTAAAATAAGATTTAAAAGTTGGTCTTATGTAAGCTCTGATAGTATGTAAAGTTATCTTCTCCCTCCCCACCATTAGTTTGTGAACTTACACTGACATTGCTCTATTTCTCTCTTCATGTGTCTCCTAATTTTGTATTATGTTACCATTCCACTATGTTCTCTCTTCTCATAATGATTTCTAAAGTTACACATTGCTTTTCGTTTTGTGTTTGTTATATTATTGTCTTCCATTTTAAAGATTACAGATAGGTAGGACCTTGAATATCAGTTAAGTAAAAAGAAAGAGTAATATGCTATTGTTTGTGTTTTTAGCTTAGGCCATACTGGACTTTTCACAAATATGTTGTCTGATTCAAGTTTTATTGTCAGGAAAAAAGATTTGAGAGTACTAAGTAAAATTTAAGTTTACTTAATTTGTAAGAATGTATGTTTGTGTTTCTAGGTATAGACTATGTGATACCTAAAACAGGGTTTTACTGTAAGCTGTGTTCACTCTTTTATACAAATGAAGAAGTTGCAAAGAATACTCATTGCAGCAGCCTTCCTCATTATCAGAAATTAAAGGTAAGGCTGAATATAAGAGGAGATTTATGGAAAACAAATGATTTATGGAAATAAATGAGATAAATAAGTAAAATGTGTGTATGTCCTTCGACCCATCATAATGCTTTATCTCAAAGACATTTTTCCTTAATTGCCTGTGCGTTAAGGAATTTAATGGGTTCTACGAACTTTTAGAGCCTCTTCACTCAAAACCAGATTTGCCAGGCGGTGGTGGCGCACGCCTTTGATCCCAGCACTCGGTGGCAGAGGCAGGTGGATCTCTGTGAGTTTGAGGCCAGCCTGGTTTACAGAGCAAGATCCAGGACAGGCACCAAAACTATACAGAGAAACCCTGTCTCAAAAACAAACAAACAAAAAACTGATTTAGTTGTGTACACCCATAATTCTTAGACTTGGAAGATAGAATCAGGAGGATGAGTAGATGACCTTAACTATGTAGTGAATTAGGAAGAAAGGAAATAATTTCTAACACTTTTTTTACATTATAATTTATTCAAGTATTCTCAAACTAATTTCTCAAATTTCATGGAGGTCTGAACATGAAACAGAAGAATTAAAATATTTTGAGTTTGTAGAGTACCGAGTCCCTGATTTATTTATTCATTTTTAAGACTGAGTTTCCCTTTCTAGGTCATCTTAGATTAGACTTTAGGATCATTCTGTCTCAGCCTCCCAAACAAAGTACTGGGATAATAAGTGTGAGCAACCTTTGAAGATCGCTATTCTAATGTTACTGATGCTCTAATTTTTGCCTATATCACAGCATAAATGAGTAAAGCCCAATGGGAAGTAAGAACAATTCCTACTGTTTTAGTTAGGAGCCTCTTTAAGGCTTCAATAATAAATAATACAAGCAAACCTGAAAGCAGTACTTAACTCAATTGTAGATGACTTGCTTTTCACACTGCTTCATTTATAGTGAAAAGTGGCTACTTGTTGAATATTCCGAATCTTGACAGTCTGTGATACTCCACATCTGGCCTAGTAACAGTAATAAATTGTAATCAGAATGCTGGTACACTAAAAATATTGTGTAAAGTTATTTTTAGAGGGCTCGGGAGATGGCTCAGTGATAAAACTGCTTGCTGTGAAAGCGAGAGGGCTGCAGAACTCAATTTAAATGCCGGGTTAGGGAGGGGTTGGGCTGTAGCTGTCAAAGGTGGAAATGGAACAGGCTGGCTAGTGAAACCACCTTTATTAGCAAGGTCTGGGTTTGATTGAGAGACCCCGCTTCAATGAATAAGGTTAGAGGGCAGTCAAGGAGGATGCCTGATGTCAGTCATGGGCCTAAGTATGTGTATACCTACTTATGCATGAAAGAAAGAAAAAATGAAATTACCTCTGAGGCATGGAGATGCAGCTCAGTGGCAGAGCTCTTGGTAGCATGTTGTCCTGGCTTTGACTCAGTAAGAAAAAAGGTAGAATTATCGTCTTTGGGCTGTTTCATGGTGCCTCATCCAAATCTGAACTCCCTAACACTTCTAATCCCAGGTTTTTCAAACAAGAAAAACTCAACCTGTGTAGCATTCAATTATCTCAGCACATTTCTGTGTTGACTAGTGGACAAAGAATTAAAATTCATTTTAATTCTTGCTTGTATCATTTGCATTGCTTTCGAATGTAAATCTATGTCTTTTACCATTATGGATGTAAGAAAAGAATGGTGGTCATTTTCAGTGCTAACAGCAATTTATTTTGGGAGGAGGATGAGTATGGCTTCATTTATACCCCAAATGCACTGTTTGGATTTTAGGCCATGTGGGGTCAAAACCATGTGTGTTACCTAGAAGGGTGTGCTTTATGACTTAAGTATTCAGAGAAAAGATGAATCAACTGCATTGAAAGGTATTAGGGAGTTTGTGTTGCTCAAATGATAAATTGACACTATTCTTACCTGTTTTGACACTTAACTAGATGTTTTGTGTTTTTTTTTTCTTTTTATTTTTTGTTTGTTCGTTTGTTTTCATTTGTTTTTTAAGGATATAATGGCTTTTAACCCTCTCATCAGTCTGCAATAATCAGTACTGATATATTTTAACCAGAAATGGAAATGGTTTTTAAATATGTTTGATATTCTCTTAGAGTATTAATAGAACTGTGTCTAGAAATTGTACATTGAAGATCATAGGTGACAGGACTATATTTTGTAGCCCAGCCACCTACTGTTGTAAATAAAGTTTTATTAGAGCACAGCCGATCATAGCCATAGTCTTTGGACTATTGTCTATGGCTCTTTTAGGTCAGTGAAATTGTTAACAACAAAGATCTAATAGAGCTATTTCTTCCTCTGTGATCATGTTCTTATGTTTTCTCATTTCTAAAAGTTAGGGTTAATTGCACATTGAAATATCCATTTTCCACATTTGCCATTTTTTTCACTTTTTATTGTTATGTCCTGAGCCAGTTTAGTTTTCTATGCTGAATAACTCATTCATAAAATATTAAGATGTTAGTGTAAGTCCCTAAACCTGGACTGAATATTTTATTTTATAATTAATATATATACTAAATGTCTCATCAGTTACTTAGTTCCTGTAATTCTTTTTTTTCCCCTCAGAAATATCTGAATAAATTGGCAGAAGAACGGAGACAGAAGAAGGAAACTTAAGATGTACAAGAAGCTTAATTATTTCAAAGAAAACAATGGTTCTTTGATTTTAAATGTTAACCTTTTTTAAATACAATACTGATAGTTAGAAAACTATTGTACTCTTTTGTTTTAGTGGAAAAATAATAGATGTCTGTTCATGTGTTTAAGTGTTATAGCAGAAAGTACACATACGGTTAAGTTAATGAAAATGTTTTTGTTTCATCAGAATGGCAACAGACAAAAGTACTTTGTAGAGATTGACTGTTGTAAGCTTTGGAAAACAACTTGCACCACTAAGAGAAAGATAACATAGAACCATTCAGAAAAATGAAATTTAGTAGTTTGAGGCTTCAAAGAAATGTCAACGTTTGATTCCATTCAATAAAGAACAAAACCAATTGTATTTTTTATTACTTTTCATCTGAAACATTCCACATTTTAATCTGAGCCTTGCAGACTTTTCATTTGACTTTGGAAGCTGTTTTGGTTGCATTTCATTTTTAGAGAACTTCATTCATGTGAGATTGGCAATTCAAATGCAGGTGCAGTTTTCTTTTAATGTCATGCTGTTTAGATGATAAGAAATATTAAGTAATTGGCTTTAGATTTGTAATTTTTTCCCTGAGTTCCTGCTAGGTTTCGTATTCTAGTAGTCAAATGTTATTTCAGTGAAATGTAAAAATATTCCCGTTCTCTTTGACCAGTATTAATTTCTTGAGAACCTATTGCTTGTCACTTGAAT
The DNA here is from genome assembly GCF_949786415.1 of Peromyscus eremicus. Taxonomy (NCBI): domain Eukaryota; kingdom Metazoa; phylum Chordata; class Mammalia; order Rodentia; family Cricetidae; genus Peromyscus; species Peromyscus eremicus. The sequence continues at coordinate 24,680,990 of NC_081435.1, forward strand.
CCTGTAGCTGTCATACATCTCTGGTATAAGCAACATTTGATTTTTGAAGTGTGTAAACCATCTCTATATTTTCAGGATGTGATTTTACATTTCTGCATTTTAAAAAGAGTTTGGCCATAATTCTAGACGCACGCTTCTAATTCATGTACCTGCACATGTGACCTTTGTGAGCAGAACTTTGCATGTATAATCTGTGTTTACTTGTAACTCTCTGGTTATATACTGCTTATATCTGTGGATTCAAGTTACTGAAGTGAATACCAATAAAAAAAAAACAAACCTAGGCCATGTTGATTGGTTGGTTAAACATGTTTGGAATGTTAACCAAAATATTTGTCAGTTGTTACTTTTTTTTTTTAATTCACTGTTACATTTTTGTGCATGCTTTAACAATTTATTCATAAGTCTAGATTGGGTGTTCTAAAAACTACTAAAGATCTCAGTTTCGTCCTGGTGGATTTCTTGTTCTTGTTACATTACTAAAAATGGGGCTTTTTTTTTTTCTTTCTTTAAACTTACAGTTTTAAATGCTGAGATTAAAGAAATTGTAAAAGCTCATATTCAGAGATGCCCATGCCTTTAACAGTAGAATTGAAAATAGCATGGGAAAAATTAGCTTTGTCACTCTTTAAAATCAGGAAGAGATTTTTGGTGTATTTGATAACCTGAAGTCCAAAGAATAGTTTCAATTTAATTCAGTGACAAAGAATTATTAGTAATTGTCTTTCAAACTCTCCAGCCCAATTGTCTTAAAAAAGGATATTTTAAATATTGTTGGTAAAATTTTAGTCTCTTCAGTAATATGCACAAAAAATCCTTGCCGATTTTCTTCAATTTTATTTTAACTGTTACTAATTATTTACTTTTTTTTTTAAATCTAAACTGCAATTATTAAAAAAAAAAAGTGTGGACAAGGCCAGGCATGGTAGCACATACCTTTAATCCCAACACTTGGGAGGCAGAGGCAAGTTTGCCCTGAGTAGTTGGAAGCTAGCCTGGTCTACATGAGAATTCCAGGCCAGTCAAGGCTACATTGCAGAACCTTGTCTCAGAAGGCAAAAAAAAAAAAAAAAAAAAAAAAAAACAAACACAAAGAACATTGTGCACATAAGTGAAAACACATCCATCAGCAGTGCTAGCTTATTTTCTTATGTCCTACTGTGTGGAGTTGGCAACTTGAAGAATACTTTGATCCATTTAGCTTGATTTGTGGCATTAAGATATCAGATTTTTTTTTCCAGATTATGGCTATCTTTTTATTTTTGAGATGCCTGTAGATGCAGCTAATTCATATTGGCAGAGTACTTATCGAGCTTTAACCAAGTGCCTGACCCTATAAAGGCATACACTTTAATCCCATAACTCAGGAATATAGACAGCATCAGAAGTTAAGGTCATCCCCAGCAACATGAGGAGTTTGAGTTTAGTCTGAGATAGAGACCCTGTTTTACTCTATGACTGTACTTGAATTTGGGATCATGCCTGACCTTCTGTATACCTGATCACATTGCTGCTCCCTTCAGATCTAGTTTACGGCAAACCTATAAAAGGATGGTTTGGTTTTTATTGTTTTTTTAACGCCTGCTATAAATTTGAACATATTTCCTGGTATTCCAGTGAAGGTTTTAGAGATACCCTGAGTTTATTTTACAATCCTTTTTTACTCTGTTAGAAAGTTTGAGTTCTGCTAGTGTCGCTTTGCATATCCCAGAAGAAATTTTCATTTTGTTGTGTGCAGTAGTTCAGCCCTCTCAGGTGTACTCAAAAGTACCAAAAGTTAAGCTTCGGTTTGAGCCTAGCGTGAGCAGTGTAGATGGTCTGCGGTGAGGGGTAACAGGAAGATGAATTTCTGGATATAGCATATGGTAACATTCTGAGGAAGTTCTTTTTTGTTTTTCTGAGATAAGGTTTCACTATGTAGCTGTGATTCTGGAACTCAACTATGTAGACCAGGCTAGCTTCCATTTCCCAGAGAGCCACCTGTTTCTGCCTCCCAAGTACTGGGATTAAAGGTGTGTGTTTCCTTTTCAACTTCTGGCTTCCTCTACAAACTTTTTGTTGTTTTTTGTTTTGAGACAAGGTTGCTCTGTGTAGCACTGGCTGCCCTGGAACTCACTCTCAGATCAGGCTGGCTTCAAACTCAGAGATCCTCCCACCTCTGCCTCCTGAGTTATGGGATGAAAGATGTGAACCACCACCACCAGACCTTCTAAGAATTTTTAAGGTCATATCCACTGTTTGAGTTATCTAGGAGGAGATTTCCTTTCTACCAACACCCCTGCTTCACACATGATCTTACTGAGTCGTTGGTTATTGCAAGGCAAGGGATTCAACTAAGGGCCTTTTACATGCTGGATATAAACCCCCAACCACTGAGCTATATCCTTAACCTTTTGGGTGTGTCCCGGTCCCCATTTTTAGGGATTTTTTTTTTTTTTTTTTTTTTTTTTTTTTTTTTTTTTTTTTTTTTGGTTTTTCAAGACAAGGTTTCTCTGTGTAGTTTTGGAGCATATCCTGGAACTTGATCTGTAGACCAGGCTGGCCTCAAACTCCTGGCTCTGCCTCCCAAGTGCTGGGATTAAAGACGTGTGCCACTACCTACTGGCTGAATGTTCCTTTTTTAAGGTGATATGACAAGTTACAGAATTTGTTTAGCATTTTCACAATAAATGTTTTGGAAGTTAAAGAATGGCAGCCAAAGGTGGGTGTGGTAGCACCCGACTTTAATCCTAGCACTGGGAGGCAGAGGCAGGGGAATCTAAGTTTGAAGTCACCTTGGTCTACAGAGCCAATCCCTGGACATTAAAAGTTAAGCAAACTTGGGGAGTTGGGGCACACCTGGAGGTATGCACTTGGGAGGAGAATAAAGAGGTGGCTGGCTTGAACTACATGATATCCTTCATTAGAATCTTCCATAGCTGGAGATGTATCTTAACATGTCTAGCTGAGTTTAATCACTATAGTGTGGGAGAGCTAACCCAGGACTTTGTACATGCCACGTAGGCAAGTGCTATAGTACTGAACTATTTAACCCTTTGAGGATTTAAAAACAAAAAAAAAAAAAAACCATGGTATCAAACTACATGATAGTATTCGTGACTTCTAGACTTAAAGATGTTTCAGAAGCAGAAAGATTCCTACTTTGTTAAGGGGGGTTTTATTTTGTGGTATTGGGGGTTGAGTCCATTCCTTCAAGTAATAATGCTTTATGTGGACAAGATGCTATTTGAGTTCGTGTTTGCTCACCTTTGCCAAGACTTAAGTCAGAAATGAGGGTTTCTCATTGGTATTTGATCGGAGCCAGGGGCCTAAATGGAAGATTAGATAGCACTATAGTCATTACTTTGTAGTCCAGATTACTCAGGAATGCTTCAAGTCACAGATGAGCAGTTTGAAAAACATAATGAAAAACAATTTAAATGGAATTTTTTCCACCCTAAATTAGATTTGACTATAAATATGAGTTATTAACTGCTACCTACCAAGTTCTGTATTGACCTCTATCTTAGGTGGGATGTCCTGTCCTCTTCTATAATCTTAAAACCCTTGCCTAGCATGCCCAAGGTTCTTGAGTCTTCAGCACTAAGAAACCTGTGTGTCTTTGACAACCACCTAAATTGTGATGCCATGCAAACCTGTGAAATGAATTGCAGTTCAAATAATTAATGACTCACAACTCCTAATTTTCTGGTTGCACCTTGGTGCATGTACATTCTGTCTCTGGCCCTTTTTTCAGCAGCTAGTGAGTTACAGGAAACCAACCTAACCTGGAGAAGTTCTGTTTTTACAATATGGCACGCATCATCAGTCTGTCTCCCATGCACATTATTTTCCAGATCTCTTATTCAAACTATATAGAAATAACCCTTTTTAACTTGGTCTGCTTTTACTTTTCATTTAAAAGAGCTTTTAAGGAAAAAATGCTACATCATTACCCCACCCCCCACCCTGTCAGTGACTAGAATGCTGACACAGAGTTCAAAAGTGTTGACTAGCTGCACTCATTCTTGTAATCCTACCATTTGAGAGGCTGAGGCATGAGGGTCATTAATTGGAAGCTACGGAGCCATGTACTGAGCCACCTACCGAGACCTTGTTTCCAAAAAAAAAAAACAAAAAACAAAACATTGAATAGTGAAATCCCCAAGTTATTCAGAAATAGGTTTACTTCAATGATAGGTTCTATCATTAACTTTCACAAGATACAAAATAAGAAGTTAGTCATGATCTTGTGCAGACTTACCCTTTTTGAAACAAGATTTTTGTTTGGGGTGTTTAGTTTTGAGACAGGTTTCAATTATGTGTCCTTGACTGGTTTGGAGTTTGATATGTAGACTAGGCTGGCTTCAACTGAGACCTGCCTGTTTCTGTCTCCTGTGTACTGGAATTAAAGATATGTTGACACCGTGATGGATTTTTTTTTTTTTTTAGAAAGGAGTGGGGGGGTTTGTGTGGCTTAGGACATCCATGTGTTGCTGAGTATGATAAACTGATCTGAACTACTGATCTTCTTCCTGCTTCTACCCTCCATGTTTGTGTGTTCCACCGTGCCCAATTTTTATTTAGTGCTATGGATCAAACTCAAGGTTTAGAGCATGGTAGACAGACACTCAACTAAGCTACATCCTCAAGCCTCCCCCCACCCCCAAGGTGGAGTCTGTCATGTACCCATGCTTCTGAGTGCTGGGATTCTAGATTGGCATGCTCAGATTAGGGGTTTTGTGAAATAGTGGGGATTTAACCTAGGTAGGCCCTTTCATGTGTTAGGCTATACATTCTGCCACTAAACTATACTCCTTGCCTTTGTTTTTGCTTTGAGACAGGTCTTACTGAATTGCCAAGTAGGCCTTGAAGTTGGAATCATCCTACCTAAGCTTCCTTAGTAACTCATGATCCTCCTCACCCCAGTATTAGATACTGAAATCAGGGCCTCGTGTGCTAAGGATACACTCTGTATTCCCATACCTCTTTGCTTTTTATTTTGGGGCAGGGTCTTATCAGGGTTGGCCCTGCAATCTCAGTATAGCCCAAATAGACCTGATTTTTATATTTATTTATTTATTTATTTGGTTTTTGTTTTTCAGGGAAGGGTTTCTTTGTTTCAGCTGTCCTGAGGTTTACTCTGTAAACCAGGTTGGCCTCCATCTCACAGAGATCTGCCTGCCTGCTGGGATTAAAGGTGTGCACCACCACCGCCTGGCAAATTACTTAGTCTCCTGAGTAGCTGGGATACCAGACATGTGCCATTAGGTCTGGCTTTGACCTAATTTTTAGGGGTGTTTGGGTTGGCCAAATGTGTAGTGCCTCTTTTCTGTAATCTCACACTATGGATTTTGAGACAGAAGGGTTGCTAAGAGTTCAAAATGAGCATGAGCTACAGGGTGAAACCCTGTCTTGTGGGGGTGGGACTAGAGAGATGGCTCGGAGGGTAACAGTATATACTGCTTTTGGCAGAGGATCTACAGTCAGTTTCCCAGCATTCACGTGGAGGCTCACAGCCACCTTTTAATCTAGCTCAAGGCACCCACACACATGGCATACATATAGACATGCATGCACACTAATTAGAAATCTTTTCAAGTGCTGAGGTCAATTACAGAAGACGTAAACAAGTCTTGATTGCCTTTGTTCCTACCTTGGACTATTTTCCAGGTTCCTCACCAATACTGTGTGGTTTTGAGGCTCAGATGTACAACAAACAGGCTTGTTTCCCGAGGGCCAAGGTTGCAGTTGTACATCACTCCAACTGGCTATCATCATCCTTTGGATAAATCATAATCAGTCTTTTTCCTCTTAATAGTTGTATGCTTGCTCAGCAGCAGCAAAGTCAAACCTTCCCTTCCAGTTGGCTATAATTGTGGGGCTCCAGCTTAGTGGTTTGTGCACTTGCCTTGCAGATGAGAGGCCACTATAAAAAGTTTAGTATACAGTTCTGTAAATGTAGGTGAAGTAGTTGAACCATCCTAGACCACCCATGTTGTTTTCTTTGGGGCTTTGAACTGGCAAGAAATAAATACTGAGAAGGAGTAATCCCGCTTGTCACCACAATTGGCCCAGGTTAAAAATGCTACCTGACGGAAAGACAAAAGGCCTGCTTTTTTTTTTTTTTTTTTTTTTTTTTGCTTTTTTTTTTTTTTTTCTGACACATGGTTTCTCTGTGCAGCTTTGCGCTTTTCCTGGAACTCACTCTGTAGCCCAGGCTGGCCTCAAACTCACAAAGATCTGCCTGCCTCCGCCTCCCGAATGCTGGGATCAAAGGCGTGCACCACCACCACCCAGCTCCTACTGCATTCTTAAGGCAAAGGGAATGTCACTGATGCCAAGACCTTTGAGTACTATAGAAAGAGATGAAACCATGGAGCTGGTTGCAACTGTTTGCAAAAAAACCAAAAAACTCCAGAAGAATGTGATTGTTTCAGCGGATAATACAAGCATATGGGTTTTTTTGGAGGTAGGGGTTGGATTCAAATATTTCCAAGTTCATTTTTCCTATATCAGAGGAATGACATTTAATGGGGCTTATATGTCTTTCAAATCATACCCAGCTTTTCACACATCTTTATCTTGGTGTCATTGACACAGATCTTAACTTGTTGATGATGAAAGCAAGGACGTGATTAAGAACATATAGGCCGATACACTAAAGGTGGTTTTAAGCTTCAAAGGTTTGGGGGTTGGTTGGTTTTGTGGGTTTTGTTTGTTTGTTTGTTTTTTGTTTTTTTGGAGCTGAGGATCAAACCCAGGGCCTTGTGCTTGCTAGGCAAGCGCTCTACCACTGAGCTAAATCCCCAACCCCTGGTTTTGTTTTCTATGGCACCTGTGGTGGTCAGAGACAAGTTTGTGAAGTTGGTGCTTTTCTTCTACCTTAATGTGGGTCTTAGGGATGGAACTTGGGTCACAAAGCTCACACTGCTAGTGTTTAACTACGAAGACACCTTGCTGGCCTTTTTTCTTTTCCTTTGGACGAGGTCTTATATAGCAAAGGATGATCCTGTGTTCCTGCTTATTACATCTTCTAAGTGCTAGAATTACTGTTGTGGAAATTTTTGAGCCTTCCTTAGTTTTGTCTTAGTTCGCGCTAGTTTCCTGTCTTAGTTTCAAAGAGGCTCTGCAGCCTGCATGGGAACCATCTGCTTGTATTTTAAGAGGTTGTGAAGGTCTGTCTTTAAAGTGTGTGAGAATGAGTGCTTGTGGATCAGATATGTGCCTCTGATTTTGCTTTTTGCTTATGTCCGGATCTCAGTATGATATAAGTGCGTGTCTTTAGCGTGACAGTGAGTTACTTTTAGTATGTATATCGGAGTAGATTATTTGGATGACCCTCTTTAATATATATACTTCAGTCCATATATGCATACCTTAGTTCCCAGCTCCCATAGCCACAGAATCCCATCGTTCTGGTCGGGCGGGCGAATAAGGAGTCATATCTGTCTCAAGAGAGATCAACGGAACTAGAAAAACCCGAGGTGGGTCTCTGCTGGGCACCGGGAAGGCCTTTGCTCCTCCATAGAAGCACAACTCAGACCAGATCTCTGGAGTTTCCTTCTCTCTTGTGCACTCTAGTGGCCTAGCCAGGAAGCGAAGACAGAACGAGTGGGCGGGGCCGGCGGCGACGGAAGTGAAGTCACTTCCGGGCTGGGGTGTTTGTTTGGACTGGAGAAGGGAGGCGGCGGGCGAAGCGCACGTCGAGCGGGGGAGCGGCGCTGCCTGTGGAGATCCGCGGAGGCCGACAGGATTCGTTGGCTGCCGTCCCCGCTGCCGTGCACTGGGTGAGGGGCCCCCTCGGGCCGAGCGTTGTGAGGGCGCGACGGCCCCAGCGGTCGGGAGGCCGCACCTGGCCAAGGCCGAGGCGGGCAAAGGGGCCGCTCAGGCTGTGGGCCACCGAGCCCGGTTTGACCTCGGTTGTTCCTGGCCCATTTCCGCCGAGTCTGAGGGATAAGCTGGGGCAGGCTCCATCTAGCTCTCCGAGATGGCCGTAGCTTATTTTTCTCATTTCACTATTAGTGATTTCGAGCGCACAGCCCTCTGTCCGGGTCTTTCGTGGCGCGCGAGTGTTGCCGGGGTAGCGCTTTCTTGCGTTCCTCAGCCCTTTTATAACCTGTCCTGCACCTTTTCCCTGCGCCCACCGCCCCCCCCCCCCTCGCCGCTTGGGCAACAAAGCTCATTGTTTCTATCCACTTTACGCCTGCGCGTCGCCACGCGCAGCCCCTACTGCTGCGCCTGCGCGCTTCGGCCCAGGCTGGGGTTTGGGGAGGAAAGGGGCCGAGGGACTGGCAGACTGGCGGTGTCCCAGGGGAGCATTCTGTAACGGTCGAACGGCTTGTATCTTTCAACCTCAACATTTCTTCACCACGTCTACCCCTTTATTTTAAGCTTTATCACGTGCTCCAGATAGGGCCTTTGTTTGGGGGTGCTGGAAACCCTTAACACCAGCAAGGCGTTAGATAAACTTAGAAGGGCCCATTCAGTTCATATTATTTAGTTCAGGATACTAGCTCTCTTACCTTTCGGTAATACATGTTTATTCCTCACCACTAGTGCCTCAACGAAAGGAAGGGGGTCGTGGGGCTTCTAACGAAGTTAACTTTTAAAAACGTGTTGCAGTAGCCCGCGGGAATGTTCTGATAGGTGCTAAAAGGTTTGCTTTCCCTGATTGTGCAGCCCCCAACCCTTAGAAATAATTTGGTTTTCAGTTTTCTGAGAGCCTTTCACGCTTGTTTCTGTAAATGCTCGTTTTGCGTGTGCTGGCTGAGCATTTCTTTATCACGGTGGCACGTTTTTCACACGTTTCATGTAGTAGTTGATAGGTGTTGGTTGGTTCGTTAAGTAACATCTGAAGTTTCAGCTGTAGGTCTTCTCAACTAGGAAGAGAAACTGCACTTTAGTGAGATCCAGTACTTGCTGTTCTGTGGTTCTGTCTTTGGTTTGTGAATGACAGGATTGAGCACAGTCTCTGTGTTAATGACCTTGAACAAAACCATTCTCACAAGTATGTATCACAAAGATAGGTAACTTTCAAAAAAAATTATACCCTATTTATCTTTCTTTAGGGGATGGGGGGAATGGCGATTCACTGTAATGGTTAAAGCCTGTGCATATTGGTCCTTGAGAACTCAAACTGAGCTAGGTAATTTCTACCCTCTGGGACAGAGTAAGTTTACAGTGGTGTTTTCCTTCAAATAGCAAATCTTATTCAGGTTTATCACTTTATGACCCTAGATAGTGATGCCTTCATTTTAGTGAAAGTTATAAAATGTTCACTATTAGAGCAATTTTAATAAGTATTGTGGAAGAATGTAGTATTTAATAACCTTTTGCACTTTCACAACTTTTTGTAATTTATAAATATTTTTATATTTATCATGACATGTGAAATAGAGCAAGTTTTTTTCTTATCTATTTTAAAGTTGAGAAAACAGGGGCTTGGCAGATAATTTGGTAGTAGATATCATTTAATTATGCCAAGCCTTCCTTGGTCTGAGTACTTTCCTGAGTATTGATTATTTAAACTAGATGTGGTGGTTGGACTCTGAAACCCAGCATTCCTGTAGCTATTGAAAACTTGGAATATAAGGCCCGATATGGTGGCAAATGTCTTTAATTACCCCAGTCAGAAAGCAGAGGCAGATCTCTTGAGTTCAAGACCAGCCATGGCTACATGTGAAATCCAGTTTTGTGGGGGGTGGAGGGGACAACTTGAAATATGGCAGGTACAACTAAAGATCTAGAAAAGTAAATTTAAATTAAAATGCCTTTAATTGATACCATTGTGGATGATGAGCTGCCTGGAGGGTTTGAATTATGTCTTACATTTTAATACCTGGTTGAATAAATTAGAGTAGTGTTTCTGATATATTTGAACTTTTCCCTTATGATGGAGAATGGTGATCCATCCTTCTCCTACCGAATCGCCCTTATAACACTAGAGATTAGTGTTACAGCATAGGCTTGGATTTGCTTTTTGTCTGTAGTGCAACAACCAACATCTCCAGCCCTTGAAGCAGAGCATTGATAAATTGACCAGACTACCTTCCTCTCTGCTTCCCAAGTGGCTAGGATTTCTGGCCTGTGCCACCACACTGGCAGGTTCTAGCCTTTGATTAGGAATTTTCTGTGGCATTGTTTCACTTCTATAAGACCTGTGATTTTTTTAACTTGTACCTTGCTTTAGATGCTTGATTTTTCTAAATGATTAACTGGTTGTGGTTAGGTCTGGCTTATAATCCTAGCATTTAGGAGATAGAGGACAGTCTCAAAAATATAAATATATTATATTTATAAAATATAAATAAATATAGGAGGCAGAGGCAGGTGGGTTCTGTGAGATTGAGACCAGACTGGTCTGTAAGTTACAGGCCAGCCAGGTGACCCTGTCTATAAGTGAGTAAATTCCAGTGCTGGGTGACTGTAATCCCAGCACTCAGGAGGTAAAGGCAGAAGCATCAGGACTTCTAAGACCTTGTCTCAAAAAGAAAGGAGGTGGAGCTGGAGAGGTGGCTCAGCAGTTAGGAAAAGTGCTTGTTGCCCTTACATAGGACCCAGGTTTCAGTTCCAGAGTATCTGGTGCCCTCTTCTGACCTCTCAAGCACTAGGCATACATGTGGTGCGCGTACATATGTGCAGGCAAAACACATAATTTGAATCTTTAAAAATATTACTAGTTTTATGTCTGTGAGTGTTTTTTTTTCTGCATGTATGAATGTGTGTTATCCGCATGCCTGGTACTTGCAGAGATCAGAGGGTGGAGTGGGATCCCCTGGAACCAGAGCTAAAGATGGTTGTGAGCTACCATATGGGTGCTGGGAACTGAACCCTGGCTCCTCTTCAGCAAGTGCTCTCAACTGCTGAACCGCCTCTCCAGCCTAGGTACTTTCCTTAGTACCCATTTTACATGTGAGGGTGGTGAGACTTAGGTTAAATAACTGACTTGTCCATTACACAGCTAAGAAGAATAAAACAGCCTGGTGATAGCTAGTTTTTTGTTTTGTTTTTAATTTATTTTATTTTTAAGATAAGAGCTCACTATATAACCCTGGCTGCCGTGGAACTCAAGAGATCTGTCTGTTGAGTGCTGGGATTAAAGGCATGCACACCCAACACTCCCCCTAGCCTGAAGCTACTCTTTTTCCCCCCTTTTGAAAATAAGTCTTTCGTGCACATAGTACAGCCTGACCCTAAACTCCAGCTCCTCCCGCCTCAGCCCCAAGTGCTGAGATTCCAGGTGTACATCTCTCTGTTTGTCATTACCTTGTAGTGCCAAACATGAAGACAAACATACTGCTGCCTGAAAACTTCTGTGTGGAAAAGGACTGATGGAAATATTTTCCTCTTTTGTGAGTTCTGTTTTATTTTTGAGACAAGGTCTTATCAGGCTAGCTTAGAACTTAATATGTGGTCTAGGGTAGCCTCAGACTCAGGGCGCTCTTTCTACTTCACCCCTTGAGTGCTAGAATTACAGATAGGCATTGCCATGTCTGGTGGATATTTAGTTTTGCTTAACAGCTTAAGAGACTGGTAGACTAATATGTGTGCGTGCGTGCGTGTGTGTGTGTGTGTAATAAAAGTAATAGTACAGCTAAGCTAAGAAGTCACTGTAGTTTAGAGTATAGTTCTGAGAAGAAAAAATTAATGCCTGTGAAGGCAAATTAATGAAAGAACCAGAAGGTAATTCTATTTGAATTTTACTGAGAATTCTTTTTGGGTTTTTTTTGAGACAGGTTTTCTCTGCATAGCCTCTGCCTCCCTAACACTGAGATTAAAGGTGTGCTTCACCACCGCCCTCCTGGTTTAGTGAGAATTCTTAAGATGTGAAACTAGAGAAGGATGGTAAAACCATACCTAAAATTTTAATAGTGATATAGTGACACTGCTGGAAACCAATATGTGAGGAATTTCAGGTAGGAACAAAGAGATAAAGGACGTGCATGACCTAGTGAAAACAAACTCCTAAATCAAGGTGATTAGCTGATTTCTAAGCAGCATTAATAGGAAAAAAAATTACCAGCAAAAATCTAGTAAAATTTATGAATCTAAGTTTTAAAACATAGCCATCCTCCCTTGCCTCTCCTACTGAGGATCGAGCCTGTGTAACATGATAGTAAGTGCTCTAGATCCCCAGGTACCCCCCAGCCATCTTGGGGGTTTGTTACTTACCTTGTGGTATTGAGGATTTACTTTTGAGCTCCACATATAGCAAGCCCTCTGTCAGTGCTGTATTTCCAGCCCAATGGCCCTGATGAGTTGTGCAGGCTGGCCTTGAACTCATGCTGCAGCCTAGGCAGGCTACAGTTGACAATCTGATTTTCCTGCCTCAGCCTCCTTCATCACTGAGATTACAGGCATAAGGTGAAATTTGAAATAATTCAATGTGGATTATTGACTAGAAACACAAAAATCTCAAAACTTGATCCAAACTAAAGCTATTCAAATATGAAAGCAACAGATATTTTTTAACATGTATGTAGTGGTTTGGAAATGCATAATTCCAGGCAACCTTTAGAAAGAAATCCTCTTAAATTTAAGTTAAAGCAACCAGAGAGTTGGAGAGATGATTGTGATGAAGAGCACTAGCTGCTCTTCCACAGTAACCAGGGTTGATTTCTAGCACACACATCACAGCTCACAACTCTCTGTAACTTCAGTTTCAGGGGATCCAATGCCTCTGGCTTCTGCAGGCACTGGGCATGAATATGCTGCACAGCCATATACTCAGACGAAACTTACATATACATAAAATCAAATTTACCTTCCAAGAGCCCTGCGTCTTCATTTCTTAAGTCCAGCCTCCTGTGCATTAGGAATGGGTCCTGATTACTGCTGGCAGCTCCTGCAGAAAGTGCTGCTGCTGCATTGCTCCAGAGGGCCAAGTGCAGTAGCTAGGATCTGGGATTCCCTGAACCTCCATGTAAATAGGATGGCATACACAAACTTCAGAGGGTGTGCACGCACATCTGTGACCCATTCCCCTCATTCCTTTTTCTGTGAGGTATGGATGACAAATTCATGCGGACTAAATTAATAAAACTCAGATGTGTCAAGAGAAGATAATGTAAGAAAAAAGGATGGTTGTCCAGCATGGTGAAGCTTGTAAAGTCGGTTACTTGTGAAGCCCAGGGAAGAGAGTCTCTAGTTCAGGACCAGCCTAATTCACATAGTAAGACTTCTCAAAAAGAGGCCTGGGGCTAGAGAGGTAACTCAGTGATTTAGTGTGCTTACTGCTCTTGCAGAGGACCTGGGTTTGGTTTCCAGCAGCCACATGATGGCAACCAACTCTCTTGTCGCCAATTCCTTTTCAGACAAAGTTTCTCTGTGTATCTATCTCTGGCTCTCCTGGAATTCACTGTGTAGACTACGCTGGCCTCAAAGTCAGAGAATCGCCTGCCCCTACCTCCTGAGTACTGGAATTAAAGGTGTACATCACCACTGCCTGCCTTATTCTTGGCTTCTTTAACTTCACATATTTTTCAAAGATTTGTCTATGCCACAAATGAAGTATGTCTTTTTATTGCTGAATAATCCATTATGTAGATAATACATTGTAGTTGGTATTGTCTGTACCCTTTCCTATTGAGAATAATGCAGGTCGGAACATTTGAATGCAAGAGTGTTTGTTTTTGTTGGGAGGAGGTGGGTTGGTTTTTTTTTTGTTTTTTTTGTTTGTTTGTTTTTATTGTTTGTTTTACTTTTGTGTATGTTCAGGTACATGCTCCTGTGTGGAGACTTGCTGTTTAGATAGACCAGGCTGGCTTCAAACCCGGAGATCTTTTTATGTCAGCCTCCTTGGTGGAAAGGACAGACACAGTCAGCATCCTGCTCATCGTTTCTTGTTTGGGGTGGGGAGAGGGTGCATTCAAGACAGGGTTTTTGTTTGTAGCCCTGGCTTGCCTGGAACCCAGAGAGATCCGTCTGCTTCTGCCACCCGAGTGCTGGGATTAAAGGCTACTGCCACCATACCCGCCTGTTTGTTTTTTGTTTTTAAACAAGATCTCTCACCAGGACCTGGAACTTTCTGCCTAGCCTAGGCTGGCTGACAAGCCGCAGGGATTCACCTCCCCGTGCTGGCTTTTACAGCATATGCTACCACCTTCAGCTCTTTATTTGGGTGCTGAGAATGGAGGTCAGGTGCTCATGCTTCCAGGATAAGCACCGGACTAGTTTTTTGGTTTCTGATTTGTTTTTGGTTTGGTTTGGTATTTTGAGGTTTGTTTGTGTCAGGGTCTTGCTATATAACTGTGGCTAGTCTGGCACTTGCTATGTAATCCAGGCTGGCTTTGAACTTATAGTTGTGTGCACGCCCCGCCCCCCCCTTCCCAAGTGTTGAAATTATTTCATTTGTTTTCAGTCAGTATCTTGCTCCGTTAGCCCGGACTAAGTCTCATGCAGAGCCTCAGACAGTTTATATTCTTGGGGGTTAAAAAGGTCACCTGGGTAAAGTTCTCATGAGTTCAAGCTGTATATAATCACAAGAACAAGCCCCAGCTGGCAAATAACTGTTTTCCACAGGAATATAAAGGATCGTTTAAACATTTAATTGAATAACAAACAGCAGCAAGCAAATAATGAATAATTTGAAGTCAATCCACCCCTATCTGCTACACCTGGGAAGAAGCATGAACACACATTCCAAGAACAATTCCGTGCTTTAAAGAAACTGAGGTTGCAGGACTCTTGCTTCATGGAGTGTTCTCACAAGTGCTCAGAATTTCCTCTCATGACTCCATTCCTGGACTGTGTTCCAACATATGTACACATACACTTTTAATTCCTTAAGTATATAACTAGGAGATACAGTTACTGGGCCAAAAGATATGTCCTTGTTTAATCTACTAAGAGGCTGCCATGTTTTATAAAACAGCTGACATAATTTCCCACCATTGATGAATAATAGTTCTGAATTCTTCACGTTCTTAGACGTGTCTTTGGTTTTTCAAGACAGGGTTTCTCTGTGTAGCTTTAGAACCTGTCCTGGGACTCACTCTGTAACCCGAGCTGGCCTGGAACTCACAGAGATCCGCCTGCCTCTGCCTCTGAGTGCTGGGGTTGGTTGCCATCAACACCCGGTTAATGTTACATTTTTTAAAACGGTATTTATAGTTTTTTTTTTTTTTTTTTTTTTTTTAACACAAGGACTGTATAGCTGTGGTTGGCTTTTTTACTCGCTATTAGTGTTCTTATCATGAAGTCTCTCCAGCCAGCCCAAAAGTGTTTAGGATAAGAGTCTCATGTAGCCCAGGCTGGCATCAAACTTCTTTGTAGCTTAGGATGGTCTTGAAATTCTGATCTCCCAGCTCAACCTCCAATTATGTGTGTGGCACTGTGCCTGTCTAGCATGTTCTTGGAAGTCTTTGTGGCAGCTTCAAGATCTTGATTCTTCCAGATTGTGCTTTCATTCACGAGATATGCTTGTGAAGTGAGGTGTGTGTGTTTTTTCTAGTCCAAGCATCTTTCTCATGTCATTTTTCCAATGTAGATGTCTTTGTACTTTTTATGCAGTTAACAGTGTATTTCATGAAGTTGCAGAGGATTCCCAGCATCTCTTCTTATTTGATATATGGGAGTGGACACTTTCTGGAGGTGGGGGCTTTTTTTTTTTTTTTTAAACAGAGATCCACCTGCCTCTGCCTCCTGAGCACTGAGAGTAAAAGGCGTATGCTACCATGCTAGGCTAAAACTCTTGATTTGGTAAACTTAAAGCAAACCTTGTCTGTTTGTTTTTTGCTCTTTTGGGGGGCCCACCACCCAACTTCCAAATAAAACACTCACCTCATGGAGGCTTATTCTTTTAAGAATGCCCAGCCTTAGCGTGACTTGTTTCTTGCCAACTTAACTTTAAATTAACCCATCTATCTTTTGCCTTTGGGCTTTTCCTGTTCTCTTCTGTAAATCTTACTTCGTGGCTGGCTGTGTAGCTGGCCCCTGGAGTCCTCCTCCTGGCTACTTCTCTCCTCCAGATTTCTCCTATATATTCTCTGCCTGCCAGCCCCTCCTATCCTTTCTCCTGCCTCTCTGTTGGCCATTCAGTTCTTTATTAGACCACCAGGTGTTTTAAACAAAAGTAACATCACACCTTAAAATAATATTCCCCAGGGCTGGAGAGATGCCTCAGAGGTTAAGAGTCCTGGCTGCTCTTCCAGAGGTCCTGAGTTCAATTCCCAGCATCCATCTATAATGCATTCCAGTGCCCTCTTCTGGCCTGCAGGCATACATGCAGGCAGAACACTATATGCATAATAAATAAATAAGTCTTTTTTTAAAAAAATAATATTCCCCAACACTTGCCTGTATCAACAAAACTCCACACCTTTGTCTGAACTGCTAAGCCCCAAACATAATTGTTTTCATGAAAGACAGCATCAGCTAAATGTCCAACCTGAATTTCTTTGTCTGTTTTTAAATTGGGTTGTCTTTTTTATTAACACTTCTTTTTTGTTTGTTTGAGACAGGGTCTGACTGTACGGCTCTGACTGCAGCTCACAGTAGTCCTGGCTCAGCTACCAAATGCTAGGATTGCAGGTGGAAGCCATCATGATCAACTTTTTTTTTTTTTTTTTTTTTTTTTTTGGTTTTTCAAGACAGGGTTTCTCTGTGTAGCTTTGCGCCTCTCCTGGAACTCACTTGGTAGCCCAGGCTGGCCTCGAACTCACAGAGATCCACCTGGCTCTGCCTCCCGAGTGCTGGGATTAAAGACGTGCGCCGCCACCACCGCCCGGCTAACTTTTTTTTTTTTTTTTTTTTTTTTTTTTTTTTTTTTTTTTTTTTTAATGGTTAACCTTTTTTTCCCCTTTTTTTCTTTGGCTGTTCCTCTACAATGTATCTCATTTTATTTTGCTGTGAGAGTCCTATGGACTGATAATCTTGCAAGATCTGATTTTGCTGCATCCTTTTTTTCTCTTTAGAACATGGTTTTCAACAAGCCTTTAATTCCAGCATTCTGGAGGCAGAGGCAGGTGGATCTCTGTGAGTTCAAGGCTAGCGTGGTCTACAGAGTGAGATCCAGGACAGGTTCCAAAGCTACACAGAGAAAGCCTGTCTCAAAAAACCAGAAGAAGAAAGAAAAAATGGGGCCCCATATATCTGAGATAGGCCTTGAACCCCTGATCATCCTGCCTCCACCTGCTAAGTGTTGGATTATAAATGTGTGCCAACCAAGCATGATTAGTTGAGAATCTCTTAAAACTTTTTCTCCAGCCAGGTGTGGTGGTGCATGTCTTTAATCATAGCACTTGGGAGGCAGAGGCAGAAGCAGGCAGATCTCTGTGAGTTTGAGGCCAGCCTGGTCTGCAAAGTGAGTTCTAGGACAGCCAGGGTTGTTACACGAAGAAACCCAACTCAGGGGGAATAAAAAATTTAAACTTCATAATGGTGTCATTGGTATTCAGTATTGAGAAAATACATGTGTGCTATGTGGGATTGGATCCCTGCCTGAGCTCTACCCTGGATCAGAGACTAAATTTGTATTACATGGACAGCTGTGGGATTTTATTATACTTTATATGCACTTAAAAGTAAGGCCATAGTTGGGTCTTGGTGAGATGGCCCAGCAGTTACTGGCATTTACTGCTCTTCAGAATGTGTAATTTTCAGCATCAATATTGATCAGCTCACAACTGCCTCTAACCCCAGTTCGAGGAGATCCAGTGTCCTCTGGCCTCCAAAGGCACATGAACACATGTGGTACACATAAACCCAAGCAGGCACACTGTTTTAGTCACTGTTCTGTGGCTGCAAAGAGATACCATGACCACAGAGGCTTAGTCCATTAGCATCATGGTGGGGAGAGGCAGGCAGGCAGGCAGGCAGATGCTGGGGCAGTATCTGAGAGCGACATTCTGATCCATAAGTAGATAGACTCGGGGCTTGGCTTAGGCTTTTGAAACCTCAGTACCCACCCCTAGTGACACACTTCAACAAGGCCACACTTCCCAATCTTTTTAATCCTTTCAGATAGTACCACTCCCTGTTGACTGAGGATTTCAATATGAGCCTATGGGGCCATTCTTATTTAAGCCACACACAAATAATAAGTAATCTTTAAAAGGTAAATACATAAAATTAATTTTAAGGAGTCTGGCAACCCATAGAGCCGCTCTGTCCCCTGAACCTTACCCAAGTGAAAGTATTTTAATATATTTTTATTTGAGAATTTTATACAATATATATTTATTTTATTCACCCCCATAAAAGAATTTAACAGATCTTAGTTTTGATATTTTAATTGGTTGTGATAGCCAGAATAATAGGCATCAACGGAGTTTGGGGGAGGTGGGCTTGTTTGTTTATTGATGCAGGGTCAACGCTATAGCTAATTGCTCAGGCTACACTGGAACTTGACCTTGTCAGGTTGGCCTCAGACTCCCACCAGTTCTCCTAGTGCAGGAACTACAGGCCTGTGTCACCACACCAGGCTCTTGAGGCTCTTCTGTAGTGTACAAGGTGCATTATGTGTTCGTGGGTATGGATGTAGAGGTGTGGAGGCCAGAAGTTACCTGCGGTGGCTTCCTTATTGCACTCCACCTCTTTGTGCTGCTGTTTGTGTGTTTGGCTTTTTGTTTAAATTTTTACATCTTTTATGTGTATGTATGTATGAGTGTTTTCCCTGCATGTGCACCATATGCATGTCTAGTGCCCGTGGAGGTCAGAAGAGATTGTCCCTTGGAGCTGAAGTTAAGGATAGTTGTGTGTCACCATGTAGGTGTTGGAATATAAACATCGGTCCTCTGCAAGAGCAGCAAGTGTTCTTACTCCCCGGGCGGTCTCTAGCCTTTCTGCATCTTATTTTTTGGAACAGGATCTCTCACTTAACCTGGAGCTCATTAACTTGACCAGACTGGCTGGCCAGTTGAGCTCCAGGGATCCACCTGTCTACACCTCCCCGGTGCTGGGATTACAGATACGTACTACATGAATAGTACGTAAGACTTTTGTTGACCTGAACACACTGGTCTTCATATTTGCTTGGTAAGCAGTTTACAGACCTAAAGCCATCCTTACAGATCCCTCAGCTTTTTGGTTTTTTAATTCTGTCGTTTCTTTGTTAGGTTGTACAATTGCCTAAATTTGTGTACAGGTCACTATTGTTCTGCATCTCTTGAGCAATTTCAATCTTTAACTAGTAAAATAGTAAAGAATGTGAAATTCCATGTTTTAATTTTTAGCCTCAAACTCAGATCCTCCTGTCTCTTCATACAGAGTGCTAGAATTAAAGATATGCCACCAACCTGACTAGCCTAATTTTTATAGGTAATTAATTAGATTACAATAAGTTATTGGTTGTTGAGTAGATTGTGAAACTGTATCGAATATGGGCAAATGACTATCTTTGGTTTTGGAATAAAGGAGCTACTGATAATATAAAGCCCTAACATGTTAGTGAACGTGCTTGGGTGTTAGATGTTATATTTGACACTATAATGCATATAATACCTACCACCTCTAACCTCAACTAAAGTTACACAGCTAGTAGATTTGCCAAACTCCAATGGAGAGAATACATTGTGCTGACAGTAAACTGGATGATGACTTTCAAATGTAGTCATTGCACTTTCTAGGGTGTGTCACAGTGTGTCAATCACTGTGTGCTTGTGGAGGTCAGGGGGCAATCATAAAGACATAAAAGTCTGAGAGTCCATAAAGCTCAGATCCTGGAGTGTTGTTGTGCAGTAACACTGCCTCAACAAGACAGAAGAGGTCTACAGAGCGAGATCCAGGACAGGCACTAAAACTACACAGAGAAACCCTGTCTCGGAAAACCAAAAAAAAAGAAGAAGAAGAATTTTCTACTTCTATATCTTGAGCCCTGCCCTCAGCAATTTCTTAGTCATTTTGGGAAAGAAAGCTTTCCAACTAATGTAGCATGTGCCTCTAACACCTTGGTGGGTGGTAATAATAGCAAGTGTGCTCATTAAGAACCAAAAGAATGTTTGTATTCTACTTTAAAGGTTAAAAACGACAACGAACACCAGCCATGAAAGATCCAAGTCGCAGCAGTACTAGCCCAAGCATCATCAATGAAGATGTGATTATTAACGGTCATTCTCATGAAGATGATAATCCATTTGCAGAGTACATGTGGATGGAAAACGAAGAGGAATTCAACAGACAAGTTAGTTTTGTGTACAAACATGTGCCTTTTGTAACTTCATATCTTTCAAATATGTTCTTGGTCCTGGAGAGAGTCGGGGAAGAGGGAGAAAGTGTGTGTGTGTGTGTGTGTGTCTGTGTGTGTGTGTGTGTGTGTCTGTGTGTGTCTGTGTGTGTGGTGTGTGTATGTGTGTGTGGTGTCCTTTATATGCAGGGTAAGGGTTTATGTGCTACCACTCCTATTTTATTTGGCTGCCAGTTGCTGTCAGGCTTAACTGCTCATTGAAATTACTGGGGCAGCTTATTTCAGGGTCTTCTTGATGAAGAAGGATAGGGTGGAGCCTGGGACACGGAAAAAAGCTCCCAGATAGATCGCTGTATTACAGTGCAAATCCAAGAGAATTTAGGAAACTGGAGTAAACTGTCCTGGTGCAAAATTGATCTGTGTTTCACTTGAGAGTCTCAGTCAGCCTGAAAATCTGCTGCTTCTACTACTATTACTCTTTAGAGAATGCTGGTACACTAATAAATGTCATCTTTTATTCCCATTTCTACTATCTGTTCCGGTTTGGGTTTTGGGACTCAGTAGTCAGCCTAATTTCCCTGTATCTGGTGATGGCCATTGCAGTGTAAACAGTGCAGTCTCATTTCAGTAAGAATCAGTTGGGGGGGGGGGGAAGTGTTCGGGGAGAAAAGGGTTGTTTTGTTGTTTGGTTGGTTTTTTGTTTTTGTTTTTGTTTGTTTGTTTGGGGTTTTTTTGTTTGTTTTTCGAGACAGGATTTCTCTGTGTAGCTTTGTGCCTTTCCTGGAACTCACTCCGTAGCCCAGGCTGGCCTCGATGGATCAAAGGCGTGTGCCACCACCGCCCGGCTTTGTTGTTTGTTTTTAAGGCAAGGTATTTCACCCCATAAACCTGGCTGCCCTCAAAGTCACACACCTACGCCTCCCAAGTGCTGGGATTAAAGGCATGAACCATCGGGTCTGGCTTTAAGATTTATTTTTACTTTTGTGATTGTGAGGCTAGCCATTAATAGCCATGTGTGTGTGGGTGCAGAGAGTGGGCCAGAAGAGGGTGCTGGATCCCCTACTGCTGGAGTTTGTGAGCTATCCAACATGGATATTGGGAATGAGTCCTCTACAATATCCTCTACAAGAATAGCAAGTGCTCCTTACCACTGAGTCCTTTCTTCCAGCCTCCCCACCTTTTTACTGGGGCAGGAAGGTTCTCTGTATAGCCTTTCCTGTCCTGGAACTTGCTCTGGCTGGCCTTGAACTCATAGAGATCCACTTGCCTCTCAAGTGCAGGGAGTGTGTGTGTGTGTGTGTGTGTGTGTGTGCCACCACCTACTTTTTTTTCTAGGGCTGGGGGGGTTGTTTGTTTTTAAAAGATTTATTATGTATACTGTGTTCTGCCTGCATGTATGCCTGCAGGCCAGAAGAGGGCACCAGATCATTATAGATGGTTGTGAGCTACCATGTAGTTGCTGAGAATTGAACTCAGGACCTTTGGAAGAGCAGTCCAGTGCGCTTAACCTCTGAGCCATCTCTCCAGCCCCCTTTGCTGCTATTTTAAATCTCTACTCCTAGAGATTTTCCTGTAGTCTTTATGCAGGTTGGATTAGGACCTTGGTATTTTAAGGCTTCATGAGTAATTTTGATCAATATTCTCAAAGAGATCACTCCTTTATTTTTCATTTTTATCTTTTGGGGTTTTTGTTTTGTTTTGTTTTGTTTTTTGAGATGGGATTTCTCAGTGTCTTTCTGGCTGTCCTGGAACTCGTAGACCAGGGTGGCCTGCAACTCACAGAGATATTTGCCTGCCTCTGCCTCCCAAGTGCTGGAATTAAAGGTGTGTGCCGCCACCACCTGGCTCTGTCCTTACTTTTTCCTTGCTATGATGCCGAGATGATAGTTGTAAACCTCACAGCCAGCCACATCATGATTTGATTTGGTTCTGCTCTGTTCTGTTGAGACAGGGTCTCACTGTATAGCCTTGGCTGGCCTGTAACTGGCTATGTAGAATAGGCTGGCCTCAAACTCAGGTATCTGCTTGCCTGCCTCTGGAGTGCTGGGATTAAAGACATATATACCTTGCCCTCACAATATGTTTTCAGATGGCTTAGTTTAAGATATTTTAAGCCATATTTAGGGATGTCTTACTAGTTATGCTATAATTATCCCTTTTTGTTGTGACTAGATAGAAGAGGAGTTGTGGGAAGAAGAATTTATTGAACGTTGTTTCCAAGAAATGCTGGAAGAGGAAGAAGAACATGAATGGTTTATTCCAGCTCGAGATCTCCCACAAACTATGGACCAAATCCAAGACCAGTTTAATGACCTTGTTATCAGTGATGGCTCTTCTCTGGAAGATCTTGTGGTAAAAAGTCATTTCTCATCTTTTTAGACCCTACCTCATCTTTCCCATAAGTGGAAAATCCAGCTACACTCTTATTTAAGAAGAGTTCCACATCTCTTCCCCTTTGAAAATTTTCCCACTTTTTTTAAGAGTGGAAGTAGAGGCCCCCTAGTCTCATTTATATAGAATAACTCATTGTTGCTTCCAACATTGATGTTGCATTAAACTTAATGTTGCCTTTAGAGTATTTAAATATCTTGGAGTAGTCCAGAAACTTACAGTATTACCATATGACTTGATTATATCTTGATGGAAAGTTTTGCTCTTTGTTACCTAAATATTTGGTAAAATTTGGAAATTTTTATCTGATAAAATCTCTACGATCTCTTGATTGGGTTTCTTTGAGATATTTTTACAAGCTCTTGGCAGATAAAGAATGCAAAGCTAGATTCGTATTCTTACTTATCCTTGTCACTGGTGATGTGCCTGCAATAAAGTTCTCATCGTCACCAAAGTAGAACCTGATGAGTCTTTTACTAAAATTAAGATAAAAGATTTCTTGTTTCATGAGGTGGGTGGGTGGTTGAAACAGGGTTTTACTCTAGCACAATCCAGCCTGAAACGCAATGCTTAGCCCTGACTAGCCTCAAACTTAAAGCAGTCCTCATGCCCCAGTCTACCAAGACCTGGAATTATGAGCATGAGCCACCATGCGCCACAAGATTTAGAAATTACAATTTTTTTCTGGTTTTTCTGGCCAAGAGAATTGTCTGGAATTTCTCCATTGTTGTCTGTTCACTGTGCATTCATTTACTAAGCTGTTCATCATAGTCACCCAAACTTGAAGAATCAGGTTTTAAGCATCCCAAGGAGATACTTTAGAGTCATCCTCCCCATCAGGCTTTTGGAAACCATTCTGCAGCTAAAGGACAATACAGAAAGCCGTGAAGTTTACATTGTGGTATAATCTTTGTTGCAGTAAATAACAGTAGCTCAGCTGAACAGGTATATAATCTCAATCTGATCTCAGCATATTTGCTTATGGCTACATTAGTTGTGTCAAATAATACTGATGCTCTGATGAATAAAGGCTTTGCTAGGCTTAATATATAACCTAGATTTTGCATAAATCTGTAACACAGAAACTGATTTGTTTAACTCAGACTATTTGAGATTAATTCATTCTTAGACTTCTCTAGCTGCCAGAAGCTTATATAGTCAAGGCATCTGGGTTGTACGGTTAAACCATGCTCGCTCTTCTTCCTCTTAAGGGTTTTTGTTTGTGTGTATGTAATGCTGAAGGTCAAGCCCAGGCCTAGAACATTCTTTAATTAAAATGTAAATTTATTTCCCCTGTGGGAATAGAGACTATTTATCTCAATTTATCTAACTTATTAGTCCAATGTGTTATATAGTATTACGTTTTGGTCTTAAAATACATGACATTGGAATTAAATTCAATTTAAAAAAAAAAAAAAAGAGCCTACCTGCATGTCTACGTTTACCCCTGGAATCTCCTGGTTCTTTTTTATCAACTCCCAACTCAAATGTAGAGAATTTCCAGCTCTTTCCTTTACATTGACATGTATGCTTAGGAAAGTAGAAGTGAGGAACAGAATAATGCTGGTATGAGTCTCCAGAGTGCTTAGAGAGTGTGGTCTACTCCTCCGTTGTTTTCTAAGCTGATGTGGAAATGGAGTCTTGGAGAGGCTGATTTGTCCAAGCTTACACGGAAATTTGGAACAGGCAGAGTTGAGATTTCCAACTCAGGTCTTCTGTGTCCTGTGTAGTTTTCTTTTCCTGTTACATCCAGTATCACCTGTGGGAATTAGAAGGTAGCAGTTGTAGAAAGATAATTCCCAAGTTTTAGTGACACCAACAGCCAACAGTGCTCCAGCTAATCAAACTGTGACCATGTGTTTAGTGTTTGGAAGTATTTTCAGAGTATCAAGTACAGTTGACATAATTCTTTGTTCCATGCTATTCCTTATAGTTTATGTGAAGTTTTTTTTTATGAAGTTATGTGGGTTTGGGTTTTGGTTTTGGTTTTTTTTATACTTAATTGTAGCTCCTACTTTAGAAGTTAATATAAATAGGATATAGAGGCCTCGTGTGGTGACACACACATTCAGTCCCAGCACTTGGGAAGCACAGGCTTGTGGATCTCTTGAGTTCAAGGCCAGCCAGGACTACATAGAAAGAGACCTATATTTAAAAAAAAAAAAAAAAAAAAAAAAGATAGAGAACTTATATCTTATATCACATTCTTTCTCTGCCATAGGTTTTTGGGGTTAGGTGTAACTGTAGTCCAGTCTTTCTTATTTTTCTGAGATATTTTTTACATAAGGATCTAGGCTGAATGCTTCTGAGAATCCACAGCCAACTGTAATGAATTTGCTTTTTTTTTTTTTTTTTCCTTTTTTTTTCCTTATGTACTTATTTTTCAGGTCAAGAGCAATCTGAATCCAAATGCAAAGGAGTTTGTTCCTGGGGTGAAGTACTAACATATTGAGTAGACGGGCCCTCTTTTGGTGGATGTAGCACAATTTCCACACTGTGGAGGCAGTATTAGAAGACTTCATTGTAAAAGCTCTCGTCACTGTGTTACACTTATGCATTGCCAAAGTTTTTGTTAGTCTTGCATGCTTAATAAAAGTGCTGAGACTGTTACTAAGTAAGAAGCCGTCACACAGTTACTGAAAGTAGCATTGGCCCCATGGCTGATTGTAAAGACAGCAGCACCGGAAGAAGAAGCGCACCAGTCAGCTGTGACAAAGAACCAAATTAAATAACCTCCAACCCTCACCCAATTGTCTGTCTTTGAGGCTAAACTGGTCCCTAAGGATTGAGTGACACTTTCTAATGTCTGCACTTTGTAAAAAAATAAGTAAATGAGTAAGTTTAAATTAGGTTCTGAATTGTTAAGCAGATTTCTCCGTTGCATTTGTCCATCGAAAATAACCTTTTCTGAAGAAAGTCTGTTAACTAGAAGTAGATTACGCGAGAATGTCTGGTGGAGGTTGCGGTGGTGGGCAGATAAGAACCGCTCTGGCTTTTGCCTGGTGCATTATCATGTTAGGAACACTGGGTTCTCCCAGTGTGGACTTGAGGAAATAGGATTGGAGGTTGCATCTTCTCAGGATCGATTGTGTCATAGCCATACATGTGTGAAGTCGACCACAGGACCAACAGCAGCCCATACTCCAGTTGAAGTACTAAAAAGGTGGTAGTGTGAATTGAGTGGTGCTCCTTCTTCCTTGTCTGTTACCATCGTGACTATAGTCTGCAGCACACCTTTTCTTTTAACAAAGCTAGAACAGTTTTGGCTTCTTAAACTTCATATTTGGGTAGGTTAAGCTGCCATACGTGTTCAGTGTGAATAGTGTTTTAAGTTGAAAATATTGTAAAAAAATTATATTTTTTCAAAAATATTTAAAAAAATAAATAATAGTAGAACTGAGCTGATGCTTGTGTTTATTGGTTCAGACTACAGACTCTGCAGTGTTGGTACCTAGTGTGGCCCCGAGCCTCAGGTCACCCTGGGGGTGAGCATGCTCAGAGAGGAGGATCTGTTAGAACACAGTAGCCGTCAAGTCTCTTTCCAGGAATTTGACGTGCCTAATACTGCCGTGTCCAAAACCTTAGACAGCCATGGTGTAAAACTAGGGTTGTGCTGGGGATGTGTGTTACTGGTAGAACCCTTGCTTAGCATGTGTAACAACGTGGGTTGTTTTTTTTTTTATATATTATAGGGCTAAAGACGAAAACAGGCCATGTAGTCTTTTCTGTTTTTTCCAGACAGGGTTTCTCTGTGTAATTTTGGTGCCTGTCCTGGATCTCGCTCTGTAGACCAGGCTGGCCTCGAACTCACTGAGATCCACCTGGCTCTGCCTCCCAAGTGGTCTTCCGAGACACAGTTTCTCTGTGTAGCCTTGGCTGTCCTAGAATTCACTTTGTGAAGCCTGGCTTTAATTTTCTTTTTCTTTTTTTTTTTTTCCTTTTAATGCTGGCATTTTGAGAATACAGATGTTGCCTTTGTTTATTTACATATTTAATGTCAATGGATATTTTGTCTGCATGCTGGGAATTGAACTCAGGACCTCTGGAAGAGCAGCCAGTGCTCTTAACCTCTGAGTCATCTCTCCAAACCCCACCCCCCAGTTTTGTTTTTTTTTTTAATGTGTGTGAGTTTTGCCTGCTGGTGTATCTGTGTATCACTTTCAAGCCTGGTGACCATAGGGGCCAGAAGAGGGCATCAGAGCTCCTGGAACTGGAGTTACAGCCAGTTGTGAGCTGCTTTGTGGGTACTGGGAATTGAACCAGGGTCCTCTGGAAGAGAAGGTGATTGTTGGGTTTTGTTGTAACTGCTCAGAACCACGTGTCCCACTTGGGGCACCACACTCAGGCCAGCCTCGGTCTCATGCGTCCCCTCTAACAGCTCACATAGCAGGCATAAGCACCACTCGCAACCTTCATTGGAATGCTGCTTGTTTGAGAGAGAAAGCATTTGAAATAACCAGAGCCAGGTGTCTGCATTTTAGGCAAAATTAGGATTCAGAACTGCACACATTTTGAAGCCCTAAAGATAAATGATCACTCCCTTATGGGCTTGTACTCCAGATTTATGGTAACTGAAGTAATTGAAAATGTTTTTAGGCCGGACGGTGGTAGTGTATGCCTTTAATCCCAGCACTCGGGAGGCAGAGCCAGGTGGATCTCTGTGAGTTCGAGGCCAGCCTGGTCTACAGAGCAAGATCCAGAACAGGCACCAAAACTACACAAAGAAACCCTGTCTCAAAAAACAAAAAGAAAATGGTTTTAGTTTTATGACCACCAACACTGAAATGAAATAGTATATGTGGAAGGATTTTTCCTATTTAGTGTCACAACTTTAAGTGTAGTATGCACACCTGTAAAATTCCTGCATTTGAGAAGCTGGAGACATGGCTCAATGGATAAGAGCATTTGGCCTTCTGACAAGAGACCCCAGGTTTGATTCCCAGCACCATAACTCCAGTTCTGGGGATCCAATGCTTCTGACCTCTGCAGGCACCAGACAGGTGCATGGTGTTCAGACATATGTGCGGGCAAAACACTTATGTACATAAAATGAATTACCTTACAAAAGTTTTTTTTAATTCTTTCATTTTGAGAGAGGCTATGATAGGAGGATTATGAATTGAGAGGGGATGAGCTGGTCATGGTGGCTTATGAAAAACTACATATAGTATACAAGAATTCAAAGATACAGGCTGGCAGTGACTTCTTACAGACTCTAGTCGACCTGGGTGCTGCCTGTATCTGGTGGAGTTGATATTTCAACTTGTACCCATTGGTGGCCCCGACAGTTGGGAATGTCTGCTCTCATTATACCGTAGCTAAGGAATTCCACCCAAAATCCACATAGGACTTTTTTTTTTTTTTTTTTGGTTTTTCAAGACAGAGTTTCTCTGTGAAGCTTTGCGCCTTTCCTGGAACTCACTTGGTAGTCCAGGCTGGCCTCGAACTCACAGAGATCCGCCTGGCTCTGCCTCCCGAGGGCTGGGATTAAAGGCGTGCGCTACCACCGCCCGGCCACATAGGACTTTTTATCCAGCCTACTCTCCCTTTGAGGAAATTTGAAACAGATTACAAAAATGAAAGTAATTCAGTTTTACTCTTTGTTGAAACAGGTGTTTGGTTATCCACCCCCTACAAGAGCAGTAACACATCCTACCTTTCCTGGTTGGTCTCAGACCTTGGTGCACACAGACCCAGTTTCTGTGCTGTTTGGAGTGTCTTCAAGAACTGGAGGCTGAGTTTTTAACTGTTTAGAAAACCCTCTGAAGACTGGGCAGATAGGAATGCATCTGAAAAAGGCAGTCCTTTTGACCATGCCCATCCCAAAGGGGAAATCATAGCTCTTCAGACTGGCTGACGTGTCACTGTTGGCATGGGCTCCAGCTTTCCACTGTATCAGGCCTCTTTCCTCTGGGCTCCCTGCAAGAGGACAATGGGGTCATTTAGGAGGGTGACAACCCTGTGTTACTTCCCCTTCACACAACCAGTCCTAAGGCAGACTTCTAGAATCCAGTATGGGTGATTGGCATTGCTAGAATGGAGCCCAGAGCAGTTTTGCATGCTAGATAGGATTAGATAAGGCACCCTGGATGCCTTACTTGCCAGAGCTCTGAGAAACCCTGAAAGATTAATCCTCTGAAAAACTCTTAAAAGATTAATACATGGGGCTGGAGAAATGGCTCAGTGGTTAAGAGCACTGACTGCTCTTCCAGAGGACTCGGGTTCAATTTCCAGCACCCACATAGCAGCTCACACCTGTCTGTAATTCCAAGATCTGACACCCTCAGACAGACAGACAGACAGACAGACATTCAGGCAAAACACTAATGCACATAAAATGTGCAATATTGCAAATGCAATAAAAAAAAAATTTTTTTAAAGATTAATACTCTATAGCATTGCCTCTGTGCTAAATAATGTCATTATTTCAGAACACCCCTGGGAGGTATGTAGGCACTGTTACACAAAATTTGAGAAGAGACAGGCTAAGTCATTTTACTCTGTCTGAGCCGGGGCAATGGTGGCGTGTGCCTTTAATCCCAGCAGAAGCAGGTGGATATCTGAGTTTGAGGCCAGTCTAGTCTACCAGAGAGTTCCAGGACAGCCAAGGCACCTTACATTTTATTTCACTCTGTGTCTGAATATAGGGCTAGTGTATGCTGGAGTAAGGACATGGTTTTTTAACTTTTTATCACATTATCTTGTAGCCATGAGAGTGCAGAGCTCAAAGGATAAGTAAGCACAGGAAGTAGGTTCTCTTACTCCATCATGTGGGCCCTGGGGATTGAACTCAGATCATCAGGTTCAGCAAGTACCTTTCCTGCTGAGTCATCCTGCCAGCCCAAGGACATAGATCTCGAAACACTTTATCAGTATTAGGACTATGATTCTGCATTTGGGAAATAAACCTTTCTATGGTATGAATGAAAACCAAGCTAAGCAGGGATCTTCGATGGGGTAAGGGTGTGCCTATGGGGAGGAGGCCAGAGATGGCAGCTTCTCAGAAGGGCTGGGGCTGACAGACAAATAATGCCAGTTTAGTGGGAGGAGTGAGGGCAGCCAGAGCTAAGAATAGCCCAGAGCTGCTGTAGTCAGCCAGTGAATTTCAGGCTCTCAGCAGGGAGGGTTAGAGGCCCCAGGAAAGGCTGCCTCAAGATCCGTTGGCCAGAGTGGAAAGGGGAGAGCTATCTGCGTGCACGTGACGGTGGTCCCCAGGTCCCATTGGCCTCTGTTCCACCGCCAGAGTGAAAGCCTGCCTGGCCCTGCAGGGTACCTTCTTGCTCACAGCCTTGTCCTGTTCTCATGTTCCTCCTGGATGGAGCTGGCCTATCTACAGATGACCCTGGCTTAGTCTCAACAGCTTGTTATTTCAACCCAGTTTTATGTCCCATTTTGTGGCAGGAACTCCTCAAAACAAACTGTTTTGCACATCATCCTCAGTTGGACTCAGGGCCAAGCTGGTAAATTCCACCAGCTTTTTCTGAACTGTGTTTGACTCTCCCCATGAGGTATCCGTCAGGTATGGTGATCGATGCCTAAAATGTCAACACTGGGCAGATAAAGACAAGAGAATGGCAAGTTTAAGCCAGTCTAAACTGCCTTGTCTCAAAAAACATGGTTACTGACCACTGTCTTTATTGAGCTTTGCCCCATTCAGTTCCCAAAACCTGTCTGCAGAGGTTGTGTGGTCCAGAGGCTGGGAAAGAAGCTGGTGACTGTCGGTTTGCAGTTTAATGTTACTTTATGACTGTGGTCATGGTTATTTCAACACTGCTGATACAGCCCGGCCTGTCAGGTTTTGAGGATGGTGTGAGACTATTCCTGACTCATAGTGCATGCTGGCTGCCATTTAGATCTCATGGCAGTCAATTTTTAAAATATATTCGCTAGGTGTAGGCTGTCACATTTCCACATTCCCTGTAAAAACCTGAGCAGCAAAGGTTCACTTTGGGGGCTCCTTCTCTGTTTGTGTGGCAGGCTGCTTACATACTTGGCAGATTTTTTTCCCACAAACCAATGCTGCATGTTTACCTGTCCAACTCTGCAATAATAAAGATGCTTTCAGCCTGGTGGCTATAAAGAATGGGTGAGGAACTCTCCAGACCTCCTCACAACCCAGGGAATACGTCATGCCTCAAGTTCTTCCCTCCAGCCAGTGGACACTCCGCCAGCCCATCTGTTCCTGCTGCTTGCTGGCCTGCGTGGCATCAGGCCTGGCCATCTCTCCTCAGGAACCAAGCCCATCTGTTGTACAGAAGAGTCTAGCCTGGTTCTGTGCTTCCCTCCCAACCCTGGCCCAATACCTGGCACTGTGTTGTCCAGTATGAAAGCAAGGCACCCGCCAACAAACATCTCCGTGGTCAGCAGCACAGTTAGGATCTGATCCAGTTCAGGAATGCCTGCGGAATAAGTCGGGGGCTGATGGGCTAGTGGCCTTTTCTAGAAGGCTGTGATCAAGGGACTTCCTGCCTGTGTAGTCCACTGACTTAGAGGCGATGGTGGCCGTGGAATATTCCAGAGCCCTGACCTTTAAGCCTGTCTGTACCT
This sequence comes from Peromyscus eremicus, assembly GCF_949786415.1. Classification (NCBI taxonomy): domain Eukaryota; kingdom Metazoa; phylum Chordata; class Mammalia; order Rodentia; family Cricetidae; genus Peromyscus; species Peromyscus eremicus. The sequence goes on from NC_081435.1 coordinate 24,712,032, forward strand.
CTGTCTCCCATCTTTGGGGACAGTCTTCTGTCAGCTGCTAGTTACTGACTTAGCACAACACTTAGCCCCTGTGAACTCATGTTCCTCTGAAAAACAGAGGTAATAATAGAATTTTGTGGAACCATTGGGAAAAATAAGTGAGCACATATAAAACTTGATAAATAGCTAGGCTCATGCTTGCAATCCAGCCTCATTACAGGTGCTAGGGAAGTGCTGTACCATTTAATTGGTTTCCAACCCATGTGTAAGAACTCTGAGAGACCACCCCACTTTCCCCCATCTCTCAAGACAGTAGAGAACAAAAGGTACCTGTGTTGATAGCACCTGGGTTGGAATCCAGGTAATTGGGCAGCGTGAGGCCAAAGAACATAGAGAATCCCAATACAAAGAGGTTGCGGGAGGAGTTCATGTCCACAAACTGCAGATTGGACAGTCCCACGGCGGTGATCATACCTGCCACAGCAAAACCACTAGACTGGAGATGCAGCCTGGCTAGATGGGGCCTGCCACTCTTGCTGGGCAGATATCCAACACTCACCAAAAAGGGTGCAGAACATTCCTCCCAGGATGGGGTCTGGGAGTGAGGCGAAGAGGGCTGTGAACTTGCCAATGGCACCCAGGATTAGCATGATGCCTGCACCATACTGCACAACTCGGCGGCTGCCCACCTGTGGGAAGCCAGGGGCTGGCTAGAGCCAGAAGCAGGGCCAGTTCCAGGGGGCAGGGTGTTAGGCCTACACACGGACTCCAGCACTGGGGGAGTAGGATGAAGGTGGGATGCTCTCACAGGGTGGGGCTAGGCCAAAGCCAAGACTGCTAAGAAAAGGAACGTGCTGCTTTGGCTGCTGGCATGGCACCTTAGTAATCCCTAGGACCCCAATGTTGGGGCTGGATGAGGTGGACCCGTTGCCTGTGCCCAGTAGCCCGGCGATAATGCAGCAGATGCCTTCAGTGAAAATTCCCCTGTGAAGAAATGGCGAGTGGGGTGTTGGTCCAGCCTCATTGCCGGTCTGTCCTGTCACCTGGGCCCGCTGCCTGCCCCTCTGGGACTGTGCAGACTGGCATCATCTATAGCATTCCACTCTGGAAGCCAGGAGTCGGTACCAGCACTGTGCCCCAGTACTTACTCCCTTGGACAGTGCTGAGCCTCAGTTCCTCATCTGTACCGTGAAGATAGTGAGGGTCCCTACCCCACAGCAGGGTTAGCCATTGCATAAGAATGCACCTAAACTGGGTACACAGTTGTGGGTAACTAACTGGTTTCCCTGGGACTCTCAGCAGTTCTAGAGTGAGTAGTAATTCCCCATTCCATACTCAAGAAAATGAGGTCTAGAGGTAAGAGTGACTTTCTTGCCCAAGTCTCTAACCGTGGGACCCAGTCCTATCCTACACTTGCTTTCGCAGTGGCCGCTCAGGTTCCGACATCGAGGTGGGCATACCTGTTGATAGCATGTACTGGAGGGGGCGGTGCACCAGCCAGCCGGGCACAAGCATAGTAATCACCAATGGACTCGATGATGCCTGCCAGGGTGGCACTGAACATTCCCAGAACTGCGGCCACCGTCACTGTGGGTAGGCCCCACTGGCCTGGGTTGGAGACAACAGAATAAGTTCTCGAGAAGACTATGGTGGGTTGGGAATCGATGGGGTTATTTGAAAGGGAGAGGGGCTGGTAGGGAGGTCTCACTGAAACACAGCTCTGGAATAAGGTTTGGGGGGTAAACACCATGTGGCACCCACAAACAGGGCTAATGCTAGCTGCGTTGTCTGCTGAACTGGGGTCACGAGGCATCTCACAGGAGGTTCAGTTGGAAGCAGAAGGGACCCGAGTGGGCCTGCTTACATGGGTAGGGGATGCGGATCCAGGGTGAGATAGCCATGATGTCCCCTCGGGCATCCGTTCGTGCCTGGAAGCCATAGGCTGTGGGATCTGCAGGCAGCACATCCGTCAGGGTCAGCACGTAGCAGAGCAGCCACACGGTCATGATGGCCAGGACGATCTGGAGCAGGTGGGGCGAGGAGGTGCTGCAGGCACTGGAGAGAGACCTGGTGCGGACTAACCAGCTCCTGTGGCAGCACCAGCCCCAGAACCCTGGCTGTCACTCAGCCTCTGCCTGGAGCCCCTGTCCTTGCCCCAGCCTCGTCCTGGCTCAGGTCTTCCCCTTTCCTAGTCCCAGCGTCTGCCAGCTCCTCACCGGAAACATCTTAAAGATCTGGATGCGGAAGAGGGTGAGACCCTTGCCCCATCGGTAGATGGGCAGCAGGAAGGTGAGGTTGCGTAGGTACTGGGAGAACAGGACGATCAGTAGAATGGAGCTGGGAGCAGAGACAGGAAGGGAATAGCTGGAGGCCAGGCTGGCACCTGGAAACGGGGCAGGAATGAAGGGGTTGGGAGCAGGGCCTAGGATTGGGCAGAAATAGTCCCATTGCCTGCTCACCAAGCTGAAATGCCCCAATGGGAGCCAGCTCGGTCACCAGCAGCTTGGAAAACAGAGAGACCAATGAGGGAGACAGTGGGGGTGACCGTGAGAGGCCCAATGTAGCTGAGCAGGGCCCCAGGCAGCCCCATCAGCCCAATCACCACCTCCACCATGCTGGACACCATGATTGCACCCTGGACCTAAAAAGGCAAAATCGGCTGTAAGTCAACCTTGACCTGGTCACTAGCAGAATGTTCAAATTTCTCAACCACCTCCTTGAATCAACTCAGCAGTATATACAAACCACCTATCTAGCTCCCCCCCTCCCCCGAGCCCAATCTCTACCCACCTCTCGAATCCGAGGATGCCAGATATGAGAGGTATTCAGGGGCATACTCCAGTTACCATAGATCTCCTCTGGGGACAGAGTCAGAGAAAACACAGTGCCATGAATTACACCCTGGTATCTAGACTCTGGGCAGCTGCCCAGACCTCCAAGACCTCTCTCCTCCGGCGCAGACATCAAAACTAAACTCACCTTCTGGGGGACACTTCCACCTCTCCAAGGCCAGGATAGCTTTGGCTGGAACCAGAAATGCAAAGGCACTGGCCTGGAACAGTGGCAGCCTAGACGGTGGTACAGAGTAGCAGCGGTGGGTGGTGGAGCAGGTTAGGAAAAGGGATAGAAAACCGGAGGTTTGGAGGGATGGTGGAGAGAGGGAAGGCACTGAGGCCTCGGGGGGGACTCCCATCAGTTCACACCCTGCGCTTTGTCTTCGGCCCTCCATCTCAGCCCCCGGGAGAGCCATGTGCTCAAGAGTGGACCCCTCCATTTCTACATCGGAGGAATGCTAACTCCTGTTCTCATCCACCACCACTGAGCCAACCGATTAGAACTGCTCATCCGGGACTAGGAATACCCCGTGTCCACAGAGATGCTGGAAGCCTGCTCACAGGGATGCGCAGTGGGGCGGGGAAGCTGTGCCCCTAGACTTTTGGAGTAGAGATCGAGGGAAGGAGACGCCCTCAATCCTGGACTCCTTAGGAGCCCAGCTCCCTAGCGCTAAGGCTGGCCAGGTAGATGGATGGTGCAGCAGACAGGGAAGAAACCAGCCACGCTCAGAGCGAACACCTGCTCTGCCGTGTGCAAGCAGGCAAGCGCATGCATGCGTGCTTGCGTGCGTGCGTGCGTGCGTGCATGCGTGCGTGTGCGTGCTCACGAGCCGGGGAGGGGCAGCTCACCGGATGCCCACTGTAGTCTGGATGAGAGTGGTGATACCCACACAGGTGAAGATGGTGCCGATGAGCTGACTGACCATGTGCTGGTCGCGGCCCACACACAGCGCCTCAGCCAGGAGGAAGGGCACAGCGATAGTGCCGCTGAAGCATGTCAGGTAGTGCTGAGGTGAGAGATCAAGAGGTGGCCCCACAACACGCACATGGAGGTATGCGCCCCAGGTCCACGCCCCGGACCTGGGCCACACTGACAGGGCGCTTACTCAAATGACATTACCCCCTAGAGGTTACCAGAAAGCTACTGCTCACCATTCAGGGGCCCCAGTCTCCCTCGGGTTATTCCTATGGCTTCTGTGGATGGGCCCTTCCTGTCTGTCACATGCCATCCACAATCTTCCCAGGTCACTTAACCTTCGTTGGCACTGCGGCTAGGTGACAGTCATTGTGCTGACCTTGTGTCTGTCTCTAGCCTGAAATGACCTTTTGTCCAGGGAGGGTTTGGGATATCTGGGGAGGACACTGTGTAGGGCTGGGGAGGCCTTGGGGAAACCAACCTACCTGGAAGCCCAGCAGGATGCACAGGTACCATGGCGGGACATCCTCAATCTTGTACAACATGTCAAACTTGGGCTCCATGGTCAAGGGTGTCTGCTGGTCCCTGGTGGAAGTCTCTGCTGAACCCAGGGACTCATGCTGGGGTAAGAGAGAGCCCCGGCTCAGGGCAGAGTGATGAACAGGCAAAGCCTATGCTGGCTGGACTAAGGGAGCCACAATGGCCACCCAGCAATTCAGTGAGGATAGGCTGGATTGGCCGCCCTCCCCAGCTGGTGGTCACCAGTCCTTCCCACATCCCACATCACAGTTTAGAGATGAAAGCACGTCCTGGCTTCTAGAGGAGTCTTTAGTGTTTCTAGTGGGGCCCTAAGTCAGAAGAGTGGGAAGTACCAGACCAAAAGGCTTTGGATAAACCCCATCTGTTCCACCTCTACCTCTTGGAGGTCCTTGAAGGTACCACACGGGGAGGAGGCCCAGCCCTTACTCACCCCCTAAGCCCAAATCAGCAAGCCCCCAAACTAAAGGCTCCCTCACCTCTCCCTCCACCCCATTCCCCCAGTTCCACTTGCAGCTCAGGACTGTCTCTTCTTGCATTAGAAATTTTGTCTCTGCCTTCCTTCCCGGAAAGGCCAGCGGAGGGCCGTCCCCCACCTGCCATGTCCCTGCCCGACTCCCCACTTCCCCCAGCACCTGTGTTGGGCTCCTGGGGTCCTCCTGAGCTCTCATCTCTGAGACACAGGTTTGAGGAACTTCTGAGGAGAGAAGAGGAAGGCTTTACCAAGGCCAAGGAGGACTTTACTCCACACAGCAGACATTGTTCGAAGTCAATCTGTAACTAGGTCCATAGCTCCAGATTGCGAAAGGGAGACTCGGGCAGAGGTAAGGTATTAACTCTGGCTCCGGTGGTAAAGGCCACCTAAGCACAGGGCACGTTTACCTTCTGAGTGTTCTCTGTCCTACCCGCATCCAAGCCTGGCACAAAGCCTGTCCTTGTGTCCCTAGGGAGGGCCAGAGTCTACAGGGTAAAGAGGGCACAGTCGGAGGATTGACACGGGAAAGACCGGACATAAGTCCTCACCCTCCTCACCAAGCCCTCTGCGATGATTAATAGAAGTTAATCTTATCATCATCACTGTTCTCCTTTCCGGAATACAATCAAATGCCAATATCTGTATTTGTACATGCACTGTCACATGTCCCCTCCGGGGCTGTGCGGTGTTAACTCTTTCACTGCTGAAGGAAAAAGACTTAGTAGTGATATGACCAAGGCCAGACAGGAAGTGAGGTTTCAGAAAACCAATGCTAAATTCAGGTTCGTTTTGGTCTCCTGCCCTGCCAGCCTTCACCGGATAGGGTTCCTGAGGCACCCACAGAGAGGCCCGGGTAGCCCAAGCCCAGAGTCAGGGTGAGGGTTCCCCATACACCTGTTAGCCAGGATGAACTGCTCAGTTTGTGGGACCTTGTGAAAATGAGAAGGGGGTTCTTGTTGCAAAAGTGTTAAGAATTTTGTTGGGTCTGGTGGCTAATGCCTGTAACCCCTGTGCTCAAAGGGCTGAGGGAGGCAGACGACAGTGAGTTCAAGCCCAGCCTGGTCTGTGTAGAGAGTTCTATCTGGGCCAGCCTGGACTATCCACTAAAAAAATAATACCTAACATAGCAAAACCCTGACTGAAAAGTAGCTTTCTGTTACTTTCAGGGCTAGCTAGATGGCTCATTAGGTAAAGGTACCTGCCACCAAGCCCAGTGACCCCAGTTTGATTTCTAGGACCTACATGGTAGAGGGAGAGACTTCTATGGTTTGTCTCTGACCTCTACCTGTATCCCTTTGGCACAAACACCCAAACTCAGACAACACACACACACACACACACACACACACACACACACACACGCTCATAATAAATAAAAGCTGGGGGCCAAGCCTGATGACCCTAGTTCAGTCCTCTCCCCAGGACCCACACGCTAGAAGAGACCTGACTCCTGCAGGTTGTCCTCCCCCGACACACCGTTGCAGGTACCCAAGCTCGCACACACCGAATATAATTTATTGTTTTTTTTTAAATAACAGAAAAGCTGGGTATGATGACTTACACCTGTAATCCCAGCAGGAGGGAGGTTCAGGCAAGAAGACAGAGAGTTCAAGACCAGCCTCAAACATCCTTGGCTACCTAAGACCCTATCTTGGTAGCTCATGTCTTTAAAACTCAGCACTTAGGAGGAAGAGACAGAGGCAAGCGAATTTCTGCGATTTCGAGGCTAGCCCGGTCTACAGAGTGAGTTCCAGGACAAGGCTACATAGTAAGACCCTGTCTCCGATAATAACACAGAAAAACAAAAAGTAAACAAACAAACAAACAAAAAATCCCAACTCTCTCGCTGGGTGGTGGCGGCACACACCTTTAATCTCAGTACTCAGGAGGTAAGGGCAGGTGAATCTCTGTGAGTTCGAGGCCAGCCTGGCCTACAGAGTGAGTTCCAGGACAGCCAGGGATACTCTGAGAAACTCTGTCTCAAAAAACCAAACCAAACCAAACTAAACAAAATAAACAACAACAAAACACCCAACCATCTGAAAGGGGTTAAAATGAAAATAACAGAACATTACACTGAACACGAGACCTTTTTAAGCACATCACTCCGTGTTCACTCCGTGTCTACATCCCTCTTCCTGTCTGGCATAGGCTAGAGCCTGAGTGTTAGCAGAGGCAGTCATGAGGATCCAGGGGCCTATTTAGCTGTCAGGAGCTGGGCCTGGGATTGGCACCTGCTCCCAGCCACCCCAGAGGCTACCTACTTCTGGGTTGCTGTGTCCAGGCTGGGATACAGGGGCACAGGCCAGGCCGAGGGCCCATGGGCAGCACGGCTCTCCAGCTGGGCAGTAGCTTCATGGCAGTTCAGAATGAGACTCCCTGTCCAGGTCCAGCCTTTTCCTCTGTTTGTTGGTCCACTCCTCTCTCTCCTGGTTCCTGCTCTGAGGTTCTCAAAGTGGTCTGACCTGTTGGGCCTCTGCAGCTCCTCCTCCCAGTGCTCTGCAGGTGGCAGAAAGGGAGCCCCTACCCCCACCCCACCTCCACCCCCCCCCCACACCCAACATACACACTTCTTCAATCATTACTCAATTCAGCCCAAACCTCACCAGGACGTGTGCACTACAAGGCTTGAAAATGTGTCCCCGTGCATGGGCCATGGCATTAGCACTCCAACAGTGATAAGTCTTTAAAACACTGTTAGGTAGTCTAACCTTAGAGGTCAAGGATGGACCCCTCTCTGGGGTAGCTTTGGACCCCGCCTTCTGTTTCTCTGGCAACACTAGGAAGATAAACATCAGCCTTGTCACTTACTGCTCCTTAAGCCTACTGCTTAAGAATAGAATACCAAGCCGGGCGGTGGTGGCGCACGCCTTTAATCCCAGCACTCGGGAGGCAGAGGCAGGCGGATCTCTGTGAGTTCGAGGCCAGCCTGGGCTACCAAGTGAGTCTCAGGAAAGGCGCAAAACTACACAGAGAAACCCTGTCTCGAAAAACCAAAAAAAAAAAAAAAAAAAAAAAAAAAAAAAAGAATAGAATACCTCTGGCCTGGGGTGCAGACATGGCATTCTGATCTGCTCCGAGGATTAGAACATTGCCTATTGTTTCTGGCATGGTGGCACATTCCTCTAATCCCAGCACACGGAAGGCAGTGGTGATAGATCTCTGTGAGGTCAAGGTTTACATAGTGAGTTGCAGGGTAGTCAGGGCTACACAGTGAGACCCTGTATGCTGGCTCTTCTTAGTGGTCAACTTGACGACACCAGGAATTAACTCAACCGCAAGTGGCTAGGTACGCCTGTGAGGAATGTTTTTCTGTCCTTTTTTTAATGTGCGTTGGTGTTTGGCCTGCATGTATGTCTGTGTGAGGGTGTTGGATCCCTTGGAACTGGAGTTATAGACAGTTGTGAGCTGTCATGTGGGTGCTGGGAATTGAACCCAGGTCCTTTAGAAGAGCAGTCAGTGCTCTTAACTGCTCTTAACTATCTCTCCAGCCCAAGGCTTTTTCTTAATTACATCATTTGAAGTAGGAAGACCCACTTTTATTCTGGATCTCCTGAAGTGAGAAGAGCAACCTTTAATCCAGAGTTTTTTGAAGGGGAAAGATCCCCCCTCCTTCAATCTGGACCGTACCGTCTGTTGGCAGCCTATGTAAAGGACATGGAGAACGAAGCTCGCTCTCTCTGCCTGCTTGCTTTTGCTCCCACTGACAAGTTCATCCCTTCACTGGCATTAGCACCTTCTTTGGGATTCTGGCAGATACTGAAGGGCAGCTGAGACATCCATGGACTGAACAACTACTGGATTCTTGGACCTTCCTTTGGTAGACATCATTGTTGGACCACCTGGGCCACAACCTGCAAGCCATTCTAATATGCCCTTTCTAGACAGATAGACAGACAGACAGATAGATAGATAGTCATTGTGTAAGTTCTGTGCCTTAGAGATCCTGACTGATACACTCTGTGTGATGGTTTAAATGAGAATGCTGCCCCCCCGCCCCCCCCACAATAGGCTCATGTGTTTGGATGCTTAGTGACCAGGGAATGGAACTGTTTGGGAAGGATTAGGAAGTGCTGCTTGTTGGAGGTGATGTGTCATTGGGGGTGGGCTTTGAGGTTTCCCAAACCATCCCCAGTCTCTGTCTGTCTGTCTGTCTCTCTCCCTCCCTCTCTTTCTCCTCTCTCTCTTTGGTGGTTTGTATATCAATAGCTTCCCCTAGGCTCGTATATTTGAGTGTTCAGTCACTAAGGCTAAGAAGATACGGCTTTGTTGGAGAAGGCTTTGAGTCTTTCATTAGCCCACACTAGGCCCAGCGTTTCTCTCTGCCTGCTGCCTGCAGATCGGGATGTGAAGCTCTCAGCTACTACTCCAGCGTCATGCCTACTGCTTCCTGCCATGATGATAATGGATTGTCTTAGTTAGGGTTGCTATTACTATGATAAAACACCACGACCAAAAAGCAAGGTGCAGAGGAAAGGGTTTATTTGGCTTACACTTCAACATTGCTGTTCATCACTGAGGGAAGTCAGGACAGTACTCAAACAGGGCAGGATTCTGGAAGCAGGAGCTGACACAGAGGCCATGGAGGGGTGCTGCTTCCTGGCTTGCTCAGCCTACCTTCTTATAGAACCCAGGACCAGCAGCCTAGGAATGCACCACCCACCATGGGCTGGGCCTCCCCCACTGATCACTAAAAATATATTACTGCTGGATCTCATAGAGGCATTTCCTCAACTGAAGCTCCCTCCTCTGATGACTCTAAATTGTGTCAAGTTGACACACAAAACCAGCCAGTACATGAACTAACCCTCTGAAACTGTAAACAAGCCCCAATTAAATGATTTCTTTTATAAGAGTTGCCTTGGAGGCCTGGTGGTGGTGGCGCATGCCTTTAGTCCCAGCACTCAGGAGGCAGAGGCAGGTGGATCTCTGTGAGTTCAAGTCCAGCCTGGTCTACAGAGTTCCAGGACAGCCAAGGCTACACAGAGAAACCCTGTCTTGGAAAAAAAAAAAAAAAAAAAAAGTTAATTGGAGCCGGGCGGTGATGGCACATGCCTTTATTCCCAGCACTCGGGAGGCAGAGGCAGGCGGATCTCTGTGAGTTCGAGGCCAGCCTGGGCTACAGAGTGAGTTCCAGGAAAGGCACAAAAACTACACAGAGAAACCCTGTCTCCAAAAACAAAACAAAACAAAACAAAACAAGGCCGGGCGGTGGTGGCGCACGCCTTTAATCCCAGCACTCGGGAGGCAGAGCCAGGCGGATCTCTGTGAGTTCGAGGCCAGCCTAGGCTACCAAGTGAGTTCCAGGAAAGGCGCAAAGCTACACAGAGAAACCCTGTCTTGAAAAACCAAAAAAAAAAAAAAAAAAAAAAAACCAAACCAAACCAAAACAAAAAAAAAGTTGATTGTGGAGGTGGGGCACTTGCTGCTGGGTTTGATCTGCATCCACACGGTAGAAGGGGGAAGCTGATTCCAGAAAGTCATCCAACAACTTCCACATGAGTGCACATGCGCACACACTGGGTAGATACACTTTAATCCAGCTGGGGCTGTCAGTCCCTTGGCCAAGAGTCCACCCCTCAGGAAGGCTAAGGATGGAGGAGTAATCATCCCCTTCATGAAACAACGTCTTTCCAGAAGCCAGCTCCTCAGTGCGAACACTCTCAGGGCCTCTGCCATAGAACCTGCCTGCTTTTCTGAGTCCTCACTCAGAAAATTATAACCCCTCCCCATTTTGGAGACTAGCCGAAAGCCTACGCGAGCTTCCCCTGAACTCCGAGGAGGGTTAATTACCTACAAGCCTCAGGTGTACTGAAGCTCTGGGCAGGAGAGTTGACCTGACTGGTCACACACATGGAAGTTTCTGGTAAGGAGACCCGCACACCAAAATCGCTGGCATCTACCACCTCCAGACTGCAGGGGAGCCGGCCTGCAGATGGACTCTTCCATCCCCAGTCACCCCTTCGCCCTCCTATAAAAACCCAAGATCCCACACACTAGATGCACAGTCTCGAAACTGCAGCACCACGGTTCTGATTAAAGAACAATTCTACTTCTAGAGAAGACTGTCGGCATTTATTTTCACGTTGCTGTCGTCAATCCCCAGCTAGCCCTTCTCCCCTTTGTAAATGCTTGCAAACCTCCACTGGGGAACCTACCTGCTTTCTTAGACCCGGACTTCAAAGATGTGGCTTCTCTTCCTCTTCTCAGCCTCCCTCTGCATCATCTGCTGAGATCTATAGCTCCTCTGCCTTGTTTTTCTCTCCAAAAACCACCCACCCCACCTCTTAGGAATGTGGGCGTCGTGTTCTTAAAATTACTTCCTGCTGTCTGGGGGAGATGGCATCTTTAGGGGATCCTGAAAAGAAAAAGTCGGGTTAATTGTCAAGTCCTGGGAGAGGTAGCTGTGTAATTTGTTGTCCAGTCTCTGCATAATGCGAAAGTGCAGGGCTAGAGCAGTCTGTGAGGCTGGATCATCTCAGCTAGCCATCTTGAAATTGTCCTGAGCAGTTTGCAGTTGAAAGTCAATCTTAGGGTGGTGTTTGCCAGCTTAGTGGTGTTATCATGGTCCTAGTGGAATCATCATTGTGGGGCCCCATCATCCTTTTGGAGACTTCAAAGTCGCTGTTAGGCATGGACATAGTTCACTGCAGAAAACTTAAACATTTTAAAGGTCATATGCAGCAGATCTCAAAGAGATTAAGGATCAATATTTGTTATGTATATCCAGAGCACAAAAATTTAATTCCTTAGTTTTCTGATAGAGACTCAAACCTGAAATCACGTACAGGAAGCTAGATGAAGCCTTTTTCTAGAATTAGTTAGTACTCTATATGACCATTAATATAATGACAAAAAATTTAAAATATACATATATATTAATCTTATAAATTTTGAGATAATATTTATACCTTAAGAAAAGCTTTGGGCTGGAGAGATGGCTCAGAGGTTAAGAGCACTGGCTGCTCTTCCAGAGGTCCTGAGTTCAATTCCCAGCAACCACATGGTGGCTCAAAACCATTTATTATGATGCCCTCTTCCGGCATGCAAGCATACACTGTATATATAATAAATACATCTTTAAAAAAGAAAAGAAAAGCTTTAAAGAGTCAAAATAAAATCAAAGGATTATGAGATTAGTGGCAATAAAATAGTCCCTAAATTTTTTTGTTTTTCTTTTGTCCCATATCAGGTGGCTCTTCTGACATGAGACAGAAATTTTGAATTTTACTTTAACAAGCGTGCTTGGGTTTAGAGAAGGAGAAAGCCACACTCCAACTCCAAAGCCAGCTTTAATTTTCAATTGAACTGGGACTACAAAAAGACCATTTGCATTACGTGTCTGTAGAGAACAGCAGAAATAAACCTTTGGGAAGATTTATGAAATTTTATCCTATTGGAGAGTTTCCTGATGGCAAAGGGTTATCTTGCCTGTTCCTCGTTGATCTACATTTGCTGGGGGATGTCTTTCTGTACACTGTGAATATATGTTGTTCCCATTGGTTAATAAATAAGCTGCTTTGGCCTATGGCAAGGAAGCTTAGAGGCAGGTGGAAAATCCAAGGAGACAGACAGAAAATAGAAAGGCAGAGTCTGGATAGACGCCAGCCTGCCACCCAAGGAGCAACATGCCAGCAGACTGGTAAAGCCATGGAACATGTGGCAAAACATAGATTAATAGAAGTGAGTTAGTTTAAGATGTAAGAGCTAGCTAGCAAGAGGCCTGCCATAGGCCATACAGTTTGTAAATAACATTAATCCTCTGAGCAATTATTTTATAAGCAGCTGCTGGACCACGGAGCCGGGTGAGACCCGAGAAAACTTCCAGCTACATACATTCATTAGTCCAATGTCTGCCTTTGCCACACCTTCTGCATACTCCAGAAGGGAGGGCATTCTGTTTGGGTTATTTTTAGGAAAACATTGTTTCTAGGAATGCCCTGTTTATAATCCCTTTTTAGGTGACCTTGTTTACCACAACTGAAACACCTGCCATTTCGATTTTTCTTGAAACCTTTGGAAATCACCTCTCCTATCCAAGCATCATCATGGCCATGAGATTCAATATTGACTGTATCTTGGATCCATTCCTCCAATGGTGAGGATCTTGCCTTTAAGGACCTAATTACCCTTTTGCATTGTTCATTAGCATTTTTAAAAGCCAGAGATTCAATTATTTGTCTAGCTTCTGAATTTGGTATCTGTCTATTTACTGATGATGTCAATCTTTATAGGAAACCAGTGAAGGTTTCTTTGGGGCCCTGTATAGCTTTAGTAAATGACTCAGTTTTCTTTCCTACTTCTTCAATTCTGTCCCAAGCATTCAAGGCTGCTGTGAGGCATAAAGCCGGGGTTTGGTTATCATATAGAGATTGCCTTTGTACATTAGCATAATCTCTTTCTCCAAGAAGTTGATCTTGGGAGACTCCTGTATCTCTAGCCCTACTTCGATGTTCAGTGATCTTAGCCTCATCTTTCCACCAGGTCCTCCACTGTAATTGGGGACCAGGCTCCAAGACTGCTGTAACAAAGTCTCTCCAGTCTTGAGGGATAATTCTAGAATAAGCTAACCACAAGTTTAACATCTGCTTCATAAAAGGTGAATGCATGCCATGTGAGACTATCCCTTCCTTGAATCTCCTTAAATCTAACATTTCTACAGGAGTCCATTCAGCTCTTACACAGCCTTGAAGATTTCTATTATTTGGCAATTCCTGTAAGGTCACTGGATAAATTAAGGGTGGCTGTTTCCTCTCTAACCTTGTAACGCAACACTGAGATTGGTTCTCTTTTAAATTCCTCTGTCTGGGTCTGAATATCTCTATGGTCTGTTTTAATAAGTTTTTCTAAAACTTGTATCTTAGTACTCATATTAACCAACTTTTTTAGTGATATAACAATAATGATAAAACCAATATTGTTTATAATTGACATTACATAAATCCCATCTAACTTAATTATCCTCTCATTCAATTGTTCCATTTTCAAAACGTCCAGAGTATTATCATACAGAGACCTAACTCCCTCCATTGTAATAGTGTTTCCCTTTTTTTTTTTTTTTTTTTGGTTTTTCGAGACAGGGTTTCTCTGTGTAGCTTTGCACCTTCCTGGAACTCACTTGGTAGCCCAGGCTGGCCTCGAACTCACAGAGATCTGCCTGGCTCTGCCTCCCGAGTGCTGGGATCATAGGCATGCGCCACCACCGCCCGGCGTTTTTCCCATTTTTTAACATGGGGAAAAAAAAAACCTCTCTTTTAACTAATTCCTCACTTTAAGAATTCCCAATTGTCTCACCAAATCTGCCAACAATGGCGATTCAGATAACGATGAAGTGTGAGGCAGATTGCTGCTGTACAGAGCAGTAAGAAGCCCGAGCAGATGCCAAGGCAGCTCCCTAGTTTGGCAGCAGCCAGAGGAGAAGGTCCAGGGAAAGCCCACAACCCACTGGGAAAGGGAACCCACTGAAAACACACACAGGAGATCGTGGGGGAAGAAACTCGTGGCTGGAGCTGCCTAAAGGCAGAGCTGGCCGGTGGTGAGGGGCTAACTCCGACAGCATATTGAGCCCACATGTCTGTGGAGTTTGTTGCAGAGAGGCTGCAACAAAAGCCTCTCCTGTAGGGTGGTGACTCTGGCCGTGTGCAGCTCAGTGCGGGTGGCTGCAAAGCCACAGGCAGGTGGCTTTTTCATGAAGTCATGCCCCCAATGTTGGATGCCAGATATAGCTCGAATTCTAATTGGTCTTAATAATAAAAACCCGGAGTCAGATGTAAGGGTGAAAGCTGATAGAACAGAGCAGCCAGCCACTAAAAAAGACTTCTTACCTCTAGGAATCCTCAGACTGAAAAGGGGGTGAGCCCTTGTCTCCTCCCACCTTACGTTCCTCTCTGCCGACCCATATCACTTCCTGTCTCCACCTCCCTAGCGCTGGGATCAAAAGTGTGAGCCTCCACTACCTGGCTCTGTTTCTCTTTTAGACTGAATCAATCTAGTGTAGCCCGGAGTGGCCTTGAACTCCTGATCTTCCTGCTTCCTCCCTCAAGTGCTGGGATTAAAGGCGTGTGCCACCACTGCCTGGCTCTATGACTAGCCCCGCCCTCTGATCTCCAGGCAAGCTTTATGTGTTAGAGCACCAAGTATCACCACACCACCTGGAAATGTTTTGCTCAGATTAAACCTGGATTTATTAATTTGGCCTGACCTGACTTATTGCATTGGTAGAGTTACTCACTACCAGGGGATTTTTACTTATCAGCAGGCAGACCGTAGGGAGGGGCCGTAACTAGGCAATAAAGATGCTAAACTTCCAAGATGGCTGACTGCTCCATCACCCTTTTGACCTGAGAAAAAGCGTTCCAGTTTAAAACAATAGGCCTTGTGGGCTTTTTCTCTTGCTAGCAGGCCTCCTGCTGATGAACTGGCTCAGCAAGGTAGATGCTGGAATTGTGTTAAACAACAGTTGATCAACCATCCTTTCTTTCTCTTCAAACTGACCAACTCTAAATTAGGGGAGGAAAACTCTTCAGAAACATAAAAGCCTCAAGAAGACTGGATTTTCAGCTTCCCAAGGCCCTCTGCATTTTGGAGGCTACTCTTCTCTATGTGGCTGCTGCATGTGTTTCCCTAACGCGACTTTCTACAATGGTGGATTCTATCTGCTTCAGCTTGCCGTGGTTCAGATTTCTCTGCTGTACCTGTTGCATTCAAGATTCCCCCCCCCCACACCTTTTAATTCTTTAACTGGAAGAGAAAAAAGACCTGATCAAGACCCCTAGATGCTATCAATGGGATGTAGGGTGTAGTGACACATTGTTATAAAGCTATTTCTTGATCCCCAATAGACTGAACTTTTGGCAATCCTTACAGCAAAGTTAACAATACCCCATGATGTCATTTAAGACTATGTAGTTAGCCGGCGGTGGTGGCGCACGCCTTTAATCCCAGCACTTGGGAAGCAGAGGCAGGTGGATCTTGTTGAGTTATAGAACAACCAAAGCTTCATAGAGAGACTTGTGTGAAAACAAACAATAAACACAGAGTCAAGCTCTCTGTCAGGGACAGGCACAGTTTAAGCACAAACACACACACCAGACAGATTACAGACAGATCGGAGACTGGACTGTGGACAGTTGGAAGGTACAAGCAGACAGAGAACTCAAACTTCGGCTCCATCTTGGTCAAATTCATCTAAGAGGCAGCTGCTGTGTTTTCATTCCTTAATGAATTAATTCATATCAAATTCTCCACAGGTACTTGCCCTGAGGAGCTTTCTACCAGGGTCCAGAACAGAAACTACGAGCGGCTAGGATTCTAATCTGAGGGATATTAAATAAATCTTAGCACACCGAGTTCTTTAGTCCATTCCTTTATTCTTCTAAATCAATTCTATCTACACAGCTTCTTTCCCGTTCTCCCGTTCTCACACTTAGCTCCTCTCTGTCCCTTCTTCCGCTGTTCTCTCATCGTTCTAAACTTAGGTCTTCCTCATCTCCGTCCTCATCTCTGTTCTTCTAAATCAATTCCCCAGGAGCTGTGAGGGAACCGATATATATATATACACAAGCAGTAATTCTTTTGCCCAGCAGTGCGAGGCTTGAAGTTTTCAGGGTGGCAGAGTGAGTGATAAGGATCCACACATAAGGCTATAAATGTCAGCCTCCAATTACAACCCAAAAGGGGAGTGATTAAAGGGGAATTCTCTGGTAAGGTCAACTAAAGGCTAAGATCAGTTAGGGAACTCTAAAAAGGAATTTGTGTGCTCAAACTATAATCTAGAAGTGGTTAGGTAAAATGTTAGGAGTCTATATACGTCAGTATAAGTCACTAGTAAAGTAAAACTGTCTTTTATTGTTAGGCGCTGCTTTCTGGTTGGGCGGGGGAACGTATGCTTGGTTGCTAGGCAACCTAGTCATAGCATGTAGCATTAGGTTAGTAAAAGCACTTTCGCTCCGAGTAGTTGCTAAGAAGGGAATCTGGGAATAGCACCTGGCTGAGATAAAAGGGGAGGATAAAATCTTAATTTGCACAAGAAACGAAGCTTGGCACCTATCTATCGCCTGCCTGGCCTTGTCAGCAATCTCCTGGGGTCAATGGGAAGTAACTACCTTAACTCAGTAACTAGCAGATGGCTACAACATCATCCCAGAAGTGTGAGCAGTAAATCTCTTAAGTTAGGGTCTTGTGTAAATAACCCGGGAGGAAGGTAAGGAGTTGAGGATTTAATTGTTAGTGGTTCTTTTCTCTTATCTGTAAGTGAGATGAGATAATCCTTATCTATACTTTTGTTCGGAGAGTGCCTCTGGCCAGAGGTTTGCTAATGAAGAGTAAACACAGCTGGGAAAAGTCATCCAATTACCCCAAATGTATAGGGTAAGTTGTGCCCAATTAATGATCAATCACACTGGAAGAGTCGAATGGGGAAACTATTATAGCACACAAGAAATTCATTGCAGGATACAGCTAATACATTCAAAAGCCAATATCATCAAGACTCCAGAAGTCTTGGTTTTCCGCTGGAAAAGTTTGTAACTTTTTCCAGGTAATAGCTTTGCCAGTATCAGCTGAATTCCTACTTCATATCTTTGCGGCTTCTAGCAGATCCACACAGTGGGATACTAGGGATCCAGAGCAGTACCCAGTACCCAGCGTAATGATAAATAAAAGAGAAAGGCGAAGTGGATACCTTTCGGCAGGCCCTGCCAAGGTATGCCGCTAAGCAAACACGCCACGGTTGACTGAGTTAGTGCAAGAGGTTTGTTGGGGGAGGGGAAGAGTGAAAGGCTCTGTTCAAGTGGGGACATGAGAGGCAGGCAGGCAGAGACTAGGGAAGAGGAACAAGAGACAAGAAAGGCAAGAGAGGGGTAAGACAGGAAAGAAGGGAGACAAGAAAGCGAGCTGTGCTCTGGGGGGCACTTTTAGGGGGTGCACGGGTTGAACTGATGGTGGAAAGGCATCTGATAACAACCGATGACGTTACTTCTTCGGTGGCAGAGGCAGACCTCCGCTGTGGCAGACACTAACACCCAGGGTCTAAACGTTCAGGCATGCTTGATGTCTTGCCCAGATCGCAGGGACCCCCAAAAGACCACCACAGAGACCGAATCCCGTATGTGAAAGCAAAGAGCCTTTATTTCAAGGTTGGAGCTTGGTCTCTTGGTCTGTCTGTCTGTCTGTCTGTCTGATGCAGAGGTGAGAGCAAAGAGCCCCGAGCCCGGGCGGGGTAGGGTTTTTTTTTTGTTTGTTTTGTTTTTTTTTTTATCATAGCAGAGGTTGAGGTGAGGGGATTTCCAGGGTTCAGGACCCTGACTGGGGATCTGGGTGTCGCCTGCCAGTAAGCCTGTCACAGCAGCTGTGTCTGGGCCCCTGTTATGGCAGCTGTGTGGTCAAGCTGTTTTGGGCCCCCCACACTTGAGACACCCCAATTCCTCCAGCAGCCAACATTGCTCCTACCTTTGAAGTCTGAAGCCCCTTCCAGCCCAGACTTTACTCAGTCTGTAGCTTGTCAGGTCCCAAAGAAACCCGGCCAGGGCTCACTCAGCACCCTTGGCTCCTCCCAGCACTGCCCACCCAGCTTCCCCTTCCTATATAAATCTGCCATCTTGGCCATGCCTTTCTCTTGGTCCTTGGCTTGTCTTGGTCTTCTGCTCTCGGCTCCTGGTCCCCTTTCTTGTCCCTCTCAGTGTCTGTCACTCCCCCCACCTCCTCTCATGACTCAGTTCAGTCTGGATTCTTCTCTACACCTCTGGCTGTTCTCTCCCTCAGATCTACAATAAAATCCTTCTCAACCATACCTTGGGGCGGTCATGTCTTCATTTTCACCCATCATTTAGATTGAGCCTCTGCTGTCTGAATGGGTGCAGACAGCAAGAAGTCCATGCCTCGGTGGCCACAAGGTGGCTGTCTGCCCTTTCCTTCTGAGGGATCTAAAGACCTGGACAGTTTGGTCCTGGACTGGATCCCTGTGACTAGATCCTTTCCTAGCTTGCTCACATTTCCAGCCATGCCAGCTCTCTTCTAAGTGGGTGGAGTGACATGTGTTTGGCCCTCTGTGGGAAGGACTTCAACAGAGACAGCAGTGTCTGTCCCACTGCCCCATCCCCAAACTCCTTTACAGAGGATTCACGGTCACTGAGCTTTATTTGAAAGTAGAAAGGCCTTACCGGTCCCCAGCCCCAGTGCCCCAGGGCTGGGTGGAGGAGCACTGACAGCAGGAGCCAGGCTTCCCCACCGCCACCTCCTACCCACCACTGCTGAAAGGCTAGAAGGGACAGGCTCACAGGCCCAGGACAGTCCTTGCAGCGCTTTCAAGGCTGAGGCAGGAGGGCAAGTTCAGGGCCAGCCTGTGCTACACGATGAGACCCTGTCTCCAAACAACCATTAATTTAAAAAAAAAAAAAAAAAAAAAAAAGGGAAGATCCACAGGTGTCTCAGCTTGTACTAAAGCTCTTCTCTTGGGACCCGGTTCTCCTGTGAGCAAGACCCCTGAGTGCCCCCACACAGCAATGCCTCCAGAGTCTCGTGACCTTGGCGGTAGGCTTCGTAGATCTGGTCTTCTCCAAAATCTCCCAGGTACTGGAAACATGTCATGGAGAGCCTAAGGGAGCATTAGGCACCTTGAACCCTAACCTACCCACAGGGAAGTTGGGGGGCAAACCAGGACTCCAGGGAGTCCTTTCCCCCACCCTGTCATTACCTATTGGGCCAGGGACCCCCAGTAATCATCACGCTGATGCTTGGCTCTGTCCCCTCACTAAGTCCTGGGCCCATGAGACGTTTCATCTGGTTGACTTCTTGGACTCCATAGCTGAGAGGGGTGGGAAGCAAGGGGTATAGAATCCATGGGGGCCTGGCCAGGGAGGGACTTGCTGCTAGTCTAAGTATACTGGGCATTTGCTGAACTCAGACAGGGTTAAATCCAAGGCCCAAGAGCTCACAGTCACCTTTCTGTGCTCATAGGCTCTCCTACTTGTTCCCAAGAGCAGCTCTAGCCCAGATTCCAGCCCAGCCAACCTCCTTCCTCAGGTCAGAGCCTCCGTGGAATGGGCATGTGGTGTCAGTGGGGGGAGTGGAGGTCTGTACCCACCAGCCTTTCCCCCTAAGGAAGTGGCAGGGGCCTGGGTTGGCAACTCACGACTGCCAGTTCTGAGAGCAGGTCTGGTCCAGGACATCCGTGTAGATCGACTCACTCAGCTCCTGCAGTCCACTGGAGTCTGGAGCATGAGATTTAGCCTCTGCTTTTGCCAGATGTTGCCCCATCTGGAATGAGGAGGTGTTGAGAGCCGGGACTTTGGGAACTGCTGTCAATTATGGGAACGGGAAAGGACAGACACCCAAGTCTCTGGGGAGGATGAGGTGGCAAAGGAGCTGTTGAGAGGAAACACCTGTGAGCAGGGCCCCCTTCTAGGCCCCAAAGCTGGGCTGGGCCAGTTCAGGCAGCACCTCCTTTCCTGGGGGCAGGGGAGGAAATGCTGTGTGAAAGACCTGGTCCCTCTTTTAGAGCACACTTGCCCAGTGGCATATGCTATTTTTATTTTTATTTATATTTATTTATTTATTTTGGTTTTTCAAGATGGTTTTTCTGTGTAGCTTTGCGCCTTTCCTGGAACTCACTCTGTAGCCCAGGTTGGCCTCGAACTCACAAAGATCCTCCTGCCTCTGCCTCCCAAGTGCTGGGATTAAAGGCATGCGCCACCACTGCCCGGCTGCATATGCTATTTTTAAACCACGAGAACAAGGAAAGCCAAAAAGAATGAAAATAATAATAAACAAATAAAATAACCAGAGCCCAGTCTTTAATAACACATGTATTCACCTGCCCTGTGTACACACAGAAACACGGTCACACAGGCATGCTTAAGAGGATCGAGTATGGTGGGTTCACATAGATACACATGTACCCAACATGCATGAAGCAAAAACACCTTAAGGGCCTGGGGAGAGTGTTGAGACAAAAAAAGCGTACAGACTAGGAATCTAAGAGGGTGAATGATTCCCTGGGGTGACAAGTTAAGATTTAGGCACCTTAGATAGTCTGCTCTTAGACAAATATGTAAACTGAGGCATGGTAATTCAAGTGAAGGGGGCTGGTAATGTCATGGGGAGCTTGCTGCTCGGGGCTGAGGGCTAGGGATTAAAGGCTTGGATGAAGCGGTCTGAGCAAGGACTGCTGGGGACAGGTGGAACTTACTTGGTAGGCCACAGCCCGGCAGGCATCACAGCGCAGGTGAGCAGGTATGTAAGATGCGAACTTCTCTTCATCATCCAACACTGGAGCCGTAGCTGAGAGAAAAGGCTTATCTGCAAGGCTTCCCAGGATAGCCTTGACCCCAAACAGCAGCAGCAATGGCAGGGGCAGCCTCATGGCCTCTGAAGCTACTTCATGGAGCATGCACTGTGGTTGGGGTGCAGATGTGCATTCGAATTATCTGTGGTTTCGGCCAATAGGGAACTGACACCTCACTGGTCCGCTTCCCTTCCCCCACGGCCCTGGAGATGCCACGTCTGCAGTTTCCACAGCGGGACCCTGGCTCCAGCCGCCTGAGCTCTGTTTCACAGGTAGGGGATGAAGATGCAAAGAGTGGATCTGAGGCTGGGTAAAGACACACGGGGGCTGACGCATCTCACGTACTGTGACCTGATCAAGTGACAGGGACTGTGCTGAACATCCTGTGGGGTGAGGTGGTTGGTTACAGTCATCTTAACTCTACTGCCGAGAGTGTGAAAGCTCAGAGAGAAGAGACAAATCCTCCTGCTACAGGAGCTGTGTCAAGAGTAGTCCCCAGTGCCTGTTGGTCACTCAGCCACCAGGAGGAATGTGGCCATGGTTGCGGTTGCCAGCCTAGAGCTCCCACTGTAGTGACCACAGTATGTGAGAGCATACATGGTCTCTTTCTCCAACCCTAGAGTCCCCTTCTCTCAGTCAGAGCCAGGCATGGAAGGGCTTCATGGGGGTTGTTTATGAGGCAGCAAGCTAGCTGGGCGTGGTAATGCACGTCTTTAGTCCCAGCGGGCAGAGGCAGGTGGATCTCTGAGTTCGAGGCCAGCCTGGTCTACAGAGTGAGTTCCAGGACAGCCAGGGCTACAGAGAGAAACTGTCTCAAAAAAGAGGAGGAAGAGGAGGAGGAAGATGCAGCAAGCTGAAACAAAGCTCAGAAGTTAAGAGCAAATGCTCCTGTTGCTGAGGACCTGGGTTCAGTTCCCATCAATCACATGGTGGTTCACAACCATCTGTAACTCCAGGGCGTTCAATGCCCTCTTCTGGCCTTCATGGGCCTCGGGCATGCATGTGGTGCACATACATACATGCAGGCGAATACTCATAAAATAAAAATACATATTTTAAGGGTTATTTATTTAAATGACTTTTTTGAGACAGCCCTGGCTGTCCTGGAACTTGCTCTGTAGATCAAGCTAGTCTTGAACTCAAAGAAATCCACCTGCCTCTGCCTCCCAAGTACTGGAATTTAAGGTAGGTATCACCATTCCAGGAAAAAGTGAGGTTTTTTTTGTTTGTTTGTTTGTTTCATTTGTTGTCAAAGGGTGGCAGCAGGAAATAAGGACCATACACTCGTTGTTATTTCTGTCACCATGGCTCCCATGGTCAGCCATTTATTGCGCACCAGGACAAGAGGACCCACTCCGGGGTGGCCCTGGTCTCTCTAAGCCATTGGGATCAACGTCTGTGGGAGAGATGTCCGGGTCATTCTGACTCAGTGTTTTAACCCATTTCCAGTCCAGGGCAAGGCTAGTAGAGGACCCTACGGATCTTGGCTGCACAGCCTTGGAACCAGAGACCTATCAATTGTCAACCTTGACCCTGCTTCTGGTGGGGACTGTCCTTCCCCGGACACCCCTCCAGCAAGGTCCAGTCATTTTAGTCTCAAATCTACAGAAATCACTTCCCACCTCACAGAGGTTGTACTCTATCCCTCAGTTTACCTTCAGCTCAGGGCAGGTGGAGTATGGGTTTGGGGTCTTTCCTGCACTGTGAACAGCCTGAAGGACCAGTCCCTGTGTGGACATTGTTCCCTCTGCATGGAGAATGGAATCAGCTAAAGTGTCAGGACCCTTGGCTTACTCCATATAGGAACATTCTTCCTCTCCATATAGGAACATTCTTAATCTCCATATGGGAACATTCTTCCCCTCCATATGGGAACATCCTTCCCCTCCAAATGGGAACATCCTTCCTCTCCATATGGGAACATCCTTCCTCTCCATATGGGAACATCCTTCCTCTCCATATGGGAGCATCCTTCCTCTCCATATGGGAACATCTTTCCTCTCCATATGGGAACATCTTTCCTCCTGCCAGCCCCCACCCACCCAGGTCTTTTGAGAGAGGGTTTCTCTGCATATAGCTCTGGCTGTTCTGGAACTCACTTTGTAGACCAGGCTGGCTTCGAACTCATAGAGATCTGCCTGCCCCTGCCTCCCGAGTGCTGAGATAAAGGTGTGTACCACCACACCTGGCTTTCTCTTGCCAGCTCTAACCCACCTTCCAGCCACCGAGAGCACACCCCCTTTGATGACACCCCAGCCTTCCTCCCTCTTGTCATCCTGGGGATTCAACTCACTTGCTCTCTACCTGGATGGAATACCTTCAAGGTGAGCTAGCTCAGCTCCCTCCAGGGTCTACAGAAGACAGACACTGGGGCTTGAGGAGGAGCTGGGCTCCATGCTGTGGACTGTTAGCTGTGGACACACTATTTTGTAAAGCCCCTCCATTTTGGTTAAACAACCACAATTCCCAAAACTAAAGTGATTCGTTTTTTCTGGATTTCCCTGCCCTGTCAATCTTTAGTGACGGCCGGCCAAGAGAAGTATTTACTGATCCCTTGACATTCTTTAATTCACCACTTGTCCCTAGTCACCCTCAGCAACCAACAGAGAGCCCGAAGAAGAATAATTTCACTCCTCTTCCTCGTTTCCTAGACCCTTCTGCAGGCCTTTCTGCCAATGAATGGTTTCTGCCTTTGGCTGTCTTTACAGGGACCACAGCAATCCGGGGCCATCTCACTCCTGTCCTCTCACCTCCAGTTCCAAGCCTACCCTCCACATCTCCTTATACAACATCCGTGCTCTGCCTCCACTTACTCCCCTCATGGCTGCCATTCTTGGCCCCAAGCTGGCCTGGGGCCACACTGCGTTCTCCCACAACCTCCCAGCACAAGGCTCAGATCCCGATTTGATGGCTGTCATCCACCCCCTCCATCTCTGCAACACCCACTGTCCTGCTCCACTCAGCTGGGCCCAGTGTTAGGGAGATGCCAACAGCTCACCACCACCCCAGGCGGCCCTGGCCCTGCCACTCCCACACCTGCTATTCTGGGAAACCCCAACATCTCTTAGTGGTCTCACTTTGACACGCTTGCTTGCCTGCATACACACATACACACATACAGCACACCCTGGGAAGGTTTGGGGAAGGGATACACATTTTTGTTGGCGGGGGACATAGGCAGCCAAACATTAGCTAATGATGTTCGGCACTACCAGACCAGGTAGCAGATATACTCTCTTAAGATCACTTCTGGTCTGGTCACCGGCTGGAACTAGCCAAAGAGTTGATAGGAAAAATTAAGAGACTGGGAATCAGAACTTCCAAAGCCGCCTTCTAGGAAACACAACTTCATGGGGATCGGAACCTCAGGCTTCACAAAGGAAACACGGAACCCTTGCTGGACTGGATGGGACCGGAATTGGAGGGCGGGGCACAGAAGAGCATCGGTGGAGCCGGACTGGGGGTCCCGCTCAGGGGCATGTAGTACATCCCCTCCAGGGGCCCAGCCTCAGGGGCCCAGGGTAGCTGGAGACTGCCGAGGGCCGGCAGGTTGGGGGACGGGGGCGACAGTGGTGAGCCAGGGATTGGCCCATAGGCCGGCGGGTAGAGGCCGGGCCCTAGGGCCAGCGGGGCATAGGCCGGTCGTGGCGGCCGGGAGAGAGAGGGCGAGGGCGGCAGCAGCACTTCCACGTACTGCCCGCTCTCGGGATCGAAGAGTAGCCGCAGCCTCGGCTGCCGCGGAGCCTCCACAAAGTAATAGCGACCGCTCTCCGGGTCTACGAGGACCTTCCCCGGCGGCGCGGTTCCTGGAAGCCTCCGCATGCCCTGGGAGGATGCAGGAGGGAGCCGGTCCGTGGGAGGCGCAGAGGCAGCCCGCGGGAGCGGTGCAGGGGTCCTGGCCGCCGCCGTCGCCTGAGGCTCCCGCGGGAGGGGCGCCTGGACCGCAGCTGCAGGAGCCACAAGGGGTGTCTCCAATTCGGGTGCCGCCCCAAGGCTCGATCTGGGACATGCCTGCGGGGAGCCGGGGCGAGGAGGTCGGGTCTCTGCTGACCCTAAAGGAGACCTCTGGGTTGGAGCGCCTCCTAAGGGGCTGCTCCGACCCTCGTGGTCCGGGACCAGGCGCTGGGCCTCAGCATCGCGGTCTTCTCCCCCAGCACCGCGTCCTTGGACACCCGGGGTTATCTCCCGACGACGGCTCAAGGCTAGAGCGCCAGGCAAGCGGATCTCACTGCGCGCGAAAGGCTTCGCGGTGCTGTTCTCTGCCCTCCGCCTCGGGACCCCGCTGGAGTGGGAGACATCCTTAGAGGTTGCGTGGAGTGAAGGCTCTGGAGACTCGTAGGGGTGAGGTACTACCGGCAGGAAGTCCTTGAGAAAGATGGAAGTGTAATGAGCCGGCGCGGGCGACTCCAGCGCCGGGAGCTCGTGCGCTTTGGATGCATCGCCCGCCTCCCCGCAGGCGTCAGCAGGAGGCGCGGGAAGCCCGGAGCCTGGGGTTCCCGCAGGGAAGCTTGGCGCGTAAGTGGTCTTAACCATCTTGCGCACGTCTCGCGGCCGCGGAATGGTCACGCGCGGACGCCCGGAAGCCGCTTCTCCGGAGACCAAGGCCTCTGGGCACACATCGTCGTCCAGGATGCTTGTGAGATGACTTCCGGGCGGTTCCAGAGTATCCATAACTGGAGACGGCTGCCTGCCTCTGAAGGCACTATCCTCATTTTCCAGGGTGAGCAGACACTGCGCCTCTGTGAGTTCTGGGGTCCCGGGTGCTGATGGTGTAGGCGGCTCCAGCTCCTGAGTTACACCATTCATAGCTTCCTGACACAACGCCGTGGATGAGCCCTGCACACTAGGACCCCGTGTCTCTCGGGGCGATGGGCTGTTCGTTTCAATAGGATGACCAGGTGACTCCCGTGGGAGCAGGGCTGGCAGAGATCTGTCCCTACTCAGCCCTGTTGCATCTCCGTCTATCCAATGCCGCACCCTCCACTGAGAAGGAGTTTCGGGACACGGATTCCCAACTCTAGCGACACCCTGAGTCCATGGGGAAAGAGGTGGAGGGGAAGGGCTCCTTCTGCTGACGACTTCCTCGACGGCCGCATCCCGATTTTCCCACTCAGATGATGTTTCAGGGAAGGACAGATTATTCATTCTCCAAACAGTCCTATGAGGTTGTGACCGGTTCTGGGGGGACGGGCAGCGGGGACCCCGCCCCGCCCCGTTTGGAGCCTGCCGCGGAGGGGATGGGCTCCTAGGCCTCACAACCTTACTGGGAACCACCCGGGAGCTTCTAGAATGGAAGGGAGGACTCCGTGCCCTCGGTACGGTTCGACCGGGAGTCTCACGAGGAAACTGGGTCTTAGATTCCTGTTCGTGAGCCTGCTGAATTTTCTCCTCTGACTGCAGAAAGATGCTGGAACTAACTGGACCCAGCGGTTCGGTCCCGGGCGCCGGCTTGTCCCGCCGAATCGCTCGCTCTCTGAGGCTGGGCCAAGGCCGCGGGGCTCTGGCGGGGGCAGAACCATCGTGGGCGCGGGGTGGCCGAGACTTGGCCTCTTCCGGGACCACGCGAGTGCTGCGTGCCGTTTCCTGGGGGTCCGTCGTGGGTTCTGGCTTCCCGGTGGACCTAAAAGTGACATTGCTGGGGGCCGGGACGGAAGAGCCCAGTTTTCTGGCCAGCGCCGTCTGCACGATGCCCGCGGCGGCCTGCAAGCGGCTCAGAGACTCGTCCAGGGAGCCGGTGCGCAGGAGCAGTCGGGGATGCGGCGCGCGACTGTCCTGCGAGGGACTCCGAGGCCGCGGACGCAGCTCGATCTGACGCTTGGGTACCGTGCGGGGTCTAACGGGCGCGGGGCGCTCCTCCAGGGCCACCTCCACACACTCGTACTGGCCTGAGACGGCAGGACTGGGCCCGCGGGGCGGCAGCTCCAGGTAGGTGGCCCAGCGAGAGCCCCCGTCGGGGGCCTGCGGCTGCGGCGACACTGACACAGGCGACGCTGACCGGGGCAGCAGGGCACTGCTGAAGGCGGGCGCCATGGGCGGTTGTTCCTCCAGATCGTCCGCGTCCGAGCGGCTGAACAGAGGCCCCGCGCCGAAGATGACTTCCATCTCCCCCGACGGCAGCATGCGCAGCTGGGGCCGGGGCGGCTGCGGGCCGGAGGAGCCCGGGCCTCGCGGGAAACCCGAGCCGGAGCCGTGATGCTGGCGGCTATTCTGGGCGCTGACGGACAGGACAGGCTGCGCGCCCGCCCCCCGCCCAGGGGCCACCCAGAGCCAAGTCCCCCGGCCTTCTGCGTCCGGCCCAACGTCCGGGGGCTCCGGAGAACCCGGAGCTGTGTGGTACGAGCCGGACGAACTGGACGAATCCTGACGCCGTGCAGGGGCAGGCAGCCGCCTTGAGAGCCCAGGAAGGGCTGGCGGGGCGAGCGCTGTCAGCATGGTGGGCCGGACACTTAGCACTACCTCCCCTGGTGCCTCCGCTGGTGGCGCCTGCACTGTCCCCGCCCCGCCTGGATGCCGTGGGGTCAAAGCGTCTTAAAGCGCCAGTGTCCACCCCGAAGCTAGCGGCGTTGGCAGCAGAGAGACCTAAGCCCTGGGCCCCACGGGGTGAAAGCCCTTTGCCGAACTTTCTCCAGCACAGGTGGAAGGCGGGGTTGGGGCTCCAGACTTTGGCTGACAGGCAGGCGAGAGGAAGGCAGGCCTAGATTTGGAAAGGAGCAAGCAGCTAGGCCCAACTCCACCTGTCACAGGTGGGAAAACTCTGGCCTTGCAAGGGGCTTACCTGAGATGTTCAGGGTGTGAAATCTTGAGGTTCCATATCCTCAGCCCCCAACTCTTTACCATCACAAAGAAACTCCTCCATGGCTTCCTTAGCTACAATCCATCCGCTTCCTTGACTTCCCTCACACCCACAGATCACCTTTGGTAGGACAGGGAGAATCAGAATGACTCTCCTCAGCTAGGACTAGCTAGATTCATTGCTCTTAGCGAGACCAATAGGGAAGAGCTGGAGTGGGGAATATCACCAAGCCTCTTAGCACCCAGAACGAACCTGGGAGACAAACCAACCACTGGAGAGGTCCCAGGCTCACAAGGTTCTTACTCCAGTGCCCCACAACGTGACTTCCTTCCCCCAGCAGGGAAGCAGCCACCCGCTGTCATTACGACAATGGGACACCACATGCCCTTAACTTCTGGCTTGAAGGTCCTGCTAGGACTCAGGCCCCAGCTGGCCCTGAGACTGAGGCAGAACACCTGCCTTCTTTACACTCACCCTCACACTGACCCAGCACAGGCCAGTCTTGACCAATCGTAGTCTTGTGGACCCCGTTCCCCACGATCACTTAGGGGCACACTCGGTGAAGGCTTCTGAAAGGTGTTAACCTTTCATCCTATCAAGGCCTGCCTGAGCAACTTGAGCAGGCTGTGGTCCGCTCCCCGATTTTAGTTTTGTAACTTACGTCCTCTTTGTGAAGGTTTTTGTTCTGAAGTGTAAGGAGGTGTAGGAGCGATTTGTATGGCTAGTATATAATACAATTGTTCTTTCATACTTGTTTTGGGGGTTGAGACAGGGATTCTGTGTAGCTTTGGCTGTCCTAGAACTTGCTCTGTAGACCAGGCTGGCCTTGGAACTCAGAGATTCGCTGACCCGTTTCCCAAGTGCTGGGATTAAAGGTGTGTACCACCACCGCCCGGCTCATACATGTGTTATTACCTGGGTGGCTTCTGGTTTCTAAGATTCACTGTGGTCCCGGAACCTAGTCTTTAAAGTGTCTGGTCAGGCTACATCAACATACACACGCGCTTGCGCACACACACTCCATTCTTCCCTAACCCTATAGCCAACCCCAGAGAATCACATTTATTGGAGTCCAGGTAGGCTGTGACTGGGCTAACCCGGGCTGTGTACGGAGAAAAGGACTAAGCACCAAAAGCAAGCAGCAGTTCCTGCTAGACCCGGAAGACCCAGATCCCACCCCGTTTCCATCAGCTCTACCCTGTCCCAAAGCAGTACAGCAGCAGGGGCAGGAGACTTGAGCAGCATTTCCTGAGCTCAGAAGAGGCTGTACAGTGGTGGCAGTCCCCAGACCCGTTCCCCATGCAGCTGTGGTGCCTTGATTTGCTCTTGGAGAGGTGAGGGGACACACAGGGGTGGAAGGGAAGAGCTGTCTCCCCAGAATAGAGACGGTAGAAGTTGGGCATTACAGCTAGAGAACAGGAAGACAACCAGCATTTTATTTTTCCCTGGGACACTGGCGGCTACGGGCCCGACGTGTTCCGGAGGCTTTCTTATGCTTCTGGTCCAGCACCTGGGCCATGTAGCTCTCCTGTTGCTTCTGGATCCGGAAGTCAGACACGTGATTCCTGCAACGGAGCCAGCTGGTCGTAGGCTGGACGGCCCTGGGGAGGGGCCAGAAGTCAGGCTCCCCACTTCCATCAACAACCCCCAAGCCTGGCCCGGACCCTCACCTGAAAATCTGTTTCTGCTGGCTGATAACTTGCTGCAACTCTTTAATCTCATTCTCTTTGCCATTAAGTATATCTTCTTGCTTTATAATGTGAGACTCAATTTCTGTGGGGGAGAGAGGCAGGGAGGAGGGGTGGTTCCCATCTCTCAGGCCCCTCCTGAGCTGAGGTCTTCCCTTGGGAGGCTTTTCAGAACTTTGCTCTTGATGCTCAGAGGTTATCCTTGAACAGCTTCCAGTACCTCAGTATGAAGAGTGTCTTTCTGTATTGGAGACTGAACCAAGGGTCTTACACATGACAGGTAGGTGCTCTACTACTGAGCTACATACCCAATCCTTTTTGGGTTGTTTGTTTTTTATTTTGTTTTGTTTTGTGAGACATGGTCTTTCTACATAGCCCCAGCTGTCCTAAAACTCACTCTGTAGACCAGGATGGCCTCAAACTCCACAGAGATCCGCCTGTCTCTGCCTCCCGAGTGGGGGCGATTAAGGGTGTGCTACCCTCTATTATTTATTTATTTATTTGAGGCAGAGTCTCTCCATTATGTAGCTCTGGATGTTCTGGGACTTGCCCCATCTAGACCAGGCTGGCCTTGAATGCAAGAGATCCACCTTCCTCTGCTTTCCAAGTGCTAGCTAGCATACACCACCACACCCATCTACTTTCTACTTGGTTTTGAAGCAGTCTCATTAAGTTGACCAGGCTAGCCTTAAACTCACTCTGTAGTCTTGGTAGGCCTTAAACTTTTGGTCCTTCTGCTCTGGGATTACCTCAAGGTGCTCACCACAAGGCTCTGCCGTATCAGCAAGTTTATGGGGTCTTGGGAGTAGGGACCATGATTATGTCCGCGACTTTACCACTCTATTACAGACCTCACTCAGATGAGGATGGGCAAAACCCTGGGAAAGAAGCAGGCCCAAGCCCTGGCCCTTAGTTGCTGCCCCTGGGTCTTTACACTTCCTTGGTAAGATCCCTGCTCTAGAAACTGCAACCCCTGACCTTCCTAGTGCCCTTTCCTGTCCTTTTCTCCTAGTGCCCATGTCTAATGTATCTCATATGTCACTCATTTGTCTTTTTACAACTAGGGCATAAGGCCCACAAGGACAGGGACTATTGTCTTCTTCACTGTTACCCCTAAGACCTAAACCATGCCAGGCCCTGAGATCTGTGTACCGTGGAGTGGATGAACAAGTCCCTAAGGACTCTGGAATTGGAAACATCAACTCTGGCCACCTCCGTTCAACCAGACTTGTTAGGGACAGACTGGATGCCCAGCCCTGTGCTCTCCAGGGACTCTGGGGGGAGATGAGGTCCTTGACCCCATCAGACATGTGCTTATTCCCCAGAAGAAGAGTTGGGACTCAGGAAGTAAAGGCTGGACAGATAGCTCAGTGGTTAAGACTGACTGCCCTAATAGAGGACCCTGAATTAGTTCCCAGCACCCATATGGTGGTTCTTCACTATGTTAACTCTAGTTCCTGAGGATCTGGGCACCCTCTTCTCACCTCCACAGGCACTAGGCACACGCATGGTGCACATACATACATGCAGCCAAAACACTCATACACGTAAATCTAAAAAAATAAAAAATCCTCAAAAAACAAAACTCAGAAACTACACTGAGGGTGTTGGCACCTACCAGTGATCCCAGCACTTGGAAGGCAGAGGTGAGAGTACTGGGAGTCCGAGGTCCCTACCAAGTTTGAGGCCAGCCTGGGCTAACTATCACAACAGAAAAATAAATAAATAAAAATAAAGACTTGGGAGTTGAGGGCTAACTCATAACTGGAACACTTGCCTAGCATGTATAAGGCACGTGAGTGCACATGTATACACACACACACACAAACACAGAGAGAGACGGGGGGGGGGGAGAGGGAGAGAGAAGGAGAGAGGAAAATAAAAACTAATGACAGACAGAAGAGGAAATGAACAGGACGAGGCCACACACTTCAAGAAGGCTCACACTGATGAGGTAGTGTTAGCATGCTGGCGTAGCTGCTTTTTAGGGCCTGTAACTCATATGGAAATAGTCCCTCTTCCAAGACAGCATGGAGAGGACAGTGACCACGGCGATGGAAAAGCCTCTCTCCTAATAAAGCATGCATTCGATACAATGATTTCTGTGTCTTGGGTCAAAAATCCAAGGTGTCTATATGGATCTGAGAGCACTCATATATATAACTTTCCTTCGATGGAGCCCTGGAAAATTCTGATCACATGGGGCGCAGGGGTAAGGGGAACATCCCACTGACTAAAAGGCTGCACAGGACTGGGATTACAGTTCACCGGTAGAGTGCAAGCTTATGCTTAGCATGCAAAGCCCTGGGTTCGATTCCCAGAACCATTAAAGAGAGAAAAAGACAGGAAGAAAAATGCTAGTGTGGTGACACGTGACAGGAACCCAGCACTCGGGAGGTGATGGTGGTGAGCTCAGAGTCATTCCATGGCAAGTCTGAGGCCAGCCGGGGACGCATGAGAACCCTTCTCAAAAAAGGGGGTGAGGGGAATCGTGGACTGGATGGTTAAGAACACTGGCTGCTCTTCCAGGGGACCTGGATTCCATTCCCAACACCCATGATAGTTAACAATCTTCTGTAACTTTAATCTCAGGGAATCTGATGCCCACTTCTGTGGTACCAGGCACACACAGAGTACACATGTACAAAATACACCCATACATATAAAATAGTAAGGTGAATAAACCTAAAAAATCTGTCATTAAGCTAGAGAAATATAAAAAAAAAATGGAGAGTGAGAATTGGGGAAGGGTTTGATCTGTAAAACACTTGCAAGCATGAGAATCTGACTGAGGTCTACAAATCCATGTGAAATGCTGGCTGTGGCGGCATATGCTCATAATCCTAGTGCTGGGGAGGCAGAGGCAGGAGGGTCCTGGGTTTCTCTTGGCCAGCCAGTACAGCCAAATTGGTGAGTTCTGCTGTGGAGTTAATCTTCTCTACAATGTGTAAATTACATTGTGTAGCTGAAGTTTTCCTGTGTCCCACCCAGTCTGCATGTAGCTGGAAGTTTTCCTATGTCCTGCCCAGTCCGTAGCCGCTCAGACCCAAGTAAACACACAGAGGCTTATATTAATTAAAACTGCTCGACCGTTAGCTCAGGATTGAGCTACTGACTAGCTCTTACACTTAAACTCAGCCCATTTTTGTTAATCTATATGTCACCACATGTTCTGTGGCTTTACCTGTGTGCCATTACTTGGTGCTCCCTGGACAGTGGGCTGGCGTCTCCTGACTCAGCCTTCCTCTTCCCAGAATTCTCCTTGTCTGATTAGCCTGCCTATACTTCCTGCCTGGCTACTGGCCAATCAGCATTTTATTAAACCAGTGTACAAAAGCATTATTCCACAGCAATGCTGTGATTAGTTTAATAAAGAAGCTGATTGGCCAATAGTTGGACAAGATAAGGTTAGGTGGGAAAACCAGACTAAGGATACTGGAAGAAGGGCAGAGTGAGAGGAGGTCACCAGTGAGACACAGAGAAGAAACGGGAGGTACGAGATGAAAGAGAGGTAACGCCACGTGGCAGAATGTAGATTAATAGAAATGGGTTAAATGAAGTTGTAAGAGCTAGTTAGTATAAGCCTGAGCTATTGGCCAAGCATTTATAATTAATATATAATTAATATAATAAATAACTGTGTTGGTTATTTGGGAACTGGCAGGAGGGAAAGAAACCCGTCTACAAGCTTCAGGCCAGTGAGAGAGCCTTTCCTAAAGGAAGTGGGTACCACTCCTCAGGATGATACCGAGGTTGTCTTCCAGCTTCTACGTGCATGTGCACACATGCACACACTCCATACATGAACTCAGACAACTTAAGTGGAATGGGGGTTGAGGAGGTGGTTCAGTTGCTAAAGTACTTGCTGTACAGTAAATGTGAGGACCACAATTTGGATACCGAGCACCCATATAAGCAGCCAGGTGCAACTGTGTGTCCCTGTAATCCTAGTGCTGAGGAAGTCAAGACAGTGGGTTCCTGGGGCTTTCTGGGTCTAGATGGACTGCAGTCTAGCCAAAATTGTCAAGTTTTAGGTTCAGTGTGAGACCCTGTCACAAGAAATAGGGCAGTGGGCCAGTGAGATAGCTCAGCAGGTTAAAGTTCTGGCTGGCAACTGGAGGACATGCATTCAATCTCCAGGACCCACACAGTGGATGGAAATGTGAAGGCCAAAATTTCCCTCACCTCCACACATTTACTGTGGGATGCACATGCACACATACACACCACACACAAACACACAAGAAACTGTAATACAAAACCACTGATTTAAAAAAAAATACGTCAGGGGGTTGAAGAATTAGCTCAGTGGTTAGGAGCACCTGTTCCTCTTGCAGAGGACCCTGTCAAGTCCCATCACCCATATGGCAGCTCACACAGTCCCAGGGAATTGGATGCCTTCTTCTGGTATCTGTGGGCACCAGTCATGCATGCAGTGCAGATATATACATACATGAAGACAAAACACACATATACATAAAAGAAAAGAAAAACATGATAATGTGGAGAGTGACTGAGGAAGCTGCCTGACTGTGACCTCTGGACCTTGCACACATATGCACACACAATCAGATAAGTACACACACAAGGAGGGAGAAAAGGAGGAAACTCCAACACAAGCTCCAGCCATGCAGAAATGTTGGTGCATCTAGATTTCAGAGGGAATCTGGTCCCAGAGGCACAGGGTAGAAAACAGGAGACACACAGGTAAAGGTGGGAGACTTAGGGACCCACTGCATGACAGCAAGGGCCACGAGCCTGCTCCTCAACGTCACCCAGATGGCCGGGATTAATTACACCTAAAACTCTTTTGGGAAAGAACTAGAAATTTGTGTGACTAGCTGGGCATGGTGGCACCTGTTAATTCCAGTATTTGGAGGCAGAGGTAGGAGGATCTCTGTGAGTTCAAGGCCAGCCTGGTCTACATACCAAGTTCTAGGACAGCCAGTCTCAAAAAAGGAAAGAAAAAGAAAGGAAGGAAGGAAGGAGCTATGTAAATATAAAAACAGAACTGAAAACACAAAGGATCAGGTAGAAGTATTGATTAAAATGAGGTTCACAGCCGGGCGGTGGTGGCGCACGCCTTTAATCCCAGCACTCGGGAGGCAGAGCCAGGCGGATCTCTGTGAGTTCGAGGCCAGCCTGGTCTCCATAGCGAGTTCCAGGAAAGGCGCAAAGCTACACAGAGAAACCCTGTCTCGAAAAACCAAAAAAAAAAAAAAAAAAAAAAAAAAAATGAGGTTCACAGCACCATACTGGCTAGGTAAGGGCTTGTAGCCCATTGAAGAGGTGCAGGACACTCTGTGGAGAGGCAGCCAGACCCTGACCCCATGACACATGGAGAACCCTAGGGCCTGGGCTGATTTTGATAGAAGGAAAGATGGAGAGCCCTAGGGCCTGGGCTGATTTTGGTAGAAGAAAAGAGATCTCTGGCTATACCAGGAAATAACTCCAGTTGTCTGTGTAGGGGAGATGTTAAGGGAGGTGGAAAGGACCCAGGAGTGTAGGGACCCAGTGGGTACGAGACAGTGACTGTTAGGCTTCAGAAGGCCTTGACACCCATGACGCCTGTCAGCCTGCTTGCCCTGATCAAGAGAGCAGCCTTGTTGGCACTTCTTAGAGAGTGCGGCTTACCAGGAGTGGCAGAAGGCTGTGAGTGCCTGAGGACTATCTAGGGCCCCATGGGGGAGCCTCACCAGGAAGGGACCTTGACCATCTTGGGCTCAGGCTGGTCTCTGGCCTATTCAAGATCTGCTACAAGAATGAACAGATTTCATGCATGGAATGTATGGCTGCTTCGTAGGCTAAGTAACAAGAGTTTAGCAGTCTCTGAAAATGAAAGGTGTTCCTGAAGGCTAGGACAGCTGTGCCCAGTTCAGAGCACTCTACAGAACCAGCAAATGGCCAAAGACATGTACACAGCAGAGCTGAAATCCTGTG
The DNA here is from genome assembly GCF_949786415.1 of Peromyscus eremicus. Lineage (NCBI taxonomy): Eukaryota > Metazoa > Chordata > Mammalia > Rodentia > Cricetidae > Peromyscus > Peromyscus eremicus. The sequence goes on from NC_081435.1 coordinate 24,747,476, forward strand.
GCCCAGACATATTTTACTCAGTGAATAAAACACTTTCAAATTGCCTACACTAACAATTTGGAAGTTTCCATTAAAGATGACTTGAAAATTCTTTTTTGTTTTTGAGACAAGGTCTTACACAGCCGACAATGGCCGCAGACTCCCAATCTTCCTTCCTCCACCTCCTGAATGCTGGGATTAGAAGCATGGGCCACAACACCTGGCTTCTAGATTCTTCTTTTAAAGATCTGGTGACCCTAGGCTCTGTTCTCACGGGAGGGGCATGGCTTTCATGAGTCCCCATTCCTACTGAGTCCCTTGATCCTGAGTCTAAGATCAGCCTACAGTAGGACTGCGCTTGCTCTATGGTTCCTCTAGAAGCAAGGTTATCAATCGGGTACACGACTTCTAACACTTATCAAAAATGGGAAAAAACAAAAGGTGCACTAAGAAGGTTGTATGTTTCAAGAAAAATGGGAGCGAGCCCGTTTCTTTATGGCTGTGAAGAATACCGCACACCGATTTCATCCATCATTTCCGTGGCCTGCCTGGTCCCTGAAGGCATTTTCGAAGGTGTGACCCGCCTGGACTTGCCTGTATCCTCAGCCGGGGGCAGAAGTTGGGGTAGAGCCCTGATTTGGGCACAGGCACTGGGCTGTTGGGAAAGAGCCCATGTATGTTAACGTGGGGGGCAGCACGTGCCTCCCGCCTACCATTACACTTGCTGATGAGCTGGTCCTTCTTGCTAGACTCCTGCAGGACTCTGTTCTTGATACTGGAGAGCCTGCGCAGGGAAGTGAAGAGGAAAGCGTGGGCAGGCAGAAGGAGAAGGAGTCTCCAGCCTCCACGCCCCTTGCTGCGGCCCACTCACGCTTTCTCAAAGGCCAGCTTCTCTTTCTCCAGCTGCTTGGACAACACCTCCACCTCTCCCAGAGCAAACTGTAACTTCTCTTCTTCCTTGGCCAGGAGGGCTTTGGTTTTGGCATGAGCAGCTTTCTCTTCCTGCAGTGGAGGTTTATCCCTCTTTATCCCAAGCTTCCTTGGGTCTCTTAGGATCCCTAAACTAACCTCCTTTCTCAGAGGTGCATGCGGAAGCCAGGGTGCAGGGAAACTCTACCGCACCACAAGGGCTAGAGGTTCCGAAAGGCCAGTGCTCAAGGACTCTGCCCAGACACAGGGATCTTGGGAAATGGGAGAAAATTAGGAGTCTGCAGAGGCCGTTACTCACCCCCAGTTTCTTCTCTACTTCCTGGAACTCTTCTTTACTGACAAAATTTTCATCCTGGAGAACCATCTGCAACAGAGCCAGGGCTCAGGAAGGGACTGGGACTAAGGTGGGAGTGGGTGCCCTCTAAGGACAGGACAAAGGACGAATAATGAAATGATGTCCAGGACTTCAGTCAGGCCTTAGCACAGGAGAACTCAGTTCCACAGGTTTACTGAGGCCCAGCTCTAAGTGCTGCCTGCATGGAGCCATGAGCCTCATGGAGATGGTTCAACACCAGCACTTGACGCTGTATGTCGTGGGGGGAAGCCCAAGGGACCCGGCTTTAGGAAGGATCAGGATTGCTCTCAGAGAAAGTGACATTAATCCTGATATCTGACTGCTAAATATGATGACTAGAGAAAGAATGTTCCAGATGGTGGAACAGACATGCCAAAGGGAGCTGCCAAGAGAAAGATCTGGGAGCCATCGGGGAATTGAAGGTAACTGAGTGCCCACAGAAGCATACATTTTGTTGAAATAGGCAGAGTACGCCTCTCATAATGCCCCTCGAATCTAACTTCTCAGCAGGGAGACACTGTCTACAAATCATTAGCGTGAAAAATATTTTTGGTTTCGAGCCTAGCCTTTAGCGGCTGAACCATCTCTCCAGCCCTAGAGCGAAAAATAGATGTGAAGCTAGTTTTTCTTATTTTTTATTTTTATTTTTTTGCGCTAGAGAAATATCCCAACATTGCTACCAAAATAGGAAAAACACAAACTAGGAGCTCCTGCTGGCCAGCAGCGAGGCAACCTGTGACGCCAATGCTTGGCACCCATTAGCTCAGGCTGGAAACAAACGGACACCGAAAGGCTTGGAGGCCCTTAAACCAGCACCATGAAAGGCCACATTTGTATTAGCACTGCATTTGACACTGGGTAGGAGTGAGGCTTAAGGAATGATCTGGTTTCTGTGTTCAGGAGGCCTTGGGGAGTCAGTGAGGTCATCTCCACTGAACGTGGAGACACTGAGGTTCAATGAGTATCTACCAGTCCCTTCAGCAACCAGGCAGAGTGGGGAACGTCGTCTGATTTAGGTTAACTTAAGCAAGGCACCGGGTTCTTCTTGGTTCCATCCCTAGCCGCCAGGTGAGCCCCGCCCCCAGGATGACGCCCTCCGCAATATATTCTAGCCACGCCCCCTACTCCAAAGAGGGCCTGGTCCCGCCCCTGCCGGTGAGGCCTTTCTCCGCGCGCTGGCTGCATACCACATTCCTCAGTTGGTGGATCAGTTCCTCCTGAGATTCAATCACGTCCCGCAATTGATCGAAGGCGAGACACACAGATCCGGAGCCCCCCTGCGACCACCCAAGGGGCGTCGCCATCTTTCGCCCCCGCCAGCTCGTTGGAAATGGCCTCCGGCTGCGTGCCCTACCCGTCGCCAGCCAATGAGAATACGACGCCACAGAGCACCCTAGCAACCGGGGGCGGGGACTTCCTCTGTTAACAAAGCCGAGGACCGGCTTCAAGAAAGCCTCCCGGGCGTGTGGCTCAGGGAGTGGAGCGCTTGCCCGGGAAGAGGTAGTCTGGATTGCATCCCCAACAATGCAGCAACAAACGACTGGGCGTGGTAGCTTAAACTGGAAACCTCAGCATTCAGGAGGCTGGAAGATTGTGAGTTCAAGACCAGCCTGACCTACATAGAAAAAAGCCTGCCTCAAAACAACAAAACCCACAAAAAATACAGAAGCTCAATGGAAAGCCTGTGTGCTTCTAATTAGCATGCATGGAATGCCCGTAATCCTCCCACTTCGGAGGTAGAGGCAGGAGAATAAGAAATTCAGTCATCTTTTCATACATAGCAAGTTCAAGGCTAGCTTGGACAAGGCTACCTTGTCTCCAAAACAAACCAAACCAAAAAAATGAAAGTCAAAACCTTATAAAACAAGCCGGGGGTGGGGGTGGGGAGCTAGAGAGATGGCTCAGCAGTTAAGGGCACTGACTGCTCCTCCAGAGGACCCAGGTTCAATTCCCAGCACCCACGTGGCACTCACAGCCATCCACAACTCCAGTCCCAGTAGATCTACCATCTCTGGCTTCCACAGGCATTGCATGCAGGCGGTGTACAGATACACATGCTGGCAAACACTTGTACAAATATAATAAAGTTTCTTATATGAAAAAAAAAAAAAAACAAGCCGGGCGTGATGGCTGATGCCTTTAATCTCAGCCCTCTGTGAGTTCCAGGACAGCCAGAGCTACGTAGTGAGGCCTTGTCTCAAAAACAAAACAAAAAACGAACCGAGGGGATGTTGGCTAAAGAAGCAGTCAATAGAACACCCTGAAGTGCACGTAGTCTACAGTCTATACTGTCCTGTAGGGAGTCACTAGCCATACCTGGTTCTCAAACTGCTACCCATGGGCTTAAGAATTTCAGAAAAAAATTCTTTTGAGATTTATTTTTTGTGAGTGTTTAGCCTGCATGTATGCCTGTGCACAATGTCTGCGCCTAGTGCCAGTGGGGAGTCAGAAGTGGGGGCTCAGATTCCCTGGAACTGGTCAGGGATGGTTGTGAGCCACTTTGTGGGCCCTGGGAACTGAGCCTGGGCCTTCTGAAAGAGCAGGTGCCTCCTAAACGCCGAGCCGTTTCTCCAGTCATGTGCCCAAGTTTTTCAAAAATCATTTATTTAAATTTATGTTATGTGCATTGGTGTGAAGGTGTCAGATCCCCTGGAACTAGAGTTACAGACAGTTGTGAGCTGCCATGTGGGTCCTCTGAAAGAGCAGCCAGTGCTCTTAACCTCTGAGCCATCTCCCCAGCCCCAAGTGCCAGTTTTTTGGTTTTTGTTGTTGTTGTTTGTTTGTTTGTTTTTGGTTTTTCAAGATGGGGTTTCTCTGTGTAGCTTTGTACCTTTTCTGGAACTCACTCTGTAGCTCAGGCTGGCCTTGAACTCACAGAGATCTGCCTGCCTCTGCCTCCAGAGTTCTGGGATTAAAGGGGTGCACCACAGCTGTCCGGCTAAGTTTTTAATTTTTGAAAAAATTGTTAATTTGTGTGTGTGTGTGTCTGTTGTGTGTGTGTGCATATGTGTGCAGGTGCCTATGGAGGCCAGAGGAGTTGGATCCTCCGGAACTGGAGTTATAGGTGGTTGTGAGCCACCTGATGTGAGTGCTGAGAATTGAACTCTGGTCCTCTGAAGAGCAATGCATGCTCATAATCACTGAGTCATCTCTCCAGCCCCCTGCCTAAAGAGTTTTACAGTTTTAAAGGTTTGTTTAAAAAAAAACAACTTTAGTTAGAATTTCCATTTTAGGAAAGTGCTGTACTCCTGAGCTACATCCTCAGCCCACAATTCCAATAGCTACATGTAGCCAGTGGTAATATGGATATGTTGTGTAACATTGGATAGTATGTGTGGAAGGTGCCCTGAAGTCTGAGGCCTCCACATAGAGCTTGCACAGAACTTTGTCTAGTAAATGAGGCTGTTCATCTGAGTTACCCCAGACAAAGCTCCAGCGTCCCCCACGGCAGTGATCCCTAGGATGCCTCCATGAATTGTGTGTGTTCCCCCTCTCAGATCTTCCCTGAGATGTTGCTTCATGTCCTTGCCACTCAATGTTCACCCCCATCAGTCTGAACAGGCTTCCCTGAATGTATTTGGAACAACACCTGAAAGGCAGGAAGCTCTGACAACCAGTCCCTGGTTCGACCAGGGTTCGAGTCCCAGGACTCACATGCAGCTTAAGTCTCAGGGATCTGATGCCTTCTTCCAGCCTCTGGCAGGCTCCAAGCACATAGACGGTACACAGATATCTATTCAGGCAAAGCTCTCATACACATAAAAATAATTAAAAATATGTCTGACTTTTACAAAAAAGTACACCCAAGCCTTCTGTATTCTTTTGGCTACAGGGATGGAGACACAGACCCCACCCCCAGGTTTCTTTGACTGCTGGGGACCAAACTCATGGCAAGCACTTTCTGACAATGAGCTCCACCCCTTCCCTGCTCTCCCCAGCTCTTCTCCCCTTTTCAACAGGAACAGTGTCAAAAGATTTAGGTTCCTTCTGTTCACTGAGAAAGGGTCTTGTATAGCCCAGGCTGCCCTTGAACTCCTGACTCAGTCTCCACTTCCCAAGTGGATTACAGGCCTGTTCCACCACACCTATGTTGTAGTTGTCTTTTGTTTTGTAGACAGTGGTGTTTTAGACATGTCTCTGTGGTGGTTTGAATAGGAACTGGCCCCATAGACTCATGTGTTTGCATGCTTGGCCCTTAGGGAGTGGCACTATTAGGAGGTGTGACCTTGTTGGAGTGGGTGTGGCCTTGTTGGAGGATGTGTGTCACTGTGTGTGTGTGTGTGTGTGTGTGTGTGTGTGTGTGTGTGTGTTATGGGGGCAGGCTTTGAAGTCTCACATGTTCAAGCTGTGCCCAGTGTGGCACAGTCTTCTGCTGCCTGCAGATGAAAATATAGGACTCTCAGCTCCTTCTCCGGCACCATGTCTGCCTGCATGATACCATGCTTCCCGCCATGATAATGGACTGAACCTCTGAACCTGTAAGCCAGCCCCAATTAAATGTTTTCTTTCTAAGAGTTGCTGTGGTCATGGTGTCTCTTCACAGCAACAGAAATGCAAACTAAGACCGTCTCCATATGTCCCTCCTGCTGACTTTGCACTGTGGCTCAGGCTTGCCTTGAACTTGGAGCAATCATCGTTCACACTCTCCTGGGGTTCCAGCTGGGAGTCACCCACTCATCAGACTCTGCTAGAGCAGCTCTTTTCGGAAGGTGGCATGTTACCTCAAGGCTCGTCTCAGTCAAAACTAGAACTTAGTCTACTGGACAAGTGTGTCAGTAATCAACTATAATTAGTATTCGGATCGCTATGACAGTGCAAATAAGGAGTTCAAGGGGTACTTCGCCAAAGCTGGTCAGCGTGTGTGTGGACATGTTCTAGCTGAAGCCTGTGGTAACACGGAAGCTCTTGGCAAAAGGGGAAGCGGTCCTCGGAAAGAAGTAAAGTTCCTGGGGCAAGAGTGGCAGCGGCAGAGTAACTACAAGATTAGTCAGAAAAGATGGACAGAGCTGCTTCTGCTGCTCTAGGCCGATAATCTCAGCTACCAGGAGGCTGAGGCAGGAAGACCACGAGTTCAGGCCAAGTTAGGTGACTTAGCAAGACTGTCTCAAATTTTAAAAAATAATTTTTTTTAAGATTTATTTATTTATTATGTATATAGTGTTCGGTTTTGCATGTATCCCTGCAGGCCAGAAGAGGGAGCCAGATCTCATTACAGATGGTTGTGAGCCACCATATGGGTGCTGGGAATTGAACTCAGGACCTCTGGAAGAACAGCCAGTGTTCTTTTTTTTTTTTTTTTTTTTTTGGTTTTTCGAGACAGGGTTTCTCTGTGTAGCTTTGCACCTTTCCTGGGACTCACTTGGTAGCCCAGGCTGGCCTCGAACTCACAGAGATCCGCCTGGCTCTGCCTCCCGAGTGCTGGGATTAAAGGCATACGCCACCACCGCCCGGCTTAAAGATTTATTTATTTATTATGTATACAGCATGTATGACTGCAGGCCAGAAGAGGGCACCAGATGTCATTACAGATGGTTGTGAGCCATCATGTGGTTGCTGGGAATTGAACTCAGGACCTCTGGAAGAGCAGTCAGTGTTCTTAACCTCTGAGCCATCTCTCCAGCCCTAAAAAATATTTTTTTAAAGGCAGTGGTGGTGCACGCCTTTAATCCCAGCACTAGGGAGGCAGAGGCAGGCAGATCTTTGTGAGTTAGAGGCCAGCCTGGGCTACAGAGTGAGTTCCTGGACAGAGAAACCCTGTCTCAAATATCAAAAAAAAAAAAAAAAAAAAAAAAAAAAAAAAAGAGGAGGACATAGCTCAGTGGCAGGGCACTTACTTAGCACACACAAGGACCTAGATTAAATTCCCAGACTGTCTGTCTGTCTGTCTGTCTGTCTCTCTCACACACACATACACACACACACACACACACACACACACACACACACAGCTGGGTAGTGGTACTAGAGGGATGACACCAAGTACTGCTCATCTGGTTCCCAGAACTCACGTCAGGCAATTTACAAAACAGCTGTCTGCAATTCTAGCTTCAGGGGATCAGCTACCTCTACTTCTGTGGCCAACCCCACTCAAGCCAGGCAGTGGTGGCACACGCCTTTAATCCCAGCACTCAGGAGGCAGAGGCAGGCGGATCTCTGAGTTTGAGGCCAGCCTGGTCTACAGAGGGAGATCCAGGACAGCCAAGGCTACACAGAGAAACCCTGTCTCAAAACAAAACAAAATCTTCAAAACAAAATGTTATCTATGATTAGAACTTGGATGATTTTAATGCTGGGGATGGGAACAAGCGACTGAAATACTAGGCAAGATGGTGAAGCTGCAACTGTAGAAGTGGCTGGTGATTTGGGAGTGTGAGTCTAATGGAGGCAGAAGTTTGGATGCTTTGGAGTAAAAACCCAGACTTTCAAGGCGGAGTAGTGCACACCTGTTATCCTGGCACTAGGGATGTCCAGGCAAGAAGATGAGGAGTTCAAGGCCAGCCTGGGCTTCCTGAGACCCCCCCCCTTTAAAAATAACCTCAAAATGAAAACCAGTAAGACAGTGGTTCTCAACCTTCCTGACGCTGCGACCCTTTAATACAGTCCTCGTGTTGTGGGGACCCCAACCATGAAATTGTTTCGTGCTACTTCAGAACTGTAATTTTGCTACTGTTATGAATCGTATGTAAACATCTGAAATGTGACTCCCCAAGGGGTCTCAACCCACAGGTTGAGAACAACTGCGCTAGGCGTTTGCTCTCGAGTTCTGGGGTAGGTACCATTTGTTCTCTGACCCAGCCCACCTAGAACACAGGAAGTTCTCAGACTTAGCTGAATTGAGTTTCACGTGTATGTTGGTCCAAGTAGGAGATGTACCCTGTCGGACCATGAAATATTAAATACCATGAATGGTATTTTTAAACCAAGACTTTGCTAAATATGGGCCACTGGGAACAAAGCCAGAAAAGAGCTCAGTAACACGGATGTTTCTGATGCTAAACCTAGTCTTGATCTGGATTGGCTGTGGTAGCTGCCATTGCTATCTGAAGCACAAAAGGAATCCTTAGCAGAAGTGACTCTGGTTCAGGTAAAGTTGCACCCTTGACCTACAGACACTCTGTGGATTCATTCCTCTCCTCTGTGCTTTTCCCAGCCTCTGCCGCCGCCATCTTCAGTGAAAAGAAATAGATTAGGTCGCTCCTAGGCATTTGGCTTCAGGGTATCACGATGTTGTATACGTTTATTTCAGGATAGAAACAGACTTTTTTTTAAAAAGATTTATTTATTTATTATGTATATATCATGTATGACTGCACACCACAAGAGGGCACCAGATCTCATTACAGATGGTTGTGAGCCACCATGTGGTTGCTGGGAATTGAACTCAGGACCTCTGGAAGAGCAGCCAGTGCTCTTAACCTCTGAGCCATCTCTCCAGCCCCCAGGAATGGATTTTTATCAACAGGTTCTTTTTTCCTTTTCCAAGACACGATTTCTCTGTGTAGCCCTGGCTGTCTTAGAACTCACTCTGTAGACTTTAAACTCACAAAGACTGGCTGCTTCTTCTGCCTCCTGAGTGTTGGGATTAAAGGCATGCACCATTTTCACTCTTAATATAAGAGTGCTGTCATTTTACATTGTTCTTGCTGAAACTTGATATATAAATTGTTGCCAAACTCCTCCCTCCAAAACAAAACATCCACTTGCTGCTCCTGCAGAGAACCCAGGTTAGGTTCTGTTCCATCACCCACATGATGGCTCACAACTGGCACCTTCTTCTGGCCTCCAAGGGCACTGCACACACATGGTGCACATACATGCAGGCAAAACACCTATACACATAAAAACGTGATAAATCTAAAACAAAACAAAAAATCCTTAGCCAAGTGGTGGTGGCACACACCCCTAATTCCAGCAATTGGGAGGCAGAGGCAGGTGATCTCTGAGTTTGAGGATAGCCTGGTCTACAGAGCAAGTTCTAAGATAGTCAGAGCTAAACAGTGAAACCTTGTCTCAAAAACCACTCCCCATCAAAAAAAAAAAATCTGGAATTCATCCCATTGGTATTATGTATTATTCTAAACACAAACTATCCACAGTAACATCTTTAGTCCAAAGTGGCTCCAAGCACGAGGACTGTGGTCGAAGGACAAACAGAGAAGTCATAGGTTGCACTTTGTATATAAAACTGTTTAATGTTTACTTTGTTAAAATACACTCGTTTTTAGATGCAGTGGGTCAGGTGACCAAAGTTTTCAGCATTTTCACAAGTGTCGTCATTCCTGACTCTGGTCACAGAACACCACCACCTCCAAACACTGAGTGTGATGCAAACGTGGACTCAGCGTACACAGTTACTTGGTGACCACTGCATGAGGTATCAACAGTGCAGGCCCAAACATTACGATGTAGAGTAACTTGGCCCCTTCCCCAATAAATTTATTAGGACACCAATCTAATACCTTAAATGAATACAAAGTAAATGCCAGCTCCTGGGAGGGGCAGTGCATGCAGAGACGATGGGGGGGTCTCAAGGGGCTCCTGGCAGCGCTAGTTCTGAGGAGAGTGAAGAGGAGAATGAAAGCAGCCTCAGCGTGGCCGGCCTGCAGCTCAGCCGGCCTGCTGGATCCTGTTTGCAGCAGGCTTTGGTGTTTCTCGTCATTTCCAACAGTTCCCAGAAGCATGCATAGTGATGCTATTTGCTTACCAGTCACTTCTCCCAAGCTGTGCGCCTGGAGCTGATCAGTGAAGCTTACGTTTCCTGGCTTGAGCAGATGAACGAGGACATGGGCTCCTCCCAGGGAGAAGGATTTTCTCCACTAAAGAGAGCACCTCATGTGAATGTCAGTTTCTGGTCCTGTGTGAGCCCTGTTTCTTAACCTCACTCCCATCAGTCTCCATCTGTAGTCTCAAACTGGGAGCCACAGTGACAGCAGGAAAAGCCATATCTAAAGGGTTTACACTGCCAGGAAATCTCATAAAAGACATAGGCAAGAGTACAGAGCTTATTTTACCAACACGCGGACAACGTATCTAAATTATAAGCAAGGAATTAAGAGTTTAACACAATTCTAGATAGTGCCAAATAGATTAAACTACCCCTCAATCAAAGCAAATATAGTTCTTTTGAGGAAATAAGATATGAGTACTGTAGTCTATCAGAAATAAACAAAACAGTACCACCAGGCTATAAGGACAGACAGTTGGTGTGACAGTTGATGGAGCTGAGTTAGATTGACTCTGATTCACCACTGCCATGATATCCACACACTATTCAAGGGCATCTGGGAGGGTGGTACCCTGTCACACCAGTTTCATGATGGTCCACTTTCTAGCTGAAGCAGAGGCTAGGAGAGGAGCACTTGGCATTTTTCCACGTCTAGGAACTTTCCATAAGCTTGTTCGGTTCATGGGTACATTTTACAACATATGGGTATTGCTGTTGTTTGTTTTGAGACAGGGTTTCACTATGAACTTGCTATGTAGAGCAGGCTGGCCTTGAACTCACAGTATTCCGTCTGCCTCTGCTTCCTGAGTGCTGGGTTTAAAGGTGTGTTTCACCATGCCTAGCACATTAACAAAGTAAATTCCCTGTTGCTCATACTTAAAGAGGTTCTCAAAAAATTCGGAAGATGCCAGGCAGTTGGTGGCACACACCTTTAATCCCAGCACTGGAGAGGCAGAGGCAGGCGGATCTCTGTGAGTTCGAGGCCAGCCTGGGCTAGAGTGAGTTCCAGGAAAGGTGCAAAGCTACACAGAGAAACACTGTCTCAAAAAAAAAAAAAAAAAAAAAAAAGCATTCAGAAGGTAAGTCTGGGGATGTAGCTTAGTAGGCTAGCATGCACAAAGCCTTGGGTTCCTTCCCCAGCACCACAAAAGCCAGGAGTGGCTCTAGCATTCAGGAGGTAGAGGCAGGAGGATTTCAGGCAGTAGCGATGGTGCACATCTTTAATCCCAGCACACGGGAGGAAGAGGCTCTGAGTTCAGGGCCAGCCTGGTCTGCAGAGCAAGTTCCAGGACAGCCAAAACTACACAGAGAAACCCTGTCTTGAAACAAACAAAACATCATCATCATCATCATCATTATCATCATAAAGGGGTCGGGTGTGGTGGCACACACCTTTAATCCCAGCACTTTGGAGGTGGAAGTACGAGGATCTCTGAGTTAGAGGCCAGCCTGGTCTACAGAGTGAGTTCCAGGATAGCCAGGGCTACAGAGAAACTCTGTCTAGAAAAAAAAAAAAAGTTCAAAGTTTTTGGCTGTATATCAACTTTGAGGTCTGGGATACATGAGACCCTATCCAAAAATAAAAAAAAGACATGGAATATAAACCAATTGCCTACTGGTCCTCTCATTCAGTCTCATGATAATCTGGGCAGCTCAGTTACTCAGATCTGACACAGCCCTCCAAAGGAAGGCACAATCACACAGCCAGAGCAATCAATGCCTTTTTTTTCTAGAAAGAGCTGCTTTTTCTGCCTCTGAAGGTTTTGTATCAAAGGGTCCTGCTTTTTAAAAAATGTGTATGGGTAGTTTGCCTCCAAGTTTGTCTGTGCACTATGTGCATTCAGTGCCTGTGAAGGCCAGAAGGGGGAGCTGGATCCTCTGGAATTGGAGTTACAGGCTGTTGGGATCTGCCATGTGGGTGTTGAGAATTGAACCTGAGTCCTCTGGAAGAGCAGCCAGTGCTCTTCTTAACCACTGAGCCATCTCTACAGCCCTGGTCCTGCTTCTAAAAGACCAGTGGGTAAGCAGTCCTGAAGGGACACAGACCTACCATGGAAAGGATGCAAGCTGGTCCAGGGGGTTGAGGGGCGGGGACGGAGGTGTCCTGAGGACAGAGGCATCCTAGGGAAAAATCTCTGCTTTGCCAACCTGGCTAGAATCACCTGAGAAATAGGATGATTGCTCACATTTTGTACTTCCACACCTAGTCACATGACCCAGGCCAACCATTTATCATGTTCTGACTCATAAAAGAGGTAATGCACCAGCTTCACAAATTGTGAGGAAACTTAAGTAAAACAAAAGCAAAACACACCACATGTGAAAGCCATTGCTTTGTAGTAGGCACTCCATAAACACTGAATGAACGAAAGATCACTTGTACTAAAATGCACAGGACACCGAGTCAATCAAAGTGACTGCCAAGGCTAACATCAGCCTCCATGAGCAGGGACAGGCCCCTCCCTCTGTGTCTCCACGCCTGAGCCTCATCTCGGGTTTGCCGACTGCACTTCTGTGCTTACTTGTGCTCCGTGTACAGCCCACCATACTGCATGCCGATTGAAAGGGAAGGGACAGAGAATGCTCGCTAGTTCCAAAGGACAGGGAGCCTGCGCCGAGGAGGAGCTACAGTCTTAAGAATACTCCACCTTCTTCCTTAGCCCTGCTTCCTGCTGTCCGACGTCCCCCACTCAGCTGTGTCACAGCTCAACAGGGCTTTGTTTTTGTTTTTTTTTTTTGAGACAAGATCTCATTATGTAACTTTGGCTGGTGTGGAACTTGCTATGTAGCCCAGGCTGGCCTTGCGCTCATAGATTGGCCTGCCTCTGCTTGTGTGAATGCTAGGATTAAAGGGTGTGCTACCATGCCCAGCCTGCTCAACACGTTTTACTTTCTAGATCCTCTGAAAGAGATGACTAAAGAATTAAAAGGAACCTCCCTGGGTATGGCAGCTCAGGCCTGTAATCCCAGCACTTAGGCAGGAGGATCATTGCAAATTCAAGGCCAGCTTGGACTCTATAGTGAGTTCCAGGCTAGCCTGGGCTACCTCTCTCAGAAAAGAAAGAAAAGAAACCACAAATCAGGCAGTTTGCTAATGCTCCTGCCTCAGCAGAGACTTGGATCACACCAAACTATTGGCTGAACAGTTCACTTTCTCTCTCCTCTCCTGAGGGAGTGGAAAACTGAACACTAGGGGATGGTGACTCTAGCAGGAAGAGGTGTAATTCTCGGCAGACACCACCAATACTCTGAAGTGCCTTGGCTGAGCCTAGAAACGCCTGGGGGTGGGCTTTTGCTGCAGGCAGGATGAAGGAAGAAATGTGGGTCTTCTCTGGGATACCCTGATCTACGTTCACAGAGGAGCAAGTCCAAACTTCACCATTCATGTAACTTAGATGAACTGTCCCTGCCCTGGGAGCCAGGCCTGGAAGAACTGGATGGAACTGGTGACAATGTGGCTCCATGTCCTGCAGCTCTGCCCAACAAAGTTAGCAGATGGTAAGTGTTCATCATTTCCTAACTTGTATTATAAAATGGAATTTGCAATGTAAATAGTAACAAGTAAGAAACCCCGTCCTGAGCCGGGCCATCGTCCTCTCAGCCACCCCTCCGGAGGCCAATTAGCTTGGAAAGTTTGTCACAGTTTTCAAGTTTCATTGACTCTGCTTTCTGCCGCAGCCGCTCATCTCTATAGAGCCCCGCCAAATTGGTCAGCTCCGACTCTGAAAGAGACAACAGGTGACGGATCGTTAAGGCTGAGCGCTTTCGTTTCAGTAGTCCTAGACTCAAAAGACCTTACTTTCACGCCACTTTGTTCTACTCCATCCGGGCACTGCTACCCTCCGCCCTAGAGGAACCTGCTGGGCACTGCACCAGGTCCTGAGGGGGAGGCCGCCTGTGACCTGACCACAGTCTCTGCTGTTCTGAGAGCACCAGGCTTAGTTCTTGTCAGCAGAGCACCCGGCCCCAAGCTTGGGAGGCCTGCACATGTGCAGGAAGAGGAGGGTGCCATGGCCTTGCACCGTGATGGGGCTGGAGCCCCATCGCCTGCTCCTGTCATCTGAACAGAGACAGCTGCTTGACTCTCCCCAGCATTGCAGGCTCTGAGCCACACACGACATGGGGTCCTCTGGTAGGTGAGCATCTACAGAGGGTCAGGCTGCGGCTTTCTTCACCCCCTCACCACACAGAAGGTCCCCAACTCAAACGGCTCTTTTAAATGGAAATCATCTCGGCCCAGTGGCCTCTGTGTCCTTGACTAAGTAAATTTCATTTTCTCCTCATGATAGAGCAGGCCATGCTATTTTTAACTGGAATATAATCTCTGCTGTGTTTCCCAACTCCATGGTGGTTGGTCTGAGTTTTTACTCTAAGTTCCTCCTTCTCGGGGGAACTCCTGACATGCACCTTTGGGGACATGTCACGTGTGCCACATAGTAGCAGGATGGCATGCTTGGGTGGCTTCTGAGAGCTGCCAACAGCAGGCAGCTGTTGAAGGACCATGCTTGTGAAAACTCTATTTTAATCATTTTGAAATACGCCTTCCATTCTTAATCACCTTGCTGACAGGTTTTGTTTTTCTTGGTGGAACGAGACGAACCTGTCTGATGAATCGGCAAACTACCAGGACACAGGAATTAGCCTTAGCCTTCAGCCAGAAGGAACAATGGGCATGGACCTCTGAATAAATGTCTATCAACACCAAACACTGCCTGGCATTTCTGCTCACAATGATTCTATTTACACCAAGGAAGGCCCAAAGTGCAGATGAAGTGCAGGACTCCAGGGTGAGGGGTGGCTAAGCATGACAACCCTCCCTGAACAATGGGACTGCAGCCCTGGACTTCAGCCAGCAGTGGCTTGGCAGGCAGTGGGTCTCCCAGGCTGCAGAACAATGTGCTCTTACCCTTGGTGCGGGTGCCCACAGTGCCTGCATGCCAGGGCTTGCCTTGGCACCATCTCCTTGCAGGTGATGAGGCTCTGCAGAGGGTTGTGTGCTGCACCCAAATGTTAAGTTTTTGCTCCTGCTCCCCACTAGGTGCTCAGCACCCCTTCCTAGGGCTTCTTTGGCAGGGGGGAGGCTATGTAGGAGACTTCTGTGAAACCCATCTGCACCTTGTTTCTCTAGAGTCACAGCTACCCCAGTGTCCAGAACAGATTCTGTGGCTCTGCTCTTCACTGGAGCAAGCTTCTTATGCTATTTTGTTACCGACTTTTATGTGTCATTCTCTGAAGTCCTCATCCTGAAGGCTTCAGAGACTAATGATACTTAGTGTTTTCTGTCTTGACAGCCACTATAACAAGCTGAGGGAAGATGGCTGTCACAGGAGACATGGATTGCTGGCCTGCACAAAGCTCACTGAAACCCGGTCAGACAACATTGCTTCGGAGCAATGAAGAGGCACAAGCCAAGGGTTTACTCAAAGAACATATTTTAACAAATTCTGTTAATACTCACTAACTTAAAAATATTTTAGGGGATGGAGAGATGGCTCAAAGGTTAAGAGCATTTGTTGCTCTTTTTTTTTTTAAAGATGTATTTATTAATAAATACAGTGTTATGTCTGCATGTACCCCTGCCCACCAGAAGGGAGCACCAAATCTCACTATACATGGTTGTAAGCCACCATGTGGTTGCTGGGAATTGAACTCAGGACCTCTGGAAGAGCAGCCAGTGCTCTTAACCTCTGGACCATCTTTCCAGCCCACACTTGTTGCTCTTACAGAGGACCTGGGTTCAATTATCAGCACTCACATGATGGTTCATAACCATCCATAACTAGTTACAGGGGATCCAATGCCCTTTTCTGACCTCTGCAGGCACCAAGCACACATGTGGTGCACAGACATACATGCAGACAAAACACTCACATATAAAATAAAATGAATGAATCTTTAAAAAGATTACTTTATGTGTATGCATGAGTGCCTCATACAGTGTATATACGTGCACCATGCACAGGCAGGCATGAGTCTGTGGAGGTCAGAGAAAGGTCCTGGATCCTTTGGAACTTGTTACACTACAGTTGGGAGTCACCCTACATTCGTGCTGGGAATGGAAGCCTCTGAAGAACAGTGAGTGCTCTTAACCACTGAGCCATCTCTCCAGCCCCAGTACTCAATAACTTACAAGTAAAATGAAAGAAAAAAGTCTTTGGGAGGAGCAGGGTCAATAAAATACCTTTTCTCCCTAACAAAGGAGAAAACAAAACTAAGAAACAAAAAAAACAGAGAAAACAAAAAGGGAGAAAACAGGAGAAGAAAACAAACAAAATATCCTTTTCAACTGTAACTACCCACAACCCAGTCCCATGGAACACTGCCCTTCAGTTTATTGTGTGAGGCTGTTCAAGCATGGATCACCAGAAATAAGGTGTTCACTGTGTTCCAGGCACTGCGCTAAGCCACACACACACACACACACACACACACACACACACACACACACACACACAAAACCTCTCAGTAGGAAATGAATTCTTTCCATCACTTCAAAGCCTAGGATTCTACCCACTCTGCTATCCTGCTCAAGGGCGTGGAAAGAAGTGCTCACACAGCTCTGATGGACCAGACTAGGAGGCACTTTCCCGGCAGTATGTATAATATGCAGCTATATCTATGAAAGAGTTCACAGGACAATTATCACCCACAGTAAAGGAATACTCATAATAAAAAAAAAAAAGTCACCCATACTAGGCATTCCAGGGAAGAGCAAATAAAAGGAATAATAAAGACTTTCAAAGACAATGGCTACCCTTGATAAAATTTCCATTTGGTATTTTGCCAAGAATGAACTTTGTTCTCAGTGAGTTTATTTTTACAACCTCAAAGTGCTAAATTTAACCTTCCTGGCTACACTTGCTGCTGGATTCAGAGGGCAGATGCTGCCTCTCAAATGGCACTGGGGTGGTGTGGAGGCTCCACAGAATCACGGTGTTTAAATGCTAGGAGTAGATTTGTTTCAGGGTATGTGCTGACAACCTCCATTCAGAACTGGTCAATTGCACCCATCAGGCTCATTCAATGGATTTGTGTGTGTGTGTGTGTGTGTGTGTATGTGTGTGTTTTAACTGAGGGTGGATCCTAGGACTTTATGTACGTTGCTAGACATAAACTTTACCACTAAGCCATAACCTGAGTTCTTAACAAAACAAAACAAAGCAAAACATTTTGAGATAGGGCTTATTAAGTTGCCCAGGCTAGCCCTGAACTCACTCTGTAGCCACCGCAGTCCCTGAATTTGTGATCCTCCTGCCTTAGTCTCCCAAGAGATTATAGGATGAGATTATAGGCCTGTTATACCAGGTCTGGTTCTCATAGAATTTTCACTTGTACCTGGAGAGGGCCACAGATCTGAACAAGCCTCATGTGGATGAGAAGCTCAGACACCACTCTTCCATGTAGCCCAAGGTCATAGGCAGAGCAAACACCTCTACAACTTTCGGTAAAATCCTTCACCTTTCTGCAATGTTAGCATCTCAATGCCACAGAGTAGAATACGATACATGTGCATGTACACGGAGAGCGTGTGTGTGTGTGTGTGTGTGTGTGTGTGTGTGTGTGTGTGTGTCTTAAGAATGCAAAATGCAGATTTTCATGTAGTTCTTACAGAAAGCAATAAATTCAAACCATTCCTGTGCCTAATACAAAGGGGATGCTTAGGACACATTACTGTGGCTTTCACCTGATTTAGATTCACATAGATTTTGGCTCCTAAATTTTTTCCTGGTGCAGGCCTTGATGGGGAACATCTTTAAGTCCAGCACTCAGAAGCGGAGGCAGGAGAATCTCTGTGAGCTTGAGGCCAGTCTGGACTATACACCAAACTCTTTCCTGATTTCTTTTTCTTTCTTTCTTCTTTTAATTCCCTTTATTTTTGAGTGTGTGTACCCTCATGCATGAATCATAGCATGTATGTGGTGGTCAGAGAGCAATTTTGGGGAGTCAGTTCTCTCTTTCTACTCCTGGGTCCTGGACTGAACTCAAGTCAGGCTTGGTGTCAATCCCTTTACCCACTGACCTGCCTTTACCCACTGACCCACCTCACCAGTCTGATTTTTTTTTCCCCCAAGACAGAGTCTTACTATGAAGCTATGGCTACCCTTGACCTTAAACTCAAAAATCTTCCTATCTCTGCCTCCTGAGTGCTGGGATCACAGGCCTACACCAGTGCACCCAGCTTTTTCCTGATTTCTAAAAGATGAAACCCAATTTAAACAGCCTGGTCTACAGAGTGAGTTCCAGGACAGTCAGAGCTACATAGAGAAACCCTGTCTCAGAAAAACCAACACAAACAAACGACACTAATTTAACAATGAGATGGGTAAAAGCACCTCCCTGCTGTTTGACTGCCCCTTGTTTGAGAAGGTAGTGAGGCTTTGCCCTGTAGAAATAGAGGGCAGAGGCAAAGTCCCCGAGGAGGATAAGACGTCAGCACTGATCCCTTACTCACATTCCTCGTCAGTGCACAGCTTTCCAGTATGAGAACCTTTTCCAACAACATGTGTTGAGCACCTGTTCTGAAGTCAGGACTGTGCCTGCAGCCCAGGACACAGAATTAGTAAGACAGTCTGTCCTGGGGCCAGCAGTCCTGCAGAGGGAATGCACCTATGGATCACTAATGCTATTGATCAGTACTGTGGTGGCCGGAAGAGCAAAGTGCTTTAAGAACACACAGGAAGGGTGGGTTAACTCAGTGAGGGGTAGGAGTACGTGATGGGTCAGCAAGAGCTTAGAAGCACTGTGACCAAAGAGCTAATTTTACAAGTACACATTTATAGACATCCAGTAATAAAGCTTAGAAGATGAGTTATAGTTTGCTTTGAAAAAAAAAAATCAACCAAAATCCAGTTTGCAAAGCCAAGATGCAGTTACTTCGCAAGTGTGGTGTGTGTGTGTGTGTGTGTGTGTGTGTGTGTGTGTGCGTGTGAAATTCATTTGGGATTTAAAATGAACCTATTGGCTGAGACTAGGGCTACCACTGGTGCCAGTACTCCCCAGTAACGCCTGGAACTGTAAGCCAAGTAGGAAACACTGTCTCCTGTGAGGGAGAGAGAAGAAAGATCTTTCACACACATCTACTGGAAAGCCAGACCCAGGAGGTCACTCTTCTCTGTACCCACAAGCAACAAGAAGTAAGGGGACACCAGACTCCATGCTAGCGATCTCTTCTTTTTCTGTTTTTTTGTTTGTTTGTTTGTTTTTGTTTTTGTTTTTTGAGACAGGGTTTCTCTGTGTAGCCCTGACTGTCCTGAAATTGGAACTCATTCTGTAGACCAGGCTGGCCTTGAACTCACAGATCCACCTGCCTCTGCCTCTGGAGTGCTGGGATGAAAGGCGTGCGCCACCACTGTTTGGCTCATGCCTACAACATCTAAACTTCTGACTTGACTCAATAAGGGGCCTGGCTCAATCAGATTTCTCTCTAGGGAATGTGGGATTTAGGGACTGTGAAGGAAAGCAGTTAGCACCGAGAACTTCATGAAGAGGCTTGGGATGCAAAATGGGCGCAGTGACTGGTGAGGTTAGGGACCTTAGGACATTGACAGAAAGAGCAATAGTCAAAATGCACAAAGTCCCACACAGTGTCCTCTGACTGCCACACATACTTTGGGGCATTTGTACATATTCTTGCACAAATAAATAAAGTAATTTTTTAAAAGAATAAAAAACGGCAGGTAGTAAGATGGCAGAGCCAGGGCATACCTATAATCAAGTCCTCAGGAATATCAAAATCCAGGGCTACATACGAACGAGCAGCCTAGAGGCAGAGCCAGGCAGATCTGTGAGAGCACCCTGACCCATGCAGTGAGCAGTAAGTCAGCGAGGGCTATGTAGTAAGCCCGTCCCTTGGGGGCAGGTGGCAGAGAGAAGACAGTACAAGAGGAGAAGACAGTGGTGCCGAGTTTCCAAGTTTTCCAATCCTGGTCGCATGTCGACAAACGTCCCTTCTTTGCAGTAGTAGCTGAGGGGTGTGTGTGTGTGTGTGTGTGTGTGTCTGTCTGTCTGTCTGTCTGTCTGTCTGTCCGTGTGTCCGTTCTCTGTCTCTGTTCACCAGCAGAGGAGAGGGGTCAGGAGGCTGGGGAGACCTCGTGACAGCCTGCTTGGCCTTACTTACTTTGCTGTTTCTCCTTCCAACAGCTTGTCTGGATGTAATCAATATAATCTTTCTCTATTGTTTTCTCCAGGTCACGAAGAGCAGCTCCTCTGTAGGCCTTGTCAAAGTTTTTATCCACGAAGTAAGGCACCTGCAGGTTCTGTGTTTCTCTAGAAATGGTATAGCCCAAGGTTCTGAAACAGAGAGCGGCTCCCATCAGCTCATACCACTGGACAATCTTACTCTTGGCTGGTCTCTAAATACAATTGCCACCATCTCCCAACATCTGTTAGTCCATTAGTGAAGTAGAACACAGTCATCACTACAGGCATCAAACAAGCAATTTGGCAACTACCAATGTAGCTTACAGTTCACTCTTTCCAAGACTCACCTTTCCTTCATTCTTTTTTGGTAAGGTGTATCAGAAGAGGGTACCTGATCCCACAGGACTCCAGTTACAGATGGCTGTGAGCCGCCATGTGGATGTTGACAATTGAACTCAGAACCTCTGAAGAGCAGCCCGTGTTTTTTACTGTAGCATCTCTCCAGCCCAAAACTCACTTTTCTTACATGGTTTTCTGTGTGCGAAGTAGAATGACTAATCCTTTGAAAGTTTGTCTTGAGGGTTGTGGATGTGGCTCAGTTGGTATTAGGCTTGCCTAGCCTACATGAAGCCCTGGGATTTCCCCAGTACTCAATCAAACCAGGAGTAGTGGCACACCCCTGTTATTGAGAGGTAGAAGCAGGATGATCAGAAGTTCAAGGTCATCCTGAGCCACATGGTGAGTTCAAGTCTAGCCTTGCATGCTGAGACCATGTCTCAAACAAACTAATTCAGGGGAGGGGGAGGCACTGGGAAATGGCTCAAGTAAAGGTTCTGGCCCAGTAAGCCTGAGGACCTCATTTGATACCTGGAACCCCTGTAAAAAGCCAGATAAAGTAGCATGCATCTGTAACCTCAGCACTTCTTCAGCAAGGTGGGAAGGAGACAAGAGGGTTGGCTGGAAGCACACAGCCCAGCTAACCTGGAATATGAAACACAGTGGCAGAAACAAGAGACATCTGCCTTAGTAAGGGGGAAGGCATAAACTAACTCCCAAAAGCTGTCCTCTGACCACACATGCACTAGCACACCCCACACATATTTACTTGTTTTTGCTTTTGTTTTTTGAGACATGGTCTCACTTTGTAGCTCTGGCTGACCTGGAACATGCTCTGTAGACCAGGCTGGCCTTGAACACATAGAGATAGGCCTACCTCTGCCTCCCAAGTGCTGGGACTAAAAGCATATGCCACCAGGCCCAGCCTTATTTATTTGTTTTGTACGTATGTGAGTGTAGGTGTGCACAGACCCCAGCACACGTGTCAAAGTCAGAGGACAACTCTCTCATTCTCTCTTTCTAAAATGTGGATCCTGGGCATCAAACTCAAGCTTGGCAGCAAGTACTTTTATGTGCTGAGCCATCTTGCTGGCCTCACATTCACCTATACATACAAAACAAACAAACAAACAAACAAACAAACAAACAAACATGTAAGAGTTCCTAGATACTTGAAAAAATAAAAGCCAGATACAGTGGTATACACACGTTGTCCTAGCACTTTGATCTGGTGGTACATGTTAGGGTCCTAGATAAGTCCCACAAAAGATCACCATCCACGTATGCAAACAACAAGAGCATTAATTATCTTAGTACACATCTTGTAGTCGTAGCACTCAGAAGCTGGGAGCAAGAAAACCAAACATACGAGACCAGCCTGAGCAAGATGGACGCCCCAAAGAAACAGAGTAAACTAAACCAAAGGAAAAAAAACTAGAACCAGGCGTGGTCACACAACTTTAATCTCCGCTTTGGGAGGCTGAAGCAGGAAGACTGCTGTGAATCTGAGGCCAGCTGGACTACACAGTGAGAGATTCTCAAAAAAAAAGAAAAACAAAAAACAAACAAAAACCTGAAGTTTACTTTTCTCTCTTTCTTTTGGTCTTGGTCTATGTAGCCCAGGCTGACCTGGAATTTATAGCGCTCCACCACTTCTGCCTCCCAGGTGCTGAGATTAAAGGAGTGTGCACCACGTGCAGCTTCAAGTTTACTCTCTAACAGGTCTAAATGTGTCGCCAGCTGATGCTCTTGATGCTTACTTAGGGACCAAACTTTGACCAGAGCAACTGAAAACACTAAGTGGAAAAATTAAGAAAGATTCCTAATCTGTATTTATATATAATCTACATGCCTCAACAAGAATCATAATAAATTTTGTTCTCAGCAAAAGCAAAGAAACACAATAGCATAGTTTGACTCTATGTCCTTATTAACAACTAATGTCCCTTCTTGTAATTTTTTTCTTCAAGACAGAGTTTCTCTGCCTAACAGCTCTGGCTGTCCTAGAATTTACTCTGTAGACCATGCTGGCCCTGAACTCAAAGACCCCCTGTCTCCAAGTGCTGGGATTAAAGGCATGTGCCACCCCTCCTTGTAATTTTCATTAATCTTAATTATATGAGCATTTTGCCTGCTTGAATGTCTGTGAACCATTTACATGCATGGTGACCACAGAGGCCAGAAGAGGGCATCAGATCCCCTGAAACTGGAATTATGGATGGTTGTGACCCACCATGTGAGTGCTGGGAATTAAACCTGGGTCTGCTGCAAGAGCAGCTAGTGCTCTTTACCTCTGAACCATCTCTCCACTCTCCTTTCAATTAAAAAAACTGGAGCCGGGCGGTGGTGGCGCACGCCTTTAATCCCAGCACTCGGGAGGCAGAGCTAGGCGGATCTCTGTGAGTTCGAGGCCAGCCTGGGCTACCAAGTGAGTCCCAGGAAAGGCGCAAAGCTACACAGAGAAACCCTGTCTCAAAAAACCAAAAAAAAAAAAAAAAAAAAAAAAAAACAACTGGAAAAAATCACTAGGTTCCAGTCACTATCTATCATCACAACACATTCATCACAACCTGCCCTCTCTCCCTCCCCTCTTCCTCCTCTTCTCTCTCTGTCCCCACCCATCTCTCTTCTCTTCTCTGTCCCTCTTTCTCACTGTAGCTCGGGCTGGCCTGGAATCAAGCAATCCTTTGTCCCTGCCTCCTCCATGCTGGATTGCAGGTATGAGTCACCATCCCTGCCTTCACTGAAATTCTTCCTAACTTCACCATGGTGAGAGAGATTTATTAGGAACCTCAAACCATTCTGCTGGTCCTTCTGAACCAACCCTGACTGTTTTTCCATTGACCAGAGGCTGTCACTATGTAACAAAACAACCCCACTCCTTAGGCACAGGCAGCTGCCACCCACTTAGTCTACATTATTACTGCTTGGCTGCTCCTTTTGGTTTAGTGTAGGTGTTTTCAAGCACCTAAACTTAGTACCTCCACAGAAAACACTAGAGAAACTTTGAATGGCTATTCCTTGAAGCATAAGGTCAGCATTTTCCACAGTGGAAGGTGAAATGAAATGTCAGCATGAATCAGCAAAACCTTAAGTCTTTCATCTTTCTTTTCTTTTTCTTTTCCTTTTTTTTTTTCAATTTCCCCCCCCCCCCCCAAGACAGGGTTTCTCTGTGTAGCCCTGGCTGTCCTGGATCTTGCTCTGTAGACCAGGTTGGCCTCAAACTGACAGAGATCCGCCTGCCTCTGCTTCCCGAGTGCTGGGATTAAAGGTGTTCACCACCACCACCACCTGGCCAAGTCTTTCATCTTTCAGACTGATACTAAGGAAAAATTGGAATTTTCAACTTACGATTTATAGAATAGACTATATGGGGGGTTAGCAGCCAGCAGCTGAGTAATGACAGAAATAAGCACAATCACCAGAACTGGAAGCAGCTGAACAAATGCAGAATATGGAGTCTGTAAAAGAAAAAATGAAGTGTCTGAGAATACAGACATCCCAGAGGAAATGCAGACTATTGACGCACGGTACAGGAACACCCACAAAGCCAAAGGTTTGCCAAAAAGGCTGGACTGCAGCTTAGAACCAAACGACTCATCTCTCTGCTGAGAGGGTAAAGGAAGCCCCTCCAACCTGGACTGTCAATGACCCGCTACCCCTTGCGTCTCTAATTCTGCCAGACATGGATGGGGCTCCAGCAGTGGCTGGTGTGAAGCAGCTCTTACTCTGCCACAGCTGTCCAAAACTGATGACATTGAACTGTAACAGAGACAACCGCATTCTCCCTGGACCATGTGGGGTCGAGGCTCATCAAACTTCTTTATTAACTAGCGTTTGGAGAAAAGGCATTCTCTCAGGGCTGCGAACCAGCCAGAGGCACAGTATTTGTTGTTTTTGAATAGGTACACGAGTGTTTGGCCACTTCGATAGCTCAGAAGTCGAAGTGCCACCAAGCCTGAAAACCTGGATCCATCCCAGAGATGCTGTTGCCTTTTGAGCTTCCATGAGCCTCTACCAGTTTCTTTTCTCTTTTCTTTTTTCTTTCTTTCTTTCTTTCTTTTTTTTTTTTTTTAACGTTAACGTTTATGTGTTTTTTATGTATACAGTGTTCTGCCTGCATTGTGTTGCCTGCAGGCCAGAAGAGGACACCAGATCTCACTGTAGAAGGCTGTGAGCCACCATGTGGTTGGTGGGAACTGAACTCAGGTCCTCTGGAAGAGCAGACAGTGCTCTTAACCTCTGAGCCATCTCTCCAGCCCCCTCTCCTGGTTTCTTACTTAACACCCTTTTTTAGTTCTGAATATTTTGAAAGGGATTCTTATTTTCTGCAATAAAGAAAAGTTCGATCAAGACAGCCCCACAAGCTGGACATGGTGGCACATGACTTTAGTCCCAGCACTTGGGAGGCAGAGGCAGGCAGATCTCTGTGAGTTTGAGGCCAGTCTGGTCTACATAGTGAGCTCCAGGACAGCCAGGGCTACACAGAGAGAACCTGTCTCAAAAACAAAACTGTGGTGATATCGTGTTCCCCAAATATTGTGCACCCTAATAAACTTATCTGGGGTCAGAGAACAGAACAGCCACAATATTAAACATAGAGGTTAGGCAGTGGTAGCACATGCCTTTAATCCTAGCATTTCAGAGGCAAAGATCTGCCTGGATCTCTGTGAGTTCAAGGCCACACTGGAAACAACCAGGCATGGTAACAAGAGCCTTTAATCCCAGGAAATGATGGCAGGAAGCAGAAAGGTATTTAAGGCATGAGGACAAGGAACTAGAGCCTGGTTAAGCTTTTAGGCTTTTGAGCAGCAGTTCAGCTGAGATCCATTTGGATAAGGACTCAGAGGCGTCCAGTCTGAGGAAACAGGATCAGCTAAGGAACTGGCAAGGTGAGGTAGCTGTGGCTTATTCTGCTTCTCTGATCTTCCAGCATTCACCCCAATACCTTGCTCCAGGTTTGTTTTTATTAATAAGTACCTTTAAGATTCATGCTATACAAAACAAAACAAAAAAACTTAAAAAAGAAAGAGAGAAAGGAAGGAAGGAAGGAAGGAAGGAAGGAAGGAAGGAAGGAAGGAAGGAAGGAAGGAAGGAAGGAAGGAAGGAGATCCTTACAGGGAAACTAGGATCCTATGAAAACACAAAAAAGGATCAGGGATGGAGGATTACCAACATTCTGGCCCATCCGGGCCACTTATCCAGCTCTTACCATTGCTGAAAGTACATTTTACAAACATAGCTCAACTGCACTTCTAGGGCTGATTATATACCATAGGAGCAGGCTCAGTATGCCCATGTACATGATCTCGGCTGCACACGCACCTGAGTTTTATCTTCTTCCTCTCTCTTGTGTGTCTGTGTCCTCTCATGGCGGTGTCGCCTGCGAAAATAGTGACTGTCATCTGTCACATTTGAGAACATGTGAATATTTCCTGGAAAACAGACATTAGAGAGAGGGAGGGAAAAAGGAAGAGAGGGAGAGAGAGAGAACGTTTATGAGATGGCAATTCCTTTTTGGCCCTTTTCAAAGTCTTGTTCCCAAGGAGGCTAAAGACAGGCATCTGTCTATCTGACCCGGCAAAAAAGAAGGCAATAGGTGAGCCGGGGGGCCAGCCAGGCACAGGATGTGCAAGGCTCTCCTGACTTCATGGACTTTGCAAGTTTGTGGGAGAAAACTGCAAAAGGCGAGAAGACAGCATTTTGACCATAAGTCCTATCTGACATAGTTATGTCTGCTTCTGTGTCCAGTATTAGTCACTAACATCTTTTTTAACTAAATTTATTTATTTTTAATTTATGTGCATTGGTGTTTTGCCTGCATGCATGTCTGTATGAGGGTGTTAGATCTTGGGAGTTACAGTTGTTAGCTGCTATGTGGGTGCAGGGAATTGAACCTGGGTCCTCTGGGAGAGTAGTCAGTGCTCTTAAGTGCTAAGCCATCTCTCTGGCCCAGTCATTAGCATCTTTAATAACCACTCATAAAATTCAATTTATTGCTGGGCATTGGTAGCTCATGCCTTTAATCCCAGCACTCGGGAGGCAGAGGCAGGTGGATCTCTGTGAGCGCAAGGTCAGCCTGGTCTACAGAGTGAGTTCCAGGACAGCCAGGGCTGTTACACAGAGAAACCCTGTCTTGAAAAACAAAACAAAACAAAGTGCAATTTGTAGCTGGGGTGTAGCTTAGCATGGGATACATGCCTAGCATGCTGGAGGCTCCAGTTGCATCCCTAGCAACACAAAAAATTCAACTTACTTTCTTGGCATTGAATTTTCTCAACTGCTAACTGTCTGTGATATACTTTTCTGGATTTCTATTTTGTTACACATATTGATGGTAAAGAAAATGGGTTTCATTGTGATTTTTTAAAAAGATTTCCTTTTATGTATATGAGCATGTGGTGTTTGAATGAGAATGGATCCCACACATTTATACATTTGAATGTTTAGTCCTCATTTAGTGGAACTGTTTGGGAAGGATTATGAGGTGTGGCCTTGTTTAAGTAGTTGTGGTCTTGTTGGAGGAGATTGTCAGTGGGGATGGGATTTGAGGTTTCAAAAGCCCACACCTGGCTCAGTTTCTCTCTCTCTGACTGTTGTGTGTAGATCAAGATGTAAAGCTCTCAGCTACTGCTCTATTACCGTGCCTGTCCGCTTCCCACTATGATAATAATGGACTAATCCTCTGAAACTATGAGCAAGCCCCCTAATTAAACATTTTCTTTTATAAGAGTTGCTTTGGTCATGATGTCTCTTCACAGCAATAGAACAATAACTAAGACAGGGTGTTTTGCCTGCTTGCAAGTCTGTGTACTATATGCACATAGTACCCATGGAGGCCAGAAGAAAGCATCACCAGGATCCACCTGGAAATGGAGTTACAGATGGTAGTGAGCTGCTGTGTCTGTTGGAAATTGAACCCAGGTCCTCCATATGGACAAGTGCTTGTAATTGCTAAGTCACCTCTCCAAATCCTAAATTTATGTATTTTTGTTTCTTCACTTAAAGATTTATTTTATGTTGCTGGGTGTGGTTACACAGACCTTTAATCCCAGCACTCAAGGCAGAGGCAGGCAGAGCTCTGAGTTTGAGGCCAGACTGATCTACAGAGCTTTCCAGGACAACCAGGCTTACACAGAGAGACCTTGTCTTAAAATAAATAAATAAATAAATAAATAAAAGATTTTTTTATGAGCTTGAGTGGTCTTTTTTAAATTTTATTAACTTTTTTTTCATTTATTTTACATACCAACCAGTTTCCCCTCCTCCCACTCCTCCCAAAAGGACTTGAGTGTTTTTAATCTGCATGTATGTATGTATGTGTGCCACATGCATGCCTGCAGAGGTCAATCCCTTGGAACTGGAGTCACAGATGTTTGTGAGTCACCATGTGAGTACTGGGACTCAAGCCTGGGTCGTCTGAAAGAGCAGCCAGTACCCTTAGCCACTGAACTCCAGATACCCTTTTTGGGTTTCTTTTTGTTGTTGTTGTTAGTGGTGGTTTGTTCATTTTGTTTTTTGTTTTTTCAAGACAGGGTTTCTCTGTGTAGTCCTGGCTGTCCTGGATCTCGCTCTGTAGACCAGGCTGGCCTCAAACTCACAGAGATCTGCCTGCCTCTGCCTCCCGAGTGCTGGGATTAAAGTCATGTACCTAACTGACATAAGGTACACAGACATACATACAGGCAAAACTTAAAAAAAAAAAAAGATACCAACCTGAAGGAAAATGTCCTCCAAAGAACACATTGAATAGTTCTTCTGGAGAGATGTCAGCTTCAAAATCCCTGTAATAATGGTAAGATCTGGCTCGAGGTGCGGTGAAAGTCACCTGCTCATCTCCATACTCATCATAGCGGAGTCTCTTGTCAGGATTGCTCAGGACCGCAAAGGCATTTCCTATTGCTGCAACCAACAAGAAGCCGCACATGAGCACATCCTTGGCTGTGGCTGGGGGTGACCACTGCAGCAGAAGCAGAAGCAGCAGCAGCAGCAACAGCAGCAAGAAGCCTGGAGTTGGTGCTAGACAGCTTCACAGAATTCCAAAGAGGCCTACAATGTCCCCCCAGGACTTGCCCCAGAGATTTTTCATAATCATGATAAAGCAGAAACAACACTAGAATCCAAGAACTAGGAACTGCTACTGAAGTGAGCATTATCCCCTAACTAAGAGTTCTCCAGTCATCCCAGATATGCTGAAGTTGGGACCCTGTCGCCAGCTCAAGCTGCCAATAATTTCAGGCATGTTAGAGAAATGCCTAACATTCCTATTATTCAAAAATGGAATTTGGGGATCTGGAGAGATGGCTCAGAGGTAAAGAGCACTTGCTGTGCTTGTAGAGAACCCAGGTTCAGTCCTCAGCATCACAGTTACTTACAGCTGCCTGTAACGCTAGTTTCTGGGGTTTTTGACAACCTGTGCAGGCCTGTGTGGACACCTGTACACACAAAGTGTACATGCAGACAAGCACACACATAAACAAAATTTTTTTTTAAATGTGTTCAGCCAGGCGGTGGTGGTGCACACCTTTAATCCCTGCACTCAGGTGGATCTCTCTGAGTTCGAGGCCAGCCTGGTCTACAGAGTGAGTTCCAGGATAGCCAAAGCTCCACAGAAACTTTGTCTCAGGAAACAAAAAATAAACAAACAAATAACTGTTTCAAGCTGGGCAGTGGTGGTACA
Source organism: Peromyscus eremicus (assembly GCF_949786415.1). Taxonomy (NCBI): domain Eukaryota; kingdom Metazoa; phylum Chordata; class Mammalia; order Rodentia; family Cricetidae; genus Peromyscus; species Peromyscus eremicus. The sequence goes on from NC_081435.1 coordinate 24,776,621, forward strand.
TCCCTCTAATCTTAGAAGCCAGGGCTACACAGAGATACCCTGTCTCAAAAAACCACAAAAACAAAAAAAAATCAAAAACCTCAAAGGGCTCACCAAAGTCTTATTTCAGCACATTCTAGGAAACAGTCTTTTTTTTTTTTTTTTCCTCCTTGGTTTTTCAAGACAGGGGTTCTCTGTGTAGCTTTGGAACCTGCTGGTGTCAATGAAGTCAGAAGGAGCACTTTGTTATGATTCTTCTACAAAACTCTATTAATGTTTGCATAAGAAAACCCAGCTAAGTAGAAAAACAAACAAAAACACCCAAATAGGGTTGCTTAAGCATGCACACTCCTTGAAATATAACAGATTTCCCAAAGAAATGGCATTGGTTTCTGAGACTTCCATATGCATATAAAGAGATCGTGGATCATCTCCACATTTCCTTAGCAATGCTGTGAGAACTAGATTCACAACAGAGAGGCTGGCCTCATGGTACTCAGGGACTTTTTCTTTCTTTTTTAAAGATTTATTTTTAGCTGGGTATGGTAGCACACACCTTTAACTAATCCCAGCACTTGGGAGGCAGATGCAGACAGATCTCTCTGAGTTTAATTTAAGGCCAGCCTAGTTTGCAGAGTGACTTCCAGGCTAGCCAGGGCTACACAAAGTCATCATCTCAAGCAACAAAAAATACATTTCCATTTATGTGTATGGGCTTTTGACTGAATGTATGTATATGTACCACATGTGTGCGGTGCCCACAGGGGCCTGAAGAAGGTGCTGAATTGCCAGGAGCTAGAGTTACAGACAGTTGTGAGGTACCTACCACATGGGTTCTGGGAATTGAACCTTGGTCCTCTGCAAGAATAGCCAGAGCTCTTAAACATTATCTCTCCAGCCCCAAGAATAACTTAAAAATTTCTCAGGTACTCATAAGATGGTTCAGTAAAGGCAATTGCCACCTGGCCTGATGACCTGAGCTCAATCCTTGGAACCTACATGATCTACATGGAACCACATGGAATGAACAAACTCCTGCAAATTGTCCTCTGGCCTTCATATACCCACATACCCACACCCACACAAATAAATGTAAAAGAGTAAAGCTTTTTCAAAACATCAGACATACAGAAAGGTTCATGGGGTTTTGTTATTTAGTACAATAAAGACATATAAGCTGGGCCTGGTAGTGCACAATTGTAATCCTGGCATCCAGGAGACTGAGATAGGAGATTCTGGAGTTCAAGGCCACCCCTGGGCTGGTGTTGGTTTTTCTTACTCTTTTTGGGGGGCCTGCCACCCAGCTCCCAAGTAAATCACACATGGAAGCTTATTCTTAATTAAGAATGCTCTGGGGTTGGGGATTTAGCTCAGTGGTAGAGCGCTTGCCTAGCAAGTGCAAGGCCCTGGGTTCAGTCCTCAGCTCTGAAAAAAAAAAAAAAAAAAAAAAAAAAAGAATGCCCCGCCTTAGATTGGCTTAGTTTCTAGCCAGCTTTCCTTAACTTAAATTATCCCGTGTACCTTTTGCCTCTGGGCTTTTCCTATTCTCTTTCTTCTGTAAATCTTACTCTTACTCCATGGCTAGTTGTGTAGCTGGGTTGCTGGCCTTTGGAGTCCTCCTCCTTCTCTGGCGGCTAGCTCCCTCCTCCCAGTTTTCTCCTTCCATTTATTCTCTCAGCCTGCCAGCCCCACCTATCCTTTCTCCCGCCTTGCTATTGGCTGTTCAGCTCTTTATTAGACCATCAGGTGTTTTACACAGGCACAGTAACACAGCTTCACAGAGTTAAACAAATGCAGCATAAGCAAAAGTAACACATCTTAAAATAACATTCCCCAACACTGGGCTACATAATAAAACTTCGTCTAAAAACCAAACCCCAGGGCTAGAGACGGCTCAGCAATAAAGAGCATTTGCCGCTGTTCCAGGAGCAGTGTTAGGTTCCCAGTACCTAGGTCCAGTGGCTCACAGCTGCCTATAACTCCGGCTGCAGGGGATCTGATGCCCTCTTCTGGCCTCTAAGGACAACCACAAACATTGGCATCTCCCCCCCCCCCCACATACACACACATGCACATAAATAAAAGCAACAAATATTAAAAAAAAAAAAATAACCTATATGCCCTCTACCTGGATTGATCAATTGTTTTGTTTGTTTGTTTTTTGGTTTTTCCGGAGCAGAGGACCAAACCCAGGGCCTTGTGCTTGCTAGGCAAGTGCTCTACCACTGAGCTAAATCCCTAACCCCATTGTTTTGTTTTGAGAAAGGTCTCATGATCTAGCTTTGGCTGGCTTAGTACTCACTATGCAGACCAAGCTGGCCTCGAAATCACAGAGACCTGCCTATCTGTACCTCCCTACTGCTGGAATTAAATATGTGAACCATCATGCTTAGACCCTGATTAATTCTTTTTTATTTATTTTTTATTTTTATTGACTCTTTGTGGATTTCATATTATGTATCCCAATCCTATTCACCTCCCCGTCCCTTCATATTCGCCTTCTGCCCTTGCCACTTCCCCACCAAAATAAAATAAAATTAAATTAAATTAAAAAAAAAAAGATCTTGTCATGGAAGCTGTAGTGTGTCACAGTGAGTTACACAGCAAACCCTTTAGTCCATACATCTTTACTTGCAAGTGTTCACTGCAATGAGTCATGGTCTGGCTTGAGGCCTCTGGCTTCTGCTACACTATGAATGCTGGGCCCTCACTGGGACGCTTCTTGGATATCCTGTTGTTGCCCTGTGTCATGGAGATCCTGCAGCTCTGGATCTGCAGGACCGGCCCCTTCACGTGCTCCAGCAGATCACAGATGGAGGTGAGTGTTGGGGTGGGCCAACTCATATCCCTGCTTCTGGGCCCAGGTGATAGCTGGGTTGGCAGCTCTTCCTCATCCTCACCACCAGAGAGAAGTCTCCAGCATTGCCCTGACTAGCTTATCCAATGCTGCAGGCAGCAAGGGGCAGGGCTGGCTCACCCCTGTCCCTGCCAACAGGGTCTGCTCTACTATGCTGCCCAGGTGAGGTGCAAGGCATGCTCTCCAGTGAGGGGCAGAACCAACTCTCTGCAGCTCTTGGATATCGACATGGTCCCAGGCAGCAGTCCAGACCGGAGACATCCACAAAGCCTTTGTTGGTAACATGGGCCTTGGACATCAACACAGACCCCTGCTGCTGCATGGCCACGGACCCAGACATGGCCCTCAGCAGAAGCATGGGCTAGGACTTCACCATGGTCTCAAGTGGCTTCAAAGGGTCCTCACAATAGGTTGTTCCTCTCCACCTTGCATCTTCAGATCCGTCTCAATTCATAGTACTCAAACACTTCTTCTCTTTATCTCCCATCTCTCTGTCCCATACTTGCACATCATAGTGGTTGTGCTGCAGGTGGACCACATGTTGGGTGGGGTCTCTAGGTGTCATCTTCCTGCCCACCCTGCATTGTAGTGGGTGGGGCCTCTGGGTGTCTTCAAGTGTTTGTCCAACCCAAAGCTTCCAAAGGAAATAAGTCTCCGGCCAAGGTTAGACACAGCATGGTAAAACTGTAGTTCAATATAGAGTCGTCCAGTCTCAAGGTTGAACTGCCACCACAGCCATAGAGATTATCAGATAGGCCAATGATGAGAAGTAAACACAGCAGGACATGTCCGGTCAGTTGTAGGTCTCCATTCTGCAGGTACTGCTCTTCCTCCTGGGCTAGGATGCAGCTCTGGGAGTCACAGTGACTCATACAGTGGTCAGTTTTCTCAAAGGAAGCAGGCATAGGCTTACTGGCATTTGTGTTTGTTGCTGGCTCAATTGGTGGGCAGTATAATTCACCTTTCTCAAGGAGCAAGAACAGCAACCGCCTTCACGTCTCCAGTTCTGCCTCACTTCATAGCACACAAACAGCTCGTCCTCCATTTCTCCACCGCTTGCTTCTTTCTCTCCCATCACTCCCAACACCCACTCGCTCATGTCTCAGAGTGCCCAGGGGGTACTGGGCCGCAGTGTTGTCTCCGTTTCCTGGAGTGTCTGTGCTCTGGGGTGGCAGCGTGGTGGGCTTCCCAACTGATTAATTCTTAGCATTTTATTACACTTATTCTCAACTAAGGGCTGGAGATTTAGGTTAGTGGTATCACCATTGGCAGTCCCTAGCTCAGTAATCCAAGCGGGAGACAAAAAGCTGGTAACTAGCTGTCCCTATACAAATGCTATTATACTGATTTTCTTGAGGATTAGACTAGTATTCTTCTGTTTGTTAGTTTGTTTTTCAAGGCAGGGTCTCTCTGTGTAGCCCTGGCTATCCTGGAAATCACTCTGTAGATCAGGCTGGCCTCTAACTCAGAGATCCGCTTGCCTTTGCCTCCCAAGTGCTGGCATTGAAGGAGCAGGCCACCACCACCTGGTTTAGACCAGTATTCTTTTTTTTTTTTTTTTTTTTTTTTTTTGGTTTTTTGAGACAGGGTTTCTCTGTGTAGTTTTGGTGCCTGTCCTGGATCTCATTCTATAGACCAGGCTGGCCTGGAACTCACAGAGATCCACCTGGCTCTGCCTCCTGAGTGCTGGGATTAAAGGTGTGTACCACCACCGCCTGGCGACCAGTATTCTTGTAGGATATTCTATATCTTGATAAGTTTCCTTATTGTATTCAGGTCAGATGCATGGGCACTGCACCACATGATATCAGTTGTTCCAGAACTAGTGATTTGAACATAGCTCTAGATTGCTCCCTTTAAAAATCAGTATTTTGGGGCTGGAGAGATGGCTCAGAGGTGAAGAGCAATGGCTGCTCTTCCGGAGGTCCTGAGTTCAATTCCCAGCAACCACATGGCTCACCACCATCTATAATGAGATCTGATGCCCTCTTGTGACATGCAGACAGAACACTGTGTATATAATAAATAAATGAGTCTTTAAAAAAACACAAACAAACTGTGTTTTAAAAGATCATTCGGGAGGCAGAGCCAGGCGGATCTCTGTGAGTTCGAGGCCGGCCTGGGCTACCAAGTGAGTTCCAGGAAAGGCGCAAAGCTACACAGAGAAACCCTGCCTCGAAAGAAAAAAAAAAAAAAAAAAAAAAGATCAGTATTTTGTGAGATAATACTTTAAAATCATGTAACAACAAAGAATCACACATTGGGTGGTTTTAGTATCGATTGATAAATTTTGCTTGCATCAATTACTTCACTGTGGGTGAAGCCCTTAAGATTTTTATTCATATATTAGGCTTAAAATATGTTTTAAGAATATATTTCTTCAGCTAAAAAGATAATTCAGCAGTTAAGAGCACTTTCTATAATTCTAGGTCCAAGGATCCAAACACCTTCTTTTGACATCCAAAGACACCAGACATGCATGTGCTCATACTTACAGACACAATTAAAAATAAAATCTTTTTTGTTGTTGTTGTTGTTGTTGTTTTTTTCAATATAGTTTCTCCCTGTAGCCTTGTCCTGGAACTCACTCTGTAGACAAGGCTGACCTTGAACTCAGAGATCCACCTGCCTCTGCTTCTCCAGTGCTGGGATTAAAGGCGTGTGCCACCATTGTCTGGCTGCATGGTGTTTTCTTATAAGCATGTCAATAACATGAACAAGGAGTTCCCTGGTCACAGAAGCTTGAAAATACTGCCTAGAACTCATGTGAAAGCAGTTACCAACCTCTCACAAGCAACACGCCAACTTGATTCATTCATTCTGATATCTAGAAGGTCATCTTTAAAAAACATTTTTTTTTAAATTTATGAGTGCCTGCAAAGGTCAGAGGAGGACACTGGGTCTCTGGGGTTGCCAAGCGTCCTGAAGTCGCTGCTTGACAAAGCTCACACTGCTTGGATGACATGGACTGACCCTTCACTGCCCTTGGTGGAATTTGCTACACAGCTCTTGCCTGTCTTTGACATGTTTAATGTTTGAATTCTTGGCTGTTAAGGGCCCCTCACCAAAGGCTAGAGCTGGGATAATGTAACAATTCTTATAAAAGCTGATCTTAGAAAGAATAAAATTTATGGTGGTTTCCTAGGAGAATTAGCTGAAAGAAATGAGTCTTCTATAGAACCTATTACTTAGGTGGTATAGTAAGCATGAGACATGGGATTTGGAAAAAAATCATTAAAGAAGAAAAACTTAGGGAAATTTTAGAAGCTGACAAACTAGGAACCGAGGAATTAGATTTCCGTAGAAAGATCAGATATTCATTATAGCAGATTAATAAGTAATACAGGAGAAGCTTGATATAACAGGTAGTAGGAAATAACTTCTGATCTATTAACTTAGTCAAACTTAAATAGAGATATCCTGTCTCATATTTCTGTAATTGCAAAGCTTTATGACACCAATTTTAAGGGGAAAGATATTGAGTTGAAAGAATTGATTTTATCATGATGTTAGATTTTAGTTCTCATGAATTTGCTATTTGTTCATTGTTTCTTTTACTTTGATATGCTTATGTAATCACGGAAGACTTTAGGAAAAGCATGCAGCATGAAAAGACTTTGTAATCAATAATTAAAGTCTATGAGGAAATGATTTTGTGTATAAATAAAGCCTGTGGGAGATGCAGGTTATCAGAGGAGGTCTTGCCATACCGAGATGCGCTTCCTCTCTGTCCATCTCCTGTGAAATGAAACTAAGAAATGTCCCGTGTCTGATTTCTCCATAGCTACTCTTACATCTACCCACTTCAGACTCTGCCCTTATCCAGAGCTGGACTCTGGTAACTGGCACCCTAACATAGGATCTGGAGATAGGATAAGTTCCCCCCTAGCTGTGAAGAAGGACCTCACTAAAGCTGCTGCAGGACCCCCTGATAAAAGAAAAGGCTGGGTAAGAAGAGTGAGAAGTAAGAAGTATAAAAATGGGACAGACTAACTCCTCTGAGAGACAAATGTATATTGATGTCCTTAAATATTCCCTAAAAAAGAAAGGTATTAAAGTCCAGGAACACAGTTTGTCAGAATTTGTACAGTTTGTGCAAAAGACTAGTCCTTGGTTTCTAGACCACGGAACTTTAGACTTAGGAGTGTGGAAAAGATATAAGATGTTGGTACACTAAACATGGCCCTGAAGAGGTGCCTATTCAAGCATTTCCTTTGTGGGGACTTATTAAACAGATCTGCAGAAGGGACAGATCTCCCTGACAATGTTCCAAAAGAATCTCTCTTGTTACAGGGTATGAACTATTAAGACTCCTGTTCCCATAAAATCTCCTTCTAAGCCTCCTTTATTAAAGCATGGAGATTTAATTGATCTGTTAAATAATGATTCAAAGGAATCTGACCCTGAGGATGCTCCTAAGGAGCTTTTAGAGCCTTATGATGCCTCTGATTTAAAAGAAGCTACAAGGGGCTGGAGAGATGGCTCAGGGGTTAAGAGCACTGGATGCTCTCCCAGAGGTCCCGAGTTCAATTCCCAGCAACCACATGGTGGCTCACAACCATCTGTAATGACATCTGGTGCCCTCTTCTGCTCTACAGGGATACATGCAGGCAGAATACTGTATATGTATGTAATAAATAAATCTTTTTTTTTAAAAAAAGAAGCTACAAAACATTATGATAAAGATTGGCCTCCACCTTATAAAAAGCCATCTGTTCCTCCTCTTAGAAAGAAAAGAGGGGAACTTAAATATCATAGCTCAGGACTCTTAGGTATTTCTGACACTGCCCGAGGAACAGTTTTATTTGGAGATCCTCTTTTAAGATGTTTCCCTGTTATTTATGGGGACAAAGAGGATGAAAATGCTGAATCTTTATGGGAACCACTGCCTTCCAAGCTTTTTAAGAATTAAAGGAGACAGCTGCCAGTTATGGTGCCATGTCACCTTATGTTATAACATTTTTGGAGAATTTGGGTACTTATTGCATGACTCCTAATGATTGGCACCAATTGGCTAAAATGTGCCTAACCAGGGGGACATTTCTTATTATGGAAGATAGAATATAAGGAAGAAGCAAAAAAAGAAGTTGGTATCAGAAAGAGAGAAGAGGATATAGATCTCTCTATGCTATTGGGAGTAGGCCAATGGATTGATCCTAGGCAACAGCTAAAAATACCTAAAAAGGTTTTGCTTTTAATTTCTGATTTAGTTATTGCTGCTTGGAAAAATTTACCCACTTCAGATATTTCTTCCCAGGGGATGGTTAATATAAAACAAAAAGGGGATGAACCTTATGAGTCATTTATTTCTCGGCTCACTGATGCTGTGACGAAAATCCTATCTCATGAACAGGCTACAGAAATAATTATTAAACAACTGACCTATGAGAAAGCCAAGAATGCCTACAAGACATTGTTAAAACCTGTTAGAGGACTGGGAACTACTCCAGAAGATCTGAAGGCTTGTTGATTTCAGCTCCTCTTTTGCTCAGCACATAGCTACTGCTGCTGTCCTCCAAGGTAAAACAACTACTCAATCCCTCAGAGGCAGCCCCACCAGGGAATGTGGTGGTGGTGGGGCTTGTTTTTCCTGTGGTCAGAAAGGACATACAAGCGACAGTGTTCTAATAAAAATCAAGGAGGGCCGGGCGGTGGTGGCGCACGCCTTTAATCCCAGCACTCGGGAGGCAGAGCCAGGTGGATCTCTGTGAGTTCGAGGCCAGCCTAGTCTACAGAGCTAGTCCAGGACAGACTCCAAAGCTACAGAGAGAAACCTTGTCTCGAAAAACCACAAAAAATGAAAAAAAAAAAAAAAATCAAGGAGGACTTGTTCGGCCTTCTCCTGTTAATATGAAGCCTGGAACAAGTTCAAATCCTCCAGATTCCCTCTGTCCTTGGTGCCAGAAAGGATTTCATTAGCAAAGAGATTATAGATCTAAATTTCACAGAAATGGGACCCCTTACCACCTTGGGGGCCTACGATAACTCCGGGAGGTCATTCAGCACAGCCTCCCGCTTTCCTCTCAGGAAACTTTCAGAGGGGCCAGCCTCAGGTCCCTCAAATAAGGAGACGACAGTGATCGATCCCTTCCTGTTCCAGGAGGACACCGGACAACCCAGGGAGTGCGGGACTGGACCTAAGTTCCACCACCTCAGTCATATAACCCCAGACATTCCTAATGTAACCATCCCTACAGGAGTTTATGGACCTCTACTCCCTGGTCAGTGGTGAAGTGGGATTAGTCCTAGGTAGAAATTCAACTTCTCTTCAAGGGACCCATGTTATTCCTGGGATCAAGGTCAGGATTCAAGCATCAGTAAAAACCATACAGATTCATTCTGGTGAGAGAACTGCTCAATTATTAATCTTATCCTGCTTTTCTTAAGGCCATTCAGCTTTGAATATACTGCAGGGTAACTAAGGTTTTTTTTTTTTTTTTTTTTTTTTTTTTTTTTTTTAGGGTTTCTCTGTGTTGTTTTGGTGACTGTCCTGGATCTTGCTCTGTAGACCAGGCTGGCCTTGAACTCACAGAGATCTGCCTGGCCTCTGCTCCCTAAGTATTGGGATTAAAGGCATGCATCACTACTACCCAGCGGTCAAGGCCTTTTAAAACCTTAAAAATACAAGAAAAAGAAATACATGGGCTTGTGGATACAGGGGCTGATATCTCTTATATAGCAGGAAAGGACTGGCCACAAAATTGGTCTACTACAACTACCCCTTCCATTTTATATGGAATTGGACAGGCCTCTCAAGTTGCTAAAATCTCACAAGCCTTACACTGGGAAGATGGTGATAATAAAGGGACTTTTACTCCCTTTGTAATTCCAGCACTCCCCTTCTCTTTATTCCCTTTGTAATTCCAGTACTCCCCTTCTCTTTATGGGGACATGGTATTCTGGAACAAATAGGACTCCTTTTGGTGAGCCCTAACAAAATTGTCTCTTCTCAGATGTTACAAATGGGATATGACCCCCAAAAAGGATTAGAAAAAAAATGGCCAAGGAAGATTATATCCAATAGAAATTATATCCAAAAAATAAACAGGATAGACATGGCCTAGGGTATTAGGATTTTTAATTGGGATCATTGCAAAACATTTTTTTTTTTTCTAGACAGGGTTTCTCTGTGTAGCTTTGGAACCTGTCCTGGAACTCGCTCTGTAGACCAGGCTGGCCTTGAACTCATAGAGATCTGCCTGCCTCTGCCTCCCAAGTGCTGGGATTAAAGGCGTAAGCCGCAACCACCCAGTGCCAATTTTTTTTTTTTAAATCAGGAAAATAGAGACTATTACAGGACATCAGAAAAATCAGTCAAACCATGGAAACTACGGGAGTCCTTCAGCCTGACCTCCCTTCCCCTACTATGATCCCCAAAGGGTATAATATAATAGCTATAGATTTACAGGATTGTTTTTTTCTCTACCCCCCTTGCCTCTGTAGATAGAAAAAGATTTGCTTTTAGTTTTCCCTCTGTAAATTTAAAGCAGCCTTATAGACACTTTCATTGGAAAATTCTTCCCCAAGGAATAAAGAATAGTCCTACATTATGCCAACAACTTGTTGATTTGGCACTTACAAACGTTAGACTCACTTATCCAGACATATATCTGGTCCATTATATGGATGATAATCTTTTAGCTCACCCAGATCAAGCTTTCTTTCTTTTTTTTTTTTTTTTAGTGTATGAATTGATTTTATTTTATGAATCAAAACTTTAGGGCTGGGGAGATAGCTGAGAGTAAAGAGCCTCCTGTACAATGTTAAGGACATGCATGGATCCCCAAAACGCAAAGATCAAGCTTTCTTACAAAATGTCTTACAAACTACTGTTAGTCAACTCACCAGTTCTGACCTGTCAATTGCTCCTGAGAAAATACAGGTGGAGCCACCTGTCTTCTATTTAGGGAGAATTATTTATTCACATACTGTGGACCATCAACCTTTAAATCTGTATTTAAGCAAATTAACTACATTAAATGATTTTCAAAAAATTTTAGAAGTTAATTGGATTTGTCCTTTTCTTAAGTTAACCACTGAGGAGCTTAAGCCTTTGTTCAATATCCTCAAAGGTGATTCTAACCCTAGGTCTCCACATTCCTTAACTGATGAAGAAAAAAATGCACTGACATTTGTGTAGCAGGCTACTAATAAATAGCATTACAGAGAACAAAACTGGATGAACCATGGGAACTAAGGGATCTAATAGTATTGCCTACTGCTCATACACCCATGGGTGTGCTATGGCAGAATGGTCCCTTGGAATGGATCCATCTACCTGTTACTCCTAGAAAAACTGTTACCTCCTATGTTACTCTGGTGGCCCTTGTGATTTCCAAAGGATGCAAGCACAGTAAGGAAATAATAGGTAGGGATATTTCTAATATCATAGTGCCTTATAATAATGAACAATTGACTGAACGCTTCTTACATTCAGAAGTTTGGGAGATTGTGCTAATGGATTTTACAGGCCAGATTTTACATGACTTGCCTAGTCACTCTTTACAGCAATTCTTAAAAAGCCAGCAGGTTATTTTTCCCTCTTACTGTTCTACTGAGCCTTTGCCCAATGCAGCTCTATTCTTTACTGATAGATCAGCAAGAGGCAAGGCTGTGACCATTATTAATGATAGAATCTTTACTCAAGAAACTTCTGAAATTTCTCCACAAAGGAAAGAACTAATTGTTGTAATTTTTTGCTTTCACTAAATCACAAAACTGTCCTTATAATCTTTACTCTGATTCAAAATATGTAGTCAAACTTTTCCTGACTATTGAAACTGCTACTCTGGCTCTAAACAAATCCACTACATCTTCACTTTTATCTAAATTACAAACTTTATTACACTAGAACCTCCCATACTTTGTAAGTCATTTCTGGGCACACTCTAATCTGCCTGGGTCCCTGACAGTGGGTAATTGGCTGGCTGATCCTGCTATGAGGCCCTATATTTGATCATCTGTGAACAAGCTGTTGCCAGTCATAAAATTCATCATCAAATCTCCTGTGCTTTATGCTATCAATTTGGTCTAACAAGGGAGGCTGTCCGGCAAATGGTCTGTCCATGTGCCATTTGTCCAGAAACCCATCATTCTCTGCCTATGGGAGTAAATCCCCAGGACTCGGGCCTAACAATCTCTGGCAAATGGATGTTACTCATGTTCCTCTGTTTGGCAAACTTTTCTTTTGTTCGTGTGTGTGGATACCTTCTCCCACGTCATTGTCGCCTCTGTACAATGAGGGGCTATAAAAGCTGTGGTTCAACATTTTTTTGTTTTTCATATTTGGGTATGCCACAACAGCTAAAAACAGACAATGCTCCTGCTTATACTAGTAAGACCTTTACAAATTTGTTTGACATTTAATATAAAACATACTACGGGTATTCCCTATAACCCACAGGGTCAGGCCATTGTGGGAAAAGCCCATCAGACCCTTAAAGCATGTGTTTTTAGGTTACAAGAGATGAATTTAAATACCACTCCCCACCCACTCTTTTTGTTCTAAATCATCTCAGTAGAGAGGAAGTGGGGACTTCCCCTATGTACTTAAGACACTGGGAGCCCGAGTTTTCTGTTCCCCCAAACCTTTGGTAAAATGGCGTGATTTGCTCACAGGAACCTGGCAAGGTGCCGATGTATTGCCAACTTTGGGTTGAGGGTATGCTTGTGTTTTTCCACAGAATGCAGACTCGCTTATCTGGATCTGGGATCCACTCATCAGGCCTTATTGTGGAATTGCCTCTGATCCACCCCAACCACTTTCTCACACTTGGACTCAACAGACAACACTCCTGATCCTCCCCCTGCTTCTGCGCAAACAGGCACTCCTCCTCCATCTTGCTCAGTTGAATCTTTGGCTCAGCTCTTAAACTTCATCAGCGTTCCAGCCCTGGCACTTGTGCCACGCTTCCAGGTAGCAGCCAGTACCAACCTGGGGAAAACTGAAGTCGTTCAGCAATAGTACTCAGGCGCTGCTGTGCACACCAGAGAGTCTGCTTTTTGCTATGGTATCTCTAACTACAACTGAGGTACTATTACTCTCCCTGGCTGTGAAGCATTCACATACTGGGCTTATTTACCTGATCCTCCTATTTTTCATCTTACAACATGAGACTTCGCTTCTGTTAAAGTTATAGCCGATGCTGTGGATCTTATGGGAGGAGAGAGCAGTGAGTATTTGTTCTATCAGGAATGTGATAATATTACATGCCTGGTGTTTTTGATCATTGCCCATTTGTTTTTACACTGATTCTGCTTCCCCAGTTACTGATTATTTTTTTGCTTATCCAACATGCTTTGATTTGCTGATTCCCCTGGTGGAATAACTATTACCTCTGTTAACAAACATATATATCTTTGGGATCTACAAATTATGCTTCCTGCCCTCAAGGATAGTAAATATGAGACTACTGCTTTGCCATTGCCTTCTGGATACCCTGCTTGTCCTGATCCTTCCACATTGGATAATGCATGGACACATAGTTCCTCCAGAGAAACTTTTCCTAAATGGTTTTCTTGTGGCTTTGCAAATAACTCTGTTCATTGTCTTTTTGTTTGTTTGTTTTGTTTTGTTTTCCAAGACAGGGTTTCTCTGCGTAGTTTTGGTGCCTGTCCTGGATCTCACTCTGTAGACCAGGCTGGCCTCGAACTCACAGAGATCCACCTGGCTCTGCCTCCCAAGTGCTGGGATTAAAGGCATGTGCTACCACTGGCCGGCCCTCATTATCATCCTTTTAATGCCTCTTTTACCATTACTGACTGGTCGGTTAATAATCCTAGCTTTGATTATAAAACATTTTGTGCTGTGGGATGTTCTGTATGGCAAATGTGTTGCTCTGATTGGTCAATAAATAAAACACTGATTGGCCAGTGGCTAGGCAGGAAGTATAGGTGGGACAAGGAGGAGAATAAAGCTGGGAAGTGGAAGGCTGAGTGAGAGAGACACTGCCAGCCGCCACGATGACAAACAGCATGTGAAGACGCTGGTAAGCCACGAGCCATGTGGCAAGGTATAGATTTATAGAAATGGATTAATTTAAGCTGTAAGAACAGTTAGCAAGAAGCCTGCCACGGCCATACAGTTTGTAACCAATATAAGTCTCTGTGTTTACTTGGTCAGGTCTGAGCGGCTGTGGGACTGGCAGGTGAGAGAGATTTGCCCTGACCGTGGGCCAGGCAGGCTACAATTTTGAATCTAAGAAATGAAAATGTATTTATGACCCTCAATCCCTATTCCTTCAAACTTTTAGTACTTGGTATACCCGTGGTTGGCCCACTCCAACTTTATTCCCATCCCTCTCTGTAAATGTCCTTTACAAAAGGATTTATTTCCTCTCTGCTCTCCTCGTAAAGTTCTGTTGTATCACCCTTTGTATGGGCCTGGTTATTACTAATCTATTTGTGCTTCTGTTGGCGGTCCCTCCGCTATCCTTCGCCAAGGACCTCGAGGTTCTCTTACTTCTTGCTGACATGGTTCCTTTAGACTTTCTTGTTTGGGTTGTATAATTACTAACTGCAGTACTGCTTCTTCTTCCTATGATGTTATGTTTTAATTAGACAGCCACCATACGTCCTTCTGCCTGTTAAGGGTTCTACTCCTTGGTATGATAATCCTGGGCTACAAGTCCTAGATCAGATCTCTTCTGCTCTCTTATGACCTAAGTGTTTTGTTGCTGCCTTAATCTTAGGGAGCACAGCTCTAATAGGTACTGTGGCCAGTTTTATAATGTCTACAGCTGCTCTGGTTCAGCATGTCATACTGTCACGTTGATCAACTTTCCAACTTTTCTGTGGCACTTATGCTACAGGAACAAATTGATAGGGGCCTTCAGGATCATTTCAACACCTTGGATGAAGCTGTTCTCTTCATAGGAAATCAGTTAAACAATACTAAGGTTAGATTTAACGTACAATGTCACTCTACTTTTAAATGGATTAGTGTGACCCCTCTTCCATATAATGACACAGAACATGACTGGGGTCAAGTTCAGGCACATTTACAAGGTATTTGGAATAATTCTGCTTTATCCATGGATATGGCCTCCCTTCACCAAAGAATCTCCGACACAGCTCAGACTCCTATTGCTTCCTCCACCATGGAGGAGATTACTGACTCTTTCTTCCTGGCTATATGCTCCCATGTGGGATGTACCAACTCTTGGTCCTTTTTTATTAATTTGGGCATCAGCATTCTTACAATTTTGCCTTTTCTTTTCTTTTTTTTTTTTTTTTTTTTTTTGGTTTTTCAAGACAGGGTTTCTTTGTGTAGCTTTGCGCCTTTCCTGGATCTCGCTCTGTAGACCAGGCTGGCCTCGAACTCACAGAGATCCGCCAGCCTCTGCCTCCCGAGTGCTGGGATTAAAGGCGTGCACCACCACCGCCCGGCGCCTTTTATTTTCTTATTCCCAGTTGTCATCAGACAACTAACCAAAGGTTTGCAGGCCTTGACAGTTGAATCCCATGCTTCACAAGTTAAAAGAAAAGGGGAGATGGCGAAGCCAAGCGTCCTGAAGTCGCTGCTTGACAAAGATCACAGTGCCTGGACGACTTGGACTGACCCTTCATTGCCCTTGGCGGAGTTTTCTACACAACTCTTGCCTATGTCTTTGACATGGACCTGGGATCCATCCCCAGCACCTACAATGTGGCTCACAACCATCTGTAACTCAAATCCAAGGAGATCCAATGCCCTTTTCTGGCCTCAAAGGGAATCAGATGAGCCATGCAGGCAAAACACTCATACACATAAAATAATAAAGTACTCTTAATTGCTGAGCCAACTCTCCACCCCACAAAAGATGTTATTAAACAAACAAACAAAAAAAGTGCAAAACTTGTTAAAAAAAAAAATCAATGTAAGTACATGAAGGCAGGAGGGAACTGTGTTAATAATCAGTTGATAAGAATGTATCAAACTGCCGGGCGGTGGTGGCACACGCCTTTAATCCCAGCACTCGGGAGGCAAAGCCAGGCAGATCTCTGTGAGTTCGAGGCCAGCCTGGTCTACAGAGCGAGATCCAGGAAAGGCGCAAAGCTACACAGAGAAACCCTGTCTTGAAAAACCAAAAAAAAAATGTATCAAACTGGGCATGGTGGTACATACCTTTAATCCCAGCACTCAGGAGGCAGAGGCAGACGGATCTCTGAATTTAAGGCCAGCCTGGTCTAGAGAGCAAGTTCAAGAACAGCCAAGCTTAGGCAGTAAAGGTAACAATCAAAACCAGAAAGCTGGTGAAGATGTAATTGAACAAAGGGACCATGTTCCAGCCTCAGCAAGCAGCAGAACCTGGCAGCTTTGGCCATGTGCTTCTGGCTTTAGAGTTAAGTATAGAAGAAAGGAGTTATGGGATTTGCCTCTGAGTCTAAGGAAAGCTGCTGAGGCTAGGCATGTGTCAGGGATGTCCCTGCATGGATGTCTAGAGAGGCTATTGTGTGAAGATGTAAAGGTGAAACCTGGATTGCCTTGGAAAATCCAAGATGTTAGAAATGCCAGAGCTTTGGGATACCTGCTGAGGAAAGCTGCTAACAGGGAGTGGAACCAGCCCAAGAGAAAGAAGTGTGTTGCAATCAACAAAACTGAAAGGAATTGGAGATCTGAAGAGCATTTTGACAACAGACATGGAGATGCAGAATTTGGAGTTTACCCAGCTGGTTTTCTGTCTTGCTTTGGTCCAGTATTTCCTCACTATGCTCCCTTCCCTATGTTTTCGAACAGTAATGTATATCCTGTGCCATTATGTGTTGGAAGTATGTGATCTGTTTTTTTATTTTGATTTTACAGGGGATTACACTTAAGAGATTGCATGAATCTTAGAAGAGACTTTGAACTTTAGACTTTTAAATAAGTTTGAGACTGTTATAGACTATGGGGACTTTTGAAATTGGACTGAGTGCATTTTTTACATTATGATATGACTACAAGCCTTTGGGAACCAGGGAGTGGAATGTGGTGGTTTGAAAGAAAATGGCCCCCATAGGGAGTGGCATTATTAGGAGGTGTAGCCTTGTTGGAGGAAGTGTGTCACTGTGGAGGTGGGCTTTGAGGTCTCATATATGCTCAAGATACTGCCCATTGTCTCAGTCCACTTCCTGTTACCTTTTGATCAAGATGTAGCCAACACCATGTCTGCCTGCACCCTGCCATGCTCCCCACCATGATAATGGATTGAACCTGTGAAACTGTAATCCACCCCAATTAAATGTTTTCCTTTATAAGAGTTGCCATGGTCATGGCATCTCTTCATAGGAATAGACATCCTAACTAAGACAGAGGGTAAGAGGTGCTTGCTGCCAAGCCTGATGACCTTGAGCTTGATTCCTGGGACCCACAGAATGGAAAGAGAGAACTGATTCTCATAAGTTGTTCTCTGACCTCCACGCATGTGCCCCCTACTAAGATAAATAAATATAAGATTTGAAAACAAACAAAATTGCTACCAACACCACCACAAGGGCAACAGACATGAGTTCAAGGGCAAACCTTTGAAGGCGTCTGTTGCTCCAGGAGCACAGTTCTTGTCAGGGTGAAACTTCAGGGCAAGCTTCCTGTAAGCTTTCTTAAGTTCTTCATCACTGGCATTGCGAGAAACACCCAGAATTTCATAGTAATTTCTGCACTTCTTGATTCTGAAAAGAAAAAAGTTAAAAGTATGTATATCTACAGAGGCTCTATTTGTATAACTAATAGCCAATCAATACATTCTCCAACCTGTGAACCCCAAAACAAACCTAAGAGAAATAGTGAACCCATTTATGAAACATTCAAATCTTCCTACCCAGACCTCAGTACTTCACACAGCTCCTGGATGTACTCTTCTACCCCTCCTATATTCGTATCAGTGGGCACAAGTATTTTAGCCTTTATGTCAAAGTTCAGGCTAAGATCCTGAAAGTGAATCAAAGAACAACAAAGCTGGAAGAATTAGCTAGCTATCTTATTTGGTTTTCTTGAGACAGCATCTCAAGCAGCCCAGAGCAGCCTCGAGCTCACTATGTAGCTAAGGCTGGCCTTGAAGTCTTAATCCTCCTGCCTCCATTCCTCACAGACGTTGAGATTATAGGTGTGTGCTCTCACATCTGCCCTTATGGCTATCTTTCAAAAGGCTACACAGAGAAACCCTGTCTCAAAAAACCAAAAAAAAAAAAAAAAAAAAAAAAAAAATTGTTATGTGGTTCTCACTTTGGGGAGATGGGGAGGGTTTTTTTTTCTTTGAGACAGGGTCTTTCCATGTAGTTCTGGCTGTCTTGGAACTTTCTATGTAGACCAGTCTGTCCTCCAACTCATAAAGATCCAATTGCCTCTGTCTCTCTCCCAAGTGCTGAGATTAAAAGCATGCACACTATGCTTGGTCTTTTTTATTTTTTTTCCAGATAGAATCTCATGTAGTCCAGGCCGGGCTCCAACTCTCCATGTAGTAGAGAATGACTTCTTGTGTGTATGTATGTATCCAGACCAGAGATCAACATCAGATGTTTTTCTTTCTCACTCTTCATCTTATTTTCTTTCTTCCTCTCCCTCTTTCTCTCTTTCTGAAACAGGGTCTCACAGTGTAGCCCTAGCTGCCCTGAAACAGAGATCCACCCACCCCTGCTTCTTGAGTGCTGGATTTAAAATAGCATCACTCCCCACACCTGCCCTGAATTAGTTTTCTGTGTCCGTGAGGCTAGGGTCCAAGTTCGTCCTTTTCATGTGAATATTCAGTTGTCTAAACATTTGCTGAGGACTGTTCTTTCCTCCATTAAAATGTATGGGCACTTTGTCAACAAAGAATGAACCAGAGCTAGGCTCAGTGGTTCATGTCACCTGCA
Organism: Peromyscus eremicus; assembly: GCF_949786415.1. Lineage (NCBI taxonomy): Eukaryota > Metazoa > Chordata > Mammalia > Rodentia > Cricetidae > Peromyscus > Peromyscus eremicus. The sequence continues at coordinate 24,795,267 of NC_081435.1, forward strand.
CTGCTAGCATTTGATAGGCTGAGGCAGAAGACTTACTGGGAGTAAGTCTGTCTGGAACCAGTCTGTCTACAGAGAAATCTTATCTAAACACAACAACAGTAAAAATCAAGGGCCCATAAACACGAGGGTTATTTTTGGACTCTCAAGCCTATTCCACTGAGCTACATGCTCGTCATCACATCTGTCAGATGGTCTTCATTGTTGCAGTTTTGAAGTAAGTTTAAAATTTAAAGCATTACTCATCCAACTTTGACCTCTTTTAAAAACTGTATTGGCTATTCTGGGTCCCTTCCATCTTCATGTGATTTTTCTTGGACAGAGTCTCCCAGGGCTGCTGAGCAGTGGTGGTACATAACTTTAATCCCAGCACTCAGGAGGCAGAAGCAGGTGAATCTCTGTGTTCAAGGCCAGCCTGTTCTACAGAGCGAGTTCCAGAACAGCCAGGGCTAAACAGAGAAACTCTGTCTTGGAAAAGCCAAAAAAAAACAAAACAAAGTCTCCTAGGGTATAGTGGTGCATGCCTTTAATCCCAGCACATAGAAACAAACAAACAAACAACAACAAAGAGAGAGGGTTGCTTACGCTATAGCTCTTGCAGGCCTGGAACTTGCTATATAGACAGCTGGCCTCAAACTCACATTCCCAGCACCCACATCAGATGGCTCACAGCTGCCTATAACTCCATCTCCATCTGACACCCTCTTCAGGTCTCTGTGGGTATCTGCACTCATGTGTACACATCCACACACAGACACATAAAAATAAAATTAATAATAAAAAAAGGGTAGTGCTGTCCTCTCTTTTCGGTCCTGATTTTGTGTATGTCTGTGTGTTGAGGAGCAGACAGCTCCCTATGGAGCTCTGGCCACCCTGAAAGTTGCCTATTCCTCCTGCTCCAGAGTGCTGGAATTATAGGTTTGCACAACCAGGCATGCCTCATCCCTGATTTTAGTCATTTGAGTATTGCTTTCCCCCCTGGGCAGTATAATTAAAACTTCATCAATTTTGTTGACATTTTAAAGAGTCAATTTAACTTTTGGTTTTTCTCTACTGTTTCCTATTTTCTATTTCATTTATAGCTACTCTTGTATTAGTTCCTTTATCCTTCTTATGTAGGGTTTTGTTGTTTTGGTCTTTTTTTTTTTTTTTTGCCAAGGGTCTCAAACCCCAGGTATTCCTGCTTCAACTTCAGTTCTGTGACAATAGACTTCTGCCACCATGCCTACCCTCTAGTTTCTTTTTTGTTTGTTTGTTTTGTGTTCTGGGGGGGGGGTGCCCAGGGTCTTGCGATACTAGGCAGGCATTCCACCAGTGAACTATATCCCTAGCCCTCTTTTCACTTTCTTATTTGAAACTGGGTCTTCCTAGTTGCCTAGTGTGGCCTTGAACTAACTTTGTAGTCCAGACTGGACTTAACCTTTCAAACCTCTGCTCTCAGTCTCCTGAGTAGTTGGGATCACAAACCTAGATTATCACACCTGGCTAAAAGACATCTTTTTAATTTTTGTTAATGTACTGGAGATCAAACCTAGGGCCTCATGCATACAAGGCAAAGCTCTGTCTACTACTGAGTTACATTCCCAGCCCCTGCTTTCTTACTTTGTTTTTTCGGCTTCTCTTAAAGCAAACCACACAACTCACATTATATTCCAATACTCCATTCTTACCCAGTCTTTCATCTGAAGTCAAGAAGCTAGTGTCTTTCAATAATACGATAACAGGGTCTGGAGAGATGAATCAGTGATTAAGAGCACTGGCTGCTCTTCCAAAGGACCCGGGTCTGATTCCCAGCACTCACATGGAGGCTCAAAACTGCCTACCTGTAACTCCTGTTCCAGCATCCAAGGCCTGTACACAGACATACATGCAGGGAAAACATCTACACAGAGAAAATAATAAATAAACCTAAAGAAAAATGGTGATGACACAGGTCAGCAGTTACATAGCCCATCCTGAGACAGACACTCTTCTAAGCACTTTATATAAAAATCCCTTATTTAATCCTACTACAACAGCAGTTCTCAACCTGTGGGTTGTGACCCCTTTGGAGCTTGAATGACCCTTTCACGGGGGTCACATATCAGATATCCTGCATATGATTCAGATATCCAGACAACAGTAACAAAATTACAGTTATAAAGTAGCAAGGAAATAATTTTATGATGGAGGTCACCACAGCCTGAGGAACTGTATTAAAGGGTTGCACCATTAGGAAAGTTGAGAACCACTGTACTACAGGCTTACCTTTGTACCCCAAGTAGCTGTTCCTCTGTATAAGTGGAGCTCCCCTCTCCCTGTCGGGTCTGATTCCATTCATTCTCAGACTTTTTTTCCTTTTGTGCCTTCATGCAGTTACAGCAACCACAGGGATCATGGCTGCCAGGTCGTCTGTCTTCTGGGTATTTGTTTCTTCTAATTGCATCAAAGTAAGCTGCAAAACAACAGCCAATCAACCCCCAGTTCAAACCAACTTGACTGTGGTTTACTTTTTTTGAGACGGGGTTTCACTATGGCGGGCCTCAAATCCATGAACCCTGGTCTTCAGCTTCTCCGGTGTTGGAATTACAACCATATGCAGCTATGCCTAGCCCTACAGTTTTGCTACTTGCCTTAGCTCTCTGTGAGGCAGCTGGTAGGTAAGTGCAAAGAAGTGTGAAGTAGTGTCTTTAGATGACTAAAGACATCATGGAGACTTCAAAGTTTCCATTTAAAACTCCAACAAACATCTTCCCTGGGATACTATACAGAAAATACAGGGTGTACCCAAGAACAAATTTTAAATGCCAGAAACACAAAGCCCCAAATGTTCACCATACTTAGAGTGCTCGTTCAACAAATGCTCTTAACTTAGATACAGAAGAAGGGCTTGGGAGGCATCTCTACCCAATACCTTACCTTTAGTGCAGTGTAGAGAGAGGCCCATTTCTTTGAGCTGCCTGGACAGAGGTGACATTGCTCATAAAATAACACTTTGCTTGCAATGTCTCCTACCTTAAATTTTAAAGCATAGACAGATGCTGTCTCAAAAACAAAAAAACAGCCGGGCGGTGGTGGCACACGCCTTTAATCCCAGCACTCGGGAGGCAGAGGCAGGCGGATCTCTGTGAGTTCGAGGCCAGCCTGGTCTACAGAGCGAGATCCAGGAAAGGCGCAAAGCTACACAGAGAAACCCTGTCTTGAAAAAACCAAAAAAAAAAAAAACAAAAACAAAACAAAAAACACAAAACCACAACAAAACAAAACAAAAAGGAATAGAGTCGTTTAATTCTTTTAAACTAGCATTTGTAGGAGCTGGAGAGATGGCCCAGCAGTTAAGAGCTCTTGTAGAGGACCTGAATTTGGTTCCCAGCACCCATATGGCAGTTCAAACCTCTTGTAACTCCAGCTCCAGGTGGATCTAAAGCCTCTGGCCTCAAAAGGCACCTGAACTCCCAGGCACATATTCCTTCCCCCACATACACATAATTAAAGATAAAATAAATCTTTTTAAAAAAAATTAAAGGAACACTTGTAGAATTAATATGAACCAAGACACTGGGCTAGGCATATCAGGGGCTGTACGGGTGAGACCAATTCCTATCCACAAAAACATTACAGTTTAGTTAGTGCAAGAGGATTCAGAAAGTCCTGACACCTACAAAATGTACAGAGCAAGGCAGCGAGGACAGGCCACTCCTGTCTTGTCAGAAGACCTGAAAGGCTTTAAAAACATCTTTCTCTGCTACTTAAGATCCTCCAGTGGCACCCCCTCGACATTCTTCCTTTAAGGTATCCTTCATCTCTTTACATGTAACGTTTTTCTCCACCAAGCTTCTTTTGACACCCAAGCTGTGTTTGGGTACCTTGTCAGTGTGCAACCCAAACCCCCAACCTTGCTGTGGTAACCCAGGAACTTACTGGCTGTGTTTTGTAAAAGGCTGTTAACCGCTCAAACTCTCTCAGTGGATTGACAGTTCTGTGAGCTCGGGGACCCGCGTCTGTCAAATTCCCCCTGCAGAATCAGCATAATGCAGGACATATGATAGGTATTGGGATCCAAACTTTCCGCCTGGCCGTAGGATGGAAAAGGACAGACAGCCTACTGGCCTTGATGAGGCCCTGAGGGACAAGATCAAACGGGGACTGAGAGTCAGGTGGCCTAACGCAGAGGAGTTATCCATAAAGGGCAGGTAAGCTACGGACCTCAGCATCCTAAGAGCCTTCGAATCACAGGAGGTCAAGACTGGCCGCCAGCCGCGGGCTCTGGATGGGGCATGGCCGGGGCGGGGCTGGGGGCTCTGAGGAAACCAGTCGTAGCGGGTGACGACCACAGCCTCAGCCGGAGCCAGCGTTCCCGGCCTCTGCCCTGGGCCCTACCCGAACCCTACTCAGGCTTAGCATCTTCCCACAAGCCTCCATCCGGCCCAGGATCTCAGCCTTAAGATCCGAGGACCCCGCATCCCTCATCTCTCCGAATGCTGCCTTGTCCCACCCTTCAGTCGGGGACCTGGTACCTTGGGTCCAGCGCTCCCCGCTGCCCAGAGTGGCCGCCATATCGGTGTTCAGTCAGCAGGTCGGCGGAGCCTCTCAAATCCGGGAGGCTGAAAGAGAAGGGGCGCCGAGCGCGGGGCACGCTGGTCATTGTAGTTTAGTCCGAGTGGGCTGCGGAGCTACGCGACTACAAGTCCCAGCGGGGCCCGCGCGAGAGACGCAGAGATGCAGGGGTGTGATGAGGCTGGACCCCGGGAGGGAAGCCTGTAGGGTTTAGTTGGCTGGTTTCGGCGGCGGCGTGGCTGCTGGCTCTGCCTCAGACTCATCTGTAGCTGAGGATAGTGGCTTCTCTCCTGCCTGATCCTGACAACATACAAGATCCTACGGGGCAACGGCTTCGCACACTGTAGGCCAACCGGCGACATTTACACCCTCAGGGATGTCCATCTTGAGAATCTAGCAGTGCCTATTCTGTGTAAAATCTATGCTAGGCCCTGGAGCTAGAAAGATGATTTGGAGAAGGCTAAACTCAACCCTAGGAAGTTTAATGGCCGCAAAAAAAAAAAAAAAAAAAAAAAAAAAGGAAAGTAGGGTGAATGTAATGTAGTTAGACTGTAGTTTGGGTTGGGTTGCTCCCATCCGAGCTCCTTAGGTATCAGAGGGACCACCATGGGGAGGGTAAGTTTGGGAACTGGCATCAGAGCCCTGTCTTTGCCATTCCTTGTTTTTACTTCATCCCCATCTACTCATGAGCCTCTGAGGCTTCTCTCCTCTTTCCCAATCCTTTCTCTGGCCCGTTTTCTTTTCTGAAGGGCCAGCTCTAGGGTGTTTGTAAAGAGGAAATGGGGGAAGGGGGACGGGGTTCTTGTGTTTTCCACGGAGTCCAGCAAAGAATCAAAGCAATCCTTTCACATGATTCACCGGGGAATCTCTGGTCTCCTTACTCCCGTACTCATCCTCAGAGGAAGGTGATGAGGTTGAAATCACTAAACCTAATCTAATCACCAAGTCAAAAATCAGGTCTACAAAAGGGCAAAATGATCAGGATTTCAGAAAATTATCTGGAAAAAAAAAAGTACCTGGAATTCGCTTAGATCTTATTCAAGAAAAACTAATTCAAATTTGCTGTCAACCACCAGCTACTTAGGCTGTTGGGAAAGTGAGGTGAACATGGGGCTGCCTAGCCCTGAACCCAAGCAGTGCAGAGTCCATATTAGGCACATCATAAAGTCTCCAGTATGTCTAACTAGGTCTCCATGCCTGGATATCTGGCAGTTATTATTACTACGAATAGGGGAAAAAAGAATAACACCACCAAAAAGGGATAGGAAGCTGATTTCCCCTGTGTCCTAGCACCTGGCTCCAGCTACTAAAGCTAATGATCTTTTCCACTCCTGATTTCAAAAATGATCAAAGGATAAGCCAGGCATAGTCAGTCACATGTTTATTTCAGCAGAAGAGAGCAAATGGCAGAATCAAGAGTTCAAGGCAATCTGGGATACAGGAGACCTTGTCTTAAAAAAAAAAAAAAAATGTGGCAGAACACATCTGTAGTACCAGCACCCAGGAGGCTGAAGCAGGAGGATCCTAGTTTGAGGTCAGCCTGAGATACACAATGAGACCTTGTCTCAAACAAAAAAGTATGACAAAGTGAATCAGTATGGGAAGGACTGTGTATCACAACCAGGTGGATTATGTTAATACTCTTAAACTTGAAAGACAAAAGCATCCAACTCGAGATAAGCTGAAGTTCCAACTCTGAGGCTCTGCGCCTATGACCAGCTCATATATTTCAGGTACCAGTATGTTAACAGAAGACTGGAACTGGGCAGGGGAGATGGCTCAGTGGTTCAAGGCTAGGCTCACAAACAAGAAGACAGAGGCTGTCCTGAAGGGTCCACTAGTGGCCCAATCAGGAGCATGCATTGCTTGGTTATACATAAAAAGGTTTTCTGCTTTGGGGATTGTAGATAGCCTGCTTCTAGAAGATGGCCAGCTGAGATAGTGTACTGCCTTGGATTCCCAGGGCATGGCCTAATCACAGATGTCTGAGTACCATCAACTCACAAGTTTCTGGCTAGACTGAGAAGTACCATGAATTATGAAATCACTTGGGTTCAGAGTCTAGGTTTAAGAGTGTTGGGCAAAATTGGAAAACTGAGGCTTCCTGAGGAGCATTCTCTCCCCATTCTCTGAAACCTCCCAGTAAAAGAAAAAAGAAAAAAGGGGGTGGTAGTGACATTGCAACCTTCTCAGATTATTACCATGAAAATGTACCCATTGGCTCCTTTATGCCTCTACTGACATTTCTGGATTCATCTGTTTCTGATTATATCACTTGGACAAATTTAGAACTCCAAACCCCAACACTGAGAACACTTCTGTGCCAGTTGCTGCTTGTATTCACCAATCACTTAGCAGCAGAAATCATTACCATCAGTCAACATCTGTGTTTGTATGAGGTGGAAGAGCCAAGGGAAAGCAACCAGTAGCAAGAGCAAAGCAGTCCGAGAGGTGGGCCGGAGAAGTGGCTCAGAGGCTAAAAGCATGTACTGTTCGTGTAGAGGTCAGTTCCCAGCACCATGTCAGGTGACTCCTAAGTCACCACTTGTAACTCCAGCTCCAGGGCATCCCATATCCTCTTCTGGCCTTGGTGGGCACCTGCATTGACATGCACAACCACTCACACATGCACATATACACATAATTAAAAAATAAAAAGAACTTCTTGGAGGGAAATAAGGGAAGAGAACTGGGATCTCCAAGCCAGTTCTCAGGGCGGAAATAGGTGTGAAAGTTGCAGGGAAAAGGAGAATATTCACAAATCCAGGTGGCTGGCAATCAGGACCACAAGTTTTTTGTTTGTTTGTTTGTTTGTTTGTTTGTTTTAGAATTTAGTAGGACTAGCCTGGCTTTAGGAAATATGTGCCAGAGTAAGAGCAAGGGGGCCTCCAACCAGTTCCCAGTTTCCTATCAGTTTTATCCACCACGTTTAAAATATTTGTTTTTAGAGATACTGATGTGAGGTTTGCCCCATCCAGGCCTGAAAGAAGAAAGATACTGTGTAAATTTTCCTTCTTTTGGTTAAGGTCTTTGTACCTGAGCTGGTGTGTTGCTTGCTTTCTTATAGGTTGAGCAAAGAAATAAGACATTCTAACACACACACATGCACATACACACACACAAACACACACACACAAACACACACACACAAAGACATTCTAACACACACATGCACAGAGAGAGAGAGAGAGAGAGAGAGAGAGAGAGAGAGAGAGAGCCAACTTCCTGCTTTAGAACTGTGTAGTCTTGTATAAGAAAAGGGAGGAAGTTGTCTTGTAAATGGTCACCATCCTGTTGTCTAGACATCAAGGAAGAGATGTAGGCTTAGGGAAGCTACAGGAGCAGCAGAGGGCTGCACTCGGATTTCCTGTCAGAGCGGGACTCTTGTATTTACATACAAAATAGGATCCCACCAAAAGCTCCCCCCACAACATAGTTTGCTGAGAGCAGGATTTAGTGTTAAATGAGTTCATCCTGGACCCCTCCCCAGAGTACTGTTACTTAGCAACAGGAACATCATCACGGCTAGTGTAGTACTGCAGTGTCAGCAGCAGAGTAAGAGCCTTGCAATCTCAAAGATATTAATACCAGGTCATTCCTCCCCCTCCCATATATAAATACCTTATGACTAACAGCTCACATTTGTAGTACATTATCCAGAGTCAGGAGAAAATTTGTGGCTTTGTAATGAAGAAGTCATATGAGTTAACCAGAGTGAAATCCACCCATGTCCTTGACCTGATTAGTGCAGTATGCTAAGCAGCTGAACCGAGTGTCCATGGCAGAATGATAGCAATTCTAACAGAACTCAAGACTTCTAGACATTGTTATGTCACCTGGAAAGTTCTATGCCAGTGATAGGTTTTTTGAACTGTAGCTGGATAAATATGTGCTTTTGGAAGTGCAATTTAAATACAATATATCTAAAATTCTAAAAAACAAAAAACAAAAACAATAACATAGTATGGGGTCATAGACAACTCAGTGGGTAAAAGTACTTGCCACATAAGCTTGAGGACTAGAGTTGGGGATCCCCTGCACCCATATAAAAGCTGGGTAGGCATGGGGGTCTGCTTGTGATCCCAGTGTTGGCAAAGTAGGAGATGGGTGTTTCCTGAGGTGAGCTGGATAGCTAGACTAGCCATACCAAGAAGCACTGGGTTCCAGTGAGAGACCCTGCCTGAATATATAGGGTGAGAGACGCTGCCTGAATACATAGGGTGAAGAGTGAATGAAGAAGACATGGCCTGTCAACCTCTGGCCTCTACATGCAAATGCACACATGTGCATTCCCACTCACAAATATGTGTACTCACACATGTAAGTACACATAACATATACACATAAGAAAGAAAAAAAGTACTGTAGTGTTAGGACTAGAGATGTGACTCATTTGGTAGTGTGTTTAACTTGCATGAATCCCTGAATTTGATCCCCTGCACTGCATGACACTGGCCATGGTAGTACATATCTATGCTTGGGAGTGCAGGCAAGGTTATCTTTGGCTACATTGTGAATTCCGGGCTAGCCTGGGATAGAGGAGATCCTGTTTCAAAATTAAATAAATACTATAGTATTTATAGTATATATACATAATATATATGTATATATATTATATATATGAAGAATACTCCAGGAAATGGGCTCTGAGACACTGAGATATGTATGCCAAATGATTATTAATGAATGTTTCTGCAACAAGTAAGGGAACACAATCATGTAGAAGAAAAACTGAGGCCCTTCCATCCACCAGCCAGCCATCAGCCAGCCACGTGTCCTCAGCAGCCCACAGCTTGTGAACAAATGCCTTGGCTCTGAATTGTGGTCTGGGAGATGGTACCCTAGGCCGTCTGCTACAATTGTTGATCAGTCTTGCTTCCCAAGTACCTTTCCCCATTCTTCCTGCCCAGTAAAGTGTGAGGTGAATAAGGCATGGTACAGCTCATTCTCCTAATACACAAAGAGAAGGAAGTCCACAGAATGTTGAAGACTTGCCTGGAGTCACCTGAGACTGTCTTTGGCTCCTACTCATCTTTTCTTTTTAGAATAGGATTATTTTTAGACAGTGTCTCATTGTGCAGCCAGACTGGCCAGAACTTGTTGGCCTTGAATTCACAGAGGTCCTCCTGCCTCTGCCTCTGGAGTACTGGGATTAAGATGTGTGCTGTCTCTAAATCTTTTTAAATTTATTTTGATTTTATGTGCATTGGTGTTTTGTCTGCATGTATGTCTGTGTAAGAGTGTTGGGTTCCCTAGAACTGGAGTTACAGACAGTTGTGAGCTGCCACCTGAGGTGCTGAGAATTGAACCTGGGACCCATGGAAGAGCAGCCAGTGCTCTTAACCACTGAGCCATATCTCCAGCCCCCTGTCTTTAATTTTTTTAAGATTAATTTTTAGATGGTATGTGTGGGTGTGTGCACACACGAGTGTGTTTGCAGAGAAAAGAGGGTCAGATTGCTGGAGCTGAAGTTACAGATGGTTGTGGATACATGACCTTTGTGCAGGAAATGTAACTCCAGTCTTCTGGAAGAGCAGCAAGTATTCTTAACTGATGAACCATATCTTCTGGCCCTTTTCTGTAGACATGGTCTTACAATGTAGCTCCAGGCTGGCCTCCAACTTAATATTCTCCTGCCCAAGCCCCTTAGAGTGTTAAGATTATGAGTGTAGGGCTGGAGAGATGGCTCAGTGGTTAAGAGCACTGACTGCTCTTCCAGAGGTCCTGAGTTCAATTCCCAGCAACCACATGGTGGCTCACAACCATCTATAATGAGATCTGGCACCCTCTTCTGGCCTGCAGGGACACATGCAGACAGAATACTGTATACATAATAAATAAATAAATCTTTAAAAAAAAAAAAAAAACTCAAGAAAAGATTATGAGTGTAAACACCACATCTGGTTTCCTTCATCATCATCATTATTGTTGTTGGTTGTTGTTGTTGTTTTGTTTTTTGAGACAGGGTTTCTCTGTGTAGCCCAGGCTGTCCTGGAACTCACTCTGCAGGCCAGACTGGCTCCGAATTCAGAGATCCTCCTGCTCTGCCTCCCGAGTCCTAGGATTAAAGGCATGAGTCGCCACTACCTGGATTCTTTGTTTTTGTTTTTGAGATAAAGTCTTTTTATGTAGCCCTGGATGGCCTAGAATTAGGTATGTAGAGCTGACTGGCCTTGAACTCAGAGATCTGCCTGCCTCTGCTCCCAAATTCTGGGATTAATCTCTCCAATAAAGCTCAATCTTTCCAAACTTTCATTTTAATAGTTTTGAGGGGGTTGAGGTGGAGAGATGGCTCAGGGGCTAAGAGCACTGGCTGCTCTTCCAGAGGATCTCCGTTTGAGTCCCAGCACCCATATGTAACTCCAGGGGATCTGACTTCTTCTTCTGACCTCTGTGGGCACTGCACATGGTACAGACATACATGTAGACACAACACCCAGACATCTAAAAATAATTTTTTTTTTTTTTTTTTTTTGGTTTTTCGAGACAGGTTTTCTCTGTGTAGCTTTGATGCCTGTCCTGGATCTCACTCTGTAGACCAGGTTGGACTCCAACTCACAGAGATCCGCCTGGCTCTGTCTCCCGAGTGCTGGGATTAAAGGCGTGCACCACCACCGCCCGGCCTAAAAATAAATTTTTTTTTTTTTTGGTTTTTCGAGACAGGGTTTCTCTGTGTAGTTTTGCGCCTTTCCTGGAACTCACTTGGTAGTCCAGGCTGCCCTCGAACTCACAGAGATCCACCTGGCTCTGCCTTCCGAGTGCTGGGATTAAAGGCGTGTGCCACCACCGCCTGGCATAAAAAAATAAATTTTAAAAAGAGAGGAAAAATAATTTTTTATAGTTTTAATGAGATGGGGGTGGGGTGAATGAAACTTTTTGTTCTCGCTCTCTCATACCATTTTGTGAAGTTTAAGCCAGAAGAAAATGGCATTTGTTTTTGCAGATTAAGTACATGATATTCTTTTTGGGTTCTGCAGACACACACATACAACTATTGGCTTTTCTTTCCAAACTAACACCACAGTAGCACATAGCTATTCCTAAGAAAACATATATTTCCTTTTTTCCTCTCCTTTTTAGAAATCGATGCCGCAGAGCTGGAGAGAAGGCTCAGCCACTGAGAACACTGGCTGCTTTTGCAGAGGACCTGGGTTGGATTCCCAGCACCCAGAAGGCAGCTCACAACCACCTGTCACTCCAGTTCGGGGAAATCTGACACCTTCTGTTCTCTGAGAACAGGCAACAAGTGGAGCACAGACATGTATGCAGGCAAAACACCCATCCACATAAAGTAAATTTAAGAAAATCAAGTGATGTCACAGTGTACCTGAGATCCTTCATTCTTTTTTTTTTTTTTTTTTTTTTTTTTTCTGGAGCTGGGGACTGAACCCAGAGCCTTGCACTTGCAAGGCAAGCGCTCTACCACTGAGCTAAATCCTTTTGATTCTGTTTCTAAGAAACAAACGTATCAGCCGAACAGAGCAAATCGGCTGAGTCTTTGGTGTATGAAGCCCTGTTATCTGCCCTTGTAAACCTTTCTAGTGTCCCATAGCCCAGACCAAATGATGGCAGCTTACTCTGAGGAAGGACATTTTGTCTTTGTTGGCCCTGAGCACATTTGTCAAAATGAGCTGTCTTTCTCATGTTCTTTTTCCTGGAGATTTTTTTTTTTCTCTTTCTTCTTTTTCTTTCTTTCCTTTTTTTTTTTTTTTTTTTTTTAATATAGGGTCTCTCTACATAGCCCTGGCTGTCCTAGAACTCAATGTGTGGACCAGGCTGGCCTTGATCTCACAGAGATCCTCTGGCCTCTGTCTCCCAAGTGCTGGAATTAAAGGTGTGCACCACCACCACCCGGCCTATATTTTAATTTTTAAACAATTTATTTAAAAAGGATTTCTTGCTTGTCTGTTGCATGTGCATGTTTACATGTGCGAGTACTTGTAGAAGTCAGAGAACAATCTGCAGGAGTTGGTTCTCTCTTTCCACCTGTGGGTCCTGGGGGCTAAACTCAGGTCACCAATCTTGGTGGCAGGCGCCTGTAGCAAGCTTTCTCTTCAGGACAGCAAGCCCCAAATAATGACACAGAGACATTATTAATTATGAAAGCTTGGCCTTTAGTTACGCTTGTCTCAGCTAGCTCTTACAACTTAACCCATTTATGTTAGTCTATGTTCTGCCATTGGAGTTACCTCTCTTCCATCTTGTACCTCCTGTTTCCTCTCCGCGTCTGGCCGGCGACCCCACCTTCTTCTTCCCAGAGTTCTCTCTCTGCCCAGAAGGCCCACCTATCTCTCCTGCCTAGCTATTGGCTATTCAACTTTTTATTACACCAATCACAGCAATACATCTTCACACAGTGTACAGATATCCCACAACAGGCACCCGCACCCACGGAGCCATCTTATGGCTGATTCCATTCACTGTTGGGGATAACTGGTCACCGATTGCAGTCTGCTTCTTCTGTTGAGGTGGTTGCCCAGTGCTTCTACCTTACCTAATAAGATAAGAAAAGCTGGGACCTGGTTGCACAGGTTTGTATTCCCAGATACTCAGGAGGCTAAGACCTGGAGATTGTTAAATTCAAGGCCCACCTAACTCAGTAAGTTCAAGGCTAACCTGGACAACTCAGTGAGACTGTCTCAAAATATAAAGTATATCTCAGAGCATATATCTTAGCAGTAGAATGCTGAGTTTTAACCCTAACTACCACACACACACACACACACACACACACACACACACACACACAGAGGAAAATAATTAAATTAGTATATGAAAAGACAGGTATCAAGCAAACCTAACAAAAACTCCCCCTACTACACAAGTTTTCAGAGCTACCTACAGAGGTAGAAACACGCAGGCATGTCTGGCCTAGGAGAGAAGACACCAAAGTTGCTAGACTGCTACTAAGAAATGTATATGGGGTCGAGAGAGAGAGAGAGAGAGAGAGAGAGAGAGAGAGAGAGAGAGAGAGAGAGAGGAGATAGCTCAGCAGTTAAGAGCATTTACTGCTCTCAAAGAAGACCCAGGTTTGATTCCCAGCACCCACATGGCAGCTCACAACCATCTGTAATTCCAGTTCCAGGGGGTCCATGCCTTCTTCTGACCTCTGTGGGTTCCTGCATGTACACAATGCATATACATACATACACACAAGCACATACTCAGAGAGAGAGAGAGAGAGAGAGAGAGAGAGAGAGAGAGAGAGAGAGAGAGAGAGAGAAAGGAAGGAAGGAAAGAAGGAAGGAAGGAAGGAAGGAAGGAAGGAAGGAAGGAAGGAAGGAAGGAAGAAAGAAAGTAAGTAGAGGGCAACATAGATCTTAAAAGAAATTGGATTCCAGGCCAGAAAAATAATTTTAATGTGAGTAGAATGGACCAGTCTACCTTATTACTTGGCTCTTGCTCTATTGACTCCTCATTCCTTAGTTTCTGAGGAGGGAGAGCAGGCCAAATGTCTAGAGTGGCTTCCACATGGGACACAGTCTCTCATATGGTAAGCTGCTTCTGGATCTAGAGGAATGCGATATCCTTTAGAGCTGGGAGCAGACATGAAACAAAATAATTTATATGTGGTCTGTTGCCTTCAACAATCTCATCTCTTCTTCCTCATGGTCAGGGCAGCTGTATCACACTTGGACCCATGGCGACTCAAGGTCACTTTTAAAGAATCTGAAAAACATGCATGATGAGGAATGATGAACTTGGGAGGGGCAAAGTAGGAGAGCAGAGGAGAGAGCCTGGGTCTTTGATCATGGTGTTAGCCTTTCTGGGTAAGGAACCAGAACCTGAAAATAGGGTTGGGGTGGGAGGGGAGAGGAGGAGTGGAGGTGGGTGAATCTGGGGAAGGAAGAAAAATTTAAAACTGTACCTTTTCTGCTGAGGTGCGGCCTTTGCTATTATTCATGTTGATGTTCTTCATGGAGATGAGGGTGATGCTGTCTTTCTCTCCGTTGGCCGTGGAGCAGCTGAGACGGGAAGGGATCCAGTTTACAGAGAGGAGGGGACAGAGCAATGGGGAGTAAAGGGAACTTGGGGCCACCGTACCGTCAATCTTCGTTTCAGAAAACTGGGTTTAGGGACGGATCATGGTAAAATGAGAATGTACACTGAAATCCAGGGGACTTGTATTTAAGTGTTTTTGTTCTTTTTCAAGTTGGGTTGGTGGTATACAACTATAAAGCCAGCACTTGGCAGGTAAGAGGTAGGAAGATGAGGAGCTCGGTGCCATCCTCAGCTACACAGTGAGTTCAAAGCCAGCCCCGGCCCTGTGAGACTCTCTCTTCAAAACCAGACAGTTTTAACTCTCTACTGGTTGTTTGATCTTGACAAAGTTACAACCTGTCTTATGTTTCAGGTTTTTTGTTTGTTTGTTTGTTTTATTTGGGTGGTATTTGTCTGTTTGATTTTTAGATTGGTCTCATATGGCCCAGGCTGGCCTCAGACTACATTTGTAGTCACTGCTGACCTTGAATCTCCAATCTTCCTGCCTCCCACTTCCCAAAGTACTGGGATTACAGCTGTGTACCCCCAGGTCTGGATTATGCAATAATTGAACTAGAACCCAGGGCTTTGTGTATCCTAGACAAGCGCTCTACCAACTGGGCTACATCTCCAGCCCCAATTTTTATTTTTTTTTATTTTTTTATTTTTTTGGTTTTTCGAGACAAGGTTTCTCTGTGTAGCTTTGCACCTTTCCTGGAACTCACTTGGTAGCCCAGGCTGGCCTCGAACTCACAGAGATCCGCCTGGCTCTGCCTCCCGAGTGCTGGGATTAAAGGCGTGTGCCACCACCGCCCGGCCAGCCCCAATTTTTAAAAAAGATTAAATTTAAAAAATTTTAAAACTTATGTGTATATGTGTGTTGAGTGGAGTTGGGGGGCAGGTGTACCCAGGAGTACGGGTGTCCTTGGAGGACCGAAGCATTGGATTTCCTGGAGCTAGAGTTACAGGACTCTGTGCGCTGCCCAATGTGGGTGCTGGGAACTCAGATTAGAACCTTTGGAAGGTAAGTACATACTGTTAACTGCTGAACCATCTCTCCAGCACCAACAACTTTTTAATGTATAAAATAAAGTTGATGGCTGAAGAGATGGCTCAGCAGTTAAGAGCATTGGCTGCTCTTCCAGAGGACCCGAGTTCAATTCCCAGCACTCACATATAGCAGCTCACAACTGTCTCTAACTTCAGTTCTAGGGGATCTGACACCCTCACACCAATGAGCATAAAATAAAATTAAACAAATGATTAAAAAAAATAATAAAATAAGATCAAACATCCCTTAAAGAATTGCTATAAAAGCCAGGCATAGTGGCGCACACCTTTGATCCTAGCACTTGAAAGGTAGAGACAGGTGGATCTCTGTGAGTTCAAGGACAGCCTGGTCTACATAGTGAGTTCCCAGACAGCTAGAGCTACATAGTGAGACTCTGTCTTGAAAACAAACAAACAAACAAAAAGAATTACTGTAAAGATTTGAGACAATATCATAAATTGAATGCCATTGTATACGGTATATAGTAGGTTTGTTTTTATTTTGTTTTCTCAGTACAGGGTTTCTTTAAGTAGCCCTGGCTGTCCTGGAACTCACTCTGTAGACCAGGCTGGCCAAGAACTCAGAGATCTGCCTGCCTTTGCCTGCTGAGTGCTGGGGTTAAAGGTGTGAGCCACCACACCTGGCTTCACAGTAGGTTTTCAAAAAGTTTCCTGAGCTTAGAGAGGATGTATCTTACGTCAGAATCTGCATTCCTGCACTTTTCATTAAGAGACAACAGAAGCTGAGCCCTGGTGCTGAAGAACCTCCTTATCTCTGCTAACCTGAGCCTGCCACCCTAGCTCAGCTTCAGGAAAGACCACAGGATTGTGGGGCATATGTCTGCATGTGGTGTGAATGGGTGTGGTATGTGGCGGGGAATCAGGAGGAGGATTTCAGGTTAGATAGAAGAGTCCTCTCATAGGCTTCTAAAGTCTTACCTTTCAGATAGCCCTGAACTCCCTGGTTTCTGTGGATCTGTGAAATCCCAAGGGCACAGGTTAGGGTCAGACGCTCTTACTCAGATGCCCAGCCTTCCCCTCAAAGCCCACCCGAGCCCGCCTTCCCATCTCATCAAGTGCTGCTGCTGCTTCTTGCCATTCCTGCCCCCAGCCCAACTGGCATCAGCCTGAGCCCCTTGCTCCGGCCTCCTCCTCACAGGGGTCAAGGGAACCCAGCACGTCAAGACGATTACCTTCAGACTCCTTGTTCTTCCGACACTTAAACCTTAGACTGACCACACTGACGAGGACGATCACCACAACCACCAGGATGACAATGAAGCTGATAACACCTGAGCAGGGAAGAGATGGGGAGCAGGGGGGAAGAGGTGGGAGCAGGGAGGAAGAGGTGGGAGCAGGGAGGAAGAGGTGGGAGCAGGGAGGAAGAGGTGGGGAGCAGGGGGGGAGAGGTGGGAGCAGGGAGGAAGAGGTGGGAGCGGGGAGGAAGAGATGGGGAGCAGGGGGGGAGAGGTGGGAGCAGGGAGGAAGAGGTGGGGCAGTAAGGATGAGTCTAGAATTCCCTTCCCTGATAAGTATAGTAGAGTGTGTGTGTGTGTGTGTGTGTGTGTGTGTGTGTATGTGTATGTGTATGTGTGTGCTTCTCAAGTGAATTCTGCTTCTCAGGGGAAAATGAGTAGTCTATTAGCTGGTACTCCTAGCATGGAGCCCATTAAATCCAAGAAAAACTGGCCAGAAGGTCAGTGAAGACTTCTTTCCACGAGGGCCTTGCTCACCAGCAAGTCCATCCCAGAATGAATGGATGCGATTTGAACTCGCGTTCCTATCCAGAGTCTAAGTCAGTCCTGAGGTAGAGCCCCCTCTCACGCCCCATCCTCCCTGCCGTCTCTCACCAAAGGCTGCCACGGTTAGCACCGACTCTGATGTGGGGCTGGGCACGACGGTCACCTCTTCCCCGGTCCGCAGGCTTGTGGTCCCTGAACTGGGAGTAGCATTCAGAGACACTTCTGAAATAGAGTGGGTATCGGTGCATCAGTGAAGGGCGCTGGCGGGAACTGGCAAAGAGAGCCAGCCTCTCCCCTGATCCCCTGAGGTAAGAGCCTGAAGAGGCTAACAGCCCATAGAAAAGGACTTCCTGCCACCGACTAGACCCCTGAAAACAGAGGCTGGAGAGCTCTCCTCTCTACACGGATAGATCTGCCGACTGTTTACGTTACTGGTTTCAGGGGACTCCAGGAGATGCTTCCCACCACCGATTGGTGCCCAGAAGAAAGGATAATTTATGCTGCGGTAGCAGGGAAGACAGACTGGGCAAAGCAGAGCCATCCATGTTCCACAAACCACTGAAGACGGGAGGGAAGAAGGCACCGACCCAGAGAGCCAGGGTGCCAGGTAAGGGGCGTAGGTTTCTGCTCCTCTTACAGTGGTACTGGGTTGGCTAACAGGTAAAGGTGCTGCCACCAAGGCTGGCGGCCTGAATTCAATCCCTAGGACCTACGTGGTGGAAGGAGGGAACCAAAGTCACATACTCCAGACCTGTTTGTTGTCCTGTTTTCTTATCTCTGCTCGCCTCCTGCCTAAGCCTGGAGTCTAAAATGTGCAAGGATCAAAACGTGATCGGAAAGAAAGGGTCATTGGTACGGCTCTTTGCTGGGAACACACACTGGACATACCTTCTCCTGTGTCGTTGATAGTGCTGCTGCTCCTGCTGCTGCTGCTCCTGCTGCTGCTGCTGCTGCTGCTCCTGCTGCTGCTGCTCCTGCTGTCTGGGGTCCCTGTGCCTGCACCCGAAGCAAATAGCCAAGATGGAGGGTCCCCATCCCTCCCAGCATACCCTGAGAAGGATCTAGCCCTTTCCCAACCCTGTATTTGGGAGTCCCCTTCCCATTTCCCTCTCCTGTCCATTCTTTTCTCAGGCCCAAATTCAGGATTGTTCAACCTTGACTATGAGCAGGCCCAGACTCCTGTTTCTACTTCTTTCCAGTGGTTTCTTATAATTTTCCAAACCAGGGCACCCCTGGTGTAGCTTCTAGACTCAAGAACCTCCACCTAGCACTTAGGCCACCTGGCTAAAGGAAGAAGGAACCCATCCAGACATATCTAGGGTCCATCACCTCCTGCCCTCCTGCTCTGGGTACTCACTAAGTCCCAATGTGTGCTTCTGTGGCTGGAACGACATCAAGCCGGGCAAGGAAAGGGAGTGATGATCTGTGGTGCTTGACCTGGGCGTTACAGGCTGACTGGATACCAAGGAGCCTTGTGATGCCTTCTGTAGAATTTCTGTGGATTGGGAAGCACACATAACCCCCTCAAAGCCAGAATATGCACAGGGAGGGTTCCTTAGTCCAAAATAGCCTCCTTTCTTTCTCTTTCTTTGTGTGTGTGTGTGTGTGTGTGTGTGTGTGTGTGTGTGTTGATTAAATCTAAGACTTCTCTTATACTAGGCCTGTTTTCAATTTCTGAAGGAGCCATTCTCTGGCTCACCTCTGAGCCTTGGTCTTTGCAGTTTTTTGTTTGTTTTTTTTTTAAAAAATATTTATTTATTATGCATACAGTGTTCTGCCTGCATTCCTGCAGGCCAGAAGAGGGCACCAGATCTCATTACAGATGGTTGTGAGCCACCATGTGGTTACTGGGAATTGAACTCAGGACCTCTGGAAGAACAGCCAGTGCTCTTAACCTCTGAGCCATCTCTCCAGCCCGGTCTTCGCAGTTTGCTCTGCTTGGAACACGTCTTTCCCACCTTCCACCCCACGGCCTCCACTTGTTCATCTCACTCCTTCCCAGGTCAGTTCTCGAGGCCACTACCTGTGGGGAGGGCCCCCCCGGAGCTGATGTCTGAAGTGGGTTGACATTTGTGTGGGTCCCGTGACACCTGCTGCCCTGCTTTGAGATCACCAGTGTGAGGCCCTGTTTGCCTGTCCCTCCTGCCACAAGGCTACATCCTCCTGCAGAGCTGGCACTGCCCGGTTCCTCCTAGGCCCTTGTAGGCGCTATTGAAGTCTCGACAGCTGAGTACCTGGGGTAGCGGTGCTCAGGAGAAGCCTTGAACTGCCGGGCCCTGAGGAAGATTTGTCTCCTGCAAGAACAGAAGCAGAAGGAGAGAGGAAGCAGGTGGGGCGGGTCTGGCGATGTCGTACCCCTTTGCCCATCTGAGAACCCCTAAGCCCCAAGTACGTCCGAATGGCTGGGGGCGGCATGGGAGGGTAGAGGTGGGTTTCTCAGCAGCCACACTCATTCACTCACCTGAGCTGAGAGAAACTGGCTGGGGGCTCGGACTCCCGAAGAGCCCTGAAACACATCATTTGAGGGTCCGTTACCTCTGTCCCCCAACGGTTCTGTGCCCTTCTCTTCTCTGAAGCTATGTTTTCGTATTTTCTCGTCTTTTTCTCCCCTCTTCCACCTCTGACTAGTCATCTCTGCCCTCTTCAAGCCGTGTTAGACGAGGCCAGTTGAGCCCCAGAGACCTGTGGCCCAAGATCTCATCACTTGTGTTCAGTGAAAAGGAGACTGGGCCACGTGGTTGGTGGTGCACGCCTTTCATCCCAGCCCTGTTGGGGCAGGGTGGGTCTCTGAGTTCGACCCAGGCTGGTCTACAGAGAGAAAGTTCCAGGACAACGAGGGCTACACAAGAAACCCTGTTTTAAAAAAGAAAAGAAAAACAGAGACCAGAGCCCCCCCTAATACCTTTCTAAGCTCTTAGGCACAAACGCTAGATTCGGCCCCACAAATCTTACCCTGAGAGGTCTGAGTTGCTGTAGGCTGAGAGCTGTAGCCTGTGAGAGAAAGCAAAAATGCATAGACTGTGACTGGGCATGGTGACCACGCCTTTGTTCCCAGCACTCGGGAGGCAGAGGCAGGCGGATCTCTGTGAGTTCAAGGCCAGCCTGGGCTACAGAGTGAGTTCCAGGACAACCTGGGCTACACAGAGAAACCCTGTCTGGAAAAGTCAAACCAAATACATAGACAACCTTGGTAACTCTGCCAAGCGGAGCTCACGAGGGAACCTTGGTCTTTTGGCTGTCTAAGACCCCCCTGCTGGAAGGCAAGCACACTTGGCAGGGGATTAAACGAAAACAGCTTATCACCATCATGGCCACATCACTCCTCATCACCCATGGTTCAGAGTCCTAGAGTCTTTTACTGTGTCTCCATCCTCTCTAGGCATCCCACCAACCTGACACAAGGCTAGGGGATAGTTATTTAAACTAACGACCAGTCTGGACCAACACCCAGAACTCTGGTTCTCTGGGCTATGCCCCTACGGGCCCATTGGTTTCCCCGGTGAAGACTGTCATTTTGACTCCAAGGGGAGGGGAGGGGAAGGTGACTGAAATGGGGTGGGGTCTCTCTCTCTCTCCCCCTTTCTCCTCCCCCACCGGAGGTAGAGGCCTGTACCGGACACAAGTTCTGAGGTATATCCAGGAGGAGAGGAAGCGTTAACAGGAGGGGCCGGTTCACTCTCTGAGGCACGTTAAGAAACGGTTGTTCTGGGCCAAACACAGGGTGGAGGTGGTTACCGGCAGCCAGAGTTGGAGCCCTTGTTAGCTATTCTGTGTGCACACGTGTGTGTCTGTGGGCCTCTGAGTAGATGTGTGTATGCTTTTATGTGTGTGGGGGGGGGACTGGAAGGTCAGGCTATGTTTGCTCACTTTCCACAATGAAATCATGTTTGAAAACTCTGAACAATGTGAAAAAGGAAAACAACACTGGGAAATGGAACCGCCCATCGGAGCCGCTCCCTCCACATCATGAGGGAAGGATCAGGCCCAGGCCCGGCTAGACTGAAGCAGCTGGATTCCAGGGCCCTCCCCGCCCCCCCCCCCCCAGGCTATGGCAGCCTGCTGGTCTGTTTGTTTTCCTTAAGCTACTACCTTCCTCCAGGGAGTTATCACTTGGATAGTGTAGAATTGCTTCCAAGCCAAAGCTTACCCAGCCCTGAGATGTGTTCTTCCAGGTCAAGATCTCCTACATCCCTGTTCCTTTGTGGGTAGTGGTTCCAGAAGGAAGTAAATATTACAGGAACCCCAGGCTTGAGAGAATCCTTTCTAGCAAGGGATGAGCCTGAGCGAGCCCTTTCCATCCAAAGTCTCTGAACACAATTGCTTCCAGTTCAAGCACATCATATGGATCCTCTCAGGAGTGGAAGTCAGAGTACACCTGCTTTTCTGAACCTATCTGAGAAATGATCTACACGTTTTCGAGGCATTCCCAAGGCCCAGGCATCAAGCCTTAAAGGTCCGAACTCTCGGCCTCCAACCCCGCTCCTCCCAACTCGTCACCTATAAAGACTTCTGTGGGGGCTGGAGAGATGGCTCAGAGGTTAAGAGCACTCACTGCTCTTTCAGAGGTCCTGAGTTCAATTCCCAGCAACCACATGGTGGCTCACAACTATCTATAACGAGATCTGGTGCCCTCTTCTGGTGTGCAGGCAGAACACTGTATACATCTTAAATAATGAATCTTAAAAAAAAAAAAAAAAAAAGACTTCTGTGAGCAGAGGAGGGACTTGAGGAATGTGTGTTCCTGTAAGGCCAGTGCCTCTGACCAGGGGACACCAGACATCCGAAGAGTCATGGCCACAAGAATCTCTAATTTTCCTGACCTCCACTTCCTAATCCCTACCTGCTTCATTTCCTTCCAGTCTGACCCTGCCCACGCCCCTGTTTTCCTGAGCAGCAGAGTCAAGAGTGTTGAAAACCATGGGCTTGCAGGGCCTGGGGATGTAGCTCAGTGGTAGAGCACTTACCTAGCCTGTGTGAGACCCTAGGATCAATCCCCAGCACCACAAAGAAAAAAAGAGTAGGGGTGGGGGATTTGAAGTTCTGGCTTCACTCACTATCTGAGTTGGATCTGAATTCTCTGAAGTGTGAGAGGCTAGAGGTATAATTCTGTGTAAGTGCTAAATTAATTGGCTCCTCAGCATCACACCACACACACACACACACACACACACAGAGCAAGCCTCCTAAGTTGCTGGGGTGGGAGAGAAAATACACACGAAACACACAGCTCCTGACAGCCCTTGCCCAGTCAGCACTTCACATTTTAAAATTTGCCCCATCTCGTGATTTCTCCAAATCTAAAGACTGGCTGACTCTTTCCATAGTCCATCCCCACTGTTGGCATGAGTCTGCTCCAAACAGTTCCTCGGTGGCCGAAATGAGGCAGATAAGTGCTGTGAGCTCCTGGGTGGAGAGCTTGGGCAAGTTAGGGTGGCCTGGCTAGAGAGAGTCCAGGCCTATGGGATTCCTCAGAGGTCTCCAGGATTAACCTCCGGCTCTATCCTGTGGAAGTTGGTGGGCAGAGAGGGGTGTCAGCGTTAATCCCAGCCCACGGGCTTCTAAAGAAACGGCTCACTTTGGCAGCAGGCAGCGTTTTCTGGAACACAGACCCTTTCACCTAAGCACGCTGGCCCACTTTCCACTGCGTGGAGCGCAGCCTCGTAAGTCTACCACAAAGGGCTGGGCTTGGGGACGTGACAAAGGGAAATGCTGCCCTGTGAGTCAGTGTCCTGGACCTCTCATGGTTCCCAGCAATGGCTCCCTAATTAGAGGATCCTGCTGCAAGGCCCCACTCATGACCACCAGCCGTGTCTGAGAGGTTTTATTTCAGGCACCTTGCCGGTGGAGGCCATCTCATCCAGTCCCGGTGTTGTATGTACCCTCCTTGGTAAATGGTTCTTTGTGTGTAACCAGAAGCCCTCTTGCTGTGATTTGAGATTGAAGTCAGCATTTCAGATTCACAGGTTGTGATTCTTCACAGGAAAGGATAAAAGAGAAGGTCACCTGTGAAGTCCAAGGAGCAGACCGTTTTGTGCTAGAGCCTTCCAGAGTGTGACTGTGGTGACCGGATCAGTCAAGACTATTTATTGACAGGACAGCCACAGGCTTCTTCTGCCTGTGTACCCCTTAGAAGGAATTTTCCAGGTTCTGCCACGCATGGAGCCAACCACTTCCCATCTTTCAGGGGCCAGACTCTATGGGGGAACCGTAGAAAACATCCTAACTGCGCTAACAGTATCTGTTTTACCAGGGCGGCATTTCCCATCCTCCAGGCCAGCTGATCCGCTTTATGGAAAGGTTCTGGAATTTCCCTGTTTCAGGCAGAGCCCTGGATGGGAACATGGGGGTTGGGGGGAGGTGCTGGACAAAAGTAGCAAGTGCCTCTTACCTTGGAGCAGTAGTAAAGTGAGGATTGCTGAACCGAGCCGCATGGCTCCGCTGGTCCCCATATCAGCTGGGCGTGAGGCCGGCAGGCGTCTCAGGGTATTCTCTGTCCATAATGGAGAAGAGAGAGGGAGTGCTGGGAGTCGATGGGGGGCGGGCGGGGGCTGGCTCTCCAGGAGCTTCCTGTCGAAGAATAGAAGGAAACAGATTGGGACTGGCTCCAGGGGCCCCAGCTGAGCACACAGCCCAGATGAGGATGTGAGCCTGAGCAGCAGAGCTATGATGAGGCCTAGCGAGGGCCTCTTTGGTCTCTCTGGATGCTGTGTACAATGACCAATGGTGGCAGTGTGCCCCCAATGCTACCTTCCTCTCTGAGGGATCCCTCAGGTCCCTCCCTACAGCACCTGAATTTTTCCCCAAGCCTGCTGTTCAGGACACATTCTCCTCTCCGAGGGCCCAGCCCTAAGCTCGACCCACCAGCTGCCCATGCTCTGTAGACTATGAATTCTCTACATTCCTCTCCCCACTCACGGCTCCCAGTCCAGATGGGACTTCCAGCATCCTTTAGGGAGGCCTTACAAGCAATCTCCTTATTCCTGGTAGAAAAACAAGAGGTGGGCTGGGCAAAGTGCTCAGTGGATAAAGAACTAGCGTTACAAGCTTGAGACTAAATTCCATCCCAACACCCTCATAAGAATTCAGGCAAGGTGGCTGGCCTGTAGTTCCAACACTGCAGAGGCAGCAGAGACGGAAGAATCCCTGGGGCTCACTGGCCCTCTAGCCTGATTGGTAAGCCCCAGGTTCCTATGAAAGGCCCTGTCTCAAAAAACAAATGAATGGCTCCTGTGGGACAGTCCCTGAGGCTGACTTTTGGTCTTTGTACAGACACTTGCACTGGTGTGCGCATGCACACACACGCATACACACACACACACACACACCACACACGCACACACATGCATACACACCACACATACACACACACACCACATATACACACACATACCACATCACACCACACACCACACACCACACACACCACACACACACACACACCATGAGGATCACATGCCAGGCATTCCCCTTGCCTCCCTCGTCCACTAAGATTAGGTGTTCCCTGTGCCTGGGCAATGCCTTGTGCTTACCCTCAATAGCATGCCCCAGGCTCTCACTTTCTCCTGAAGACTGAAGGCCAGCAGTATTCCTACACAAAACTTACCATATAGCAAGGTCCCAGCACATACTTATTGAATTAAATCTAAAACATTTAAGAGTATGAGAAAAAATGAAGAACAGAGATATTTGACTACAATGCTACTTTTATTTATTTGTTTGTTTGTTTGTTTGTTTATTTATTTATTTATTTATTCCTCTGTGTAGCCCTGACTGTCCTGGACCTCACCTTCTAGACCAGGCTAGCCTCAAACTCAGATCCTCTAGCCTCTGCCTCCGAGTCCTGGGATTAAAGGCGTGTGCCACCACCGCCCGGCTATGATTGATTTTTAGGCAGGACCTTGTAGGCAGAGTTTTCCTGTCCTGACCACCTGGTGTCAAATAAACACACAGAGGCTTGTATTAATTACAAATGCTCGGCCAATAGCTCAGTTTTATTATTAACTAGCTCTTACATTTCAATTAACCCTTTTCTATTAATCTATGTATTGCCACGTGGCTCATGGCTTTACCTGTCCTCTACGTGTCTTGCTTCCTGGGTGGCTGGCTTGAGTCTCTCTGATCCCACCCTTCTTCCCCCCAGCATTTTCAGTTTGGCTTTCCTGCCTAGCTTTATTCTGCCTTGTTATAGGCCAGTCAGCTTTTTTTATTAACCAATGAGAGTAATACATATTCACAGTGTACAGAGGGATTATTCCACAGCAGGACCTGGTATAATTTAGCCTGGTCTGTAACTCACTTTGCGGATGATGCCACCCATGCGTTCCTAACCCTCATACCTCTACTTCCCAAGTGCTGAGATCATGTGTGTGGGTCATAATACCTGGCTTTCTTATTTATTTATGTATTTATTTCATGATATTGGGGGTTCAGGGCCATGTACAAGAGAGGTAAGCACACTTCCAGTGAGCTACATCCTGGCCCTTGTTTGAGAGGGGTTTGTTTTTTCTTTCTCTTTCTTTCTTTCTTTTTTTCTTTTCTTTTTGGTTTTTCAAGACAGGATTCTCGGTATAACAGCTCTGGCTGTCCTAGAACTCACTATGTAGATCAGGCTGGCCTCAAACTCACAGAGATCCACCTGCCTCTGCCTCCTAAGTGCTTTTTAGGGGCTGGAAATATGGCACGGTAGCTAGGAGCATTGATTTCTCTTGCAGAAGACCCAGGTTCAATTCTCAGCACTCATGTGGTGGCTCACAGCCATCTCTAACTCCAGTTTTGGGGAATTCAATGCTCGGCATCAGGCATGCGCGTGCTACACAGACATAAGCGCAGGCAAACACCCATCACATAAAATTAAATTCGAATTTTAAAAAATTAAGTATTTTATTTTCATTGATGTATTTGTGTGTGTCTGTGCATGTCACATGTATATGGGTGTCCATGGAGGCCAGGAAAAGGTATCGCTTTCCCCGGAGCCGAGTTAGAGGTAGTTGAGAGCCACCTGATATGAGTGATGGAAACCAAACTCAGGTCCTCTGGAAGGACAGCCAAGTGCTCTTAACTGATGAGCCATCTCTCAAAACCCTGGTTTTGGTTTTGATTTTGATTTTGTTTGTTTCTTATCTATTTTTTCTCTTAAATATTTATTTATTTGTGTTTTTAATGTGTATGGGTGTTTTGCCTGCATGTATAGTAGTCCACATGCATGGAGTGCACTTTCAGGCCAGAAGAGGGCGTCAGATCTTCTGGAACCGGAGTTACAGATGATAGTTGACATGTGACTGCTGGGAACTGAACATGGATCCTTTGAAAGAGCAGCAAGAACTTTAGGCTGCTGAGCCCACCTCTCAAAACCCTGTATTTTTTGTTTCGTTTATTTAAAAATTTGTTTTTGAGAATTTCATAGGTGAGTACTGTATTTACATCATTCCTACCCTTCCTCTTCCTCTTCCTCCCAGCTCCTCCTGTGTTCCCCTGCTCCTTCTCAAACTCATGACCTCTTCTTCTCCAAATATTATTGTTACTTTATGTACATTTGTGGCTTCGTTTATTTTACTTTGTTGTTTTGAGACAGACTCTTACTCTGTAGCCCAGGATGGCCTCAAACGTCCTGTCTCAGATGACGTTTGACATTGTCAGAAATAGGTAGATTTGGAGGTGGCTCAGTGGGGATCTGGGTTCGAATCCCCAGAACTCATGTAAAGCTGGGTGTGGTGGTGGGGTTCGATGATCCCAGTGCTCCTAGGTGAGATGGGAAGTAGGGTGCCCGGGAACCCTCAGGCCAGTGAGCCTGGTGTATGCAACAGCGAACAATAGAGATGCCTCTAACAAGGTGGGAGGTAAGCCTGACACCAGAGGTTGTCTCTGTCTCCACATACGTGCCGTGTCACAAGCACGCCCACACTCACACACATGAACATGCACACCCACAAAAGTCCACACACATCATATACACGGAGATACACAAGGAAAAGCACATGTTAGTAACAGGTAAGAAACACACTTGTATAGAGTTCAAGGAAAAGAAAGGTTATTCCGGCCTCAGGGGCTGAAGAATAGGTTCCAAGAGGGGTGATGCCCAAACTAATGAGGCCAGAGGATTAGGCTTACACAGCAAGGGGAGGGGGTGGTTGTAATGGTGAGTGTGGACATGGGAAAGTGATGGAGAAGCCCGGGGCCAGAAAGTCCACACTCTTCCTCTTCCAAGCTTAGAAGTGAAGGTCTTGACTTGGGGCAGAGTCCAGATTCCCTCTGGCTAAGATCCAAGAGGATGGAAGTGGGAGGTAGATCACCAGAACCTTCAATTGCTCTGGGAAATGGTCTGTAGGAGATTTCATGACTCACCAGCAAGAGGCCTCGGGTAATTTGAGGATCAGGTCAATGGCCCTGGACTCAGTGGAGGTGACAGGTTGTGGGCAGCTTGGCTAAGAGACAAGAAACCAAAAAGCTGTTAATACTCATTGCTTCGAGTCACTAGGTGAGGGGATCCTCCAGGAGTCTACTGGTCTCCGTATGAATAGAGGCCAGTTTGCCTCCAGGGCAGGATGAGGAATGGCTGGTTATGGACAGCAAATTGGGACCAAAAATTACCTTGGGAAAACTAGGCCAGGAGGGGTAGTGCCCATCTGTAATTCCAGTACTCAGGAGTCTGAGGCAGGAGAATAGTGAGTTTGAGGTCAGCCTGGGCTACTTAATGAGACTGCCTCAAACAAAACAGAACATTGGTTATGGTGGTATATGCCTACCATCTTAGCACTCAGTGGGGTGGAGGCAGGCAGATTGGGGGTGTAAGGTCATTCTTGGCTACATACTGAGTTTAAGACCAATCTAACCCACATGAAACCCTATCTCAAAAACAAATTAATTAATTTAAAAAACTAGAGAGGTGCCTTGCTGTGGTGGCACACGCCTTTAATCCCAGCACTCGGGAGGCAGAGCCAGGGGGATCTCGGTGAGTTTGAGGCCAGCCTGGTCTACAGAGCAAGATCCAGGAAAGGCGCCAAAGCTACACAGAGAAACCCTGTCTTGAAAAACAAAAACAAAACAGCAACAACAAAACAAACAAACAAAAAGTAAAACAGAGCAAACAGAACCCAGAGAGAAGGAGTTGGAGAGATGGTTCAGTGGTTAAGAACACTGGCTGTTCTTCCAGAGGTCCTGAGTTCAATTCTCAGCAACCACATGGTGGCTCACAACCATCTATAGTGGGATCTGTTATCTTCATTGCCATAAAGGCATACGTGCAGATAGAGCACTCATATACATAAAGTAAATAAATCTTTTTTAAAAAAGAAAGGAAAGAGTGCCTTGTAAAGGGACATAAATCAGAATTCTATAGGTGTTTGGTTGGTTATCATAAGGTAAAAAAAAAAAATGTGTGGTGAGGTAAGGAAGTGAGGATTTCTAGTAGATATTATTATACGTTATAAAACATTTATTTTTGGTGTGTACTGGGAGGGGGTGCATCCCATAGTGTGTGTAGGTCAGAGGACACTTGTGTGAGTCAGATCTCTTCTGCCACCATGTGGATCCTGAGACCAAACTCAGGTCATCAGTGTTGAGAGCAAGCACCTTTACCAGAGGAGCCATATCACCAGCCTGGGATTTCTGTTTTGCTGGGGACGTTTCAGGTCCTTGTTCTCAGCACAGAGAAAGGACAAATCTTTACAGTGAAGTGTTTCGGCTCTTTTAGAATTTTGTCTAGCAGGTTTGTGGTTAATCCCGGAGAGACTCCTACCTACTCCACTACCCCCACCTCTCCACCCTTGCAAAAAAAAAAAAAAAAAAAAAAAAAAAAAGCCTGCAGTGGTAGATGTACCAGCTACGACCCTCAGCCGGTGTTTCTGTATCTGTGTACTGCATTAACGTCCCACTGGCTGCACAGTGGCCTAGACCTACAATCTCAGCACTCTGCAGGCAGAAGGATCAGGAGTTCCAGGTCAGCCAGATCTACACAGTAAGACCCTGTCTCAAAGGACAGGGAGGAGGGTGGCTACATTATATTCCATATGTATATACAATGACTATGTGTCGGCTAAAAATCAGGGCTAGAGAGATGAATCAGTGGTTTCGAGCACTTGTCTCTCTTGCTGAGAACTGGGGTTCCATTCAAAGTACCCACACAGTGGCTCACAACCATCAGTAACTCCAATTCCAGGGGATCTGATGCCCTCTTCTGAGCTCCTCAGCCACCAGATATGTACATGGTGCACAGACATACATGCACACAAATACTTATATACACAAAATAAGACAAATAAACCTAAATAAAACTCTACTTAATGCACAATGTTAAAATAAATAAAATAAAATTTTAAAAAGATGGCTTTGCCAGGGGGTGCGGGCACATGCCTTTAATCTCAGCACTCAGGAGGCAGAGGCAGGGGGATCTCTGTGAGTTCGAGGCCAGCCTGGTCTATAGAGTGAGTTCCGGGACAGCCAGGGCTGCACAGAGAAACCCTGTCTCCAAACAAAAACAACAGTAATAGCTGGCTTAGCAGTAAAGATGCTTACTGTGCAAGCCCGGCCGGACCAACATAAAGGTGCAAAGAAACAACTGGACAAAGTTGTCCTTTGACCTCCACACACATGCATGACACAAGTGCCCCCATACACACCACGCATATGCACATACACACTCACACAATAAATAAATTCAGAAAACTATTTTAGTTCTTAACATTTTAGAAATAAATGTGGTAAAGCAAAAAATGGATGGACAGAGCTGTTGGGCTGCAGAGATTCAGAGGCATGATATCCAGTCTATTATGTAGGGTATGTGATCTATACCCTGTCATGCTTGAAATGTTGTACATAGAACTACATAGAACAAGGAAGAGCGAAGGACCTTAGCTTCAGGAAATGAGAGTGGGCAGGTCCTAGGGAGGGAGTAGATGACAGCCAGGTGTCTGGAATCTGCTGAAGGAGAAGTGGGCAGGGCAAGTTAGGCTCCTGAGCAGCAGGAGGCATAAAAGGAAGTGCCTAGGAGGAAGATCAAGGTACTCTCAGAGCTGGAGGCCGGCCCTGGGTAGCCTAGGAGTTCCTGTAAGTACAGGCGCGGGAAAGAACGGTGAGGGTGTGTGCAGAGGGTGTGTGCCCAGGAGCACCGCAGACGTGGCAGCTCCGGGTAGGGACTGAACTAGGGCAGTGAGCTCTTTTCCTTTGCCCAGCTGGTATCCAGTCCCAAGAGAACGCTACTCCAGCCCCGGACAATGCACCAGGTAGACTCTTTGCTCGCCCGTTCCTGCCAGCCTGGCCCGACTCCCTATAGGGCCCTACACCCTTCCCAACCTAAGCTTCCTTTCCCCCTTTGTGCACCTGGAGTAGTTTTCCTGCCCCTGCCTGGAGGCCCATGAGAGACCCTCCCCCAAGCCCCCCAGCCTGGCCCTGCGCCGGCAGAAGTATTGAGTTGGGATCTAGGGACAGTGTGACAGAGGGACTAAAGGAAATAGTTTGGTCTGATCAGCCTCTCGTGGCTCCAGCTGCCTTCTACAGAGTGGGCCAGGCCGAAGGCTCAGAGTTAGAGGGCCCCCAACTCCCAGTGTATTGTAGAATGATGGCTGGAGGGAGGGGGGCCACCTCACTAACTCTGGGCTTCCCTTCCTTCACTGAGATCCCTCATCCCTACTCAATATCCAGCAGGGCAGGGACACACTAATGACATGGGTTAGTCCTCCGCATAGAGGACATAACGGTAGAAAGACCCAGAGATCCCGGCAAGGGTAGACTGGTGCAGGATCTCAACCCATCCTGAGCATAACCAGGAATCTACACCAGACTCCAGCCCTATCTAGGCCTCTACAACTTGGCCCCAAGCCCTAGAGGGAATGAGACATACTTATGGGATGACAGTATGGGCGTACATCCTACCTCACACCTAGTTTCTGGGGTTTACGTCCCCTCTTCCTATCCCCTGCCCAGGGTACCACTCTTCTGCTTCCCAGTGACTCGGAGTAGGGGAGCCTCCTGGACTAGACAATGACTCCCTTTTTCCAGAACATCTCAAAGCAGCTGCTGCTCACTGCCCACTGCCCAGGATGTGGGGCAGCAGCCCAAAGAGTACTCAGATTTCCAGTGCAACACCAGATCTATTTGTGACTCTTGCCGGAGACCTGGGAAGGGGGAGCAATGCGAGGAGACTTTGGGGCAAACTGTATTTAGAATGCCAGACTATAATGAAGCCTCTCCCTTTGCCCTTTCTGAATGACTTTAACACCCTGTCTCTCAGGGGGGTTGCTTTTCTGTCATTCTCTCTGTTTTTCTCTCATTTTCTCTCATTTCTGTCTGTCTTTACTTCTCCACCCCCCACCCCCGCCCCCATAGCTGCAATGTCTTTGTCTTTCAGTTTATTGTGTTCTTGAGTGTGTTCAGGCCTCCTCTCATTCTCTCTCCCCTCTGTCACTGTCTCTGGGGATTTCTGCCTCTCAGATCCCTTCCTCTCCTCTGTCCTTTTTCTGTACGTCGATGCCCATGCCAACTTCGGCCATCTCTCCTCTTCCCCTAGGATGGCCACTATCCCCAGCCTTCTCCACCTGTGAATGGTTCATTGGAACAGGAGCCTCAAAAGCAGCTCCCAGAGATGCTAGGTGAGGTCTGGGAACCGCCTCGAGGGGACGGGCTGCCACTCCTCTTGGCCATCATCGCTGCCTTTGTCCTACTAGCGATCTGCATCATCCTGGCAGTTCACTTTGGGCCGACCTTGCACCACGGCCATGCCACCCTCCCTACAGAGCCTCCAGCCCTAAAGCCAGAGAACGGCATTTACCTCATCCACTGGCGGCTGCTAGACCTCCAGGACAGTCGCAGAGAAACCCAGCAGGGACTTCCTATTCCTCACTCTGGCCTTGTCCTAGATGGGCACAGGCCCAGCATTGATGAAATCACCTATCTGTAGGAGGGTGATGTGGAGTTAGCCTGACTGGTTTCAGAACAAGAAACTGGAACGTGAATTGGAACCTGGATGTCAGAGCTGCAGACAGGCCTCTGGACTCGGCTAGAGCAGCCCTCAGATATTTAATGAGAAAGCTCCACGGCGATAAGAGAAGCGAAAACCACCTGAGGACCTTGCCCACAGACACGGTGCCAAGGCCACCCTTACAAAGTTTCCCCTCAGGGATCTCCAGATCCTCCTCAGAGTTCCTGTTCCCTCCCTGTACCTCTCATCTCCATCCCTTTTGGAGCAAAGTGAAGATTCCATCCCTGAGCAGGAATATCAGAGGTCTACAGAGAAGGCCCTGCCTCCACACTGCTGATCCAGGGAGAGCTAAGGCGAGAGGAACTGTGGGGTGTCTTCTCTGAGACACTGGGGACTTGGGAAAAGAGGCACCTCTGTTGCCTTTCAGCCTTTGGAAGGCTGTTAGCCTAGGCCTTGTTGATGACATCCAAAGCCCTTGGAATCCTTAATCTCCATGTAAGAGTTCCAAGACTAGCCTTATTTGTCCCCCAACTCTGCCTTGACATCCTTGGGTGTGATGGGGGCGGGCGTTGTGAGCTCTTATTACCTCTTACTTTCTGAGTAAGGGTGGGCCTGTTGGAACAAGCCTAAAATTCACTACAAATCACTTCCAGATCCAGAATTTTCCAGCTGGTGGGGAAACAGGAAAAGAAAATGAACTCTATGGAACTTGTTTGGGAAAGGAGGGGGCATGAAGGGGTCCATCACTGTTGGGAAGTAGCATAGTTCATCCTGGAGCCAGGAAAATGTGGGCTGGGGCCAGGAAAACTAAGCCGGGCTTCCTGGTGACTCTCTGGAAAGGCACCCTTTTCTCTGGTACCTCAGCACCTCATTCGTTTTACAAACATAAACCACATACCCTGGGCGTGGTGGCGCAGCTTTCTAATCTAGTACTTGGGAGATGGAGATAGAAGTTCAAGGTCATTCTCAATGACACAGCAAGTTTGAGGACCAGCCTAGACTACACGATACCCTGTTTATTAAGAAAAGAGGGAGGGCACTGAAGACACCACTCAGTGGTTGGGAGCCCTGGCTGCTCTTCCAGAGGACCATGGTTCCGTTCCCAGCACCCACATGGCAGCTCACAACTGTCTGTAACTCCAGTCCCAGTGGATCTGGCACCCTCACACATTGCGTGCAGGCAAAACATCAGTGCACATAGAATTAAAATAAAGTTTAAAAAAAAAAAAGAAAAGGGGGGGGCGGTGGTTAGTTGTGCTGGTGAATGCCTTTAATCCCAGTACTCAGGAGGCAGAGGCAGATGCATCTCTGAATTCAAGGCCAATCAGTCTCACATAGTGAATTCTAGGCTAGCCTGGGCTACATAGTGAGGCTCTTTCTTTAAAAAAACAAAAACAAAAACAAAAAACATTTGAAGACGTTTATGAAGACACCTATGCTGCTTTACCCTTGGGGAAGAGCCTTAAGGATTAGTCAACCTTAAGGCCCTGGCCTCTGGGGAAACCCCACAGAATGAGAGAGGATGGGAATCAGGGAAGTGGAGGAGGAGCAGAGTGGGGTCAAAATCTGTACAGAGAATGAACTCACCTCCTTCTCACTGCTTAAGAGGCAGCTATGAGCCTGGAGGTAATGGCACACACCTTTATCCCAGCACTCAGGAGGCAGAGGCAGGCTGATCTCTGTGAGTTCAAGGCCAGCCTAGTCTACATAGTGAGTTCCAGGATCCCCTGGGCTACACAGAGAAACTGTCTAAAACAAAACAAAACGACAACCCACCAACCATGGTGGACACAGGAGGTACCAAGCAATGAGGCCAGGATTTGAACTTGAGCTGCAAGGCTCCACGTCCTAGGAACCACCCTGGGGACTGGTGGGCTGAACATAGTCAAGCTGGGGAGGCCCTTGATTCTGGGCTGGTTGCTAGAGAAGGAGTCAACACTGTGTGTGATAGAGACTCCTCAGTGTTGGGGTCAAGATGGCAGTGACAGAAAGAGAAAGGACTGCCCACCCCCCATCCCCCCACCGCCCCATCCCACCCCCTCACTCCTCCACCCCAGGCCACTTGATTCCCCTGGCTCTGCTGTCCTCAGAGCGACTGGCTTCCTCTGACATGTGTGTATGATTTCTCCCAAGTGACACTTGAGAAGCAGATGAGGGCCGAGGGCATGGCTCAGCAATAGAGTGCTTGCCTATGTGAACAAGCCCGCAGATTTGATCCTCGGTACTGGAGAAAACACATACACATAAAACAAGCAAAAACAAATACATAGTGGCATCCTGAGCCCTGGTGATGGAAACAAAGGTAGAGAGCGGCCATGTGGAAAGCCTGGGTGGAACTGGAAAGATGAACTGTCTGCCCTCCCAGATGGGGGTGACAGTGCCACCACAATGCTGTTACAACGGCATAAGGTAGGCTAGGTGACTGTCACCCGGTGTTCCCAGGGAATGTCCTGTCTACTCACATACGTCCTCCCTGATCCTTTCACAACTTTCTCATCTGTGAACATCTGTCCAGTGGCCTCTGCTTCTCTGGAAGGTCCCTTCCCCGAGACACAGCTGTGTGCCACTTGCGAGATCGGTGTGCTAACTCCACTCAGCCCGGCTCCTTCTGCCTGCCATTGGAGGCAGGGCCATTGAAAGCAAAGGTGGGGTGTGCCCTCAGTGTGACTGGTGGGCTCTGTCTGGATTGAAATGACATCTGTCTACGATTCCCCAGTAGCAGGGTGAGGAGGCCACATGTGGATGTCAGAGGTGATACATTCCAGTGCCTCAGCCATCGCAGCCTAGATGGTGTGCTCAAACTGGGTAATATGAGGAGTGCCTTTCAAAGGACCACGTACAAGGGACATGATATAAAGAGACCACAGAGAGTAAGTAAGCCAGCGTCACACAAATACCAGTGCTAGGGGAAAAGGGAAGGACGGCCCACTGTGACTGCATACAGTTAACAAAACAAAATGCTCCTGACTTGCCCTCCTCCCTCCCCCCATTCATCTACTGAAGCTCCCGCTGAACATACATGACCAGAAGCTGGTCTGCTGATACCACCCAGACTGGTCAACAAGGAGCAGAGAATGCTGGAGCATCCATGGGAAATACTTGGCCTATCTTTCTCTCTCTTTTTTTTATTAAGAAATTTTTTTATTCATTTTGCATACCAATCACAGATCCCCCTCTTCCCTCCTCCCTCCCCTCCACCCCCCCCCCAACCCATCCACCCCGATTTCCTCCTACAAGAAGGTAAGGCCTCCCATGGGGAGTCAGCAGAGCCTGGTTCATTCAGTAGAAGCAGGTCCAAGCCCCTCCCCCTGCCTCAAGTCTGTGCAAGGTATTCTACCATAGCTAGTGGGCTCCAAAACGCCAGCTCATGCACCAGGGATGGATCCTGATCCTGCTGTCGGGGGCACCTTAAGCAGATTAACCTACACAACTGTCTCGCTTACGCAGAGGGCCTTTGGCCTATCTCTTAAGTTTACCTGGCAATTGACACTAAATTTCTACATGGTTAGTCCTCACAAAAACCCTATGAAGTAAGCAGGGCACCCATTATAATCCCATTCAACAGGGGAGTAGGCTGAGGCTCAGAGAGGCAAAATGGCTTGCCCAGGAACGTGGGACTCATCTGGAGATGTGAAATCTCTGTGAGGTCCTCCAGCCATTGAGGGAAACCACAGTCAGGAGGCTGAAGGATCAGCAGCAGTTCAGACCAGGCTGTCTCATGCCTCAGATGAGGTCAGTGCGCAGTGGGAGAGGCTGCTCCATATCACTGATGAGGAGTTTTGGCTCTTGGGACAGCACAGAGGAATGAGACACCTCTGAAGTCTGGGGGCCACTCATGGTAACTTCTTCCCTTTCTTCCTGACGAATGTGCCGGAGAACCTCCTGAGACAGTGAGAAATTGTTTCCATCTTCGGGTTCTGGAACAGGAAATATAGGGTGGGGGTTAGGTGGGGACCTTACACACTCCCAAAAAGGATGCATGTACCCTTAGGAACTGCTAGGGCGATCCTTCAGCCTCCTTACCCTCTCCCAATCTACCCCACAGCTTCTGGGGGGAACCCAGAGCTAGAGGTGGTTGTCAAGGTCATAGATGCCCACCTTCCTGCTTTTAGAAATGATGTTCAGAAAGGGCAAAGACCTGCCTAAAGGCCACTTAGCCAAGAAGTGGCACAGTCAAGTCTGGCCACATTCAGGTGGCAAGAAGACGTCTACCAGAGGAGGAAATGAGCACGCACGACCGCTCTGACCACATGGGAAAGTCCAGAAAACTCTGCTTCCTTACTCTCTGACCCGCTGTGAGACACTGGGATTCCTGATTCCTGCCCTCCAAGCCTATCAGTTTCTCACCTTGGTAGGCAATGAGGCGGCAGTTGTTTCTAGATTCAGGGACGTTGGCCAGGATGTCTTCAAGTGTCCGGTAGAAGAGTTTGGCCTGCTCAAGCCGATCTTCCCGACTAAAGCCAGCTTTCCCATCCTGTGACATGGCAAACAAGGTCTGCAAGGGGGTAGCATACTCCAGGATACAGGTGCCTGCCTGGAGGAGGTGAGAACAACATTAGACTGAGCCAGGACCCTGACAGAAGAATTGTGGGCCTGATGCCATGGGCTATGGCCCTACTCCCTCAGTCTGCAGAACAAGAGTCCTGGGACATGACTGCCCCCTTCCTAGCTTAAGGCCTGGGGTACCCTAAACACTCTTCACAGATCCTTCCCCCATGATCCTAGAGCATGGTAATCTGGCTGAAAATGGAGTCTGGGGGAGTGCTCTGGGGTTTTGCTTTGCTCTGGGCTTTCCCACACCCAACTCAATTCTTCAAATGCTCTCACATTTCACACTTTCATTATTGTGTCCCTGAGCCCCACTTTCCTCCGTTGTAGAAGTAGGGATCACAACAGTCCCTGCCTCACAGGTGTAGCACAAATCTTAGAAGGTCTTATTAATAAAAAACAAAAAAAAAACTCGGGGCCAGGTATTGGGGTGAACGCTGAATGATCAGAGAAGCAGAACAAGCCACAGCCAACCTCACCTTGCCAGTTCCTCAGCTGATTCTATTTCCTCAGACTGGAAACTTCTGTGTTCTCATCCAGAATGAATCTCAGCTGAACTGTTGCTCAAAAGCCTAAAAGCTTAACCAGGCTCTAGTTCCTGGTTTTCACACCTTATATACCTTTCTGCTTTCTGCCATCACTTCTGGGATTAAAGGCGTGAGTCACCATGCCTGGCTATTTCCAGTGTGGTCTTGAACTCACAGAGATCCATGGATCTCTGCCTTTGGAATGCTATCTGTTTTCTGGCCTCTATGTCTAGGGCTGTTCTGTTCTCTGACCCCAGATAAGTTTATTAGGGTGCACAATATTTTGGGGAACACGATACCACCACACACAGGTTGGTGGTAGGCTTAAATGAGGTGGCTATTTGGTGCACACACACTAGCTTCTGGTATACAGTAAATGCTCCGTAAATATTACTCCTCAATGTAGTTCATAACTGAATCTTGCCTTGGACCAGCTGTGCAAGCAGGCTCAGAAAAGAGGAGTTCTTACCAGTGCATGGCTAGGGACCCAGGGTTCTAGGGAGATGGGCCTTTTCCCCAAGCCCAGTTCTGTACACTTACTGGCTGCCCATTCTCCAGAAGCTCATAGACACTGTTGGAATAAACCCGATTCTTGATGCCAGCACGGTCTAGGCTTTGCTGGGGCAGCATATCTCGGAAGCGAATGTTGGGGTCAGCCACACTCAGGTTGTCAAGCACCCCACAGTCCAAGGGGAAGAGAATATATAGCCTTCGGCTCCGTGCTCCCTGTAACATGTTGTTATGTAGCTGATTGAACATTCGGATCCGGTCCTGGAGTCCTGCCGTGGAGAAGCCCAAGAAATCATCACATTAACCTTGTCTCCCACCCAATCTAGAACTGAGACCCAGATCAGACCCAGCCAGTGGTTAAGAGCACTGATTGCTCTTCCAGAGGACCTGGGTTCAATTTCCAATACCCATGTAGTGGCCATTCATCTGTAGTTCCAGTTACAAGGACTCTGATGCCCTCTTCTGGTCTCCATGGGTACTAGGCACACACATTGTGCACAGACAAACATGCATTCAAAATGCCCACATGCATAAAAATATACTTTAATAAATTAAATTAATACATAAATTAAATATATATATATATCTTTAATAAAGTAAGATTAAAATTAAATGTGAACGATAATGGTCCCATGTAGTATATGAGTTAAAAGAGAAAAGGAACATTAGAGAGATCTGGCATGTTATAGATATTTTTCAAAAGCATTCATGGGGGCTGGAGAGTTGGCTCAGCAGTTAAGAGTACTTAATGCTCTTCTAAAGAATTTATTTATTTTTATTTTATGTGCATTGGTATTTTGCCTTCATGTATGTCTGTGTGAGGATGTCAGATCTTGGAGTTACAGACAGTTGTAAGCTGCCATGTGGGTCCTGGGAATTGAACCAAGGTCATCTGGCAGAACAGCCAGTGCTCTTAACTGCTGAGCCATCTCTCCAGACCCCTTGCTGCTCTTCTAGAGGACCTGGGCTCATGATTGCTAACCATCTGTTACTCCAGTTCCAGGGGAGCCAATGACCTTTCCTGGCCTCTGCAGGCACCAGGCACTCACATGGTACCCAGACATACAAGCAGGCAAAACACCTATACAAGTAAAATTTAAAAAACAAAAAAGCATTCATGGAAAGCCAAGTGTGGTGGCACATGTCTGTAATCCCAGTACTTGAGTCAGAAGGATCACAAGTTCAAGGCCAGCCTGGTTTACACATGAGTTCCAGGCCAGCCAGGGCCACTAGCGAGTTTCTGTTTCAAAAGACAAAAAGAAGAAAAGGGAAGGGAACGATACAGGGAAACTGGCTGTAGTGGCACACACCTGTAATCCTAGCTTTTAGACTAAGGCAGGAGGAGAATTAGCAGTCCTAGGACTGCCTGGGCTACATAGTGCATCTACAAGCACATAGCACACAAAATTCACGTAGGCACACACTCACAGACACAAGTTACAACAAATAAATCTTTGCCAGGTGGTGGTGGTGCACGCCTTTAATCCCAGCACTTGAGAGACAGAGGCAGGTGGATCTCTGAGTTCGAGGCCAGCCTGGTCTACAGAGTGAGTTCCAGGACAACCTGGGCTACACAGAGAAACCCAGTCTTCAAGGGAAAAAAAAAACCTAAGTAAATAAATCTTTAAAAAAAGAAAGACAACCAGGCTGGAGAAATGGCTCAGCAGGTAAAAGTTGCTACAAAGGCTGACACTGTGAATTGGATCCCCAGAACCCATGTAAAAGGCCAGAATGTGGCGGAGTGTTATAATCCCAGCACTCCAATCGAGAGATCAGAGGCAATGACAGGGGAGTTGGCTATGCAGCCCCAGAAACAAGAAAGACCCTGCCTTGGGGGTTGGAGGGATGGCTCAGTGGTTAAGAGCACTGACTGCTCTTCCAGAGGTCCTGAGTTCAATTCCCAGCAACCACATGGTGGCTCACAACCATCTCTAGTGGGATCTGATACTCTCTTCTGGCATACATGCAGACACAGCACTCATACATAAAGTAAATAAATAAAATTTAAAAAAAAAGAATATTTAAAAGGAAAAGAGAAGAGAAGGAAGAGACTGCCTGGAGAAGGTGGAAGGAGAGAACGGACTCCCAGTGTTGCCCTCTGACCTCTGTGCACACACCCGCACTCATACATACTCACACAAAAGAAGAACTCTAAGGGAAGGAAGAAGTAGGCAAGCATTCGTAGACGACCTCGGGCAAAGCACTGACTAGCTTTTATCACAGTTTGATTTACTATACACCAGGCATAATAATGATACCCTTGGGCTGGTAGTGTAGCTCAGAGGTGTACTCAGATTTTTGGAGGGCAGCCAGCTCACAAAAAAATGACACAGAGACTTATTAATTATGAAAGC
Source organism: Peromyscus eremicus (assembly GCF_949786415.1). Lineage (NCBI taxonomy): Eukaryota > Metazoa > Chordata > Mammalia > Rodentia > Cricetidae > Peromyscus > Peromyscus eremicus. The sequence goes on from NC_081435.1 coordinate 24,835,423, forward strand.
TTGGCCTTTAGCATAGGCTTGTCCCCCAACTAGAGCTTATAACTTAAATTAACCCATTTATATTCATCTACATCCTCTTTTTAAGTTCTTTTTTTTTTTTAAAGATTTATTTATTTTTATTATGTGTGCAGTGCTCTTTCTGCAGGTCAGAAGAGGGCACCAGATCTCTTTACAGATGGTTGTGAGCCACCATGTGGTTGCTAGGAATTGAACTCAGAACCTCTGGAAGAGCAGTCAGTGCTCTTTTTTTTTTTTTTTTTTTTTTTTTCCGAGACAGGGTTTCTCTGTGTAGCTTTGCGCCTTTCCTGGAACTCACTTGGTAGTCCAGGCTGGCCTTGAACTCACAGAGATCCGCCTGGCTCTGCCTCCCGAGTGCTGGGATTAAAGGCGTGTGCCACCACCGCCCGGCCGCAGTCAGTGCTCTTAACCACTGAGCCATCCCTCCAACCCCATTAATCTATATTTTATCATGTTGCCAGAAGTGATACGGTCTATTTCTGCCCAAAAGTCCCGCCTAGCTCTCATGCCTAGCTGTTGGCCATTCAGCTTTTTATTACACCAATCACAGCAATACATCTTCACACAGTGTCCAAATATCTTACAACACAGTGGTAGAGTGCTTACTAGGCATGTGTAAGGCCCCATATCCAATCCTCAAGACAATAAATTAATTAATTACAAAACAATAATAATAAGCCAAGTGTAGTGGCTCACACCTGTAATCCCAGGTCTTGGAAAGTAGACGCAGAAGGATCAGAAATTCAAGGTCATCTTCAAACACATAGGGTGTTTTTTGTTTTTGTTTTTTATTTTGGTTTTGGTTTTGGTGTAACAGTCCTGGCTGTCCTGGAACTCGGTCTCTAGACCAGCCTGGCCTCGAACTCATAGAGATCCACCTGCCTCTGCCTCCCAGTGCACCACCAGCTCAGTACATAGGATGTCTTTAAAACATTTGTCTCAAAGATCACACTAAAACTCTATAACACCCTTCATATGGATGGGGATGCTTTAGGAATAATTATTTTTTGGTAGACAAGGAAATGCTTCAAAAAGCATAACAAAAAGTGTAGCAGAAGCCGTGTGTCCTGTCTAAAAATGAAGATGCAGAAGTTAGCCTACCTGGCAAGATCAGCCGCAGGTACCCAATGTAGTATGACCAGGCCAGCCCTTGGGCAACATTGAAGCTCTTTTTTTCACAGATGGCAGAGATTTCCGCTGGGGCCAGGCTCTATAGACAGCGGGAAGGGCCTGAGGGACTTCCGAGAGGAACAGGACAGCCAGAGCCCTTCTCTTGCAGGAAGCTTTCCCAATCTGCTGCCCACTTGCTCTCAGTGCTGCTATTAAAACCACCATCCCATGTCTCACAGCTCTACACCCAGCTCTTCAATCTTCAGTCTCAATCCCAGCACTGAGCTCAGACAGGTCAACGCTAGTCATGGTCCCATCTACCCAAACCACATACCTCTTCTGGGTCCTACCTGGAAGCCTAGAAGGATGTTGAGGGACTGTGAGAGGCCCAGGAGGGCAAACATCCAACAGAGATGCGGGCCAGTAGTATTTGGGAGGGAACAGTAGAAATAGAAGGACAGGAACAGCAGGGCCGTGCGGCGGATGGGGCAGCCCAGGCAAGCACGTACAGCCTTCCAGTATTTGCCCTGATACCTGCAGAGCAGAGCCCAGCCTCAAATCCCAGCCCAACTCAGCCAATGAGGTTCAGGGAAGGCCAAAGTTAGGAGTCAAGGGGGTGATACTTGTTGGGTACCCAGTCTCCATGGGGACTGCAGAGGGTCACCTGGAGCGGACATGGCACAGCTCTTCAGCCAGACAGCAGACCTCTTTCAACAGTAGTCCAAGTTGCAGGGAGGTTAGGTGGAGTACCAGGTACCGGAGTGTGTGATTTGGGGGATCCCCAAGCCACCATAGGATCATTAGGCTGGCCACCAGCAAGACCAAGGCTGCCTGTTTGGATCGGTGACCTCTGGGACGTGGGATGGATGGATGCAGGCTGGAATATGGCATCTGTGGGCATCAAGAAATCCACATCTCTGTTTCTGGTCCTCTCCTGCCCTTCACAGACTGAGGTCCAGACTGGTCACCTCCCCGGGTCTCCCATCCCTTGATTCCCAGCTATTCCCACAGGCTGCTCTTAGAGACACCTCTAGGAGATATCCTGGGTGCATAGCATTCCACAGCACCTGTCTAGGAGAGGTATATTGTAAACAGAACCCATGCATGCATGCCCCCACTGAGCCCACTGGTGTGATAAAGAAAAAAGTGACAACCCAAGACGTAGACCTTAAAGTGGCCTATGCCAATCTGCCCACCCAGGGTTGCTCCCACCATGGAGTACCAGGGCAGTACTACTGCATTTCTAATCCTACCTTCAGCCTCCTAGACTGAGGTGTTCCTGGAGCAGGGGAGACAGGGAAGAGCTGTACAGTAGCTACTGGCAAGTGGCCTCCTGAAGTGTAGACTAAAAATGAAACGTTAAAAACAACTGCAGCTTCCTCAGTAAAACCACAGCCCCGGTCCCTTACGAGATCACAGTTTTGGGTATTCTAGGGAGAAGTGTGTTTCCTGCCAAAGCACAACCCCCACCCGACCCTGCCAGCCTTAATAAACCAGGTCTGACTATAGGAGAGGAAATGAGACAGCCCCTCCGGTGACCTTGCTGAACCCCCAAACTTAGGGTGTGCAGAAAGTCACTTACCACTCTGGGTTCCTCTTAAGCTCCCACCAGGATGTAACACACTCCAGTGGACACGCTGCAGGACTCCACACAACCCCACCGGATTTCCAGATGCCCATAAACCCGATATTACTAATGCCTGGGATACTGGGAGGGGAGGGTGGGGCAGGAGAGGTTGAGAGGGTAGGGTAGACGGCGGCACGGCACGTGGCACATTACTTCCTGAAACCAAGCGGCTCTGAGCAGAATTTGGTGGAAGAAGTCTGGAAGAGGAGGGGTGCTCAGTTCTGGGAAATGACACGCCTGTAACTTAGCTCAGAATGGCAGAGTGGGCGGGACGAGCACTCTAAATCCTGAATCCTGTTTCACTCAGTCCCCCCAGGTCCCCAGGCAGGTGGCTCTAATTCTCTCCTGGTTTTTTGTTTGTTTTTACATCTACAGCTATTTCTTTATTGTTGGGGGCTGGGGGACTAAAATAATTATTTATTCTCTCCTTTAACCCTGTGGGCACCAGGGATCTAACACATCCTTAGGCTCAGCAGGAAGCACCTCTTCCCTGCTAGCCAGCCAGCCAGCTAGCTCTTTATCCTCCTTTTACATGAGGGTGATCTGAGCTCGGAGAGGTACAATAACTTTACCCAAGTGAGTGAGCCCTTGAAGCCCGTGAGTTGCAGATGAAAAATGCCAGGACCATGACTCATGTAGTTTCCCTGGCACAGGGAGAATCTGTCTGCCGCCGCCCCTGGACAAAGGTTGTTCATTCCCTCCCAGGCAAGAAAGTCCTCTCCTGGGTCCTCCCCACATCACAAGCAGACACAGGGAAAGACAGACATTCAAAGATGTTCCCTTGCCTCCCAGGAACACTTTGGCTTCCTGGAAAGTCTCTGGATTTTTTAAAAGAAGTTCCTTGAACTGCAGGGAACCCCCTACATTTTCCCTTCCCCACAGTTGGCTTACATAAAGACATAAAAATGGTAGATGACAGCAAGAGAGACGTGATGACTCCTTGCAGTAGGAATCTAGGTGATTTTTATTCTCTTTTCCCTTCATTCCCTTCATTCACTACATGGAATGAAGAACATTATTTGTATTATGCCAACTGTATGCAGTAGCACAGAAAGGTGGGTGTGGTGGTGCATGCCCATAATCCCAGCACCAAGGAGGCTGAGGTAGGAAGAGTGCGCTGAGTTTCAGGAAAGCCTAGTCTACATAGTGAGCAGTAACAACGAAGTATTCATCAAGGAGGGGCTGGAGAGATGCTCAGAGGTTAAGAGTCCTGGCTGCTCTTCCAGAGGCCCCAAAGTAGATTCTCAGTACCTACACAGTGGTTCACAACCATTTCTAGCTCCGTTTTCAGGGGACTAGATGCCTCCTCTGGTCTCTTCAGGTACCTGTCATGAAAGTGGTACAGATACACATACATGCAGGCAAAATATCACACACACTAAGTAAGTAAATAAATAGACAAATAGATATGCTTGTTGTTTGTTTTGTTTTTAATATCCAGTTAGAAGGAAACTTCTTGACATTGCCTCCATCTGGGCACTGTTTTCTACTTGCTCTGCCCCCTTTACTCAGCCATTATTCTGGGCAATGGAATACATTCATGCCACAGAAGGTACTGAGCCAGGTTCCTTAGGAACAGTTAGATGTGCCTAGTAGTCAGGAGCAAGGAGTAATGGAGACCAAGTATCTTTTGTTTTTTTGTTTTTTTGTTGTTTTTTTGGTTTTTTTGTTTTTTTGTTTTTTTGTTTTTCGAGACAGGGTTTCTCTGTGTAGCTTTGCGCCTTTCCTGGGACTCACTTGGTAGCCCAGGCTGACCTCGAACTCACAGAGATCCACCTAGCTCTGCCTCCCGAGTGCTGGGATTAAAGGCGTGCGCCACCACCGCCCGGCGAGACCAAGTATCTTAATTAGGGTTTCTATTGCTGTGATGAAACACCTTGGCCAAAAAGCAAGTTGGGGAGGAAAGGGTTTATTTGGCTTACACTTCAGCATTGCTGTTCATCAATGAAGGAAGTTAGGACAGGAACTCAAACAGGCCAGGATCCTGGAGGCAGGGGCTGATGCAGAGGCCCTGGAGGGGTGCTGCTTACTGGTTTGCTCCCCATGACTTGCTTAGCCTGCTTTCTTATAGAACCCAGGACCAGCAGCCCAGGGATGGCACCACCCACGATGGGCTGGCCCTCCCCCACTGATCACTGAATGAGAAAATGCCTTACAGCTGGATCTCACGGAGGCATTTCCTCAGCTGAGGCTCCTTCCTCTCTGATTACTCTAGCTTGTGTCAAGCTGACACACAAAACCACCCATACAACTGATCCCTTGTCAACTTGACACGCAAACACATCACTATTAAACCACAATCCTCCTTTCTTACTCACCTCCATGATCTTAAATAACTTTAAAAGTCCCACAGTCTTTACAAATTCGAACGCATTACAATTTCAGTTCTGCAGGTCGATGGTGGCACACACCTTTAGTCCCAGCACTTGGGAGGCAGAGGTAGGCGGATTTCAGTGAGTTTGAGGCCAGCCTGGTCTACAGAGTGAGTTCCAGGACAGCCAGGACTGTTACACTGGGAAACCCTGTCTGGAAAAATAAACAAACAAACAAACAAACAAAAAATCAGTTCCTTTAAAATAGTCCATCGAAGGCTGCACCATCTTAAATAGGTATTTTCTAGGGTTGGAATTTCATCCCCATTGTAAGGTACTAAGTGGGTAGGGACTTAGTCTAACCACGATGTATAAAGATGAGGCATTTCAGGGGTGATTAGGGTTAGAGAAGATCATTAGGGTGGAGCATCTATTATTTAAAATTGCTGGTTTTATAAGAAAAAAAGACCAGTGGAGATACACATTGTCTCTTGTCTCAGCCAGGCATCGTGGTATACTCCTGTAATTCCAGTACTTGAAGAGTGGAAGCAGGAAGTTCACGGTCATCCTTGGCTATATAGTGAGTTTTAGGACAACCTGGACTGAATAAGAACCTGTCTCACAAATCCAAACCAAATAAATAAATACATGTCTCCTGTCTTTGGCCCCATAATGCCCAGCCCGGCTGTTTTGCCAGCAAGAAAGTTAATACTGAATGAGGGCCTTTAACCTTGGACCAGAACTACAAACTGAGAATAAACCTGTTTTCTTTGAAATCTCCCAGTTTGTACTGTGCCCTTAGCAACCAAAAACAGACACGGACACACATACTGGAGGATGGGACTTTAGCACATCTCCTTGGGGGTACAAGCAAATCCCTAACCTGGTCCAGTGATAAATACAGGAAGGCTGGAGACTTGAGTAGGACCCTGAGGCCATGCCTGAGAGACAGGGCTTGCATGTAACTATCCTCAACATATAGACAGGCAAGGAGTTTGTATTTGTCCAAGACTGAGTATCTCATCAGCCAAGAGGAAGGCCACGAGGAAAGTTGGTTTCAAGTTGCTGTCTAGCATTCAGGCTGCTACTTCCAGGTGTTTTTTTGTTTTGTTTGTTTGTTTTGGTTTTGGTTTTTTCGAGACAGGGTTTCTCTGTGTAGCTTTGCACCTTTCTTGGAACTCAGTTGGTAGCCCAGGCTGGCCTCGAACTCACAGAGATCCGCCTGGCTCTGCCTCCCAAGTGCTGGGATTAAAGGCGTGCGCCACCACCGCCCGGCTTCCAGGCCAGTTTTTCTGTCTTCTCTGACACTCATCATTGACGTTCTTGGAAGAAAAATAACCTCATTTACCCATTTAAAGGAAGCTTGGTCCTGACACAGTGTGAACGTCCTGGTGGCCTCTGGCCTCTCAGAACCACTCTGGCCCACACAATCTCAGCATCTCTTAATCCTAGTAGGATATCAACATTGGGGAAGTTTTATTTTTATTTATTTTATTTTTATTTTTTTTGGTTTTTCGAGACAGGGTTTCTCTGTGTAGCTTTGCGCCTTTCCTGGAACTCACTTGGTAGTCCAGGCTGGCCTCGAACTCAGAGAGATTCACCTGGCTCTGCCTCCCGAGTGCTGGGATTAAAGGCGTGCGCCACCACCGCCCGGCCTGGGGAAGTTTTAATACCAGTGACCCTGTGGGACCTGTGATCCAGCCTGACTTCTTGTGATTCCGTCTTCTAGCTGTGTGGCCTTCGCCAGGTGTAATTATGTTATGTCCTAATTCCAACATTTAGGAGGCTAAGGCTGGAAGACAGTGAGACGAGTCTACAAAACATAATTAAACAGCATAATTGTACTTGATCTTAGCCAAAAGGCCAAGAAGTGATAGCAGCATAAAATACCTTCGTGGAGTCGGGTGGTGGCGCATGCCTTTAATCCCAGCACTCAGGAGGCAGAGGCAGGTGGATCTCTTGTGAGTTCCAGGCCAAACTGGTCTACAACGTGAGGTCCAGGCCAGCCAGGACTACACAGAAAAACTCTATCTCAAAAAACATAGGAAGCCGGGCGGTGGTGGCGCACGCCTTTAATCCCAGCACTCGGGAGGCAGAGCCAGGTGGATCTCTGTGAGTTCGAGGCCAGCCTGGGCTACCAAGTGAGTCCCAAGAAAGGCGCAAAGCTACACAGAGAAACCCTGTCTCGAAAAACCAAAAAAAAAAAAAAAAAAAAAAAAACAAAGGAAAAAAAAAACAAGAAAAATTACATTTGTGGTATGATTGAGTCACCACTGTTAGCAATTTTTTTCATCACCCCAGACAGAAACATGATACCCATTGAGTAATAATTCTCTATTCCTCTCTTCCTTCAGCTCCTGCTGATCTCTAAATTATCCTCTAACCTCTAACTTCTGCCTTTTCTAGATGTTCTTTTCAGATCATGTGGTATTTGCTTGTTTTTAATTTTAATTTTTTTTGAGATACATAAAACTCAGCATATGACTCCACCAGTCAAAATGAAAACAAAGACCCAATATATCAAAGTCCATAGTTCTAGAAAAGTCTCTAAATGCTTTTTGGCTTCTGTAGTTATGCTTCTGGCTAACTGTCCTTATTAACTGAAGTGTGTCAACTCAGGATATGGCTTTCTTTCTTTTCTTTTTTTTTTTTTTTTTTTTTTTGGAAAAGCTGGGGGCTGCATTGGGACTTTCTATTGGCTTGTATTTTAGCGAATTTCTGCGCCCTCATCTCCCCACCCCCCACCCCCTCTTCCTACCCTTTCCTGTAACTGCCCCTCAGTCTCCTTTCTGGTTTCACTTCACCCTTCACAAGGCTCGTTTTTTTTTGCCCTCCCCCCCACTTCCTCAGGACCTCTAACCACTCTTGGTCTCCTTTCTAGTTGTTGGGAGTTTTTGTTTGTTTGTTTTTAATGATTTTAACCAACATTTACGTGAATTTATATAATACATGTATGTATACATTGCAAGCCAGGATCAGAAGTCCAAGGTCATCCTTGGCTACATGGTAAGTTCCAGAAAAGCCTGGACTTCCTGAGCTCCTGTCTCAGTGTAGGAGAGGGCGTAAAGATGTCACAGTATATGAAGGAGCCTGTTACTAAGCCTGACAGCCCCAGTCCTGAGTTTGATCTCAGACCCTACATGTGGAAGGAGAGAACTGATCCCCGAAAGTTGTCCTCTGACCTCCACACCTGTGTGCACACACACCCTAATAGATAAGTAATGTAATTGCTAAATTTAATTTTGATTTTAATTTTTTTTTCAAGACAGGGTTTCTCTGCGTAGTTTTGGTGCTTGTCCTGGGTCTCAATCTGTAGACCAGGCTGGCCTCAAACTCACAGAGATCTGCCTGGCTCTGCCTCCCGAGTGCTGGGATTAAAGGCGTGCACCACCGCTGCCCAGCCTAAATTTAATTTTAAAAATCTCCAGGAGGTAGAAAAAACTATATATAGTTTTAATGTATATATGTATATACTTTATACATGTATACATATGTGTATATATGTGTGTGTATATATGTGTGTATATATACACACACACACACACACACACACACACACACACTCATACATTTGAGGCCTGGAGGTGCAGACCTACAACCCCAGGTACTTAGAAGGATAAGGCAGGAGAAGCTCAGGTTCCAGGTCAGTCAGTACTACAGAGTGAGTTCAAGGCCAGCCTGGGCAACCTAGGGAGACAATCTCAAAATCCAAAGTAAAAAAGGGCCAGGTATGGAACTCAGTGTTGATGTTGGATAACAGCCTTAGATCATGAGGAACTGAGTCAGGCTATGCAGGGCAATAGCCCCTAGCCATAAAGAGCGGATTAGCCCCAGCCTGGCTGTTCTGCTCCACCTGTACAAACAATATGACCACGTATGGAAAAGAACCCACCCTGCTCTTAGTGAAATCACAAAAAAAAAAAAAAATAGCTGTAACTTCCTGGTAACTACTCATGTATGTGTGTATGTGTATACACCTGCCTCTCAGGTCCTCTAAATGAGCTCAACCTTCATCCTGCAGGAAGGCTGAGGCCCTCACTGTTCCAATAAAGCGACTTAGCCTGTTGAGATGGGGCCTGTCTGCCTCATTTTTTTCTATAACAACAAACTTTCCATGATCTGTCCACAGAGAGACCTTCCCCAAGAAGCACCCCCCAGGTTTCTTGCCTCTACCTCCCAAATGCTGGGGTAACAGGCTTGCATCACCACACTCAACTTGTTTTTATGGTGTGTGTGTGTGTGTGTGTGTGTGTGTGTGTGTGTGTGTGTGATATGCACGTGTGAACCTGCCTGTGATATGCACGTGTGAACCTGCCTGTGTGCAAAGTCCAAATGAGGACATCTGACATCCTCTATCACTTTCTGCCTCATTCCTTCCAAGAAAGGTCTCCCTGAATTCATAGCTTGCATTTTCAGCTAGTCTGGCATCCAGAAAGTCCCATAGATCCTCCCGTCTCTGCTCCCCAAACACTGGTGTTGTAGGCATGTGAGCGACCGTGCCTAGCTTGTTACATGAATGCTAAGACCTGAACGTCAGGTCCCCAGAGTGCAGTGACACTCCTAACCAACTGAACCATCTTTCCAGCTCCCTACTGGGGTTTTGTTCTGTTTTGATGTGGCTTTTGTTTTTGTTTTGAGAAGGGCCACTCTATAGTCTTGGCTGCCCTTGAACTCACAGAGATCCCTCTGTGTCTACCTCCACAGTGCTAGGATTAATAGAGTACACCACCATCCTAGCTTGTTGGGGTTTTGTTTGTTTGTTTTGACAAGTTTTCATGTAGCCCAAGCTGTACTAAGATTCAGTATGTAACCCAGGCTGGTCTTGAATTCCTTTTCTCCTGCCTCAGCCTCCCACATTCTGGGACAACAGGTATGAGCCATCATACCAGGCTTTATTTGTTTCTTGGGGGGTTTTTTTGTTTTGTTTTTTGAGTCAGGGTTTCTGTCTGTAGCCCTGGCTGTCCTGGAACTTCCTTAGTAAACCATGCTGGCCTCAAACTCAGAATCACTTACCTTTGCCTCCCAAATGCTGGGATTAAAGGCGTGTGCTACCACTGCCGGCCTTTTTTTTTTTTTTTTTTTTTTTTTTAAATAAGGTTATTTTTTATTATTTTTAATCATGTGAACATATCTGCACACGGATATGTTCACATGAGTTCTGATGCCTGAGGAGGTCACAGGCAATGAGTCCCCTGGAGCTGGAGTTATAGAAGGTTATGAGGTCCCTGATTGGGTGCTGGGAACAGAGCTCAAATGCTCAACCACTGAGCTACCCCTTCAGTCCCTCTTCATTTTAGGCAGGGCCTCACTATGTGGCCCAGGATGGCCTCAAATTTATTCTTCCAGCTTCAACCTCCTAAGTATACTTATACTTACAAGTATACTACTTATAACCTTATAAGTATGGCTCACCATGCCCACCAGTCCTTGGCTTTTTGGACAGACCATAAGCCATAGGAAGAGAGAACTTAACCTGTTCACTTGCCAGTGTGGTCCCAAAGCCGACACACAGTGTCTTCAGTCATAAACTGGTGACAAGTAAACTCCGTGGAGCCCAGCAATCTCTCTAAACGTTAGAAGAACCTTCCCCTGTGACCCTAGACAGCATACCCAAGAGAAGCTAAAGTGAGTGTCATACTTGGGCTGGATGTTAGGAAATGCTTCTAATTCCATCCACTGCCTTGGCTGAGAGCAAGAAGCAGTGGCGGCTGGGTTTGCAGGAAGCCTGGTGAGCTCTGTGAGACACAGGCTGCAGAAAGATTCCAGACCAACCTGAGGTTCTGCATCCCTGCAGTGCCAGGCCAGCTGGGCAGTTAAGGAAGTCACAAGGGTGTCTTAGTCGTGGGAGGAAGGGAAGCGGTGTTTTTTTCCACTCCAGGAACTTGCTTCTGATTCAGGCTGGTGGAACGGAGCTGGTCTAATTCAGTTCCCATGTCCCCATATGCCTGCCTGCCTCTTTCCAGGCCTGAGATGCCATGTGACTGGCAGTAGTGACACCTGGTGGCCAGTTAAACTAAAAGCCAGCTGGTCAGGTTTGTACCTCAGGACCTAGTCCAATGTCTGGCATAGAGAAGACCCTCTCTTTTGAGGGGTAAAAGAATGACTGAACATGGACTGTAGAGAGGAGGGGGGTGCTGTGTCCACATGCTGGAGGCCCACCAGGGGACCAATCAGGACCCCAAGAAGGGCCAGACCATTCACCTGCTCAGCATGAGCACAGAGGGGAGCCTCCAGTGGCTCTCTCCTGTCCCTCTTCTGTGCCTGTCCTGTGCTCCAGGGACACCTGTGAGGCAGGGCAAAGAGCTATTTGAGGAAAGGACGAGTTAATTAAAGCTGCACCTGCCTCTGGGCTCAATCACGCCCGGGAGCTATGAATAGAGCCCAGTGGGTTGGGATGGGAATGCCTGAGCAACGTTCCTTCCAGAAAGAGACTCTGGGGTGTAGTTCTGTCATAGGGTATGTGCTCAGCATGCATGAGTCCTCACCAAAGGAATGGAGGGAGGCAAGAGGAGGGGAGGGAGGGAGGGAGGGAGGGAGGGAGGGAGGGAGGGAGGAAGGGAGGGAGGAAGAAGAGAGGGCTCTGAAGCTCAGAGAAGTCTGACACTTAACTTTCCACAGCCAGACTGCCTCGGAGTCAGGGTTCCCAGTACTAGCTCCTTGAGCCGTAGCATTTGAGTCCCTAAGACAGAAACACAGACAAAAAGAGCCCAGAGGAACAAGCAAGGCCCCTTGGCCTGCCAGGCCAGAGGAGTTACATCTACCGTGAACTCCGAAGCACACCCCTGCCCTTCAACCAAACAACTATTGTCTGCCCTAAACTGAGTGTGGATCCCCACTCAACCCACCTACATCCCTTTCCCCAAACACTCTGCTTTATAGACATTTCTGGTTTTCCAGAACTGGTTTGCCCTCTCAGAACCGTTTCCTTGACCACAAAAGATTGCTGGAAGTGTGTAAGAAACTAAATGCCAAGTGCTGAGAAGTGTTTGGTACATGATAAACATCTAGTATGATCTGTAACTACCCAGTACTTGAAAAGCTGAGGTAAGAGAATTGTTGCCACAAGCTCAAGACCAGCCTGGGCTATGTAGTGAGTTCCAGGATGGCCTGAGCTGGGCTACAGAGTGAGACCCTCTCTCAAAATATTAAAATGGGGGTGGGGGAGGCTGGGGAGTTAGCTCAGTTGAGTGCTCTCCCAGCATGCATGAAGCCCTGGGTTCAATCACCAGGGTGTGGCAGTGCTACACTGTAATCCCAGGATTTGAGAGATGGAGACAGGAGGACCAGAAATTTAAGGTCATCTTTGGCCACATAGGAAATTCAAGGCTAGCCTAGGCTACATGAGATCTTGCTCCCCAAAAACAAAAATAACAAACAACCCTGTTACTGATATTGTTGTCCTCTTTAAGGCCCAATTCAAATCTTGCCCATAATCCTCAGCTAAATGATGACATCCTTAAAGACAGAGGTGAAGGAAGGCTTAGGACATAGCAGTAGTCTGTCTTATCTTCACATAGCATCTACGGACTTGTTACTCTTGGCAACAGCCCTATGGGCTGGGCAGATCTCAGCATCTTACCTGAGCCTGGCTTATAGCTTTCACCCCTCCAGGCTATACTGAGTGATTTATCTGGACTAGGTTTGATTTTTCTCTGATAGATCAAAAACCAGAGACAAGGTGCTGCTGGAGTACAGAGAAACCATCTCCCATTGCCTAGACTCCAAACCCCTAGTACAGGAGGATAAAGCGTTGATGTCAAGGAGAAGAGAGTGGAATCATGGACCTAAGCTGTCCTAGGCATCCTTAGAAGGAAGTGTATCCCCAAACTAGACCCCTGTGAATGATAGGGAAACTGTTGAGAGTCCATTATCCACAAATCACTTCCTCGCTTCTGGTACCAGGTCCTCATATGGATTGCTTTAAGCTTAGAATATGCCCAGATAATCATTCATTCCATCTCAACAAGGATTTATTGAGTCCCTTCTCTGTGGCAGGCACCTCACTCTGTATACAAGACAATCCCAGTGCCGTCATTAAGAGTGCACATTCTAGAGACAGAAAGATTAGACGTTATCTCAAGATGGAGAAGAAAAGAATACAGAGCAATGATTTCCTAAGTACAGAATCTCTGTTTTGTGTGATGGAAAAGCCCCACAAACGGACAGTAGTATCAGGACATAATATCATGAATGTAATAAATCAATACAATTAACGTAATTAATGAATATCATAAATATAGTTATTGAATAAAAAAAAAGAGTGCACATTCTAGTTGGGCAGAAAAGCTGACAGATAAAATTTTACCTACCGAGCACTGCTCTAGGAGCAAGCCCAGGACTTCAAGAGAGCAGGATGGGGCTGACCTTTCAACGCAATTTAAAGGAACAGCTGTGTCCTTTGGAAAAGGCAACCTGCACAGTTAGGAGAGCCTTGGTGTTCTCAAGCCCCCACAAAAGGCTCTGCACCATGGCAACCTGTTTGCAAACATGTTTGGTGGGTGTGGGCTAGCGGCCCAGAACCTGCACACTTAACAAACCCCAATAGTGAGTGGGTTTGGTGCAAGAGAAGCCGGCGGCGCGTCCACAATTGAGGGAGAGATGGGATGTGAGTTCCAGGGGCCGGGTGGTGAAAAGCCGGGAGGTCTGATGTAGGTGTTTGATCTTTGTATCACAGGAGGCTCCCAGAGCGTTGTTCCCAAGAACAACAGAATCTTTACAAAGATTTCTCCTCCAGCTGCTGGGCAAGAAATAGCGAAGCAAACCCGATTGCTAGCTGAACAACACCCATCAGGGTGATCCAGGCAATTGCCAGAGGACACTGGATGATGAGGATGGTACTGCAAGGTTCTTGGTAACATCCTGTCGGACGTCCAATACCCCAACTTGGGAGGCTCTACACTTGGTGTGGTCAGAGTTCCCTAAAGGACATTACCCAGATAGGCGGAGTCCCCAAAGGTGTTTATCCCTCCCTCTACCCTTTGGTAAACTGTGCCCACGGCTCGCCTTCCCGGCATGCCTCCCGGGAGTGACCTCATCGGCTCGGTGCCGACTCCTGGGCTTCGCTAGATGGCGCTGCTCTTCGCCGGCTGTAGCTCTCAGCTGGTGCCAGGGCGGTAACCCCGCACCATGTCCGCTGGGATCACTGCTGGCTGCTCCCAGCTCACACATCTGCTTTTCCACGCTTCCCTCCGACGTGCAAATCAGGAGCCTGGGCTTCATACCGCATCTTTGGGAGCATTTATCCTCAAATGGACAAGCAGGCAGACGCAGCCGTGGAGTCTGTTGTCCTGTTTCGGAATAGTCTGGGAGCTCTTTACTGACACCTAGTCGGCCCTGGCGGACAGTCTCCAGCTGTGACTCGAGGAGACTGTCTTCCAGTGCCTTGGTTTACCTTAAAATGAGATGGAAATAAATAAAACTATTTTAAAATACTGTTAATGGTGGTAGGGCATGGGGCTGCCCCATGAAGCCTGAGGTGGTGGTGGTGGTGGTGGTGGTGGTGGTGTGTGATGCTTATGTGTGCACTACTTACCTGTGTGTGCACATATAGAAGCCAGAGGTCGCCCGGCAGTGGTGGCGCATGCCTTTAATCCCAGCACTCGGGAGGCAGAGGCAGGTGGATCTTTGTGAGTTCGAGGCCAGTCTGGTCTACGGAGCGAGATCCAGGAAAGGCGCAAAGCTACACAGAGAAACCCTGTCTCGAAAAACCAAAAAAAGAAAAGAAAAAGAAAAAAAAAAAAAGAAAAGAAAAGAAAGAAAAACAAAAACAAAACAAAATAACAACAACAACAACAAAAAGAAGCCAGAGGTCGACTTCGGGCGTCGCCTATTGCTCTTTGTCTTTTTTAGTATGTGCACATGGGTGCAGATGCCCGCAGAAGCCAGAGGCATTGAGTCCCTCTGAAGTTACAGTTACAACCAAGTGTGAGCCACCGGCTTGGGGATATGAACCGAACTCCGACTCTTTGAAACAGCAAGATGTGTTCCTAACCACTGAACAATCTCTCCAGCTTCTCATCTTAATTGAGATGGGGATATCTCATTTAAACCGGAACTTGTCATTTCAGCTGGACTAGGGGGCCATTAAGACCTACTGACATCTGTCTTTCTCTGCCCCAGCACTGAGATTGCCCCAATTTTACTAGGTGCTGAGGATCAAAACTCAGGTCCCCATGCTTGCTCAGCAAGGACTTTACCATGAACCGTCTCTTTGCCCATGAGTTCAGAGACCTACACTCTAAGATTTTATTATTTATTTATTTATTTATTTATTTATTTATTTATTTATTTATTTATTTATTTAAACAGAGTCTCACTATGTAACTCAGAGGCCTGCCTGATTCTGCCTCCCAAGTGTTAGAATCAAAGATGTGCTGGCCGCCTTGCCTGGCAGAAGATGGGATTCAGATTCTCTCTCTCTCTCTCTCTCTCTCTCTCTCTCTCTCTCTCTCTCTCTCTCTCTCTCTGTGTGTGTGTGTGTGACACCACCTGTGATCAGGTTCCTAAGACTCTCAGAAGGTGTTGAATACTCTGGAGTTGGAGCTACAGGTTTCAGTGAGCTTCCTGACGTGAGTGCTAAGAACAAAACTTCATTCCTCTGAGAGAGCAGTAAGTCTAACTGCTGAGACGCCTCTCTAGCCCCAGAAGCCAGGATTCTGAACATCGCTGTCAAAAAGGATTTCAGGGGCGCTGGAGAGATGACTCAGAGGTTAAGAGCACTAGCTGTTCTCCCAGAGGTCCTGAGTTCAATAAATAAATACATCTTTAAAAAAAAGATTTATTGGGGCTGGAGAGATGGCTCAGCGGTTAAGAGCACTGCCTGTTCTTCCAGAGGTCCTGAGTTCAATTCCCAGCAACCACATGGTGGCTCACAACCATCTGTAATGAAATCTGGCGCCCTCTTCTGGCCTGCAGGTGTATACAGTCTTCTGGCCTGCAGGTGTATATGCAGACAGAACACTGTATACATAATAAATAAAAATAAATCTTTGAAAAAAAAAAGATTTATTTATGTATTATGTATACATTGTTCTGCCTTCCTGTATTCCTGTAAGCCAGAAGAGGGCACCAGATCTCATTACAGATGGTTGTGAGCCACCATGTGGTTGTCGGGAATTGAACTCAGGACCTCTGGGAGAGCAGCTAGTGTTCTTAACCTCTGAGCTATCTCCCGCCCAGAAGTTTTTTGTTTGTTTGGTTTGGTTTTTTAAGATAGAGTTTCTCTGTGTTGCCCTGGCTGTCCTGGAACTCACTTTGTAGACCAGGCTGGCCTCAAACAGAGATCTGCCTGCCTCTGCTTCCTGAGTAGTGGGATTAAAGGTGTGAGCCACCATTGTCCAGAAAGAAGAGATTTTTTTAAAAAAGATGTTGGCATGGATTCAATAGAGCGGTGCTCGGGGAAAGGATAAGACACAACATGGGTATGGGCTTCTCAGGGGAGAATCATGCTTAAGTGGCCCACAGCGGCCATATGTACAATTTAAGGGGTTGCTTAAAAAACTTTCTTTCCTTTCTGCTTTTTCAACAAATGAGATGATAGGGTGGCTTTGGTGATGCCTTGGATAGAATTATGGTCTGTTAGGATAAAACCATGGGCCACAGACTTGCACGTGGGGGTGAAGAGGTAGCATTACTGTGCATGGGAAATTTATAGAAAACTGCAGGTTTGCTGAGTGAGGGGGCACACGCTTTTACTCCCAGCACTCAGGAGGCAGACGCAAATGGGTCTCTGTGAGTTTGAGACCAGATTACATAGTGAGTCCCAGGAGAACCAGGGCTGTACAGAGAGACCCTGTCTCAACACCACCAACCCCAAACAAACAAACAAAGAAACCCTGCAGGTTTATAGCTAGGGAAGGAGAAAGACCACATACACTTAGGTGTCAAGTGTAGTTCATTACTATTTTAGCATTCTGTTTTTGTATGTGTACTTGGGATTAAACCCAGGACCTCTCACATCCTAAGTATGTGCTCTGTCACTGAGCTAAGGGCCTACTTTTAGGAATTAAAGGTACTACTTCTGGGTACGGTGGGTCAGTGCAAGGTGGTTGGAGAGCTGTTATCTGGGATACTGGGAAAGAATGAAGGAGAAAAGTAACACGCACTTCCCTAGGGTGTTCAGGCTTTGATGAGGCTCTCTCCGAGGATGGGACTGAGTCAGGTACCCTGGGAAAACTGACTTGCAGGCTCTCTCAGGCAATCGCTGCAAACTCATTTAATAAGCATGTCCAGCTGTGGAAATGGGTGCTATTGGGTGCTCTGTCTTCTGGTGCCCTGAAAACCAGAGGAAGATTAACATCCAGCCAGCCAGATATAGGCAATGCAGGCTGATGGAGCATCTAGGCACACAGACCCCGCAAGGACTGAGTCTAGAGCCCCGTGATACCTACCTGTAAGTAATCTACTCTGCCCATGCCATGCCAGTGTCCTTCCAAATCATCAAAGTCTCCACTCCACTGGGCTTATTTTCAGGTTCTCATAACAGAGAAATGGTACCCCAGGTTTTCTGCCACGATGCTGCAGTGTTTATTATTTATGTTGATATTAGTTTAACAAATTCACACCCAAAGACTGATCCCCAGCGTAGGGTACATTGCCTTATATCCCTTTTTGCTATTTTCCTTTTACATTTTAGCCCACTTTTCTCCCTTACATGGTAACATACATCCCGACTGGGTGCTCTGTGTTAAATGGTCGTGACAGTTACGCACGCACACACAGATACTGATTTGCCATGGTGCCGTCCCTTTTTCCTAGAAGGGCTCTTATCACAGTCTAAATTCCTAGAGGCGAGGGACACAGAATGTGGACGGCCTTCTCCACTATCGCAGCCCTTCCCCAGTACTCAGCGACATGGGAACCAGACAGCCAGACTTGGGCAGAGCAATGATGAGAGAGACATGGCCAGATAGAACAATGTCACCTTTTCCTCCCTTGCAGTCTAGTGGAGGAGATAAAGTCGACCATGAGACCAAGATGTGACCTTGCAGCCATCCTGGCAGGACTAAAGATATTCTAAAGGGACATTTGTGTTTCCTTGGCTATCAGATTATTGGAACAATAGTCTCCAAGATATTGGAATTTCCCCTGGAATCTAATGCTGGGAGAAGGGACTACAGATGGGCCTCCTGAGAGTATGTGTTAGGGAGGAGATAAACTAGTGGGAGGTAGAGAGGGGTGAGCAGGAAGCAGTCAGCCTGGACAGTATCCTAGGGAGCCTGGAGATAGGAAACTAGAAAATAACCATGGGATTCGTCAGCCATGTAAGCAGGTTTCCCGGAATGCTGACTGACCCTGGCACCCAAGGCCTCCCCGGGGATTCATCAGTAGAACAGGGAAATGATTTTCACCAAGCCACCATCCCCCTCTCCCAGCACTGGTTTTTAGGCATATGTGTCTTTATCTAATTTCATTCTCACCAAAGGCTGCAGGGTTGAGTGTTATCTTTATTCCCAACTTATGGATAAGGAGACTGAGGCGAAAAAAGTTTATGAGATTTTGCCATAGTCAAATAACTGGCAAATGCTGGGGCCAAGTCCTGTTTGCTCCTACCCACAGCTCTACCAGGAGGGGTTGTTTGGGTCAGATCCAGATCTGGACACCCTGGAAGGCAGAACCTGACAAGAGAGGATTTGAAATGTGAGAATAGGCCAGTTCTGTGGCCAGAACTAAGAAAGCATTGCTAGAGCCTTTTCATAGCAATGATGACCTTTGACCTTCCCTTGAAGGTCAAAGTTGGCTAATAGCAGTACCAGAAAGGATGGAGAGCTGGCTGAATTGAGGGGGAATAAAGCCAGGTGGTGGTGGCACACACCTTTGATCCCAGCATTCAGGAGTCAGAGACAGGGATATCTCTGTAGGTTCAAGGCCAGCCTGGTCTACAGAGCAAGTTCCAGGACAGGCTCCAAAGCTACAGAGAGAAACTCTTGTCTCAACCCCCGCCCTCCCAAAAAAGTGAATAAGAAAAACTATCCTCAGCTTGGCCGTAGTGGTGCACATCTTTAATTCCAGCACTCGGGAGGCAGAGGTAGGTGGATCTCCGTGAGTTCAAGGCCAGCCTGGTCTACAAAGGGAGTTCCAGGACAGCCAGAGCCATTACATAGAGAAACCCTGTCTCAGAAAAGAGAAAAAGAAAAGAAAACTATCTTCTTGGGACCTCAGGGGTGTCATGAATTATGAGAGAGACAAGGATTGATGATGAAGGGTATTGAGCTGGTAACTAGAGATGAGATAAAGGAGAAACTCTGAGGGGCTGGGAAATGGGAACACACGGTTTAGGCAGAGCTGCAGGCCAGGTGCTTGGAGCAGTTAAGGACCTGCAGCCTGCTTCCTTTGTACCAGAATCTTCCTCCTAAAAATGCCGGTGTGAGCAACCACTGCTGTCACAAAGTGCTCAAAATGTAATCCAGAGTGAGGTAAAAGCTAGGCCAGGGGACCACGGTTACTCAATACCTAGCCACCTCTGGAGGCCCTGCCTCAGGGTGGATTGAGATCAAAGAGGGCCTGAAGACCCCAGAGGAGGAAGCCTGTTCAAACCTCCAGGGATCCTGCGTCCCTAGTCAAGAAGGCCTTTGTAATGATGATTAAGCTCCCAATAAGCCCCCTACAGCTCTCAGGCCTCCCTCTCTGGGAGTCAGCCTCTGGCCAACTCCAGAAATGGGGAGGGGAGCAAGGTTGGTGGTAGAGGGTGGGCAGGGTAGGAAAAGCTCCATACCAAATTCAGGCCGGGATGTAATCCTACCCCTTTCCGTACCCCCAGTGCCCGCAGATAACACCTGGGTACATGAGGGAAGACTTCAAGGCCCAGCCCCTTGCTTAGGCCTCATTGCTGCCCCACAAACTCTGACAGAGGTTTCTGGATCCAGGTGAAAAAGAAAGAACTACAGGTACCCTTAAGAATGACTTCTGGCCAGCCGCGGTGGCGCACGCCTTAAATCCCAGCACTCAGGAGTCAGAGGAAGGCAGATCTCTGCTAATTTGAGGCCAGCCTGGTCTACAGAGTGAGTTCCAGGAAAGGCTTCAAAGCTACACAGAGAAACCCTGTCTCAAAAAACAAAACAAAACAAATGACTTCTGGAGGCTGGAGAAATGGCTCAGAGGTTAAGAGCACTCACTGCTCTTCCAGAGGTCCTGAGTTCAATTCCCAGCAACCACATGGTGACTCACAGCCATCTATAATGAGATCTGGTGCCCTCTTCTGGCATGCAGGGAGAACACTGTATACATGATAAATAAATAAAAACCTTAAAAAAAAAAAACAAAAAAAAAACCTCTGACTAAATGTGGTGACAGGTTTTTAGTCCACTCTCAGGAGCAGGCAGATCTCTGTGAATTCAAGGCCAGCCTGGTCTCCACAGTGAGTTTCAGGTAAGCCAGGACTACATGGAGAGACCCTGCTTCAAACAAACAAACAAAAACTAAATAAATGAGCACTAACAGAAGAAGACCGTTGTACTCTACTTGAACACTCAAATACATGAACTGATACCCCAGTGAAAGGAACCGAAATTGATTCGCAAGAGGGATTTATCTCACAAACCGACAGTGACACACGAGTGGCTTGCGCAGAAGCTCTGATTAGTCTTTTGTTGAAGTTCTGTAAGAATCATAACATGAAATATTACTCAACCAGAAAGAAGGAACCCATCGGGTCTCTCGAAGAACAGTCGAGGAAACTGGAGACCATTGTTTTAAAGGAAATAAGCCAGACTCAGGAAGAGGAGAAGTGTCATGTGGAGTCTCAAAAAATGTTGTTCGAGCTAAAAGGGAGGCCGTGAGGGAAGAGGAAGGGCTCAGGTGGGGGAGAATCAGGGTCACACGGCCAAAGTACGCTGCATGTTCGCATGAACATTCCACCAAGAAGTGCGTTGTTTGCACAATATATGCTAATAAAAACGTGGCCGGGGCGGTGGTGGTGCACGCCTTTTATCTCAGCACTCGGGAGGCAGAGGCAGGCGGATCTCTGTGAGTTCGAGGCCAGCCTGGTCTACAGAGTGAGTCCCAGGAAAGGCTCAAAACTACACAGAGAAACCCTGTCTCGAAAAACAAAAAACAAAACAAAAAGTGAAGAACAGTAGCAACACGACCGTCACCACCGGAGCCTCTACTGCTGCAGTGGCCCCGTGTGGTAGAGGACACCCATAGTCACAGCACCCTGAAGGCTGACACAGGAAGATCATGAGTTGGAGGACCCACCTGGGCTGCTCAAGGGGACCCTGTCTTCAGGGAACGGTGTGTGGGTGAACGACAGGTAAAAGGGCAAGCCTCCTGTAATTTCAGGAGGAGCGTCAAGAGTTTGAGGCAAGTCTGGGCCACGTGGTGGTTTTACGGTAGCCTTGAAGGCCCACTAAAGGAAAACTCATTCTTCTTGGTCAAGAAAATGGAATTTCTGGTTTACTTGGAGACCTAACATTCCAGTTAGGCTAAGCAATCACCTGATTAAGGGACTACCCTCAGGAAGATAGAGTTTCTGTAAGCCAGGCTAAAGAGATAGGAAGAATAATTATACCTTCAGGGAGGTAATGTACTTTTCCTTCCCAGAAAGCCCAGCCCCGATGAGGTCATTTTCAGAGCCTCAGGCAGGCAGAGATCCCTTTCTAAGCAGGCTTTCCCGACACCGCTTCAGCCTTCCTCTAAAGCGCCTCTCTTGCCATGTGGTTGACTCCGGTGCCGCCCTAACTCTGTGGCCCAGCTTTTTCTTTTCCTTCCAATCGCCCTCTGGGCACCTGCTCCAGTTCATGGCTTTCCTGCCCTGGGTTTTTGTTTTAAGCTCTAATAAAATTGTTCTCAAGCTTTTTTTTTTTTTTTTTTTTTTTTTTTTTTTTTTTTTTTCCTGAGTCCCTTATTAAATTCTTTTTTAAACAAAACCAGAGCACCAAGTGCTCTCAGCGGACTGGGTTCAAGTCCCAGTGTAGCTCACAAACCCTAGCTCCAGTTCCAGGGGATCTGATACCCTTTCCGGCCTCTTTGGGCACCAGGCAAGCACATGATGCACATATACACATGCAGGCAAAACACTTATGCATATAAAATAAAATAAATAAATCTAAAAAAATAATTGAAAGGCAAGACCAAGACCCCAAGACCTCCATAAGGGGATCCCAATTTCCAAGGTAACAGGTGAGGTGAAGCTCCAAAAATTTTCCAGTAACACTGTGATAACTTGCCCCCCCCAAAAAAAGGGGGGGAGAAAACAAAAACGGGGTTGGGGGATATCATTCAGTGTGTAAGAGTATTTGCTATACAAGCATAGGACTTGAGTTCAAATCCTTGGAATCCATGTAAAAGTTGGGCAAGAGGTCGGAGAGATGGCTCAGTGAAGAAGAACACTTATTACACTTATTATTCTTTGTGTTTGTTTGTTTGTTTGTTTGGTTGGTTTTTTGAGACAGGGTTCCTCTGTGTAGTTTTGGTGCCTTTCCTAGAACTCAATCTGTAGACCAGGCTGGCCACGAACTCGCAGAGATCCACCTGCCTCTGCCTCCCGAGTGCTGGGATCAAAGGTGTGCACCACCACCACCCAGCTCCACTTATTGCTCTTACAGAGAACCTAGGTTCAGTTCCCAGCACCCACATGGTGGCTCAGAAACATTTGTACTTTCAGTTCCAGGGACTCTGACACCCTCTCTGGCTTCCAGGTACTAGGTACGTAAGCAGTACACAGACATACATGCAAGGCAAATACCAAATCACATAAAATAAAAATAATAATAATAATAATAAATATTTTTTTAAAGAGCCTTATAATGGTTGGATATGGCCATATTTGCCTGTAACCCCTCACTGGGGGAATGGACAGGCTAACTCTTGGGCCTTGTCCATCCAGACTTGCTAAAAATGGGGAGTGGCAGGTTCATCGTCACAAGGGAATAAGGTAGAGATAGAGCAGGATACCTGATGTCCTCCTCTGGCTTTGTACACACACACACACACACACACACAAAACACACACAACACACCTTTAACCCCAGCACTCAGTGGGCAGAGGCAGGTACATCTCTGTGAGTTCAAGGCCAACCTGGGTTACAGAGTGAGAAGATGTCTCAAATATAAAAATAAATATGTAAGTAAAATAAGGGCTGGAGGGATGGCTCAGCAGTTAAAAATTCTGACCGTTCTTCCAGAGGACCTTCAATTTCCAGAACCCACATGGCAGCTCACAACCATCTGTAACTCCAGTTCTAGGGGACTGGACACCCTATTCTGACCTCTTTGGGCACTAGGCACAGGCACTAGGCATGCTTGGGGTGCACAGATATACGTTCAGGAAAAACACTCATACACATAAAATAAAGTATTTTTTCAAAATTAAATGAGTATGGTGACTCATGCCTTTAATCCTAGCACTTGGGAGGCAGAAGCAGGTGGATCTCTGTGAGAGTTCAAGGCCAGCCTGGTCTACAGAGTGAGTTCTAGGACAGCCAGGGCTATGAAGAGAGAGCCTGTCTCAAAAGACAATTTTTTTCCCCACGATACAGGGTTTCTCTGTGTAGCCTCTGCCTCCCAAGTGCTGGGATAAATTTTAAAAATTTTAATAATTTAAAAAAAAAAAGAAAGGAAAAGTAAAGAGCCAGGCAGTGGTGGCACATACCTTTGATCCCAGCACTCAGGAGGCAGAGCCAGGCAGATCTCTGTGAGTGCAAGGCCAGTCTGGGCTACAGAGTGAGTTCCAGGACAGGCTCCAAAGCTATGCAGAGAAACCCTGTCTCAAAAAACAAAACAAAAGAAAACTAATAATAGTAGTAGGTTTTCCTTAGGGCCTAGACTTGCCTATCTATAAATTCTTGGCTCACTATGGTGCCAGGCCTGGATTTTATCCAAGTTGGACATATCTAATCAGAAAGTGGTTGATTATGTCCATGATGTTTGTGCCATTGTTACACCAGTGGGGATGTCTCGCCATGTCAGTCTGTTGTAGCTCACAGTGTTCACAGCTGGGGGAGACTGATGATTATTTTTCTCTTCTGGCATTACAAAAGCTACCCAATAGAGATGAAACTTCCAGGTCAGTACCAGCTTTATTCCTCCATATTTATGACTCAAGTATGTTATATCTGCAGCAACAGGGCCTCACCGTCAAGTTCTGGAGGGTGGCCAAGAGCACTGTCAATAGCCTGTACTGTTTGGGGGGTTTATGGGACTTCACTGGCCAACAGCTCCAAAGGAAGTAACCCACTGTTGACACTAGACATTTTGTTCATCTCTGGTATCTGGTAGGGGCATTGTTGCCTGTTATGAGCCATACAATCTTGAACAGCTAACTTGTAGAAGGATCTAAACTTCCTATCCTGATGTCTTTGATGACTTGAGACTGTCTTATTCTTTCCTCGGACCTTAATTCAGGCTGGAGTTGAGTAAAAACACGGCTTAATTTCCCTCATATTCTTCCACTCTAAGCAAGACCCTAGATCTTGGAATCAACAAATACAGTACTGCTAACAGAACCTCTTAATGCTGGAGGATTTCCTTGAACATAGGAACAAAGTCCTCCACTTGCTTTCCAGGCAGTCTGATCCTGGAGATCTATTAAGATAATGGAGGGAAAATCATCATTAGGTCAACCTGTCCTCATCCTGAGACGTAGGTGAATGCATTCCTCAGGATGAATTATAAAATGCTGGTTTTTCTCCCAGTTGTAAACACCTTTGAGATTCACCACACTCCAAAAACAGCCCACCCTTCCATTCTTTCATATTCAAAAATGTGCCTTAATTTGGCAAAACAGAAATATGAGCTGTTTACTTTTTGAGTGTTGTGCGGCACTATCCTCTGGGAGAGGTGAACAAACACTCACTTTAGATAGGGAACTGACTACAGAGCAAAGTACGGATACTAACAAAATCCAACTTGGTGAATCAGTGAGTTTTACTGGGGTTACTTATATCAGTATGAGTGAGGGGTTACTTACAGGAGCAGGGATGGCTTAAATGCAGCTGCGTTTATTACTGAAAGCCAACCCCAGCACTGGTGACAGCTTTGGAAAGCTGGAAGCCTGGAGCTTACTGCATGACTTGCAGGTAGCTTGATAAGATAGAATATCTTCTAGAAAGCTCACTGGTCTTTGCTTCTTAAGGTACCTTGGCTGGTGTTCCTCTTCCAGGCAGCTCAGCTGCTCTATATCCTCCTAAATCCTTATGTAACCTTAGGGTGGGAGGAGCTATGTGCATCTGGTCAGTTTCAGGGACTTCCTAAGATTTCTGAGTTGTTTTCTTACTAAGTTGTTTTTGGTTAGTTAGTTAGTTTGTTTGTTTTGAGACAGGGCCTCACTATGTAGCCCTGGCTGTTCTGGAACTTGCTATGTGCACCAGGCTGGCCTCAAATTCACAAACATCCACCTGCCTCTGCTTCCTGAGTGCTGGAGTTAAAGGTGTGCACCACCATAGCTGGTGATATTCTCAGCTTTAAAATGCTTTCCTTTAGGCCGGGCGGTGATGGCACACGCCTTTAATCCCAGCACTCGGGAAGCAGAGGCAGATGAATCTCTGTGAGTTTGAGGCCAGCCTGGTCTACAAAGTGAGTTCTAGGACAGGCTCCAAAAGCTACACAGAGAGACTCTGTCTCTAAAACCCAAACCAAAAACCAAAAACCAAAAAAAAAAAAAAAAAAAAAAAAAAAAAAAAAAAAAAAAAAAAAAGCTTTCTTTTAGAATTTCCTGCGTCTTAATATGTCTCCTTAGAATTTCCTGGATCTTTCTGGATGGTAGGGTCCTTTAATCCCAGCACTTGGGAGACAGAGGCAGGTGGATCTCTGTGAGTTCAAAGCCAGCCTGGTCTACAGAGCAAGTTCCAGGATAGGCTCCAAAGCAACACATAGAAACCCTGTCTTGAAAAACAAAAGAAAGAAATAGAGTGGGGGGGGAGAGGGAGAGGGAGAGGGAGAGGGAGAGGGAGAGGGAGGAGAGGGAGGAGAGGGAGGAGAGGGAGAGGAGAGGGATAGAGAGGGAGAGAGAGAGAGAGAGAGAGGGAGAGAGAGAGAGAGAGAGAGAGAGGGAGAAGGAGAGTTTCCTGGGTCTTAATGAGCTCCTGAGGAAATCACTATGCATCATTGAACTAAGGTCTCATGTAGCTCATTCTGGCTTCAAACTCTCTATGCACCTGAGAGTGCCCTTGAACTCTTCATCATCCTGGCTCTTCCCACGGTGTGCTGGATTGCAGGTACATACTATCTCCTCTGTCTCATACCCTTGTTCTTGGTTCTGAGTCTGAGCCTTTAATGGCTGAGCCATCTCTCCAGCCCATACACCCTTATTTTTAATAGTAAAAGTTGGGAACAGCTTTTTAAAAAGTATTTTATTTTTATGTATACATCTCTCTGGGGGGAGAGTGTGTGTACATGAGTGGAGAAGCCAGAGATGTTGGGTCCCCTGGGGCTGGAGTCACAGGTAATTGGGATTCTGACGTGGGTGCTGGGAACCAAACTCTGGTCCTCTGTAAGAGTAGTGTGTACTCAACCATTGAGCAATCTCTCCAGCACTAGGAAACAGCTTTTAGAATATCTCCCCAAAGAGAATCAGTTAAATACATGTTATTTACTTTTTTGAACCTACATTTGTGTAAGTATGTGCCTGTATGTATACCTGTGCATGGGAGTGGAGGTCACGGGATAACTTGGGAGTAGGTTCTCTCCTTCCTCCATGTAATCTCAGGGATCCAACTCTGGTCAGCAGGCTTGGGGGCAAGCACCATACCCACTGAGCTGTCGACAGCTCCCACATTGCTTTGTATGTACAAGAACGTTATCATTGAGAAAAAATAAAAATCTGACCTGGAGGCATTCTGGTGCCTCTTTCATCCCATTTCACAAAGACCTGGGCCTACAGAATGTTCCCCCTCATTTAGAAGCTCTAACATATAGAGTCTGGGTGACTGGCTACAATTTTCTCTTTGGGGGTCCACGAGGAGAGGTGATCAACTTTGCCATTTGCTGTGTGTCCTTGTCCAAAAAAAAAAAAAAAAAAAAAATCCTTTCATATTTTCTTCTTCTCCATGACATGTTTCCTACGGCTAACATGCTGGTGGCTGCAAAAAAGCACATTCGAGTCATGCCTAGCTGGGGTCTTGGTTGGGATGGCCAGTCTCAAGGCTCCCTCCCTGTGCAAGCTCTGGGACCCTCTTTTTCGGGCTGGTGGTCAGGATGGGGTATTAATAATACTGCCCCCAAAGGAAGAGATGTGTGACCTTGGAAAAGTCCCTTCCCCTTTCAGCAAAGCAGCAGTGGGATCAGGTACTGCCTTCTGACGCCCACGGTGGCTAAACAATGTGGCAAACAACACGTGGCTTTCAGCATTTACTGATCTTCGAAGCCCCACGCGCACAGGGTACCAGGGGCCCATTTGGGGCCTTGGCGGAGGAGCATCTAGAACCCGCGCCCAAACTCTCGCGAGATCCCCCCGCTCGGTGCCTCGCGACGTCATCCCCTCCGCGGCCGTGGCTGCGCCGGCGCCGGCACGTAAGGTACTCGCAGGGGCGGCCCGTATCCCTCCGCCGCCGGCGCGGCCCGGCCCTCCCTCCCTCCCAGGCCCGCCAATCCCGGAGCCTCCCGACCTGCCCCTCGGCCTGGGCCCACCCCGCGCTCTGGCGGCCCCACCCCGGCGGCGCCGCCCGCCCGCCCGCGCGTCCCTTAGTCCACCTGCACCAGGCAGGGAAGCAGGCTTCCCCGGCTCCGCGACCGTGAGGCGCTCGGCGAGCCCGGAGCTTGGGGGGCTCTTCCTCCCCGGCGGAGGGATCCACGGCGGCCGAGGAGGCGGCGCTGAGCCTACGAGGAAGAGGCGGCTACGGCGGCGGTGGCTGTGGCAGCAGCGCATAAAGGGGCCGCCGTCGGGTGATGCGGTGACCGCTGCGGCAGGCCCAGAAGCTGAGCGGGCCTCGGCCCTCAGCTCGTCGGACCCGCGCTTCGGAGCTCCCGGTCTTCTCGGGCCGACTCGCGACCGCTCGGGCGGTCTCAGGCCCCCTCCCTCGCCCCTTCCCCGTCCCTCCCCCGTCCCCGTCCCCGCCCCGGGGGCCCGTCGCCACCGTTTCCCACCATGGCTCTGAAGAGAATCCACAAGGTAAGCGGCCGGGGCGTTGCTGTGGGCATGGGCCGCTGGGCGAGCCCGCTGAGTGGGCTGCGGCCTGCACTTCTTCCCGCGGTCGCCTCCCTCCACTGGGCTCGCGGCGGCGGCGTCTGGTTCCCGCTGCCGGCGCCGGCCCCACGGGGCGGCCTTCACACCCCGCTCCCAGAGATGGCGCCCGCGGAGGCCGGAGCGCGGGGGACCTTGCTTAGGCCGAAGTTGCTTTGGGCCTCGCAGTCTTCCTCCCCGACGCCTTTCCAGGCCGCCTTCCAGCCCGGGACTCGCTGCTCTCTAGGGCTATTGTCCGGCCGCGAAGGGGACTTGGGACGGCGCGGGGAGGGGCGGTGGGGGGGAGCGGCCGGGGCGTTGGGCGGCCCCTGTGATCTGAGGTCGATAGGGCTGCTTGTCCCATCTCTGTCCCCCTTCACTGAGCTGCCTGAGCTCGAGGACCGGGACAGGCCGACCAAGGGGGCCCATTTGCCCGATCCACGACTGTTTCCTTGATTGAGCTCACTGGAACTCCTGGGCACTTAAGTCCGCCTTACTGGTGTAGAAAGTGGAGTAGAAAGTCAGAGGGAAGAAAATGCTACTCCGGAGGAAGGAGGGGATTCAGTGGAGAAGCGTTTTGTTCCTTGGGGTTGCCGTATGTCGTCGGAAATTAATTAACCCTCCCGTTTTGCAGGATTGGATCTAGGGGAACAAACTGTGTTTACCTGGTAGGGTAGAAGCCAGTCAGTTCAGAAAACCGAACGTTGAAAACCGCCTTTCACAGACTTATCCCAAAATGATTTTAACGCTACAATTAGATGATGTATTCGTCAAGACTCCTAATTTGGAAGGGATTTTACTCAATTTTTGGTTAGAAATAATTTCTTAGTTCTTTTAAGTGAAAGGTTATCCATTTAGTTATTGATAAGATTTGACACTGTAAGAAGAGCATAGGCTTAGCTTAAACTTTAGGGGTTTGTTTTTTTTCCCCCTAATATTAACCTCTTAGAGTCACTACTATTTTTTCCTTGGACGTAAGAAGTCATCCACTATGAGTTTTGTTTGGTGTTTCATTTGGCTCCTCAGATGGGCCATAGTAAGTCTTTACCTTCTTAGTAAGTGATAGAACCTGGGATTACCTCTAAGGGCTGATGGAATGGGGCTACGAAGAAAAGTGGAGAACGAAGTCAAATGCAGATTGAAAGATGGAACACCACAGTTCAGCAGTTGGTCCTCATTTTATTCCTCAAGACTTGGAATGTGGAATTAATTCCATTCCCTACTGCGAATTAGCACCTTACTAACTTTTGTTTTCTTTGATTTCTTAGAAATCAAAGGATAGGCTTTAGCAGTAAGTCTTGTGCTAAAATGAAGCAGGGTCTTTGCTAAAAGAAGTATGAACTTTAGGTAAAGATCTCTTGAAAAACCATGTAAGGGATAAACATCCAGGTAATGTGTATATGTATTTCTTTTCTGTTGTTGGTCGTGTCTCCCCCCCTTCCCCCCCCTTTCCAGGGTTTCTCTGTAACAACCCAGGTTGTCCTGGAACTCAAGCTGGCCTTGAACTCACAGAGGTCCACCTGCCTCCTGCCTCCTGAGTGCTGGGATTAAAGGTAAGCGCCACAGCTGCCCAGCATGTTTCTAATTCTAAGACTTTAGCAGTCTTTCAGAGTCTAGTGGGAAGTTATCAATTTGAAATGCTGTTTGAGTTATACCTATATAAGATTGTCCCCTAAAGCTGGGAGAGAAAGTGAGTTTGATGTGTGATAATTTACAGAGATACTTAAATATTTATTTATTTATTTATTTTTCCTCTCAAGACAGGGTTTCTCTGTGTAGTTTTGGTGCCTGTCCTGGCGTTCACTCTGTAGACCAGGCTGGCCTCGAACTCACAGAGATCCTCCTGGCTCTGCCTCCCAAGTGCTGGGATTAAAGGTGTGCACCACCACCGTCCGGCTTATTTTAATTTTTTTTTAAAGGAAGGGTCTTCCTAGCTCTGTTGCTTGCAACTTACTATGGTGTAGACCAGGCTGACCTCAAACTCCAAGACCCATCTGCCTCTGCCTTCAGTGTGCTGATATTAAACCAGCAAGTTAATAGTTTTTAGTGTTTGTATTAATATCTATGCCATAGAGACTTATTCAGAAAGGGAGGTAACACTGACTCAAAACATTCATTTAAATCTTAGAATAATGTTTGCCCCCAGCAATATCATTTCTGTTGCTGGTTTTTTTTTTTTTTTTTTTTTTTTTTTTTTGGTTTTTCGAGACAGGGTTTCTCTGTGTAGCTTTGCGCCTTTCCTGGAACTCACTTGGTAGCCCAGGCTGGCCTTGAACTCACAGAGATCCGCTGGCCTCTGCCTCCCGAGTGCTGGGATTAAAGGCGTGCACCACCACCGCCCGGCCTGTTGCTGTTTTTTGAGATAGGCTGTCACTGTGTAGTTCAGGCTGGGATTGATCCCAAGTACTGGGATTCAGGCATGTACCACCACACCTGCCTTCCCTAAATCTTTTTGTAGAGTACTAGGGATTGAATCCAGGATCTTAAGTATGCTAAGGCAAACACTCTACCATTGAAGTATATTGCCAGTTCTTATAAATCTTTAAAAAGGAAAGCAGGTTTAGAAATGTTCATTTGACCTCTGTGTGTGTGTGTGTGTGTGTGTGTGAGAGAGAGAGAGAGAGAGAGAGAGAGAGAGAGAGAGAGAGAGAGAGAGAACCACAGCCCTCACTCGAATTAGAGGATAACTGTGGAGTCTGTCCTTTCACCTTTCCACGGGTCCTAGGAGTTTGACTTTTTGTTCTTTGAGACAGGGTTTCCCTGCCTCTACCTCCTAAGTGCTGGGCTTAAAGGCGTGCGCCACCAACCCCCAGCTGTTTGTTTGTCTTTTTTTTAAATACTTTTTAAAAGATTTATATAGTTTACTTTATGAATGTTGTGCTTTCATGTATGTATGTGCTCACTGTATATGCCTGTTGGATCACCTGGAACTGGTGTTACAGGTGGTTGTGAGCCACCATTCAGGAGCTGGGAATCCAACCTAGGTCCTTGGCAAGAGCAAAAATGCTCTTTAATAGCTCAGCTGTCTCTAGCCCCCAGCTGTTTTCCTGATACAGGGTTGTATGTATTCCAAACTGGCCTGAAACTATGTGTGGGGGCATGACCTTGAATTTGTGTTCCTTAGCCTCTACCTCCTAAATACTAGAATTGTAAGCATGTGCCACCCTGTCAAGTTTTAAGTGGCCCTGGACTCAAACCCAGAGTTTCTTACATATTAGGCAAGAAACACTCTGCCACCTCAGCTGCATTCTTAGCTCAATAGCTTGAACTTTTTTATATATGTATCCCTCCATCCCCATTTTATAACTTTAATTGAGGTCAAGTATGGCTTCACTTCTCTTAGACTGCCAAAGACTAGAAAAACCCTCTCTTATTTTCATCAAAATTATTGTGAAAACAAAAGCAGAAGTAGGTTTTCAAACTGTGTGTGTGTGTGTGTGTGTGTGTGTGTGTGTGTGTGATATAGTTTACTTTAAATGATAGGCTTAATGGATACAGATAAAACCATTCCTGTCTTATCCTCAAGCCAACGCATCTGAACTGGAATCCCTAGAAGTCTTGCCTGGTCTGTATAATCAGTCTTGGTGTTGAGCCATTCCTGTTGTCCATCTCTGAAAAGAGCTCTTACTTAAGTACCTTTTCAGCTTCAGATGTCATGAAGTCTTTTATCTGGTTCTAATAGAAGTCTTAAAATTTTACCACATTTGACAAGAGTCATCTTTAAAAATTCAGTATCTTCTTTGACAAGTAGATTTTTGTCTGAATTTGGCACTTTTAGAAAATACGTATTTTTTATTCTTTGAGTTTCATACATGCATAGTCTGTTTTGGTCAGATTTACAGCACTTTTTATTTTCACTGAGCTGTAGACCCTAAGCCCTGGAAAAAGCTTTTGATGGGTATTATTTTGATGTATATCTTAGAGATTCCTGAGCCGCTTTTTAGGGAAAATTTGCCACAGAAACACATGAACAGTATGGTTCTGGCAGGGATTTGAATTGTGTGTGTGTGTCTGTCTGTCTGCACGCACCAAATGGCCTTCTGTGTTTTAGGTTTCTGCTGATTTTATAGGTGTTTTGATGCTTTGAGTGCCTGTCCTGCCTCATCTAGCACCACCCCCAGCCCTTTTCCAGTTGGCTGCATCTCATCTGTTGTGGGCTAAGAAACCAGATCACGGAGCTTATTAAAATTGTGTCTAAAATAAGAACCAGTAGGCTCTGAGTGAAGAGGGCTTCATGTGTTCTGTGAACTGTATGGTCTCTTTGGCTGATCAAAGACCTTTTTGACTTCCTGTTTTTCCTTTTACCTTCACTTGTAAAGATGCAGGTGCCCTTGTTGAAGTACAGGCTTAATTTTTCTGTTTTTGAGAAGGGTAACAGGCTAAATATCTTGGTTTCTCTGGGAGTTGAAGACTGAAAAAAGAAAAGATGCTAGACCTGGGGGTGAAGCTCAATAGGTAGAGTGCTTAACTAGTTTGCAAACCCTATTTGGATCCCTAGCACCTTGTGGGGTACTTCTGTAATCCCAGAACCGAAGGTGGTGACAGGAGGATCAGGAGTTCAAGGTCGTCCTCAGCTACATGTTAAATTTGAGGCCAGTCTGGCATATAGAAGATTCTTTCTTAATAAATGAGCAAGCTAGGATACTTTTAAACCCAATAATGCCTTGCATATTTTAATAGTGTCTTGATAGTTACAGTTTTGAAACAAAGTAATGCCATCATTGATCTGTATTTAAGGCAAGCTCTAAGACCTCAAAGAGACAAAACAAAGTTCTCAAAAAGGTTTTGAACTCAAGGTCAGACAACTAAAGTGATCAAGGAGAATGAGGGATCTAGAAAATAGGGCACCTGCTACCTATCTCCCTTTAAATGTTGCTATTACCAAGGTCTGTGGGTAGTATTGGCAGATAGATAATCCTCCGTGTGTGTGTGTGTGTGTGTGTGTGTGTGTGTGTGTGTGTGTGTGTGTGTAGAGGTTACTATACAGCTTTGACTGGTCTGGAACTTGCTATGTAGACCAGGCTGGCCTGGAATTTAACAGAAATCTGCCTGCCTCTGCTGGGTGGGTAGTACTATTGCGAGTTCTAATATTACTAAATTTAAAAATATTACTTAAAAAATAGTATTGATCATATAGGATAAATTTCAGATAAAATGTTTGCCACTCTGCTTACTCTTCAGTATTTCAGAAAATACAAATGATACTGTGCTAGAAATATATGCTATGTGTTACATTAATATTATTAGAGGTAAGGGTTGAGTAATTTTGGGCAGAATGATGAACAAATGAGCAAATATTCCTGTGGAATACTGAGTACTAGCATATGTGGTTGGATTACTGCCTTGGAAAGCAGGCATAGCTTATTCCAAAAGATAAACTTTATGATAAAGTTTTTTTGAAAGTCTCCTCCCCTCATTAGACAGCGATTCTTAGATGGGCATAGTCCCAGCTAAGTTGAGAGACTAAGGCAGGAGAAATGCTTGAGTCCAGGAGTCCAGGATCAATGTGGGAAACATTAAGAACCCATTTTTTAAAAAATAAAACAACTGTTGGCATAGCCAAATTCTGGAATACATTCTTAGTGCATGCTTGGTTCATGCCTATCCACAACAGTAAAGTCTCTTCAGTGTGTATTTTGTTTTGTTTTTTTGAGATAGAGTTTCTCTGTAACAGTCCTGGCAGTCCTGGAACTCACTGAGATCCACCTGCCTTTGCCTCCCAAGTGCTGAGGCATGCATCACCACCTTCCAAGCCTTGTTTTGTTTTTTTGAGACAGGGTCTCTTATGAAGTCCTGGCTGAGGTGGAACTCACTGTGAACTCACAGAGATCCTCCTGTCTCTGCTTCCCTCCCCAAGGGCTGGGATTAAAGATGTGGGCCACACATAACTTTTACTGAGGAATAAGAAGTATTGGAAGAAAGGTCATTTTAAGTGTGAATCTGAGTGATAAGGGATAGTTTTGATCTTACAATTCTGAATATTGTAATCAGAGAGGTGGCTGCTGAAATATCCTGGGTAGTTCCAGGACAGGAATTCCTGAATGATGCCTGCTGCTGACAGAACTATTACAGCCCTCATTTTGGAAATGCAGGTGTACACTTGTTTTTTCTGTACAAATAAAGTTTTAATGGTTTATAATGTAAGGAAATAAACTCCCATTTGTTCTGTCTAGAGCATCAAGTGAGATACCATGTAATAGATTTGTAATACTAGCACTGCAACATACTCTAGGGTTGCTATCTGATAAGACAGTGTAACTTGATTAGTAAGACTAGAGCTGAAGGGCTAGAGGAATGACTCAGAGTTAAAAGCACTGGCTACACTTCCAGAACACCAGGGTTCGATTCCCAGTACCCACATGGCAGCTTATATCGTCTGTAACTCCAGTCTCAGGCACACACAGTGCAGACATACATACAGACAAAACACATAATTTTTTTTTCTTTTTTGAGATAGTTTTATTTTATGGGTGTTTCACCTGCGTTTACGTCTGTGTACAAAACCACATGCATGCAGTGCTTGTGGAGGCCAGAAGATAGTGTCTGATCCCCTGGAGCTATAGTTACATAGTCAGTGCTAGGAATCTAACCCGTGAAGAACAGCCAGTATGAATGCTCTTGGCTGCTGAGCCACTTCTCCAGCCTCCTGAAGCTACTTTAAAATTTTCCTTTGGGCCAGGCAGCGGTGGTCCATGCCTTTAAATTCAGCACTCAGGAGGCAGAGCTAGGTGGATCTCTTAAGTTCAAGGCTCTCCTGGTCTACACAGAGAATCAGGACAGGCACCAAAACTACACAGAGAAACCAAAAAAGAAAAAAAAAAAAAAAATTCCCCTTTGAAGCCAGGTGGCACACACCTTTAATCCCACACTTGAGAGGCGAATCTCTTGAGTTCAAGACCAGCCTGGTCTACAGAGTAAGTTCCAGGACAGTCAGGGCTAAAAAGAAACCCTGTCTCGAAAAAGCAACAAAATAATAATAGTAATAATAAAATAAAAATTTCCTTTTATTTGAATTAAATCTTTTATTTTCCTTTTGGAGAGCGAGCGGTATCAGGGATTGAACCTAGGGCATCAAGCATTTTGAGGTCTTCCCTTTGCCAATGAACTACAGCCCTAACCCTGTATTGAATTGTGTATTGCTTGTTTATTTTTAGACAGTATGTCACTCAGTAGCTCAATCTGGCCTTTAACTCTCGAGCTCCCTAAGTGCTAGGATACAAGCATGATCCATTATGCCCAGCTTACTTGAAAAAAAAAATTTTTTTTTTTAAGATTTATTTTTTTGGGCCAGCGGTGTTGGCCCACACCTTTAGTCCAAGCACTTGGGAGGCAGAGGCAGATGGGTCCCCAAGTTCCAGAATAGCCAGGGCTACACAGAGAAACCCTGTCTCAAAAAACCAAAAGGAAAAAAAAAAAATTTATTGGGGGAGGGGGGCTGAGTGTGGTGGCGTATTCCTTTAATCCTAGCGTTCTGGAGGGAGGCAGAGACAGGTGGATGGATCTCTGAGTCTGAGGTCAGCTTGGTCTACATAGCAAGTTCCAGGACAGCTGGGACTAATAGAGAGATCCTGTCTCCAAAAAAGAAAGAAAGGAAAAAGAAAAAAAAATCCCTAATTTATTTGTTTTTTCTAAACAGGATTTTCCCTGGTCTTGAACTCACAGAGATCCACCTTCCTCTGCCTCTGAATGCTGGGATGTACCACCATGCTAGCCTGTTTCGTTGTGTTTGTACATAGGGGTTCATGTAGCCCATGTTGACCTCATACTCAACTACGTAGCCCAGACTGACTGAATTCCTTTTTCTGCTTCCACCTGTGCTGGACTTACTGGATGTACCACCACACCTGACAACTTTACTAGTTTTCTTGAATCTTGGCTTTTTTTATCTTCATGGGGATATAAATGCCACATATCCTGCAGTCTAGAGATTTAAAAAAAAAAAAAGTGAAAAGTGGTTGGCCATTTAAGTATACATAAAAGTCATGTTTTGTTTTGTTTTTGAGGCAGGGTCTCAGTATGTTGCCCTGGCTGGCCTGGGACTCACTGTGTAGACCAAGCTGGCCTCTTAACTCACATCTATCTGCCCACCTCTCTTTGCCTTCTGAGCGCTGGAGCTAAAGGTGTGTATCAGTATGCCCAGCTCATTTCTGACTTTCCCCTTAATAATTTTTTTTTGGGGGGGGGTGTTTTGAGACAGGGTTTCTCTGTCTAGTTTTAGTACCTGTCCTGATCTCACTCTATAGACCAGGCTGGCCTCGAACTCACGGAGATCTGCCAAGCTCTGGAGTGCTGGGATTAAAGGCGAGTGCCACTAGGGCTGGGCTCCCCCCTCCTAATAATTTATATGCACCATGTGCGTGTCTGGTGCCCCCAGAGGCCAGAAGAGGGTATCAGATCCCCTAAAACTATTTACATTTGTGAGCCTCCATGTAGGTTCTGGAAACCAAACCTAGGTCCTCTGGAAGAGCAGCTAGTGTTCTTAACTCCTGAGCCATCTCTTCAGCCCCTAATTTTGTTACTATGTTTTGTTTTTTAGATAAGAGTCTCACCATGTGGCCTTGGCTGGTGTGGAACTCATAGTAGATCCTGTCTCTGCCTCCTGAGTGCTGGGATTAAAGGTGTGTGCCATCATGCTGGGCTTTATTTTTGTTTGTTTATTTGTTTGTTTTGTTTTTTGGAGACAGGGTTTCTCTGTGTAGCCCTCGCTGTCCTGGAACTCATAGAGATCCACCTGCCACTATCTCCCAAGTGTTGGGACTAAAGGCACGCTCTGGCTATTATGTGTTTGTGTCTGTCTTTCTGTTTGTGGGTTTATGCATGTGAGTGTAGGTGCCTAAGGAGGCCAGAGATGTTGGAATCCCTAGAGCTGGAGTTATAGGCAGTTTTCTGCCACCTGATGTGGGTGCTGGGAACCAGATCAGGTCCAGTCTCTCCAGGCCCACAACAGTACACTATTTAATATCCACAGTTTAATAAAGTAACTGCTTTATCAGCCTTTGGGCTTTTTCATTTGTTTAATTTTTATGAAAATCTAAAACTCAGGCCTATGGAAAAATTGCAAATCTAGTAAAAATCTAGTGTTATTTTTCTTTAGCTGTTTCTAAGGAATCTGATGGTGTGATGCCATGGCAATTCCTAGTTTTATTTTTTTATTTTTCTGAAATAGGGTCTTGTTACCTGGGCTGGACTCAGGCTTGACTCTGTAGCAGAGGATGACCCAAATACATGTCTCTACCTCCTAAGTGCTGGAATTAGAGGAGTATGGGCCTTGCCTCCTTTAGTTGAGTTAGTTTAGGCTTTTTTCATATTTCCATATATTAGGTTTAATTTGTCTAAGACAGGAATGTCTTTGAAGCTCAGTGTTGTGTATCTCTGCACCTTAGGTGGTGGATGATTTGTTTAGTTGGCTGCTTTTCATCACATCCTGTCTGTTGGGATGTTGTCATTTTGAACCATTGCTGAGAGCTGCTTCAGTCATTGAAGTTGTCTCCCATTTTATCTCCCATCTTAGGAATACTTATTGTCCTATATGTATTAGCTATCTATTGCCACACAAGAAAGTGGCTGCTTAAAACATACCACACTCCCTCATACAGGGATCTGAGAATATAGCTAGGTGCCTCCTGAGTGCAAGGATTAAAGATATGCCCTACCTTGCCCAGTCCTAAAATTTTAATTGCATGTATGTGTTTAGTTAGGTGCTCATGAGCACGGGGTGTTAAGGAGTTGAGAACTGAACTCAGGTCTTCCTCAAAAGCAATATATTCTCTTATCTGCTGAGCCATCTCTCCAACCTTCCTACTTTAAGAGTGCTTTCTCTTAAATGTAGGAGGTCCTGGGTTCAGTCTCCAGCTTCAGAGAACCACAGTTACGCTAAAGCATTGAATTTTTTTTTTTTGGTATGGATATACTGTCTTGTATACATACAAAAAAATCTAGACTGTGTTCCAAATTGGGCAGTTGTTTATAGTCCTACCAGCTATTATGAAGGTTCTAGTACCTATATCTTCACCATTGCTCATTATCAAAATGCACATCACAAATCACAGTGACTGTAGGAAATCACTTGACACCCACTAGGAAAGCAGTAACTGCATAGCCATCTTCTGGCCCTGATAATGATTTGTTAGCTGTATTTTATTTAGTAGATGCTACTTCTAGAAAAAGTAGAGTGCTTATGGGGAAGGAGGAAATAATTGGTAGCTGTTTTTTGAAATATATATATATGTATGTGTATATATATATACACATACATGTATATATACATATATGTTTTATATATATAATATAATGTAGGAGCTGGAAAAGTGGCTTAGCAGTTAAGAGTACTTACTGCTTTTCCAGAGAATCGGGGTTTGTTTCATAGCTCCCACATGGCAGTTAACAACTGTCTGTAACTCTAGTTTCAGAGAGTATGACACCCTCTTCTGATCGCTGTAGGTGAAACACCCATGCACATAAAATAAACACACACACACAAAATGTAGGAAATAATTATCTTAACGTCTTAATTTTTGATTAATCATGTGACACAATTTAATTTTGTACTATATATATTTAAGTTTTAAGATTTTATTATTATTACTATTAATTTTTCAAGATAGGGTTTCTCGTCCTGGAACTTATTTGTAGACCAATCTGGTCTCTGAGTTCAAACTCAGAGACCACCTGCCTCTGCCTCCCTGAGTGTTGGGATTAAAGGCATTCTCAGGTATTTTTAGAGGAGGAGAGGAGTGTGAGTATGTGTCTTGAGACAGGGTTTCTCTGTGTAGCTTTGGCTGTCCTGGAACCTCCTTTGTAGACCATGCTAGCCACAAACTCACAGGGATCCACCTGCCTCTGCCTCCCAAGTGCTGGGTTATTTTTAAAATTTTAAATTACATTTTATTTAATTTATTGTATGTGTGTGCATGGGCTTATGCATGTGTCACAAAATGCACATGGAAGTCAGAAGACAACTTGTGGAAGTTTTCTTCTTTGATAGTGTGGATCCAAGGTAGAGAACTCAGGTCATTAGGTTTGATGGGAAGCACCTTTCATGCTTAGCCATTCTGAAGGCCCTGTACTATATCATTTTGCTTCCTTGGATTCACTAAAAATAATTCTAATGCTGAGTATGATGACAGCACACCTGAAATTCTAGCACTGGAGAAGGGGAGGCAGTAGGAATATGAGTGTTTTGTATAAATGATTATCATTTGTGCACCATGTATGTACTTGGTGCTTATGGAGTTCAGAAGAGTGGAGGGATGATTGTGAGCCATCTTGTGTATGCATTGTAATATTTTGTTTTGAGACTTGGTTTCTGTGTAGCCCTAACTGTCTTGGAACTCGCTCTGTAGATCATCTGCCTTTGCTTCCCAAGTGCTGGATTAAAGGCATGAACCACCACTGTGCCTGGCTACATTATAATATTTTCATGCTTTTGTTATACTATAGAGCACCTCTGCTTGCTGCCTTTTCTGTATTAATCCAAAAAATGCTTTGAGACCCCACAAGTAGCACTGTATGGTTTTTAAGCATTCCTTGGTAGTGGTGGGGGGAACAGGGATAATAGCAGACAGCTATAATCACTTTTATTTACTATTTATTAGTCTAAATCCATGAAAGGTACAACATCACATGGATTCTGTGTCCAATTGCTTTTGCAGGAAGGTTATTTTGGAATTTGGCATGAACCATGTCACCATTTGTAAATAGACATGAGCTATGTTTCCCCAGATTGCTCTGGTTTTGTTCAATTTGCCTCCAGGAGTCACTGCATTGTTGTTTTTTGCTTTATACATATGAGCACATCTCTTGCCTAAGTAGAATTCATTTTCATCTCAGGCATAAATATCTTCAATCTTAAGAAGAGCATTTACTTTTAGCCAGCAAAAATGGCCTTGACCCACAACCTTCTAGACATACTTGCATTCCCAGCAGGCCTCTGCAGGTGCCAAGATTGTGGAAATTGAATTTTTTTTTTAATGTGTATAAGTTTTACTTGTGTGAATGTATATGTACTGTGGCCTGTTGCCCAAGGAGATGAGACAAGAGCATTGAATTCTCTAGGACTGGGGTTACAGAGATTTGAGAGCTGCCACGTGGATGCTGGTAATTGAACCTAGGTTCTCTGCAAGAGCAGCCCAGTGCTCTTAACCTGCTGAGCCAACTCTCCAGCTGTGCGTGCGTGTGCGTATAGAGATAGTCTTACTCTTTAAGGCTGACTGTGAACTTGTAGCCATACTCTTGCCTCAGCTGGAGTTAGCAGAAGTAGTGATGAGAAAGAAAGGTTAGGTTGGTTTTTTTTTTTTTTTTTTTTTGAGGTAGGGTCTTACATAGCCCAGGAAAGCATTGAACTTATTATGCATTTTCTGGTCCTCCTGTTTCTGAGATCACAGTCTTTTGCCATCACACATGTGTTGGGGATCCAACCCACTGCTTTTTGTATACTAGGCAGTACTAAGTGACATCGAGAGCCCTTTTCATGTAGTTTAGGCCGTCCTTGAACTCCTAATTCTCTTCTTTTTTAAAGATTTTTATTTATGTGTGAGTGCTCTATCTGCATGTACACCTGCATGACAGAAGAGGGCATCAGATCCCACTGTAAATAAATGGCTGTGAGCCACCATGTGGTTAGTGGGAATTGAACTCAAGACCTCTGGAAGAGCACCTCTGAGCCATCTTTCCAGCCCCTGATCCTCTTTCTTATAATGTGAGCCTCCATATCAGCTTTGTCTTTCTAAATTTTTAAAAATATTTTATTTTTTCATTTGTTTATTTTGTTTTGTTTTGTTTTTTTGAGACGGTTTCTCTTTGTAACAATCCTGATTGTCCTGAAACTCGATCTGTAGACTGGTGTAGCTAAAGTTTTCCTGTGTCCTGCTGGTCCCCAGCTGCTCAGACCCAAGTAAACACACAGAGGCTTTTATTAATTTACTGTTCGGCCATTAGCTCAGGCCTACCACTGACTAGCTCTTACACTTAAATTCAGCCCATTTTTGTTAATCTATATGTTGCCACGTGTTCCGTGGGTTTACCTGTGTGCCATTACATGCTGCTCCCTGGACTGCGGGCTGGCGTCTCCTGACTCAGCCTTCCTCTTCCCAGAATTTTCCTTGTCTGTTTATTCCACCTATACTTGCTGCCTGGCTACTGGCCAATCGGCATTTTATTTATCAACCAATCAGAGCAACATATTCACAGCATACCAAACATCCCACAGTACTTCCCCTTTTCTGTCTAATCAAAAAAGAAGGTTTTAACTTTAACATAGTAAGATTACATATAATAGAACAGTTATCAAGCAAGAATTACAGTTACAATATCTAGGCTATTTGTATTTGGCAAAATCAAAGAAAATATTCTTTCTATCCTATATTTGTGAGTCTAAAGTTTCATATCTAATTTATCTTTTATCATAACCAAGGAAAATTATAACTATCTAGTCTTCAACTACATTAAAGACCTCAGAAGGATATAATATTACCTAACAGGAATAGCATTGTAAGCAACTTCCAAAAATCTAGAATGACAGAGACAGCTGGCTGCCTGAACAGTCACCCAAAGTTTTTCTGCAGTCTTGAGGCATCCATCTTCAGCCTACAGGCCTAGAGTCTAGTTGCTTTCTCTGTGTCCTGTAGAATGTCTGGCAGTTTCCTCTGCAAAGCAGAATCCTGAAGGACCATTTTGCCTTGCAAAAAGTTTAGTGGTCACCTTCCTATGGGTCCTGCATGTATCATCAGTCAATGTAAGGGCACTTTTTTATCCAGTGGCTAACTTTTGCCACAAAGAAAGCAAACTCCATAATGAGTTTCTTCACTGCCCATTATCTTCTCTGAAGTAGATTGATGCTACCAGGAGCAGACATGTCTCAGTGTCCACAAAGTCAAAGTTCTTAAAACATTTTAAATGCCATATTCTGTAGGTCTTTGAAGTGTTTGAAGATTACCTACCTAATTGAATTATATCTATGTATACCTAGAAAACTTAACATGACTATAAGTTTGACTACCATAGAAGACTAATTATTAATCTGTATTTCTTAATTATCCATTACAATTTCAAACGAGCTGTACAAACATAATACCTTAAACAAGAGTAAAAATATATGTACAGTGTAACAAAATTAACTTTAAATTTGTATCAATAAACAAAAATCTATACCAATGTAAAACATTTTAAACAAGTTGCTCTTTTTTTTTTTTTTTTTTTTTTTTTTGGTTTTTTTTTGGTTTTTTTTTCGAGACAGGGTTTCTCTGTGTAGCTTTGCGCCTTTCCTGGAACTCGCTTTGGAGACCAGGCTGGCCTCGAACTCACAGAGATCCGCCTGGCTCTGCCTCCCGAGTGCTGGGATTAAAGGCGTGCGCCACCACGCCCGGCTAAGTTGCTCTTTAAAAGTAGGTTCAACAATCCACTCTTTTTCCTGTCATATCTATATTCTGTATTTCTATATCAGACCAGGCTGGTCTCAAATTCTCAAGAGATCCAACTGCCTCTGCTCCTTGGTGGTGGGATTAAAGGTGTGTGCTATCATGACCGACTTTGTTTTTAATATGTGGGTGTTGCTGTGTGGGTGTGGTACGCATGGGAATACAATTCCCATAA
Organism: Peromyscus eremicus; assembly: GCF_949786415.1. Lineage (NCBI taxonomy): Eukaryota > Metazoa > Chordata > Mammalia > Rodentia > Cricetidae > Peromyscus > Peromyscus eremicus. The sequence goes on from NC_081435.1 coordinate 24,878,174, forward strand.
AGGCCAGAAGAGTGGGGTCTCCTGGGGGTGGGTTTACAGGCAGATATAAAGCTGCCAAATATGGGTGCTTGTAACTCTTGTTCTTAACCACTGAGCCATTTCCCCAGCCCTTCTCTCTTCTCTCCCCTCTTTCTTCTCCACCCCCCTCCCCCATGAATTCAAGGACAGCCTGGTCTACAGATTAAGTTCTAGGACAGCCAGGGCTACACACAGAGAAACCCTGTCTTGAAAAGCCCCCTCCCCCCCAAAAAAAAGGAAAAGAAAGAAACACATCAAAATACTAGCATTCAGTAACACTACCCTTCACCCCTTTTTAAGCTTGGGGTTTGGTGGTTAGTATTGTAGAAGGTGGCAGTAATCCCTTACTAATAAGTATTTTAGATTTCTAGTTTTCTATGTAGTTGCTTTTAAAAGTAAGATTGAACTATTGGAAGGGACCATAGTAACTTAATGGCAGGACAGAAACTCCTAGTGTTCAGCGTTTTCTTTGGAGCTTGGATAGTAGTGATATGTTTGGCGTTGATATCTATTAACATGGACTCTTCTCATCTACTTGGCTATGTGACACACTCATTTTGGAGAGCAGAGATAATAACTGACAATAGAGGGGATTTTGGATCCTAACAGATCCTATGTCATAGGAGTCGGACTTGCCTTGGTACAGCCACCACTGTTTGTGAACTTGAGGAATTGGCAAAAACTAGCAGTTCTTGGCAGCTTCTGTTCTTGGAAAATGTTTGTGTTCCTTTATTTCAAAGGTAGTCTTTCTGAAATACTTTGATTTTCTTACCTAGCTTTGCCATTTACTTAGTGGTTTTCTTCTTTGACTATAATTGTTAAAATTCTAATTTGTATTTTATTAGGTATGTGATCTTGTGGCTGCAGTATCAGAGTATGAGATAGTTGCTTTTCCATGTATCTATCTTTGTTATATCTAAAATGCAATCAAGAAAGAAAACATTGAGGGTTGGGGATTTAGCTCAGTTGTAGAGTACTTGCCTAGCAAGCGCAAGACCCCTGGGTTTGGTCCTCAGCTCTGGAAGAAAAAAGAAAAGAAAACATTGGCTGGGCATTACCAGAGGCAGTTGGGTATCTGTAAGTTCAAGGTCACCAGCCACAAACTGTCTCAAAAGAAGAAAGAAGGGAAAAACTATTGCCAGTTGAGTGTTATGTTGAAAAATATCATTTCAGCTGTGCTAAAAATGTGTGTACTACCTGACAGGCATGGTGGTACACACCTGCAATCCTTGTACTTGGAAGGTGGAGGATAGGAGAATCTAGAGTCTAAAGGCAGCCTACAAGGGCTACAAGAGGCCGTGTGGGGAAGAGGGATATCATTCATTAGTCAGTAAAAACAGTATTACCTTCCTCTGGGTACTTACTATGTATTTCAAGTATATGGTTTATTTATTTAACTTTTATACACATAAAAAGTTAAGTGTGTAAGTATTTTGTTTACATGTATATCCATGTACTGTGTGAGTCCCTGGTATCCACAGAGGCCAGAGATGGCATTGGGTCCCTTGGAACTGGAGTTAGAGATAGTTGTGAGCTGCCATGTGGGTGCTGGGAATTAAACTAGGGTCCCCCACAAGAGCAACAAGTACTCTTTTAACTGCTGAGTCATCTCTCTAGCTTCTCAGCTATATGTTGAACTGATATTTACTGGGCAGTTCCCAGGGACTTCAGTGTGCAAAAAGCTAGAGATCAGATTCCTTCCTATTTGTTATGGATTAAGAGACACTATATAACCACAGAAAAATGTTAACTATACTTAGTTATAAAAGCAACCTGAGGTTTTCCTTAGTACTTAACAATAAATAAATGATGAGAGAGTGAGGGGCTAGCAAGGCAGCAGTTAAGTGAAACCTAAAGGTACATGGAGGAAGTAGAAAAGGAGAGTGGGAATAGAAAGACTGTTCTAGACAGTATTCCCAGAGATGGAGATTGGTTGAAATTTAAAAGCAAGTGAATTTAAAAGTTCTGGAGCTGTTCATGATGCCACATACCTCAACACATCTCAACACTTTGGAAGCTGAGGCAGGAGGGTCACAAGTTTGAAGTCACCTTGGTTACATAGTAAAAACCTTATTAAAAAACAAAACAAAACAAAAAATTGGGGAGTGGTGGGCTAGAGAGATGGCCCAGCAGTTAAGAGCACTGGCTATTCTTCCAGAGGACCCAGGTTCAATTCCCAGCACCCACATGGCAGCTCACAACTGTCTGTAATTCCAGTTCCAGGGGATCTGACACCTTCACACCAATGCACATAAAATAAAGTTAAAAAAAAAAAAACAAAAAACTGGCCAAAACTGGCCGGGTGGTGGTGGTGGTGGTGGTGGTGGTGGTGGTGGTGGTGGTGGTGGTGGTGGTGGTGGTTCACGCCTTTAATCCCAGCACTTGGGAGGTAGAGCCAGGTGGATCTCTGTGAGTTCAAGGCCAGCCTGGTCTACAGAGTGAGATCCAGGACAGGCTCCAAAACTACACTGAAAAACCCGTCTCAAAAAAAAAAAAAAAAAAAAAAAAGACAACAACAAAAAAAAAAAAGGAGAGAGAAAGGGAAAAGGTGTACCTTAGACTACTGTTCAGGATTAAAAAGAAAATCCTATTATTTATAATAATACATATGAATCTGGAGGACTTACTGTTAAGTTAAATATTCTAGGTGCAGACAGACCATGATACGAACTCACTTGTATATGGAATCTAAAATTCAAACTCAACTTATTTAAGTAGAGTAGAATGGGTCTCCAGGGCCTGAGGGTGGAAAGAAATTGATCAAAGGTTTTTTTGTTTTTTGTTTTTTTGTTTTGGTGTTTTGTTTTGTTTTGTTTTGTTTTTTTGGTTTTTCGAGACAGGGTTTCTCTGTGTAGCTTTGCGCCTTCCCTGGAACTCGCTTTGTAGACCAGGCCGGCCTCGAACTCACAGAGATCCGCCTGCCTCTGCCTCCCCAGTGCTGGGATTAAAGGCCGGGCACCACCACCGCCCGGCTGATCAAAGTTTTTTGTTGTTTTGTTTAAGATCTTATAAAATTTATTTTTAGTTTATATGTAGTGTATGTCTGTGCGTCATGTATATGCAGGTGTCCGTGGAGGCCAGAAGAAGGTGTTGGATCTGGAGTTAAAGATGTTTGTAAGCTGCTCTGTGGGTGCTGGGAATTGGACCTAGGTGCTGGAAGAGCAGCTAGTGCGACTCCTAATCACTGAGCCATCTCTCTAGCTCCTGGCCAAAATTTTGTTAGATTGGAAGAATAAATATAAATCTGTTGAGACTGGAGAGATGGTTCAGTGGGTAAAGTGCTTGCCGTTCAGATCTGGTGAGATGCAAGTTTGGTCTCTGGAACCCATGTGAGAGTGGAAGGAGAACTCAGACTTGAGTTCTTAGACTTCTACCTGTATGCTGTTGCAGGTGTATCCACACAAACACATCATACCTTTCACATACACAATAATAATATAGTTGTTTGGTTTTTAAGACAGGGTTTCTCTGTGTAGCTTTGGAGCCTGTCCTGGAACTCTCTGTAGAAAAGGCTGGCCTCCAACTCAGAGGTCCACCTGCCTCTGCCTCCTGAAAGATGGGATTAATGATGTTTACCACCTCGACCAGCTAATTTTTGGTTTTTTGAGACAGAGTTTCTTCTCTCTGTAGCTTTGACTTTCCTGTGCAGACTAAAATTTCTTGGTCCCACCTGGTCCTGCCTGGGCAGCAGCCATTTTTATAAATAATCACTCAGAGACTTAATATTAATTACAAGCTGTTTGGTCTCTGGCTCAGGCTTATTGCTAGCTAGCTATTACATCTTAAATTAACCCATTTCTATTAACCACATGTCTTGTAGCTTTACCTGTGTTCTATTACATTTTGCTCCCCTGGCAGCTCAAAGCGTCTCCTCTACTCAGCCTTTTTTCTCCCTATATCTCTCTTGGATTTCTTGCCTGGCCATATCCTGCCTTACCATAGGCCCAAACAGCTTCATTATTAATCAATAGTAGCAACATATATTCACAGCATACAGGAAGACCATTCCACAGCAGTCCTGGAACTTGCTTTTGTAGATCAGGCTAGCATGGAACTCACAAGAGATCCTCCTGCCCCTACCTCTTGAGTGCTAGGATTAAAGATATGTTTGGGCCACTGTATCTGGCACATGACCCAAGTTTGATCCTTGAAGCAACTCCTGTAAGTTGTCTTTTGACTCTGTGTACACTGGTTCAGGTGTTGTGCAACACCAGCACATAGACACACAGAGGATACAGTATTTTCTATTATTTGATTCTTAAACCAATGGCCATATCATACTTTGTAAATTTCTACTTCGGTCTAACTCCCTTGATGTAGGTATGAAAACTGATCTCAAGAGACCAAGTAAATCAATGTTTAAAGTTTCTTAAGAGCATAATGTTGAGAACATCAATGAGTATGAAGATTTAGAAAACCTTAATTTGCCTGTTGCCTTTAAAGATGTAGAGAATTATCTTTTTATAAACTTAGAAAATGGTGACTATTTACAGGTAAATTCTTCTATAATAATTGAAACATCTGCTTAATTAATGGCAAACAGTTTATTGTGTGAAACATTTAAATTGGTAAGAAAATTATACTTTGAAGGACAAAGTACTTCTAATTAATTTTAAGGGTTACTTTGGGGGATGTTGGAAAATGCTTTATTATAACCTTGGGACCTCAGTGGCAGAAGATCAGAGCACTTTGAGGAAGGACTTATGTAGGGCATCTAAGCCTGTGGCCTTCTGGAGGCTTTGGCCCAAATTTAAGTATTTATTTAGAGAAACACACACACACCAAAAACAAGGTTATTTTCCAAAGCATCAGAAGTAGCCAGAGTAAAATAATTTTAGTTTATCAGCTAAAGAAATAATAGTTTAGATACAGAGTAGCAAAGTAGGCAGTGATAGGAAAAATAATACATAGAAAAATACTATAGTATTTTGAGGAGAAAGAGCAGAATATAAGGCGGCATATGCCTGTAGTACTTGGAAAGCTGTGGCAGAAGGATCAGGAGTTCAATGCCAGTCTTGGTTACATAAATATGAGGCTGGCCTAAGTTACATGTAAAACTCACCCTGCTCCAGTCTAAATGTGTTTTATTGTACTTTAAAGATTTAAGCCAAGAGGTAGTGATGAGTTTCTTTAATCTCTGAGTTCAAGGACAGCCAGGGCTACAAAGATAAACCCTGTCTTGAGAAGCACCCCACACATGGACAAAAAAAAAGTTAGATTTGAGGCTGGAGAGGTAGCTCAGTGGATAAGAACACTGGCTGCTCTTCCAGAGCAAGCTTCAATTCACAGCACCCACATGGTGACTGCTCATAACTGTCTATAACTCCAGTTCCAGGTGCTCCAACACCTTCTTCTGGTTTCTGCAGGCACTTAATACACACATGGTGCATCTATCTATCTATCTACATACAGACAAAACACACACCAAAAAAACAAATACAACTTTTTTTTTTTTTTTTTTTTTTTTTTTGGTTTTTCGAGACAGGGTTTCTCTGTGTAGCTTTGCGCCTTTCCTGGAACTCACTTGGTAGCCCAGGCTGGCCTCGAACTCACAGAGATCCGCCTGGCTCTGCCTCCCGAGTGCTGGGATTAAAGGCGTGCGCCACCACCGCCCGGCTTCCAAATACAACTTTTTAATGTTGGATTTTTACTATTTTCTCCTGTTGTACTTTTAAAATATGTCCTAAAATTAGTCCTTCCTAACAGCTTGTTGATATCTAAAGCCAAGCTGAAGGCTGTAGTTACAGTTGTAGTACAGTTGCCTAGCATGTGCCAGGCTGTAAGCGAGATCTGCATCACTGCAAAAGAAAACATGAAAAACAAGCTGAGGAGAAAGAATAGAATATTTTCCTTTTTACGGGTTTTCAAATATTACTATCCATTACCAGGCTCCAAGTTTGTGTTAAAATAGCTAAAGAGCTGACATGTGATTGTGGAGCAGTACTTATAGGTAAATCAGTGCTTTGGTCAGTCTTTTATCATATATTCTCTTTGGAAGTTGGAGACTGACACTAGGACTAACATGATATACAGTTACTCTACCACTGAGCTGAATCCCCAGCTCTTGTTTGTTTGTTTGTTTTTGTTTTTTACTTTCACTGAATTACCCAGACCGTCCTTGAATTTCCTCATTATTCAGGCAGCCTTGATATTGCCCTTACTTCGAGTAGCTGAAATTATATACCTGCCCCATCTGACTAGAGTGTACCACATTCTTTTAAAGATTTTTCTGGTTGGCACATTGGTGGAAAGACATCAGCTGAAAACATGTCAGTATTTTGTCAGGCGGTCTAGTGTAGTTTCAGACCCCCCCCCTCCCCTTTTAAATGATTTTTAAGAGCTTGCTCTAACAGTTTGATGATACAAAAATTGGCATTGAGCTGGGCATGGTGGCACACAGCTTTAATCCTAGCAGGAGAGGAGGCCGAGGTAGGTGGCTCTCTGCAAGTTCAAGGCCAGCCTGGTTTACAGGGGAAGTTCCAGGCCAGCTAAGGCTACATAGTGAGACCCTGTCGCAAAAAAAAAAAAAAAAAAAAAAAAAAACCTTCATTGAGCCCTCCCCCATCTCCTCAAATAATTAAGAGCCAGGTAAGGTGGTATAGACCAACCTCGGCTATTTGAAAGGGAAGGGGCAGCTGGGCATGGTGGTGTGCACATATTCCAGAACTATTCTCAGGCAGGTAGATCACAAATTTCAAGGCAGGCCTGGACAACAGAATGAGACTTCATTTCAAAAAGCTAAAAGGAAGGGAAGAAGGAAAGATAAAAGAAAAATAATGACTTTTTTTTCCTTTAAAATAGGTTAGGGTGGTAGCGTTCAGAGGCTGAAGCAGGAGGATTGCCATAAATTCAAGGTTAGCCTGGACTAATTAAAACAGTTTTGGAGAGCTAGTCCAACATGGAAAACACTTGGCATGAGAGGACCATTGGAGCCCAGGAGAGCAATACCATCTGAGCAACGTAGCCTCCATTTCAGAAAACCAAAATAGGGTCTACAACATGGTTCAGCTTGCCTTATAAGCCTGATGGCCTTAGTTCGGTCCCTAGAACCCATGTAAAATGCCACTTGTGGTAGCATGCATCTGTAATCCTAGCATCCTTTGTATGAGATGGGAGCTAGAGACAGAATTAGCTGGAAGTTTATTAGGGTCCACAGAGCTAGAAGTACAGTGTGGCACAAACAACAAAAGTGGTTGATGAGACTGATTGTTCAAAGTTGTCCTCTGTTTCACACACACACTAAATAAAACAACAAAAACACTGTTTCAGCTTTCACTTGTTTTGTTTTTAAAGGAGAGAAAAAAAACAGTGAAATTAGAAAAAAAGTGTTTACAACCATTTGTATAAGAAAAGTATATAAGACTTAAGACCAGAAATCAGACTGAACCAAGAGCCTTAGCCATGAGTACTTAAGGAGGATGAAGCAGGAGTAGGTGGTCAGCACAGTTAGCTTGCATTTAAAATTAGTTCTGGGGGCTGGAGAGATGGCTCAGCCATTAAGAGCACTTGTTGCTCTTCCAGAGGACCTGAATTCCTCATGGTAGCTCACAGCCATCCATTCTAGGGGATCTAACATCTGACATCTTCTGATGTACATATATACATGCAGGCAAAACACTTGTAAGATATAATAAATACCTTTTTAAAAAGAAGAAAGAAAATATAAAACTAGCTTTGCAGGATGTAGTAGTACATACTTATAATTCCAGTACTGGGGAGGCAGAGCAAGGTGTATCTCTCAAGGCCAACCAGGGCTACATAGTGAGACCTTGTCATCCCTACTCTCCAAAAAAAAAAAAATACTCAATGCTTCCAAGAATCACTACCTGCTCCTCTGACTGAAGAATAATCGTAAAAGCTTCCCTAGTAAGGCAGAGAACATTGTTAACCAGCTAAGTTTAGGAACCATGTAAATTTATATTTTTTCTCTTTGTTTTTTCTTAAGGAATTGAATGACCTGGCCCGAGATCCTCCAGCACAGTGTTCAGCAGGTCCTGTTGGAGATGATAGTAAGTATCTGAGTGGAGTTAAAGATCTCTGGAGATCTTGTATTTCTTAAGGTCATTTGTTTATTTTTATGTTTTTATTTATTTATTTATTTTTTGGTTTTTTTTTTTTTTTTTTTTTGTTTGTTTTGGTTTTTTGAGACAGGGTTTCTCTGTGTAGCTTTGGTGCCTGTCCTGGATCTCACTCTGTAGACCAGGTTGGCCTCGAACTCACAGAGATCCGTCTGCCTCTGCCTCTTGAGTGCTGGGATTAAAGGCATGCGCCACCACCGCCCGGCATATGTTTTTATTTTTAAGGATATGTGTGTTTCAGTTTAAGCATCCCAGTTTTCATATGGTGGTCAGAGGACAACTTGCAGTCTGTTCTTTTGAGTCTCAGTATTGAGCTCTGGTGTCAAGTTTGGCTGCAGGTACTTCAGCTGCTGAGCCAGCCTTACTGTTATTGAAATGTGTTAAGAAGTCATTTGCTATAGGGAAAGGGGAGTCTTAAACTCTTTGTTTCCCATGACAGAATCTGTTTTGTTTTTGTTTTTTTTTTAAAGATTTATTTATTTATTATGTATACACTGTTCTGCCTGCATGCCAGAAGAGGACACCAGATCTCATTACAGGTGGTTGTGAGCCACCATGTGTTTGCTGAAAATTGAACTCAGGACCCCTGGAAGAGCAGCCAGTGCTCTTAATTGCTGAGCCATCTCTTCAGCCTCTTTTATTTTATTTTATTTTTTTTTTTGGGGGGGGGTGATAGGGTTTCTCTGTGTAGCCCTGGAACTTGCTTTGTAGACTAGACTGGCCTGGCCTTGAACTCACAGAGATCTGCTTGCCTCTGCCTCCCGAGTGCTGACACTTAAAGGCATGTGCCACCATGCCCTGGTAAAATCTATTTTAAGTGTACTCATCTTATTATAGTTTGAGCTTCTTCTGCTAGCATTATCTTTGTAGTTGCTCTGGTCTCTTTCTACGTATCCTTTCTTTTGGATATTTTCTTGGAGTAAAAAAACTGTTACCTACACCTGGCTATTTGGCTCTTTAAGGATGACATGGTATATGCTGTTTGTATTTAACTATATTCTAATGGCTCATATCTCTGAAAGCAGGTATAATTATTAAATTGTTTACAGTACTGGGGCTGTGGTAGTCGCGCCTTTAGTCCCAGCACTTGTGAGGTAGAGGTGGGGGGATCTCTGAGTTTGAGGCCAGCCTGGTCTACAGAGTGAGTTTCAGGATAGCCAGGGCTACACAGAGAAACCCTGTCTTGAAAAATCAAAATTGGGGGGCCGCGGAATATCACACTGTAGCCTCTGCCTCTCAATTATTGGGGTTATAGTACACCACCACAGCTGGCTTTTTTTCTTTTTTTTTTCTTTTCTTTTTTTGGTTTTTCGAGACAGGGTTTCTCTGTGTAGCTTTGCGCCTTTCCTGGAACTCACTTGGTAGCCCAGGCTGGCCTCGAACTCACAGAGATCCGCCTGGCTCTGCCTCCCAAGTGCTGGGATTAAAGGCGTGCGCCACCACTGCCCGGCTAATTTTTTTTTAAAGAAACTTTTTAAAAAGTAAGTTTTAGTTTATGTGCTGTGTGTGTACTATGCAGATGCCTGGGGAGGCCAGAGAGGAGGGTGTTGGAACTGGAGGTATAGGTTGATTTGAGCTATTCCTGGGTGTTTGGATCTGAACTCAGGTCTTCTAGAAAAGCAGCAAACACCCTTGACTGCTGAGCTAGCATCTTGACTTTTTTTTTTTTTTAAAGACAGTTTCTCTGTGTAGCTTTGGAGCCTTTCTTAGAAAGGCTTTCCTTTCCAGGCTGGCCTCGAACTCATAGAGAGCCACCTGCCTCTACCTCTTAAGTGCTGGGATTAAAGGTGTGACTACCACAGCCCAGCTAGTGAGACCCTATTTAAGAGAGGAAAATGGTAGAAGCTGGTGTGGTGGCATGGGTTTATACTCCTAGCACTTGAGAAGTTAAGAGCATCTCAAACGATCTCTGTGTTCGAGGCCAGCCTGGTCTGGTCTACAAAGTGAGTTGCAGGACAGCCAGAAAGAAGTATTACACAGAGAAATCCTGTCTTAAAAACACACAAATAAAAAGCTTTCAAGCAGCATGGGCAAAGTAGTAAACACAACAAGATGAATAAGGTGGGAGCTGAGAGGTGGTTCAGTAGGAGCATTTACTATGCAAACCCGAGGATCTGAGATCAAGTTCTAGCACCATGTAACAAGTCAGATGTGGTCTCACCTGGCTGGGCCTATAGCTATAAGCTCCATCATTGTGGGATGCTGAGACAAGATAGCTGGGGCTTACTGGCTTGCCATTCTGACTGGAAAACATAAGCCACAGGTTTAGGAAGAGAGACTGATTCAAAACAAGGCAGAGAGAGCACACACTTGATACAATCCTCTGACCTGTACACACACACGCACGCACGCACGCACGCACGCACGCACACACACACACACACACACACACACACACACACACACCCGTGCGCACACACACGGAGGGGGGCAGGGGGCAGCAGGGAGAGAGAGACTTGTAAGTTATTATTTGTGTTTTGGTTTTGGTAGGGTTGTTTCGTTTATTTGTTTTGTTTTAAAGACTGTCTCAGTATGTAGCCCTGGCTGGTCAGGAACTCACTGTATAGACCAGGCAGTCTTTGAACTCACAGAGATCCACCTGTCTCTGCCTCCTCAGTGTTAGGATCAAAGATGTGTGTTACTACGTCCAGTGCTTTTACTTTATTCAAATTTTAATGTTCTATTTTTTCCCTTTGAAGTAAGCTGAAGATATTTAATCTATTTTGTTTTGAACTTGGTGAAATGGCTCTCTTGGGATCTGTGTGTTCAGACATAGGTCTCTGAAGATTTAATTTCAAACTAACAAATATTCTTACTATCTGTTTTAACTGCAAGGCTTCATCTGTAGTGCTAAGTGTAGTAATTATTGAGCTGTAAAAATCACCTTTAATGCTTATACAACATTGTAGCTTTTAGTTTCTGTAATTTGATTTGACAGCATCAAACCAAAGTCATAATAAGTAGTCATTTTTTTTGTTTTGTTTTTTTTTGTTTCTTATTGTCCAGGTTGTTTTTAGGGCTGGGTATATAGCTCAGTCATAGAGTACTTGTCTAGTATGATTGAGGCCATGGTTCAATGCCTAGCCAGCACCATACACCAGGGGGAAACCAACCCATCTTTTTTTTTTTTTTTTTTTTTTTTTTTGGTTTTTCGAGACAGGGTTTCTCTGTGTAGCTTTGCGCCTTTCCTGGAACTCACTTGGTAGCCCAGGCTGGCCTCGAACTCACAGAGATCCGCCTGGCTCTGCCTCCCGAGTGCTGGGATTAAAGGTGTGCGCCACCACCGCCCGGCTTCCAACTTTTATTTTGATATCATAAACTCCATTTCAAACTCCTCAGAGATCCTTAACTAACATGTTTTTGTAAAATACAGTGATATTTTATGTTTATGGGATGGGTCCATATTTGACCAATAACTATTTCTGGAGTTCTTTCTACTTGGAACATCTAGGAATTTCTCAAACTATTTACAAAGCCTTTGTCATCTGAATGAGGGTTAAATACTGTATCACTGTTGTTTCTCCTCATTCATATTTCTACCTAAAGAGAGCCAGGAGTATAAGGCTCCAGAGGGAAACCTGATAGTGATTCTAATAGGTCTTCTTATATTTTTGGTTGCGAGCCTAGCCTTTAACGGCTGAGCTATCCCTCCAGCCCTCCAATAGGTCTTCTTACTGCTGTTGCTGGGAACAGTTCTTGGGAGCAGGACCAGAGGGTAAAAGAAAGTACTTAATGAGTTTGACCTTCCAACCCATGGTGGAAGGAGTGAACTGACTTGGAAAGTTGTCCTCTGACCTCCACTCCTGCATACACAGTGGCACATGCACACTGTACCCATACCTCATATGCATTCAACAATAATATGAAAATTGTTCAAGTTCTCAAAAGTATAATCCATCTCAGATACACCACAGTGTCTTCACTGGAATATGGATTGAAAGACATCGCAGTTGTGGTGATTTGAACAAAAATGGCTCCCATAGACTAGTAGTAGTATTGGAGGTGTGGCCTTGATGGAAAAAGTGTGTCATAGGGGTGGGCTTTGAGGTTTTAGAAGCTCAAGCCAGGTCCAGTCCAGTGTCACTTTCTTCCTGCTGCCTGAGGATCTGGATATAGAAGTCTTCAACTACTTCTCTAGCACCATGTCTGCCTGCGTGCCACCATGCTTCCCACCATGACAGTAATATATTAAACCTCTGAACCTGTAAACCAGCCCCATTTAAATGTCTTTCTTTATAAGAGCTGCTGTGGTCTTGGTATCTCTTCACAGCAGTAGAGTACTAAGACACTAGTACTACTTGAGAATGTTGATATTTTCCTATTTTTTATTAGAAAGGGTATTCTTTTCATAATTTCAGCCTGTTGCCAACCTGTTGCCATTTCTGTTTTGTGTTATCTATTTGTTCATAGACTGATCCTAGAGCATAAAATAACAAGAACCACAAAAGAATTATTTTAACTTTTTAGCCAGAAACTTGTCCTGATTTATGTTTTCTCAAGTCTTACATTTTGTTGATTTATTGTGTAGGTAGTGGTCATGGGTGTTTGAACATACTTGAAGGTTAAAAGGAATTGGTTCTTTTCTCCTTCCACTTTGTGTGTCTCAGGGATCAAACTTGTGATCAGGCCTGGTGATAGGTGTTTTCACCTACTGAACCATCTTCCTGGCCCTGTTTTTGTCTTTTGAGACTATTTTTCCCTTTGGTAGCTCAGGTTGATCCTGAACTCTTTCTACCTCAGCCTCTCCCACCTGCTGAGTTTACAGGTGTGTGAATTTGGCATTAGTTGTTTAGATCAGGTTGGCCTCCACCTCACAGATCGCTGCCTGTCTCATGCTGAGTCAAAGGCATATACTACAATGCCCAGCTGACTCTTACTACTTTTTTTTTTTTTTTTTTTTTTTTAAACTATGGCATAGAAGGTGTGCCCATTTATTTAGCTGGTGTACAAATCAATGCGGCCAATACATTTCTTTCTGTACTTGTGGATTTTCTACCAAAGGCCTCTCCTATCCCAAAGATGCTCATTTCTCATCCACTGTGATCTGTTAAGGTAAGGTAACCAGGCTCTCTCTACTCATTTAAAAATAACTAGTCCACACATAGATACAAACAGACCAAAATAACCAGATTCACTTATGGCATAATGGATATGTATTTGATACAGTACTCCTCACAAAGGAGATGTTACTCAATTAATATAAAGTTATTTTTTTAACAAATCTTTTCTTCATTTTAGAATTAGACATGTTGAGTACATTTTAGTTAATCTTTTTCTCAGACATAAAAGTTTCAATTTTTGGCTATTTAATATCTAAGTACAATATCAACTAGGGAGATAGAACAACAAAAAATACAGAGAAAAAGATTCCCCCAGAATTCAAGAGGCAGTGATTAATACAGCAACAATGTTGATTTACTAGATTCTGAGCAAATACTTCTTTCCTCCAATGTCATGTGCTTTAACAATCTAGAAAGCATGAAATAATGCTTATGCAAATTTAAGCCCTCCTTGACCCCCTTCCTAAGCAGCAAATACAAACCATAGGCCATTTTCTTAGTGCACTCTTTGTTGTAAAGAGTCCCCACTCCCACCCCACCCCATCTACTCCCATCTTAGGAAAAACAACCAAGTAAATGTGAAATCATCCTCTTATCTGTAACCCTCTTGCTGGGAACGGGAGAGATCAAACCTTGGGTTTGGCCTCAATAGCACAGTCTGGCCAGGGTGAAGTCTAATTCAGAAGAGTCCTCCAGAGTCACATCTGTCCATTTCGCTTTCTGGCGTATATCCCCAAGGAAGCACAAATGCCTGTAATGCTGAGAACCACTCCCAGTAAGAGTGCAATCGCATCTCGAGCTTCTACAGCTTTAACAACAGGCATAATCAACAGCAGTGAAGTGAGCACTAAGATCAACTGTGTTGACACCGAATTCATGATGTTGGGGTCTGGAGGGCTGAACTTCCCCAAACCAGAGTGTATGTAAAATTCTATCCAATGTGAAACAGTCCCTCTTTGGAGCTCCGGTTGCTGAGGCTAAGAGGTCACCCGTGACAACCCTGACCGGAAAGCAGCCATTACAGGAATTGACTCTTACTTCTTTAACCAGACTTTAAGGGTCTTTTATGGGACTTGGTTGAAGATAGTAGGACCAGGACAGATATAGTAGCTCAAAATGATTTTCTCAACTGCTTTTATTTATTAATCTATTGGTGATTGGTTGGTTGTTCAAAGTATGAAGAATTTAATTACTAGGAAGATATATTCAAAGGATAAAAACTTCAGCAATAACCTGTCCTTAATATTTAGTTTGTGTACTAATTTTTTCGTCCCTGAGTCTCAGTAAATAACATGACAGGAATTTGAAAACATTGAGAGACTTGGTGAGTTTTGTCTTTTGAAACAAAATTAAGAACAGTTTAATTCCTGGGCCAGCAAAATGACTCTACAGGTGAGGTACTATCAACCCTAACTACCTCAGTTCAGTCTGTGGGACCTAACAAATGTAGGTTTCCTCTGACCTTGGTTTTTCGAGACAGGGTTTCTCTGCTTAGCCCTGGCTGCAGGCCGGTGGTCCTGGTTCTCAGGCTGGCACTCAAGTCAGAGATCTGCCTGCCTCTCTGCGTCCTGAGTGCTGGGATTTAAAGGTGTGGGCTACCATGTCCAGCTAATTAATTTTTGTTTGATGCTTTTTAAAAATGAATTTTGTGAATCTAAAAATGTTTTTCTGATAAATGAGCTGTTCTTGGTGAGTTTGGTGCCTAATAAGGGAAACAAACCATGGAGACAATTACATGTTTAGGAAATCTGAAGGCCCTTTAGGACTTAGACAGCCCAGTGAGTGTTGATGTAACTGCTTAGTCTTTACATTTCTATCTTGTGACAAGAGTTAGCTAGGTTGGGTGGTCTAGATAAAGTCACATTGGCAGTGTTGCTCTCAGATTCTAGTATGAATATTAAGGGCTAAATTTTGCTTATAAACATTTTTGTTCTTTGTATTGAGTAAGCCTGCTTTAGAAATGGAATGAGTATTATTTTCTGCTTTTATATGGGAGGTTTCCTTATTGACTGATTTGAAATTATTTCTACAATTTATAATCAAATTTGTGTTTGTTTGTTTGCTTTTAAAAGTAGTGTTGAGGATCCGGCCCAAAGTATTGTGTGCTGGTAAATGCTTCATACCCCACAGCATTGTATTGAAGGCTGTACTGGAAACTCTAAAGACCTACACATGATATCATTTCCTTCCTTCCTTCCTTCCTTCCTTCCTTCCTTCTTCCTTCCTTTATTTAGAGACAGGGTCTTCATTTGGCAGCCTGGGCTGGTCTGGAATTCACTGTGTAGACCAGGCTGGCCTTGAAGTCAAAGAGATCCTCCTGCCTCTTCCTCCTATGTACTACAATTAAAGGTAAGTGACACAGTGCATGGCCTATGTTTTTTTTTCTTTATTGTTAAAAGAAATCTTTGAGGCTGAGAATGTAGCTCAGTTGGTAAAGTACTTGTGTAACATGAACAGGACCCTAGGTTTGAACCTCAGGACTACATAAATTGGTTGTGGTGTCACATGCCATCACAGAGGTGGAATGATCATCCTCTGCTGCATACATAATTTCAAGCCAGCTTGGCATGCATGAGACCCTGTCTGAAAAATTAAAAAATCTTGAGGCTGGAGAGATGGTTTATCAGTCAAGATAAAGTACTGGCTGCTCTTCATCAAGTTCAGTTCCTGCCACCCTCTTGAGGTTCACAGCTGTCTGGAACTTCAGTGCCAGGGGATCTCGCATCCTCTCCTGGCCTCCTGGGCACTGCACACATGTGGTGCACACACATACATTCAGACAAAACACCCATTGCCATGTATTTGTAGGGCTTTGGGAATTGGACCTGGCTGGGGTAGGGTGTTGAGTGAAGAAAATACAAACATATGGACACAAAAGCTGAGATTGGGTGGACTGGGATTTCTGATGCAGAAACCATAGCACCCTAGAAACTCAGCATATTCATTGTATAGTTAAAAAGGAAAATGAGGCAGGATTTATGCTATACTGCCAAACATGAAAGCAAGTTTAGCTAATCTCTGTAGGAGCAATTGCTGTAGGGGAGTAGTCTTCAGGCTGTAGTCATCCAGGGGAGAAAGTTACAGTGGACATTTTCTGTACACACTATAATCTGCACACTGACCAGAAAAAGGCTTTGCGATTCCTCTGAACCTCACCCAGAGAGGAAAGCTTTGCCATTTTCCCATGGGTCTGAGGCTTTGGACTTCTTGGCATGGTTGTACCAGACAATGGTTTACAAGACACATTCACCCAGAAGTTCACTCATTCAGGGTTTCCTCTACTCCCCACTACAAACAAGAAAAGCAAAAAAGACATCAACTTTTCTGAGCTGAGAAGATGGGCCAGTGGGTAAAGCGTTTGCTATACAGAATGTAAACAAACATGGCTTAATATGTCCAACACAATAGAAAAAGTTGGGTGTGTGATAGTGTACCTGTAAATAGTGCTTGTTGCAAGTTGAAATGTGGAAACAAATGGATTGGGACTCAGTGGCCAGCCATTGTAGCTAAAAAGGCCAGCTTCAAGTTCAGTGAGGGAACCCTGTCTGGAATAAAAAAGAATAGCCGGGCGGTGGTGGTGCACGCCTTTAATCCCAGCACTCGGGAGGCAGAGCCAGGCGGATCTCTGTGAGTTCGAGGCCAGCCTGGGCTACAGAGTGAGTTCCAGGAAAGGCGCAAAGCTACACAGAGAAACAAAAAAAAAGAATAATAGGGGAATATACCCAGAGTCAACTTCTGATCTCCGCACACATGGACACACTCCCACAAACACATGCATGTGGACACATTCAGCACATGCACACTCAAAAATAGTTTTTCCTAATTTGAGTGTATGGACCCTTTCTGCCATATGCCAGCATTATTTTTTTAAGTATATTTTATGTAATTGAGGAATGATTAAGTCTTGGAGGCAGCCAAGTGGTGGTGGCTATGCACGCCTTTAATCTCAGTTTTCAGGAAGCAAGGGGCATACAGATCTCTTGAGTTCAAGGCCAGCCTGATCTACACAGTGAGTTCTAGGACAGCCAGGACAGAGAGAAGCCCTGTTTTAGAGTGGGTGGAATAAAAAGACAAAAAGTCTTAGAGGCAAAGAAATAATTTTTTAAAATAGCACTTAGAACCTTTCTTTGGACTTTATCAACAAATTTATCTTCTAGGCATGACTTTGAAACAGGTTTTGTTTGTTGGTAAGTTGGTTGGTTTTTGTGATAGAATCAGCATGTAACCATGGCTCACCTGGAATTTACCCTGTAGATAAGTAGACCAGGGTGCCCTGAAAACCTTTCCTTAGCCAAAGATAAACTTAGATTTAGCATCATGCCTCAGCTTTGCCAGTATCGTTATATACTATACCACCATGCTTAGTTCCAGTGTGTGTGCACATGCTATAAAATGTGTATAGGCCAGAGAACAACTTGGGAGTTGGTTTTCTCCTTGTGTGTGAGCCCTGGGAATCAAACTCATGTCAGGCTTGATAGCAAAACTTTTCCTGTTGAACCATCTTGCTGGCCTCAAGAAAAGTGTGTGGGTTCTTTTGTTGGTGGTTTTATTGTGTTTTTGATGGTGGTGGTGTGTGCGAGGTAGGCGGGTATGTGCATGAGTGTAAATGGTCAGAGACCAGAAGAGGGCATCAGATCCTCTGGAGCTGCAGTTATAGGTTGTTATGAACCACCTGATTCAAGTGGTGGGAGCTGAACACTGGTTTGCAAGAGTAGTGTGCACCCTTAACCACTGAGTCATCTCTCTAGCCTCTCCACCTATTTTTAAATTGACTGTTCATTTTTGTTGTGTTTTGGTTTTTGGTGTGTTTGGTTCGTTTGGTTTTTGGAGACCGACTTTCTCTATAACAGCCCTGGCTGTCCTGGATCCCAGGCTGGCATCCAAGTCAGAGATCTACTTGCTCCTCTGCTTCCCATGTGCTGGGATTAAAAGTGCTCAACTCATTTGCCTGCCTTCATTCATTCATTCATTCATTCATTTTTCAGTGGTTTGGAATCACAATTGGTTTAGCCTTCATCCTGTCCATAGAAAATAGTCATTATTGCCAGGCAATGGTGGCACATGCCTTTATTTAATCCCAGCACTCGGGAGGCAGACACAGGCATATCTCTGGAGTTTGAAGCCAGCCTAGTCTATAAAGTGAGTACCATGACAGCTAAAGCTGTTACACAGAGAAACCCTGTCTCAGTTATGATACTGTTTAAAATGAACTTTGATGTTTCTTTTGGTTTTTTGAGATACGGTTTCCCTGAAATTTGCTCTGTAGACTAGGCTGGCCTTGAACTCAGAGATCCACCTGCCTCTGCTTCCATGTGCTGGGATTAAAGGCATGCACCACCACCTCCTGGCATAAAAGAACTTTGATTAGGCAGGGAATGATAGGTTTCTACAGTATAGGTGTGATCTGAATATCATTAACATGATGATTTTCTTTTTCTTGTTTTTTTTCAGTGTTTCATTGGCAGGCTACAATAATGGGGCCAGTAAGTATTCACTTTAATTCCTTAATAACTACTTCATGTAATTTATTCATTTTAAATCTCACTTTCTTTTCATCAACAGAATGACAGCCCCTATCAGGGTGGAGTGTTTTTCTTGACAATTCATTTCCCAACAGATTACCCCTTCAAACCACCTAAGGTAATTGGAATATGATCATTGCTGTTAATATGCTCTGTATGATACTAGTAAATCAGTCACAAAGATTTCTTTTTTCTTCAGGTTGCATTTACAACAAGAATTTATCATCCAAATATTAACAGTAATGGCAGCATTTGTCTTGATATTCTACGGTCACAGTGGTCTCCAGCACTAACTATTTCAAAAGGTAATAGAATAGTTGTTTGATATCAAGGTGAAATAACTGATTTTATTGTTTGTTGGTTTATCTTTTTTATCTGTTTTTCAAATTATTTATTTTATGCGTGTTTATTTTATGCATATTTTATGTATGTATTAAGGAGGCAGAGTCAGATGGATCTCTGTGAGTTCGAGGCCAGCCTGGTCTACAAAGCGAGATCCAGGACAGGCACCAAAGCACCACAGAGAAACCCTGTCTCAAAACAAACAAACAAACAAAAAAAGAATAGATAATCCTTGGTGTGATGCCAGGTTTGTTGATTGTGATACTCAAGAACAGGTAGAAGCCTGTTATAGTGGTGTATACACTGTGATCTTAATACTTGGAAAGTGGAAGCAGAATGATCAGTAGTAATTCAAGAGTATTCTTGATTGCATAGCAAATTTGAGACTAGCTTGATACAGAGTGAAGTCCTGCCTTAAAAGTATAAATAAACAAGCTACCACTGAGAAGATGAATGATGTGATTGTTTGACTTTATTTATTCACTTGTTATTGTTCGTGTACAAGGTGGGCAGTGCGACAGCGCTGCAGGGAGATGAGAGGACAGTTCATGGAGTCGGTTGTCTCCTTCCACTTTTGGGTTCCAGGAATCAGACTTGGATTGGCAGGCTGTTCAGCAAGTAGTTTACCCGCTGAGCTGTTTCACTGGTCCTGTTTGATTATTTTTGTAGGGGGGTTGGGGTTTTTTTGTTACTGTTTTAAGACAGGATCTTACTCTGTAGTCTGGGCTCCGTCACCATTTGTGGCAATGTGCCTGCCTTAGTTTCTATAGTGCTGGGATTACAAGGATGAGCTACTGGTGCCTGGCTAAAATTTATTTTGTTTTTGAGACAATTTCCTATATCCCGAATTGCCCTTGCAGTTCCCTTGTAACGGAGGGTGATGTCAGACAACTCATTTTGTCTGTTGTTGGAAATTTGACAGCTGGTCTTCTGTGAACTTGAGCTTCTAAAGTTGAAGTTCACTGGCACTGACAAGTGTTCTCTGAATCTAGGGTTTAGAAGAGCTGGTTGTGTTCTGCTAATAACTGAACTCAGAACAGAATCTCATGCACATTATCCAAGCTCTCCAGCCTTAAGCTACCTGCATTCCCAATTCTAGTCTTAACATTGGTTAGCATCTCGTGTTGGGTTTTTGTGAGGGGGTTTGTTTGTTTTTCCTTGGAAACAGGGTCTCACTATACAGCCTTGGCCGGCCTTGAACTCACAGAGATCCATCTCTTTACCTGCCCCTGCCCCTGCCTCCTGAGTGCTGCCTAGCCTCTGATGTTTAAGCCCTTCACTTTGGTCTTCTACTAATGTATACTTTTTTTTTTTTTAAATATTCTAGTACTTTTGTCCATCTGTTCTCTGTTGTGTGATCCCAATCCAGATGATCCTTTAGTGCCTGAGATTGCTCGGATCTACAAAACAGATAGAGAAAAGTAAGTATCACCTTCAGATGGAAAGCTGTCAGGTGTGGGATGGAGCTGTCTCAGAACTTCCTTATAGAGTTGGAGTATGGACCAGATGTTTACCATAAACTCTCTAAGGAGTACTTGAAAGGACTTTTTGTATTTATTTGTTTGTTTTTATTTGTTTTGTTTGTTTTGTGGAGGGGGTTGGATTTTTGAGTAGGGTTTCTCTGTGTAACAGTCCTGGCTGTTGTGAACTTGCCCTGTAGACCAAGCTACCTGCCTCTGCCTCTTGAGTGCTGGGATTAAAGGCGTGCACCACTACCACCAGGCTATGAAAGGGTTCTTATTACCAATTATTATAAATAGATGATTCTAATCTTATGTCTAATTGTGTAATGTACTGTCTACTAAAAATCTTTCCTACAGTACAGAGGATTTTTAAAAATCCTTTTTTTGTGCTCTTTCTTCTTTTAACCCTTAAAAATACTTTTATGTCTTGTTTGTCTTTGGACTCATGAATCATTGTGCATCAAGTTCCCATTTGTCTTATATGTAGTTGGGTAAATTTGATGGTAAAGATAATTGAATTTTCTACCATTTGGCATAAAAGTGCCAAATTCCTTTTTAAAACAAATTTTGATTCAGAATTAGGTATTTTAGAATTGTATACTATGAATTATTGAAGAATGGTCAGGACATCAAAAGTGACAGTAACTTAGAGAGTTCTAATCATTTTTGCTTTTATGTATTATTTAGTGAGATTATAAAGGAACTATATAGGAGAAGTGCTGTTTGAGACAGTGTTTCTCTGTGTAGCCCTGACCATACTAGAATTCTATAGACCAGGTTGGCCTTGAACTCAGAGATCTGTCTGCCACTGGGTGGTGGTGGCATACACCCTTGATGCCAGCACCTAGGTAGCAGGTGGATCTCCTTGAGTTTGAAGCCATCCAGGGCTACACAGAGAGACCCTGTCTTGGGGGTGGGGGGTGACGGACGACAACCCATAAATGACTAGCTGGGTGTGGTAGCTCACCCCTTTGATCCCAGTTCTTTGAAGCAGAGATAGGTGGATTTCTGAGTTCCAGACATAGTAAGACCCTGTCTGTAATTAATTAATCAGTTAGAAACAAAATATTAAATGATTACTTAAAATCTGTTGTATTAGAAAAGTCATAGGTATTGAGGCAGGTGGATTGTGAATTTGAAGCCAGCCTGACTACAAAGTGATACCTGTCTCAAAAAGCCCCAAATCAAAAACAATAGAAAAATCATAGATGATTTTTTTTTTTTAATTTATGATAGTGTTTAATGGAGCTACAACAGGAATGGGGGGTTCTGGCACTAATTTTTAGTTTTTTTGTTGTATGTCTGAGTACCATCTATAATCATGTGTTTCTGGCTGAATTTTAAATTGTGTGTGTGCTTGTTGCCTGCATGTTTGTGCAGAGGCCAGAAGAGTGTAGCTGGAGAGTTTTCTCTCCGGGTCCCACCAAGCCCCAGCAGTCCCACAGCCCACTTATAAAATAAACACACAGACGCTTATATTATTTAAACTGTTTGGCCTAATGGCTCAGGCTTCTAGCTATCTAGTTCTTACATCTTAAATTAATCCATTTCTATAAATCTATACCTTGCCACGTAGCTCGTGGCTTACCGGCATCTTCACATGCTGCTTGTCATGGCAGCGGCTGGCAGTGTTTCCCTCTGCCTTCCTGTTCCCTTAATTCTCCCCTCTGTTAGTCCTGCCTATACTTCCTGCCTGGCTACTGGCGAGTTAGTGTTTAATTTATTGACCAATCAGAACAACACATTTGACATACAGACCATCCCACAGCAGAAGAGGGCATCAGATTCCCTAGAACTGGCATTAGATGGGCGTGAAGTACCGTGTCAGTGCTGGAATTTGAACCAGGGTCCTCTAGAAAAGCAGCTAGTGCTCTTAACTGCTGAGTTATCTGCCTGAAATCTTTCTAGACCCTGCAGCTTATTTTTATTTATTTATTTTGGGGGCAGAGTTTCACTAAAAAGCCTTGGCTGCCTGGAACTCACATAAATCTACCTGCCCCTGCCTCCTAAGTATTGTGACTAAAGGTATGTGTTCCCAAACCTTAGCTTCATTATTTATTTATTTTGTATATTATACACAACTGAATTGTTTTCATTAGAGAACCATTTTATATAAATTATGGATATGAATGCTTATCAGAAAGATATCTTAAGTCAGCATGGAACTAATGTTCAGCAGAACTATTCATTTTTTTTTATATTTGTTTTATATATGTGAGTGACCTGTCTTATCTTTAAGCGAAGAAGGCATCAGATCTCATTACAGATGGTTTTGAGCCACCATGTGGTTGCTGGGAATTGAACTCAGGACCTCTAGAAGAGCAGTCAGCACTCTTAACCACTGAGCCATCTCTCCAGCCCCTCATCTTTTTTAAAATAAAATTAATTTTGGTTGTTTTTGAGACAGAATCTCACTATGCTGTCCAAGCTGTCCTTAAACCCATGTACTAAAATGATCTTTCTGCCTTAGTCTCTTTGGTAGCTGGGGCTATAGCTGTGTACACATACATGTACACATTTTGAAAGAGTCTTGCTATATAGCCTTTGCTGCCTTTAAATTCACGATCGTCTTGCCTCAGCCTCCCAAGTGCCAGATTTTCAGGCATGAGCCACCGTGCCTAATAATACATTCCTGATTCTTTGTTTGTCCTCTCTTTCTTTTTTGGTTTGTTTTTGTTTTGAGATGGTCTCATGATTCACTATATAACTATGGGTAACCTTGAACTCGCTATCCTTCTAGACTTATACAGCCTTCTGTGTTTATTTTGTTAACTGGAATATTTTTATGGAGCATTTATTTTTATTATTGAAGTAAACCCTGCCAAATAATTCTTTTATTAATATAAAGGAAGGAATCGTGTCATTTTATTTCTTTGTAGGGTTTTATTTGTTTTTATTTGGAGACAGGGTCTCACCATGTACCCTTGGCTGGCGTGCAGCTTGGTATGTGTAGACCAGGCTATCCTTTAATTCACAAATATCCATTTACCTCTGCCTTCCAAGAGCTGGAACTAAAGAAGTGCACCACCATACCCACCTCATTATAATTTTTATATTTACTTTATGTGTTTGACCCACAGAGATTTCCTAGTAAGACCCTGCTCAGGGTCATAGAATCTAAGCTTGATTTACCCAGCAGGGCTACATAAGGGGATGATTTGACCAAGAGTATGGTTACCAGGTGTTTGGAAGGGTCTACACTTGGCTGTGCTTTGTGCTAGCAAGGGGGAGATCTTTTGCCCCGCCCCTTGACATTGTTACAAAAAGTCCTTTTGAAGAGTCAGAAGGGTTTTGATCCAGGTTCTCCCAAAGCTATCCTGTGTTTCTTTCTCCTCTTCACTATCTTTCTGTCTAAAAGGGTTTGTTTGTTTTGTTTTGTTTTGTTTTGTTTTTGTTTTGTCTTTTTGTTGTTTTGTTTTGGTTTTGGTTTTTCGAGACAGGGTTTCTCTGTGTAGCTTTGCGCCTTTCCTGGAACTCACTTGGTAGCCCAGGCTGGCCTCGAACTCACAGAGATCCACTTGCCTCTGCCTCCCGAGTGCTGGGATTAAAGGCGTGCGCCACCACCGCCCAACAAGTTTTTGTTTTTTGCTTTTTAATATCTCTGTCCTCCTCATAGGAACCTTTTAAAAGGTGGGAGCTGGCCTCCCACAGATAGGGGAAAGTTTTGCCTGCGTATATGTGTATACACCACATGTATATATATATGTATGTATGTATGTATGTATGTATGTATGTATGTATGTATGTATCACATGGATGCCTGGTACTCACACAGTCCAGAAGAAGGAGTTGGATCTCCAGAACTGGAGTTACAGATGGTTGTGACTTGCCATGCAGGTGCTAGGAACTGAATGAGGTCCTCCTTAAGAGCAGCAAGTCTCTTAACTGCTGAGTTGTCTCTAGCTCCTTTACTGTATTTTGTATTTTTGTGAGACAAAAGTCTCTCTGTGTTTTGAGACAATTTTTGGAACCTATTGTCTCAGTCTCCCCTCCTAGCTCATTATTGCCATTTAAATCACTGTTAAATGATTTTAAGAACCATATAATACAGAATTACATAGTCACAAAAAATCCTAAGGTGTGTTGGCACATACTTATATCCCTCCAAAGCCAGAAAGACTGCAAGTTTAAGGTTACCTTTGGTTGCATTGAATTGATGGTCAGTCAGAAACATAGGATGGTGGCACAGGACTTTAATCTTAGCACTCAGGAGCAGAGGTACCCAGATCTCTGGATTCTCCAGCCTGGTCTACAAATTGAGTTCTAGGACAGCCAGGGCTGTTACACAGAGAAGCCCTGTTTCAGGAAGAAAAAAAACTAGGATGAGGTACAGATCAGCAAATACTAAACTTGAATCTGAGTCCTGGATACTGCATTTCTAGGAGATGGTTTTGGCTTTTACTGCAGTGTCTCACTGTATCGTGAGTGTGGACTTATTTGTAATTAGAGGTAAAGCTAGGTCATGGTACATCCCTGCAATAGCAGCACCCAGGAGGATGGCCTCAAGTTTGAGGCCATCCACCCTAGTTTTAGATAGTTGAAGGCCAGCCATGGCTCTAAAGTGAAACCCTAGCTCCAAAAAAGGGAAGGGTGAGAGAGAAAGGGGGATATGTGTGAAAGAAACTGGAGGGAGAAAGGTGATTTTGCTTGAGTGTTTTCAGTTACTACCTAAAATTACTAGTTGGGATAATGAATGAAATATGTTGCTTAATGACTCCTTACCTATCTTAAGCCAAGTTCTCTTTGTGTGTGTACAGGTACAACAGAATAGCTCGGGAATGGACTCAGAAGTATGCGATGTAATTAAAGAAATTATTGGATAACCTCTGCAAATAAAGCTAGGGGAACTCTGAAAGAGAAAGTCCTTTTGATTTCCATTTGACTGCTTTCTATGAGCCCACGCCTCACCTTCCCCTGTGCACATGTTTACCTGACACAGCAGTGCTGCGTGTTGTACATACCTGGAACAACAAACTAGAAATACTGTACTTCTGTACCAACATTGCCTCCTAGCAGAGAAGTGTGTGTGTGAGAAGCCAGTTCTCCGGGCGTAACCTAGGTGTGAGACTAAAAGCTTTCCTTATTGACCTAAATTTGGATAATGGCAAGATGTGAGGGGTAGTGGGTACACAGTGTGTGCTTGGATGAGAGGAAAAAAGCTCCAGTGACCCGTAGGAGATTGTTCTTAAGTGGAATCCATCTAATCTCAAACAGTCATACAAAGCAGGGTGAAGAACAAGAAGCTGTTTCTGTGTTCATTTCACCCTGAAGGACCTACAGCTTAGGTGAAGGCTATGACCAAACAGATTAAACTCTGCCTGCGTGCTGTATTTTAAGGTCTAAGTTTAACTGAAGAACATTTCAATGGACTGGAGCTGTTAGTACATAAAGTGTGGTGGGCCTTGTTCCCAACACTTTCACATCGCCCTGCCCTTTCAGCCTTCTTCATTTTAGCCCCTTTCCATAACCTTTGGTTTGTATGTGGTTTCTCAGTTAATACATAGCTATAGCTCTTATTTTTCTTATGTTTTTAACTGCTTTAGGCCTATTTCGATGTAAGGGTGAAAATTCATTTGATGGAAATACTTGTGTATATTTAAAGACCCAGTTGCTCCTCTGGAGCTTGTACGTTCAAGAATGATTAATCTGTGTAATAAACTGATTACTACAGTCATTACATATAATTTTGTGTGAATAGGCTTTTTTGATTTAAAAACTTTGTCTAGCTAAGATTAGTGGTGGATTTTTCCTCACCCCTGAAATGTTTTCATTTATATTTGTTGCATTTCAAAATCATGAAACAATTCCAGTTTACATAGTAAAAAAGATATGAGAGTAATTTTACTAAACAAGGTAGAGGCATAAGCTTAAAGGCATTTTCATGAAACTTATATGTGCACCATTCCAGGAACATGACTGTTAAACTAAATAAATTTGCTTTGTTAATGAAACTGAGCAGCATTTCACCAAAACCTTGTGATATTCTCTTGGTACATAGGACACAGAACACAAAGGTGTTGCTGTTTGATAAGTTAAGCCTCTGTGATTGTAATTATAAAAGAAAACCGACCAAACCTGGGAAACATGAGCACAATCTTGTATTGGAGAGTAATTACTTTGCACTAACATTTGCAGGATGTTCATTGGTTTGAAATTGTACTGTATGTGGCTTTTTGAAGTCTTCCCTTGACTCTAGTAAAATGTAGTTTGAAATTTGTAAACAACTGTTACCCAGAAACATTCATGTGAACTAGGCAGGTTACCTCCCCTCACCCCTTTTCCTAACCTACTGTAAGCCAGGCCAGCCTGAAGGCCATGGCTGATGCTCTCTAGTCATTGGGTTCTTTGAAATGCATCTTTACACTCTTGCACAAAAAAATGAGGAATAAATGTCCACTGCTTTTGGTTTTAAACTTGTTCCCCTGTCTCATCTCTCAGTGTCACTGTTCATCCATCACAACCTGTCAGCTAAAAACCTCTTAGCAGCTGGTGGCTTACAAGTGTTTCAGGAGTACTGATTAGCATCCCCTTGCCCTTGCAGGTAATGGTTGTAACTGGTTGTGAGAGGAAGACTCAGGATTGAACTCTAACCAGAAATCACCATGTATCATTACTATTATAGGCAGATGGAAATTCAGTTTTGGGTGCTGTGTGTATGTCTGTCTGTCTGTTTCAGTGGGCCCCGGGCCTTGCACATACTAACTGGTCAGCTATTCTGCCATTGACTAGATCCCTGCTGAACTTTCCTGTTTTTTACTATTAACGCTGCTGCTTACTTTGGGTTCAGTTGCACAGCTCTAGAAAGCCCATTATTCTTACTTGCCTCTCATCTCTGAGAGCTGCTAGCTTATTGTCATTTATTAGGTCATAGTGTGGGTATTTTTTTTAAGAGTACTCTAATTATTTTTGTGCTAAATAAAAGCCATCATTTGTTGTTTATGTGCCAAATGAGAGGTTTGGATGGTCACAGACAATATTAGGCCGGTGAATGCGGTGAGTCCACTAGTTTTATGAGTCTATAAGTAAACAGATGTCACTTGGGATTCTCGCACAGGAAACTTCCCTGGTGTCTAAAGGCTAATTTGCAGCAACCTTGTTTTATTCTGGTAAGGTAGTGGTTACAAAGGAATGTCAAAGTTACACGTTTCTATTTGGGTCTTATTAATAATAGTTTAGACAATTTTGTCCAGTTATATTAGAGCAATCTCTTGGTAAAAACCAAACCATTTCAGATATTTGCATGCTCTATTACTGGCCAGTAGTCAAAGGGGTTATTGTCCTGCTAACTTCTTTTTTGTTGTTTTGTTTTTCGAGACAGAGTTTCTCTGTGTAGTTTTGGTGCCTGTCCTGGATCTCTCTCTGTAGCCCAGGCTGGCCTTGAACTCACAGAGATCCGCCTGCCTCTGCCTCCCGAGTGCTGGGATTAAAGGTGTGAGCCACCACCGCCCGGCTTGTCCTGCTAACTTCTACTTTGTCTAGAACAAAGATTTAGCAGGGCTGTAATGGTGGTTGGTGAAGGGATAGGAAGTTTGTGGGGAAAAGGAAAGTGTGACCAGGGACTGAGGCTTTTTATGCACTGCCCTAGTGGTAGAAGCATTTCTTTTCTTCTGGCAGTCCCATTTGCCTCAACCAATTATTTTGAGCTTTAGACTGTCCGGAGAAGTGAGTTATTTTTTAAATTATAGTCAAAATGCCTATATATTTCCCTTGTCTGCAGTTAAGGAGAAACTCTGGTTTGTCTCAGTATAGGACTCCTTAATACTTACTGGAGTAAGTCAGTCTCAATAGAATTTTCTTGTGTTCCTGGCTCTTCTGAATTATGGATGGATGAACTTCCTCTTCCTTTTCACCCTCACCTCTTTCACCTTTAGAGCTGTGGAATATACTCCTGGTGCAGGTTCCTGTTCCCCTGTGTTGTGCATGCTCTTCACCAAGTTCTCTTTACTTTCCAGAAAAATCTGCCTGGACTGAGCATAGTGGTTCACAGGTTATCCCAGCCGTTTGGAAGTATGGACTTGGGGATCCAAAGTCTAGAATATAAGATCCTGTCTAATTTAAAAAAAAAATAAAAAAAAGTCTTTCTCTTTCTCTTGGTACTGTAAACTTACTTAAAGGAAACTTGTGTTCTTGATAATTTCTGAACCTATTGATTGTTGCTGTATTTTTACCTTAGTGTAAATGGAAAAGCTCAGAGTTTGAAAGTCTTTAGTTAATTGAGGCAAGTTAGACATTTTGACTAGTGGCTAGGGATCATGTTTTAATCTTTGACTTATTCATGAAGTTTTATCTTTGATCAGGTGCAAGTCTATATTAATATTCGGGGGTGGGGGTGCCGGGGAGGTAGCTCAGAGATTGGTGCTTGTGTAGGATGCACAAGGCCCTGGATTGGATCCCTATTACCTCGCCTAAATGAGTACCTGGGTACCAACACAGCAGCTCAAACAGTCTTTGATTCGTTTTTCATTGTTTGATTTTAACCTATGTAAGTTGTTATTTGTACAGTTTCCTACATTGTACTCTGAAAGTAAATGGTTGATCACTTGTAGGAAAGAAAACAAGAAGCCACTAAATACCCAAGCTAGGCCTCTTAAGATGATGTACAGAGATAAACAGCAGGAGCCTTGATAAATGTATTGAGTTTCCTTTCAACCCTGTGAGAGTATGAAGGATGCCTGCCACAGCTTCTGAAGGTACATAACCATTTTTCTCCATGTCTACTTATTCTTGAAATCTCGGATTTGAGCTTCTTGTTGAAGTACTTAGAAACCTTGAATTTCTTGTTTTTTATGTGTAGTCTCAACTTTGTTACTTATGTAGGTCTTGAACTTCTGAGCTGAATTCTTCCTGACGGCTGGGACTACAAGCATAGGCTGCACCCAGTTCAATTTTGAAAACATGTATCTTTGAGACAAGGTCTCTAAACTTGTGTAGCTGCAGATGACCTTGAGATTCTGATCCTCCTACTTTCCAAGTGCTGGAATTGCAGGCATCATGCACCTCACACCCAGTTATACAGTGCTGGGAATTGAGCCAAGGGCTTCATGCATACTAGGCAAGCAAGCACTCCACTAACTATATCATTAGCCCCCATTTCATTTTTTTGTTTGTTTTTATCAGGACAGGGTTTCTCTGTGTAGACCAGGCTGGCCTCGAACTCAGAGATCCACCTCCCTCTGCTTCCCAACTGCTAAGATTAAAGGTATGAACAACCATTCTTGGCTTTAAGATTTTTTTTTTTCTATTTTTTGAGACAGTTTCACTGTGTAACAACTCTGACTGTCCTAGAACAATAAATCAGACTGGCCTTGAA
The DNA here is from genome assembly GCF_949786415.1 of Peromyscus eremicus. NCBI lineage: Eukaryota > Metazoa > Chordata > Mammalia > Rodentia > Cricetidae > Peromyscus > Peromyscus eremicus. Next base: position 24,907,967 of record NC_081435.1, read on the forward strand.
CTCAGAGATCCACCTGCTTCTGCCTCCTGCCTCCCGGATGCTGGGATTAAGAGCATGTGCCTCGCACCCTGCAAGATTTTTTTCATATTAATATGTATGTGTTGTACACCTGCATGAATATATGTGTACCACATGCACCGCTCTAGGGCACCAGATACCCTAGAGTTCATCAGAATTCCCAGAACTGGAGTTACTGGTGTTGATGGGGTACTGTATAGGTGCTGGGAACTGAACTCCAGTTCTTGGCGATAGCATTAAGTACTTATAATCAGAGTCCTCTCTCCAACTCCTCATTTTGCTTTTTGCCACAGGGTCTCAAGTTACCTGAGTTGGTCTTGAATTTGGGGTACTCTTGCCTTTTCCAGAAAAGCTGGGTCTGTCCCACCAGATCCTACTCAAGTCTTGAAATGTTTAAACATTTATTTAGTGGGAATATGTATGTGGTTTTGAGCATGCCTCAGCAGCACATGTGTGGTTAGAGGACAAGTTTCTGAAGATTTTTTCCTTCCACCATGTCAGTTCCAAAGGTTGAATTTAGGTTGTGAGGCTTGACAGCAAATAGTGCCTTTCCTTGGGGAGCCATCTTGTTGGTCCTCCAATCTTGAATTTTAAGTTTTTACAGTAGGTAAGGAGGGGGTTTTGTTAAAGGAGACCATCTTCTCCGCAAATCTCTAGTTTTCTCTGGCTTGGTCTCCCTAGAAATTGAGGTCATTCTTGAAGATTCCTGAAGCATCCCAAAGGACAACCTAGCATTTGTGCTTTAAAGCCAGCACTGTCTCAGAAGTAAGAGAGAGATGCCATGCTTGAAGTAATTGGCAAAAGCTGGGTTACTTACCTTGTGGTTCTGGTGTCTAGAGCTTTTCCCCACTAATAAAATATATTGTTCATTGGTTTCACTTATCTCAACACCCCAGTCCCCAAGCTAGCATAACAGCCATCTTTGAAGATGTAGCTCGCTAATCTGCAGAATATTGTGCCAATTGTTAAAGGATCCAGTCTTGTTTCTGAGGACATTGTCAGCTTTCGTGTATTTGCTGCGGAGTGGCAAAGGGGACCATGAAAACAAAACTGTCCCAGACCTTCCTTTAGAGTTTAACTCCTTTCTGGGGGCTAGAGAGATAGCTCAGTGGTTGGGAGTGCTGGCTGCTCTTTCACAGGACCTGGGTTCAAGTCCCAACACCCACATGGCAGCTCACAACTATCTACTCCTGTTCCAGAGAATCTGACACCCTCACACATGCAGGCAGAACACCAATGTACATAAAATACAAATAAATTATTTTAAAAAGTTTAACTTTCTGAAAGTGTGGCTCTAGGTCTTATCACTCAGCCTTCCTTTGGAGCAGATAGGGCAAGGACATGAGAAAAGATGGAAGGGTCTGGTGGGTTTTTAGGGTTCTCCAGATGTTTATTCTGTGAGTGGATATAGCTTCTGAGCTGCATCGATGTTTGTTTGGAGTGGGAGACAATTGCACGCACATGCACACATCGTTTTCCTACCTTAGTTTCTAACCATTCTGGCCCCTGTTAACTCAAGGTTCAACGGAACAGCAACCTAGGTTACATTTTCAGGGTCTACAGGTAAGAGGTTCTGTGTGGCTGCTAGTTCCTTTGTAGCCAGCAGAGGGCAATGATGACCCATAGCTTTGAAAACTGCAAGGTGTGTGAGGTCAGTGAATGTCCATGGACAGAACTAAGAGGGGCTTTTGTTTGGGGTGTGGAGGCTTGTTTGGGGTTTGGCTTTTTGTTTGATGTATTTAGAAGTAGATGGCCATGACGTGGTTCTTTTAGATCCAAAGATTGAGGTTCAGGAAAAAGAGCAGAGCACTATGGTAAGGCCTGGGAAATGTTCTTGTCTTTTTCAATCTTATCTTGTGATTGGGGGCCCCAGGCTTTCTAGTGTTCCAGTGCAACAGCTGTGGGCCTCCAGGGCCACCATCCGGAAGCCAGCTGCCTCTTCATTGGGAATTCTTTGAAATTCTAGGCTTGGCCATCTGGGTATGCAAATAACTGTATTTGCTGTAGATTTGCTGAAGCCACCAAGTAGCTGCAACCCAGGCAGAGCCATGAGAGCCGCTACCACCCCCAAGATTGGGAGAGCTTCTAGGGGTTGTTTTTGCCTGGAAGTCAGGCTTTTGGCTGTACACTTCAAGAGAGGGAAGTCTAGGGGACTCCCTGAATCTGCTTTAGCTCCTAACCATGTAAAGGATTGCATCTGAAGAAAACTTTGGACCTAGGAAAGTCCCCATAATAAAGAGGGAGGCCTTCATTCTAGCTGGACTAAAAAGGTGGAGACTTACCTGAAGGAAAGGCTGACTTGCTACGAAACACAGGCAGTAGAACTGGGTCTTAGGCTTCCCTGAGTAGGACTAGCAGACTGGCCCCCAGAATTCCTTGCTCTCCTCCAGGTCTTCCCCACTGGGGCTGGTTATCTGGCTGCAGCAGGAAGACGCTGGTGGGGAAGGGGGTGGGTCAGGGTCAGGGTGGAAACCTGGGAATGTAGACTCCCTGCCTGCTATGTCCCTGAAGGACAGAACCATGGAGAATGTGGCTGACTGGCTCCAGACGGAGAGCATAGGCCAGCTTCTGTGTGTGCGGGAGGGGCTGTCCATGTTAGGAACTTTCGAGAAGAGTGTGAGCATGGACATTCTTTAGTGTTTGTGCATATGGGTGTGAGCCTAAATCTGTAGCCTTTACAAAAGAGAAATTAGATGTGGGTTTGAATCATAGGCTTTTCAGTCATATAATTTGGGGCAAGTAATTTATATGTCCTTTGATTTTCTTTTTTTCGTTAGAAAATGGACAGTTGGGCTGGGCAGTGGTGTCGTACGTCTTTAATCCCAGCATTCGAGAGGCAGAGCCAGACGGATCTCTAGGTTCGAGGCCAGCTTGGTCTACAGAGCAAGACCCAGGACACTTGGTTAATCTCAGCACTCAGAGGCAGGTGGATCTCTGTGAGTTTGAGGACAGCCAGGGATACTCAGAGAAATCACGTCTGGAAAAAAGAAAAAGAAAATAGGCACTTGGTCTCTAACTTAGTCTGTAGGTAAACTTGGTGGAAAATGATCTTACCAATTAGAGAATTGTGGACTAGGTTCAAGGAAGTAGCTATGGACAATTTACATATGCCCTGTTTTCTCATGGCAAGCCTTTGAGCAAGACCAGCTTTTGGGGTACCAGGTACCTGTGTAGACTGTCTGGGCCCCTTAGGGGAGCATACATACCTCCTCAGCAATGCCTAATGAGTGTGATCACAAATGTGTGGGTAGGCACATGGACACACATGTCTTGTCAACCATCTGTGACTGGATATAAAGCCTGGGGGGAGAGGAGTAATGTAAGAATTGGCCTTCAGCTGTGGGTGAAGAGTGTTAGTGGCAGATTTGATCTCTTACATGTGTGTTCCAGTTCTACTTGAAGGGGAAGGAAGAGGAGTTAGTTGTAACACCCTCGATGGCCAGATCCTTGCTGTTTCCATCCTAGGTCACAAAAACAGTCTTCATTCCCTAGTCAAGGAAGGCCTCTGTTTTAGGAGAGATCTTAGGTCAATGTGTGAGACTTGAGAGCTAGTCACAGAAAGTGACTGGCAGTGTTGGGAGTCACTCTAGGCATGACCTTTAGGGGGAGCTCCTTTGCTAGCAGAGATTCCTGGAAGTCCCTGGGTGGGCCCAGGCCTGAACATGAAGTTAGGGCTCCAGCCCAGCTGACCTGCATTAGCTCACAGTGGAGGTCTTCAAAGGGTGTGTGTAGGACTAAAGGTCTTGATCCTGCTTCCACAAATGTACCTCCTTGGAATGGGAGTAGGGACATTGCTGAGGTCTAGGACCAGCCTTGTTTTGCTGCTTTACACCTTTCTGGGACTTTGTTGTTGGAGACAGGGTTTCTCTGTAGTTCTAACTGTCCTGGAACTCAACTCGGACCAGGCTGGCCTTAAGAGGTCCCCCTGCCTCTGCCTCCAGAATGCTGGGGTCAAAGGTGTGCGCAACCACACCCAGCCTTCTGGGACTATAACCAACACTTCTATTCCTGTCGGAAATAAAGGGATAGAAAGTGCCTTTAAGTAGAGGTAGTCCTTGAATTTGGGAGACTTTGGGGTGGGTGACTTTGGAGAAATGTGTTTTGTTGTCCTGTGGAAGTAATAGGAAGTAAGTACATGGCTGTTTGAGTCTCACCCCGTGAGAGCTTGAGGGTGGTTTCCCCACCCAGGCCCCAGAGCCTGGGTGCTGTTTGGGCTCACCCTGCTGCTAGGACACATCTAGTGGGTGGGGTGGAAACGGCCTTAGGAACTGGGTTTGTGATGTTTGAGTTGGGTTTTTCAGATGTAATGACAAGTAGTGTTGCTGCTGCTGGGGTGAGTCAGGTTCCCAGAGAGGATCTCAAGCTTAAAAGTTTAGAGTGATGCTAGGGAATCAGTCATTGTATAGGTGTGACATTGTATAGATAGGATAGCACAGTGGTTCTCACCCTTCCTTATGCTGTGACCCATTACAGTTCCTCATGGGGACCTCCAACCCTAAAATTATTTTTGTTGCGACTTCCTAACTCCTAATTTTGCTACTGTTATGAATCATAATGTAAATATCTGTATTTTCCATTGGTCTTAGGCGACCCCTGTAAAGGGGTCATTCAACCCCCAACAGGGTCTCGACCCACAGGTTGAGAACAGCAATCTAGTACATAGCCATTAATAGTGACCCAAGATTCCTGTGTAAGGTTCTTTTCCTGTGGTCCTGGGCCATGCAGCTTCACTTGGTAGTACTGTCAGAACTGTGAGTTAGTGCTAGTTTAGTTTACCTGTGCTCTGGTGTTTATTGAGGATGGGGGCGTTCCATTTGATGAAGTTGTGTTCATGTGGGTGTTGTCAAGCAACTTGACTTCTAGTTATTGAGGTGCACCTTAGGACACAATGGGTGGCCCAGCTGTGTTCCACTTGGGCTGTTGATCTCATTGTGAAAGTGTCTAGTGAGACCCAGTTTAACAATATTCTTTGAGGCTTTGTGATACACAGTATAGCCATCTGACTTTTTCCCCCCATTTTTGTCTAGTTGAGACCAGTCCATGTAAGTTTGTATGCTGGCAAATGGTGGGTGAGTAGTTTAGGGCATCCGTTGTGGTTCTGTGGTCCCTGTGTGTGGTGGAACTGGTCGTGTGGTAGTGTGATAGGCAATATCATTGTGCAGTTATGTGTGACTGATTCCATCGTGTGTCCGTGAAAACCAAACATTTAACCCTGTTGTGTTGTGACAGACTAGTGTGATGAGTCTGCCTTCTTTCTAATGTGGTAGCCTATAGTGATACCTCCCTATACAGTTGTGTATCCATGCGACCCCACTATGCCCTTTTGCGGGTCTGTGTGTTTTTTGACCTCACTACGGGTGCCCCCATCCCTGCTGGCCGTGCTGCCCCTCCCCCCCGCCCGCGCGCTGGCCGCCTGCGCCGCGCAGCGATCGATCGCCATTGATTGTCCCTGACGAGCTGCTCCACTTTCCAGCCAATGTCAGGAGGGGGGGGATCTCCGCCGCCCTGGCGGTGTCATTTCCACACACTCCCTGGGCTGCCGCCAGCACGGGCATCTCCAAGAGCCGGCCTGGATTACCCAGAGTGCGGAGTGAACCACCTACTTCGCATAGGAAGCCCCCACTCCTAACGATACAAGCCCTTGTCCCCTGCTTGTCCGGCCCTTCTCCTAGGGTGGGTGGGTGGTTAGGTGTCATCCCCACCCGAGTTAAAGCCGGCTTGTACACTAAAGGGGCTGAGCCTCAGCCGCCGTTTCCAGTAGGCGGAGGCACCAGCGGGCCAACTTTGCTGGCCCAAACAGATGCTAATGATTTTCCGGGAGGCGCTGGTTTATCTCTAGCCCCAGCCGGCCAGTTGCTGAGCTAGGCCATACACCTCCTTACGCAGCTTTCTCATCCCTGGGATCCCCATCAGATGACCACATGGCCCTATGTAGGCTGTGAGGGTCGCTGGCTGTACCGGTAACCCTGGAACTATGGCTGGGCTGCGTGGGAATATATGTTCTATCCACACTGGATGCTACTAATACCCTTGCCAAAAGGCCCCCACTACATATCCACCCAAGCAGGGGAAACTGGATCTTGTAAAAAGTCAAGGTTATGTACCCCTATTCCTGCTCAGCTGAGTGGGTCACCCCCCTGAAAAGCTACCTTTGGGGACCGCAACCCTCCCCCTCCTTCTCTCTCGGGGGCCAGAGCCAGTTTCCAGACTCCCTGGTGGAAGTGCTGACGTGGCTCTGGGCAGCTGTCTGGGGCCGGGAAGCGGGGCAGATGTCACGCAGCCCAGGGGAGGAGGCGGCTCCCCGGGAGGGCGGGCAAGGCTTCAGGCCAGGCAAGACTACCTCCTCCCCCTCCGACCTGGCTCTGTCTGTCTGGAGCTGGGGCGCAACCACTGGGCCCAGCTGACTTGCGTCAGAGACTCCCTCCAGTTCCTGTGTGTGGCCACTGACAGTGCGGCAGCCTCTCTGAGTCCTCCTCCACTGCTGCTGAAGACTAACGGCACCTGCACTGCATGGGCAGTTCCTCAAGTGAAAGCAGGGTGTGTGAAGCCCCAGCCCAGTGCCAGGCACGTTCGTTGTTCCTGCTCAATAAATGTCAGCTGTTGTTGTCTTTGCAAGTGGGAACTTGGTGTGTCCAAAGGCAAAACTGAGTCCTAAGGGTGCCAGCTGGCTTCAGAGGTCATTGCAGCTAGCCTGCTGCCGCACAGCCCCTGGCCCTCGACATTTCTCATGCCTGTCTAGCTCTGCCTTCCTGCAGTGTCAGCCCCTCTTGGCTCTTCCTGTTGCCAAGCTGCCTCCCTCCCTGCCTTTCCGTGTGGTTCCCTGCTATCTGGCCGCCACATTGGGTCCCTCGAGCAACACAGCCCCTTGTTGGGTCCCTCGAGCAACACAGCCCCTTGGGAACAGCAATCGATGGGGCGGAACAGCCTCCCTGACAGATGGACTCACGGAGGCTGAGCTGCTTCAGCACAGCTCCCTAGGAAACCGGAGACAGGAGCTAAACCACCATGGCTGCCTCCTAAATGGGGGGGGGGGGGGGCGCGGGGGCAGGCAGAGCTTCCAGCCAGGCGCACAGACTGGGGTAACTCTTTAAAAGAGGGGGGCTTGGAGGGGCAGGGCAGTTGTATGTCAGCCTCCTATCCTCACCCGGCCTTCTCCTTAGGACCAGAATCTTCTTTGGGTCAGGAAGACTACGGTTTGCCTGGCGTTGGGGTAGGTGACTCTTCCTCAACAGCTAAAACTTTACCAGGCCCCCTCATCATGGGCACTGGAGGCTGGTGTGTGGGTAGGTAAGCAGGCAGCCGATTCACATTCCTAAGGCCACAAGGGGCCTTTGAAGCTAGAGTGGCAACCCTCTTTGCCTGTGCTGGTGAAATGATGAGCCTTAGCCCCTATGCCTGTGGTGTGGGGCTGGAGAATACCCTTGGCTTCCTATCAGCCTTACCGCTTCAGCACTACTGACATTTGGGGACATAAATGCAAATTCTTTATCCGTATCAATGATTTCTATTTGTTAGATGCCAGTAGCAACAGTGTGACTATCAAAGTGTCCTTAGGGGTTGGATATGGGAGCAATCACCTATAATCCCAACACCTGAAAGGCAGAAGGATCACCATGAGTTTGAGAGCCAGCCTTGTCTACATAGTGAGTTTTAGGTCAGCCAGGGCTAGAGTGTGAGATCCTACCTCAAAACAACAGTAACAGCAAAAAGTCTTCAGGGGCAAGAGACATAGCTCAGTGGTAGAGCACTTGCCCAGTACTGGGGGGAGGCTGGGTTGGGCTTTCAGAAATTGCCAAATAGCCATGGTCTAACCTCAGGACCAACACCTGGAGAGGACAAAATATCGTGGGGATGCCAGAGATCTGTAATAGTGAAGGAGTGATCTCCCAAAACAGCCCTGTCCCCAGCTGTCTCAGATCTGGAGTTACTGGAAATGTCCTCTGTGCCCATGGCCCCCACTACTAGCTTGGAGCAGACTGCTTGCTTGAGATGGCAGGGGGTTTTTGGCATCCTTGCTTATCCTCTTCAGGCTTGGTGCCAATACCTCACTGCTGAACCTACCAGTTGTGGAAGCAGGGGAGTAGATGAGGTCACAGAGCCACTTGGGGTGCCTCAGTGACCTGTCACTGAGGGTGATGGGTCTCAGGAGAGGCTCACCAGCATCAGTGATCAGCCTCTTTCCCATGGTGTCCTGGCTGCCGCCCTCAAGGTCATTGTTGGCTAGGGGTAGTGCTGGCAGAGCTCAGCTATCTATGGCTGGGGGTATGAGAGAGATTGTGAACACGGGTCCAGTGGGCTCAGCCAGCTGACAGCTGGGCCACCTGAACGCTGAGCTCCTCCAGAAGGCAGGAGGGGAAGACACTGTGGATTAACTGAATGGTACTGGCTGAACTGCCAATCCATGGCCCTTGAACCATAGAATTGTAATGTGGACGCCCCCTGGAGTCACCTCCTCCACAGGCAGGCAGAAGAGGGAAAGCTTGATGCAGGCTTACTTACTCTTGGGAAGTCCCTACTTCTGCCTAACCCACTTCTTTCCTAAATCATCATTCCTTTCCCGGCCTGCATTCTGGCCCCAGCAGAAACATTGCCCAGAACCACAGTCCTCTGGCAAAGGATTTTCCCCCTCTTCATCTGAGGGGGAAATCTCAATATACAGGTCCGCGGGTGCCTTTGTGGCTGGAGGGGTGAGACGCCTGAGTGGAGGCTGAGGAAATGGGAGATGGGCATCGACATGAGATTAAGACAATTTGGGAAGGGTGGCGTGGTGGAGAGATGGCTCAATGGTTAAGAACACTTGCTGCCCTTGCAGAGGACCTGGTTTGATTCCCAGCACTCATGTGGTGCCTCACTGCTATCTGTAATTCCAGTTCAAGCAGATCTGGTGCCCTCTTCTGACCTCGGTGGGCACTGCATGGAATAAGATGACTCAGCAGCTAACAGTGTTCTTCTACTCTTGCAGTTAGTTCCTAACATCCAGGTCAGGTGCTTTAACCACCTTAACTCCCAACTAGGGGGACCTACACTGTCTTCTGGCCTCCCCCAGGCACTGGACTCAGGTGTACATATGCACAAACACGCATACACACATAATTAAAAATAAGAATAGCTCTGCTTTGAACTTATGGAAGAAGATGTGAGCTCTCAGCTACTGCTCCAGCACCATGCCTGCCTACCTGCTGCTGTTCTCCCGGCCATGATGGTCATGGACTCTACCCTCTGGAATGATTCTTGGGGAAATTTTCCTGATTTTGTTTTGGCTGATGGAAGGGAAGAGAAATCATCCTACCCTTGGTCAGGAGCCTTGAAGAAGCAAGGTACCTAGAGGGGACAGGTGACAAGAAGAGCATCCCTTAAATGGCACCATTGCTAGAGAGGAGGCCATTGGGGCAGTCAAAGACAGTGATTCCTGCCCTGGATGTGCTGCTAACATGCAGGGACACAACAAAGACAGGGCAAGTCATATGGGAGTTCTCGGGAGAATTCATAAATGGCAGTAAAACAACATTTAAGATAAAATAAAAATTACGTCTTTCTTAAATATAAGACATACAGCTCACAGCTACCTGTAACTTCAGCTCCAGAGGATCTGATGCCCTCTTCTGGCCGGACACCTGCATATACACATGCACATAAATAAATCATAAATTTTTAATAAAAAGTCCAAGACCTGCTTTGTGGCTAGGAGCACTGCTGCTCTTCCAGATGATTCTGGTTTGATTCCCAGCACCCACATGGCAATTTACAATAGTCTGTAACTCAAGTCCTAAGAGATCTGATGCTTCTAGCCTCTTCAGGTACCAGGCATACAGACAAAAGACCCATACACCTAAAATAAGATTAATTTTTTTAAAAATCCAGGGGATCCCGTTATACAGGTCCCAGGGTAAAGAAGAGAGTGTGGCTGGAAGGTGAGCAATGGCTTGGTAATCAGAGATGGGCCTAGCAAGGAAGAGGCTAAGGCAGCAGCTTGGGGCTGAGGCTTAAAATAGCGCCTCTGCCTGTCCAGGATGGGGTCCAGGTCACCCACGAGGCAGCTTAGCCATCACCCTATAGCTGAGGTAGAGGGGGGTGACCCTTGCCTTCCCTGATGGTTAGACAGTGAAGGAGGGGGGCTAAGGCAGATGTGCCTTAGGAGAGGGGGTCAGGAAGATCCACTGCAATCCCCTGAGCAGACACACAGGCCCACCGGCCTTTCTTCTCATCCCCTACTGGTACATGAGATAGTTGTATTCCAGCCATAACCAGGACCATTCCTCTAACAAACATTAGCATCAACTGGAGGCCAGACCCTCAGCGGAGATGGAGATGTGTAAGGCCTGATCTCAGTCCTGGGTCACAGGAATAAACAGAGGGAGAAGTTACTCAGTAGTGATCCTGTCCTAGCAGTCATATGTAAAGTCAGGACCAGAAACATGCTCACAGGCTGCAGTAGAGACACCCCGGTAACCCTAGCACTCGAAGGTGCCTGCAGTTCGAGGGGAGAGTTCTCAAAAGCTACTTGTTTTTGGAGTCCCCTAGAACATTCACACCGTTTGTCCTGGAGGAGAACAAAGAGAATGGCCCCTCCCCAGTCTCACTGTCCAGGTCACGGCCTCAGGTGCAGGTTCGAGACTGTATTTTGGAGCCAGGTGTGGTGGTGTGCCCCTTTAGTCCCAGCACTGGAGAGGCAGAGGCAGGCAGGCAGGCAGAACTTTATGAATTAGACCAGCCTGATCTATATAGAAAGTTCCAGGTCACCAGGGCTACATAGTGAGACTTTGCCTTTCAGAGAAAAGTGGAGTGGGAGCAATGGTAAAGAGCATTTTCTTCTTTGGCAGAGGACCCAGGTTTGACTGCTGGCAGACACATGGCCAGTCAAAATTGCCTGTACCAGGAGATCTAATGCCCTCTTCTGGCCTCTGCAGGCATCTGTGTGCACATGAAACAGACATACACTGGTCACATATGTACACATAAGTAATTAAATCCTTTTATTTATGATTATTTCATGTGCGTTCGGTGTTTTGCCTGCATGTGTATCTGTGTGAGGGTGTCGGATCCCCTGAAACTGGAGTTACAGGCAGGTGTAAGCTGCCATGTGGGTGCTGGGAATTGAACCCCGGTCCTCTGGAAGAGCAGCTCTTAACTGGTGAGCCATCTCTTCAGCTCCTAAATAAATCTTCACAAAAATAATTTTAGTAATTATCTCATGTCCAAAATAGGATGCCCACGTCCTCAGGCTGACTCAAGAAATAGGGGGAAGGGTTTGAGGTCATGAAAGGTGACCTCGTCTTTAGGTTGTTTTTTGTTGCTGTTGTTGTGATTTATTTATTTATTATTTTATTTTGAGGCAGGGTCCCACTATCTAGTCCTTGCTGGCCCGAAACTTGCTCTGTAGATCAGGCTGGCCATAAAGTCACAGAGATCTTCCTGCCTCTGCTTCCTGAGCTCTGGGAGTAAAGGCTTTATGTGTGTGCATTCGAGCATGCGTCGTGCACTTGTGTGGGAGTGTTCCTGGAGATCAGATGAGAATGTCAGATCCCCTGGAACTGGAGTTATAGAAGGTTGTGAGCCACCCTGTGAGTGTGTGAGTGCATGAGTGCTGGGAATCAAACCCCAGTTTTCTGTTCTTTGCTCCTGAGCGGTCTCCCCAGCCCTCTGCTTTGTTTTTTGAGACAGGGCCTCACGATATAACCTTGGCTGGCCTGGAACTCACAGAAATCTGCCTGCCTCTGTCTCCAGAATGCTGAGAGTAAATGCCTGTGCCACCATGCCCATCCCTTCTTTAGATTTGAGAAGATAAGCAGTCATGGCCTTGCAGCTCCCTTTTACACTATTGGAGAGAAGACTGCTTTCAACAATAGAATATCTAGCTGGGCGGTGGTGGCACACACCTTTAATCCCAGCACTTGAGAGGCAGAGGCTGGCGGATCTCTGTGAGTTCAAGGCCAGCCTGGTCTACAGATTAAGTTTCAAGACAGCCAGAGCTGCTATACAGAGAAACCCTGTTTGAAAAACCAAACCAAAACAACAGATTGTCTATTTCCTGTTTCACTTTCCCTTGCTAGAATTTCTAGGTCCCTGGGCAGTGGCCTCTGGTGCCAAGAGGTAGGGCTTCTTCCCTTTCTCCCTAGCTCTGGGTTGGAGCCAAGGCAGCCCAGAACCAGATGCCCTCTCTTAGCTGGAGTAGTGGCCAGTTCTCCTGACAGAGCTCATGTAAATCATTGTATGTATCTTAATGACTTCTCAACAGCCCCTGATTGAAGTCTGCCCAATTTAGCCATGCCGTAAGTAACTTTTTATATTTCCTTAGGGAATCATTTCAGTTATGAATCTTTTCTGAATCTGTAATCTCTATTAAAAGTTGATGTTGGGTTTTTTTTCCCCTGTCTCCTTGGCTTATAAGATGATGCCTTATCAAAAAGGGGAACATGTCAACCTCCTTCATTGGCTTGTCTGGAACAGGTTTCTTGGGGATGGAGGTAGCACTTGAGGGTATGCTGGGGGCAGGACTCCCAGAGACATGGGTGTTATTGATGGGTTTTGTTTGTTTGTTTCCCAACACAGGGTTTCTCTCTGTATCCCTGGCTGTCCTGGAACTCACTCTGTAGACCAGGCTGGCCTTGAACTCACAGTTACACCTGCTTCTGCCTCCCGAGTGCTGGGATTAAAGGCGTGTGCCACCACTGCCCGGTTGATAGTGATTTTTTTTTTGCCTAGATATGTCCCCTATTATTCCCATATCAGAAATTCCCAACAGCATTATACCTGGGGAAAAGGGTTTATTATATCTTATCAGCTATAGCTTCAGAATATGAAATGAGCTAGAACCTTTCTAGGGTCAAGATCCAGGTTCTATAGGGCTGGTGAGATAGATCAGCAGTTAAGAGTGCTTCTGTTCTTCCAGAGGGCCCCTGTTTAGTTTCTACACCCCCATCAAGATGCTGGTGATCATTGACCACCTGTCCCTCCAGCTCCTGGGGATCTGATGCCCTCTTCTGGCCTCTACAGGCACCAGCATACTAAGAGCTGGAGAGATGGCTCAGAGGTTAAGCGCACCTGCCCTTGCAGAGGACCTAGGTTCAGTCACAACCAACTGTAACTCCAGTTCCAGGGGATCTGATGCCCTCTTCTGACCCCTGTAGACACCAAGTGCGTACATGGTGCACATACATACCTGCAGGCCAAATATCCATACATATAAGCAAATCTAAAAAAATAAAATGTGCTGGGTATAGTTGCACATACTAAAAGATTACTTACCACTTTTAATCCGAGCACTCTGAATGCAGAGGCAGGTGGATCTCTGTGAGTTCTAGGGCAGCCTGGACTACATAGTCCACACCAGCTAGACCCTGTCTCAAAAAATTAAAAAATAGCCAAGGGTGGGGTGGGGTGTAGGGGCGGCATGCCTTTAATCTCAGCACTTTGGAGGCAGAGGCAGGGGGATCTCTGTGAGTTTGAAGCCAGTCTGGTTTACAAAGAGAGTTCTAGGACAGCCAGGGCTTGTTACCCAGAGAAACCCAAACAGACAGCTATTATTGTAACCCTTGGAGCTGGAAAGATGACCAATTCTGAGCAGTGTCTGCTGGTTTTTCTAATCTGGTCTAGCCTCCGACACTCCTGGCATCATTATCTAGGGCTAGTGGGGCTAGGACTTGCCCAGGGGTTGCCCTGAGGCCCACCCAGAATTCCTCAGAGACACAGATCAGGGCTGCAACAGGAAGGCTGGAGGGCAGACCCGTGTGACAGTTCTCAGAATTTAGAGGGCAGGGCTATCCCTACAGAAACTCCCCCTCCCCTGGCGAGTTAGGGGAAGGACTTACCCAGGTGTTGAGACCTCTGGCTCTGACCTCTGACCTTTGAGTTTTGGCCTGTGGGGGAGCACTCAGGGCCAGAGTCATGACTGGGGGTGGGGCCCAAGGGACCCAGTGGTGGCTGTGGGAGTTAACGATTTACAAGGGGCCCCTTCCTGAGGCCTCTCTCCTTGGCCCAGTAGGCAACCCGTGACTGCCCAGGTGGCTAGACACAAAACCAGTCCCACCAGTTCAAAGAGCAGTTCATCCAGACCCCACCCCAGGCACAACCTGAGCACCCTATTCTCTGGAGTCTGAAGAGGAAGACAGTGTAGAGATTGGTGGGTGGGGTCTTCGAGCCCCCTTGTCATAGGAGAGCATGGGTAGTTTTCAGAAACCTCAATGTGGGGGGCATTTAACACCCTTCTTATCCTCTGGAGCCCTGTCTGAGAGAGGAAGAGTCCTAACCCCCTCACACCAGCAGCCCCTTGCTACTCCACCCTAGCCTGCAGGCTTTAGGCAGACATAGACCAGGCAGGCTTCCCAATGCCCAGTTCATCCTCCCCCTGGTACAGGACTCTGCCCTCCCTCCAACTCCCCTAGACATCTTCAGTTACTCCTTCCTGACCTGGGAGCCCTGGAGACACAGTTTGGTCTCTGCATTCCCACTAGACAGTTGACTCATGGCTGTGCCTAGAGAGGAGTCAAGGGTTACTACTGTCAGGGGCATGATAGTCACCAGACTGACCTTCCTCCCCTCTCCCTACACACACACACACACACACACACACACACACACGCACACGCACACGCACACGCGCGCGCACACACGCACACATACACACAATAGTCACCAGACTGACCTTCCTCCCCTCTCCCTACACACACACACACACACACACACACACACACACACACACACACACACACAGAGTCAACTCCTTGTACCTGATAAGAGTGTAGAACTATGTCTGGTTATTTATACATGTGTAATGTGTAAATAACCGTGTGCATGGCTTGGGGAGAGGGCTAGTCTCTGCCTCCAGAGCTGCTCTGTTCTGGGGCTGAGGTCCCCCCGATTTTCTCCTCCTTCCTCTTTTGTTTTTTTCAGACCAGGGCCAGTAGGCCACCAAACTAATTCTATAGGAGTAAGCTTGGACCATGTTTGACATTTCCCTGTGGTCTTACGTCTCCGTGAATAACTGTCAGCTGTCATGAGGTAGAGGTGACACTAAGGTCCAGTGGTCGGTGTGATGGTTTGAGACCCCAAAAGCCTGAATCCACAGTGGGCTTTTAAGCTCTTCTCTTCTCCTGCCCATGTTGGGCTTTTGGCTGCAATCATAATCCAGAGTGACCTCCATTAAAGTCTGCTCTGTGTTCTACCCCAGTAGGCCAGCTTGCAGACACCCTTGCTCCCTCCCTCCCTCCCTCCCATCCTTTGTGATACTGGTGAGGGAATTCTGCCCTAGAGGAGAGAGGAGCTGATATTAGGCAAGATTCTAAATGGGACATCTTTTTTTTCCAGACAGGGTTTCTCTGTGTAGCCCTGGCTGTCCGGGATCTTGCTCTGTAGACCACGCTGGCCTTGAACTCACAGAGATCTGCCTGCCTCTGCCTCTCAAGTGCTGGGATTGAAGGTGTGTGCTACCGAGCTAGACTCTGAATGGGACATCTTCACTGGAGACTCACTCCTCCACTCAGACATCTCCAGCTACTGGCTGTGTCATTAATGACGGGCATAAGCCGAGACACTGCAGTTACAGAGAAGACCTTAGATAAGGTTGGCCTGAGAAGTTGGTTTGCTGCTGTGGAAACTTGGGCACCAAGCTGACTGCTTTCTGTGCGTATTTAATCCACAGGTTCTGAAGGCAGTCAGCTTGCTGCCTAACTCATAGTAAGTTCCCACACAGAAAGACAGACTTCAGGAGTGGAGATGGTAGGACACACCTTACCTTCAAGGATTCTCATGGGTGGTGTAATGGATGACTAAATGCAGCCAAATGAACAAGTAAATCTATTTCTGGGGCTGGGGATGCAAGTCGGTGGTTGCATACCTGCCTAATGTGAGCAGATCTCATCCCCAGCCCATCCAAAAGAGAAAACAACCTGTTTCTATGTGACATGCTCAGAGTGGCCTTATGACTGGCAGAGAGCCAGGCCATGGTATAGGTGTGTAACAAATACACTTCAGAAAAGATACCTAGTGGAGCTGGAGAAATGGCTTAGCAGTTAAGGGCACTGGTTGCTCTTCCAGAGGACTTGGGTTCGATTCCCAGCACCCGCATGACAGCTGACAACCCCCTGTAACTCCAGTCCCAGGGGATCTGACACCCTCTTCTGGCCTCCATAGGTACTGCATGCACAGGATGCGGAGACATACATGCAGGCAAATGCCCATACACATAAAATAAAAATAAAGGTTAAGGGGCTGGAGAGATGGTTCAGAGACTAAAAGCACTTCACTGCTGTGCCAGACAACCTGAATTCAATTCCCAGCACTCTGTAAACTCCAGTTCCACAGGATCTAACACTCTCTCCTGTCCTCTCACACACGTGGTACATAAACATACATGCAGACAAAACATCCATCCATATAAAATAAAATAAAAATAAACAGAGGTTAAAAAAAAGTACCACCAGGCAGCGGTGGCGCACACCTTTAATCCCAGCACTCGGGAGGCAGAGCCAGGCGGATCTCTGTGAGTTCGAGGCCAGCCTGGGCTACAGAGCGAGTTCCAGGACAGGCACCAAAACTACACAGAGAAACCCTGTCTCGAAAAACCAAAACAAAACAAAAACAAAAGTACCTAACATGGACTGAAGAGACTCCACGTGTCAGCCCATAGGGACACCTTTTCCGAGTATCACAAACACTACTGCTGGCCTTCTAGGTAGGGCCCAAGCTCAGGCTCCAGTGACAGCTAGTGAGGCCCTCAGTGGAGGAGTCCTAGGTCTTAAACAGGACCTTCTGTGAGAAGCTTGAATCAGCCCCTCTTCGCAGAAGAAAAGTATAGGTGAAGTCCTGGAAATTGTAGCCGATCCATGGACTGTAGGGAGCCCCGCAGGATGTGAAAGAGATGAGCCTCACCGAGACTGTGGACGAAGCCTCCCAGGGACAGCAAGTCTTGGGTTAGAGAACAGCTTTGGCACCGATTGTTTGGTTTCTTCATCCGAGAAATGGAGACGATACCGAGAGAAAAAAGAAAAACAAGAGATGGGCAAGGGCTTAATCAATGCTGAGGATAAATATTATCAGTTGAATTCAAGAGGGCATGATCAGGCTGGGGGAGCTGGAAGGCCTGAGAGGAGGAGGAAGAGAGAGAGAGGGAAAGGCGCTGGAGACTTGTAGAGCAGGTGGGCATGGGGGGGGGGGGACCCTGTCCTCACACAGGCGCTGGAGACTTGTAGAGCAGGTGGGTATGGGGGGAGGACCCTGCCCTCACAAATGTGCTGGAGACTTGTAGAGCAGGTGGGCATGGGGGGGACCCTGTCCTCACACACGTGCTGGAGACTTGTAGAGCAGGTGGGCATGGGGGGGACCCTGTCCTCACACACGTGCTGGAGACTTGTAGGGCAGGTGGGTATGGGGGGGGACCCTGTCCTCACACATGTGCTGGAGACTTGTAGAGCGGGTGGGTATGGGGGGGGGACGACCCTGTCCTCACACAGGCGCTGGAGACTTGTAGAGCGGGTGGGTATGGGGGGGGACCCTGTCCTCACACACGTGCTGGAGACTTGTAGAGCAGGTGGGTGTGTGGGGGAACCCTGTCCTCACACAGGCGCTGAAGACTTGTAGAGCGGGTGGGCATGGGGGGAGGACCCTGTCCTCACACAGGCGCTGGAGACTTGTAGAGCGGGTGGGCATGGGGGGGACCCTGTCCTCACACACGTGCTGGAGACTTGTAGAGCGGGTGGGCATGGGGGGGACCCTGTCCTCACACGTGCTGGAGACTTGCAGGGTGGGTGTTGGTTGAAAACTCCATACAGAAGAGAGATGGCTCAGCAGTTAAGAGCACTGATTGATGTTCCAGAGGCCCCGGGTTCAATTCCCAGGCCTTTCAGGTGTCTGATCACACCAGGATAAAAAAACAAAACAAAAACAAGAACAAAACAACAAAACAAAAACCCTCAGTAAAAACTTTAATAACAATGTAAACCAAAATATTCCTTTTTGAGGGGCAGAACCAAGGTGGCTTTCCTCCCTCTTGAGAAGAAGCGGTCTTTCCTGCCTCGCCCTGCCTAGATGTCCTCTCTTTGTGCACACACTCATGATAGAGTTACAGGTAGATGGTGTGTGTGTGGCATTTCCTGTTCACATTGTGTTTCCCCCGGGAACAGTATTCTCTCCAGTTCCCAAGTAGATTGGACAGGTGAGGATCTGGGCCTCTCTCTCCCAGTGTTGAGGTGGAAAACGGGGAGACTCCAAGACCAGGCGGTTGTTTTCATTTCCCTGAGAAAGTCAGGCCCTCTGGAACACGGGGCTCCCTCCACTGCAGACCCTTAACTTTTGGCTTCTTGAGTTTGCTGAGGTGGGGGGGGGAGTGTCCTCAAAAAAAGTGCACATTCCTAAGATGAGGCTCCCCCAGCCCCTCATAGATGCTGGCTTAGAGATTTTTTGTTGTTGTTGTTGTTGTTTTCGGGACAGGGTTTCTCTGTGTAGCTTTGCGCCTTTCCTGGAACTCACTTGGTAGCCCAGGCTGGCCTCGAACTCACAGAGATCTGCCTGGCTCTGCTTCCGGGCGTGCGCCACCACCGCCCAGCCGAGATTTTCCTTTTAATGGCGCTGGGCTGCTCAGGTATGTATGAACTCATGCTCAGGAGTCATCTTCAGGAATGCTGCCCGTCTCCTCAGGAGTTGGGGCTTCGCATTGCCCTGGAGCTCATCAGATAGTCTAGGATAGCTGTCCAGTAAGCCCTAGGGATCCCTTTGTCTCTGCCTCTTCAATGCTGGGTTTACAAGCCCAGGTTCTGGGGATTGAACTCAGGTCTTCCTACTGGCAAGGAAAGCACTTTTATTTCCTGAGCGAGCTAGATCTTTCACCACAGAGCCTTTTCCCAGTATGCAGGGCTTGACTCTGTACTGGCTCTAGGCTTCAAGGACCTAGCTGCAGGTCCTTTCACTTCTTGGGTCAGGATCTTCTAGCTCAGGTTGCTGACTCCCAGGGAGCAGGTCCCTGCTTGGAGTCAGTGAGTGTCTCAGCTTTCCCAGATACAGTAGGAGAGGAGGGGTAAGTACTGGGACATCCTGGAGCACAGAGTCCAGGCATTCTGCCTCTTTTCCTTGTATGGCCTGTGCCAAATAGTGCCTGGCAAGATGAGGACCAGAGTCTCCAAGCAGCCTGGAGTAAGCATTAATGTATGTCCACCATCTTAGGGCTCTTCCCATGCAGGGCGTGGTGGTGCACACCTTTAGTCCCAGCACTGGTGAGGCAGAGATAGGTGGATTTTTTTAAATTCATGGCCAGCCTAGTCCATGTAGTGAATTTCAGACTAGCCAGGACCGCATAGTGAGACCCTGTCACAGAAAGAAAAAGAAAGAAGAAAGACTGTTTCCATAGCAAGCCCCTTCTTACTTAGCCAACAGACTTATTTGGGGTGACTATGAAGAAACCAGCTGGAGGTTAAGGGGAGCTAAACACCTCCCCAAAGGGACCCATTATTCGACAGTAGGTAGGAAGGAACTGGCTAGGTGTCCCCAGTGCCTGGGAGGAGTCACTCCTTGTGGCCTGGGATTGCCAAGAGTGGGGGACAGGTAACACATTCCAGATGAGCTCTGCCCTTTGACATTCCACCCCGACCCCAACTGGGCTAAAGCCCTAAGTCCATACACAGATGGCTTGGAGGGTGGATATTAGTCCCAGCTCTAGGGAGACCCACAACCAGAGAGGAAGCAGCTGTGGGAGGCGATTTCGCTACTCCCATAGAGGCCATGGCCTGTGGCTGGAGGCCATGGCCTGTGGCTGGAGGCACCCTGGTGGCTGCAGTTAACTCCCTGTTATCTGGACCCCACTTGGTATCCGACTGTAATACTTAGCACCAAGCTGACCCCCCAACCTTATGCTACTTCCTCGTGGGTCTAGGGGCTGTGCTTTCTCTGCGACCTGACTGCGGCAACTCCTCCCTCCCGCTCGGATCCCTGAAGACTGCATAACTATCACTCCGGAATGACGGGAGGCCGGGGCTCATTCTGTCGCTCTCTGAGAAGACCTCAGCTGCAGGAATAGCCCAAACGGGGCAGATAAGAGAGGGGACCTTGTCAAAGGGCAGAGGCACATACGGAATAGGTGCAAAGACGTACGGGCTCACATCAGCTCTTTTCCCACCTACTCGGTTGCATAGGGCTGAGATTTCGTTCTCTTAGGGGTTATCTGAGCGTTGCTTTGTTCCAGGTACTATTTCAGACTCAGTTCATAGGCCACAGCTCTAGGGCTTAGTGTAGATGCTCTAGTTGGGCAGGAGCCTGCCTCCTTAAAAAAAAAAACACACACACACACACAAAAAAAACAAAACAAAACAAAACGTCCTTTCTCTGATCAGTTTCTTCATCTGTGAAATGGGACTAGGACTCTGCCTCCGTTCTTCCGGTGAAATTAGTGTCTACTGAATGCAGGAAAAGTGGTTTTGGGAAGGGTGCGGTCTTTGAACTGAGAGTCGGCGGACCGACAAGCACCTGAGCTGGAGGGTGGGCAGCCAAACCCTCCCTCTCAATTCCCATAGCTTGTTGCCCCATAGAACAGCTGAACAGGGGGCAGAAGGTCGGCGGATTTTCCCCGGAAGGTGCGTCTCCGTGCCCAGGCATCTCTTACAAAGGGGGTGGGGGCCATTTATTTTATTTATTTGTAAAGTTGCACGGAAAAAGGGTGAAGCCGGGCGCGCGGGGGAGCTGAGCCTGGGCGGACCTCGCCAGGACGCTGGATTCGGGAAGCGCAGGGGCTGCGGCTCCAGCTTCAGAGCCTGCGGCGTCCAAGTGGCCAAAGCCGCTCTGGGAGGGAGGCCGCGGGAGGAGGGAGGGAATCCGAGGTGGAGGTGGGGGGGGGTGAGGGAGCCGCTAGTCCGGTCCGGGTTTTGCCGGCAGCCCCCGGGCAGCGTTCGGAGCTCCTGCCCGGGCGGGCGCGCGGCGCGGCGGCAGAGGCGGCGGAGCCTGAGCTGGGATGTAGAGGCGGCGGCGAGAGCAGGCGTCCGAGCAGAGCCAGAAGAGGAGAGCCTCGCCCCCGACAGCCCGGCCCCGAGTCCCAGCCTGTGCCTAGCCATGCGCGCCGCCTGCTGAGTCCGGGCGCCGCACGCCGAGTCCTCCGCCCGCCGCGCCGCGAGGCGCTGCGCTCCGGGGTGATTAGTTGCTTTTTGTTGTTTTTTAATTTGGGCCGCGGGGAGGGGGAGGAGGGGCAGGTGCTGCAGGCTCCCCCCCCCTCCCCGCCTCGGGCCAGCCGCGGCGGCGCGACTCCGGCTCTGGCCCCGGGCGCGGCGGGCGACTGGAGCGGAGCGCACCGCGGCGGTGCCCAGAGCGGAGCGCAGCTCCCCGCCCCGCCCCTCCCCCTCGGCCTCGCGGCGACCGTGGCGGCTCGGACGACTCGCAGAGCCGGTAGGTGTCGGGCCACAGCCCTCCCCCGGCCCCCCCCGGGAGGCCAGCCCCCTCCCCTTCCCCGCCTCCCTCCCTCTCCTCCCCCGGGGCTCCGTGCGCGGCCGGGGCCGGAGTTCGCTGCAAGTCCGCGGAAAGTTTGGTGGCGCGGGTTCCCCCGAAGTTCAGGTGCGGAGAGCCAGGGATGGGGAAGGAGGGGTCGGTGTTGGGGAGGGGCGGGGGACGCCCGCAGCCTGAGCCGCCGGGCCTGGGAGACCTAGCTCCGGTGATCGCTCGGTGGCCGCTGCTATATCCAAGCCTTCCCAAGCCGCAGTATGCTCGGTCGCAGATCACTGAGTTCAGACAAAAAGAGGGGTTTTAGGGTCGAGGACGGCGGGCTGGGAGCGGAGGAGCGAGGCTGGAGCTCTCTCTGCGGGGGACGCTTCCTTCCCAATCACTGGTGCTCGCGGGCGCCGGGGGTCCTCACCTCGCAGTGCTGGGCGGGTGCTGCGCCTGCGGGGGCGGCTGCTTGCAGATCTGCGGCGCGCACTCCCCGCATCAGACCCCACTAGCTGCCCTGTGTTTGTGGGCGACCGTAACTGCCCCGAGCGCCTCGGTCCACGCGTGGCCGTGCCTCCCCTTCGACTTGGAAGAGGCGGCGGCCACTTCTGTGTTTCCGCTTCGGCTCCTCGCCCCCGCTGCCTGCAGGGTGCCGGGCGGGCTGATCAAGTTTGACCTTTTTTTTTTTTTTTTTTTTTTCCCCCCCGTCAAAGTATATCACCCCCACCTTCGCCGCCCAGGCGGCCTCTCTTCTGTCCTCTACGGCCTTGGGGAGTCTCTGACCGCCTCTCCGCGTGTGCCCAGCTGCGTGCAAGGCCGGGGACGCAGAATGGGGGGGGGGGGGTGTTCCTCAG
Source organism: Peromyscus eremicus (assembly GCF_949786415.1). NCBI lineage: Eukaryota > Metazoa > Chordata > Mammalia > Rodentia > Cricetidae > Peromyscus > Peromyscus eremicus. Next base: position 24,930,232 of record NC_081435.1, read on the forward strand.
CTGCAGGGCTGCAGGGGGCGGGCATCCCAGGCTCCTGCCACGCTGCTCTGGCCCCGAATTTACCCCCCGAAGTCCCGCCCGAGCCCCCTCCCTTTCGCATCCCTGGAGCCGGGGGCTGAACCGCCGCGAGAGGAATGTGTTAATTTTCTGACTGGGGGAAGTTGTCCTCACCCGGAATGGGCTGTTTTCCGGCGGGGAGCGCGGGGTGCGCCTGGCTTTGTTTATATATAGGTTCTACCGAAAGTGAGGGACCCCGATTTTTAAGTAGGGGACCTGTCACAGGAGCTAGTGCGCAACGGAAGGGAGCAAGAAAAATTTCCCTGTTTTTCCTCCTGGGGGGAATCGTAAGGGGTGCGCAGAGTTGGGTTGGTGCCATGGGTTGCAAGGAGGTACCATTAGATTTGGGGGGTTCTGTCGTGACTCATCTTGAAAGACTTGGTCTCTCTAGTCTTCCTGAGGAGGGGGTGAAGGTTTGGCAGCTGCACCCTACTTTGCTCCCCGGGACCCTGGGTGCTCTGAGAGTTGGGTCTTCCAGTTGGGGGTGCCCAAGACGAGATGCGGATTAGGCCCTTGATCCCCGCCTTTCCCTGTGCCCCCGCGCAGTTTGGAGCCCTGGGTTTTGTAGTGTGTGGAGCCCTCCCTTGCCCCGCGGGTTTGCCCAGGAAGCGTTGGGGAAGGGGGCGTGTGATCGCTGGCTCTCGCCCCCGCCCCCGCCGGAGCCGCCCCAGGGCCGCCGGCAAACAGAGTCCCTTTCAAGTTTTCCGCTGGGGCCGCCTGGCGGGGGCTTGCGAGCGCGGTCGCTGCGGACTTGTTTGGAGCGCGGTTTGCACGCCCGGCGCCACCTCAGCTGCCCCCGCCCGCGGGCTTCGGAGTGTACGGTCCTAGCGATGGAGAGCATTTCAATGAGATGGTTCGGGGGTGCCCGGGGGGTAAGCTTGACCTGACCCTTTACCGAAAGGCTCCTGTGTCCTGGTTTTAGCTGGAAATCTTTCCCATCCTTTTTTTTTTTTTTTTTGAGAGGATTCCGAGGAGACTGGCCGCGGCTACTTCGCCTGTAACTGCATGGTGTTGATTTAGCAGTTCCTTAGATGAGAGTCAAGCTGGAGCTTGTTGGGGGGGGGGGGGTAGTGGCTCGCTGTGCAGCTGTTACCTCCCCACTCAGAACGGAAATTGTCCTTCTCCTTAGGGAGGAGGGAGGGGTGACAGTTTGATTTTTGCCCCGGGGAGGGGTGGGAACAGCTGAGGGAGGTTGGCCCTTGGGTTCCCAGTCAGCCCGGATGGCTCTGTAGCCTCCCTCTCCACCCCCCCCCCCCCCCCGCCGGAGCTGAGTTCTCGAGGGGAAACCCCTAGCCAAGCTTGAGTCGGTCCCCCCCCCCCCCCCTTTTCCAAGGTGGGACAGAGGGTCCTCTGCGAGCTGGGCCCTTGGCTGGCTGGCTTAGTAGTGCCTTATTTATGTGTGTGTTTGGGCCCGTTTTCCCAGCTCAGCAGGTGACCCTGGCCTGGCCCTCCTATCTCCCCTGTTGACTTACCGGAGGGCCAATGGCCTCCCCTTTATCACGTGAGGCCTGGAATGTCCACCCGGCTGGGCTGAGCTGGGCTGCATGGGGGGAAGGGAGGGGAGGGTTCTGAATCCGGGGCTCAAGCCCCTCACATGCTATGTGCCCGGGGCTCCCATGGTGACCCCTCACTCTTGCTGTTTCCTTTCTGATACCTATTTGGCAAGTGTGAGACCAGGGCCCATAGGAATGTGGGAGCATGGTTGTCTCTGTAGGTTAAGTACCCCATCTTCTCCAGGTCCCCACCTGGTTACTCATGAGAGCATGCAGTGAGATGGAAGAGAGATGAGAGAGTTTTGGACTGAGCCAAAGCCAGTGGACGTCCTAGCGCAGGGTGAGGTAGCGAGATGCAGGGATACAGGTGGGACAGACCTGGTCCTGCTCTTGGAATTCTGTGTGATCATGGAGTCACAGGTGATTCTCCAGCATTGGCTTTCACTGGTCATGGATGGGGCAGTCATTACGTGTAACTCATTTACTCATTCTCTGACAGGAAATAGAAGTTACTGAGCACTTTGCCATTCTGGGGGTGCATATTCTGCTTCTGTAGTCTGGGGGTGCAGCTGGGTGGAGGGGCTACCTCCCTCCTATGCTTCTCTCTCACCCTTACCGCTTGGTCTCATTCTGGAGCTGTGTGTGGCTGTGTGTGTGTGTGTGTGTGCACGAAAAGTGTCCTTGATTAAGTATATTAATAGTTAAACTCTCACTCATAGCTGGAACTCACCAGACCACAAAAAGCCTCCCCGGTTACTCACGCACTACTGCCCAACAAGAATATCCCACTAAAGTTTTTTCTCCTGCATTCTCCAACTTCCCCCTTACTCTGTCTGCCTGCCCTCAGTGCCGAGCCCACCTTCCCAGGCTGCTGGCAGTGAGAAAGGACTGCCCCTTCAGAGACCCAGAGGCAGTCTCGGCCCACAGAGATGGGCTTGTGTGGCACTGTGCTGATCTCCTGTGTGAGAACCTGGGTGGTATATCTGTCTTGGAATCTGTGTGTAGAACGTATCTGTCTGAGGATGTGGAAGTTTAAGATGTGTGATTTTGTGAATGGTGATGAGGTACATATACCTCATGCACTCAGGTCAGCATGTCTGAAGGTTGGCCATTTCCCTATATATATATTGTGTGTGTGTGTGTGTGTGTGTGTGTGTGTGTTCGTGTTCTGTATGTTTCGAGTATGTGGAATTTTGTAGGGTTTGTGATTTGTATGTGTTTGTTTTGAGACAGGCTCTTACTATGTAGCCTTGGAACTTACTATGTAAACCAGACTGGCCTTGAACTCACAGAGGTCTGTCTGCCTCTGCCTCCCTAGTTCTGGGATTGAAGGTGTGCGCTGCCACACTCCTGGCTCCTGGCATGAACCTGTTTTGTATGGACTCACAAATCTAGAAGTGGTCGCTCCTTTAGTGGCATGTGTCTGGACTGTGAGTGTTGGATTGTGAGTGTTGAAGTAAACCTAGAGTGGGCATATTTGAGCTGGGTGGGCAGTAGTCAGTGGCTGGTGGCTGGGTCTTTTCTCTCTCTCTCTCTCTCTCTCTCTCTCTCTCTCTCTCTCTCTCTCTCTCTCTCTCTGTCTGTCTGCCAGTCTGACTTTCTTTCTGAATCCTTCCCTCCCTGCTTGAGAAGCAGAGAGACTTAAAACCTTCTCTACTCCGGGGTGCCCTTCCCCCTCCCCAGCAGTAACTGGGCAGCCTCCCGGTCTGCCTGCCTGCTGGGAGTTTTGGAAGCCATGGAGGGAGACAGGCTGGGGCCGGGGTGACAGCGCATATCCCCAGCGATGGCAGCCTGTGATTATAAGAATAAAAGGATTTTAAGGTCATGGGTGGTTTTTTTTTTTTTTTATGTTTCTCCCCTTTGCGGAGCCAGTGGCAGCCGAGGTCTACAGCTATGTGTGTGCAGGTTAAGAGTGTGTCCCTATGCAGGTAAACATCAGTGTGTGTGTGTGTGTGTGTGTGTGTGACTTACCTGGGAGCATAGTCACGTATGTGCATGCACAGCAGAGTCTGTGAGAGGGCCTGCCTGTCTGCCTTGACCTCTCACATGACAGTCCGTGGGCTTGTCCTGGATTCTCGGGGGCCGGGAGGACGACACGACACGAACGTGATTGCCAGTTAAACTTCCTGCTGCTGGGCATCCCTGGGAGCTGGAACTCCAGCTTGGAGCTGGACAGTCTTCTAAGAGAGAGTGGTCTAGCCCCAAGCCTTGCTTACCTATTTTCCCCTCCCTTAGTTGAATCTTTCTGGCTTGGAGAGTAGCTGGACCCAGTCACCTGGACAAGGCCACATCTCGGGGTGTCAGCGCCCCTGGCCCTGCTCCAGCCTCTGTAATTGCATTCTGCTGCCTAATCCCCCGCCAGCTCAATTAGATTGCAAATTTTTCTTCATTTCCTGCCTCTTGATGCTGGCCTCCCTCTGGGCTCGCAGGGATTGGGGGGTGGTGGGCAAACCCAGCTTCCCTTCAGCTAGCTCTGGGGAATCTGGGAGGGTGATTAGTTCCTGGTACTGTGACCCTAAAGCTCAAGTCAGAACCCTGGGGACCAGCAAGACAGGGAGGGCTCCACCAGCCCTTTTGAGCCAACTGCAGTATCCCTCTGTCCAGAAACAGGTTCTCTATTAGATGGTTTCAGGGCTACCTGTAGAATAGGCAGACCCTTGTAGCCAGGCCCCTAGGCCAGACCTTGACCATGGATGGCCTCCATAGGCTGTGTCCAAGTCCTCCCCTCATAGCACTTACTACTTACCTAACACAGCACTTAGGATTTAGTCTCCCCCCCCCCCAAACAGGATCTTACTATGTAGCTCAGGCTAACCTCAGACTTGGAGAGACCCTTCTTCCTCTGCCTTCTCATGGGAACAGGCATTTCCTGATAACTGTTCCAAGCCATAATGCTGATTTCAGGGGCCCGTGGGACCACCAAGGCCTTCTACTGAACCCCCCTAATACCATCCCCGGACTCCACTCAGACGAGTACCCATGAACCATCCCCGGACTCCACTCAGACGAGTACCCATGAACAGCAGGACTCAAGAACAGTCATCATCAGACCTGGCCGTGAATCCTGGCCACTGTGGCTGACTGTATGACCAGTGTCTGTACTAACCTGTTTTCTTATCTCTGAGTTGGGACAGTAAGTGGCTACCTCATGAGACCCGTTTTAGATCGAATACAAAGACTCAGCATGAGGAGAGGACCTCATCTAATCAGAAGTTGGCTTTGGAGTGGGGGGGGGTGGTTTTTTTGTTTCTGTTTTTGTGTTTTGGAGACCTGGATCTCTCTAGCTTGGATTATCCTGGAATTTGCCATGTAGACCAGGCTGGCCTTGAACTCACGGAAATCCGCCTGCCTTTTCTGGGATTAAAGGCATGTAACACCACACTAGGTTTAGAAGATGGCTTTTATAGTGTCCAGAGACTCTTCCCCAGTGAATGGGGGCGGGGGGGGGGGCATGGATGTCTCTAATAACCGGGTATGTGACCTTGGCTACATCACTGTCCCCATCTGTACAGTGGACCGATGGGACTGGCCTCGGGGCATCAGAAGGTGTACAGGACGCAGGATGCTTAACCCCAACAGGTTTGCCACATTGCTATTTTACGTTATTTTCCTCACTTGGAAGCCTGGCATGGGTAGAACTGTATAGACACGGAGGGCAAGGGACTGGCCAAGGTCATGAGACTGGTATTGGAGCCAGGGAATGGCCTGCTGGCTCAGCTGGGCTGTGAGGCACAGCCTCCCCTTCGCTGCTGGTCACTGTGAAAAGTGGGGGCTTGGATGGACCTTTTCCTTTCTTTCTGGGAAGGGGAGTCCACCCCCCACACCCCTCCCAGGCACCATGGCAGCCACCGTGCTGACAGGTCTCCTGGCTTTCTCACTGGGGTGACGGGCAGCTCTGGAGGGCTGGCTGAACCCAACTCAGCCTGAGGGGAGAGTGGACTGCAGAGATCTCTCTCCTGTCAGCCATCCCCATGGTCCCTCCCGCCCTCTGCCTGTCCTCTCTTGGACAGGCTGTGACAGAGGTGGGGGCTGCTTGCAGCCTCAGGCTCCCCTATAGCTTACTGGCTAGTCTTCTGAATTCTGTGACCTCTGTCACTCACTGGCCTGGGCTCTTTAATATTTCATGGCCCTTCAAGTCGACCCCCTGCCCCAGCCCACAGGGCCCCCTTTGTCTGCTCCCCCACCCCCGCCCCAAGCATCTCTGTCCCTGAGTTACTGACCCAGCCGCTGCCTCCACCTTCTCCCACCGTGACCACTGTGACCACCACCCCTGTCGCCTTGCCTGCCTCTCTTGACCCACCCACTCCACACCTCCCGCTGGTGACGCCCACCCCCACCCCATTCCCATCTCGTGTCTCCCCTCCTGACATCTCGGACCCGTCTCATCTGCCTTTCCTCCATTTTCCTCTTCTGTTGGTCTCCCCCTTCCCAGAGGGAACAGAAACCGTGGCAACTGGTCGGCCTGCCTGTCCTTGCGCCCTCCGCCCCTTCCTGCCCCCTCCTCTGGCCTGCCTGGCTGGCTGGCTGGCTGGCTGGCTGGCGTGAGAGCTGGTTTTATTTATTTTTCTGTTTGTTTGGGAAGAGGGCAGTGGCGGCCCTGGGCCTGCCTCAACTCTCTGCCGAGAGCAGCGGGCAGGCGGGCGGGCGGGCGGCCGTGCTGGCCTCCCAGGAATGTGGCTGGGACGCCCTGCGCTGTATTTACTCCTGTCCAGCTGCCGGGCTCAACAGGGCAGAGCCAGGCCTGCCCAGTGGCCCCTGGGGAGCCTTGGACTCACTCTGTCCTGTCTGGCAGACCCCACGTGTCTTTTGGGGGGACCAGCCCCTCCCTTGCCTCTGACCTCTTCTGACCTCCTCAGGCTCTCTTGGTCTGCCAACAGGAACGCTTGTTTGCCATGCTGGAATGAGCCTACAGTGAGGGTACTGGAGGCCTAGTACCCAGCAGCCACCCTGTCTCCCACCCAGGAGCCTAACCTAGGCCTGTAATCTCCTGGTCAGAACTATGAAAAACCGCCATTCTAGGCCCCTCTCCACTGGGTCTGGTCCCTGTCTTTGGCACAGTTCCTCAGCTCTGCTCAGATCAGGGGCAGGAGTGAGGTTGGTGCAGAGCCAGAGCGGCTGAATCCCTCATTGCCCTCCCACAGGACCGTGTGTACACACCTGAGTGTGTGTGTGTGTGTGTGTCTGTCTGTCTATCTGTCTGTGTGTCTGTGTGTGGTGAGACCTGCTTAGTCACAAGCACGTGCTAGGTTGTACTTTGCTTGGAGACAATGCCACACTTCCTGTCATCGGCTCCCTCATTCATCAGATGCTTGCAAGGCTTCGGAGCCTGCTCTTTGCCAGGCTTGCAAGTGGGATGTGGCAGGGACTCCTCTCTCCGTGCCCGAGTGCCTGGCACCGTGTGAGTGTTCAAAGGTTTTGGCTCTTGCCATCATCAGGCTCGGCCCGCACATGGATATGAGAATGGCTAGCCCACCCTAAGCCCTGCTAAGTGATGCTACAGTGTCAGCATCTTTCTGGCCTTTTTTTTTCTGCTTTTCATCCCCACGGTAGACTAGGGAGCTGGGTGTTGTTTGCGCCCGGCTGTGTACAACTGAGGAAAGAGAGGCTTAGAGTCTGATTTGACACTGGCACGCGAGTCCATGATCGCCTGGGAGGACCCTGAGGACAGCTAGAGTTGGGTCAGTGTGTGATGCTTTTTCTACCTTCCCCTCGGCCTGAATGTTTACCCAACACAGGTCTGGGTCGCTCCCACCCCGAACCTCAACCCACCCCCACTCCCACCCCCAACTCCATCACCCCAGCAGAGGAAGGCTGGTTGACTAGGTGAGTGAATGAATGAATGAATGAATGAAGAGCGAGCTGGCAGCGTGAGTGAACTTTCCCAAAGTACACGGGGATGTGGGGTTAGATGGGCTGCTGTGTAGACCCCTGCTGGCTCAAGGGAAGAGCTCGCCAGCCAGCACTGAGAGATGTGGCCAGAGACCAACTACCCGCTGGGCAGAACCAATGGGCAGGTCCTACCTTCCTGGACCTCGCTGTTCCTATCTGTCAATTGGGCTCCAACGTGGAGTCTTTTTTTGGCTGGCCACCAGCTGGCCTCAACTGGGGCCAGCCTGGGAGGTGAAGGGACTGGTGGGAAGCAGGAAACAGTGGGTGGTGAAGACAGGAAGATAAAGCCAGGAGCTTGGCTTGGAACCTGAGAAGCAGGGAGACCAGTGCTGACCTGATGTGGGCTGGGCCCTCCTTTGGGGGGGGGGCACAGGCACACACACAAACACCCCGCCACCAACGCTCACTCCCCCACAAGCTCATTTCCTGACATCTGTGTAGTTAGTGGCCCTGTGTGCCAGGAGGAGGTGGCCTGTCCCCTTGGGGTTAGACGGGTTCCTCCCACAGCTCATAGTAAACCCCAGCTTTATGTCATTTCCTGTTGACCGTGATAGAAGAAACCCAGTCCCTCTCCTGACCAGTCCTCTCCCCAAAAGCTAGGTAGGAGGTTGGTTAACTGGCCCAGCGTAGGAGATGGAGGTGGGCTGGACATATCCCCTCCCCAGGGCTGCTAGGTCTTGGCAGTTGGGAATTTTCAGTGATAGCAGTCTAGAATCATAGACTGTTGGCCGTGAGAGGATGTTTTAAGTCAGGATTTATGTCAGGTTGGGATTCTATAATCACCGAGGAGTGAGTTTTCCTGCGGGAAGGAAGCATGAACGGCCATGCTTCAATCTCCTTGTTCCGTGATAGAGGACTCTGGGGTGTGGGGCTGGGGCTGGGGGGCTTTCTTGAGGTCACAGAGCCTGGAGAAGACCTCAAGCGACATGAGCCTCTTCCTGGGACCGAAAGGCCAGTTCTGCATGTAGCCTGTGGGCTCTAGGCCCAGCCAGGCGGCAAGGGGCCGTGGCTGGCCTGTGGGCACAGGAGGGGTCCTCCCTGTGGCAGCCTGCCGCCTGCTGCCCACGCTTCCCGAGGCACCAGCGTGAGGAGGAAATGCAGGCTGTTGCTTCCAGCGACAGCAGGCAGGGCCGGGCGGCTTCCCAGCTCCCCCTCTGACTCACGGCTGCCTGCAGCTCCCCTCCCGTGGGGTCCTCGGCAACTCCATCTGTGCAATGGGGAGAAGAGACTCTGTCCCACAGTGTGGTTCACTGCCACAGCAAGGCTAGGAGTCTTCCCAAGACCACTGCGAGGCTGTGGAGAGCGACAGCGTAATCCAGAAGGCCTTCCAGCACCGAGAGCTTCCCGGGGAGTTACTCTGGTCTCCCCGGCAGCCTGGGAAAGGGGTGACTGGGTTCCTGAGCAGGAAAATGTAGGTTAATGGGGTGGGTAGATAAGAGAGGGAATTGAATCCGTTTCTTTCAGGATGAGATTGGATGGGAAGCCTGCCCCTGCCCCTGTGTGTGTGTGGCGGGGGGGGGGGGGGGTCCCTCCTGATTTTGGTATGTCCATCTGTGAAATGGAGCATGTTATCCCGCCAGGGCCAAGTCAACATCTCCACTGGATATGTGATGGGTGCTTGGGGACTGAGTCAAGTGGCCCATCTCCCAGGGAGAAGGGGGATCCTTGGCAGCAGAAATGGGGGAGGGGGGGTGACTGGGTCACAGAGGTGAGTGGAAGGAGCTTGGCAGCTAGGCTGTGGCCAGGGGAAAATCCCAGCTGCAATCCTAGGAAGACCCGAAGAGCTGGATGGGAGGCAGTAGGGGGCAGACTTGGCCTCCCTCGGGCCCCCCTCAGGTCTACGTGGAGTCATCCCAGCCTGGCAGCTGGGTGGGTGTGCCTCTCACTGCAGGAGAGCTGGAACGCACCCCCTCATGCTCTGTAAGGGGGGGGGGCTATGATTGCCAGGAGAGCTTGGGCCCTCATCCAGATTTCAGAGCCTTCTGATGCCCTCAGCTATGTCCTGAGCTACTACCTGGGGGGCGGGGGGAGCTGGCAGGTGCTCTTTCATTGGCCCAGGAGAATGGGAAACCCCTGGAAGGGCCTCCTGGGATGTTGGGGGAGCAGTAGGGTTGTAGTCAGCTGCCACCCAGACAGCCTGGCTTGCTTGAAGTCGCCTCCCCAGGCTCCCGTGCCCAGGGCCAGGGACTGGGGATAATGCTGGGAGAGCTGAAACTGGTCTCTCCTGCCCTTTCTTTACCCCAACCGTCCACCAAGCTCTAGGCTCTCGTCTCTTCCCGTCCCTGGCTGTGTCTGCAGAACCCCCTGGGAAGACAGGGAGGATGCTCGGCGGGCTCAGAACAGCGGGCGCCTGCTCAGCCAAGTATTTTGCAGGAGCTGTCAGAGACAGACAGGCACGTGGGGAATTCAGTGCATGTGGGGCTGGGGGAAGCAGCGGGTGGGCAGAGCAGGGGAACCGTGGTTGCCTCCCGGCCTGCTGAGCCCTGTGGAGATGACTGACCCCCCGCCACCCCCCAATACCAGAGCCGTGTGGTTTTGGAGATGTACTGATCCTATCCAGGGCCCAAGCTGGGAGAGGCTCTCCTGCCGAAGTTAGGATCCAGACAGGAATTCGGGTTGTGCCCGACTGTCGCCTCCAGGAAATAGCAGCTGTCACACATGTACACAGACACACACACACACACACACACACACACAGGCACACACACCAGCCTGGCACAACTTGTCCCCTGGCCAGTGTCCGGTTGGGTAGATTGGAGGAGATTGGTGTTGCCCAGTCTGAGCAAGGAAAAGGCAGAGTGGAGGGAGCGGTGTTGATAAGCTTCAAGTTTATATTATGGGGAAGAAACCTCTCAGGCTTTGTAACCACTGCGCAAAGACCCCAACTTAGTTGCTTTTATGAAGTATCCTCAATAAATCCTGCTAGGCAGGACAGAGCCCAGAGCTGAGTAATACATGATTTTTTTTTGTTGTTGTTGTTGTTCACAACTAAGACCCAGAGAGAGGCATTCACTGGCCCAAGGTGACTGACTACCCATCCTTCCTTCCCTCTGTCCTCATGTGGGTGGAGCCAATGAGAAGAGGTGAGCTTTGGGGGGTGGGGCTAAATTTAGTCATCACTGCGTAGCTGGGGCCTCTGGGAGCAGCTGTTGGTGCACCAGAGGCCTGAAGCTGCATTTAGTCTGGACAGAAATATCCTACCACCCACCCACCCACTGCTTGGGCAGCCAGGCTGTGGGCTTGTTCCCTGAGGGGCAGCTTGCCTGGGCCTGGCGACCCGGCCAGGCCAGGCAAGATGACCCGATAGGCTTTTCCCAGATCAGGTTTCTATGAAACAGGAACCGCAGCCGCCGGAGACTGGACCGACCGACCGTGGGGGCCAGGGCAGTCAGAGCCTGGGGGGCTAAGGACGCCTCTCCTGCCTCCCTCTCCTGCGCCTCTGCTGATGCAGCCTCCCCTTCACAGAGGCCTGGGGAAGCAGCAGGTTATTTATCAAGCCAGCCTCCCCGCCGCGCCGCCTGCCCGCGCCTCCTCCCCACCTCTTGTGCTGGCGGCCATGAGCCCAGCCGAGCAGGGTGAGCTGGGCGGGCGGGCGGGTGGCGAGATTAGCTCAGGAGACGTGAGTCACCCCATCCCTAGCAGCAGGCCGAGCACACACTCGATGCAGCCCCACACACAACACAGCCGGGGATACAGAGGAGATACACAGCTTCGGCACACCTAATTCCACATGCCTCTGCATGACCCACCACCGCTTATGCTCCAGACTTAGTTACATATGTGTGGGGACCTCAGAAATACCCAGTCCTGGTGCACATACCTGCTGGCACGGATTTGGCAAGCAGACATGCACAGTCACAGTCAGGTGTAGGTAGGAAGCCACACTTGCCCTCACGGGCCTTGTATATCTCCCCATCCTGTCCGGGTTCAGGCAGTGGTCTGTAGGCCATGGCTCACACCTTTATGAGGCTGCAGGCTTAGGCCAGGAGCACGGAGAACAGTGCCTGTTGCATGTTCTTGCATATACACAAGCCTCCTGTCAGCAGACTCTGCTCATCCCTGTGGACGCTTACACAGAAGGGGCTTCCCTGGTCAAGCAGAGTATACCAGGAGAGGAAGGGAAGGAAGAGAGGCAGAAGAGCTGAGAGGAGGAAAGAATGGAGCAGGAATGCTTCGGACAATCCATTTTCCCGGGAGCCCTGAGTGACCAGCTCTCTTCCCCATTGAAGGTGGGGTCTGTGAGAGATGGGACCATCCCGGGAGCTGGGGGAGGAAGGACACCTCTCCTGGCACAGTGAGCTGTGTCCAAGGAGCCTGTCCTGCCCTCCTGGCATCCACTTTACTCTGTCCCCTTGGTTCCCAAGACCCTCTTTACACAGTGCCCCTCCAGCTAGCCCCCTGGGGCTTGGGGTTTAGCCACACCTTAGTCTGCATGGCGCTGGCCTGACAAGAGGGCCTGGGCTGTGAGGTTGGCTGTCTGCCTGCAGTGGTGTCTAAGCCTTAGCTCCGCTGGGGCCCGGGCTTGTCTTCTCTCCCACATAGAACTAGAGACATAACCATTTTCCATACAAGAAGTGAGAGAATTGAGCCGGGTGGGCATGGCCTTGTAATGGTGAGGGGCATTAACAACTGCTGCCCATCACTTCTACTACAGGTCATTTGGGGCACAGCCAGCGCCCACCTCCTGCTGTCCCCTACATAGGATGGTCGGGGGAAGGAGAAGGTCCCAGAAAGCCTGAGAAGAAACAGCAGCAATGGCCACTGGGTTTCTCCCTAAGCTGGAGACTCGGATCTTTGGCTACTAGATTGCTGTACCGTGTCCAAGCTTTGTTTTGATTTTGTTGAGACAAGATTATCTCACAATACATGTAGCCCTGGCTGGTCTTGAACTCAGTCTGTAGACCAGGCTGTCCCCAAACCCAGAGATCTGCCTATCTGCCTCCCAAGTGCTGGGATTAAAGGCGTGCACCACCACATCTAGCCTGCCAAGTTCTCTGGCTTCATTTTTTTGGTCATTTATAGCATAGACTAAGCCCCATCTCTGTATTAAAGCTATCGTATAGTACTTAGTAAGTGATGGGAGCTAAGGGTTTGGTCCCATTGAGCTATGCTGGGGCTGGTAGTGAGCCCCTGTCTGCCCTACCAAAGCTGGAGTTTTTCTGGGGGTTGCACACCTCAAGAAGCATCCTTAATTAGATTGTCTTGGACAGGGCCCTGTCTGGAGCTCTTCTCAGATGAATGCAGAGGTGAAGCAGCTCAGCTGAGTGGCAGGAGGTGCGGATGTGAGGGTTGTTGATTGGTTGGGTTCAGAGTAGCGGAGCCTGAGGCCTCAGGTAACTCCCTGGAGGCCTCATATCCTGGAAGGAAACGGAAAGAGCCACGGTTCCACAACTACTGACGGTTCCACAACTACTGACGTAGACGTGCCAACCTAACTAAGGTGGGCGTGGAAAGGGTGACCCTCAGTGTAGGTGGGCTCTTTCTGTGGTCAGAAGGGGCGAGGGCCCAGCCAGCTGCCCCTCCCTCCTGGTAACTTTCAGACCCAGCCACGTGCTTATCTCCTGGGGTCTGCAGGTAGAGGGCAGGAACTGTGGTGTAAGGGGTGGGGTGGGGTGGGGTGGGGTGGGGGGGGGAGCAGAAGATAGGTATGAGGGAATTGGCAGCTCCCAGGAAAACTAGGGCCTTGGTCATTCAATACCCATGGCCCGAGGAGCAGGTGATGACTGTAAAAATCACAGGCCGGCCCCATATCAAGAGCTTCAGGTATGTGGTCTGCAGGACCCAGCGGGTTGGAGCTGGCCTCTGTTCCAGACCGGGGCTTGAGCTCAGCAAGCTTCAGCAGCTTCTCTGGGAGCCCCTAGACTAGATCTAGGTGGAGCAGGGTCAGGAATCCTGACTCCAAAGCCCTCTAGCCACCTGAACTTGTGCTTCCAAGAGGGGGTACGCTTCCCCACCTCCAGAATCACGGGTAATGCGTAATGTTGAGACTGCTGACCTGTGGGCCGAGGGAGGGTGAGCACCCATGGGAACGTCCCTGCTGACCATTGCTGAGAAATTTCAGCACTAGGCTTGAACCACCTAGGCACTTGCTAAGGGTCTCTAACCTCTCCCACTTTCTGCCTTCCTGGGGGTCCTTTTTTTCTTTTTCTGGGAAGCTTCAGAGAGTGGTTGCGAGGTCCTTTAAGCAAACATTTCCTTTTGGGTACACAGGGGCAGTCATGAAAACATGACCCTGTTCCCCATCCTCTGGTTGTTTTACCACTTAACCAAACAGAGCCCCAGGCTCCATGTGGCCATTGGGGGCTCCCTAAAGCTTCTCCTAGTTAGGCCAATGTGGTCTCCACCTCAGATCACTTCCTCCTTTTGGTCAGTGTTCCTCTGTGAAATGGCTGACGCCTTCTGCCCATTTTGAAGCAGAAGACCCTCTGAGATGCCGTGTGCTAAGCATTCGGTTTCCAGAGGCGCTGTTGTCCTCCGTGCTGTCACGGAGACCTGGGGCAGCAGGGTGGCCTCTAGAGTGGGGCCAACCAATATTTATAAAAGCCTCCCTTTGCTGCCCAGGCTTGAGTGACCTCGGCCACTGTCCTTGTCTGAGCTGCAGCTTCCCTACCTGTGAAGTGGGAGAACCATGCTGCCCTTGTCTGGGGGCTGCTGTGAAGACGAACAAGATGTGTGTGTGTGGACAGGGCACCTCGCTAAGACCCCGAGAGACGGTAACAGTGAGCTCCCTCCCCCAACCCTGCCCTCCTGGTTCCTATCCCTCCAGCCTTGATCTTGAGCATTCTGGGAAGGAGATGGTGTCAGTCTGCTGGCTCAGCCGGCTTGGCCACTGACCTTCAGAGCACCCAGGCTGTCAAGGCCGCCCGCCTGACTGCCTGCCGGTCGGTCGGGTGGCGGGGAGCGCCAGCCAGCTCCTTCTTCGCCTGACGCCACCCGCCCGCCCCAGCTCCCACTCTCCTCTCCCCCTCTCTGCGCCTGTGTGTGAGCTAATTAATCTCAGCCCCTTTGGGAAATTAGACCGCAGCCGCGTTCTCAGCCTCATGGAGCCTGTGCTGCTACTGGGCCAAGACCTGCTGTGTTTGGGGTACCGAGGTGGGGGTTGGCGGCAGCTTAGGTGAACTTAGCCGGACACAGGTCTCTGAGAACCCTTCACTTTTGGGCTGAGGGACTCTGGCCTTAGTTCCTCCCTCCTCAAAACAGTTTCCGTAAGGACACCGGGCAAAGTCCCTGTCCTAATGAAACCAACCCCCCGTGTCCTTTTCAACCTGGCTCCACGTTGTCATAGTCATCCCTCATCCAATGTTCTTCCTCAACGTGGGGTCATCCTCTTCCTTTACCAGCTAGGAGGCTGATGGAGACAGATGTAATTATGGAATTTTGCTTGGGAAATTAATTTGAAAAAGTTAATTAATTGGTGGTTCCGGAGGTGGCAGGCTCCGCACCCGGCTGGCCTTGCTGACGTCAGTACTGACCCACTGGAGACATGCAGCTTGCTGGACAAGCTGGGAAAAGGGACCCCCATGACCCCACTAGACAGCCCTGTGACAGGTGGGTGGACAGGAGCAAAGAACGCTTGTGTCCTGGTCCGTGGTGGGTGCTAGGTCTACTGAGGATGACTCCGTATCCTAAGAACTGGCCCACTTGCCTGTGTGTTAGTGGCCCTTGTCGGCTTCTGTAGTACATGGATCTCAGTGCCATGAGTGTCCTCTTCCTCCAAGAGGGACATGACTGTACCATCAAACAGTCCAGCAAGATGATAGAGAATACCTTAGTCTTCCTCCCAAGGAATGAATGAATGCCTCAGCAAGGGGGATCCCCAAGCACCTACTGTCCTAAGTGAGGGTGAGCAGTTCAGCCTGTCACCCTGGTGCCATTTTGCTTGTCTCCTACCATCCCATCTACTAACTGGAATGAGGCAGGAGGCCAGCAGCCCTATGCATGCCATGATCGTAGAAGTTGGCCTACACCTTCGGGTCTCCTGTGAGGCCATTGACCACATGCTTCAGTTGGCGTAAGTTCTAGTTTCTGAGGAAGTGTGGGCACTCCTGGCCTTGAGAATGATCAGGGCTGGGGCAGAAAGTTTCTAGGCATGAGAGAAGTTGAGGATACTCCTTGCCTCACCCCATTACTAGGGTAAGGGACATGGGCTCCCTAGGCTGCTAAACCTGGGTACCCCAAGTCTTGGGCAAGCCCCTTGTTTCTTCCCCTGAGCCTCACTTCCTTCATCTGGGAAGAGTAGGTAGGTACATATTCTAAAGGCTGTGGTAGGGTCTAGGCAGGTATAATCAGCCTGAAGTGTTTTCTCTGCCTCATGGAGGCAGGCTAAGTGGGAGGTTGGGGAGTCCTCCAGGGCTCTGCTGCCTGGGCAGCATTTTGGAGGAGAATCTGGTATATGTGGTGCATGAGGAGATGGTGTCTGTGAAGGATCCAAGACCAAGCAACTAGCCTGCAGTCCTAAACATTTTTTTTTTTTTTTTTTTTTTTTTTTTTTTTTTTTTTTTTTTTTATTTTTCGAGACAGGGTTTCTCTGTGTAGCTTTGTGCCTCTCCTGGAACTCACTTGGTAGCCCAGGCTGGCCTCAAACTCACAGAGATCCGCCTGGCTCTGCCTCCCGAGTGCTGGGATTAAAGGCGTGCGCCACCACCGCCCGGCAACATTTTTTTTTTGGGGGGGGGAGTAGTTAGCCCATTGTGTGCTTCTTCTTTTCTAGAATTTCTAGGGGCCCACAGTGAATTTAGTGTGGAGAGATGGCTCAGTGGTTAGGAGCATTCACTGAATTTCAGAGGACCTGGGTTCAATTCTCAGGGCCTGTAACTCCAGTTCCAAAGCCTCTGGCCTCCAAGGGCACTGATACACACACACATGGGCATGAGTGCACAAGTGTATGTACACATGCACACACAATCTTTAAAAACTTTAACAGCAGGGCAGTGGTAGTGCACACCTTTAATCCCAGCACTTCAAAGGCAGAGGCAGGTGGATCTCTGAGTTTGAGGCCACCCTGGGCTACGAAGCAAGTTCCAGGACAGTCAGGGCTGTTACACAGAGAAGAAATCCTGTCTCCAGAAAACAAAAAACAAAAAAAGCCAGGCATGGTACTTTAATCCCAGCACTGGGGAGGCAGAGGCAGGTTGATCTCTTGAGTTCGAGGCCAGCCTGGTCTGCATAGTGAGTTCTAAGACATTATGAGACCCTATCTCAGAAGAAAGGGGGAAAATTTTTTTTTAACAGTTTATTTAGTAGTAATTTGCGTCTCATGTCAGTCTGGTGTAATTTGTAGTTCTAAGTTTCTTAGAGATCTGATCCCAGGCTTGGGTTAAATGGGCCACCCCCCCTCCCTGAGCATCCTGTGGGCTAGCCAGAGGGAAAGAGGTCCCCACTTGCTCCAAGACCTGTTCCCACCCCACTATGTTAGCTTATAGGATCTGTTCAGAAGTTCTCTGTATAAACTGAAATGTCTCCTTGTGTCCCTGAGACCAGGAGCTCCCAAAGGGTGTCCATAACCTCTTTCAGTATCCTAGGGCCCAGCACAGGGTGCCACTCCACAGGGACTTTGGGCTTCTCTCTTCCCATTTTACAGGTGTGCCAAGGCCCCATGAGGACAAGGTCACTTGAGCCCCGAGAGCTTGGGAGTGAGGGGTTCTGGCAGGAGGCAGAGAGGGGCTCAGAGGGGGCAGGTCTTCATCTTGCTGGGCTTCAGTTTCTTCGAAAGCAGGGATCTTTAGTACTGCACCCTCTGGTGCTGGGGCAGGGAGTGGTTAAAAGACCCTCTGCCTGTTCCCAGTTAAAGTGTCCTTAAGTGTTCATGGCTATTACCATGGATGCAGTTAGGTTGTTATCTTGGCGTTATTCATGCTTCCTGGGCCCCGGCAGCTGCTGTGGCTCTGCCTGGCCTTAGCCTCGTCCACAGAAGAGATGTTGCAGCTCCTAATTAGTGCTCCAAAGAGAGGGCCTGGGTACTGCGTTTTTGCTACAGGGTCCCACCGGTCAAACGCTTCCCCAGCCCGTCTCCACGGTGTTGGATTCCGAGTTCTCTCCCGGTCTCAGGTAGAGGGACTGGCCTCCGGGCGAAAGCCTCCCCAAATTTCCCCTGCCACTCCCTCCGCCTCCCAGACCTCTGGGGCCATGAATCATTTATGAGGCAAAAATGAAACCAATTAAGGACAAACTTTGAAAGCCTCTAATTGCCGCGCCTGGTGGCATGGAGGAGTGAGGGGCGGCAGTTGTGCTCGCTGTGGAATCTCCTTGGCCCCAGCCCTCCTTTCCAGGCGTCTCCGGGCGCCACCACCTCCTGGCGGCTCGCGGACGTGCCTGCGCTGCTCTGGGCAGCCGCCTGGCGCCCGCCCCGTCCTCCCAGGCCGACTAATTAGGCCCGGCTCCCTCCTGCGCTGCCCGCTCCAGGCCCGAGGTGATGGCGGCTCAGCCTGCCCTTCTGGGGCATGTGCCCCAAAGCTGGCCGCCTTTCCCAGGCGGAATGTCCGCCCGCCTGGCTTAACCCAGACGAGCCCAGGGTGCCCTGTGTCCTGGAGCCTGAGGGTCCACACAACCAACCAGAGGGGCTGGGCAGAAACTGATGAAGGGCAAGCTGGGGACAGGGGAGTGGCCGGCTGTTGAGCTTCTGGGGTGTTGCGTGGGTGAGTAGGACCACCCAGTGCCTGTCAGCCTTGCCTCGACTGATAGCAATGACCTTTTGCAGAATCTTGGGTTTGGGGATGCCAGCAGGTGGAGGTCAGAGTCTGGACCCAGCAGGACCTGCCTCACTGCAGTGAACCAGAAGTACCAGCCTTAAGTCCTGCTCGCTGTGCTGGGGGCCATGCAGGCCCTGGGCACTCAGGCACACTGTTTGCTGAAACAGAATTTCCGTGCTTGTGTTTTTCCATAATTATATTAGCAGGTGGGATTTTTCCTCGGGGAAGCACTTTGAGGGGGGAGCGCTGTGGCTGTGTCCCCGCCTGCTCCAAGCGTGAGCTCACACTCAGCTCTGCCCGCCTGCCTGCCGTAATGATTTTTTAATTATGCAGCCAGTGCTCGGAATTGCTAATCCACCTCTAGCCCAGCGTCCCCTGCTGCAGCTCACACCCCAGCCCCTTGCTGCCAACCCCCGAGGGGCAGTACCCAACTCTATACCCATTGCCGCCTGCCGAGGGACACAACCGGTCCAGGGGGGAGAGTGGGCCAGAGAGCCGCGGGGGAGCCTTTCCTCCGTCTGCAAGAGCCGGGCTTGGGGATGCAGCTCTCTTTGTCTCCCACCCCAGCCCTAGTCCCAGCCTCGCGTGCGCTGGCCAGGGCAGCTGTGTCTCTGGAAGAGGCTAGGGGGAGTGATCAGTGCCCATCCCCAAGAATGTGCCCACATCAACGGCAGGGACGCTAGCCCATCCTGCCCGTCGTGTGTGACCCCAAGGACATAAGCACACAAGCACTACCCTTGTCCCTGTCACACCTACACTCATACTCTGCTCCACTTCCACGCACACCCAGACACACAGCTAAGCCGCCGCACAATGGCGAGCTCCATGCCGCTCACACTGAGCCACACCTGAGGGCTGGGGTACCCTCAGGAGACCCCGTGGCTGGATTTCCCCCCCCCACCCCCAGTCACCTCCAGACCCAAAGCTCTCTCCCTTCCTATCCCTAGTGGGCGGCTGCCTGTGGCTGGCCTGTAAGAGCCTCAATCGACCCTGGCCTGGGGGAGTTGGGGGCAGGCTGCAGCGCGGCGGCAGCGGTGGCTGCGGCTCCTCTCCAGGCGCCCAGCTGTGGCATCTGTCAAGGTCAGATAGTGACTCCGGAACCAGCCAGCTTGGCCCCATGGCCCCTCTCGCCTCATTATTTTTGTGTTCCGGGGTTGCGGCGGCGGCGACACCTCCCTCCTCCCCTCCCTCCGCTTCAGTCTCCTGCCTCTTGCCTGCCTCCCCCACGCCTCTGCAGGGAGGGCCTGCCTGCGGTCTGGGGGCTTTTGTTTTCCAGTTTTTTGCCAAGCTCAAGCCAGGCAGGCAGGCAGGCAGGCAGGTGGCTAGATGCTGACCAGAGCTGTTGGACCTTGAACAGCAGACAGGTGCCTCCCTCGTGGCTGGGCTTCTCAGTTAAAACAGTGAATTGGTTTCTCAGAGGGACAGACTGAACCTGGGTGCAACCCAGCCCCCATTTCACACCAGGCACACCTGTGGGCAGCTTCCTGTTTCCATCGGGGCCCTAGCAGTTGGCGCCAGTTCCCATCTGCACCATCCCCATCACACTCAGGCTCGGCCAAGGCACAGAGGGCACACACCGATGTCTCACAGCTAAGACGGGTTAACACACAGACCTGATGAACCTGCAGACGCCCACCCACCACAGTTAATGCTGTACTTGCACACAACTCTCGTGGCTGTGTGTTCTGAGGTGTAGAAAGCACACCCCTCTCCGCCTTGCACACTGGGAGCTTACAGTCCAGGCACCTCCACCTGTGTTGGTGTATAACCATGTGTACAGTAGTGCTCCAGTCCACAAAGGTTGGCCCTTGGATTTCATCTGCACCTGGGCACACCCACAGCCCACCAGACCCAGGCTCGCAGCGTAAATGTCTGACATACTTCCCCTGGTAACACATAGTCCTGCTCCTCGGGATACACATTCTACATCGCACGCCCTCCCAGGTACTCTCTGTTTCTTAATTATCTACCCAAGGGACTTTTGTCCCCTGAAATGTCGGGAAGAGGCCTCTGCTTGGTGTGCCCTGTGTGTGTCTGGAATGTGGGAAAAGCCCCATCCACCTGGCCCAAGAGCACCCTGGTGGAGTCGGGTGGGGGTGGTTCCAGGTGGGTCGTGACAGGCTTCCAGCAGGAGGGTGGGGAATGTGACTGCTTAGGTGCCACAGCTTCTGGTGTAGGGTATGTAAATATGGGGGTGTGGGGTGTGACTGGGATGTGGGCCTGTTCCAGATCCCCTAGAGTTTCTGGGGGTAGCCACAGCCATCCATTCACTTCCTCCTCCAGCTGTGAACTGCTGTGGTTGTCCCTGGGAGGGGGAGAAGCTGGAGGCTTAGTGGTGGCTGGACAACCCCCCCCCCCCCCAGGAAACTCAAAACCCTGGGCCAGCCGGGTGGCGGGTTGGGGCCCGGCACAAAGAAGGCCTCTGTGCAGCCTGACTGGGCTGCCCACAGGATTCTGGGGGAGGCAGCAAGAGCTGGTTTCCGTCCCGCTCTGCTTCCTGCGGAGGCCGCCGGAATGCCCGGAGCTCTTGCCCAGCCAGGCCCGGCCGGCCTACCCGTAGCCCCTTCCCTGGTCTTGGCCTGGGCTTGGGGTATAGTTGGAGGCTCTCTGGCAGTAGTGACTGCTGAGATGTGCCTAGAGCCTGAAAACCACCAGAAAGACCCTTGGGGAAACTGAGCTTTCTCTTCCAAGTCTCCATGTGCCTCGGAGCCCTCAGCCAATGTTGGAAAGCCAAGCCCTGGAGTCACAGGTTCAAACCCTGACTCTGCCACCTACTGACCTTGTGACCCTAGGCTGATGATTTCACATCGTTTAGCTAAAAGCGTGTGGTGAGACTCCAGTAATAAACTACAAGGGCTGGGTGTGGTGGCTCACGCCTTTTATCCCAGTACTTGGGAAGCAGAGGCGGGCAGATCTCTTCAGCTAGAGGGGAGACCCTGTCTCAGAACAGCAACAGCAAAAACAAAGTACAAGAAAAATGCTTAGCCCAGTGCCTGACTTGCTGTCCTGTCCCCTTAGATGGCCAGAGCTAGAGGGCACCATGTGTCTCCTTGCCCCCGTAAGCCACATTTGCTTGTGGCTTGCTCAGAACCTTTCCTACCTGCAAATCCTGTGACTTGCTCTGGCTCCTGTCCAGCCACTAGGTCACTACCCTCTGTCGGGAGCTGGATGGGGAGTCTTCCGATCTGTCTTCTTCACGCCCAGGAGAATGGGTCCTGCAGTCTAGAGTGATGATCAAGAACCTTCTTCTCCAGGGCTGGAGAGATGGCTCAGTGGTTAAGACTGCTAGCTGCTCTTACAGAGGACTGGGGTTTGGATCCCAGCACCTCCTTGGCAGCTCAAAACATGCTGTGACTCCTGTTCCAGAGGTTCTGCTGACACCATCTTCTGGTCTCCTTGGTCACCAGAGATGTACTTAGTGCATACATTTATATGTAGGTACTCATACATACATACAAAATATAATAATGGGGGGGGCTTTAAACAATATTTCCTCCCCCCCCCCCCAGACAGGGTTTCTCTGTGTAGCTTTGGTGCTTTTTCCTGGAACTCACTTGGTAGCCCAGGCTGGCCTCGAACTCACAGAGATCTGCCTGCCTCGGCCTCCCGAGTGCTGGGATTAAAGGCGTGCGCCACCACCGCCCAGCTATATTTCCTATTTTTGCTGATGCTCGATGTAGGGGAAGGGCTATTTCAAAGTTCATGGTGAGGGAAGACCAAGTCAGAGGCACAACTCAGACTTTTACGACTCCAGCGCATACCTTTACTTTGTTGACACAGTTTGCCCCTCTAGCTCTTGACTGGTGTCACTGAGCTAGCTTTCCAGTCCTGTCCTGTGACGAGACCCATCAGGATAGAGGGGCTAGGCGGGGATGGGGACTACAGTCTCAGGTGGGTGTCTGCTTAGACAGCAGGCATCACTCGGGGAAGCATTTAGTTCAAGACCCAGGGACACCCCAGGGGACAGTATCATTTGTCCATCCTAGCCAGCTGACCATTTTGCCTGCTCTGAGTAGGGCAATACGGGACATCCTCAGAGGGTGTCTATGAGGAGTATATGGGCTCTGCCCCTGTTAGCTGTATCCACAGGGTCCCATATGACAGAAAAGGGCTCCAAGGTCATGTGCCGAGGTCACAAAACGAGGAAGGGCATTCCTGGGCCTTTGCTGCCTTTGGGGAAAGAACCTAGCTCAGGGGAGGTGTCAGGAGAGGGAGTCTTTGACAGAGCGGCAGGCCCTGCATCTCACTGCCTGGAGCCCAGGTGAAAGCACGCCTCTGGCCAGGGCCTCGGTGTGCCAGTCTAAGAAGATACTCAGGGACAGTTTAGGAAATTCTGTGGGGAAGAACAGAGGCCCGTGTTGCTTTCTGGTTCAAAGTTTTGTGTATCTGAAGCAGAAGGTTCAAGTCAGAGAGTATGACTGCCACAGTCCCAGGGTGGTTTTGTTTGTTGGGGGGGGGGGGAACGACGACAGGGTCTCACTTTGTAGCCTTGGCTGTCCTGCAGCTTCATATAGACCAGGCTAGCCCCAAATTCCTAGAGATCCACCTGCCTCTGTCACTCAAGTGCTGGGATTAAAGGCCTGCACCACCACACCCCGCTCCTCTTTTCTTGGTGGGGGGGACTGTCTTGGAATGTTCTCTTAAAGATCCCCCAGTGGTGTCAAGGGCATGTCTCACCCCAGCCATTGCTAGGTGCTTGGGTGGTTGCAATGACTGTACAGGTCTGTTCCTCCATATTGGGTATGCCCTGGCCTCAGGCTGTCGCTGCACTTGTGTGTGTCTCTTGGGCCCAAGAGGCCTCCCAACCTCTGGAAACTTCCCAGACTGAATTATGGGACTCAGAGACAGAACCCCCTCCTTGGTATCAGTGGGTCAGCTTCATTCAGTCATTGGAACCTGTGGTCTGGGCTCCCTGCCAACATCGTCTGTCTGTCCATCTGACCTTCTTATACTGCTCATCAGCATTGCTCCTCTCTGTACCCCAGGTAGGTAGAAGGGGTCCTAAGCCAGTGTGGGGACTCTGTAGAGCTAGCCCAACTGAGCCATGATGAATTCTGCTTGGCCAGAGCCCTGGGGTTAGTGAAGGAGGCAGGATAGGTCTAGAAGGTCCTGGAACTCACTTTGTAGACCAGGCTGGCCTCGAACTCACAGAGATCCGCCTGTCTCTGCTTCCCGAGTGCTGGGATTAAAGGCGTGCGCCGCCACCGCTCGGCTAGAAGGTTCTTAGAGCCAGTATAGTAGAAGAGGCATAACACCCTGGGAAACCTGCCCCCAGGCAGGATGGTGCTTACATAGTTCTAAAAATGCACTTTAAAAAAATCATCGAACCAGTGACAGGAATGATGGATAGCACCTGTAACCCCAGCAACCAGGAGGCTGGGGTCCTTGGAGCCCCCCCCTCCCGGGGAGGGGGGGTGCGCGGAAACAAAACATTGAATTATACTGTAAAAGTCCTGCCCTTGACCTCAAGGCGCTGTCCAGCTGGGACCCTGAAAAAGCTCATAGCCATACCTGACACCCGCTTTCAGCCAGTTCTTCCTAAGGCTTTGAGCTGTGTGTCCTCTGGTAACTGTCTCTGTGCTTAGCTCTTTGGGCGGCAGCCTGTTCCTCCCCGCAGCCCTTTAGGTTACCCAGTCTCCTGAATTCTTTAGCCACCACCTTGGCTCTCCTGGTGTACTCCAGGAGGAAGGGTCAGTGTCTGGGTCCTCATTGCCCCTCCCTCCACGGTAGCACAGGACACTGGGCCGCTATTGGGATCAGTAGGAAAGGGGGGGGGGTGCCAGCCAACATTGAGAAGATCTAGCTGCTGCAGCCCTCCTAGGAACACAGAGCATCAGCCCCTCCCAAGATGTAAACTCCTCCCCCATGCAGTCAGGCTCTTCTGGGGCGGAGGGAGGGTGGGGTGAGGCCACCACCTCCGGTGACCTCATTGGCAGCTGGCATTATGATGTCACTGGCCCAGCATTCCGAGTTCCTGCATGTGTATCTCTTGAGCCTCCAGGTGGGGCACTCCCCTGGGGGCCTGTGACAGCTCACCCCTGACCACAGAGAGGTGACAGGCACGGTAACAATTTGGTGGGAGGCGGTAGGATAACTGGGCCACTTTGCCTTGGGCTGTCCTGTTAATTGCCCAGGTAGAGCAAAGGCGGTCTTGGAGCAGGTGACCGGACACAGAGCTCTGGGTTCAAGTTCCACCACTGCTAGGCACTAGCTGTGGACATGAGGCTCACAGCTTGAACTTTTGTGAACCTTGTTCTCTTCATCTCTGAAACGGGTTAAAAGTTCCTGTCTCTTGGTTACTATCTTATTAACATATGAAGCATACAAACACCACAGCGCAGTAGGTGCTTAGTTAATGTGAGCAGCAAGCAAGAGGTTCTTAGTTAGACGTTAGTCGGGGTGCTGGTTGGAAGAGAACAAGGTCCGTGCCTTCAGAGGGTAGAAGTGGGGGTAACCCCCAATGCTAGCAAGTGGTCACATCTCTGGCTTTTCCCCTCTTTCAAACAGCCACGGTCTCAACCTCCGTGGGCTACGATGGCCAGGATCTGGGTCCTCAGTCCTTGGGGCAAGAACTCTGTCCCCAACCCTCCTCCCATCTATTCTCCCTGACCTTAGGTTAGACATCGTCTCATCAGGTGTCCCTGGTTCTCACTCTTCAGCTCCTCCCTCTGTGGATGTGTCCAGCTTGGCTCCTTCCTTCCGTCTCTGACCCCCCGTGCGGCCCTCTGACCTCTACCCAGGACCACTTCATCCCACCAGGTCTTGTCTCTGACCCATTCCTGAGTTCTGCTGTCAACATTCTCTGCCCTTAACCACCTGTCTCCCCCTCACCCCACCCCCAGCTCTTGGGGACTAGTTCCTTCACCCCTAGGCTCTGTCCCCACCCGTCAGCCCCTGGTCCCAGCTCCAGGCCGCCGGGCTCCTGCCTGGACAAAGGGGTCCTTTGTGGGCTGACCGCGGCTGGCAGGGCGGCGGGGCGCTGGCTCCGCATTGCTGATGAAACGGAGCCCTTTGTTGTCCCTCCTCAGACGCAGTATTTCTTTTTGGGGGCTGGATGCGTTCCTGGCAGGGCGGATGATGGATGCGCCCGCCGCTGCCGCCTGCCTGCCCGCCAGCTTTCCCTCCCGCTCATTCCCGCTCCGCTTCAACGCAGCCCCAGCTCTTCCCCTGCTGCCTGGGTATTGCCAGGCCCATCCTGGCCTGGGAGGGGTTGCTGTGTGCCCTGCTGTAAAAGGTGGGGTGGGGGGAGCCTAGGAAAATGTCACCTCTCTGTTCTCTCCTTCCTGTGAGCAGGTTAGGTGGGGCCTGTGGTCAGGAGGTCCTTAGGGACCAGGGAGGGTGTCAGCCTTTCCCTGGGTCTGATGAAGGGGGTGGACACAGTCACAAAGGCAGATTTAGAAGAAGCTCGGGGACTAGGCCATGAAGACTAGTTTTGCATATCTGCTGTCTGAGTTTGAGGACTGTTGCCCCTGTGGCCAGTCCCCGTGTGTACCTCCCCCACCTGCAGTTTCCAGGTCTGACAAGCCACAGTGTTCCGCCGGCGGCGGCGGCGGCGGCACCTGTTCGGTGACATATCACGTTCTCTGTCCCAAGCTCAGTGCGCCTTAGGACCTGAGGGACTGTGAGGGCAGGTGGTCCCTGAGAGAGAGCCGAAGTGAGAGATGAGAAAAATTCTAGGAGGGGACCAGAGATGAATAGAACGCAAGGCCTGTCTGTTCCCAACATGTAAAAGGCTGGGGCTGGGGACAAAGCAGGAGCTCCGCCTGAGCAAGGAAGCACCGGCCCTGAACCATGCTGCTTGCTGTGTGGAAGGGAGCTGACTTCTAATTGACCTGCCGGCCCTGCACGCAGCGCCATGCACGCAGCTCCCGGAGCCGGTGGAGGGAGGGAGGAGGGCTTGAGCAAGCAAGAGCAGCGTTAATGCGGCTATCGATTTCTGCCACAGGCCAGCAGGCCTTAGAGGCGGGGGACACATGGGCTTTTGCTCCTGTCGCTCCAGTCCGTAGACCTCTTCCTTCTTCCCTGTCTCTGTAGTCGGGGGCTGCTGCTGGGCTGGGGCCCCGGGCGAGGAAGTTGAACTCAAGAGCTAGAAGAAGTGACTTGGTGCTTTCTGACTCTTGTCTGTCAGCACACACACATCCCCACCCCACACACCCCCACCCTGCACACTCAGGGTCACTAGTGCCAAAGAGGGATCACTGGTCACATAAGGAAAGGTGATCTAGGCTGGCCCCTTGGAGGTGAGGTGAGATACCACAAAATCCTCAGGTAGATGGTCCTCTTCCTCTTACGGGCCTGACCTCTGACCAGGCCTTCCTGGGATTATCCAAGTGGGTTCCAACATGCTTGAATCTTCCTCAGCTAGGTGCCCTGGGTGGGCTCGGATCCGTGGAGAACTGTGGAAGAACTGCTTATGGAGTGTGGCTTCAGGTTGCCTCTCCTGGAGCATTTCAGTTGGGTACACTGACCACTCCTTGTGGTTACTTGCTTGTGGGCAGTCCTGGAGCAGAGGGCCTATAGGTTACAGGTTTACCCCTCTGTAAGTGCAGAGGGTTGGACTCCATGACCTGGTACAGGCCGAGTATCCAGGGCAGCCTGGTGGGTGTGATGGGGTTGTCCGGGGACAACGATCTGATGTGTTCCCAACGCTGAAGCCCAGGGCAGGGTGGGGTTCGCCAGATGTTCAGCTGCCCCTGAGCCACCAGCTGCTCGGGGGTTGGGCCTTGTGCTCTCACTCCTACTTGGGGCTGTGAGACTGAAGCGGGCCTACAGGGATGGGATGCTAGAGAGCCAAGCCTGATGAGGAAACCGCCACCCCGCTCCATCTGGACCTGTGACAAGGGGGCTGGCCACTCGCATGCCCTGGGAAAGGCCCCGGGCCTCAGAACTGTGGAGGTGGCTGGAAGACGGGTCTTGCTTGCCTCCACCTACTCCATCCCAGCCCTCTGGGTCTTCACTGGGACCTCTTCTCTGCACCTTGTCAGACCTGTG
This sequence comes from Peromyscus eremicus, assembly GCF_949786415.1. Taxonomy (NCBI): domain Eukaryota; kingdom Metazoa; phylum Chordata; class Mammalia; order Rodentia; family Cricetidae; genus Peromyscus; species Peromyscus eremicus. Next base: position 24,957,350 of record NC_081435.1, read on the forward strand.
CCCTCCCTCCGCTTGGAAGCCAGGCCAGGGCACAGCAGAAACACACACCAGAGCCAGGCTGGGATGAGGACTGCGGTTTGGGGACAGAGGAGGAAGTGTGTGGAATATACTGCATGTCTCCCCACTCTTGCAGGAGGGGCACCTCAGGCCCCGTGGTCCCCCTTTCCTTTGTAGAAGGGTAGACGGTCCTTAAAATGAGGGTGCTGTACCCCATCAGGCTTTGGATTCAACAGAGCATCCTGAATCCTTTGCCTGCGACCTCCAAACAAGTATCCGGGGGCAGCTGTTTGGGTGTTGTGGTCTCTATCTTTACTTCTCTCTTTGGTGGGGACCAGAGAGAGTGGAGGTCATTAATCCTCCAGAGTTAGATAGCCTCTCCAGATCTCCTACCCCACCAAGGACACTTCCCTTCACTGGTAGGTCTTCTAGATCATCACAGGGCAGATCTGTGTCCGTGAGCTAGTCACTCCCATAAGCCTTGTTCTCCCTGGCTGTGAAATAGAGGATTACCACCTACCACTTCCTAAGGTTCTGCTGAATCTTAAGTGAGATGGTCCAAATAAATCCTTCACCAAGATAGGCCTGGCACTTAATGCCTTATCAGGCTTCTGGTTGTTACCATGGCAATACGGGTGGTGGTCCTGAAGGAGGAGGGTTTACTGACCTTGTCCCCCACCTTTCCCAACAGAGTAAAGACGTTTCCACGTGGACGCCTGACCATGCGCCTGCCCTGACTGAGGCCCACCAGGCGTCTCTATTGTGGGCAGCAGGGCTCCACGCTCATCTGTGAGGCCCCAGCAGTTTGCAGGCTCTCCCAGCAGTGGGGTCTGGGCCTCGGCCCCATCATGTCGAGCCTCGGCGGTGGCTCCCAGGACGCCGGGGGCAGTGGCGGCGGCGGCGGCGGCAGCGGCAGCGGCAGTGGCCCAAAGGCAGGAGGAACAGACAAAAGTACCCCAGTGGCCACGGCGGCCGCACCAGCCTCGGTGGCCGATGATGCCCCACCCCCTGAGCGCCGGAACAAGAGCGGCATCATCAGCGAACCCCTCAACAAGAGCCTGCGCCGGTCCCGCCCACTCTCCCACTACTCTTCCTTTGGTAGCAGTGGCGGCAGTGGAAGCATGCTAGGTGGGGAGTCGGCTGACAAGGCCGCGGCCGCAGCCGCAGCCTCCCTGTTGGCCAATGGTCATGACCTGGCTGCGGCCATGGCAGTGGACAAGAGCAACCCTACCTCAAAGCACAAAAGCGGTGCTGTGGCCAGCCTGCTGAGCAAGGCGGAGCGGGCCACAGAGCTGGCGGCTGAGGGACAGCTGACGCTGCAGCAGTTCGCACAGTCCACGGAGATGCTGAAGCGGGTGGTGCAGGAACACCTGCCGCTGATGAGCGAGGCGGGTGCCGGCCTGCCTGACATGGAGGCTGTGGCCGGCGCCGAAGCCCTCAATGGCCAGTCCGACTTCCCCTACCTGGGCGCCTTCCCCATCAACCCGGGCCTCTTCATCATGACCCCAGCCGGTGTGTTCCTGGCTGAGAGCGCGCTGCACATGGCTGGCCTGGCCGAGTACCCCATGCAGGGAGAGCTGGCCTCCGCCATCAGCTCAGGCAAGAAGAAGCGGAAACGCTGCGGCATGTGTGCGCCCTGCCGGCGGCGCATCAACTGCGAGCAGTGCAGCAGTTGTAGGAACCGAAAGACTGGCCATCAGATTTGCAAATTCAGAAAGTGTGAGGAACTCAAAAAGAAGCCTTCCGCTGCTCTGGAGGTAACAGCACCGTAGAGGGAGGTGTGCGGGCTTCTCCCGTTTGTCTGGCAGTCCAAACCTACCCCCCTGAGTCCTGGAGCCCACCTTTCCTGCCTGCCAAGTGTGGGGGATACCCAGCCAGTCCTAGGGCCTGGAGGTCTGGCTGCACGGTACCTGTTCACTGCCCTAAAAGTCAGCCACATCCTGAGATGCCAGCAAGCCATGGTTTGCAGGTAGGGGCCTGGCATTCCCAGTGAGGCAGGCCCTGGGACTCTGATGCCCCTCCTAGGGCCTGGGTCAGGTATTTTCACATAGGTACCAAGTTTCTGTCTCGTAGACGTGTCCGAAAGCGGTAACCTAAGACTCTGATTGTGTCCCTAGCCCCATCTGAAAGGTTCTGTCTGTGGACCCTGTGGCCTAGAGTGAGCCCCACAACTTGTCCCCCAGAGTCGTGTGTTCCCCGCCCCCTACCCTCCACACAGAACGCCAGGCAACCCAAAATAGAGCGGTCGCTGTGCTGGCCGCCCTGCCTGGAGGTGGGGAGGGGCAGCCCGGCTCGTTCATAACTCTGAGGCTGGCATGACTGCAGGGCTCTCTGCACCCGCCTAGCCGAGCCTGTCCCTGTCCCCAGATGTGGTAAACTAGCCGGGTTCAGAAGCGGCTTTGCAGTTTGCTATCCCTGCCACTAGTGCCCAGCCCTCTTGGAAGTAGGCTTGATTCCATAACAGTTGGAAAACATGGGTGGTGTCCTAGCCACGGCCTTGTGCCACCTTTCTGACCACCACCCCTCGTGTGTCTTGCTTACCTACCCACTCCGGGGTGGACACCCACCTGTACGCCTGCCCCTCATCCTAGGCATCCTCGTCTGCTTACTGAACGCCAGATACCTGTCAGCCTCCCCGTCACAGTTCCATACAGTCTAGCCCAGTGCAGGCACACAGCAGTGCTCACACTCACTGGACAGAACGCAGCCGTGGCCCCGTGCACTGTGGCCACCTGGTGCTCTGGGCCAAGGGAAAGGGTCCAGAAGGAAGGCTCCTGAGTGCAGTGGCTCAGGAGGCCTCTGGGTGCTCTGGGCCCTTGGGTAGCCCAGCACGGGTCATGGCTCCTTCTTTGGCCGGCCTATCCTGGCCAGGATAACAGGAACTCTTCGGGGTAACTGCCCGTCCGTTCTCCATGCCCGTCCCTCCGCCATTGAGCCGGCCACGGGGAGCTTCTTGCACCAGGTCCACCGGGACCCTGACTGAACTTTCTCCTTGTTTTTGTCTCCCGCCCCGCCAGAAGGTGATGCTTCCGACGGGAGCCGCCTTCCGGTGGTTTCAGTGACGGCCGGGAACCCAAAGCTGCCCTCTCCGTGCAATGTCACTGTTCGCGTGGTCTCCGGCAAGGGATTCGGGCGAAGACAAACGGATACACCCGTCTTTAGAACCAAAAATATTCTCTCACAGATCTCATTCCTGTTTTTATATATATATATTTTTTGTTGTCATTTTAACATCTCCACGTCCCTAGTATAAAAAGAAAAAGAAAAAAAATTAACTGCTTTTTCAGGAGAAGAACAGCAAAAGAGGTAAAGACGAATCTATAAAGTACCGAGAGTTCCTGGGCAAAGAATGGACAATCAGTCTCCTTCCTGTGTTGATGTCGATGTTGTCTGTGCGGGAGATGCCGTTTTTGTGTAGAGAATGTAAATTTTCTGTAACCTTTTGCAATCTAGTTACTAATAAGCACTACTGTAATTTACACAGTTTTAACCCCACTCTCACCTTAAACTTCCTTTGATTCTTTCCAACCATGAAATAGTGCATAGTTTGCCTGGAGAATCCACTCACGTTTATAAAGAGAATGTTGATGGCACCGTGTAGAAGCCCCTCTGTATCCACCCACACGTGCAGAGCTACAGCCAGAGCCCACTGGGACTGGGAGTCCCTGGCCCAGGCCCGGCCAAGTTGTACCCGCCGTCCCCTGGCTTGGGATCCCCCACCCCAACAAGTGACGGATTTTGGAGATGAAAATTCCATTCGCTGATCCGCCGAGATCTGGGGAGCCCGCATCTCAATCCTGGCTACTTCCCCTAGAGAAAATAAGCCTTCCTTTTCAGCCTTGCTCAGAGCAACAGAAGGAAGGGCTTCTCTGCGTGGTCCCCTACCTACTGGTAGGGGTGGGTGCCCAGGGGGGCTCCCTGCCCGTGGCCAGCTCCCTGCTGAGGAAACATGCTGTTTGTATTGTTTTAGGAGACCAGGCTGTTTTGTGAATAAAACTGAATGCATGTTTGTGTCATGATACACTGCTGACTTCTTCTCTTGGGTTTTGGAGGGCTGGCTTGGGGCTGTGGCTGGGCTGAGGTTGTGTGGGACTGTTTGGAGAAAAGGATACCCTGAGGGTAGCTAGAGTTGAGAGTCTTCTTGGGAAGGAGAAGCCTTCTGGACTCCCGGGGTGGGGTGAGAGCAGAAACGGCCATCCCGGACACAGCATGGAACCATGTTTATATGGAGAGCCTAGTGTATCCCAGGCTTTGGAACCTAGACCACTAGAAGTGTCATCTACCTCGGATCATACTGCTCCCCCGGCTCTTCAGGCCTGACCAGTGCCAGGCATCCTCTGGTATTGGGGTGGGCTGTCTCTCGGGGTCTTTTTGCATGGCGGCCATCTCACACTCACCCAGCCACCCACACAATTCCTCTGGGAGTAGTTTCCTCCCGGGTTTCTGGAACGAACGTGACTGTGCCCTCTGTAAGCCCTGTCCTTGGACCCCCCTTCCATTCCAGCCTGAGTTCAAGAAGTGCATCTCCTGCTCCGACCTCCAGCTGGTCTAGAACCTCAGAACAACTGGTGTCTGGGGAAATGATTGCAAGGCCCCACCCATCATCTAGGCCAGGGCAGCCTTAACAGAAAGATGGCCCTCTGCATGCAATGCCACTCTTCACACATCCTGGAGGCCAACCTGAAGGATGATGCCTAGCCTACCACTTGAGGAGTGTCCCCCCCCCCCCCCTTCCTCGGCTGCTCTGAGCCTGGCAGAGATGGAAGCTAGACTTGTAGAAGGACTTCCTGACAAGGTTTCAGGTGGGTGAGGACTTTGAGAACAAAGGAAGGTGGGGCCTTCTGAAGCTGAGTGGGTGGTGAGGTGGGGGGGGGGGGGGGGATGGACTGTCTCTGCCATTGTTCCTGGAAGGGGAAGGCAGGGAGGAGGTATCCTGACCCCCAGCCCTTCCCCTGTGTCAAGGGCTCCCTTGGAGCACCAGGGGCTCTGCAGCTTGGCCTGGCACAGCAGGGGTGGGCAGGGGCGGGGGAGGTAGCTTTCAACTCCATCTCTGCCTGGGAAAATTCCCTTTCATGTGGCTGCCTGTGATCTCTCCAGGCGGCTTTGCCAAAGGGGGGTGTCCAGCAGGGAGTAGGGGGAGGTGTTGCAGCTGGGGGCACCCTCACTCCAGCACGAGGCAAACTGCAGCACCTCCAGAAACTCGGGGGGAAGGGAGGGCTTAGGAGGGTGTGGGGACGCTGGCCAGCAGGGGGCACTGGGCTAGAGGCTGTTGCTGGCAGCATACAGGCTGCAGATGGCCTAGGCCGGCCCTCTGGCACACCTCCAGGTGTTGAGGTGGGTGGGTCCAGTGCCAGCCTTAATGGGAGGGGATGTTATGAGTCAGCTGGCCTGGACCCACCCCATCGTGCAGAAACACCCAAAGTTCAAAGCCCCTCACTTCCAGTTTCTGCCTCTTAATGTACCTAGTGTACCTACCCAAGGGCACTGTGGAAGTGAAAGCCATCCATGTGTCTCTGGCCAAAGCAAAGGGAGGGGACCGCTGCAGGGTCAAACCTTGCCCTGGAAAGTGATTTCACCAGAAAATGGCCTAAGGAGGAACCACCGTCATGAAGGCAGTTCTTGGTGCACAGGAAGCACCGGTCAGTGGCAATTCCAATTTTAAAATTATCCATGGGGCTAAAGAGATAGCTCAGTGGTTAAGAGTGCTTGTTGCTCTTGCAAAGGACTGGAGTTTGGTTCCCAGTATACATGGCTCACAACCACCTGTAACTCTGGTTCTGGAGGGTCCAACACCCTCTTCTGGCCTCCTCAGGCACCAGTACATAAATGTACACACATACAAGTAAGAAAAACAAATATTTGGGCCAGCTGTGGTGGTACACACCTGTAACCCCAGCTGTGGGGAGGCAGAGACAGGAGCACAGCCTGGGCTACGGAGGCCCTGTCAGAAAAGACCCAAACAAGCTGATACGGTGATGGCATGCCCCTGAGCCCAGCACTGAGGGGATGGAATCAGGAGATAAGAAAACCTTAGTTATATAGTGAGTTTGAAGTCATCCTGAGCTACCTCAGGCTCGGTCTCAGAAAAAATCTGAGTGTAGCGAGGCACACCTTTAAGGCAGGTGGATCTCTGATGTTGCAGCCAGCCTGGACTACAGAGTGGGTTCTAGGACAGCTAGGGCTATGTAGAGAGACCTTGTCACACAATAAAACAGATTTTGAGGGTGTGCTTTTCCCCAGCTCACCAGCCCACTCTCATTCTCGGGAATGTCTTTCCATTCAACTTTAGTACGTGTGTGGGTGTTTTGCCTGTGTGTAGTCCTTGTGCTCCACATGGGTGCCCAGTACCTATGGAGGCCAGAAGAGGGTGTCAGATTCCAGGGTACTGGGGTTACAGGCTGTTTGTAAGCCACTGGATGGATGCTAGAAATTGAACTCTGGTCCTCTAGAAGAGCAGCCAGTGCTTTGGACTGCTGAGCCATCTCCCCAGCCTCAAATTATATTTCTTCATAATAAAAATCATTCACTAGACCTCTCCAAAATTAGCTGGACCTGACCTTGGCATTCTCCCTAAGGCCCTGTCCCGCCGTACAACCCGCCTGTACAGTACAGCCAGCCAGCCTGCCATCCTACTTCCCGGCCATATGGTTTAAAGGTCTTCACTCCTGTAACCTAGTCTTTGCACACCTTTGAGTCTCCTGGTCACATTCAGAGTCTGCTGTCCCTTTACCCCTGTCCTGCACATCTGCTGATAAAGGACACTGGGGTTGGGTGGTGGTGGTGATGGCCTCCTGGTGATTTAGGAGCCTTCACCCAGCATCCTATACTCCCCTGAGGGTCTAGCATTTAGAACTAGCTTTGAGGGTGGCAAAGTCTGAGGCTGGACACACTGCTGGAGACAAGTCCAGTAACACCACAGGGACCGTGTGTGTGTGTGTGTGTGTGTGTGTGTGTGACATTGCAGAAGACATTCAAGATCTGTGGCCAAGGATTCATATATGAATGATGTCACTGGGATGTTCAGTGATACTGTTTGTGTGATCCTGTGATCTTGTACAGTCCTGTAGCAAACCCAATGTGATATCAAGCTATACAACTGAGTGTGTAACATTGGGTGATTCTGTGTTCATGGTATTGAATATACAACGTTGTATATTGTGCAAGCCTGGGACGAAACTTTATAATCCTAAGTGTCCGTGACTGTCATAGATGTGGCCCTGGGACATCAGAGAGAGAGTGTGTGTGTGATGTAAGTAATGACCATGTTGTGACCCTGCATAATGCTGGGGTTGTGGATATAAGTTTTGTCAGTGTGCCCATGGGATCCCAGGGGTGCAGACCCATTGCCCTGTGTGTGTGTGTCTACCCACAGCATCTCCTGCTCCCCACCCCGACAGCTGTGCGGTTCTAGGGAGAGCGCAGGGTTCTGGGGCATCTCAGCCTCCGTGTGGGTCCAGAGGTCCAGGCTGCATTGGGTACTGGCACAGGGGCAACAGAGACTTTTCCCACAGCCGAAATGCCCCTCTCCCAGATCCTTCGCTGCTGGCTGCAGCTCCACAGAATACCCTGGCAACTCTGCCTCCTTTGTTCTCTGTGGCCGCCAAAGGCCTCCCACTTCTATCCCAGACTGTCCAGCGCCTGCCAGGCAGGCGACCCTTCCCCCATGGCAGCCAGGCTTGGTGTGACCTAGTCTCTACCCACTGAAACCACCGCACGAAGGCACACACACACACACACACACACAAACACACACACACATACACACACACACACACACACACACACACACACACCCCATGTCTCTGTCCCATGCTCCAGGTCTGAGACAGGGCTCCAGCCTGGCCCTGAGCTGTGAGCTTGGTGTGCAGGAAGAAGGAAACAGTAGTTCCTGGGGCTGTACTGGGTGATTGTGGGCCAACACCTGGGCTCTGGACCGGTACAACTTCCCCTTGGCACATGGCCAAGTTGGAAGCTCAGCCTTCAGTCCAGACTGGTTTCCATTTGAGTCGGTTGAAATTTCTTTGGCTCAGGTAAACCATCAGGATTGGAATTATAACCACTTTTATAGATGAGGAACAATGTATGACTCACCGAAAGCAGGATGGTGATTGGCACCCAGGCTCCTGGCCCCCTTGGGAGGAGGACCAGCTGCCTCCAAAAGGGCTGGGAGGGGGCCTGGGAGTCTGGACATCTGGGTCATGATGTGTCACAGCCACCATGCTGTGTGTGTGTGTTTCTCCTTGTTGGATGACCTTGGCCAAGTACCCTTGCCTCTGTTCTGGAAAGAAGGGCAGCAGCCAGGAGTTGTAGAATGGGGCACTTGACAAGGTGCTTTGCAAAGCCCCAAGGTCACCTCACAGATAGTGCCAAGATCCACAGCAAGGCCATGAGACCGGTGACCCTGGGGACAGATTTGGGCATGAAGGCCCAGCCTCCACTCCCAGCCCAGCTCGCGCTGCTACACAGGAGGACGTGATATTGGCATGGCTCAGCTGTATCAAGGCCATTCGGGTCTGACCTGATTGCATTACCAGCTCCCACTCCCTCCCAGGTGCCAGAGATCCACGGATGGAGGTCACTTGCACAGCCCTCCCTGGTTCCCCACTGCCCACCTGATGAACTGCTGCTGCTGCTGCTGTAAACAAGCAGAACTGTGGACTGGACAGGCGACAGTAAAACAGATCTCAACCCTGATGCCCTGCAGATGAGAACTGAGCACCAAGAAACCTCATTCCCCAGTGTCATATAGCTCTGTAGTGTGTCCTGTCCCTAAGGGCCACACCTGCCTTGAGGTCTCTGCTTACTGGGAAGGGGGAGGGTCTCCTGAGACCGCTGGCCAGGCTGCCACCCACCTACCATCTTCCAGCAGCATTAAATTTCCCCTCTTCCGGAGATCAAGGGCAGGCTTCAGAGGCGGCAGGGGGCATGAAGAAGAGGTGGGCCAGGTCCTCCAGGGCTGAAGGTCTGGGTACTGGAGGATTTGATCTAAGGGTTGGCACTAACCACTAGCCCTGTCTCAGATGCCAGGCTCTAGGGATGCACATCTGCTTCCTGTCCCTTCTAACTGATCCTCACTCACCTCCCCAGCACACACAAACACACCCTCAACCCGCCTGACTCCCACTGGCTCAGGTGCCCTCATCTCCCCTGCCACAGTACTGACCACTTGGGTGACATCACATACTGTCAAGGCTGTGGTCTTGAGTTCATGAAAGGCGTCATTGGCACCGTCACAGGAAGTGTGCTAAGAAACATCTGTAGAGCCAGATGTGTGGAGCAGGCCTATAGTCAGTACTGGGAAAGTGGAAGCAAGAGGATCAGGAGTTCAAGGACAGCCTGAGCTACATATCAAAGACACTGTCTCACAGCAAACCTGTGAGCTAAATAAAAATCATCTTCCCTTCTTGGGTACTTTTTTCTGTGTGCATTTTTTATCATAATTGAGGTACTGTCCATAAATGAAGGAAACTTACTAAAAAGAGCCTCCTTGGGCAGAGATTATGGCTCGGTGCCTTAAATAGCATACGATGCGTTGGGCGCGGTCCCCAGCACTGCAAACCCCCAAAAGCATCCACAGCCTTTGGTTAGAGGTACTGATGGGCGAAATTCTCCTGCCTCACAGGGCACTGAGCTTGTGACTGGTAAATCAAGCACTGGGCTAGTTCATGGCATCCATATGCCCAGAATACCATGAGGAGGGCATTGATCCATTATCCCCACTTTATAGATGACAGAATTAGGCCCAGAGAGAGCGACATGCAGGGTCACACAGCTGATTCTGTAAACACTCGGTTATGCTTCAGACTTTGGAAACAAACCAACCTTGCCCCTCCTGACAGGCCTAAGCCCAGTGGAGTCAGTCAGATTTGTTTGTTTGAGACAAGGTTTCACTATCTCCCATTTGGGATCCTCCTGCCTCAGCTTCTGAGTGCTGGGATTACAGGCATATACTACCACACCCGGCCCCCAAAATCCTTTAACCAAATGTTCTCACGTCCAGAAAGGTTTAGAAAAAAATAACTGAACAAAAGTACTGTATAGGGAATAAGGGCGTAACCTAGAGCAGCAAGTGTAGAAATTCTGGGGGTGCAAAATGGGCACCGGCTGAGCTCACACAGCTCCTCCCCTTCCCCACCCTGGAGAGCCCACCCCGCCTCCCAGACCCCGTGCAACAATAGGCAACTGCTGGGGGCCCAGCAGAGTGGCCGCTGTGAGTGAGCGGGCCAGGGCAGTGCCCGCTCTGCAGCCGTTGATAAGGCGACAGAGCCCTCGGGAGCAGGGACACGGTGAAGCCATGGAAACACGGCTGAAGTGTGAGGCTGGCTCAGCCGCTTCCCCAGGTGGCTGCCTCCCAGGCCTGGCAGGGACCCAGCGAGACAAGTCCAGCCACAGGCTATGTCTCTTCCTGCCCTCCCAGGGGCCAGCCTGGGCTGGTGGCTGGAGGTATCACCCCAGCCTGCTTTCCTAGGGTCGGCCTGGGGTCAGTCAGTCTTTGGGCATTGGTAGGGGAGACCAAGGATAGGCAGGGTGCTCCACCAAAGCCTACCTTCCCCACTTAGCTCCTCCCAATGTGCTACCCACTCCTCTACTATAAATATGTGTGTATTATTTACCCTAAGCATTTTGATAAATCATAATAGCAGAGACATCTGCTGTCAAAACTGCAAACTGCATTCGGGGCTCAGCTTGTGCATGATCAGGATACAGACCAGGGGTGCATGGGAGCTGATCATCAGAAAGCGCTGGGTCTTGAAGGGAACCCTAGATGCATCTTTTGGGGTCCTTCCTCACTGGCTGCTAGTCACAAAACCTTTCCAGAGAGGCTGACCACCCTCCACCCCTGCCCCCACCCCCACCTCACACACAACTGTGTTCCTGCTTCCTGCCTTCCTCAAAATTAATGCATCAGTGAGAGCGGCTAAGAAGTCCCCGGAGCAGAGATTAACTCCTGGGGCAGTGCGGGTGGGGTTGGCCCTGGGAGGCTGGGGGTGGGGGGGGGCTGATGCTCAAACCTCACAAGATTAATCACCCTGCAGCTGGCCTCATCACAAGGGCACCCAGTACTCGACACCCCACCGGCACGCCCCCACGAGGCCGCCTCTGTCTTTCAAAGTCCCTACAGTGGCCAGTCTGACTTGGGGGAGGGTTTTGAGAGCGGAGGCCAAGTTCCTTTTTGCCTTTTCTGGTTCTTTTCCTGGTGGCCTCAGGGACCCTGAGGAGCAAGCAGCAAGCAGTAATCCTGTGGTCTCCCTGGTTTTAGTCTAGCTCAGCAGCTCTGAGAGGAGGAGGAGGAGGAGGAGGAGGAGGAGGAGGAGGAGGAGGAGGAGGAGGAGGCCGCCCTGGCTCGCCGGCCAGCCCAGCCCTGAAAGTAGAGCCGGCCTGAGACACCCCGCCCCCAGGACCTGTTTACATGGGGAACTCAAAGAGAGGTGTGGTGGATTTGAATAGTATGCTCCCCAGCCTGCCCCTCCTGCTCACCCTGAACGGTCTGGAGATGGGGAGCAGGGGGGACATCCTAAGAAGAAACAGGGCAAGGGCCTGTTAGTAAAGTCCTCGGGTGCCGAACCCAGCTGCAGGCTCCTCAGCCAGTCACCCCACTTTCATCTTCAACAAGTTGCAGCAAGAGGGGCTCAGGTTAGACCAGAATAGACCCGTTGAGTTGCCCTCTACCTTCTTCTGCTTACCCCTCCTCCATCCGAGAGACCCCGGCCCCGCAGAGGTCCCACTGGGGGACTGACCTGTGTGGTGGCGGGCCCTGGGTAAAGAGCAGGGTGGTAACGGGGAGGCCTGGCCTCTGGTGAATGTCAGGCGCTAAGTGGTGTTGGAATGGCTGCATGGGCCTGTTGCCAACAAGAGGCTGTGGAAGAACTGTTAGGTCTGAGCTTGAGGATCCCAACTTTGGTGCTGCAAGCCGGCGGCTACCCAGGGTTGGTACCACAAAGGGAACCAAGAAGATGGAGGAGAAAAGCCTAGCCAGGCACAGTAGGGCACTCCCGGGTCTGAACATTGTGTTTCCATGTGTAGGTTCTTTGGACGGGCAAGGGGCTACTCTCCCCCCAGCCTCAGTTTACTCTTCAGTCACTGGCATCCCATCTCCAAGACACATGGAGGGTAGAATAAGAAGGCTGTGGGAAAAAATCCTTGAGAACTCCCTCACCTAGCTGTGTGTGGAAATGCGTGCCTATAAATAAGAGGTTGCTGCACGTTCTAGGTCAGGTTGGGCTGTAGCATAGCATGACCCTGTCGAGACACACAGAGAGAGACAGAGAGTGCATGACCCTGTCAACAGAGAGCACGGTCCCTCACCCTCAGATCCCACAATGCTCTAGAGATACTAGAGTGGATGGGAAGAGGCCAGCCAAGAACAGAAATGGCTTTCTGGAGATGAGCAAAGGACTGGCTTCTTTTTGTGTGGGAGTGAGGCTTGCATGCATGCATGTATACATGTTTATATGTACCAGTGCATGTGTGTCTGGGTGGAGGTCAAAGGTCAACCTCAGGTATCATTCCTCAGGAGCCATCAAAACCTGTTTGTTTGTCTCTTTCTTTTCTTTTTTTGAGACAGAATCTCACTGGGACCCAAGGCTCACCAATTTGTCTAGGTTGGCTGGCCGGCAAGCCCCAGGGGTCCACCTATTTCCTCCTTCCCAGCTCCAGAATTACAAGTGTATGCACCACACTCAGGTTTTTATTTTCTTTTATTTATTTCTTATGCATTGAGTGTTTGCCTTCATTGTATGTCAGTGCCCGTGGAGGCCTGAAGAGGACACCTGATCCCCTGGGACTAGCGTTATGGATGTTCATAAACCACCATGTAGGTTCTGGGAATTGAACCTGGGTCCCCTGGAAAAGCAAGCAGTGCTCTAAACCACTGAGCCATCTCCTCAGCCCCAACCATATCACTTGCTTACTTCTTCTTCTTTTTTTTTTTTTTTTTTTTTTTTTTTTTTTTTTTTTTTTGGTTTTTTGAGACAGGGTTTCTCTGTGTAGCTTTGTGCCTTTCCTGGAACTCACTTGGTAGCCCAGGCTGGCCTCGAACTCACAGAGATCCGCCTGGCTCTGCCTCCCGAGTGCTGGAATTAAAGGCGTGCGCCACCACCGCCCGGCACTTCTTTTTTTTTTTTAAACTTAAAATTTTTTTTCAAGACAGGGTGACCATGCTTACCTCAAACTCAGAGATCTGCCTGAACCTGCCTGGAGTGCTGGCATCGCCATATTGCTTTCTTAAGAGCTTTAGGGCCAGGTATGGTGACACACACTTTTAATCCCAGCATTCCAGCACTCAGGAGGCAGAGGCAGGTGGATCTCTTTGAGTCTGAGGTGGTTACAGTGAGTTGCAGGACAGACAGGGTTACACAGAGAAACTCTTGTCTTTAAAAAAAAAAAAAAAAGGAAGCCGGGCAGCGGTGGTGGCACATGCCTTTAGTCCCAGCACTCGGGAGGCAGAGCCAGGTGGATCTCTGTGAGTTCGAGGCCAGCCTGGTCTACAGACTAAGTTCCAGGAAAGGCACCAAAACTACACAGAGAAACCCTGTCTCAAAAAACAAAACAAACAAACAAACAAAAAAGAGCCCTAGGAACTCTTTCTTGGGCAGTGAGACCGTGCTAGTGGGAACCCGGGCAACTGCAAGGGTTAAAGTGGTTACATTTTACCTTGGGACAGTGGGAACCAGTCATGGTTTCCAAACTTCAGCAACATTTGGAGGGACTAAAGTAGGATGTTGTCAGCCTTTAGTCAACTTGGGTACGTGGGGCAACTTCCTAGCTCCATTCTAGGCTCCTGGAGCTCGTCAGAGGCCAAGACCCCTGTCTTAGTAGGATAACCAAAACACTCCATTTCATGTTAGAAGGTTAAGGTGGGGTGTGCAGGAAGTGACCTGTCCTCTTAGGGACATGAACAGGATGAAACCAGGTTACAGATTGTGTTTAGGATAGGAGGGCTTTAGGACTCTTACTTTCTGGAGATGGAAATAAGGAAACATCTGGGTCCCGAGAGACCCTAACCTAGAATCGGCATGGCGGTGGGCTGAGAGGTAGGGTTTAGGTATTTCCATCTGAGCCCCACCTCAAACTGGTTTCATGACTTCAACCAAAGGCACAGTCAGCTCGCCCTTCCTGTGCCCAGCTCTCCTCACTGGTGTGGCAGAATATCATTCAGCAGCAATCAGCCTTGGCTCTAGGCCTTTCCTGGGAGTTCAATGCTCAGGAGTGGGCTTTAAATGTAGAGTTCTTCAACCTGTGTCCATGCCATGTAGGCTACCTTCTGCTCTTCCGTCTACACCCCTTAACCTCTGACCCTGGCTGGGACCAGCTGCCTCTACTGCTATCATTTGTTGTCATGGGAACCCTACAGTTCTGACCTAGCACAGGCAAGAGCAGGCCTAGAGCTCATAACAAGAAAAGCTGATGATACTGGGGTAGGGGAATCGGGGCTTCTGTTCCTAGTAGCATGGCTTTCTTCTTGGGAAGAGGGCCTTAGAAAGATGGATGACCTGGGACCAGCAAAACAGCTCAGCAGGTAAAGGCACCTGCCACTAAGCCTAACAGTTTGATCCCTAGGACCCACATAGTGGAGGGAGAGAACCAATTCTGGCAAGATTCCTGACCTTGCACACCACCTGCCTCGATAAATAAATAAGTGTATTTACAATTAAAAAGATGACCTGCATAGGGATGGGATACAGTGCCGATAATCATGGCCGGGGTCCCTAGAGTCTTGCACTTTTCCGTGCCCACCTTCTCTTGACTTAGTTTTAGGTTAGTGGTGTCAAGGAAGGTTGGTGGGGACCTTCCCATTTCCCTCACTGCCAACAACAGCCAGATCTCAGAGCCCTGAGCTCAGCTCATTCTCAAGGCTAAAAATACCAAGAAGGCGGCAGCAGCAGCTCCCTAGACACCCCATCCACCCGCCCCTCACTCCCAGCAACACACACACACACACACACACACACACACACACACACACACACACGGGAACATACTTGCACTTACCCAAGCCCAGCCTGGACCTTATTCCAAGGTGCTCTCTGAATTAATCACATAGTGCTCTGTCTGAGCTTCCCCAAGTCCCCACTCTGGGTGAGACCAAAATATGGCTCTCCTTCCTCCTCTGACCCCAATTTGCTGTGTGATCTTGGGATAGTCTTTTGGCTTCTCTGAGCTTCCGTTTCCCTTTTTATGAAATAAAGAGGCTACATAGAAATGCAGAGGCTCAGGGATGGGTCAGGGCCCTGGCTGCCACCTCTAAGGCCTTCCAAAACTCTCCCCTTTCTTTCTTTCTTTCTTTCTTTCTTTCTTTCTTTCTTTCTTTCTTTCTTTCTTTCTTTCTTTCTTTCTTTCTTTCTTTCTTTTTATGAGACAGTGTTTCTCTGTGTAACGGCCTGGAACTCACTCTGTAGACCAGGCTGGCCTCGAACTCACTGCTTCTGCCTCCCAAGTGCTGGGCTGCTCTTACTCTTCTTAAGTGGCTGTGCCCTGAATCAGAGCAACACTTCTCTAGCATACCTACTGAACTGGGGAGTAAAAATGCCTGAATACTCATACTCAAGAAGCAGAAGGCAGGAGGATCTCTGTGAGCCTCGTTTATACGGTAAAGACCCTGACTGGAAGGAAAGAAAGAAAGAAAAGAGAAGTAGGTTCATAGATTCAAGTTCCACAAACATGGCACCATGACCTTTATTACTGGAGGCTGCCAGGGAAGAGATGCGTTCTGAAAGAATTCTGGGTAATTTGTCCATTCATTATTCTAGTGTAAGCCGGGCAGTGGTGGCACACACCTTTAATCCCAGCACTCCAGCACTTGGGAGGCAGAGGCAGGCAGATCTCTGAGTGAGTTCCAGGAAAGCCAGGGCTACCCTGTCTCAAAAACCAAAAAAAGAAAAAAAAAAAAAAAAAAAAGAGAGAGAGAGAGAGAGAAGGAAAAAAATGCTAAGAGACCCCAGCTGGGGTCTACTCTGAACGAGATCAATCTTCCAAAAGAACCCATGCGCATTAGTTTTGTGAAGGCATTTTCAGACCATGAAAAGGTGCTCTTAGGTAAAACATTAATAAACTGCATCGCATTGGTGGGGAAAATTAAATGTAAATTAGATAATTAAAAATGAAGCTGATGCCTGCTGCTTGGTGCTATTACCTCTTATTAAAAGTTATGAGAGGTGGCCTTGGGTGGAGGCTGGTTGCAAGGTTTCTGGGGAGGGTAGCGGAGGCAAAAGGCTGCCTGCTGGAACCCAGTTTGGTTTTGCAGGTCCAGCAGGTGGGGGAAACAGAATGCTCCTGTATCCATCTGCAGTTAGGGGACATGGGGTGTTCACAGCCCTGAGTCTGTCTCTCAGAGTCCCTTGGTCGTCCCCTGCTGTTCACCAAGCCTCAGTGTTTCATCTGTGAAAGAGGGGTCATAGCAACCAGGTCCTCACAGCACTGGGGAGGACCGTGGAATTACAGGCCAGCCTGTCGAAAAAACAAAACAAGGGACTGGAGATGTAGCTCGCTTGGTAGAGTGCGTGATTAGCCCTGCTAGAAACTCTGGATTCGATCCCCAACACCGAATAAAATGAGACTTAATGGCGCAAGTCTGTAATCTCAGCACTCTGGAGGTGGAGGTGGAGGAGGAGGAGGAGGCAGAGGTGGAGGCTGGAAGATCAAAAAATTCAAGGGCATTCTCTGCTAGTTCCAGGCCAGCCTGAGTGGCATGGCCCTGGATCGCAATACATAAACAAACAAATAAATAAAGGTCCGGAGCCAGCCAGAGGTGGGCACATAGTGTTTGTTAGATAACCTTGATTACTAGTAATCTCTCCTAAATCTTCAAGACAGTCCTCAGCAATTTGCCCCTAGCTGACGGCTAAAGACAGCACTTTCACAGAGGCTGCCCTGTTCGCCACAAGGGATGGATACTTCGGGTGGACAGAACAAGAGAGTAAGGGTCCATATGCCATCTGAGGTAGGTGGCCCTGGGACGGCCCTCCCACACCAAGGTCCCATTTCCTGCCTCAAGATGTTGCACTGGCTCCTTGCTATAAATCTGCCCTGAGATCTTGGCCTTGGGCTGAGTGTGGGAATCCCGAGGTGAATGTTTCCGCAGTGAGGGAGGCAACCTCGGGTAATAAGTCCCAAAGGGGTGGCTATTCGGAGCAAGCCCAGAAACAGGCCCGCCTGGGTGGAGGGGGCGACGTGTGCGTCCCAGGACGCCCCGGATCCCCCGATTCCCCGACGCTGGCCCAGTGGAAGCTGGGCGAGGCAGGTAGCGGGCCCGCAGCAGGCGAGGCAGGGAGGCTGGGAGCATGGGCCAGGCCCTTGGTGGGCTGTGCAGGGTGCGCGCCGCCGAGGGGGTGGGAGCCCGGAGCGTGTGAGTCACCGTTTCTGGGCCAGGCAGGCGTTGACTGCGGAGCGGGGGGCGCATTCCTGGCTGGCAGGGCGGCCGGCACTAATGTCTTTCCCACATGGCCCCGAGTTCCCTGCTCGGCACGATCACACGGGCAAGACGCTCCCGCGGCCACCCCCGCCCCAGCTGCCTCCTTCCCACAGAACCGCGGAGGGGGAGGGCGGCGACGAGGCGAGCGCAACGGGGCCTCCCGAGGTGGCCGGGAGCCCTCGCACGGTGTCGGGCTCACTGAGAGCCACCGAGGACCCGGCCGTCCTGGATCTTTGGCCAGTCTCAGTCCACCCTGCCCCGGCCTGCACACGGGGTGGGGGGTGGGGTGTCGGAGAAGCACTGTTGGCGAGATCACCAGTGACTTCGGTCCCCTGGGACCCACGCCGTCACCTCCTCCTCTTCTTCCCGTCGTGGCCAAGCTCTGGGCTGGGGCTGAAGGAGGCTGCAACGCATCCGGAAGGGTCTGGGGAGGGTGGTTCCTGGAAGAGGCCACACCCAGTCCCTCATTCCTTGGGTTGGAGGACAGCCCTTGCCAAAGGCCAACGGGACTTGTGAGCTCTGCTTCCCACGCAGTGCTTGTCCCTGGGCCAGGCCCCTAGGGGGAAACTGAGGCTGCGAGGGCGGCCCACCCAGAGCTCCCTGTCTGTTGGGGGAAGTTGGCGGTTGTCCCTCCAGCTGGGCTCAGAAGCGCTTAATGAGAGTTAAATGTAGGGCGTGAGTCACCTCGGAGAGGGGGATGGGACCACCCTCAGATGTGAAGAGTGGAATAAGGTTTGTCACACTGCTCATTCCCCACCCCACTCCCTCTTCCCCTGCACCACATCCCTTAGCCCTTGTCAGGATGACCCCGTCACCCTGGGCCAGCCTCCCCCCAAAGATGGCTGTCTCAGAAGTAGGGGCTGTGGGACGGTATAGACTGCAGATCGTAGTATGGGGCCCAGAGCCCTTGAGGATGGACTAGCACCTGGAATCTCATAACTGCGAGTCCCTTGGTCATGTGTTGGGATGGGGGCTGGGCAAAGGGCCCAGGCCACCCTGAAAATCCCCCTACTGGCTGTCTGGCCTTCCTCAGGCCACCAGGCTCTGACCACACAGGGTGTCTGTCCTACACCCCCACACCCAGCTCTCTCCAGACAGCACAGGGACTTCCTTCTGCAGTCCTCATGACACGGCAGTGTGTGTACGTACATTGCCTCTGTGACTGGGTTGTCTGTCTTTGTCACTGCGTGTGTGACTAAGCGTGCACTTGGGTATATTTACGTGTGACTGGCAGTGTCCAAGTGGGCCTGGGTGTTGCAAGGTCTGGGGAGGGAAACGTGTTTCCGCATGCTTGTCTCTGTGTTTATTGTTGTGTCTTTCTGTGTGACTGTGGGACTGTGTCAACCTCACCCTCTCCACAGGGTCCCTTGCTTCTCTTTAGAGCACCCCACTATCACCAAGAGCAGCAGGGTTAAGGAAGGGAGTCTGGGAAGGAGCTGTAGCGGGACAAAGTTCTGCTGTTGCCCTTCTGAAATGGCCAGGCTGGGTGGTCAACACAGGGGTGGGTGTGGACAGGGGAAAGCGACGCCCCCCCCCCCCCAAGAAGGGATCCCTGCTCAGCAGTCAGTCCCCTCCCTGCTCTCTGCTCTCAGCCCAGCACCTCCTGGCAAGAGCTTATTTGCATGGTATTTACATTTCATTTGCATCGCGTTCAATTAAAAACCTGACCAGCTCCCGCCTGCCTGGCGCTGCCTGCCCAGCCTGGTGAAAATGTTGGTTGGGCACTGTCGCCTGCCCCCCCCCCCCCATGGACTGACCCGTGTGGGAGGGGTCCTCCCTTCAGTGAGATCATCCTAGTCACCCACTCCATGAGTGTGAAAGCTAGAAGGACAAACGGAGAAACTGAGGTCCAGAAAGGTCCACCTTGAGCGTCAGGCTAAGCGCTAGGCTCAGAGCTTGAAAAATAGTAGCCACAGTTGCCTCTTTATGGAGGAGTTGCTGCTGCAGGAGCATGGCCAGCACCTGGTGTGCACTATCGCATCACTATGGCACTACCCTTTGAGGTCTGGCCATCCGTGCGTTGTCCCTATTTTACAGATGGGAATGTCAAGGCTGGAGAGAGTGAGCCTATGTCCACCCAGCTAACCCAGAATTCAAACCTCTGTCATTCTGACTCCAAGTACCTGCTCCAAATGATAGGGAAGAGCAGAATAGCAGAAAGGTTACTGCTGGCCTGGTGAACCCAACTCAAGGTCATTAGCTCTGGGTGGGCAGCAGGCTGTCCCCCTATCCTCAGCTGGCCCTGTGGTTCTCTTTGCTTCCTAAAACTGACAGCCACACCTGACTCCTGGCTAACAGGTGGGGTGCACTTGGCGATAGTCTTCCTCTTGGAAGACTGGCCTTCTCGGGCTCCAGTCAGAGCTGGTAGTTTTGTAAAAGGCACACATGGAAGGGAAAGAGTTGGACTAAGGCCAGAAGTGGATGAAGCCGTCAGGTGGGCCCATGGAGACACCCAAGGAACCCCCAGCACACTGCCTTAACTAGGGAGCCTTCCTGGAGCCTCCTCTCAGTAGCAGAGCTGGGTTGGGGTTGCTATTCAGCAACTGAGAACTACTGGCTGGGTCCTCAGATGATGGTGGAGGAGTTATGTAAGGCCCAGGGTCTGACTATGAGACCAGGTTGGCACTGACAGGCATTTAATACCTCCACATGCACACATACATATACACACATACACACATGCATGTATACCGACATATATATTCATATATATATATATTTGAGACAAGGTTTCTCTGTGTAACAATCTTGGCTGTCCCAGAACTCATTCTGTAAACCAGGCTGGCCTTGAACTCACAGAGATCCTCCTGCCTCTGTCTCCAGAGTGCTGGGATCAAAGGCATGCGCCACCACCACCTGGCACAAACAGTCTTAAGACTAGGCTAGAATATGAGCTGAGAATGCCTGACACCTACACCCAACTTTTCACTTCTGTATGTCATCAGTGTGGTTACTTTAGGGGGAGGGGAACACAGCTCATCTCATTTGGGAATTATATTCATTTTGGAGCTAGGAGGGGAAGGAAGTATCAGTAAAATGATCTTCCTCGGCCGGGCGGTGGTGGCGCACGCCTTTAATCCCAGCACTCGGGAGGCAGAGGCAGGCGGATCTCTGTGTTTGAGGCCAGCCTGGTCTCCAAAGCGAGTTCCAGGAAAGGTGCAAAGCTACACAGAGAAACCCTGTCTCGAAAAACCAAAAAAAAAAAAAATGATCTTCCTCACCTCAGCTGCCTCAGGGTTCTAGGGGTTCTTCCTACCCCTGATTCTGGGCAACATTGATTGGTTCTGAAGTAGATATATGACTTGAATCTAGCCAATTAGACTGAACCCCAAGGATTTGGTTGGGAGAGTTCTCTGCTCTGGCAGTTGGGGATTTGGGGACCATTAACTTTATTTTTTTTATTTTTTCTGGACTGAATCCCAGGCTGGCCTCAAATTTGATGCACAGCCCAGGATGTCCTTGAAATACTCATCCTCTTAACTCTACCCAACAAGTACTACCATTACAAGCATGAGCCAAAACATCAGGATCCATCCCCATCCTCATCCTCATCCTCACCGCCTTGGAAGATCGCTGTCCAACAAGCCAGCAAAGAAAACTGACCTTGGGCTGGGGGGTGTAGCTCAGTGGTAGAGCACTTATTTCCACAGGCTTTAAGGGCTGCATCAGCAGCACCTCTAGAAACATGATTTAGCCTTGGAGTAAGTCAGTCTGTTGGCATTTTGTGTGAGCTATGTGTGTTGGGGCTCTGCACTTGTAGTCTGGGGTCCTGCCGAGGTAGCACAGGCTTTGCCGGGTTTTGCCTCCTAGGCTTCGTCCCTCCGTGTTGCTCTTTGCCTGGAAGCAGACCGCCTTCCTCCCATTCTCCGCTCCACATGGGTGTAGGAGCCCAGCTTGTCACACCTTCTCCGGAAAGCTCACTGCCCTCTGGACCTTCTCTCTGAGCTTCACTCTTCTGGAAGTTACCTGGAACTTCTCACACAAGCCTGCCACTCGGTGCTGTGCCCACAACGGCTTTGCTAATTTCCCTCTCTGTCCCAGCACTCAGGAGAATTAGGAAGACCCCCTACAAGTTGCAGAGCAGCATGGGCTATCAATAAGACCCTGTCCTCAAGATCGATCGATCAATCAATCAATCATCAATCAATAATATCCCTTTTTTGGGCCTTCCACATCATAGTCCCAAAGTGGATTGTGATTCCTAAATGGTGTGGGCAGTATTCTCCCCGGAAGTACCACAAGTGATACTGTCCCTCAGTCAGGAGCTGACTTGGTTCACACTGTAGTCCATGTAGTCAGGAGACTGCTTTTGGGAGTTGCTCATGGGAATCAAACTTAAGATGTCAGGCTTGGCAGGCAAATGCCTTGACCTATTGAGCTGTCTTCTTTGTAATCATAAGATCTTTGAAACCGAGTTCAGGGCCAGCCTGGTCTACAGAGTGAGTTCCAGGACAGCCAGGGCTACACAGAGAAAAACCCCATCTTTAAAAGAAGAAAAAAGGGCTGGAGAGATGGCTTAGCAGTTAAGAGCACTGGCTGCTCTTCCAGAGGTCCTGAGTTCAATTCCCAGCACCCACATGGTGGCTCACAACCATCCATGATGAGATCTGGTGCCCTCTTCTGACCTGCAAGCATATATGTAGGCAGAACACTGTATACATAATAAATAAATAAATAAATAAATAAATAAATAAATAAATAAATAAATAAATATCTCTGAAGCCACCCCTACTTCTATTGTTCTGTCCTTTACAGCCTTTTAAGGAAAGATCTTGCTATGTAGTCCAAGCTGGGCTTGAACTCATGATCTTCCTCCCCCGGCCTCCTGAGAGCCGACACTCCTGGTTTTGTCTGAAGATATTGTAGCTGGGCCTGACTTTGCAGGCCTACAATCTGAGATACTAGGAGACTTGAGGTAGAAGATCCCTTGAGCACAGGGTTTTGAAGTCAGCCTGGGCAACATTGGGAGACCCTCACCCCCATCATAAAGTCACGAATTCCTGCAACCCTAGAACTGGGAGGCAGAGGCAGGATGGTCAATAGTTCCAGGCCAGCCTCAGCTGGGTAGTTCCAGGCCAGCCAACTTGGCGGTTTGCTCCTCAACACAGCCTGCCTCACACTTGATAAATTTAAAACTGAAAAATGAAAAGTATTGGGCCTGAGGCTGTGGCTCATTGGAAAGAAGAAGCTTACCCAAGGCCCTGGGTTCAGTCCCCAACATCACATACCCCCCCCCAACCTGGAAAAACAGGGGCATTTAGAGCAAGTTCAAGGGGCTGGAGAGATGGCTCAGTGGTTAAGAGCACTGACTGCTCTTCCAGAGGACTCGGGTTCAGTCCTCAGCACCCACATGGCAGCTCACAACTGTCTATAACTCCAAGATCTTGACACCCTCACACAGACATAAAAGCTGGCAGAACACCAATGCAAATAAAATAATAAATAATTAAAAAAAAAAAAGAGTGAGTTCAAGGACAGCCAGGGCTACACACACACACACACACACACACAAAACCCTGTCTTGAAAAACAAAACAGAACAAAAAAGGACTGGATAAATCTGCATGAAAAGTGCTTAATACTGACAGCACACGGATTTTGTTTTGTGTTCTGTTGTTGTTTTGAGGCAGCATCTCATAGCCCAGGCTGGACTGAAACTCCCTGGGTAGCCTGGGATGCCCTTTAATGCCTGATCTTTTCCCCAATGCTGGGATTACAGGAGTGACCCACCACATCTTGCTCAAAAGCCCACAGATACTTATTGGGCTCCCAAACGTATGTGGAGCTGAGGACTCGGCTGTGAAACGTCCAGCTCCCCCGCCCTGGGAGAAGCGCAAAGGAGAAGTTGAGGCAGCGGTGGCTGCAGCTTGGAGCAGCCCATCAGGAGAGTGGGGTAGCCCTCCCCAGCCGGCCTGAGCTCTTCTCCGAGGGCCGGATCCCCTCAGCCCACACCCCTTCCTTACAAAGAGCCCTTTGGTAGGGGGAGGCCTGGTCATTCTCTCCCCCTTCCTCCGTTCCCTGTCCTCCCTTCCAGCGGGCGCCTCTCCGAGTTAATCTCCTTGCCCGTCAGGGGGTGACAGGAGGTGTCTGTCATTCGGAGCCGAGGCAGTCAGCCTCGCTGGCTAATTGGGGCGCGGGCGCCCAGAGCACGGGAAATGGCCGGAGGGAAGGAGGGGGAAGGAGGGGAAGGAAGCCGGCTTCACCTCCTCGCAGCCGGCTTGGGGCTGATCCACACGGCTCCTTGGGGGGAAAGGAAAGCAGAGAAGAATGGGCTGTGGGACAGGACTCTCTGATCTTGGACAAATTGCTACTCCTCTCTAAGCGTTATATTAATAATGATAACAGTAAGGCGTTACAGAGCAGTTGCTATGTAGATCAATGTGCCTATTGAAAACCTCCAATGGAATTTTTATTGCAATTAGAATTCAAGCCACACTATTCCCAAGGACCCGATCACCCTCTTGTACCTCTCCCACGCCTCTATCCTCCAGGTTCCCCCTGTTCCAGACCCTCCAACCTCACTCCCACTAAATACTTCCTGCCTCAGTGCCTTTGCACATACTTTTTCCCTCTACTGGGTCCTGGACCACCTTATCCCAAATCACTCACCTCCAGGTACCTTTGTTACATCACCCTGTTATATTAACCTGTTTCATATATTGACAGTCATGATGTGAAACTATTCGTTTACATATTTGTGATTGAAACCTCAGTGCCTCAAACAAGGCTGGGCACATGGAGGCCCGTAAGGAGTATTTAAATAAGTGAAATTAAGTGCTTCACCTTCTCACATAAATCTAAAAACTTGATGGTCCTCCCCTTTTTAAATAGGTTTGTTTATGTGTATGAGCATTTCGCCTGTATGTGCACCAAATTTTTTTTTGTTTGTTTTGTTTTGTTTTTCGAGACAGGGCTTCTCTGCGTAGCTTTGGAGCCTGTCCTGGAACTCACTCTGTAGCCCAGGCTGGCCTCGAACTCACAGAGATCCGCCTGGCTCTGCCTCCCGAGTGCTGGGATTAAAGGCGTGCGCCACCACCGCCCGGCTATTTATTGTTATGTGAATTTTTTTTTTTTTTTTTTTTTTACTTGCATGTATGTGTGTGCACCACCTTCATGCCTGATGCCCATGGAAGTCAAAAGAGGGCATCAGAACCCCCGGAACTGTAGCTATGGATAGTTGTGAACCACTATGTGGGTGCCAGGAACTGAACCCGAGCCTTCTACAAGAACCACTGGGGCATCTCTCCATCCCTGCGTCCCCGTTTTGAGGCGAGGAAATTGAAGATTAAGGAGATTCTAAATTTTGGTAACTAGGAAGGAACCCCAAGACTAGGGGGCCTTATGTGTGTTAGGACTGAGTTCCTGACCCCTCCCTTGAATGCTGATGTGACGGGGACAGTGCCACGGGCCCACCCCAGGCTGGTGTGTTTCTTGGGAGCTTCGTTTGGCAGCCTGGGGAGTTGCTCCTGGGTTTGAAACCAATCCCTATATGCTCTGGGCAAAATGGGCGGGTGAGTTCTAAGGGGCCTTCACACAGGCCAGGAGGGAGGATGTCAGTGTAGGGGCCAGGCGGGTCCCTTCTTCAGTGCACATCTTCCTTTCCTGTCCCTTTTTACCCGGCAAAGTGCTGCCTCCTGGACCTGGCGCAACCCAGCCTTTGACACCTTTCTCTTCTCTCCCAGGCTGTCTGCACCACACTGGAGGATCCCTGGCCCCTGTGCCCAGGTCACTCACACCTTTGAAGCCCAGCATCTAGGCTGCCTCCTCTAGGAAGCTGCCCAGGCTGGTGTTGGTGTGGTGGTGTCCTCCAAGCGGTCAAGTGCGCTATGTCACACATCACATGGTTGGTACAAAGCCACTCATTAAAGCCTCCTGTCCATCCATAAATGCAGGTGAACCCACTGCTCTGGGACTCTGGAGCTCTAATTTCCCCTCAGGTTAATCTACTAGGTGTCCAAGCCTAAAATCTCCACGTGAAGAGAGCAGCATGATGCTTCTGCCAGCCTCAGTACACAACTCTTCACACCTCAAGGCCAATCAGACTCCAAGACAATCTTCACAACGATGGCTGGGGCCAGCCAGGGCAGGTTATTGGCTTCTGCCACCCCACATGGGCTACACCACATCAGCCAGTCACAAATGTGCCTACTTTCTACAGTTATCATATGTTGGGGTGTTTTAGGAGGTCCTGACCTGATTAAAAGTCTGGACTGTACACTAACTTTCCCCTATTCCCCCTAGGATTGCAGCCAGCTTCCTGCCTTCTAGACCTTGCTACCACCCATCATCCCCTTTCTTCCTGCCTTCCCCTCTTCCCTCAGGCCAGGCTGGCCTATCAGAAGGTGCTGTAGGTGGGAGGTGGGGAGAAGCAGACTGGAAACACCTGCAGCAAATGCTTCTTTTCCCTTCTTACCCTGTCTGGGGCTGCAGACCGCTGCAGACCGCATACGTTTCTCTTCCATGGCAGTGTGCACGAATTACTGCAGGTATGCATGCTTGCTCGATCCCTTACCTCTCTCTCACTGCCTCAGCCACCTCAAGATGGAATAGGGGTGGGGTGGGGAGAGAGATGGGAGGCTGGCAAGAGCCCTCTGATCCCCCTTATACAACCCCAAAAGTTGACAAGTCCTAAGAACCTCCAGTCCAAGCTGGGAGTCAGCATATGGATAGGTAGGGTGGCCAGGAAGTAGGGTACCAGGGTCTCTGTGCATTTTGATGTCATGTGAACGACAGGAAAAGCAGATACAAATATTACACAAAATAGAACTTTGTTTTTCTAGCCAACTGCTCTGGGGTGTTCTGAAATGGGCTACAGGAGGCCCAGAACCCAAGGGGAGATGTGGAGGTGTGACGGGCATCATGGACACTTTGTGGAGAAGCAATGACATGCGGGCTCCCCTCCTGCCATAGCTCCAGGCTCTGCTCCTGGAATGCAGGTGAAGCACTGTCCTTGATTCACACTGCTCTGCAAGTGGAGAGGGCAATGGCTGATCTATCTCCAGTGCTTTGGGAACCTTTCGGAGCCATCCATCCATTTAATGGTGTGACAGACAGATCACAGACTCGCTAAATTCTTCTGTCCTGGCCTTTGCCAGACCTGGGTTTGATTCCCAGCACCACCATTTAATCGCTGTGTCCTTGGGCAAGGCAAGTCACCAAGTTGCCTCTGAAGCGCCTGTTTATTTGTTCATAAATTAAGAACAGTAATTGGACAAAGCTCTTGTACAGTGTTTGTAAGGACTCCCTCGGAGACATATGTAGTGTGGATGGACCATGGCAAGTGCCTGGCCCTGGGTAAAGGCTCTATAAATGGCTTTTTCTCCTCCCACACACCCAGTACTGGGAATTCAAACCAGGGCCTCTCACATGCTAAGCAAGGGCTCTACCCCTGAACTTCATCTTGAACCCTCTTTTTACCTTTTAAGACTAAGTCACCCAGGATAGCCTTGAACTCATCCGTAGTTCAAGCTTACCTTGACCTTGCCATCTTCCAGCCTCAGCCTCTGGAATAACTGAGATTACAGATCTGCCCCAGCAGATCCGATTAATTACTGTTTTTCTTGGAAGATTTATTTTTAAGTGTATAAGTGTTTTGCCTGCATGTATGTCTGTGTACCACATGAGTGCAGTGCCCACAGAGGTCAGAAGAGGGGGTCAGATCCCCTGGACTGGAGTTACAGATGGTTATTAGCTGCCATGTGGGTGCTGGGAACTGAGCCCGGGTGGGTCCTTTACAAGACTGCTGAGACATTTCGCCAGCCCTGCTCCTTTTAAAAATGTGTCATGTGTATGAGTGTTTTGCCTGCATGTATGCATGTGTACCACGAGTGTGTCTCACTCCGTAGGAGGTCAAAAGAGGGCATGTGATGCTCTGGAGCTGGAGTTACAAGCTGTTGTGAGCTGCCACATGGGTGATGGGAACTGAGGCCAGTCATTGCAAGAACAGCAAAGTGTTGTCAACCAGGAAGCCATCTTGCAGCCCTGTTTGTTTGCTTTTTTATTTTATTTTATTTTTTATTTAAAGATAGCCTTTGCATCAAGGCCTGTTTGTTTTCAAAGCTAAAAATCAAACTTAAGGAAGGCGTCACATCACAGATGCCAGGCAAGCACTTTACCTCTGAGCTACAAGTCTGTGAATATCAATTATAACAGTAGTACACATCCCCAAGGGTACACACACACACACACACACACACACACACACACACACACACAGAGAGAGAGAGAGAGAGAGAGAAGCACAGGCACACCACCCTGCCTTCTTTCCCTGATCCTGTGCTTTTCTGGGTGCTCCCAGAAGACAAAATACCACACCCAACAGCAATGGCTGTCTAGTTCCAGGCTTCTGCCAGAGGGTGGGTAGGTAGGACCTGGGGTTACTCTCCCAATTCTCCCACATCTGCCCCAGAGAGGCTCACGCATCTCATCTGGGTAGCGGGAAGTGAGGAAGGGCTTCCTCAGAGACATCCAGTGACTGTCTTGGTCCTATCCATGAGGAGGCTCCCAGTAGACAGTTGAAAGAACGTGCTGTGTAGACTGGTGGCCGCTTCTCACTGACCTTCACCTTGCAAAGATGGTGGCAATGTCAATGGGAGAAGTTAAGGACTTTCTGCTTCCAAGCAAGTGAAAACAAGACCTCAGTGGAGTGGAAGGCTGGCCAAGGCACTGGGAAAATCCTGGTGCAGAGGTGCGTCTGTGGAGGTGGGTGGGATGGCAACCTCACAGTCAGAGCCAGCATTGGTGAGCATGTTAAGAATTTGGCTGAGTGTTGTGGCCCATGCCTTTATCCCAGCACTTGGGAGGCAGAGGCAGGTGGATCTCTGAGTTTGAGGCCAGCCTGATCTATATAATGAGTTCCAGGACAGCCAAGGCTATACAGAGAAACTAGGTCTAAAAAAGAAAAGAAAAAAAAAAAAAGACTTTTGTTTTTGTGGGGTTTTTGTTTTTCATTCGTTTTTCTAAGATAAGGTCTCTTATAGCCCAGGCTGACCTTGAACTCCCAAGGTAGCTGAGGATGGCCTTGAAATCCTGATCCTTGTACCCTATCCTCCAGAGTGCACCCTCCAGGGATGACCCATGTGTGCTTATTTTATGATCTTTTTTTTTAACGTCATCATTATTACTACTACTACTACTACTACTACTACTATTTTATGTGTATGGGTGTTTTACCTTTGTGTATATCCATACACAAAGGTAAATGGCTGATGCCTGAGGCCAGAAAAGGGCATTGGATCCCCTAGAAATAGAGTTATAGATGGTTTGAGCTGCCATGTGGGTGCTGGGAATCAAATCTGGGTCCTGTGGAAGAACAGTCAGTGCTCTTAAACTGCAGAGCCATCTCTCCAGCCCTAAGAGGATACTTGTCTATAGCAGTTTTCCTCAGACTCAAACAGTCCATCCTGCCCTGAAATTCATTAAGGAAGGAAGAACTCAAAATAGTTTCAGGAAGTCCCTGAAACTGACTAGATTCACTAGGCCCCTCCCTCACCAAGAATATATAAATAGGAAAATATACTCACAGTTGCTCTCAGACAAGTCCAGCTACTTGGAAGAAACAGAAACCCACCCACCAGCCTGGAAGAGGTTCAGACCAACTGAGCAACCAGGAAAGGACACTCTCCAACCTGTTGAGCTGCCTACAGATTATACAATGTGCTCCAGGTTTCTAGCTATAATTTCTTAGCCATGCTGGAGGGGCCTTTGGTGATGCAGCTGTCTGAGTCATTTCCACTCTTGTAAATAACCCCTAACCCCTATTCCTGTAATAATCCCAATAAAACTAATTGGTTCACCAAGTTGGACTTTTATGATGGTATCTGTACTTTGGTCTGTTGTCAAGTCCCTATTTGAGGTAAGCAGGTACGCGTGTTTATGTGTGTTGTGTCTCCCCAGGAAAAGTCTGTCACACAATAGCTCTTTCCCAGGCTGTGCTAAACACCTCACATGTTGCATCATATTTATACCTAACAGCGACCCTCTCAATTCCCACCCATTCCTTTTTTTTTTTTTTTTTTTTTTTTCTTCTGAGACAGGATCTTAGGCAGCTCTGACTGGCTTTGTAGCTGAGGTTGACCTTGAACTTGTGATCCCCTAGTCTCTAGCTCCTGTGTGTGAGATTAAAGAGTGTTGGGTGCGTGCTGCTACATCTTGTTTATACTGATCTTCAGTACATGCTAGACAAGCATCCTATTAACTGAGCAACTGCCAGATTTCCCTTTCTTCTTCAACCCTTGAGGAAACTCAACAAGAGGCTAACGCAGTCACATACCAGGCGTGGAACCTTGCCTCAGTCTCTGCTCTACACAGCTTCTCCATGCCCTCCGGGGCCAGCCTACACTCAGTCCTGCTCAGTTTACCGCGAATCCAATTCCCCTACCAAAAAGTACTACAAAGCCAGCAACCTCTCCCGTCTTCCTCAGACCTCTGTATCCTAATCATCTCCTTCTCCTCCCTGCCAAAATGTGTGCCTTTTCCTGATCTGTATAGGTGTCAGAGGGACCGTTTACATTTTTAAGTTGGGGCCGGAGAGATGGCTCAGCCATTAGGAGAACTGGCTGTCCTTCCAGAGGACTCGGGTTAAATTCCCAGCACCCACACGGCAGCTCACAACTCTGTTCAGATACACATGCAGGCAAAAAACGCCAATGCACCTAAAATAAAAATAATAATCTTAAATTTTTTTTTTAAAAGTCAGTGCCAGGTGTGGTGGCACACAACCCAGGATTCCAGAGGCAGAAGCAGGAGGATCTCTGTGAGTTTAAGGCCTATTAGGACCTATGGCCATGCCCATAAAGGCCTTCTCCTACCGTCCACAAGGCCAGTTCTTTTCGAGCCTTGGGACCTTTGCCTTGAATGAGCCTCCAGCCAGAATACTCTACCCTCTCTTTTGCTAACAGGCTTTTCCTGGTCTTTTAGGTCCCAGGTCAGATGTCACCTCCTCTGAGAGGCCTTCCCTGACTACAACAGCAGTATGCACCCTCCCTGAAGTCAGTCTCACACGACCTGTTTTAACGTCTTCTTGGCTCTTCAGCGATTGTGTCCAACGATTTATTTGATTATGGCGTCTCCTTGAACAAGAATGTAAGTTCTGTGAAGCTGGGACGAGACTGTTTGTTCTCTTGGTGCCCATAGAGTTTAAACACTGTCTGGCATTTAGTAGGCACTCAATAAACTCGCGATGATGATGTGGGCCTGGTGTGTGCCGTGGACCAAGGAGGCACAGAGTGCCTCAGTTTCCTTTCGTTGTTGGCCTTCGTCTCATTCCTCCAGCCACACAGAGAAGAGTCTGCATGAGATCAGAGATGGCAAAATGCTCCTTCCGGGGGAGAGAGGGCACGATGCCCAAGTGGAGATGAGGTCAGTGCAGGAGGCAAGAGGAGCCGCAAAGATCATCTTGGCCGGAGCCCTGACCTGGCCCGACCCAGGATCCCAGATCCGCTGGGGAGGGCGTGCAACCGGGCCTCGGGTGGGAAGCTTCTCCCGGCGGGGCCTCCTCTCCCCTCCCCTCCCTGGGGAGGCAGGTGGAGCTGCGTCCTCATCTTTGTTCCCATCTGGAGCGCGTTTGGCGCGGCGTGGCGGGGGCGGGGCTGCGCCCCCGCGGTGCCCAGAGAGACGGGCCCGCCCGCTTATCTGATCTGCAGCTAATTGAAACTCCCTGCTCGCGAAGGTCAGCTCGGTCCCCTGACAGCTGCCGAGCCGAGCCAGGCCGGATGGAAAACCCGGGCTGTGCAGGGCCGACGGGTGCGGGGGGAGGGGGTGTGGGGGGGCTGCCTCTGCGGCAAAGTAGACAAAGGCGGCCCCTCCCTCCTCGTGCGCGCTGCTGGGGGTCGCCAGAGGTAGCGGCCTTCGCCCTCACCCTGCGGGGCGCTCCAGCCAGAGTCACATGGCCTGGGGCTACAGAGGAGGGGGTGCCCTTAATCCCTGCGCGCCCGCCCACCCTGCTCCCACGCCGGGGACCGTCTGGGGTCTCTGGGAGAGTCACCCCCAACTTCCTGCCCCCACCCCGCCTCCACGCCCCGGCTCTGAGACTTCCTGCCTCCCCGGCTGCGGGCAGCTTAAACTGTGGGAAGCTGGTGGGGCCGGGGTGACCCGGTCCCCTCCCCCTGCGCGCTCGACGGGGCGCAGGGGTCCGGGAGGAAGTGTGCGCGGTGGGGGGGCAGCGCCCGGCTCCCGGCAGTCATCCGGTGGGGCAGGTGCGGCCTCAGGCCCGCGACGGAGGGCAAGCCGGCCTGTTGCTAATGGTGCTGGAGCGAGTGGGCGGGGAAAGGCTCCACGGGGGGCGCGTTTCCAGGGTTCCGGGTGCGGATGTAGCGGACGTCCACAGCTCAGCCTGGCCCGCCACGCCTCAGGCAGGCCCGGGCCCTGGGCTGCCCGCTAGGGTCCCCTCACCTGCCGCCTGTGCGCCTAGGCAGGGGTGTTGGAGACCTGGGGATCCCCTCGCAGCCTCCAACCTGAGCGCGCCCCCTTTAACCAGAACCTTTGCCTTTGCGTTTCCAGCCTGTAGAACAACGACCCCAAAGACAGATTTTCGAACCACCGCGTTAAGCACTTAAACGGACTTCGAAAAGCATTTAAACCGCACAGGTCCATTTTGCTGATGAGCAAGCCGAGGCACAGAAAGGCCAGGACTTGACCAAAGTCACACAGCTCCTCCTAAATTAGCTAGGCAGAGCTAGTAGGCTCTGACGCCAGATCTGGCCCTTTTAGCTACCGGAGGTCTCTTTTGGCAAGGACTGCCGAGTTGGGCACCAAATATAGGTCGATTCCCCAGGGCATCCGTAAGTGCGGTGAGCCCCTCGGCAAGAGCCGCACATGTTCCTATCTGGGTGTTGGGCACGTGTTTCATGGCGCAGTCCCGCGTGCCTGGGGAGGGGGGGGGTACAGCATAGCTGAGCGCACTGGCGCCCAGGTGCTATATTCCCGGTTGGGACTCGGCAGAGTCCTGTGGAGGGGCCTGAGCTGCGGGCAGGGCGGAGCGGGGGCGGAGAGCTCGGAGCAGAGTCCACGAGGGCCACGGCGCCTGGGAGGCCGCAATCCGGGCGCCTGCAGCCGGCGAGGCGCGGGGTGACGCGCGGGGGCCCAGCTACCGTGACCTCCTCCGCGGTTGCCATGGTGACCGTGCACTATAAATAAAAAAAAAAAAAAAAAGAGGAGGAATTTCAAACCCGTTTTCTACGGAGCTTGGCGGGAGGGGTGGGGGAGGTCTCTTTGAATCGAGTTTCCCATTTCACCTTCCCAGGCGGCAGGAGCGCTTCCCCCGCAGCCCAGCCGGGAAATTGCCGCCCCTCACGCCGCGTGGCGCCCCCGGAGGAAGCTAATTAGCGCAGCCCGGGGAGCTGGAGACAGGGGACCTGGCCCCCGGGGGGGGGCGCCTTTTGTGGGGAGGGGAAAGCGCCTACAAATTGCCCCCCCTTCCAGTTCTCTACGGTGCGCGCTCAGCCCAGTGCGGGCCGGGGCACGGGGCGCAGGCGGGAGGTCGCATCTGCAGCTTTGGCGCAATGAATCAGGCACGGCCGCCGCCGCCGCCGAGCGCGTCTGGCATCCGGAGTCTCCCGGGATCGAAAATAATTTGGGCAAAGCGGTGGGAGGTGTGTGCGCGCGCGTTCCGAGGGGAGGGCGGGGAAGCAGGCCGGGCGGGGTGCGCGGGGCGGGGGGAGGTGCCATCCGACAGCCCCGCTGTGGTGAGAACGGAGTTGACACTTCTTTCCTTTCCACTTACTGCGGCAAGTACCGCGAGGAAGCTTAACCCTGTCGCTGCTTGGCGCATGAGACGCGGTGCAGGCGCCCTCCTGAGGGCGATCAGGGCCGGGGGCAGGTGTGCAGAGCCCTTTGGCACCGGTCCTTGGGGCTTGCTAGGTCAGCTCTCTGACTCCCCAGCCTGGGGCTCCCACCTGGACATTCCTCAAGACATCTTGGATGCTTTTCCCAATACTTCAGTTTTCCTTTTTCTAGATTCGGCTACTGTCAACTCCATGACCTCAGTTTCCCTACTTTTCCAAGGCAGCCGGTGGTTTTTTTGTTTGTTTGTTGTTAGCAGCTTCCTTGTCAGGAACCTTCTTATGAGGACACTCTGCCTTGGGCCTTTGGCAGTTAAACTGCAGGAACCAACTCTCCCAATCTAGTGTTCCTCATCAACCGACTCTCCCAATCTAGTGTCTCTCATCAAAATGGCCGGGTTCCTGTTTTTGCCTCTGATGACAGAAATGTCACCGCTGCAGCATTAAGCACGCTCGGCGGGAACTTGGTTTGGAGCGAGAAGCTGGCGCCCAGCCCTGCCGAGCTGCTTGCTCCAGTTGGGAGGGGGTAGGCTGGCTGGCCGGCCGGCCTGGCTGAGGTCAGCCTTTGTCTTCACACCTTCCTGCTGGTCAGCCTGCCACTGTTCACTCTCCGAAGATCGTGCAGGTTGCTTCCAATCAAGTGTGGCTCAGGGGAGTGAGTCTTTTCAGACCCTTGTGCCTGTTTGGCTCAGGGAGATGGGAAACTCCTGTCTTCTCCTTCCCACCCCTATTCTAATTGGGAACGTGTCTGGACCTCATAGATCTTTTGTTTAGTACTGCCCATTTGGTGGTAGCCAAATCACAGAGCACCTGCTTTAAGACCCCCAAGTGCCCCCCACACATCAGGAGGACGCCCTGGGACTGTTCCAGCATCTCCTGAGCTTCCACCCCGAGAATTTTCAGACCATTGGGCTCACGAGCCTGCAGATAGGGGTCGTCTCTGGGGTGGTCCTAGTGTTTACTCTGAGAGGCATGTTGGGAGGACCCAAGAGATCAACGGTTCCAGGATCAAGCACATCACTGCCTAAATCAGGGAACTCAGGGAACAGACTGTTGAGTTCTCCTTAAGCTAGGGATTCTGGCTAAAAGTGTGGGCTCAGGAGGCATCAAAGATGGTGGCCAAGGAGTAATGCCTTTTTGGCCTCTGACCTCTGATCAAGCTGATCCCATGAATCCTGGGCCAGGGCCTGGATAAGTTCCCTTCCCTGTTGACACACAATGAAAACACGGTGGCCCGAGTTGATGAAGTCCACACTCAAGTTTCATTTCATCACGTGAGGATGGCAGATGATGAGCCAGTCTCCAACGTCCACCTGTCTGTCAGAGTCTTGCTGTCATTGCTGAAGAAGAACCGGCAGAATGTCTGGGCTTTGCACATTGAGAGCACCTTGGACGAGCCTAGCACCTGTGTGAGGGAAGATCCTAATAAATCCCAGTGCTACCAAAGGTGGGGGGTACGGGCTCCGAGTCAGAGACAGATGGCTTAGTATGGGAAGCACTTGTTGGACAAGCATGGGGACCCCAGCTTGGATCTCCAACACTCACATAAAAAGCCAGGCTTAGGCCAAGTGTGTGGGTTCACATCTTCAATCCCAGCACTTGGAAGCCAGAGGCATATTATACCTCGGTGAGTTCAAGGTCAGTCTGGTCTACATAGTTCTAGGCCAGCCAGGACTGCAGAATGTGATCCTATTTCAAAAACTTCTTATTTTTATTTGTGTGTGTGTGTGCATTGTGTGTGCGTGCGTGCACGCCCAAAGAGGTCAAGAAAGTTCATCAGATCCCTTGGAGCTGGAGTGACAGGTGGCTGTGAGCCACCCAATGTGGATGCTGTGACTTGAACTCTGGTCTTCCACAAGAACCTTGAGTGCTTTTAGCCACTGAACTATCTCATTTTTGACATAGACTCTTGAAATGTGACACCAAACTCTGTAGCCCAAGCCTGACTTCAAACTCTCTCCCTCCCTCCCTCCCTCCCTCCCTCCCTCCCTCCCTCCCTCCCTCCCTCTCTGAAGCTAGGTCTTACTATGTAGCCCTGGCTTGCCCGGCACTTAACTATGTAGACTAGGTTGGCCTCAGATTCAGAGATCCACCCTCTACTGTCTCCCTGTACAGTTATTCATTTATTTATTTATTGTGTCTGTGTGTCTGTGTACACACATGTGCCATGGCACATGTGTGGAATTCGGAGGACAACTTGTGGGAGTTGGTTCTCTCCTGCCCTGTGGGTGTGGTGATTGAACTCAGGTCATGAGGCTTGGCAGCAAGCACCTTTCCTTGCTGAACCATCTTGATGGCCCCTGGCCTCAAACTCTTAACCCACGTGCTGAGATTAGGTCCTGTGCCACTGTGCTCAGATGAGGATATTGTTATCATTGTTATTTGTTTATTTAATGATTGACTCATATACTTACTATTTATAGGTAAGATCAATCATGTAGCCCACACTGGTCTTGAATTCAGTATTGTAGCAGAAGATGACCTGGAATTTTTGAACCTCTTACCTCCACCTCTTTAAAGCTAATATTACAGGCTTGCACCACCGGACTCAGTCTGGGTGGGTTTCTGCAGTACTGCATATTGAAACGAGGGTTTCATGAGAATTGGACAAGAACTCTACCAACCGAGCGAATGCCTGGCTCTGTTATGGTCACGTTTTCAATGAATAAATAGATTGAGCGAGATGGACTTGCACAAGGTCACACAACTGAAGGATAGGCAGTGAGGTTTGGCTCTGTTAGGGGGCTTCACAGCAGACTGCGATTTTATGAAGAAGGATCTCATGATAAGGGCTTGGGAATGAGAAACTACCATTTCTGACAATGTTCTTGGTTCTGTGGTCTCTGTCTGAGCTCACACCATCTTAATTGATTAGGGATGAGGAATGTGCTTTACCAAGAAGGTAAAACATCCAGGCATGGTGGCACATGCTTTCAATCCCAGCACTCAGGAAAGCAGAGGCTAGCCTGATCTACATAGTGAGTTCTAGGATAGCTAGGGTTACATGGTGAGACCCTGTTCAAAGTTTTATTATGTGGAAGGTCTTTTTGTTTTTAGTTTTGTTTTTTGTTCTGTTTTTGAGACAGGGTCTCACTATGTAGCACATGTCTCCCTTCAATAAATAAATAAATATTTTAAAATAAACTGGGTGTGGTAGTGCCGGTCTTTAATCCTAGTACTTTGGAGGCAAGGGCAGGTGGATAGATCTCTGTGAGTTAGAAGCCAGCCTAACCTACAGAGTGGTTTCCAGGACAGTCAAAGCTATGTAGAGAGACCCTGTCTCAAAAAACAATAATTAATTAATTAAAACAAAAAACCTAGGCTGAGTATGTACCATACTAGGTAGATCGATTGCTGAGTATGCACAAAGCCTTGGGTTCAATTCCTAGCACTGAAGAGGTGGGTATAGAAAGGTCAAAAGTTGCCGGGCGGTGGTGGCGAACGCCTTTAATCCCAGCACTCGGGAGGCAGAGGCAGGCGGATCTCTGTGAGTTCGAGGCCAGCCTGCCTGGTCTACAAAGCGAGATCCAGGAAAGGCGCAAAACTACACAGAGAAACCCTGTCTCAAAAAACCAAAAAAAAAAAAGAAAAGAAAAGAAAGGTCAAAAGTTTAAGGCATAGTGGCAGACTTCTCTAATCTCAACACTTGAAAGACAGGGTCAGGCAGTTCTCTGTGATTCTGAGGCTATCCCAGTCTATATAGACAGTCCCAGGCCAGCCAGGGCTGTACACTGAGATCCTGTCTTTTAAAGAATGAAGTTCAAGGTCAACCACAGCTCTTTAGCAAGTTCCATGTCAGCCTGGGGTACATTAGACTGGATCTCAAAACAGTAAGAGGGTCTCAGTGGACAGAAGCGCTGGCCGAGTAAGCCTGATGACCGCAGATTCGCAGATTGATCCTTTTTTTTTTTTTTTTTTTTTGGTTTTTCGAGACAGGGTTTCTCTGTGTAGCTTTGCACCTTTTCCTGGAACTCTCTTGGTAGCCCAGGCTGGCCTCGAACTCACAGAGATCCGCCTGGCTCGGCCTCCCAAGTGCTGGGATTAAAGGCGTGCGCCACCACCGCCCGGCCGCAGATTGATCCTGAGGCTCCTCCTAAAAGTGGAAAGAAGAGCCAGGTGTGGTGGAGTACACCTTTCATTTTAATTCCCTGCTGGTAGGGCAGACAGACAGATCTCTGCGAGTTCAAGGACAGTCTGTCTACATAGTGAGACCCTGTCTCAAAAGAAAAAATAAAGGCAGAGGGAAGAGAAGCAACCCACCAAGTTGTCCCCTGACCTCCACATGGGTGTGCCATGGTGCGCACACACACCTGCACACACCCCTCCCACACTCCCCCCCCCCACACCCCTGCACAAACACACAAGTAAGTGGTTAAGAATGCTTTGTTTCTTGCTCTTTCCGGAAGGCCCAAGTCCTAGCCCCCAGTGCCCATGTTGGTGGTTTACGACCACTTAGAACTCCAGCTTCAGGGGGATCCAGTGCCTTTGGCTTCCTCGAGTATCTGCACTCACATGCACAGGCATGAGAAATTAAAAATAGGGCTGGAGAGGCGGCTCAGTGGTTAAGGACACTGGCTGCTCTGGCCAGTTCAATTACCGGCATGCACATCGCCGCTTACAACCATCTATAACTCCAGTTCCAGGAGATCTGGCACTCTTTCGACCACAGAGGGCACCAGGCATGCTCTTAGTGCACATACATACCTACACACAGGCAAAACATTCATACACATGAAATAAATGTTTTTACAGGAATAATAAAAATAAATCTTAGGAATAAGATGTTTAGTAGGTCATGGTGGTATACACCCTTAGTTCCCAAGGTTGGGAGGAAAAGATAAGTGGATCTCTAAGAGTTTGTGGCCATAGGGAGTTCCAGGCTATGTAGTGAGACCCCATCTAAAAAATGTTTTATATTTGATTTTTGGAGACAGGGTTTCTCTGTAGCCCTGGCTTTCCTGGAACTCACTCAGTAGTCCAGGCTGGCCTTGAACTCGGAGATCCACCAGCTTCTGCCTCCCACGTGCTGGGATTAAAGGTGTGCACCACTACCTTCTGGTCAAAAATATTAATTAATTAAAACAGTTTTTAATTATGTGCATATTGAGGGCATGTATGTGTACGTGGCCTTGGAGTCCAGAAGAGAATGTAGAATCTCCAGGAGGTAGAGTTACAGGCAGTTGTAAGCCACCTGACATAGGACTGGGAACTGAACTCGGGTCCTCTGCAGCATGGTCTTGACCACTGGGCCATCTCTCCAGTTCCTACAAATAAATCTTAAAGCAAAACAAAGACCCCACCCCAACTAACAAAAACAAAGAAGGTGAGCGGGAAACAGCTCCTTCGGCCAGACAAGCCGGGGAGCAGCCAATCTGGAGAGTCTAAGGACCCTAGATGTGGCAGGGGTGGAGTCAGGGGCCAGAGGGGCATTGCAGCCACAAGTACAGACTGGGCTCAAACCAACATGGGACCAGATGAGCCAGCATTCCAAGCCTGGCACTTTCCCAGACTTCCTCACAGCTGTCAAGTTCACCCAGTACCAGGGGAGCAAAGGTCACCATTTTTCAGGTAGAGAAACTGAGTCAATGCTCATGTGGCTGGTGTCTTTCACCTGGCTGGTCTGAGGGGCCTTGGGACAGGACCTCAAAACTCTGGGACCGTGCTGTGCCAAAAGACAGTCTATGTGAAGTTTTGGATGATGGTGCGGTGTAGAGGATCAGTCTGGTCTGGGGGACCCCTAGAGGTGCAGGGGAGAGTGATGACCCCCTAAAGGTCTGTGCTGGAGAAGACTGCTGGCGCCTCCCCTTGAAGTCTCCCTGCCCTGGCTGGCTGTGTTGACTCAGCCAGGATGATGTCACCGGCTTCCGTGAAGCCTGTGCCCCCTGACCCGGAAGGCGCCTGCCAGGGGCACCAGTCGAGCCTGAGGAAGGCTGGGCAGCTGTCCAGGTCACTCTGTCACAGTTGATTCAGGGGGACTGGAGGTGTCCAGAGCCATCAGAAGCAGCCGAGTGTCTGGGACCTCAAAGCCCATAGGTTACGCTATTCTCCGCACTCAAGAGTCTGCGATGACTTCCTGGGGACTGGGCTCATCAAAATCAGTTTATGCCAAAGGAGATTAATTTCCATCTCTCTGTGATGAGTGTGGAAAAGGGAAAGCATCTCCAGAGGTAGGCCTGTGACGGTTCTGCAGGGAGATCTTGGGATGGGGGTTCTGTACGCTGACCACATAGTACCACTGGTCCTTGGGCAGAGAGCCTAGGGCCGTAGGTCCTGCCCATTCTGGGGAAGGGAGTAACCTGGATTTCGAAGACACCTCCTAAGGTTAAACATGGTAGTGCACACCTATAGTCCCAAGGCCAGGGAGAGTGAATCGTGACAACTTGACTTTGGCGTTAGCATGGGCTGAAGAGCACATGCCAGGCCAGAGAGACCTGTTTCAAAAAAAAAAAAAAAACAGCAAAACCCAAACAAAAGTTGCTTCCTAATGTTTGGAGGACAGAAACCCAGATCTTGATGTATGCTAGTTCTTTCTCAACTCACTCCCTTCTTTCTATTTCTACAAAATATTTTTTTTTTTGTGCAGCTGATGTGTGCCAGGCATTGTCCTGTGTGTGTGTGTGTGTGTGTGTGTGTGTGTGTGTGTGTGTGTGAGAGAGAGAGAGAGAGACAGAGACAGAGACAGAGACAGAGACAGAGACAGAGACATAATGGTGGGCAAGACATGCTCATGATCAGTTAAGCCTGACAGACTAGTCATAGAGGGCTAGGAAATATCCAGTCTGGAAGAGGTCCAGGAGAGAAATAAACTAGCGTGATGTGGCCAGCTTCTCCAGTGAGTTCTGCAAAGACCCCTCCGAAAAGGAGCAGGGCAAGAGGACAGCACTTTCTGGAAGACAGTTCTTCAGTTATGAAACACTTAAAAAAAAAAAAATCTAGCCAGAGCCGGGTGCAGTTGACTGAGAAGGAGGAGGGTGCCTATCCTGGATAGCAGCCCACAGATGTGAAGGCTGGGGACTCTGGGCAGGGCTCTCTTAGGAGGCTGGCTGCCACCTGGAACCACCTGTGCCTCTCAGGCTGGGGCCTGGGTAGGTGGCATGATGGGGCTGCAGGCTGGGATAAATGGCTCAACTTCCTGCAATATCTGTCTTATTAGGAGGAGACCAGTAATTCCACAGTTTTTTTTTTTTTTTTTTGTTAGAGACAATTGTGGGTTGTCAACAAGACAAAAAATACAGCAGGAACTAGCGTAAAATTCTTGGGTGGGACAGCTCTGGCATCTATTTTCTTTTTTCTTTTTTAAATTCTAGGTCTTCTGTAGCCCAGGGTAGCCTTAAGCTCACTCTGTAGAGGATCTAAGCCAGGTCATTGTGGGGTTTGTTTTTGTTTTTGTTTTTGTTTTGTTTCTCTCTCTCTCTCTCTCTCTCTCTCTCTCTCTCTCTCTCTCTCTCTCTCTCTCTCTCTCAAGACAGCAGCCTAACTGTCCTGGAACTCTCTTTGTAGACCAGGCTGGCCTCAAACTTAGAGATCTGCCTAGATTAAAGGTTTGTGCTACCACTGACCAGCTTAAGCCAGGACTTTGTATTTTGTATGAGATAAGAAAGCATTCTACCAAATGAACTACATTCTGGGTTTTTGTTTTTTGTTTTTTCTCAGACAAACAAGCAAAATAAATAAAAAAATTTGTTTGTTTGTTTGTTTATTTATTTTGAGTAAAACCAAAACTTATTCTAAGCCACAGTCATCCTAGGGTCCCCCCCCCTGCTCTGTAGCTTCCCTGGTTCTGTGGGTTGCAGTCTGATTGTTCTTTGCTTTATATCTAGAATCCACTTATGAGTGAGTACATACCATGTTTGTCCTTCTGGGTTTGGGTTACCTCACTGAGGATGATATTTTCTAGTTCCATCCATTTGCCTGCAAATTTCATGCTGTCATTGTTTTTCTCTGCTGAGGAGTACTCCATTGTGTATATGTGCCACATTTTCTTAATCCATTCTTCAGTTGATGGGCATCTAGGTTGTTTCCAGGTTCTGGCTATTACAAATAGTGCTGCTATGAACATAGTTGAGCATGTATCTTTGTGGTATGATTGAGCATTCCTTGGGTATATGCCCAAGAGTGGTATGGCTGGGTCTTGAGGTAGATCGATTCCCAATTTTCTGAGAAATCGCCATACTGATTTCCACAGTGATTGTACAAGTTTGCACTCCTACCAACAGTGGAGGAGTGTTCCCTTTGCTCCACATCCTCTCCAACATTGACTGTCGTTAGTATTTTTGATCGTAGCCATTCTGACAGGTGTAAGGTGGTATCTCAGAGTCAGTTTGATTTGCATTTCTCTGATAATTAAGGATGTTGAGCATTTCTTTAAATGTCTTTCAGCCATTTGTGATTCTTCTTTTGAGAATTCTCTGTTTAGCTCTTTAGCCCATTTTTTAATTGGTTTGTTCAGTATTTTGATGTCTAGTTTCTTGAGTTCTTTATATACTTTGGAGATCAATTCTCTGTCAGATGTAGGGTTGGTAAAGGTCTTTTCCCATTCTGTAGGCCGTCTTTTGGTCTTATTGACCGTGTCTTTTGCCCTACAAAAGCTTCTCAGTTTCAAGAGGTCCCATTTATTAATTGTTGTTCTCAGACTTTGTATTTTGTATGAGATAAGAAAGCACTCTACCAAATGAACTACATTCTGGGTTTTTGTTTTTGTTTTTTGAGGCAGAGTCTCTCTGTAGCCCAGACTGTCCTAGAACTGAAAATCCTTTTGCCTCATCCTAGAATTACAGGCAGGCAAGCACCTCCAGGGCCATTTTCTTTCTTTCTTTCTTTCTTTCTTTCTTTCTTTCTTTCTTTCTTTCTTTCTTTCTTTCTTTCTTTCTTTCTTTCTTTGTACAAGCTTCAGGAGTAGTTTATATAGCTTCAGTTCAAACAGGCCTCCCAAGTTCCCTTCCTGACAGAAACTGCCTGAATAGGACCTTGGATGCCACCCCTGCCATGGGGTAGGAAATCCTGGTTCTTTCACAGAAGCCTTGCTTTCATCCCCCCTCACAAGGGAATAGTTCTGAGTACCATTAACATAAAGATAGGCTGGTTCCGGAGAGACAGAGTCCTCAGAAGGTTCTAGGGTCCTCAACCTGTTTTTTGTTGTTTTGTTTTTCCTTAATTTTCTTATACATTTATTTAATGTTGTTGGGGTGGGGGAAGGGCACACATATTCCACAGCATGCCTGTGGAGGTCAGATGAGTTGGTTTACTCTTTCAACCATGTGACTCCCAGGGACCCCACTCACGTGGTCAGGTCTGGCAGCAAGTGCTCTACCTTCCCAGACGTCTCAGTGATCTTTATTTTATTTATTATTTCTTTGAGGCATGTTCTTGTGCCGTGCCTTTATGGAGGTTCCCCGCTTTAACCTCCCAAGTGCTGAGATGACAGCTTTGGGACGCCACATCCAGCTTTGATGTGCTCTCCTAGCCCAGTGTCAGGGCTGTGAGACAGGAGTGTCTTCTGGGAACTGTTAGTCCCCAGGGGTTCTGTGGGACTGACTTTGCTTTGGAACTGCAAAGGTAACCACTGGAAGGCGGGAACGTGGTTGCGTCTGATCTTTGCACCACAGCCAATGGCCATGGGATTTGTACGGGAAGGGGTCTGTCCAAACGGCCTGGCAGGTCCACCAAACGTGTCTCCAGTGGTTCGGATCTGATCAGTGGTTTGGAAGCACTGGGTGGAAGCCAGAGAAACTAACCCATAGGTCAGAAAATTGGCTATAAAGAGAAAGCCACAACCAAAAAGATAGGTCTCTATCATTTGGTTCGTGGTACCTGAGGATTCTGAGGGTTTTGCCTGGAATGACAGACCAGAGAGTTGTTGGGCCTCCAGGCACCCACAGACCCTCCCTCCGGGTTTCCCAGAGCCACAGGTACACAGAGACCACAGAAACTGCACAAGCTACAGCTGACCTCGTGTAGTGTAGGGAGGCATAACTCCTTGAGCCTTCCTAGGCAGTCCTTGCCTCCTCCTCTCCGCTAGCTGGGTGACAGCGTTTCCTGAGAGCCTCCATGAGCCACGTGTGGTGATGCTATAGAGGCTGGGCTTCCAGGTGGGGGTGGGGGCCGGGGCCGGGATGCTGGTAGAT
This sequence comes from Peromyscus eremicus, assembly GCF_949786415.1. NCBI lineage: Eukaryota > Metazoa > Chordata > Mammalia > Rodentia > Cricetidae > Peromyscus > Peromyscus eremicus. Next base: position 25,000,659 of record NC_081435.1, read on the forward strand.
CATCCTCAAGAGAGGCGAGCTGGGGAGCTGGGCTGTGGATTTAACGCAGTGGTAGTGACTAACGTGCAAAGGCACCAGGTTTGATTCCCAGCATCAGGACGGCCACACCACCAACACCATCACCACCACAAAAACCACAAAAATAAGTCAGCAAGCCAATAAACATGCAGAAACAAGCCAGTGGGCACCTGGTGAGATTTCTGCTGCATTTGGGCCTGGGGGGGGGGGGTGTCTTACAGCTAAGGCTCATCCGGAATGAGAGGCCAGAGAAGGCTGCCTGGCAGAAGTGACTTCCTGGATTCCAGCTGGAGTCGCACTACTTGCCTGTTATGTGGCCTGGAAATCAGCACCTCGTTGCGTGTTACTTTCCTTGCTTTTGGAGTGGGAACGACTGGGCTGCCTGTCCACAGTGTTGTGAAGAGTTGGAGAGTTGGTACATGCACATCCCACCAAACAATCCCGTGTACAAGGTCAGGCCTCTGCAGGTGTTAAGTAAGAAATCGATCCAGCTGCCATGTGGCTAAGTGAGTCTTGCCATGCGTATGGAAAGGAATAAATGTCCTGGGGCAGAGAACAAGGACCAAAGTAAGAGAGGTGACTGGTGACTGTCCTGCTCTGTGTGTGCTATGCTGGCAACTCTCCTGACTCTCATCCAGTCCTGTGGTATTATGCTCCCATCCACCCCTGCTGAGGTTGGTCGAGCCTTGAGATGTGACTAAGTCCTTAGCCACAGAGGCACACTGTGGCAGTAAGGTGATCCCTGTGTTGGGGACCCTCCTGTGGATGTCTGGAGCTCCCAGTGGTGACCAGGCACACACACAGAAGCCACTTACTTGCTGAGGGCCAGGAAGGCCTTCCAGAGGAGATGCCTTCAGGATAAGGGCAAGCGGACCTGGACAGACAGCTGGAACAGCTGGAAAGAAGGGGCCGTGAGCCTGCCTCGAAGGACTTAAAGCGTGGAGACTTTGGGTCTAGGGCTGTTCTGTTCCTGGGAACCCTCCTTTGGCAGGTTTCCTTACCAGATTAGGGTGTCCCTTCTGGGCTTCTAACTCAAGATCTAGCAGTGGCCTAAGAGGTTAAAGTCCAGTTTTGCTCTAGGGCCAGCCAGGAGCTGGGGATAGGGGCGCCAGTTGCCCCGATCCCTCCCTCCCACTCAGAGATGGAAGGCTTTGGCAAAGCAACAAGGCAGCCTTTGTGTCCCTCTGTGGGTCCAGGCACGTCTGGCCCAGCCTAGGCGGCTGCTGGTTTCAGTGCCCTGTGATCCCAGCCAGGCGGGGCCGGGTGGGGCATGCAGGGTGTTTGTCCCCTGTGTTCCCCCGATGTGGCTGCCTCTTGTCCCTTGCTCTCCATCAGGGCTCTGCAGGTGGTAAAGCCTGTGCTAGAGGCCCAGCCAGGTAGCAGAGGGTGGATGTTGACACAGGGTGAGGGTGGAGAGCTTGGCACTTGCCAGGCTCCTATGCGCTATGTGACATAGCCAGGGCCCAAGGCCTATCCTAGAGTGAGCCTGTGTGTGCATTTGGGTGAGGACGTGATTCTGGGTGTGAGGGGGTCTGGCCTGAGGCACATGGACAGCCCCCAGCCTGCTCAGAACAGAGCACCGCTGTCTTGATTGCGCCAACAATAAGGCCTCTTTCTCAGTGCATAATGTCCCCTCTGTATTGTCTGCGGCACGGCCTTGGTGACGATAATTTTAAGGCCCAAGTCCTTCTCATGGGTGGGGGTGGGGAGGTTTCAGTCCCATGTGAGGGGAGGTCTGGCTTGGGTTTGAGGCCTCCCCTGTATACTTGCACCCTCGTGGGGGCAGCAGAGGGAAGCAGGGACTCCTAGGAGCCAGGATCCCCTGTCTGAAAGTCTATGATCCCTCCTGCTCGACTCCTTCCTTTCGAACTCTGCCCACCAGACTTCAGGACCTCTTTAAAGAAATGGGTTCTAGTAGCCCCCTTTGCGGGCACTGCTGGCCTCTACAGACCCATATATTCTCCATGTCCACTCCTGGGTTTTCCTTCCATGGATGCATAGACCAGTGGCTGTCAGCTCTTCATTCTCTATATTCTTTTAGTTGCTTAAGACTGCTGAGAACTTCCTAGTAGTCTTTGTTTGGTGAGGTGATGCTGTCCATCAGCATTCGCCATGTCGGAGCAGCTGGTTTAGTGATAGCATTTGCTGAGATTGTATAAGGCGCTGGGTTTGATCCCCAGAGAAGAGCTTGTATGCATGCTCACACACACTCAATTCACATTAGACACTGAAAGAAAGGGTTAAAGACTTATATTTGTTTATTTAAAAATAATAATAGGCCTGGGTGTGGTGACACATGCCTTTAATCTCAGCACTTGAGAGGCAAAGGCAGGTGGATGGGTCATTGTGAGTTTGAGGCCAGCCTGGTCTACTGGTCTACACAGTGAGTCATGATAGTCTGGGCTATGTAGAGAGACCCCGTCTCAAAAACAAACAACAACAAAATCTCAATAGGATTGAGAGTGTGGTAGTCTACACTTAGAAAAACAACACTCAGGAGGCTGAGCTGAGAGGATTAGTAGCAATCAAGGCCAACTTGGGCTATAGAGAGAGTTCAAACCCAACCTGGGACTACTTAGGAAACCCTGATTCAACCCAAATAAACTTAATCAAAGCCTCGTTAGAGCTGGGGATGTGGCCCAATGGTACAACACTTGCCTAGCTTTCAAGAGGCTCTGACTTTGATCCCTGGTACTGTAAAAATAAAACAAAAAAACAAAACAACTGAATAAATGCAAAGAAAAGTTCCATCACTTGAAGTCATAGCTGATACCTTTTGTTTGGTTATATTTGTTTGTTTGTTTGCTTGTGTTTTCAAAAACATAGCTTCTCTGTGTAGCCCTGCCTCTGTCTCCCGAGTGTAGGGATAAAAGGTATGCACCATCATGCCATACCTAGCATTGAATTTTATTTTTAATTAAAAATGTTTTTTGTGTATAGCTGTTTTGTCTACATGTGTGTCTGTGCACAATGTGTGTGCCTGGTGTCCTTGGAGGCCAGAAGACAGTGTACTAGCTGGTTTGTTTTCTTTAAGACAGTCTCATGCAGTCTAGGCTGGCCTTGAATTCTCTTTGTAGCTAACCCCTGATGACCCTGCCTCTGCCTCCCAAGTGATAGGATCATAGCTTTGTGCCACCCCACCTTAGACAATTAGTTTATTTGTTTGTCTTGTTTTTTTTGAGATAGTGTCTCACCTAGCTCAGGCTACTTTCAAATACACTTTGTGGCCAAAGATGACCTTGAACTCCTGATCTATCATGCCAGGATTTTTTTTGTTGTTGTTTTTCGAGACAGGGTTTCTCTGTGTAGCTTTGCGCTGTTCCTGGATCTCGCTCTGTAGACCAGGCTGGCCTCGAACTCACAAAGATCCGCCTGCCTCTGCCTCCCGAGTGCTGGGATTAAAGGTGTGCGCCACCACCGTACGGCTCACGCCAGGATTTTTTTTTTTTTTTTTTAAAGATTTATTTATTACGTATACAGCATGTATGCCTGCAGGCCAGAAGAGGGCACCAGTTCTTGTTACAGATGGTTGTGAGCCACCATGTGGTTGCTGGGAATCGAACTCAGGACCTCTGGAAGAACAGTCAGTGCTCTTAACCTCTGAGCCATCTCTCCAGCCCCCACGCCAGGATTTTTAAGGTGCTGAAGACAGACCCAGCGTGCTAGCTCCACCAACTGAGCTACAACTAGCTCTTTTTAAATTACCATTATTATTATTACTTAAAGATTTGGGGTTGGGGATTTAGCTCAGTGGTAAAGCTCTGGGTTTGGTCCTCAGCTCCAGAAAAAAAAAAAGATTTATTTCTGCTTTTGTATGTATGAGTGTTTACCTACGTGTGTATGTATGTGCACTGCACGTGTGTAGTAAAGTGCCAAGGAGGCCAGAAGAGGGTGTTGGATCCCTTGGAACTGGAGTTACTGATGGTTGTGAGCTGCTGTTTGGGAACTGTACATGGGTCCTCTGGAAGAGCAGCCAATGCTCTTACCCACTGAGCCACATCTCCATCCCACTGATTAATTTTTGTTGCTAAATTTTAGCTCATTTGTCTAACTACCATTTTTTTTAAAAAATGTGTTAGTTTAAAGACACAACAGTGTAGCCCTGACTGACTGGGAATTTAGTTTATAGACCAGGCTAGCTTTGAATGCTCAGACATCCACCTGCCTCTGCCTCCTGACTGCGGGGATTAAAGGTATGTGCTATCACACCCATTATGCCTGAATTTATAATATCATGAGTTTATTGCTGTTGTGGACAGTCTGTTCACCTGAGTTATGCAGATCTTTCAAATGCCAACACATTTCATTATACTGTATTAAATAATTATATTCATTGATATCATTTCATTCTATCACAAATGTTCCAGAAGCTGTCAAGCTTGGGTGACCTGTATAAGTACAGCATTCCAGGATTTAAATTTCAACATAAAGAATAGAACTCTAGGGTTGGGTGGTGGTGGCACATGCCTTTAATCCCAGCACTTGGGAGGCAGAGGCAGGTGGATGTCAGTGAGTTCAAAGCCAGCCTGGTCTACAAAGCAAGATCCAGGACAGCCAGGACTGTTACACAGAGAAACCCTGTCTCGAGAAACAAAACAAAACAGAACAAAAGAAGAGAACTCTATCATGAGCAACAAATACTGTCCATTGTTTCCTTGAAATGACTGGCTTATTTCATTGTTGTTGAGGGAATAGTTGTCAGATATAAAAATCTGAAGTTTGGGGTTTAAACATTTTTTTGTATGCTTTTCTGAAACGGCGTCTCACTATGTGGCCCAGATTGGCTTTTAACACCTGGCTTCAGGGTATGCCTCTTCCTCATCTTTCACAGTAGCTAGGATAAGGGATGCATGCCACCACACCCTGCCAGTGAGTCTTTCTTATCAAATTAAAATGAAGTTCCATTTTTTTATTTTTTATTTATTTATTTATTTATTTATTTATTTATTTATTTATTTGGAGACAGGGTTTCTCTGCGTAGTTTTGGAGCCTGTCCTGGAACTCACTCTGTAGCCCAGGCTGGCCTCGAACTCACAGAGATCCACCTGCCTCTGCCTCACGAGTGCTGGGATTAAAGGCATGCACCACCACCTCCTGGCTCCATTTTTTTTTTAAGAGAGAGAGCACCAGGAGCCAGGGAGATAGACCAGGGGTAAAGTCACTTGCCATGGAAACAAGAGGACCAGAATTTGGATCCCCAGAAGCCATGTAAACACCAGATTGGTGTGTGGCCTGCTTATGATTCCAGTCTTGCTGGGGTTCCCAGAACCAAGCTGGCTAGCCAGACTAACCATACTGTAGAGCTCTGAAGGTGACTGAGACTCTGCCTCAATGGATAAGGTGCAAGAGAGATGGAGGATGATTCGAACAAACATCAACCCTGGGCCTGCACTCATTCTCTCTCTCTCTCTCTCTCTCTCTCTCTCTCTCTCTCTCTCTCTCTCTCTCTCTCACACACACACACACACACACACCTACCTTTAATCCCAACACTCAAGGAGGCAGAGGCAAGTGGATGTCTGTGAGTTCGAGGTTAGCCTGATCTACAAAGCCAGTTCCAGGACAGCCAGGGCTGCTTCACAAAGAAACCAACAAAAACAAAAAAAGAAAATGGAAAGAAAAGAAAAAGCTGGTTGATGGGCCAGTGAGATGTCTCAGTGGGTAAAGGCTAGAGACCTGAGTTTGATTCCCGGAAGCCATATAAAGGTGGAGAAAGAGAACCAAATGAAGGAAGTTGTCCTCGCATGTCCACACACTGTGCATACTCACATCATGTGTGCCCAGAAGAACAGTAATACGTTTGGGGCTATGAGACAGGTCAGCAGGTAAGAGCACTGGCTGCTCTTCCAGAGGACCCGGGTTCAATTCCCAACACCCATATGGCAGCTCACAACCATCTGTAACTCCTGTTCCAAAGGATCCGACACCTTCTTCTGGCCTCCTGGGTACTTCACTGCACACACTGCTCACACATACATGCAGTGCACACACGTATATGCAGGCAAACACTTCTACATATAAAAGCAGAAATATATCTTTAAATAATAATAACTTGACCCAGGCAGGAGTGGTGCAGGCCTTTAATCCCAGCACTTGGGAAGCAGAGCCAGGCAGATCTCTGTGAGGTCGAGGCCAGCCTGGGCTACAGAGAGAGCGATCCAGGACAGGCACCAAAACTACACAGAGAAACCCTGTCTTGAAAAACCAAAAACCAAAACAAAACTTGAGAAGAGCTAGTTGGGGTGTGGGTGTAGCTCATTTGGTGGAGCTAGCACGCTGGTTCCATCTTTAGCACCTTAAAAATCCTGGCGTGATGGCACATGGCTGTAATTTCAGCACCAAAGAGGATCAGGAGCTCAAGGTCATCTTTGGCCTCATAGTGTGTTTGAAAGTAGCCTGAGCTAGGTGAGATCCTATCTCAAAAAACAAAACAAACAAACAAATAAGCTAATTGTCTAAGGTGGGGTGGCACAAAGCTATGATCCTATCACTTGGGAGGCAGAGGCAGGGTCATCAGGGGTTAGCTACAAAGAGAATTCAAGGCCAGCCTAGACTGCATGAGACTGTCTTAAAGAAAACAAACCAGCTAGTACACTGTCTTCTGGCCTCCAAGGACACTAGGCACACACATTGTGCACAGACATACATGTAGACAAAACAGCTATACACAAAAAACATTTTTAATTAAAAATAAAATTCAATGCTAGGTATGGCATGATGGTGCATGCCTTTAATCTCAGGACTTGGGAGGCAGAAGCAGGTGTATCTCTGTTAGTTCAAGGCCAGCCTGGTCTACAAAGTGAGTTCAGGGACAGCCGGTACCGAGAGAAACCCTGTCTTCTCAGTATGTGTGAATTTCCCATGCCGTCTCATAAGGCCTTAAATAGATGTGTATTCAAGGATTGAGATTTAGTAAAATGACATTTTTACTGCTTAGCTTCATTCTTAAGTGAAACCAGCTTTTCAATAATTCCTCGCAGACTGGTTAGTCATTGCCTGGATCTCTATAGAGCGCCAACCATTTAACCCAGTGTTGCTGACATGGTCAGTGCTGGCATCAACAAATGAAGAGGTCAGATAATGCCTCTGTCTTATCAGTAGTATCATTTTTGACCTCGGCCACTGTTAGGACTCTTCCAGCAGTCCACGGCCCTGCCTGGAGAATTGCAGACCCGGTTATTCATCTCCGGTGCTCTGCGTGGTGATGGGCTGGTTCTTCCGTATCTGACATGGGTGCTCTTTTTTTCTTTTTCTTGGCAAAGGCTTCTCTGGGGAGATGACACTGATTTTGATGGCTAGTCTGGATGTCAGAAGACAGAGACTGGGAACATGTTCTCGGTGGAGAGAACAGCATTGGCAAAGTCTTATAGAGAAAGGCACTTGGGTATAGTGGCTCATGCCTGTGATCCCATCACTCAGGAGGCCACACGTGTGAGATGAGTGAGTTCCACAAACAAAGGCAAACAAGACTAAGAACAGGAAGGGCTGAGGGAGTGGAGGGTCTCAGAGGCTAGCCCTGGGACAGTAGCCACCACAGGGTGGTGGTGAGGGCTAGAAATAACAGGTGAACCCACAGAGAGGCAGAGCGCGAGAAGAGAGGTCCTTCTCTAACAGACCCTCCGGAGCTGCTGGGCTTCATGGCGGTGTCCTTGAGGCATATGTTCAGTCAACACAGAGGGACTTTTGCTTCTTGCCTGTGATTGGCTGAGTGTGGTTTCCTGCTCAGAACTCAGTCAACCATGTCTCCACAGGTTTCTGCACTGACACTCGCTTTTCTTCTCCTGTGGCTTTGTGGTGACAGTGAGTAAAACCCCACCCAGTGTGCTGGGCATGAGTGTGAGGGTGACCTTGGCAGGTGGCGACTGAGGAGAGAGAGTGGCCGTGGTGACAAGTTCGTGTGCACCATTAGGGGAGAGATTCGTCTTTAAAAATGAATTAGTTATTAGTTTTTGTTGTGTGTGGGTGTTTTGCCTACATGTATGTGCATGTACCACATGCATTCAGTGCCTGCAAAGGCCGGAAGAGGATGTCAGATCCTCTGGAACAGGAGTGAGCCGGCATGTGGGTGCTGGGTATCGAACCTGGGTCCTTTAGAAGAGCAGCCAGTGCTCTTAACAGCTGAGCCATCTTTCCAGCCCCTTTGTTTCTTTGAGCCTGGTGTTCACTAGGTAGCCTTGGTTGGCCTGGAACTCTAGACCAGACTCAGAACTTCACCTGCCTCTGCCTCTGGAGTACTGAGATCAAAGGTCAGGCTTGTGAAGCAAGTGCTTTTATCTGCTGAACCATGTCACTGGTCCTTTTTTTTTTTTTTTTTTTTTTTTTGGAGATAGGGTCTCCTGTAGCCCAGGCTGGCCTTCAACCAGCTATGTAGCTAAGGATAATATTGAACTACTGAGACCCCTGACTCCACCTCCTAAGCACTAGATTCCAGGTATGTGCCACTGTACTTGGCTTTGTTTTGTTTTAGGCAGGCTCTCACTGTGTCGCTGTGTAGCTCGATACCTCAGCCTCCCCAGTTCGAGGATCATAGGCATATGCCACCAAACCTGCCAATTCCTGACTTTTTTGTTTTGTTTTTTTCAAGAAAAGGCTTCTCTGTATAGCTTTGAAGCCTGTCCTGGAACTTGCTCTGTAGACCAGGCTCGCTTCGAACTCATAGAGATCCACCTGCCTCAGTCTCCCGAGTGCTGGAATTAAAGGCGTGAGCCACCACCACCCAGCTGCCAATTTCTCACTTAAAAAAAAAAAAAAAAGATTTATTTTTATTTTATGTGCATGGTGTTTTGCCTACATTATTGTTTGCACTATATGCATGCTGTGCCCAAGGAGGCCAGAAGAGGGCGACAGTTCCCTTGGAGCTGGAGTTAACAGATGGTTGTAAATTGCCATGTGGGTGCTGGGGATTGAACCTGGGTCTTCTGGAAGAGCAGTAAGCGGTCTTCACCCCTGAGTCATCTCTCCAGCCCAGTTCCTCACTTTTTAACCACAAAAGACCTGCTTGTTGTAGGCCATGAAGGCTAGGCTCTAGTCCTATGAAAGCAGGGCTTGCAGAGCTGACCCTGGCCTGGACCGTTCCTCCTCCAATGGCTCTGTCTCCAACCCAGCTTGTCTCAGAGCTGCTGGGGCTTGCTTAGTTCCCCTCCAGGTTGGATGCAGAGGGACAATGTTGGTTCCTCTGCAAGACAGGCCCTGCTCACCCTTCTGGGTACACCTGTGTTCCCAAGCCGGGTCCCTGGGCTGGGCCTCGGTATGCCACTCATGTGTCTACAGTCTTGCTGTGACAGTGTGGCCATGGGTGCACATGTTTGTGATTATGATATACGGTGGGCTCTGCAGTGTAAAGATGTTTGCCAACTGAATACTTGACCACAAACCTTGAGTTGTGGACATTTTTGCATCTGTTCTTCCAGTTGAATGGTGGTATGTGTTTGTGTATGTGTCTTCTGTATATCTCTGTAGGGTGTGAGGGTCACCAAGGTGGATGGGTGGGGTTTTGTTTGTTCTTGCTTTATTTTTGCGATGTGGCCTGGAACTCTCAGAGATCTATCTGCCTCTGCCTCCCTAGTGCTGGGATTAAAAGACTGTGTCTCCACACCCAGCTGGATGGGTGTTTTTGTTCCGAAGGTTTGTTAGTGTGTGTCTTGGCCAAGCCCTAAAGAAGGCCCGCTGAGGTGGAGGATGGGCACTGTGCTGCAGACAGGGAGGTCTGACCAGGAATAAACATGTCCTCACCTCCCAAGGAAGCACCCCAAGCTCTCAAGGCCCAGCTTAACTCCCCCCTGCCCCCCAATTTGGTCAGTCAGAGTGGGTGGCTGGAGAAATAGACCTGAGAACCAAATCAACCTTAACCTACCTCTCATGCGCCGTTGGCTTGAGTCTGGCCCCTGCCCGGTGCCTGCCTACATGTGTATGTGGCCTCAAGGCTGTTGCATTGTGGGAGTTTGGCGGGGGCCAACTTCAGCTCTTAGTGGGCCACCAAGGTAAAGCTGAGTTTCCAAAGAGAATCAGCCCAATTGAGCCATGCCCGGTGTTAATTTCAGCACATCCATCATTTATTAAAAAATATATTTATTGGAGGTGGTCTGGGAATATAGCAGTCTCCTTACCTAATTAGGGGCAAAGGGGCGTGCTACTGTTGTGAGTCTAACAGAGGAGACAGCAAAGAACCCAAGAAGTTGAGTGATTTACCGAAAGTACCAGTACGGCTGGTACCAGGCCTGCCCTCTGCCACTGCTCCCTCCCCGTGAACTTCGCCATCCTGCCCTGGATGCTTATGCCCTCTGGGCCAGAACCTGCTAGCAGAGCCAGGAGAAGGGCGCATAGGGGCTTGAGCCCCGGCGAGATACAGGGGAGTGAGTACAAGAGCCACGTGAGATCCCGGGTGCCCTGAGGGAAGTGAAATGGTTAAGGTGACACCATCTTGTCCTGACTCTGTGTTGTGTCTGCCTGGATACTCCTCAGCATACCCCCCACCCCGCCCCCGTCCCCAGTAGCCACATCCACCTTGGCAACACTTGGGACTGTGACCCTGGACAAAGGTTGCCGGGGACTGGTGTGGAGGTGGGGAGGGAGAGATGGAGGGGATGAAGGAATGTGTATGTCTCCTCTCCTGCTTCTTTCAGAATCTTTGTTTCTCCATCTGTCAAGTGGGCACAGTAGCTGTCCCTCCTAGTGCTTGCTCAGTGCTCATGGTCTTGCAGAAGGCACCCAGAAGAGCAGGGGGAAGTAAGGGGGCGGGGTGAGGTAGGCAGGGCATCCTAGGGGCTCTCAACGCAGCCCTGGAACTGGGCAGGGTGCAGGGAAGAGGAGGCGCAGATGTGCGCTTGTCTCACACGAGCAGCCGCATTTAGCCACCGAGTCGGGACTGAAATATTCCTGAGGGAGAAGAACCCTGAGGCTTCAGGGCGGCAACGGCTTGGGCTCTCGTCAGTGGGGAGCTGGGAAGGGATGTTGTCACCATCTGCCTCGTGTCTGTCTGTGACTAAAATAATACTGGGGTGAGACTCGCCGCAGGCACGGGCCCAGCCGCAAGGTTCCCCAGAAGAGGGAGGGGCCCGGGGGTTGCTGGAAACCTTGTGGGGAGCAGTTGAGGGGAGGGGTGTCTGGGGTAGCCCTAAGTCTCTCACCTCCTGAGGGACCACAAAAATCGTGGGGGGTGCATGGGCGTGGACACATTCAGGGGGGATTGACCTCATGTGTGGGGGTCCAGATGATCCCCCCAAGACCTGCCAGGGTCAGCTCCAGGGAGAAAAGCATGTGCTGAGATCCCAGACTAGAACAAAGTCAGAGAGACAGACCAGTGCCTGATTCGGCTTCCACAAGCTTGTCCAGAATACTGAAACCAGGAAACAGCGAGAAGCTATTTTAATTTCCGCCGACGTCTAAGTTTCGGGTCTATGGCTTGCAGTGGCTTTTATTTTGAATCAAATATGGAGGATGTTCGGTAATCTCTGGGCTCAGGGCTCTGGCAGACTGAGTGCCTGCCTTTCTGGCATGCCAATCATATGCCACTTTCCTCTAACTGTTGGTACCCCTGGACTTGGGCAGGTGATCCTTCAGGGAACCTGATACTTGGACTTTGAGCAAAGCATCACATATCATATCATCATCATCATCATCATCATCATCCCCCCCCCCTCGTCTTTTTGAGACAGGATTTCTCTGTGTAATCTTAGTTGTCCTTGAACTCACTCTGCAGACCAGGCTGGCCTCGAACTTAGAGATCTGCCTGCCTCTGCTGGGATGAAAGGCATGCACCACAACCGCCCAGGCCGATCTTTTAAGTGGCCATGACCAGCAGGGCATTTTTATTTTGGTAGAGATAGCAGACGCATGACCTCACTGGTTTACAGAGGCAGCCTAAACTGTTCTACTGACATGGCACAGGGTGGTTAGGTCAGTGGACGGTGCTTGAACAACAACTCTATGCCAGCCTCAGTGTGTGAGGTAGAGAAACCTATAAAACATAGGGGGTCACCCACAAAAACAAACAAATGAACAAAAACGTAGGGTGTCAGCCATCTGGGTGCTGGAGTTGGGGTGAGGTGGGCTGTGTGAGAGACCACAGCTGTTGTCTTGAGGAGATGACAGACACTGTCATCAAAAGGGAGTTTTCAAGGCACAGTGCCCAGGCAGGGAAGGTGTGTGCAGAACGCTGCTTTGAGGCTAGCCCTCTTCCAGCAAGATTATCCATGCCACACTTTTATTTTTATTTTAACGATTGTTTTATTTTAAATTTATGTATGTGAGTGTTTCACCAGCATGTGTACACATAGGTATGTATGTGTACTTGCTGCCTGCAGAGGCCAGCAGAGGGCATTGGGACCCCTGGAACTGGAGTTACAAAGGTTGTGAGCCACTGTGTGGATGGCGAGAATTGAACCTGGGTCTACCAAAAGAGCAACCACCAGTGTTCTTAACCCCTGAGCTGTCTCTTCAGCCCCCACCCCACAATTTTAGCTGGAGTGCAGAGCCTTTATAAATGGAGAGACTGCGCGTCAATGGTGTCACACAGCTTTACTAACGCGCCATGAAGTCAATGCCCTTGGCACCCATGTTACAGACAAGGAAACTGAGCCTCACAGAGGTCTGCTAAATTACGGAAGAGGTAGAGGCATGGCTTTGGATCACTGTGCTGCCCTTGCGTGATCATGTGAGGACCTACTGTGCTCGGGGGCTTCTTGGATTCCAGCCCCAGCAGCACACCCCGGGCTCTCAGATCCTGCCGTCACCCACCTCCTGTCTTCACATAGGCAAAATGACCAAGAAGCCTCTCTGACTATGGATATCGGGAAAGGGGTGCTGGTGCGAGCCTAGGGTTCCCCCTTTGCAGCCTGCAGCCTTGGCTTCCTCACCTGTAAAGTCGTGCCAGCCCCGATAAAGATGAAAAGAGAAAGAGCATGGGGGAGATCCCGTGGCGTTTCATGAACCTCTAAACTAGGCAGACTTCCCTTGCAGCCCCGGGAGGGATCTTTTCAGAACAAGCCCGCCACCAACTTTTCCCTGCAGCTGACAGGCCGCTGCCACCAGAGCAGCGACTGCCCTGAATTATTCAGGAGCCTCTAGGCCTGTGCGGCACCTCTTCCTGTCTCCCTGCATACCAGACTGTCAGTGCGGGCCTGAGAGCCCCGGCCAGGGAGCTGCTGACCTCAGGGCCCCGGAACCGCAGCCTGTTCAGGTGGGGCTATGACTGCAACAGGATGGGGTGGTGGGACTGTAGCTGAGTGTGAAGGAGTGTGAGCGTGCCTGTGAGTGTGGCTGTGGGAATGTGGCTGTGCATGTGAAGCGTGACTGTATGACTCTGTGAGAGTGACTTGGTGTGAATGTGATTTGTGAGAAGTGGTGCATGCACGTGACAGCGTGTGAATGCGGTTGAGGACTGGTGAAGGAAGACTGGGCAGATGAGAATATGAGATAGGTCTGTGACAAGGCCTGGAGTCCATGGCTCTGTGGGGTTCAGATCACTGTCCAGGTGTGTCCAATCTCCTGCCCCAGGAGCCTGAGAGAGAGGATTCTGTTCCTTTTCTCTTCCTGGGCCTAGGAAGGCTGAGAGCCCAGAGGAGTATGAGGTAGGGGCTCTTCTCCAGGATTGAGGCCAGGAGGCAGCTCCCAAGGCCTTAGGGGCCTGGGGAGGGTGTTCCCCACAGGCAGGAAGGACAGAACAGATTCATACCTACTAGATGAGACGCTTCCCTACACACTTCTGCCAGAGGTGTGCGAAGATGGAGTTGCGGGGGTGGGGTGGGGAGGGTTGTGGATGGCATTTAGGAATTGGGAGCTCAAGTATGTGTTGGTCAAGGAAGGCCAATGTTTGGTGTGAGTGTTGAGGTCTGTGTGTTGGCGTGAGGCCCTGGGAGGCTGAGTTTGCATTTGTGTCTGTGAAAGTGTTTATAGGCACCGCGTGAATGACTGTGAGGACCGCTTGTGTGGGTATAGGTGCAGCTGTAGTAAGAGCATGCGTGTGGAAGCGTGCTGTTTGTGTGAGAGGAGCCTGGTGACTGGCAGAGAGGGCGAAGGTGGGGACCCACCCGGTCACAGAGCTTTGTCCTTTCTCAGGCCTGCTTGGCGCATCCTGACATCTTGGGCTGCTGAGTCTGATCAGCTGGCTTTGGCTAATGACCTCAGAGCCTAAGTGAGGGACAGAGCCACAGGTTGGGAGTGGGTGCTGGGGTGGGGATAGACTTTATTATGGGGGGCAGTTACAGAGGCAGACCTGGAGATGTGCTCCTCCAGCTCCCCCACTTATAACCTCTTCCCTTACTGAGGCTGCTTCCTTATCTCGGGGAGTGGGCTGCTACCTGCAGGCCTACCCACTAAACATCCTGTGAGCCCTTCCTCTGTGCTCTGGGGAACTGACAGTGAAGCCCTGGGTGCTGCTCTGTCTGGAGACTGAGGAAAAGTTGAAATTGACTCATTCTCCCCTGTCCCAGTGGAGGGGTGTGTAGGCACATAAAAGAGAGTGAGAAAAAACAAGCTCACAGGCCATCCTGTCCATCTTCCTGCATGCTGGGAGGGTCACTCCCAACCTCCAGCCCACAGTCAAAAACAAGAGCAGTGGTAAGTCCTGACTAGCCCATCTCTGGCTTTATTTCCTTCCTCTGTACGCTAGGTGTATTCTGGGGTCGACCAAGGATCCTTCCTGTCTGGTCCTTGGAGTTAGCCGGCCCCTTCACTCCCCTGCACCCATCTGCAGAGCTGGAGCCTGGGCAGCTGTCCGGCTGAGCCGGTTAACAACCCAAGACAGATGGCAGGGGATTATCTCAGCTTCTCAGAGTGCCACCGTGGCAGAGGCAGTGGGGTGAGGGGAGGCTCTCCAACCCTGTGTACACATCGACACTCTCACGCACACACCACACACACCACACACACACACACACACACACACACACGTACGTTCACATAGTTCTCCACTCAGTCCAGCACCATCGCTGCTTTTTATGAGGTGGGCAGGGAGGCAGGGATGGGATTATATGAGTCTGTGAGAACCGTGGGATCTGGCAACCTTGCTGCTGCCCCCGTTCCACTTCCAGACCATGGGCTGAATCAGCTGTGCCTCCCAGGCTCCTCTTGGACGGACCCACTGCCTCTAGGATTTCATTGTAGCAGCCTCCACGGAGAATGGTGGGTTCAAGAGGACACAGCCTTGGAAGGGGCCCAGGGCCCAGAGATGCGTTGAGCTGTGCCTAGAGTCACCCAGCAGGCTGGGTCATTCGGAGGTTGAGCTTTGATGGGTAGAAGGTGGTGGACTCTCCTAGGTGTGTGAAGGTCCACGGTACTGCAAACAAGGTGTGTTTACCGTAGTAGACTAAGACTCCATGTCAGATCTATCACAGGGCTACACCCCCAGACCACAGGAAGAACCTTCACGAACGCTCTCAGGCTTTGAGTGAAGTGGGGTCTCCAGGCTCTGTCGTAGAAAAAGAACTTGGGTGGGATAGCGCCCTACCAGAGTCAATTCACCCATCCACACCCCAATTCACCACAGGCAAATGGTTGAGGGATTTTCTCTTCAGCCTTAGGCACAGACCTAAGTCCCTCACATGCTTGACAGCTCTTCACTCCCAGAATCTTTGAGTCATCTAGGCCCCTGGCAGAGGGGTGTGGGTCATAAAAATGAGTGAGATTTGGGAAAGGCACCCCCCCCCCTTTTTCTCAGCATGGGTGGAAAGGCCAACCCCCTGAGTAAGGGGAGGGTGGGAAGGTCTTGGTAGAAACAAACTCTCCATGCTTAGTTGCCAATATTCCAGCTTCTCCTTCTCCCCGAGGGAGTCTCAGGGTCTGCTGAGCATAGCAATCTGCACTGGATGCAGAAGGAGACTCCTGGGGGTGGGCTGATCACGACACCCTTTTATAGACGCAGAAGGCTTCAGTCTGTCACTGCCCGCCGCCGCCCCCCACCATGTATTCATGTCTGCCTGACTGGCTTGTGGGGGAAACATGATCTCCAGGTCAGACTGGCCTGAGGGTAAGCAAGGGAACAACCCGGCCTACCTCTGAAACTATTATTTGCAAGCTTGCCGTGTTCCTGTAGCAAACAAGGGAATTACTCACTGGGCCAGTCCCTTTAATGACATCGGATGGCTTTTAACAGACTGCCAGAATCAAGCCCCTCTTCCCAACATGTCTGACCCCCCCTCACCCCCTATTTGGGCAGGTGGAAGAGTGCTGGGTACAACCTATCTCCTGGATTATGGCCAAGCTGCGCCTCTGTTCCTTCGGATCTCAAGTTAGTTATCCGTATCTGTGGGTTGGGCTAATCTGTATCTCAGCATCCCACCTCCCTTCCGCGCTTGTCTGGGGGAATTCTCCCAGGGGGAACCCTACATGAAATTTGGAGGGATGTGTTAGAGACTCCTTCCTTCCTAATGGGTGGGACTTATGTTTTTCTTAAGGTTTCAAAGTAACATTCTAAAGAGGCACCATGAGAGCCAATCCGAGAGGCCATGTAAATAACGGCCTGCTGATTGGCTGTCTCCTTCACGCCCTTTACAAAACTTCAACTTCATCAACTCCATGAAAAAAGAAAAATTCTTTTTTTTCCTTTTGGCTTCGTGCGCCCTGTAGGAGTCTGGGCCTGAGGTCACCCAGGCCATGCCCCTGCCTCAGACTGCCTGGCCTGCCTAGTGGCGTTGTACAGGGACCTGCAGGAGCCAGTTCTCGGCTCTGACCCTGGCCCTCCCGGGTTCATTCTGGCACAGACTCTCCGCGGAGGCGTCCTGAAGAGCTAACCCTTCTTTCTTTGTAGCACAGCGGGCTGCAGGCCGCGGGTATCGAGCTTGGCTGGGAAGGATCGATATCTGCCCGCTGGACTGATGCGCGGACGAAGCAGCTCGACAGGGCGGTCTCTGCAGCAGAGCGACAGCTGTGCCGAGTTCCCCTACCCCCGCACTCCAGGGGAAACCGAGGCGGGGAAATGACGCGAAGATCTAGGGCGCGGCCACCGGCAGGGGCCCTCCCCTGCTTTGGACCCCAGCCCTCAGGGTTGGAGTAGCCCAGGGTCCTGTCCTGCTCCCCGGCCCCTGCCCGTCCCCACCCTCCAGGGTCGTCCAAACCTCGAGCCCCGTGCAGCTTGCACCCCTGCCAGTATTTAGTTCCCTGGCTCCATCCTTCCCCTTCCTCCCACTTCCAATCGTGTGTTTCTGTCTAGCTGCGAGGTTCTCCCATCCTTTCTCTCTGTGGGTGTCTCTGTTCTAAGCCTCCATCTCTATTTCTCTGCCTGTCTAGGTCCCTTGGTCTACGCTTTGGTCTCTCTTCGCCTCTCGCACATTTTCGCTTTCTTTGTCTGGCTTCCTCTCTATCCCTCCGTTCAGCCCCCTCACCCCCCTCCGCACACACACCTCACAGCCCTGTTTACGACATCCCCGGGGCTGGCAGGTGGGCGGGGCTGCAGCAAAGAGGGGGTGAGAGAGGGAGACGCAGCCTCCCCCCCAGCTGTTAACCTTCACGCTTCAGGCCTCTGCGGATGGCAGAGGAGGGGGAAAGCCCAGCTGCCAGCTTGGCGGAGGTGACTGGGCGGGCGTTGGGGGCGCTCCTCCCTCTGGCTCGTCTCTCGGGAGCTCTGGGGCCGGAAGGAAGGTGATGGAGGGCGCCCTCAACCGAGGGAGGCCCCAGGAGGATGGGTGGCCCCCCGGGAGCCCTATGTTAGCGGGACCGGTACCCAAGGGGGGGCTCTGCACGGCGTCGGCCCCTGCTCGCAGCCGGGCCGGACGTGGGGGCCGGCGTGAGAATCCCGCCCATCTGTGAGCCGGCCTCACGCCGTCAGACCCAATTTATCTCGCCGCCAAAGTTTCACAGCCATCTGCTCGAGTGGAACGGCTTCCAGCGCTGGCCCCACCGGGCCCCCCAGCCAGCGCGGGGATGTTTTCCAATACGACGGCATCGCGGCTCCCCCCCCCCCCCCCCCGCCACCGCCACCCCAAAGCAAGGGAGTAGGGGGGAGGCGGCAGAGCGCACTGCGCGGGGCTGGCAGGCAGCCCTCTAGCGCGAGCGAGCCGACCCTGAATTTTAAGCGATTGATCAGGAAGCTCAGGCCGTTCCCATCACTTTAGAGCAGCCAAATGCGGAGGCGCAGGGATTTCAAGGGGCCTTGCGGAGGCGGTAATGAGGTCACCGTCACCGCGCTCGCCCGCAGGCAGGAGGAGGCGAAGGTCTGCGGACACAAATGCGCAAGCACCTCTGAACACGCGTGTACGCCCGTCTTTGAACACGGCCTCACCTCTGTCACGTGACCTCTGGGCCCCACCACTGACCCAGGCTCTGAGCTCATCACCCCTGGGCCCTCCCTGGCTGCTCCAGCACAAGCGGTCAGAGAGAATAAGCTAGAACCTTGCCTTGCCCCATCTATGGGTCTCTCAGACGGGTGCACCACAGGAGCCTTAACCGTCGTCTTCTCCCCTGTGTGTGCCTCAAATACATCCATTTGGTCACCTGTCCGCCACACTTTTCAACACGCCCGCAGTGACACCTGTGCCCGGGCCCTGGCAGGTTAACAGGTGCACACATCCCAATTGCACACCTGACAGCGGTGCCCCCACTGGTGTACTCCATCGCCTTCCCCTTACACACACCAACGTGCACATCCAACACGTGCCCCCACACTCCCCTCCCTGGGGCGCACGCGTGTGGACACTTGCTCTCCAGCCCCCCCCCCCCCCCCCCGAGGTCGCCGCTGTGTCCGTGCGGCTGGGCGCCTCCACTGTGGGCCACCAGCGCGGGTGCAGACCTCGAAGAGAACAAAGACCGGGCGGGCGAGCTGGAGGGAGGGGGCTGAGCCCCCGGTCTCATCCTCCTTGGCGATGCTCGTCTGTCTCGGCTCCGCGGCCACCGCATCGAGCGGCTCTGATTGCCGAGTAAATCACCAGGCTGATCTGAATAATTATCGTCTCCTGAAAAAGGTGGGGGGGGGGATAAGGAATAAATAAAGAGAGGAGGGAACAGCCACCTGATTTCTCCGAGCCGGGTAGGGGGTGCTAGGTGGGAGTGGGTGTCAGTAGCCCCTGCGGATCCTGGGAGCATGGATTGGGATGCAGAGTAGGTGGGGCAAGCAGGTCCTCAGGGCAGAGTCCTAGCCTAGAAGGAGCCGTTAGGCTCGGCTGCATTCCTCGCCCCAGTTAAGTCAGGTCCACTGGAGCTCTTACCCTCCCCTGGCCGCCTCGCGCCTTACACCAGTAGTTCCCCTCCCCCTCCCCAGGCCTGTAGGGCACCCTTCTGTCTCCAGGGCTTAGTTAAGCTTGTCTGCTCCCTGGAACACCCTCTCTCTCTCTCTCTCCAGCCCACACTCTTATTTTGTCAGGCTCTCTCATGTCTGAAGGGCAGCCCCCTTACTTCCTGTGGGAATTCTTGCCGACTGTCCAGCCCTCCTTGCCCATCCTGTTCTCCCCTGCGTATCGGTGTTTGGTTCCACAGTCTATGATTAATTCAGGTGTGTTCACCTGAACCCCACAGCTGAACGGCAGCTTTGGTGTTTAAACAGTTTTGCTTTTTGGTTTTTTTTGATTTGGTTTTTTGCTTTTTTTTTTTTTTTTTTTTTTTTTTCGAGACAGGGTTTCTCTGTGTATCCCCGGCTGTCCTGGAACTTGCTCTGTAGACCAGGCTGGCCTCAAACTCAGAGATCCACCTGCTTCTGCCTCCTGAGTGCTGGCGTGTACTCCCACCGCCCGGCTTGAAACAGTTATTTTTAAAAGAAAATGGTGATGTCCCAACCTGAGCTCTACTGGGATGTTGCTGGCCCGGTGTGGAAACAGCATCTTAAAATTTTATTTACTTGTGTGCATACATGCAGGTACCGGAGGTTAGGGACAACCTGTAGGAGTCAGTTCTCTCTTTTCCCTGTGTGGATTCTGGGGATCGAACTCTCGTTGTTATGACTGGCTGCAAGTGTTTTTTTTTTTTTTTTTTTTTTACCATGGAATATCTTTTTGTTTGTTTGTTTTTTGAGACAGGGTTTCTCTGTGTAGCCCTGGCTATCCTGAAACTCACGCTGTAGACCAGGCTGGCCTTGAACTCACAGAGATCTGCCTGCCTCTGCCTCCTGATGCTGAGATTAAAGGTGTGTGCCACCACCACCCAGCACACTATTGAATATCTTACTGGCCTGTATTTTTTATTTTTAAAAAATTATTGTAGCCGGGCGGTGGTGGCGCACGCCTTTAATCCCAGCACTCGGGAGGCAGAGCCAGGCGGATCTCAGTGAGTTCGAGGCTAGCCTGGTCTCCAAAGCGAGTTCCAGGAAAGGCGCAAAGCTACACAGAGAAACCCTGTCTCGAAAAACAAAAACAAAAACAAAAAAAAAAAAAAAAAAAAATTATTGTATTGCCAAGGGTGGCTCGAACTCCTTCCTGATTCTCCTGCCTCTGCCCCCCAAGTGCTAGACTCCCAAGTCATGAACTAGCACACCCTGCCTGGGAGCATCCTCTTTGAGCAGATGTGGTAGCTCATACCTGTAATCTTCGAGAGTCTGAGAAAGAAAGATTGTCATGAGTTTGAACCTATCCTGGGCTACATACTGAGTTCGAAGCCAGCCTGGACTGCACAACAACACAGCAAGACAATTTCTTGATAAAAACAAAACAAAGCTGGGCTGTGGTGGTGCACACCTTTAATCCCAGCACTTGGGAGGCAGAGGCAGGCAGATCTCTGACTTTGAGGCCAGCCTGGTCTACAGAGAAAGTTCCAGAAAGCCAGGGCTACACAGAGAAACCCTTTGTTTGTTTGTTTTGTTTTGTTTTTTGAGACAGGGTTTCTCTGTGTAGTTTTGGTGACTGTCCTGGATCTCACTCTGCAGACCAGGCTGGCCTCAAACTCGTAGAGATCCGCCTACCTCTGCCTCCTGAGTGCTGGGATTAAAGGCATGTGCCACCACTGCCCAGCTGAGAAACCCTGTCTTGAAAAAAACAACAAGGGGCTGGAGAGATGGCTCAGTGGTTAAGAGCACTGGCTGCTCTTCCAGAGGTCCTGAGTTCAATTCCCAGTAACCACATGGTGGCTCACAACCATCCATAATGAGATCTGGTGACCTCTTCTGACCTGCAAGCATGAATGTAGGCAGAACACTGTATACATAATAAATAAATAAATCTTTAAAAACAACAACAATAACAAAAACCCACCAAAAAAAACCCCAACAAAAACAGTGCCTCCCCCCAAAAAAATTAAAAAATAAAAAACCAAAACTCTCCACAGATCTTTCCTATTTTAGCAAGAGGAAGCATGGATGTCTTCTTCAGGAGGACAGTGCTGGCCATCTGCATCCCTTTGCCTTTGCCTGTGTCTTCATAAGGCCCTGCCCCCAGCCCTGTCCCAGCCTGCTCCTCCCACGCCCCCTTCCCTAGCCTCAGGAGGGATGCCATCCATGCATTGTGACCTCTCGCCCCCCCAAAGGGCACGACCCTTTCCCATAGCCCCAACATCAAAGGAGGGCAGCTCCTCAGTCCTCTGCCTCTCCTGCCTGAAATGGTTCCAGATGTGAGGCCTGCAGGAGAGCAGGGTGAAGATGGGCACGCAGCAGGCTGTCCTTCTGGAGGCTGCCCTGGAGAGAGACCCATCCCCACTGCCCTGCAAGTGCTCCCTGTGGGAGCAGAACATGGCCACTGAGTGCTCAATGTGGCCACTGAAGGGATGGTGATTCTGGAAGAGTCTCTCAGGAGACTGAGGAAGAAGAACCCCTTCCAGGGCCTAAGTGTCTGGAGCAGGAGAGATGGAGGCAGTAGCTCTTGCTGGGTTTGCATTTTACCCTGAATGGAGGACAGACTTCTGGATCTGGGGTGTTTTTTTTTTTTTTTGTAGTTTATTTACTTTTATTTTATGTGCATTGGTGTTTTGCCTGCATGCATGTCTGTGTGAGGGTGTCAGATCTTGGAATTACCGACAGTTGTGAGCTACCATGTGGGTGCTGGGAATTGAATTCTGGTCCTCTGGGAAAGTAGTCAGTGTTTTTTAACTGCTGAACCGTCTCTCCAGTCCCTTGTTCTTTGTGAAAAACACTAAAAGGCTTTTTTTAAAAAAATTGATGTGTGTGTGTCTCTCTGTGTATGTATGTTCACATGCATGTGGGTACCCTTGGAGGCCAGAAGAGGGAGTCAGATTCCCTAGCGCTGGAGTTACTGGCTGTTGTGAGCCACCCAATGTGGGTGTAGGGACTGGACTTAGGTCCCCTTTAAGAGGACTTCTTAAAAGTGCTCGCCGGGCGGTGGTGGCGCACGCCTTTAATCCCAGCACTCGGGAGGCAGAGCCAGGCGGATCTCTGTGAGTTCGAGGCCAGCCTGGGCTACCAAGTGAGTTCCAGGAGAGGCGCAAAGCTACACAGAGAAACCCTGTCTCGAAAAACCAAAAAAAAAAAAGTGCTCAGAACTGATAAGCCATTTCTTCAGCCTCTCTCTTGATTTCTTTCCTGAGATTTATTTTATTTATCTATTTTTAAGATTTTTTTTGAGCCAGGCATGGTAGTGAACGCCTTTAATCCCAGCACTTGGGAGGTAGAGGCAAGCAGATCTCTGAGTCTGAGGTCAGCCTAGTCTACTGATTAAGTTCTGGGTCAGCCAGGGCTACACAGAGAAATCTCTCAAAAACAAACAAACAAGATTTTACTCATATTTATGTGAATGAATATTTTGCCTGCACGAGAGTATGTGTACCATTGGAGTGCCTAGTGCCCTGGATGGACAGATAGTGTCTAATCCCTTCAAACTGGAGTTAAAGCCAGTTGTGAGCTGCCATGTGGATCCTGGGTACTGAACTCAGGTCTTCTCCAAGAGCAGCAACTACTTGTGACCACTGAACCAGCTCTCCAGGTCTATTTTTATTTATGTAAATGAAAGTATGAGTATGCAGGTGTGTGTGTGCATGTGCCTGCCAAGGCCTGAAAATGGAGTTGGTCTCCTGGAGCTGGAGTTACATGTGCTGTGAGTTACCTGATACTCATCACCTGATGCTGTGGGTACTGGGAACCAAACTCAGATCTCTTGCAAGAACAATAAGTGCTCTTAATGGCCGAACCATCCCTCTAGTTCAAAGTTGGGTTTTTGAGGCTGTGCATGGAGGCCTAGGGTTAAGTAGTTCATACCTCTCTACACACTTCTCAAAGAAATGCCATTGCAAGGGGGAAACTGAGTCAGGGACCCCTAACTGGCTCCTAATTAATAGTGTTGATCTAGACGTTGTCCATGGGGGAATCCTGCTCAGAACTCCAAGCATTACTTGACAAACAGGAAGGCTTGAACATCTTTTGTCTAAGGCTTGGGTAGAGGTGGGACAATGGGGGCATAGTGTAGGTCCAGAGAAACATTCATGTGTCTTATCTCTGAGTTGGGTGAAGTCCAGGTAGGGTCCAGTTTAGATTTGGGAAAACCTCATCCTCAAGCTTCTCTGGGGCCCAGGACAGCACCTCCTTCCTAGGAGGGGAGCAGAGGCTGCCATTATCCATGGAGTAGCTCACAGACCCCCGTTCCACTGCTTGGAAATTCTTCCGACAAACAAATATTTCATTGACACCTACTATGTGCTGGGTGAGCACAGCAACCTGGGAGCACACCCACTCATGTATCATACGCCAAGAGTGTCCTCCAGGAACCTGAGAGAGCAGGAATGAGTGTGACAAGATTTTTGGTTTTGATAGACCCAGGTTCAGACTCTGTCCCTACTAATTAATAGTTGAGAACAAGTCAGCGAGTCTCAGTCTCCAAATCTGCAAAAGGGGAATGAATGGGAATGGTACATACTTCCTAGTGGTCCTGAGAGTGTTCAAGGGCATAATCTGGATGTGGCTCATCCCCATCATGATTAGGGATGGAGGGATGAACTCCAAGGATGCTTCCTGGCCATGCCCCGCCAAGGCAAGGGTGATGTTCAGCCTCCCTACCCAGACGATGGAGGTAATCATTCTGAGAGGCTCTAAAAACTGCCCCAACCCCCCTCGGAAGGAGTAGTTCCTCCCTGTCATAGTCTTTTCCTGTTAGCCTTTACCGCTCTCTCTTTTTCTTTGTCTGCTCTGAATCTCATCTAGCTCTCTTTCCATTTCTGCCTCCCCCTAAATTCAGAGCTCCCCTCTCCCAAGAACAGCTCTTCTCTCCATCCCATACATTCAGTTTAACTCACTAGCCAGGGGTGGTGGCCCACACCTTTAATTCCAGGACTCTGGAGGCAGAAGCAGGTGGATCTCCAAGAATTCCAGGCCAGCCTGGTCTGCATAGTGAGTTCCAGGACAGCCAGAGCTATCTGGAGAGACCCTGTCTCAAACAAACAAACAAACAAACAAACAAACAAACAAACAAACACCCCAAATCAACTTACTACCTGGTACAGATGCAGGCCCATGCATTTAAGTCTCAAACACAAATACATTTGAGGGACCATCGGCAGGAGTCATGTGCAGAGGTGAAGTGGAAGAAATGACCACCTACATGCTCATATTCATGTGCACACAGGCAGAAAGACAGGTGACTAGCCTACAGCTACACACACACACACACACACACACACACACACACACAACGCAGGTAGGTACAAAACAGTACAATAAAGACCTATCCCACGATAATCACACAGGACATGTAAGCATACGGCACATGTGGAAATCCATAGGCATATATACCACCCCACACATGTGTTGAACAGACAGATGCAAGTCAGTCCATATACGTGCTCACACAGATGAGGACACACAAGCGTCTTTGCACAGTAGGCACACACACAGTCGTGCACACACACAGGCACACACTAGCACTGCCCCCACCCCCCCTCAGGGAGCTGGCTGCCTGCCAAGCATCGCTTTCTGCTGGGTGTGCACAACCTTTCACAGGCTCTAATTGAGTCCAGGGTGATTTATAACTCGGCAGCGTGGGCTGCCCCCTCCCTCCGTAGCCCTGGTGAGAGTCTTGGGCCATGCCACTCCCCACTAACAGGGTCACACATACAAGTCCCTTGGAGGGAGCCTTTTCCTTTTTTTCCACCAGACCCTTTCTTCATTCTCGACTTCCTCCAGAAGTTATGGCTCAATCCCGCCACCCCACTACCACCATCAAACCCAGTGTCCCAGGCCCGGCCATTTGCAGACCAATCACAGCCTTTCTAACCTACCTGGCTAGGAATAAACAGGATTCTGACTGCAGAATCCCTGTGCTGCCTCAGCTGCTGCAGAGAAATTGGATTTAGACCCGAGAAGGGGCTTCACCAGGGAGCTGGGAATGGAGTGTGGGCTTTGGTTAGCAGGGGATTGGGAAGCCTGAGTTTGGAGGGGGAAGCCACTAAGAACCTCATTTCCTGCCTTTCATCCTTTTGGGGAACTGAGAGCAGATTGTGACCTCCTCTCTCAGCTGTCCCCATGGCTAGTGTGACTGGGCCTGTGATTAACTGAATTAATTAGGTCCTAAGTTTTGGCTCATAAAGCCTCCTTTTCCACCTGAAGAATTGCAGGGAGACTGATGTGTTCTCTCTCTCTCTCTCCCTCTCCCTCCTGTGTGTGTGTGTGTGTGTGTACACGCCACCTGATATTTCTTTCACCTCTGATTCCAACACGGGCAGACATTATTAGCCATGGCTCCATAGCTCAACAGAGAGACATGCCATCCTCCCAGCTGAAGCCTCTTGTGTTGGATGCAGATGCTGTTAACCCACTTGCCAGTGGAGGTAACTGATGCCCAGAGAGGCCACATCCTTGCCCCAGGGCAAACACCTGGTACGATGGTGCTGGGGTTTAGGTACAGTGTACATGCTTGTAATCTGAGCACTCTAGAGCCTGAGGTAGGAAGGTCTTGAGTTAGATGCGGACTTGATGTGCTACACAATGAGACATTGGCAAAAGAAAAAGGGGAGGGGGGCTTCCAAGTGTGGGCTTCAGGACCAGAAGTTCAAGGTCATGTTTGATTGCATGTCAAATTTTAGGCCAACCTGAGCCCTGTGAAACTGTCTCAAAATTAAAATAAGGGCTGGAGAGATGGTTCAGCAGTTAAGAGCATCGGCTGCTCTTTTAGAGGACCCGGGTTCCATTCTCAGCACCCACAGGGCCGCTCAAACCATCTGTAACTCGAGTCCCAGGGGACCTGACACTCCCTTCTGGCCTCTGAGGGCACAGCACACAAGAGGGACACAAGCATACATGTAAGGCAAAACATTCATCCACATAAAATAAAATGAACAGTAAAAGTGGAGCTGAGGGGCTGGAGGGATGACTTAGCTGTTAAGAGCGCTTCTTGCTCTTGCAGAGGACCAGAGTTCGGTTCCCAGTGCACATGCTTCAGCCTGTTATTCCAGCACTAGGGGATCCAACGCCCTCTTCTGGCCTCCTTGGGTACCCACACCCATATATATTCGCAGATACTCTCATACACACAGATGCAAATAAATAAAACAAATATTTCCTTATTTATTGATTGAGACAGCATCTTACTCTGTAGCCTTGGCTGGCCTGGAACTCACTATGTAGATCAAGCTGCCCTCAAACACGAGTCTGATCCCCCCATCCTGCCTGCTCAGGGATCTGCATTTTGAAGCCAGGCCTGCCTCTCTTCTCAGAACAGGAGTTAGAACACAGAACGAAAGACCTCTCTGTCAGTAAAGAGGTTGGGAGCCAAGAGCAATGTGTGTATGACCATGAGTATGCACATGCTGTGTGTGTGTGTGTGTGTGTGTGTGTGTGTGTGTGTCCGTGTGATGACATCAGTGTTTCCCACCTGCCTGTGAGTCTCAGACAATCCGCATGGAGGAGGAATGAAACCCCATTTTACAGATGATTAAAACCAATATTCTGACCAGTTCAGCCATCTGCCCAGCCTCACGGATTAAAGACAGCCCTTTTCGTTGCCAAATGCAGGGACAGTGAGACTCTTCTGGGCTCTGCGGCCCGGGGACACCATGTCATCTCTGCAGCACAGTGAGCCACCCTTGAACACGTGTGGAGTTGTAAAATGGGTGACCTCGAGGGTGTAGTGAGAGTCTTATGTGACCCTTAGGCCAGGGTGTTTGTATGTGGATACAGTGTGCGTCTGTACTTGTCCCTACATACGGGCCCATGTTTGTGTTCATCTGTAGATTTCAATGTGTCCCTCTCTGCATGGCCTGTGTGACATGTGTGTCTCTGCCCTGCTTCTGGGAGTGTCTTCAAATAATCATCTACGCTTGGCTGGGGTTGTGTCCACTTTGGAAGTGCCTTTAGATGTGTGACATGTGGCCTCTGTATCTGTGACTGTGTATGTGACATACGTATCTCTGTAACATACTGTATGGTGTGACTAAAGACATGGTGTATGACTGATGACCTGCAATGCGTTGGGCAAAACATTTGAGGGGGTAAAAACAAAACAAAATAAACAAACAAAAAAACCAAACCAACCCAAAACTCCTCAGTAATAAGGAAAAAATATTTTAGTTTAATTATTATTATTATTATTATTATTATTATTATTATTATTATTTTTTTTTTTTTAGGCAGTATTTCTCTGTGTAGCCCTAGCTATCTGGAACTTGCTCCGTAGACCAAGCTGGCCTTGAACTCACGAGATTTGCCTACCTCAGCCTCGAGTGCTGGGATTAAAGGCATGTGCCATTACCACCTGGCTTAATTTCCTATTCAAACAAAACAAAATAAAACAAAGCAGGCATGGTGGTGAATGCGTGTAATCCCAGAATTTAGGAAGTGGAGGCTAGAGGACCGAGTTCGAAGCCACCCTCAGCTGTAGAGTGAGTTCGAAGCCAACCTTGAGATGCATGAGCTTTTTAAAAAGGACAGAGAAGAAATGGTGTGTGTGTGTAGGTGTAGGATTCATAATCAATGCAAAAAAACCCATAAGGTAAAAACCAGTTGCAAGGCACAGACTTCATGCGCGCGGGGCGGGGTCCGCCGCAGGCTCCCGCGCCGCCAGGTGAGCACCCCCTCCCTCCCACCCACCCACCCCCCGCTCGGGTCACGCTGCGCTACGCTGAGCCGCGGTAATTTCCGAGTCGGCGACCGCTTTGTGTGCACCGGCCGCGGTCCTGGGGGCGGGGATGGAGGGCGGGCTCTCTCTCCCCCCTCTTGCTTTTTATTGGGTCATTAACAACGGCCCGGACTGCCGCTGCGACCCCCCTCTTTCATGTCTGCCGCGCCTCCCGCCATTATCTCCCTCCGCCGCGCGCCGTAATTCGATGCCAATCAGGTTTGCGGCTCGGAGGCCGCGGGATCAAAGCCGGGCCGCGGCGGGCGCTGGAGGGAGTGCGGCGGGGAGGGGGGCGGACGGGGGCGGGCAGGGCTTCCCAGCTCCGGGCACCAGCCGGTGTGTCCCGCTCCAGCCCCGGGAGGGGCTCAGACAGCCGCGTGGGGTGGCTGGACGGCGTGGTCTTGAGGGCTAGAGGGAATGACCTGGAGGGCGTTGCCTTGCAAGAGTTTGATTCCCGACGTGGAGGTTAGCCCAGGAATGGCATGCTAAGCCAAGGTGTCAGCTTGGTCAAAAGGCTTAGCTTCTCGGTTGGTCTTGAGGATAGTTCATCTGGTGGTCCCTTGCCTGGTGGAAGCTATGCCTCGACTCAGTTTCCTCTGGAAGAGAGTGAAGCTATGAGATCCGGGAACCTTAGAGGTTAGCCACGTTCATGAACATGATTGAAAAAAAAAAAAAAAAAAAAACCAGCCCCACAAGGGCGACAGTGGTGGTGCACGCCTTTAATCCCAACACTCAGGAGGTAGAGACAGGAGGATCTCTGAGTTCGAGGCCAGCCTGGTCTACAGAGTGAGTTCCAGGACAGCCAGGGCTACGCAGAGAAATCCTGTCTCAAAGAAACCAAACCAAACCAAAAATAAAACCGGGTGGTGGTTGTGCACACCTTTAATCCCAACATTTACCATTTGGGAAACAGGCAGGTGGATCACTGAGTTCGAGGTCAGCCTGGTCTATAAAGAGAGTTCCAGGACAACCAGGGCTGTTACACTGAGAAACCCTGTCAAGGGGAGGAAACAAAAAACAGAAGAAAAACAAAGGGTTGGGGATTTAGCTCAGTGGTAGAGCACTTGCCTAGCAAGCACAAGGCCCTGGGTTCAGTCCTCAGCCCTGGAAAAAAAAAACAAAACAAAAAACCCCCAAAACAACAACAACAACAACAACAAAAACCTGAAAAACAAAAACAAAGACAAAAAAACAAAAACAAACCAAAACCAAAGAAACCCAGCCCCACAGTGGGAATGGCGGCCCATGCGTATGCATATAATTGTATCCCCCCAATGGCTGATGCTCAGGTGTGGGAGACTAGCCAGGGCTACATGAGACCCTGTCTCAAATAAGCAAACAGAATGCAGAGGGGGTGTGGCTCCTGTAGAGTGTGGGTATCATTTATTGAGGTTTCTTCCACAGCTCCACAGCAGAAGAAAACAAAGAAACCAGGTTGGCCTGCTGCGGGGTTTGGGGCCTGGATGGGGCTGGAACCAAGGCCATTTACCTCTCACACCCTCTGGTCCCCGTTTGGGGTTTTTGAGTCCCTTGTGTGGGGATCCTGTTCCTTCGAGATTAGGTGTAGTGGGGAGCAAGCCTGGAATCACCTCCCCTGGCTCCCAGCCACCTCTAATGGTTAGAGACATTGTCACCAGCCCAGTGTGTGGCCCCATCTGTAAAATGGGAGGGAAGAGTTTCAGCGGCCCTGGAAACGTGCGTGGACGAGGCAAAGGGTGTCTTGAATGTTACATGCAATCTCAAGGGTCTAGATGGAAGTGTTTGTCACTGTCAGCCAGACTCTGAGGACAGTGTTATCAGAGGTAGTTCCCAGAAAGGATGGAGGAAGCTCCTTTTTCCTCCAAGAAAACGCCAGCATTGAGCCCCAGTGATTTTTGAAGAAGGTTGTTCCCCACTCCTACCCTTGAAAATAGATTTTTTTTCTCTCTCTCAAATAATGCTGGGTCTTCACAACTCAGACCCAAGGATGTTCTGAGCAAACCACAGTATACATAATACATGCTTTCTGTTCTTATCTAAGGAGCCCCTAGGCTTTGAGGAGGGGGCTGCCAGCCAGGGCCCACCCCTGTCCTCTGCCCTGCCTCCAGTTCAGAGCTCTGGCAAGGGCATTGTGGTAGGGGACCTGGAATGGAGACAACACTCCAGCTCCTGCTGCCCCCTACACAGTCCCTGGAGCAGGTAGATGTAGGAGGCTCACCAGGAGTGAGTGCCGGGTGTGGTAGGGGAGGCCTGGAGAGAGTATGGTTGCTGTAAGGGTGATCTGTGAGCCCAGATGGCCTTGTCTCCTGTGGAGTTCAATGAACCACAAAGGGAAGGATGAATAGAACTTCACTGGCTGGGTTAGGAAGCACGTTTCAGGGTGCTTGTTAGAAGCTTAGAGGCCTAAATGAGGCTAGTGTTTCTAGAGGTGGGGAGGAAGAGCAGGGGGCAGGGCAGCTGGACCCCCGAAGCACAATGCCCTGAAGGAGCTTGGAGGTCATTCTGAGGGTGCCAGGGAGTCATTGCAGCTTTAGAGCAGGAAATCACCCGCCTTCAGCCTCACCTGCAGGGGAAGGGTTAGGGTTTCTGTCTCTCTCTCCCTCTACTCAGGGAACCAAGGGTGGGCAGAGACTGGAGTTGGGAAGGAGAGGTGGGGTTGGAGCCACATTCTTTGTGCAGAAGGGAGAGGGCAATGGCCATGCTGATTTAGGCTGCCTAGCAGAGATATCCCAGGAGATCCAGGTGACGCAGACCTAGGCTTTGTCAGCATCCCTGGTTGGGATGCATTCTTGATTTTGGTGCCCAGGTGAGACGTTCTCCTTCCAAAGCTCCCTTCTGACCGCTGGGGGGCTCTGCAGTGCCCAGCCTCAAGCTTTCCAGGTTTCGCCTGCCCACGCAGGGCCGCCTCAGTCCGGCCTGCGCCTGCTCTGCTCGCATTTCATGCTCCAGGTGGCACAGTCTGCAGAACGAAGGGAGGAGAGGCAATTCTCTGCCCTGCTCAGGACTGGCTCTATGTCGCCAATCTTTATGAAGGAGGTCCGATGCCCCCAATTCTCCATCCCTCCTAGGGAGTCTCTGCCTGCTAGAGCTGGGTGCCTGTGTGTTGGAAAAAAGGGGGGGGGGGAGGGCTGACTGCATTGCACACCGCAGATCGCAGCTGCCTCTGGACGCTGAAAAATCCAATTTTCTTCCTAATTGCCACCGCCCGCGCGCTCTCCCCTCACAGCCTACTTGTGCTTGCCGGAGCTTCCCCCCACCTTTCCCCCACTCCTGCCTCCCGCTGCCTACCCCACGGCTGACGCCGCCCCCCCTCGCGGTCACCCGTGTCGGGACGCACCATATATCATGTCTGCAGCCGGGAGGGGCTGGGGAGCCGGCCGGGCCCCCGCCCCGGGCTCCCTGACGAAATCGTCCTTTTCCAAGGCGGATGACAGGTTGTGGGAACAACAGCTTGAATTACGGAAAGAAGTTTCCCCACTGAGTTAATCTGCAGTGGCTGGAGGTGACCTTCTGGAGACGCCGATTAATCACGGGCCGTGGCGGGCGCAGCGCCACGCCGGGCCCTTTGGGGGAATACTAATTCCACTACAAGATAAATCATAATTTGACAATAATCATCTGCCCTAATCACTCCAATTCTTCCGTTTAATTATTTGTATACACCGTGTTTCTTCAACGAGGACCCTGTGTGCCCATGGGTGAGGAGGGATGCCAGTGTGGGCACAGACCCCTCTTGGGCCTTTCAGCTTGTCTCTTCTGTTGGTATGTCCAAGTAGGCCCTACTCAGATCTGATAGGGAGATAGTGAAGATCAGAGTTTCCATAAGGAAGTCCGGGTAAACTGAGGCACAAAAAGAGGCTAAGCTTTGTCCCAGGTCACACAGCAAAACTCTGGGGAGCCAGGCTGAAGACTAAGGATTCTGACATCCAGTCCTACTCCGGGCACCATTGCCCACACCTCCTGTCTGCTCCGCCCTTAGGGTCCTGCCATGCTGGCTTTCCTCTCAGCCAGCCAGCGTGGACAGGGCTGCTGACTGCTTCCATGCCCGCTACCCAAGCCTGGTTCTGGCTATGCAACCGGTATGAGAACCAGAAACTATGGGCCTCTAAGCAGGCATGGCCTGTGCCTGGCCCCCTGAGTGTTGGGAGACCTCTGCCAACCGATGGGACCTCTCCAATTTTGTATCCTTTACCTGTAAAGGGCTGGATTTCCTTTTTCCCAGGGGAAGGGAGGCCTGGTCGGATCACCTTGGCCTGCTTTCACCCTTTCATGACGTCAGAGGCCAGCCTCTGTGTCCCCAGTGCCTCTGCTGGTGTGCTGTGGCAGCCTGCCTGTGTTCAGTCAGGCTGGTGTAACCGTTAACTGCTCTGTGCCGTGGCCCTGGCAAAGGCTGGTTCAGCCGCCACGGGACCTGACTCCCAGGAGCAGGCATCAGAATAACTTGGGGGTTTTGTTGCAGGCTGCCTCCTGACACCTCATGGTGAGAGGTAGAGGTAGCTGGAGAGGGCACCATAGGGTCTGCTGGTTCCAATGTGGCCCCCTGGTAGGGGCGCTGTGCAAGGCTGGTTCCCTCAAACAGGAGCCCAGAGCTTGGCTGGGTGTGTGATATGGTGCTACAGCCATAGAGAACGCAGTGCAAATGTAGAAATAATGTTGGAGGCCGTGGGTGCTCATTCCCCACAACAGGGGCCTGGGCTCAGCTCTGAGAGAGAAGACAGAACAGCAAAACCAGCTGTGTGTGTGGTGAGGCACACCTGTAATCCCAGCTAAGGAAGGAGGCTCTCCTTGAGGCTGCATAGTGAAACCTGTCTCAGAAAACAAAACAGGGGCTGGAGAGATGGCCCAGTGGTTAAGAGCACTGGCCGCTCTTCCAGAGAACCCAGGTTCAATTCATAGTACCCACCCGGGTGACTTACAACCGGTTGTAACTCTAGGAGGATAGATCGCCCTCTTCTGGCCCTCTTGGGTACTGCATGCATGTGGTGCAGAGGCAAACACACATACACATAAAATAAAAATAAATTTAAAATAAAATAAAAAAAAGACAAAAGAGAAAGCCAGGTGTGGTGGTGCACACCTTAAATCCCAGCACTCGGGAGGCAGAGGCAGGCACATCTCTGAGTTTGAGGCCAGCCTGGTCTACAGAGCAATTTCTGGTAGAGCCAAGGTTACACAGAGAAACTCTGTCCTGAACAGCTCTCCGCTCCCCCTCCCCCGTTTTTATTTATTTTTAAAATAACAAATAAGAGGCTGGGGTGTTGCTCAGTTGGTAGAGGGCTTGTCTAACATGCACAAAGCCTCGGCCTTGGTCTCTAGCCTGACATCAACCCGACACAGTGACACGCCCCCCAAAGTCCACAGTCACGCAGCCCCTCACATGTCAGGTGCTAGTCTTTGCCTGCCTCTCAACCCTGGGTTCTCACACCCTCTTGGAGTGAGATGTGATGTCCGCCCATTTACAGATGGGGAAATCGAGTCTCAGGTGAAGGCCCTTGTTAATTACCAGGTTGGCTTTTGTACTTAACCCTCTGCTCTGTTTCTGCCTCCTAGTGATCATTTTTACCAACGTTGTTAAATGTCTGGTCACTCCCTGGGCCTAGTTGAGCTGGTCTGTCTACCTCTCAGGCTCAGGCTTCCCGGTGTAGGACGGAGTCTTGGGGGCAGTGTTTCAACGAAGAACAGCAAACTGCCTGTAAGTCCCCCATGGGGTCTCAGTTTCTTTCCTGCTGGAGTTTCCCACTACCCACGGACACAGAACCCCCTCTCCGTCCTTGATTACAGGTCTGTGCCACCATCTCTGCTCCTCGGTGACTCTTGCCTGGAGCAGGGCCATGGTGTGACAGGCAGTGTCTGGGAACCCAGTGGCCTCTTTCTGATGCTGTTTCCTGACAATCTGAGGGCAGATGAAGTGGCAGGTGGCCAAGGGAATGTGTGACTTGGGTTTTGGTCAGGCACCGTGGCTGTGCCTCAGCCCCTCACCCCCACCTAGCCTGCTTTCAAAAGGACGGTTTTCCCACACACCAGGCAGGGTTCTTGGGGGGTGGGCCCACAGGAGATGCCCGGCTCTAAGGATCTGAGCAAGGTCATTGACCTTTTCCAGGCTCAGTTTCCACGCTACAAACCAAGGGTAGTAATAATAGCTGGTGGTAAACCCTTGATGCTCGTTGCCTGTTATTAGTACAAGTATCAGACTGCATGCTGAGGTCACACAGAGGCCAGCAATAGTCACCCTTCTCCGGCCCCAGGGTTTCTGGGGTGCTCAAGAAGGGAGGGGCATGTCACCAGCAGATTGCCTCCCCCCATTCCGAAAGGTCCTGGCCCCTCCCAGCCAGTCTTACTCTGTCCTGTCTGGGGGGATTGCAGGGTGGGAGGCAAAGATGGCTGGGTGGGGAGGGATGGCCTGGGGGAGAGCAGCTGAGTCGCTGGAGAGGGAGACAGACTGAGGCTATAAATACCTCCCAGGTAACAGGACCCGTAAAGGAAGGGAGGGAATTAGTCACATTCTGAGGCGCCTGGGAGAGAGGACGGGGAGCAATGACCTGAATCCATGGAAGGGAGAAAATTAGGCTAACCTTGGGAGGAGGGAGGCTGGGGTCTGGGTGCCGTGTCTCTTTAGAGGGGTGCCCTGCGCAGGGGCTGCTGGGCAGAGGCCAGACAGGACCTGTCGTGGCAGGAGAAGGCTGCAAGAGACTCTGTTGTTGTGGGGATGAGAAACACTTTCCCTGTCTCTGATTCTCTAGATCTGTTCTCTTTGGCAGTCCTTATAGCGGTCTAGCCTGGGCATTTCCTCGTGTCCTTCTAAAAGATGTTTCTGTGTGTTGTCCACACCTTCTGTGAGACCTGGCATTCCCTGAACCTTGTACTTGAAGCTCTGGGGCGACTCCCTAAGTTCCTGAGTCAGATAGAAGGGCGTTTGCTTGGGAGAGTAACGAAGGACGTATTATTACTTCCTTTCTTTCTCATCGAAATTGGCCGGGGAGGCCAGGCCACAGCGCGCTCTCTGGTCTCTTACTCCTCTTCCTGCTTTGCCCCTTCCAGGTGGTTGCCAGAGCAACAGCCAGCGCATGCCCTCCCGTGCTCACGCTCGCCCAGCGCCACTCGGAATGGAGTCTAGTTTCCCTGGCCTGGGTTAACAGGGGCCAACCCCACTGGCCCACTCCAGGCCCCCACAGCACGGAGATCTGCCACCTCGCTTCCCCCTCCCTCCCCAGCTCTTCAGGCTTGCGGCCCCCCCCCCCCGCCCCCCACGAGACAGGGTTTCTCTGTGTAGCCCTGGCTGTCCTGGAACTCGCTCTGTAGACCAGGCTGGCCTCGAACTCCGCTTGCCTTTGCCACCACCACGCTGCCAGACTTGGTTCTCTAACCGCATTCTCTGTCCTTGCTCCTCTCCCTAACCTGCAGCCTGTTAGCTGAAATTCTCCATTGCTTTGCAAGAGCTGTTCTTTCAGCCCAGACTGCTTGTCTCTTGCCCCGCCTGGTAGGTTTGCATTTTCTCTAAGACCCAAGGCTAGATCTGTGTCCCTGATGTCTCACTGACTGCGTCGGGTTCTTTTTTGGTTATGCTCTGGAGACACAGCGGTGATAGTGCCCGGAAGTGGTTAAGGTTCAAATGAGAAGACCTGCTCTGTTTCTTGCTGTGTGGCCCGGGGAGCATAAACGTGCCCTCCTGGGCCTTAGTTTCCTCATCTGTTAAAAAAAAAAAAAAAAAGGAGGGAGGGGCGGGGATTCTCACTGTGTTTCTCAACGGTCACAAGAAAAAAAAAAAAAAAAAAAACCACAACAAAAAAAAACCCAAAAATCCCTGCTCGACCCTTGCCTGAGATGGGTTTAGCACACAGTCGACGGCGGCTGCTGTTGGGGTCACAGTATTGATCGCAGTGTTTCTGAGTCTGCCTCCCCTGCGGGCTGAGATGGGGGCGGGGGCGGCGCGGCGTCCCGGTGTGACTCGTCGCTGCAGCCGCAGTGGCCAGCTCGCGCCTGGCACCGAGACGGTCGGCAAATGTTTGCTGAATTAATGAGTGGGGGCTGCAGGGAGGGCATGGGCTGCAGTTCCGCCTGGGCTGTTGCAGCTGGGGCGCGCATGTACATGTGTGTGCCCCTGGGAGCGGTAGTAAGTGAGGGGTGTTGGTGGGGGGAGGCGGGAGCCGGATTCGTGTCCCCGGGGGTCTGGCGGCGCCGTGGGCAGCCTGGCGCGCCCGCTCCCTGGGGTCCCCGCCGAGCGCCTGCCTGGCTGCGGGACCCCGTTGCCAGGAGCAGTCAGGATGCGGCAGCGTCTCCATGGCAACGCGGCATCTCGAGCCTCGCGCCGCCCTCCCCCGGCGCCCCGCAGTGGGCAGGAGGCCGAGCCTGGCAGCCCCTCTCGGCCCAGCAGCCAGCAAGCTGGGCCAGGAGGCCAAAGCCTGGCAGGAGGGGCTGAGGAGGGGGCTCCTTATTTTTTCTGGGAATGAAAGGCTGACCTGCCTTTACTTCCCTCTATGTCTGGGGGAAGCAGAAGAAGGAGACTCTGTTCTCTGTTCATAGGCCGCGTCCCCCGCCCCCCCCCCCCCCCCAACCCCAACAAGCTAGGAAATCATGGACAGGTTCTGGTCAGGGCCAGAAGCCTCTTGAGGGATAGATCTGATCTAAATCCTGACTGTGAAAATGGCACAGTGACACGGGCTGGAGGGGCTGTGGGGAGGGCCCTGAAGCACGGTGCGGAAGTTCCATCCTGAACCAGTGTACGAGTGCAAGTTCAGGGACTGCACCGGTGTGAAGCACGGTGCCCACCGCTCATAGATACTGCTCATGTCCCCAGGACATTCTACGACCCTCTTTACCCTCTTAGCCATATCCTTAAACCCACTTACTGCTTCCTACTGTGGGTTTGGACCCCCAGCTCCTATGCGGTATCTTCATCTCTACAAGGTGTTACTCAGTATGCCCCTAGGGTCAGCTGTTGGCTTTCAAATAGCCACTCAGGGATCTACAGCACCACCGTGTAACTACACGGTACCCTCCTTCCTTTTTAGGATTAGTGCCTTTTAACAGTCTCCAGGGATCAGGCACTGTTCCCAGTACCTATCTGGTGGTCCCCCAGCGTTCTCTCACGAAGCTGTCCAATAACCTGAACATTCAGTGTAGTTCCCATTCCCTTCCTGTACTCACGTCAGAGTACTTAGCGACGACCACTACAACCTCTCTCTGTTCAGTGTAGTCCCATTAGGCACTTCCTGGCCCACAACAGGTAAATTCTCTTTTGATCATCCTCTGTCCTCACTTCCACCCTGGAAGCCTCCGTGCAGCCAAGCTGTAGTGCTCGCAATGACCAGGAGGGGGCGCACGAAACAGTCTCCCGGAGGCCACAGCGTGAGGCGCGGCCAGTGTGGAAGGCCAAGGGGCCAAGTGTCGTTGTACCAAGACTGAATCCATGCCCAGGGTGGGGCTGCGTCCCAGGGAGATTCTTCCCGAAGTTGGTGCACCCTCCACGCGGCTTCCTTTGCGGGCTCACAGAAGACGCCGTCGTCGTGGTTTGGGCTCTGAGAGGGAACGCGCGCCCTCTGGTGGCCGCGGCGCAGAGCTGCTCCCCAGGCTGCTAGGGAAGAGGCGCTTGTGGTATCTATCTCTTCATCACCTTCTGCAGTCTGTGAAGGGTTAAGGTCATCCTCGCTTCCTCTCACAAAATGAGATTTCCTCCCATCTGTGGGTGAGAGAAATGGACTCCTCTCTGTGCATGTGGACAGAGCTCCAGCAGGAGGGACCAGGTTAGGTTTCTGCAGACTGTTGTGTTTGGGTGATTGACTAAGATTGAACAGTGATCTTGTGCCCATTTCTGGCCTGGCATCATCGATAGTGATTGAGTTTCTTGAAATGTCTCCCCCATCTGTTTCGCATGGTTGGGTGACAGACATCCAAGCCTGTGAAGTGTTCCAGGATCAGCAAGAGAGATGGGGAGGCAGTGATGAAGGACACTGGCCTGGTTTGAGCTTGAGAAATCTCCTTCCTTCCTTCCTTCCTTCCTTCCTTCCTTCCTTCCTTCCTTCCTCCCTCCCTCCCTCCCTCCCTCCCTCCCTCCCTCCCTCCCTCCTTTCCTCCCTCCCTCCCTTCCTCCCTCTTTCCCTTTTTCCCTCCCTTCCTCCCCCCTCTCTCTTTCTTTCTTTCTTTTTTTCGAGACAGGGTTCCTCTGTGTTGCCCTAGCTGTCCTGGAACTCACTCGGTAGCCCAGGCTGGCCTCGAACTCACAGAGATCCACCTGCCTCTGCCTCCCAAGTGCTGGGATCAAAGGCGTGTGCCACCACTTCCTGGTCCTCATTTTTTTAAAAAATAATTTATTTTCTTATTTTATGTGCATTGGTGTTTTGCCTTCATGTATGTCTGGGGTCCCCTGGAACTGGAGTTACAGCTAGATGTGAGCTGCCATGTGGGTGCTGGGAATTGAACCTGGGTCCTCTGGAAGAGCAGTCACTGCTCTTAACCACTGAGCCATCTCTCCAGCCCCACATATTTTTAAAAAAGATTTATTTACTTATTATGTATATTGTGTTCTGCCTGCATGTGTCCCTGCACACCAGAAGAGGGCACCATATCTCACTACAGATGGTTGTGAGCCACCATGCGGTTGCTGGGAATTGAACTCAGGACCTCTGGAAGAGCAGCCAGTGCTTTTAACTGCTGAGCCATCTCTCCAGCCCTATCCTTCATTTTTTTTTTAAAAGGTATGTGTGTGTATGTGTGTGTGTGTATGTGGGGGTCTGTGTATGCCATGTGTGTGCAGGTGACTGCAGAGGCCAGAAGAGGGCATCCAATCCCCTGCAACTGTAATTAGTTGGTTTTGAGCACCTGATATGGGTTCTGGAACTAACTGAACTCTGGTCTTCTTTCTGAAAGAGCACCAAGTGCATTTTTCCTTTTTTCTTTTTGTTTGTTTGTGTGAGACAGGGTCTCACTGTGTAGCCCTGGCTGACCAGGAATTCACGTTGTAGACCAGGCTGACCTTGAACTCACGGAGCTCCGTCTACCAGTCTCTGCCTGCTGAGTGAGTAGCTCAGTTGGTAGAGTGCTTGCCTGGCATGCATGAAGCCTTGGGTTCTGTCCTCAGCACCACAGAAACTTGGCAGCATGTTTAGAAGCTCAAGAACCTCCTGGACTGTGCAATGAATTCAAGGCCATCCTGGGCCATGAGAGACCTTATCTCAACGATAAAATTAATTCAATAAAGTGAATTAAATAATGACAAAACTCCCCCTACTCCCCAGGGTCATTGTAAAGGTTAAATCAGAGGATGAGGATGAGGAGCAGAAGCAGGAGGAGAAGGGGGAGGAGGGGAGGGAGGAAGGAGAGCAGGCGGAGGAGCTTGGGGAGGAGCTTGGGGATGATAACAGCAGTAGTGGTGGTTAAGATCCAAGAGGTGGTATTGCTCCCCCCAAAACCCTTCCGACATTTGGGAGCTTTCCTCACTTGTGTTTAATAAATCCATGTTCTCTCTGCATGTGTGAGAGAGGCAGGATTCTACCAGGCAGACTTGGTAGGGAACCTGACACAGGGTTTGTTCTGAAGAGGCTCTCAGCAAGGGCCTGTTGCCAGGCAGGGTGGCAAGTCCCCAGCAGGCCTTCAGGGTGAGCTCTAGGGGCCCTCTAGTCCTACTACTAGGGCTGGGGGCAGAGGGAGGGGCCAGAGGACCCCCGCTTTCTGCTGCTCTGTGTTCTCGTGGTGCCTGCAACCTGGATCAGATCTCCTCACCCCAGCAGCGCATGGGAGCTGGCTGACAGAGAAAGATCCACATCCTAGTGAGGGCAGCTGGATCTGGGGGCCTTGCTAAAACCTTTCCTGCAAGAGCAGGAAGGAAGAAGTAGGGAGGCCAAGGGACAGGGGAGGAAGGAAGGAAGGATGGAGCGGGCTCCAGCTGGGCTCAAGTTCTCTCTGGGACTAGCCAAGAAAAGAGGCCATCTGGACCGGACTGGATTGGACTGGCTAAAAGGACATTGGGATGGTCACCTTGGCTGGGGTTTGCATGCCAGTGTGTGTGTGTGTGTGTGTGTGTGTGTGCATGTGTGTGTGTGTGTGCGCGTGTGTGTGTGTGTGTGTGTGTGTGCATGTGTGTGTGTGTGTGTGTGTGTGATGGGAGGGGGCAAGAAAATATGAGGATATGAGTTCTTCCCTTCTTTGGGGACTCTATGGCAGTGAAGTCAGGAATGGGAAGTGATGCTTGGGCCTGGGACCCGGCATGGCCTTGCTCCTCTTAGGCCCTGTTTTCCAGTCTTCAGAGTCGGGAGTGCTCACTGCCTGTGAACCCACACACACACTCAGCAGCCATCACTGACAGCATACTGTGGGTTGGGTTAGGCTTGTGACAGAACCAGGCCCCGCCCTTACAGGACCTGTCTGTAGTGAGGGAGGAGGATGGATGAGTCACCAGGCCCCTGGCAGCCCAGAGCAGATGTCTGACCCGAGGTGAAGGAAAGCTTTGCTAGGTCAGGAGTAAGGTGGGATGAAGCTTCTAGGGAAGGGTGGTCTCAGCGTAAGAGGGTGAGGGAGTGCAGGGTTATGGCGCCAGCTGGATGTGTAGCCTTGAGAGGCAGAAGGCAGGAGACTGGGCCTGTAGCTGTGCATTTCCACCCGAGAGCAAGGCAGGGCCAGAGAAGGTTCCAGGCAGGTGGCAGGGCCAGACTGGGATAAGGCATGTTGGAGGATGTTCAGGGCTTCTGTGATGTGGCCTCAGCCCCCTCAGCACCTTTACAGGGGAAGGCCAGATCACAGCACTCAGAGGCCCCAGGTAGCAATTCAGATGTCACCCTGTCTCTGGAAAGGCTACTCAGCGACATGGCCTGCCCTCCACTGCCCCAGACCTCACTCTCAGCAGAGGTCTACCTCTTCATCCAGTTATGTCCCCACTCCCTTGTTGATATGCTTTTGTGCCCTGGCTGTCACGATGGGATGCCCCACCTCTTCCCTGGACCCGGATGGGCTCTTGAGCCAGCCAGCCAGTACATTTGGATTCAAGACACTGGCAGTGAGGGAGAGGGCTTGTGACCTGATTTGGGTCAGTCAGAATCCTGACTTGGGGTGATAATGAAGCTGGGAAGCTTCATGGATACGGGTCACACAGATCTTCTTGTTAAGAAAGGTCTGCATGGCTGAGCGTGCTGTTCTGTCTTTTTTATTTTTAGAGTATTTTATTTTGAAGCGGGGTCTCATGTATCTCTGGCTAGCCTTTAACTTTCTATGAAGCTGGGGATGACCTTGAACTTCCGATCTTCCTGCCTCTACCTCGCGGGTATTGGAATTGCAGGAGTGAGTCACAGCCACTCCTGGTTTATGTAGTGCTGGGAATTAAACTCAGGGCTTTGCGTGTGTGAGGCAAACTCCCTATCCACTGAGGTACATCCCGGCTTATTTGATCTTAAGTTTTGTAGAGCTGGAAACTGAACCCAGGGCCTTGCGTGTGCTAGACAAGTGCTCTGCCACTGGTCCACACCCCAGCCCTCTTGAAATTTTGTTTTGTCTTTGTTTATTTTTTTGAGATAGGGTTTCTCTGTATAGCCCTGGCTGTCCTGGAACTTGCTCTGTAGACCAGGCTGCCTTCAAACTCAAGAGATCTGCCTGCCTCTGTCTCCTGGATGCTGTAATTAAAGGCATGCGCCACCATCGCCCAGCACTTGAAATTTTTAAAAAAGATGATTTATTTGTACCGTGCGTGTGCGTGTGCGTGCATGTGTGCGTGCGTGTGTGTGTGTGTGTGTGTGTGTGTGTGTGTGTGTGTGTGTGTGTGTTTATGGTCACCGTGTGGAGGTCAGTTCTCTCCACTTTTATGTGGGTCCTAGGGATTGAGCTCAGGTCATCAGGCTTACGCTGCAGGGTGGCAAGTGTCTTTACCCACAGAGCCACCTTGCCAGGTTCAGAGGATGGTTTTTACTCTGGATCTTCCCGCCTGACGGGCCCCAGTACTGGGATTACAGACGGCGGTTAGCAGCATTCACAGTTTTTGTGACGCATTGAGGATGGAACCCAGGACCTTGTGTGTGCTAGACAAGCCCCGTAGCTGACATTGGGAACCACAGTCCCAGTCCACCTGCTGTGGATTGTTTTTTTTTTTTTTTTTTTTTTTTTTTTGCCAAGGAGCTCTGTATCTTTAGCTAGTGCTGGGTCCTTCAACATAACCGGCGGGGGAAGACTCCTCTCATCTTTAGGATACGGAGCTGTGATGTGGGTGCAGGGACCTGTGGCCCCTCTTTCTTTAAGTTGCCCCATGTGTGGTCAGTGGGTCCTCAGTCCCCTGAGGCCAGGACAGGGACTGAACCGCCTCCTCTGTGACCCATCTCCCTCAGCCTCTCCAGGGTCTGCTTCTATCCAGCTGGATCTCAGTTCAGGGCTGTGGTTGGGTGGGACAGGGCAGCTAGGGGAAGCCAGCCTCATCAGACTCAAAGATGCTGTTGCCTCGGATGCTGGGAGCATCTTCATGGACCACCAGGCTGCTCCCCAGGGCATTTCTGTTTGCCTCTCCTTGGGACCAGTCACCACAGAGCAGGGCCTGATGGGGAGCCCCAGAAACAGCAGGTATAGAGCTAAGGTGGGTTGCTCTCTTCCCTCCCTGAACCCATCCCCAGACAAGTGGGGCAGAGATGTGGCTTTCCATCTAGGCTTGCTTCTGGGGAAAGTGAGATGAGGGATGAGAGAGAGCCCTTTGTAGTTGCCAGTCTGTAGAACTTTAGGGAGTGGGAAACAGGGCAGCCAGGCCTGAGAGAAAAGCCACTCCAGATGGGGTCTTTGAGTCCATCACTGGGGTGGCACATGCCTCCCTCACTGTTAGACTCAGATCTGTAGAAAAAGAAACTTCTCCTACCCTTATAGACATTGACAGGTAATAGCTCCTCATCCGGGGGTGGGGCCTCTAAATCACGCTCCCACTCAGGCTGGAATGTTGACAGGCAGGCTCCATCTTGTGCAGGTGTTATGTACAATATTCTCGTTTACTTGTTTATTCAGTGTTTCCCCCCCTTGGCCCAGACTGTGGGATTCAGGGGGCTGGGCCCTCATCTGTCTTGTTCCCCATGTTTTCAGGGACTGGCCCTACAGGGTGGGAGCTTCAAGACTGACCCGGCTCTGCTCTCACAGAGTTCGTATTGTAGCAAGGGCTGAAAAAGTCAATCAGTTTGTTCTCTTTGTTGCTGTT
This sequence comes from Peromyscus eremicus, assembly GCF_949786415.1. Taxonomy (NCBI): domain Eukaryota; kingdom Metazoa; phylum Chordata; class Mammalia; order Rodentia; family Cricetidae; genus Peromyscus; species Peromyscus eremicus. The sequence goes on from NC_081435.1 coordinate 25,043,706, forward strand.
GCCTTGGGACAGGGTCTCACTATGAAGCTCGAGTAAGCCTCAAACCCATAATCCTCCTGCCCCAGCCTCCCAAGTGCTAGGATTATAGACATGGACCACCAGGCCTCACTGCCAGGCTAACTCTATGATGCACATTCAGAATTTGTTGTTTTCAACAGTGACAGACGACTCCTAATGTGAAGTTTATTTATTATTATTAATTTTAGATAGGGTCTCATGTAGCCAAGGCTAGCCTCAGACTTGCTCTACAGCCAAGGATGACCTTGAACTTCTAATCTTCCTGCTCCCATCTCTGGAGTGCTAGGCTTACAATCACACAGTACCACTCTTGGGGTGTATGTTGTGCTGGGGATCAAAGCCAGGATGTCATGCCTTTCAGGCAAGCATTCCACCACCCGACCACATACTCAGACCATCGTTCTATTTCTCATGGTGGCGGCACCATTTAATTCCTCACCGATAGCATGGAACGGTTCCAGTTTTTCCATATCTCTAACACTTATTTTCATGTTGAAAAACTTCCAGTACTTGGGAGACAGAGGCAGGAGGAGCTCTGTGAGTTCAAGACCAGCCTGTCTATGTAGTGAGTTCCAGGGCAGCCAGGGCTACATAATGAGAGCCTGTCTCAAACAAAAATGATATGTTTTTGTAGCAGGCAGGTGGTTGCATACCCTTCATCCCAGTACTCAGAAGGTACAGGCAGGTGGATCTCTGAGTTTGAGGCCAGCCCAGTCTACAGAACAAGTTCCAGGACAACCAGGGCTACATAGAGAAACCCTTTCTTGACCCCGCCTCAAAAGTGTTGCTGTATTAATTTCTCTTCATTCGTCATCTAATTTTTAAATAACCCACTAAGTCCAATTAGGGCTGCCCATTTGTACATGGGTGCGAGGCCATCTACTGGTACGTGGGCAGTCTCTCAGGATTCACACCTCCAAAGAGGAATGATTCTCCCTCTCCCAGCAGCTATCCATTGCCCTTAGTTCCTCAGTTAGAAGTGGGGCTTTGAGACCATCCCCTCCCCACCTGCACCATGCTGGAATTTTGATTGACTGGACCTTGTACAGAGCTTGTACAGGCAAGTAAAGCTGCTGTGAGTTCATGAACGGAACAGTCTTGTCTGGTCCGGAAGACAGCATTTCCCAGCACTTCTCCCCACCCTCTGGCCCTCGAATCCTTTTTGCCTCCTCTTCTTTGATGTCCCCTGAGCTTTAGTGGAGTGATTGGTAAAGATGTCCCTCTTTGCCCAGTGTGGTTGAAAGTCCTGGAGGCGGTGCTGGTTACCGAGTAGAAAGGTCACGGTCACAACAGAACCCAGTGTTAGTTTTCAGGGCTTTATTAGGGAGGAAAAGGGGGGAGGGGAAAGAAGAGAGCCAGGCCTGGAGAGAGAGGAAGATGGTGGGATTGGGGGGGAGCAGAGCAGAGAGAGAGAGGATGGGGTCTGCATCCAGCTTTTTAAGGTGCGGGTATGTAGTTGCCAACGTACACTGATGACGCATGATGCAAGACCCCTAACTGCGCATGTGCAGAAGTGAGGGTGGATCCTAACAGTGGTGGCGCACGCCTTTAATCCTAGCACTTGGGAGGCAGAGGCAGGCAGGTCTCAGTGAGTTCGAGACCAGCCTGCTCTGTCCCATCTGTGGCTGAGCACTCACAGTTGACCAGCTGTGTGTCTGCATCATCCGCTGCCATGGCAGAAGGAAGCTTTAAGGTGAGGTTGACAGCAGCCCAATCTACGACTCTGAGCATAAATACTTTGAAAGCGGTTTGACAGGGCTGGAGAGATGCCTGAGGTTTGACAGAGGTCAAGAGCACCGGCTGCTCTTCCAGAGGAACCTAGTTCAATTCCCAGCATGTACATTGCAGCTCCCAACCATGTGTAATGTAGTTCCAGGAGATCAGATACCCTCTTCTGGCCTCCTTGGGAACTAGGATACATGTGGTGCACAGACATACACACAGACAAATCACCTATACATGTAAAATAAATAAATTTTTAGAAAACAGAAGGTTTTGACAACATGAACATATCTATCTATTTTTGTTTTTTGAGACAAGGTTTCTCTGTGTAGCCCTGGCTGTCCTGGAATTCCCTCTGTAGATCAGGCTGGCCTCATCTCCCAGCAGCCTGCACCTCACCTCTGGCACTATGAAAGCTGATCAGCAAGGGGACAGCTTCTTAGCTCTGTTTTAGTTTAAATTATATATATATATACATATATATACATATACATATACATATACATATATATATAGTGTGTGTGTGTGTGTGTGTGTGTGTGTGATGTCGGAGATTAAGCTCAGAGTTTTGCATATGCTAAGCAAGTTCTCTACCATAGCGGTACATCCTGAATCCTGACCCAGTTATTCATTTTTTTTGTTTTTTTTTTTTTGTTTTTTGAGACAGGATTTCTCTTTGTAGCCCTGGCTGTCCTGGAACTCCCTCTGTAGACCAGGCTGGCCTCAAACTCAGAGACCGACCTCTCTCTGTCTCCTGAGTGCTGGGATTATAGGCATGGCACCGCTACCACCTGGCTTGTCCCAATTTTTTTTTTTTTTTTTTTTTTTTGGGACAGGGTCTCATGTAGCCCAGGTTGGCCTCATATAGCCCAGGTTGGCCCCTGGACCTCTTATGTAAATGAGGCGGATGTTGAAGCTTCAGGATTACAGACACTCCCTACCCACTCCCTAGCTCATCCTAAGTGAGTTACAGGGATCTGAATTCAGAACCCCACGCTAGCAGGACAAGCGCTTTACCCGGTGAGCCGCCTCTCCGGTCCTTAGACTAGGAAGACTGTGGGAGACAGCGTTTCTTCATCTCTCTTCTGGCCTCCTTTTGCTCTCTCATGGCCGTACTTCCTCCTGTCAGCCTTCCCACTGAAAGCCCTGGGAGGGAAGCTGGGACTTGAGACTGTTTGCAGAGGCTTCCTTAATACCACGGTGAGCTCAGGTGTATCCATCACCATGGTAACCACACTGGGCGATAACATCCGGGTTTCTTCCTGGCCATCTCGCTGTATCTAGGCTGCCTGGTGGGGCTCTGCCACCTCCGCTGAATCTCTTTGAGCATCAGGCCCGAGTCCCAGGGACAGTGAGCCAGGTTCCCTTAAAACGTGAGCAACCGCCCTTCCCCAAGAGTGTGACTGACAATTTGGCTACCCTTGGAAGAAAAGTTTCAGCGGAGACAGTGAGCAGAGGGTCAGACCTGGAGAAGAGAGGTGCTGTCTAAGACAAGCAGCAGTGAGGCCCTGTTCATTTTTATCTAGAGAGGGCTAGATGATTCCAGAAAAGAGAGAGAGGGACCGAGGGCCTAGACTGTTCCAGGTAGCACTACCTGACCAAGCCTCCTGCCACCAAGATTGCAAATGGCGTCAGAGTACCCTTGCCACTTTCTGTCTGATCGGCGGCTCACAGTTCACCTTGAGCTGCTTCTTTTTTTTCAGACAGGGTTTCTCTGTGTAGTCTTGGCTGTCCTAAAACTCGCTCTGTAGACCAGGCTGGACTCCAATTCAGATTCACCTGTCTCTGTCTCGTAAGTGCTGGGAATGAAAGTGTGAGTCACCACAGGCTGGTTAAGCTGCTATGTTTGTGTGTGTGTGTGTGTGTGTGTGTGTTTGTGTGTGTGTATGTGTGTGTGTGTATGTGTGTGTGTAGGGGGCACTCCTGCCACACACACCTGTGGAGGTCAGAGGACAACTTCGTGGAATTGGTTCTCTCTTACCATGACATGGGTCCATGGCTTGAGCTCAGGTCAACAGGCTCTGTGGCCAGCATCTACCCCCTCAGCCACCTTGTTCCCCACCCCAACCCCATCTCTTTAAAAAGTTTTTGTTTTTGTGTTGGTTTGTTTTTTTGTTTATATTTTGCTTTTGTTTTTGTTTTTTTTCACGCTGAGCCTCTTTCCGGGACCTCAGACACTCTTGGTCCATTCTTCTGAACGGCCTAGAAGTCTCTCTTTAAGTCTCCCCGTGGTCTGCTGCCCGTGTTGTTTGCATACCTCCTGTGATGGGGAGCTCACTTTCTTGAAAAACAGCTTGTCTTGTTACAGGGCCTCTTTGAGGGAGACGGTAGTGGTCTCAGTTGTCAACTTGACGGGTTCTAGGATAGAAGACCAGCCTCCGGCCTATGAGGGGTTAGCTAGACTGTCCTGGGGTTATCTATCTGGTTAATGAAGGGACATCAGCCCAGTGGAGCATGTGACTCTGGCAGGCCTTGCCCTTCCCCCTCATTCCCTCTGCTTTGCTAAAAACTGTTACATTCCTGAAGCTAGACACCAAGGTCTGTTCCCTTACATGGCCAGTCCCTCCTGCTGAGGCTGACCACCAAGGTCCAGCTGTCAAAGTATTGAAACACAGCAATCAAAATCCCCCCTTGGCTCACCTAATTAACATGCCCAATTAAAATTAAACACCTCATCCTAACATGGGGTTTCCCCTTGTACCTTTATAATCTGCCATTTTCCTATGTGCCACGCCTGCTTCCTCTTATCCAGAGGCAGTCCTTTGTCCCCCTCTGGGACGAATACCCCTACCCCCTCTCCCTTGTCCCCTTCCCCTTCTCCCTCGTCCTCTATCCCCTGTCTTTGTCCCTTATTCCCTGCCCTCTGTCCCTCTGGGGCAAATAAATCTCCTTTGTGCTGAGAACTTGGTCTTGGGGTGTCTTGCACCGACTTCGAGGTTCCCTCCCGTTAGCCTCTGGGCAAGCCGGTGAAGGATTACCTAGATTAGGTTAACTGAAGTGGGACACACACTCCCTGTATACAGCACCGTTCTTTGGGTTGGGATCCTGAGTGCGAAGGAGAAAACAAGTTGTACATTTGTTGCTGTTTCCCAAACGCAGATGCAATGTGACCGGCTGTCTTAGGCTCGCACTGCCAGACCCTTCTGGACACGATGGACTGTATCCTGGACTAGAATAAACCCCTTTCCTTCCTAAGATCGTTGGACAAGTGTTTTATCAAAGCAATGGGAAAAGTATCTGAAACAGACCAAACTCGCTTTATGTGCTGTCCAACAGTGTGCACGGCTCACTCACCCCGCGGAGCCCAGAACAAATGGCCTCTTTGTCCTGTATAGGCCCCCAGTGGTCCTGAGGGCAGGTGGTCCCTTAGTCCTCGAGCCAGCTTTCTTTCCAGTTCCGACAGTTTCTACTCCTCTTGGACCATCTTCCCAGGGCCTCGTCTCCTGAGCAGCCGTCCCCTGGGTGTGCTGTGGTTGGGACAGGCCATTTCTGCAGTGACTGTTTTTCCAACACATAAGAAAATATGTGTTGGTTGCAGGAAAATTAGAAATACATGAGAGGAAAAAAATGTCCCCAATCCCACCCTCCAAACAGCTCCTTGAGGCCTCTTTCCCCAAACTGGTGCCAATGTGTTACCGTGAGAGGCCAGACCAAGATTAGCTGCAGTTGGCGGAGGCGGCCTCCTCGCCATAGACACAGCGGATGTGGGGGTTTGTGTCTGAAGAGCCCTTGGGTGCGTGACAGGCCTGGGAAGACAGGCCAGGGACAGGAGAATGGACTCCCAAACCAGGAGAATCTCCTTCCCAAGTGGCAGTGCTACAGACGAGGGGCATCTTCCAGGGCAGTGCCTCCTCCACTGTCTACCCACAACCACTCTCTGCTCTCATGCCCACCCCCTCCCTCCTCTTAGAACCTGGGGCTGGGACCCGGGTCAAGGCAAAGCTGGGTTCCCAGGGCAGGATCCTTTGGAGCACGGAGGAGGGGAGGTTTCAGTCCTGATCCTCCAGAGGCCCCCACAAGATCCGGTCATTCTCCGAGCACCCCCTCCTCTCACACGTCAGGCACGTGGAGTCTCTGGTTGAGGAGGAATGACCCTAGGCACCCAGCTTTTCTTCTCCACTGTCCTGTCCCCCCCCCCCCCCCATTTTCAGCTCTTTCCTTTTTGGATCTTACTTCTTACTACATAGCCCTGGCTTTGAACTCAGCGACTCTCTTGCCTCGGCTTCGGAGTGTTGGCTTGAACTATCACGCTCAGCTTCCTGCATTGTTGTTATGTGGGAGACAGAGTAACCAGGCTGGCCTCTAAATCACTGTGTGGATCTTACACTTTCTGATCCTCCAGTTTCTGCCTCCGGAGAGCTGCAATTACGTGCCCCACCACGCCTGTTTTCATTTTTGGCTTTTTTCTTTGTGTGTCAGTGCGTGTATATATGTACACATTTGTGTACGTGTGTGGGGTGCAGGTGCACGTGCCGGAGGGCAGCATCAGCTGTCGCCCTTGGAGTACTGTTTTTTTTTTTTTTTTTTTTTTTTTTTTTGTCTTCTGAGACAGGGACTCTCTGGCTAGGAACTTGCCAAAGGATAGGCTGGCCACTGAACCGGATCCTTCCGCTTCTAAGTTCTGTGTGCACCCCACGTCCCAGCATTTTTTTTTTAAGGTTTACTTATTATTTTACATTTTACTCCATTTATTTATTGTGTGGGCATGTGTAGATGTATGTCACAGGGCATGGAGGTCAAAGGACAACTTCAGGAGTCAGTTCTTTCCTTTATCATGTAGGTCCTGGGGATTGAACTCAGGTTGCCAGACTTGACAGCAAATCTCTCTCTCTCTGTCTGTCTGTCTGTCTGTCTGTCTCTCTCTCTCTCTCTCTCTCTCTCTCTCTCTCTCTCTCTGTGTGTGTGTGTGTGTGTGTGTGTATGACATTTCTTTGCAGGTGCCTATGGAGGTCAGAAGGTGGCCAATACCCTGGTTGGACTTATAGGTGGTTTAAACCACCCAACATGGGGCCCCTGGACGAGCAGGAATCATTCTTAACTGCTGATCCATCTTTCCAGCCCCCATAGCCCGGCTTTTTTTTGAGAGAGAGAGACTTGTTCTCACTATGTAGCTCTGACTGTCCTGGAACTCACTTTGTAGACCAGGCTGGCCTTGAGCTCACAGAGGTCTACCTGCCTCTGCCTCCAGAGTGCTGCTCGGCTGTGGTTGTATATTTTATCTTATTCATTTTTCAAGTTTTGTTTTTTTATTATTATTGTGCATGTATGCATGATGTGTTGTGTGGGTGTGCCTGCCATGGTGAGCATCTAGGGCTTAGAGGTCAGTGTCATGGAGGCGGCTCTCTCCATCCACCTTTTTGTGTGCTCTTGGAATCAAACTCAGATATCAGGCCTGCATCGTGGGGTCGCAGGCCCTGTAACTTCTGAATCATCTCCGTGGCCCTGGTCATATGGATTATATTCCCACCAACAAAGGGTAGCCTCCACCATGACACTCCCAGTTTAAGGTCAAGGTCATCCACCTCGGCTCCTAGTGCTCCTCCCTTAGTGGATACCCCAGCGTGACCAGAAGGTCACAATAACTGGTTTGTCTGCAGCTGCCCTGGCAATCAACTGGACCCTCAGGCTGCTTCTCATGGGCAGACACCCAGCTGGCGTTCCTTGACCCCACGCCTGTATAATCGCTTTGTGGGAACCTGAATGTCAACTTTCCTGCTGGTCCTCATTCAATCCCATCCTGTGGGTTTAGAGTTAACCCTCCAAGTGTCCTGACAGCCAGGAGAGCGCATACCAGCCTCTGAGCTCTGACAGTCCCACTTCAGAACGACCCAGTTAAGGAACTGACACCACTTCCATTTCAGAGAAGAGGAAACCGAAGTGCAGAGAGGTTAAGTAACTTGCCCAAGTTAACCAGGAAGTGGCAGAGTTAGGATTAGAGTCTAGGAGGTTTGGGGCCAGGAAGAGACCTATTAGAAAAGTGCTTGTTTGATGCCCAGAGCCAACATAAAAGAAGACAAGCATGATGCTGAGTGCCTCTGACCCCGGTTTGCAGTCCCAGCATTGGGGGGTAGTATAGGGGCATCACTGGCAGCCAGCTTAGCCTAACCTACATGCAGTTTCAGGCCAGTGAGACACCTTGTCTCAAACAAAAAAAGGTGGAAAGCCCTTGAGGACACTGGAGGCCGTCCTCTGACCTCCACATGGACCTGCATACATGTGCATATACACCCGCACACACATGAAGAACCTAGGGAGTTTGGCCCAATCACTTTGGTCTTAACCCTCGGTCTTTTGTCTTGAATTGGGTGTCTGATACCACGGTTCACTTACCAGTCTGGAAACACACAGAGACAAATCTTCATGGCTTTGTTGATGTTATTAATCCAGGTGTAGCGGCTCATGCATGTAGCCCAGCATTTAGGGCACTCAGCCTAAACCTGGAGGTTAGCCTGGGGTACATGGTAAGACCCTGCCTCAAAGACAAGACGGAGCAAAACAACATACACACACAAGACACCTGAGCTTGGTGGCATGTTTCTAAAGCCCCGTTCTATCTTTGTCACAGGTTACCCAAGAGCTGCAAGGCCCTGGTGGGGCAGGGGGCAATTGTGGGTTCTGTCTGTGGTCTCAGCACAGCATTCACCAGCAGTTATATAAAGATCCCCATGAAGAGTCAGAGTTGTTACCCATGGAGGGGTCCCTAAAACCAAATGGAACAGAAGGTGGGGCTAAGATGCCTGAGTCCACTGGGCCCCTGGTCTTCATAGCCTCTAGGCCTTGGTCCAGTTTTCAGCATGGAGTAAGATAGTAAATATTTGTTAGCTGCTATTATTATTATTATTATTATCATTATTTTATTTTTTGAGACAGGGTTTCTCTCTGTGGCCCTGGCTGTCCTGGAACTCACTCTGTAGACCAGGCTGACCTTGAACTCTGAGATTCACCTGCCTCTGCTTTCCAAGTGCTGAGATTAAAGGCGTGCCCATCCGGCATTAACTATTATTATTATTATTATTATTTTTTTTGGTTTTTCAAGACAGGGTTTCTCTGTGTAGCTTTGTGCCTTTTCCTGGAACTCACTTGGTAGCCCAGGCTGGCCTCGAACTCACAGAGATCCGCCTGGCTCTGCCTCCCGAGTGCTGGGATTAAAGGCGTGCGCCACCAACGCCCGGCTAACTATTATTTTTAAAAAGAGTATTTGATTTTATTTAATTTTTATTGTGACTATATGTGTATATCTGTTGTGGACATATGTACACATACAAATGCACGAAAGTACATATCTAAATATCATGAGAATGGGAGTTCAGATCCCTAGCATCCATGTAAAAAGCTGGGCATAGTGACACATGCCCATATCCCAGCCCTGGGGAGGCAGAGGAGGACCCCTGGGGTTTGCTGGCGAGCCAGACTAGCTGAACTGGCAAACTCTAGGTCCAGTGAGAGGCTCTCTCTCTCTCTCTCTCTCTCTCTGTCTCTGTCTCTGTCTCTGTCTCTGTCTCTGTCTCTGTCTCTCTCTCTCTCTCTCTCTCTCTCTCTCTCACACACACACACACACACACACACACACACACACACACACATTCAAGATTGTTTTTGGCTATATATGGTGAGTTTGAGGTCAGTCTTGAATGCATGAGACCCTGAGACCCCTTCTCAAAGAAAATGAAACCCTCAGTACCATGAGATACATTCATAATATGGTGTAACTATCATTAATATATGCTTCCAGAACTTATATTTTTTGTTTTGTTTTTAGAGACAGGGTTTCTCTGTGTAGCCCTGACTATCCTAGAACTTCCTCTGTAGCCCAGGCTGGCCTGGAACTCACAGAGATCCGCCTGCCTCTGCCTCCCAAGTGCTGGGATTAGAGGCGTGCGCCACCACTGCCCGGCTGCTTTTTCTTCTCTTTGGTCCTCACTCTGGCCCCTGCTGGCACTGACCCTGCTTGCATCTCGATGACTCTGTGTACTGCAGATGCTAGTTCTGTGAACAGGATCATACAGGTTTATCCCCCGGCTTACTTCGTTCTGAACACGATGCATTAGAAGTCCACCCCTGTACAGCAGGTGGCAGATTTCTTCCTTTGCTCCTCCTCCTTCACACACATATACATATGCATATATCCGTACATACATACATCTCTTTATGTATGTATGTATGTATGTATGTATGTATGTATGTATGTATGTATGTATCTATCTATCTATCTATCTATCTATCTATCTATCTATCTATTTTGAGACAGGGTCTCATTATATAGCTCGGGCTGTTCCGGAACTCTGTAGACCAGGCTGGCCTCAAACTCAAAGGGATCCACTTGCTTCTGCCTACTGGGTGCTGTGATTAAAGGCGTGTGCCATGCAATGGCTCTGCAGTTCTTTCTTGAGAACTGTAGACGGTCTCTGTCGTGCCTCTGTTGGGGGGTGTTCCTGTCGCTCCCCCTCATGGCTGTGGTTGGCGGGGTTTCCCCTTTCTTGGCTGTTATGGGTGGGGTGGCCATGGGGCTTACTAATTAGGAATTCATAACTAACACTTTTCTTGCCAGGCTCTCCTCACCCTTCCCCCTCTTTTTGTGGGTAGAACCCTGTGCTGGTTTGAAAGAAAATGACCCCCCAAAGGGAGTGGCACTATTAGGAGGTGTGGCCTCGTTGGAGTAGGTGTGGCCTTGTCGGAGGAAGTGTGTCACTGTGGGGGCGGGCTTTGAGGTCTCTATCTCCAGCTTCCCTCAGTGTGACAGTCAGTGGACTTCCTGTTGCCTGTAAGATGAAGCACTCTCAGCTCCAGCCCACATCTCCCTGCTGGAGACCATGCTCCCCTTCATGATCATCATGACTGACCCTCTGAAACTGTCAGCGAGCCCTCCCCCCCAATTAAATGTTTTCCTTGTGAGAGCTGCCGTGGTCACGGTGTTGCTTCACAGCAATAAAAACCCAAACTAAGACACCCCACCCCCCGCTTCTCTTGTCCTTCCCTGGCCACGCCTTCTCAGAGCCCGTTCTCACTTCTCCCTCTCCCCTCCTCCCGCTTCTACCATTCCGGGTCCTCTGACCCCTCCTCCTTCATTGGAGATCTTATTCTCTCATCCCGAGTGTGTATTTGTAGCTGACTCTTTGGGGGAGGAGATCGTTAATTAATTACATTTAATTAAAATAGGATTTACACTATTTCCCCCCTTCCCTTTTCTACTAAGGAACGTTGAGAGCAGGAGAAACGGTCTTTCCCAAGGCTGAGTCCCTAGTTGGTGATCTGATACCGAGTGGTCAGCCCCGAAACCGTGTACATACAATCAACATGAAAAACACTGAGCACGCTGTACTTACATCCTTGGGCATTTGTACATGTGTGCAATAACAACAAAGAGAAAGAGGCCCCGATCTCTAGAGGGAGGGTGTACATGGGAGAGGCGGGAGGGACGGAGGAAGAAGATGGAGTCGGCTTGACTGCTCTTGTCCTTCCTAGCTGGTCCCCGCTGTCCTTCTGACTGACCTCCAATCCCAGTCTCAGCACAGCAACTAGAGGACTCCTTCAAACACAGTCTTTTGTAGTGCCTCGTGTCACTAAATGCCAAAGGCCCCACATCGTTTACCTGTCACCCTGCTCCACTTCTCAAACCTTGCATCCTTCATTGCTGGTCTGTGACCTGCCCGTGCCCACCCTGTGCCCACCCTGTGCCCACCCATGCCCACCCCATGCCCACCCCGTGCCCATCCCAGGCTTTTGCACTGGTTTTACTTCTTCCCTGAATCTCTCCTAGGCCAGATAGCTGCGTGACAAAGTTCTTTATCACTTTTGTTTTTAATGTTAAGAGGCAGTTTTAAAGTATCCCAATAACATTTTTTTTCTTTGAGACAAGTTTTCTCTGTGTAACCCTGGCTGTCTTGAAACTCCTTCTGTAGACCAGGCTGGCCTCAAACTCATAGAGATCCTCCTGCCTCTGTCTCCCAAGCGCTGGAACTAAAAGTGTGCACCACCACTGCCAGGCCCCAATAACATTCTATTTAAAGTGGTAGCCCCAGCTTCTCCCCTAGTGACACCATGTAGTTAAGTGACCCCGCAGACCCCGTTTTCTTGCATGCTTTAGCTGGGCGCTGGCACCTGAACTGGGGGGCTCCCCAGTCTGATCCCACTTCACACGCTGGCTCAGGCAGAACGTAGCTCAGCTTGGCTTGCACTTATTCTCTAACAGAGTCCTTCAGTCTGCAAGGTTTCCACTTTGGCCTACAGCCTGAGAGCTCCCCAGGGCATACCTAGGGAAGGTCTGTGCCCATGCCTGCCTCCCGTGGGTTCTGGTGACGGAGTGCCCACCAGGCCTTAGTCCCTCTCACTTGGTTCAACTCCAAGAGTCACCCACCGCTTACCTTGCAGGCTATCCCCCTCCCCTATCCTTCCACTGAGCCATACCCCAGGCCTCCTGGTTTCCTTTCTGCCTCCGTTACCACTGTTGACAATATTATAAACATCTATAGCTTATCATGTCTATTGTTCTTCCTCTCTACCTCCTATTGGGAGAAAGGCAAGAAGTGACTGACTATTTTAATTAATTAATTAATCAACACATCTAATTAATTAATTAATTAGTGGCTTATTTATTTATTTATTTGCTTGTTTATTTATTTTTTGAGACAGGCTGTAACTTGGTAAGCCTGTCTGATGTAGAACTCACTATGCAGACTAGGCTGGGCTTGAACCCACAGAGACCTGCCTGTCTCTGCCCCCCGAGTGCCCATCATGGATTGGGTATGTTCATTAAAGGCACGTGTCACCAAGGTTGGACCTACAGGGAGTTTCTTCGTATCCACGGCCATCCCCTTTCTTTCTTCAGGATCTCAAGTAGCACAGGCTGGTCTCTAACTGGCTGGGGATGACTTACCTTCTGAGCTGTTTGCTTCCACCCCCAGGGTGCTGGGTTGTAGGAGAGAACCACCATGCTTGGTCTTACGCAGTGCTGGAGTTCTGGACCTAACTCTACTACAACTGAGCTATTAATACATCCCTAGCCTCAAGAAGGGTGAAGATTTATGTCTATTTTGTCTCCTGATATGAGGCATCTACAATTGGGATCAATATATATTTATCAAACAGATGAGGGAGTGGAGAATATACAATATTTGAAATTCTTCAATCTAAAAATGAGTTGAGCCCAATGTCTAATATGGCAGTTTGATGGCTGTGGTAGTTTGAATGTAATTGACCCTCATAATCTCACAGGGAATGGCACTATTAGGAGATGGGGCTTTGTTGGAGTGGGTGTGGTCTTGTTAGAGGAAGTGTGTCACTGTGGGGGTGGTCTTAGAGGTTTCCTATGCCCAGGATACTGCCCAGTGTCTCAGTCAGCTTCCTGTTGCCTGCAGGATGTAGGACTCAGCTACTCCTCCAGCACCCCCTCTGTCTGCACACCACCATGCTCCCTGCCATAAGGATAATGAAACTGTAAGTGAGCCACCCAATTAAATGTTTTCATTTGTAAGAGTTGCTATGGTCCTGGTGTCTCTTCATGGTAATAAAAACCCTAACTAATGCTGAGCGGTGGTGGTGCATGCCTTTGATCCCAGCACTTGGGAGGCAGAGGCAGGCAGATCTCAGTAAGTTCAAGGCCAGCCTGGTCTACAAAGCGAGTTCCAGGACAGCCAGGACTGTTACACAGAGAAACCCTGTCTTGGAAAACAAAACAAAACAAAACAAAACAAACAAACAAACAAAAACAAACAAAAAACAACCACCCAAACAAACCCTATCTAAGACAATGGCCATTTGAATTATATGCTAGACAGTAGTCAATTCTTCTCTCTTGGTGGCTCTTGGCATTTGTTCCCAGATTTCCCTGGAGACATGGTCTCTCCCACCATCAGTACCTGTGAATATCCTGGGACATTACTCTAGCTAGGTCCCTCCTCCTCATAGCTCAGGCCTCAGTGATTGGTTCAGCCCTGGGCATGGTTCACTTTGCCTGTGACATGAATTCATCTACGTTTGCTCAGAAGCAGTAAGGTGTTCTTCTTAGCATTGCCTCAGCCACCAGGACCCCGCCGGAGGAGCCTGCCTTGTAAGGAAGCAATGCCGGAGTCCTGGGCTGCGTTGGAGGAGGGCCTGCAGGGGAAGGATTGCATATCTCCAGGTGAGAGAGACTAGCACATGGTGGCTCCTTCACCAGAGCCCAAGGGAGGTGGGCAAAGATGTAGACCTTCCTTAGCTGTGCCCTAGGGAACTCTCAGGCCAACAGGGTAGGCTTTGGGGTGGGGAGGGACTGGGGCCTCATCTACTATAGCTGCAAGCATTATGCCCAAGCTGGCGTGATAAGTGGGCTCAGATTGTGAGCTTCCCAACCCCAGCTCAGGTGCTAGCATGAAGAGAGCCCTGTGCAAGTCACTTAACCGTCAGCCATATGGTTGAGGTGATGGCTCTGTGGGTTAGCATGTGTCACGAGATGCGTTCAATACCCAGCACTCCCAAAAGAAAACAAAATGAAATAGAACTGTCAGCAAGCAACAGTGTCTTCAAAGGTGGGGTGGCATGAATAATGTTCACCTCATTCAGAGAAAGTGGAATAGGCTGACCAGTTTGGATGACTTGTCAGGAGTGCTAGCTAGACCATGGTGGCACATGCCTGTAATCTCAGCACTTAGGAGACTTTAAGGACAGTGTCGGGTACATAGCTAGTTGGAGGCTAGCCTGGGTTCAGTGGAAGACTAATTCACCTTCTCATCTCTCAAAAGAACTTGGCAGGAGCCCTGTACAAGGGCAAAATAAAAGTTAGCATTTGTTGTCTTATGTGCTCTCTAGGGTAGGGTTTCTACCAGGCGGGGCAGTTGCAGTTTCTGTGTCCACCAGCAGGTGGCGGCCCAACCCCAAAAGAGCCCTCCTTGACCGACTCCGTTTTCCTGGGCGCAGGGAGGACGGATCCGGGTGGTGACACTTACACTTTTCCTTGGTGCATCAGGACTTGGGGCGAAGTGCCTGCATCTCCCTCAGTTCTTGGTGGTCGTTGGCCGACAGAAAAGGCGGCCTTGGTCACCAGAAGATAAGAGCATGTCTGTTTTTATCCATATTGTGAAAGAGCATGGTCTTTGGAGATATCCCGGACGAAGTTGAGAAAATACTCAGGTTGGACTAGATAAAGGACTTGTCGAAGGAGCGAGAATCGGGACGCGGATGCTGGTGATAGACGGCTGTGGCTGGACGTCCGTTGCAGCTAAGGCCGAGTGATGACTCGAAGGATGGATATCTGCTTGCTCGCTTAGTCCAAGAATGCCCGGCTGCCCTTCTGGGAGGATCAGGTGCCTGCCTGGTGACGTGGTGCGCTGTAAGTCAAGGTGCTACCAGCAGAGGGCGGCAGAGAACCATGCTCTCCGGGCCCGCTCCCTCCAGCGCCAGCTAGCTCTCTGCGAACCTGCTGTCTGGAAGGCTGGGCAAGATCCGACTTGTCAGGTGTCCCTTGGCTTTTGAGAAAGCTTGTCCTACTCGCTTCTTGAGGGCTGAGAGCGCTGAGGGAGAAGGGAGGTTCAGCCTCAAGCTAGGAGTTGCCTGGCTTAGTCGATCCCCTTTCCCTGAACTCAGGAATGAGCGGCACTGGCCACTCTAGTCCCGGCAGCTCTGGGACCAAGTAGGGCAGATGGGGTGCTCTTTGAACCCCTTATTACTCAGGCCTGGATGGCCCCCAGGAAGCAGGGGGTTCCCACCCCATCTCACCATCGCCAGTTCCCGTACTCTCCTGGGCAGGCTCCCAGAGGCCCACAAAGGCTCTCAGATGGAGTTCTGGGCCATGCACCGCTGTGCCCTGGGACCGCGGCCTGCTGGCTCTAGGCACTGCTGGTCCCTGGCCCTCCCCTGCAGGGCTTTGTCTACTGTCCTGGCTCTGGGCTGGCAGCAGCTGCTTGCTAGGGGAGGGGAGGGGGCAAACCTGGACCCTCCTGAGCCTTCCCTCCTGGCTGCCCCGTTTGCCCCCCCACCTCTCACTGCTGGTCCTCCCTGACAGGGCCTGCCCAGTGGGAAGGGTCTTTCTTCGTCCCCACACAGGTTTTAGTGTAGTGTTCTCATTTCCAGATGACACGGAGGTTCCAGGGATTCAGCCCAGCCTCTGTATCTCCCTGCCCAGACCCCTGACATGTGGCTTCCCTCCTCTGGCCCTGTGGAGTCCTTGGCCCACGCAGGGACTGGTCCCTGGCCTCATATTTATTCTTTGGTTCAGTACTGTTTCTTTCCTATTGTATGCTTCCTTGGCTCGTGGTAGATCTGGGGACTCAGCAAAGAGAGAAGGGACCTAACCCCAAGGAGCAGCTGTCCAAGCAATATGGAGGCACAAGTTGTGACTGGGAAGCCATTGGAGCCTGGAGGGGTGTCTCCTAGGTCTGGGGAAATCTCCCAAGAGGGGTCTTCCCTGCAGCTGCTGAAGTACCTCCCACCCAAAGGTTAGCAACCATCACCCCGGTTTTGTGTTTTCACATGCTTGTTTTTGTTTCAAAACCCTTTTTAGTATTTACAGCTTCGTTCTTTTTTTTCTTTTTTGTTTTTTTTTGAGACAGGGTTTCTCTGTGTAGCTTTGGAGTCTTTCCTGGAACTCACTCTGTAGACCAGGCT
Source organism: Peromyscus eremicus (assembly GCF_949786415.1). NCBI lineage: Eukaryota > Metazoa > Chordata > Mammalia > Rodentia > Cricetidae > Peromyscus > Peromyscus eremicus. The sequence goes on from NC_081435.1 coordinate 25,060,023, forward strand.
GGCCTCGAACTCACAGAGATCCACCTGCCTCTGCCTCCCAAGTGCTGGGATTAAAGGCGTGCTTTATCTGCTGATGCGTTCATCGTCTGAATGGCCTGGATGTACCTACCAGGTGCCAGTCCAGCTCCCAGGGACAGAGAAGTAAAAGAACTCAAACCATCATGGAGCCTATGGTCTAGGAGGTGGGGGCAGGAGAGACAGAGGCCAGAATGAGTAAGTGAACGGAATATGTTCATTCATGTTGTGGAGGGAAAGAAAGTGGGGGTGGGAGGGTGGAGTGGGGTGGGAGGTGGTGATGAGGGAGGGAAGTGGTGGGGGCATTGACAGCTGGAAGGAGAGCTGAGGGGGCTGGGCTGTGCAGATCTCTGGGGGAGGAGTGTTTTAGGAAGGGGACACATCACAGACAAGGGTCCTGAGGTCAAATGTGCCTGGCTGGTGTGGCTGAGGAGGCGAGGTCAGAGAGGAGCTGGGAGAGAAACAGTGGAGGACTCGGGAGGCCATGTGAAGATGGCGGGGTGACGGGACCGAGCTGTAGAGAGCTACTGCTTGAATTTGAGCAAGAGAGTGTGGGGTCTTTCCGTTCCATAGTCACCCCCGCCCCCATAGCTGCTGCGCTTGAATGCTAGGGGTGTGGGTGGAACCAATTACGAGGCCATGGTGACAGTCGGGGAAGAGAGGGTGGCTGGGCTAGTATGGTGGCAGTGGGGCTGACCACAGTGGCCAACGTGGGACCTAGGTGGGATGTTTCTGACTATCCGGGGATTGGATGCAGTGGAGAGGAAGGCAAAGATGGCGTCCAGGGTTTGACCTGGGTGGGCAGGAGAGCAGGAAGAGGGCTGGGGACTCCCCTGGGCTGAGTTAAGGCAGGAACCTCAGCCAGTACTGGTATCTAGATCTGACCTGGGGGTCATGTGCTGTCACTCATTGATCTGAAGCTAGTCCTATCATCAGGGAGTAGAGTCCCAAGACAGTGTCAAACGCTGCAGAGAAATGAAGAAGTCTGCACAGTGGACATGGGCTTGGCATTGCCACACGGCCCGGGCTACAGTCAGCCTCCAGGACTGTCATATGTGACTCGGGTGGACCTGGCTGGGTAGGCATGCCTACTGCATCTACTTGGGGATGCAAGAAACGTTGACTTTCCCTGGCATCTGTAGCCTGGTGAGAAGCGAGTGGGTGATTCCAGCTCCTTGGGGTGTCTGCAAGCTCAGGTGTCCTTGTGCAACACCCAAGCTGCACATCTGTACTTGGGAGTTGTGCTGGTGATTCTCATGAATGGTGATTCTCTCATGAACGGTGGTTCTCGTGAGTGGTGGTTCTCATGAGTGGTGGTTCTCTCATGAGTGGTGGTTCTCATGAGTGGTGGTTCTCATGAGTGGTGGTTCTCATGAGTGGTGGTTCTCATGAGTGCTGGTTCTCACGAGTGGTGGTTCTCATGAGTGGTGGTTCTCATGAATGGTGGTTCTCATGAGTGGTGGTTCTCATGAGTGGTGGTTCTCGTGAGTGGTGGTTCTCGTGAGTGGTGGTTCTCGTGAGTGGTGGTTCTCATGAGTGGTGGTTCTCATGAGTGGTGGTTCTCATGAACGGTGGTTCTCATGAACGGTGGTTCTCATGAGTGGTGGTTCTCATGAGTGGTGGTTCTCATGAACGGTGGTTCTCATGAACGGTGGTTCTCATGAGTGGTGGTTCTCATGAACCGTGGTTCTCATGAATGGCGTCATGGGTTGTGAGGGCAGAAGAGACGGGAGCTGCGCTAGAATCTGTTAATATCGATGGCCGTCTTGACAGGATCTAGACTCACCTAGGAGACAAATCTCTGGGTATGTTGGTGAGGGAGTTTCTAGACTGGGATAACCGAGGTAGAAGACCCACCTTAATGTGGATAACACCATTCCATGGGCTGGGGTCCTGAACTGGAAAAAAAAAGCGCAGGGGAGGGGAGCAGAGCACCAGCATTCACCTTTCCCCTTCCTGACTGCTTCAATGCCGCCAATGGCCTCAAGCTCCTGCCAGCCAGTATGCCTTCCCCATTGACTGTGAGCCCACAGCAGCCCTTCCCCTAAGCTGCTGTCATCAGATATGTGGTCACAGGAAGGAGAATGCAACTAACAGAGAGTTAAGAGAGAGGAATTGGGGACAGCTGTCAGGGACAGCGTTCAAGGAGCTGCGTTGTCCTGCGGAATGAGGGCAGTGGTGGAGCTGGGAGGCACTGGCTGGGGGAGGGTGGGTGACAGCACATGTCCCTCCCTCCCTGCCATTCTTCCCTGCTCTGTGGATAGGGATACTTCTGGGGATACTTGGGACAAGCCAACCCTGATCTTACAGGTCTCAGGGCATGGGAGACAAAAAGTGAAGAGCTGCTTCCTCAGGCATGCTGGGCTGCTAGGCTAGGCGAGGACGCTAACCACTGAGCTACACCTCCAGTCCCGGCAAGCGGTCCTCACCAGTAGAGCCATGCCCACTGAACACACACACACACACACGTGCCTGGCTCCGTGTGGACAAGCACCCAGTTCATCAGCTCCTTTTGTCCCTACCCAGCCCCTATCTGTCAGGTCTCTACCATCTGCATGGGGCGGATGGAGTGGGAGCCTAGAAAGATGGTCCGGCTGTGACCTGGGTGGGCGTGCAGGCCGTGACCTGGGTGGGTGTGCAGTAGGAATGCCTGGTGCCTCTACCCCCTCCTGAGCCCCAGGCGCGGCCACCCTCCTCAATGGTAGGGCAGTGGTGGGGTCAGGTTGTCTCTCCTCCCCCAAGAAGATCTGAGGTTCCTGCATGAGAGGGTGTCTGAGGGCTGGTGGGGGGTGAAAGCTTGTGTTCTAAGCCCTCTCTCAACTGCTCACTGGTTCCTCAGCTCTCCTGAAACCCGGGGCAAATGAGGTCTGCTCTCGGAGCATCAGTGTTTTTATCTGTAAAATGGGTCGTAGGATCGTTTTGAATCAAATAGGACACAGGGAAAGCATTAGAAGAGACTGTGGGTTTGGTGACCAGAAGCTGGAAGCCGAAGAAGAGGGAGAGAATGAAAAGTGGGCTCCCGTGGTAGCCCTGCGTCCCCTTCCCCGAGGACCGGGCCTTCTCACCCTTCCCTCCCCCAACTCCTAGGGTTTGGAGCCTCCTAGTGTCTCTCTGAGGGGTCAGATCTTGCTCTGTAGATTTACAGCCAAGAAGTCCTTAGTGTGGAGTGCAGGCACAGTCTGGTGGAACGCCTCCAGGAAGCGGCAGACCTGGGCTGGGGGTCCCCGAGGTCATGACTAGCCGGAGGAGAGGCTAGGGCAGGTGCTTCTGTCCCCCAGAGCGCTGTCTCCCGTCGCCCTTGCCTGCCCAGGGTGACCCCGTCTTTACTCCCATCTGCAGCAGGGCCTCTCTCTCTGCCCCAGTCCACTGTCCCCAGCTCCCGAGTCTGTCCGCACCTCTGGGCGCCTCTCTCTCTCTGTGGCTCTCTCTACTTTGCTCCCTAAATACCAAGGTAAGATCTCCCATGATGAAAATGGGGATTCTGGGGGTGGGGGGGGGGGTGGGGGCAAGGCCCGTCCCTCCATCAGGGGCTGGGACAGATGGGACTGTGGTTAGGTCGGCCAGAGGTTCGAGGACAGAGGCTGGGCCGGCTTAGGAGGGGGGCGGGACCTCGTGGAACTCCCCTCCCCCACTTTCTTAAAGGGTCCAGAGCGGGCCGGTGGGGGGGGGGGGCAGGGGTGGCCGCGTCCTGTGGGTGGGCGCCCCGCGCAAGGTCGCCCGCGCTCGTGGCCAGGCACCGCGGGTGGGCCCTCCTGGTGGCCACCGTCCCCTCCGGGCGGCGCGCGCACTGGCAGCCCCTCCACCCCCCGCCCTTCCCGTCCTTCCCGCTCCTCCCTCCCTCCCTCCCTCGCTGCTCTGTTCCCTCCCTCCTGCAGTCCGTCCCCTCCTTCTCTGCCCAGCCTCTCCACAGCCGAGGCTCCAACACCTGAAGGGACAGAAGCGGACGGACGGACGGACGGACGGACGGACGCGGGGAGCTCCAACAGGCGGCGGCGCGGGACCTCGGGTCCAGGGGTGGCTTCCGCATGGCCCCGCCGTGAGAGGGAACCCCGAGGCAGGGACCCGAGTGGTGAGTGGGGCCGCGGGCCAACTGTGTCCCCAAGGCCTGCACGCTCCGGGACCCCGCCCCTCTCCTTAGGAGGCCAGCTAGATCCTAGGAAGGGGTTTCGGGTGGGGAGAGGACGCAGGCTGGGTGGCGGGAGCCGCCCTCCGCCCTTTTTGCCCGCTAGGGTCTGCTAACAAAGCTACATTTCGAGATCAATTCTGTGGTGGCTGGAGCATCCAAAGGATGCGGTTGTCATGGAGATGGGGCAGGGAGAGGAAGCCCAAGATGGTCAGGACTGGGCCAGGGAGTGGGGGCACCGCCAAGAGCCCCAGTCCCGCCTGCAGGGAGGATGGGGCTGCTGGCCCAATTGTCTCCCGGGCTCTGCCTCCCGGTCCCCTCCCCCTTTTGTATAATCAGTGTCAGCGTGTACATTGGTGGGGTGCCAGTGCCAGTTTGGTGGTCTGTGGTTGGGGTGTTGTGTGCTAGGGCCAGCCACAGCTACCTCCACGGCGGAACATCTTTGAGGATTTATTTCTCTTTCCAGTTTCCCAACTTTGACAGGCAGGCCTGGGGCCCAGGCCTCTCTGTCTCTGCAAGAGCAGGGGTTCGCTTGGGGGCGTGGCAGGCGGTAGGCAAGGCCAGGCCTCACAGAAAGGCTATGGCAGCATGGAGAGGAGGGGTCCTTGGAACCGGGTGCCGGGTCTGGGTGGGGCAGGGATTCCAGATGTGGGGACCACCCTATCCAGCTGGCTCTCTTCTAGACTCCTGTCCCTGGAGGATCTGGGATTCTCTGAAATAAGACCCGGAGCATTGTTTCTACACAAGACCTTGGGCCCACTGCCCACTGTCCACCCCTTTGTCTTAGGCCCACCTTGCCGGGCCCAGAAAGAGATCTGGGGGCAGATGCAACAGTTATAATGCAAAAGGGCACAAGACTCCTTCAGGCAGCTTAGGACAAGCCTGGCTGAGCTGGCTGAGACCAAGCAGCCTGCTCTGGCTTTGCTGGTATAGGAGAGTGGGCCTGGGGTACCATTAGGATTTTCCTAGTCCCCTCCAGACCCCGGAGACAAGAGCTGCTTCATGAATACCACTCAGTTAGCTTGAGGGAACACAGGCAAGAAGCATAAGGACCACCTCCAGGTCCCCCACCCCCACCCCGACAGATGCCTTCCTCCCAAGGAAGCTACAAGTTCCATGGCCCGGGATCTATGAATCAAGACAATGGGCCAGCCACTTTTCTTGTCCACCCAGGGGTCTGGAAGAGAGAATTGTTCCCCCAAAGCCCTTTCTCCTGATGCCTGGTGCTAGGCAGTGGGTTTTGTGTGGGGCTTCTCCAGTGTTTGATCCTGGTGGAGAGAGCCAGGCCTACAGGCATGACCAGAGCCCTCGGGGGGTTCCCACACTCTGGGGTGAGTAGGGAGGTGTGGCCCATTAAAGGTAGAGGGATGACAGGTGTCCTTGGAAGGCCTCTTCACTGGATGCCTCCTATAGGGTTGAGGTCTCAGTGTTCACGTGATTTGTCCCTGGAGCTCTGAAGTGCCTTGTGCCATACTAAGAGGTCTCCTTCCTTCAGGCTTGCCCTGTCTGCTCATTACTGGGGAGGGGACACACGTCCCAAGCAGGTCTAGGGTCATTGCTCAAGGGAGAGAGAAAAGCTAGGTGCTTCCTGCCCTCCACGAGGCTGAGAGACAGGGCCTGGGAATGCCACACTGCCCTGCTTCCATTGATGGGTCAAAGCTACTGTGTGTGGGGTACCCCAACACCTGTGAGTTTTGGGAGAGACACCACTGTTGCCCCCACTCAGATCGAGAGGCCTCTGGGCCCAGGGAGCAGTTGTCTGCTCCAAGTATCTCGTGAAGGTAGGACTTACATCCGAGTATAACTTTCTCAGGCTCAGACCTGTGTCCCCAGCTGTATATCCCCAGCCACCTCCTCTTCTGCCCTGGAACTACAGCTTAGGACAGAGGTGGGCCCGAGCACCTCCCCATCTGCACGGGAGTCACCTTGGGGATCTGGAAGCACTAGGGTCTCCTAGGGAGGTGAGGTGGAGGCATTTTTCTTCTGGGCAGCCTGCAGACTGAAGCTACCTCTCTCCGCAGACGATGCTCTAGACCTCCTCTGCCAGATGGTCTTTTCCAGGAAAATCTGTTTTGAGAAGCATCTTGTGTCTGGGGTTCCATATTTAGCCTGGCTCCTTTTACGGGAGGATATACTCAGACTGTCACCCCTCAAGGGATGTTTGGGGGTGGGGTGAGTCCAGGGCTACACCTGGCTCCTCGCCACAGCTTCGCCAAGATGGGGAGGTCCTGGCCTGGCTGTGGTATGTCCCGCTGGTCTCTCTGGGGTCTGGTCATGTTCTGAGAGTTGGCTCACAGTGGAGTTGGGCTCATTGTGGGTGGCGAGTCCTCCTGAGTTGTGCCCGCACGTTTGGGCGCCTGGTATTCAGGTCAAGGCAAGCCCACGGCCCAGCTTGCTTCAAGGCTGTGGCTTGCTGTAGGCAGCAGCTCTCTCTTCCTTGACTCCTGCTCAGAAGCCCAGCGTGCAGCAATGCTCACTGGGGCCTCTTCCCAAACCGCTTCCACTCTCCTGCCTCATTGCATCTTGTCACACTCCGCATACACCTGCACCCCTTTCCCCCAGAGGCCAACATCTGGCCGTGCATCTTCCTCCCCTTCTCTCCCTCTTTTGAAAGTTGAAAGCTTTATAAACACACTTCCTCAAACTATCTCAACATAAATTCTCTGAATCAAGGTTATTTTTTTTCCCTTGCAAAACAGTTATACTATTATCCTAACTGAAAAATCTAGTAATGACTCAGCTTGCCCTTATATTTAACCTCCATTCAAGTTTCTCTAGCGGCTCTAGTAACATTTTTTGTAAGTATCTGTTATGGATATTTCTTGTTTGTTTCTTTTTGGCTTGGTTTTTGAGACGGGGTCTCTCTTTATATAGCTCTGGCTGTCCTGGATCTTGCTATGTAGAGCAGGCTGGCTTCAAACTCACAGAGATCCACCTGCCTCTGCCTCCTGAGTGCTAGGATTAGAGGTGTGCGCCACCACACCTGGCTATAAATCTTTTTTTTTTTTTTTTTTTTTTTGGCCAAGGAGCATACACTATATTTAGTTATTATACACTATATTTAGTTATGTTTTTGTTCTGGATTAATCTCACTTTTTTCCCCTTCCATTTTTGAAATGGGGGTCTTATGCAGTGTAGCACTGAGGATGACCTTGAACTCCTGATCCCTTGATTTCACATTCTTTCCTTCCTTCCTTTCTTTCTTTTCTTTCCTTTTTTTTTTTTTTTTTTTTTGAGACAGGGTTTCTCTGTGTAACTCTGACTGTCCTGGAAATCTCTCTGTAGACCAGGTTGGCCTCAGACTCACAGAGATCTGCCTGCCTCTGCCTCCCAAGCGCTGAGATTAAAGGCGAGTGCCACCACTGCCTGTTGATTCCACATTCTAAATGCTGGGATTTCAGGCATACTCCACCATGTTCAGCTAATCATCTGACTTAAAAAGTTTTTTTTTTTTCTTATGCTGTTTTTACACCTTCTCAGTTTTGGAGTTGTATGGACTCTCCCGTGTTCTGGCTTGTCTTCTTGCTTGCTCCTGATCAGATTCACGTTAAACATCTGTGGACACAGCCCATAAGTGATGTTCTATCCTCAGTGTCCCATCCGAGGGCACACCTTACAATAGATAGTGTTATGTGAGGCCACTTGGCTGAGGGTCCATTTGCTATGATTCTTTACTCGCTTTAGCCTACAACCAGAACTTCATCGACTTGGGCACCCCGGCAGCAGGGGTGTGCGGCTTCGAACCATCGAAACAGATCAAACTGATTCAGACCAGACTGCTCTCAGATTTAATACCGCTGGGTGGAGGCAGGTGCTGCTCATGAGGAGAGAAGGGAGGCCTGAGAAGGATGTGGGGGGAGTGGCAAGAAAATGGGCACAAGGTGGAAAGAGAGACCCAGGACTCAGCCTGTGGAGGATGAGGGCAACTTGTTGGCTCTTCCCTCAGGGTATTGGGAGCCCCTGAAGGATTTTACAGAGGTGAGTAATGGGGTCATTTTGTGCGCTGGAAGTTTCTCAGAAGAGGAATAGGATTGGTTGGGTAGCACATTGGATGAAAGCTCATTTAGGAGGCTGTGATGTGGCCCGGCACAAGCTGCTTGGAAACCGTGTGGTGCTTCTGGTGCAGCCCTTCTCGTGGGCTGTGTGGCTGGTTGGCCTACTGGGACAGCGTCCGCATCAGGCTGGAAGCAGAGGGTGACCAGGGAGCTGTTGCCTGTGGCTTGGGAAGGGGGACGGTGGATGGGGTTTGGGTGTATGGAGGACCGTGGATGGAAGACACCACTTCGCAAGTCCAGAAGCTTCTTTTGTGGTGGGGGCAAAGGGAGACCACGCACAACCTGCAGCAGGGGCGGGTGGTGGGTCCAGGCACTAGCCGGGGCCCTTGAGTAGGTGAGGGGCCAGCGTATAGGCAGCTGCCCTGCCGGAGTCAGCAGACTCTCTCTCACCTCATGCCACAAGACTCCATTAAAGCTCTCCCTAGTGAAACCCTGCTCGGTTCCCTCCAGCCTGAGGAAAACCACAACCTGCCCCCGCGGCTCTCACAGTACGTCCAGCTCACAAATTCAGATGGGTCTGCCGCTGTCCATCACTCAGGTCATGGCCTGGAGCCCACCGCCTCCTCTTCTGTTCAACACTTCCTTGTTGCTCCTCACCCAGAGTCTCAGATAGGGTCTCTATTGCTGTGATGAAACCCCATGACCAGAAAGAAAGCTGGGAAGGAAAGGGTTTATTTGGCTTCCCTGTCCACTCTTCATCATCAAAGGAAGTCAGGACAGGGACTCAAACAGGGCAGGATCCTGGAGGCAGGATCTGATGCAGAGGCCATGGAGGGGTGCTGCTTACTGACTTGCTCCCCATGGCTTGCTCAGCCTGCTTTCTTACAGAACCCAGGACCACCAGCCCAGGGACGGCACCCCTCACCATGAGCTGGGCCCTCCCCTATCGATCACTAATTAAGAAAATGCCCTACAGCTGGATCTTAGGGAGGCATTTTCTCAGTTGAGTTCCTCTTCAGATAACTCTAGCTTGTGTCAGGCTGACAGAACTATCCAGCACACTTGGGTTCTCCTTGCCCATGTCCCTTTCAGCTAAAGCCTTCGAGAAAACAAGTCCCAGCTTCCTCAGTTGCCTGGGCCAAGTTTACCCACCCTCCTGTTTCTGTACCTCTGCCCTGCCGTCCTCCTGCCGCTGTGGGCCAGGGCCACGTGTCCCTCGGCCTGTGTACCAGACCTTATCGCCTCTGGCCTGCTTGAAGACGCTGTTAGCAAGTGTCCCCTTCCGCATCATAGTTCCGTTCTCTCTGAGGTCATTTCATCAGGAAGTGTCCTGCTAGTTCTTCCAGAAAGATGGTTCTTTTGCCGTCTCCAGCCAGGGCCACTGCATCGCTTCTCTTTCTAGCGAAGGCGATCCAGACTCCACATCCTCTCCTCACGCTCTCTCTCTCTGACTCTCCTCAGTTGTGAGTGCCTCTCTGTATTCCCTGACCGTGTTTCTCAAGGTCACCAGTGACCTCATTGGTTCAGCAGAGCCAGCTTCCCATCCTTGCCTGCAGCCCCCCACATCCCGGCTCCTTCTTTGAGATGCTTCCTGGGCCTCTGGGTCGCTTGTTCTCCCGTTTGCTTCCGACGATGTGGGTTGCTTCTCAGCCTCGGCCGCTGGCTCCCTTCTTCTCCCTGAAATGGGAGCGCTCCAGGACCCAGTGCCCGCACAGCTGCCTGGCCAGGGCTTTACACCGATTTCACCTAGTGCTGCAGCTTTAAGTGCCACCTGTGCCTTGCTGGCCCCACGTCCGTCCATCTGTGTGTTCATGCCCCCCAGCCTTACCTTCCCATGGAAGCTTCAGGTACTCGCTCCACACTTCAGCTTTCATGCCAACCAGATGCCTCTAACTCAACTTCTCCAACATGAGACCTTTCCACCCATCCCCCCTCTCCCCCTCAGGGGTGGCACCTCCATCCATCGGGCTGCTCAGGGTCTTGACGCCCTTGCTTTTCTCCCACTGAGGCTTTACCAAGTCGAGGTGTCCCCTCTACGGGCCGGCGGTGAGGGAAGAGGCAGTCGTGGACTGCCCGGCAGAGAGCCCCACTAACTTCTTTCCACAGCATTGCGCTCTTCTCTTTCTGGAGGCCACAACCTTTGTCAGAACCGAGCTGAAATCGGGCCAGGACAGGTCAGGGAAGTGGAAGGAGGGTTGGGGGGAAGAGATGATTGGTAGGGGAGGGTTAAGTGGCATTAGGCAGTTAGGGTCTTTGGAGGATGGGGAAAGCCACGTGGAAGGAGGTTGGAAGGAGAAGGGGTTCCCTTGGTGCCACTTGGAAACATGAGCATCTGAAATGGGCAGAAAGTGGAGGGTGGAGCTCTTGGTTCACCTTGGCTATTGAAGAAGACTGAGCGAGATGCTCAGACATTGTGCCCTCCCAGCGGGCAGGCTTCCTCCGTGTACCCTGCAGCATGGAGCTGTCTGACACAGCACACAGGCCATGCATGGGTCAGATGTCTCGGAGCAGAGTGAGTCCCAGGTACCTTCTGAAGTTGAGGGAGGCAGAGCAGTGGTCAGGTGGCAGTGGACTGCCAGATCTGGACAGCCTGGTTCTTTGACAGCCTAGATAGTGAAGGTCTTACCCAGCAGGGAGGTCAGCTGAGGGGTGGATGGATTCCCTGCTCTACATGACTTGGGATTTGAAGGCAGACACTGTGGATTTCATTCATGTTAAGGTTTCTCCAAAGAAGCATGCTGATGTATGCAAATGTTAAGCAAATGAGGGTGCCAATTGTCTGGGGGTGATAGGGAGAGAGAAAGCTAGGGGATGTCAAGGAATGACCTTTGCGGAGTGGCCCTGAAAGTCCCAGTGGGCACGCACAGATGGATGCACATCTGCACACATCCCTGGGGTCTCCTCCTGTTCAAATGAGACTACCAAGAGAGGCCTCCTGGACCTCCACAGCCCCTGGAGGCTGGCCTCCTAGCAGACAGAATGGGCGGGGCTTGTTAATAGCTTCAAGCTTCTCTGCCTGAAGGGGACAGTCACTCAGAACCCAGATTTTCAGCTCTGACTTAACCCTTTGTGTGGCTCATGTGCCTTGAGACGGAGGTAGTTATGAGCCTGGCCTTGGGTGGGAGTGTTGCGGTTGCTAAGTCTGAAGCGCTTGCCTAAGGGAAGGGGTTCCTTCTCTGTTCACCCCACTGGTCTCCTCCCTTATGCTGGGCCTCTGAAGCTCCTGCCTGGGACCTGTTCTGACAGTTGCCAAGGACAACAGTCTCCAAGGCTGAATGGCCTGTGCTGTGTGCTGTTCTTCCGAGCACTCTACTCAGGGCATGGGCAGCCACCTGGTTCCCTGGCAGACCTGAGAAGCTTCTGGAAGGAAGTAGACGAGGCACTTCCCTGGATGCAGCCCCTTCCTCATTTTCTTCAGTTATCCTGTGAAATAGGGGCTGCTAGTTTGCCTCATTTTGTGGATGGCCTAGAGGCTTAGGAAGGTGAGTGACCTTCCTGAGGTCACATGGCTGGTGGGAAGTGGAGATGTTCCCAAGGCTCCCGGGTAGTCATGTTTCCAAATATTGTCCTGGCTTCTTCCTGCCCTCAGGGAGTGGGATATTAAAGTACTTGGGTGATCCGACTTGGGAAGGCTCCTGGACCTCTTTGCTGACAGGAAGAGCCCGACCTTCGGATCTTGCAGCTGGCAGAGGCAGAGTCAAGGAGAATGAGATGTGTGGTCTAGGGATACCACCCAAAAGTCCCCGTCACAGCTGCCCACCGTCCATGCTGTCAGGGGCATGATAGATTCCTATGGAGCCCTGGAAGTGCTCAGGTCTGGGCCAGTTTGTGCCCCAGGCTGGTGAGGGGCAGAACTGGCCAGGCAGGGTCTGTTCTCAGCATTTGCTATATGCCAGCCAGTATTTCACACGGATTGTCATGCTTGGTGTGTGTGTGTGTGTGTGTGTGTGTGTGTGTGTGTGTGTGTGTGTGTGTTTCTGTAAGAACCTGACCGTGGTGTGCTAATAATTTTATGTGCTAGAGAGCTCCTTAGTAGAGTAGGATTTGTGTGTGTGTGTGTGTGTGTGTGTGTGTGTGTGTGTGTGTGTGTTTCTGTAAGAACCTGACCGTGGTGTGCTAATAATTTTATGAGCTAGAGAGCTCCTTAGTAGAGTAGGATTTGTGTGTGTGTGTGTGTGTGCGTGGGGGGGGGGAGGATAGTGGGGCCAGTGTGAGGGCTTAGGGTGAGTCCCAGGGGCAGATAATAGGTCTACAATGGAGAGCATTTCCTCTCTCCTTGCCAGGGAACCCTGGTGGAGCTCTGTGGGCAAGTGTCTGAGGTAGAAGGTTCTTGGGAGACTGGAGAAGTTGGGGTTCAAGCTTGCCCAGACCCAGCACTTAGAGGGTTCCACAAGAATCTACCATGCTCCGGACAGCATGGGCAGTAGGCAGTTTTGAAGGGGAACTCTGGGTGGTCTGTGTGTGGGCTTTAGGTGGTCTGTGAACCTTCCCAAACAGACTGTTGGATAAATACCACATGCTAACGGATTGCGCCCCTGGAGCATCCGCGACAACCCCAACAGACTCTGAGTGTCTTGCAGATGTGTTTTACAGATGTGAGGGTCCATCTGGGGCAGCCTTCCAAGCCCCATCAGGCGCTGAGCAAGATCCTGAGCTTGAGAATGTTCTGAATCCGATGCATGTGGGCTGCTGAGGCCCGTGGCTCATCTACCTGAGCCCCCCAGCACCCTGGAGGCAAACCCAGAACGTCCTGGCTTCCAGCTCTGATCCTTGGGGCAGCTATGGCCTCAACACCTCCAGATAACATCCGCAGACCTTTCTGTATTTCTGGCTTGGGCTCAGCACCCTAGAGGCTTAGATTCTGCCTGTCCTGGGTAGTTCTCATCATCTGGCACCCATCATGGCTCTGCCTTATGCCTCATTTCCACCAAGTGGCCTATCCACCCTCCACCAAGCCATCTGCTGCCACTCTGTGTAGCGATGGCTGGTGAAGGTGCCTGTCTTTCCCATTATCATCTCAGCCTAAAGTTCTGGCTTGTCCCCTTTCCTGTCTCCAGATTCTCCAGAGATGGAAGGAGTTCTACCCTGGGTGTCCAGTAATGTACATCTAGCTGTCCTTGACTCTGTGCTTAGGTTTGAAGGCTTCTCTTTCCACCTTGACACCCCGAGGAACTGTCTCCTCCCCTCTGTGTGGTGGTGTGGGCCTGAGTATGTATGCACATGTGCATGAGCACAAACGCCTGCTATGCATAGCTAAACACACAGGTGTCTCACAGAGCAAGTCAGCCTGGAGCCTGCCTGCTGGAAACTCCTCTGGCCCTGTCCTGGTGCTTCGCACAGCCCCCAGCTTGCACCCCAGCATGGAAAGGACTATAGAACTGTCCAACCCTGCAGCAGCCTTGCTCCCAACATGTTCCTCGTTGTTGCCGAGCCTCTGCCAAAATGGAGAGGAAAATGATCCCAGTTACTCAGCCGACAAATATTTATAAAGCATCTCTATGTACTGGGCATAGCACAGGCTCTGGACAGCTGTGTCCATGACAGGCCCTGCCCTGACTGGACTCACGTCCCAGTGTCAGGGAGGTGGTCAGGAAAGAAACGTGTATGGGGTTTGGGGAGTTGCAGAGATGGTCGCCAGTAAAGTGCTTGATGAGCAAGGCTGAGGACCCCAGAGTGCATTCCCAGCATTCATATAAAAAGCTGGGTGTGGCGCACACCTTTAATCCCAGTACTCAGGAGGCAGAGGCAGACAGATCTCTGTGAGTTCGAAGACAGCCTGGTCTACAGAGCGAGTTCCAGGACAGTCAGCACTATGAAGAGAAACCCTGTCTCAAAAAAGCAAAACCAAACAACAACAACAACAACAACAACCCCCCCAAATGAACAAACAAAAACAAAAACAACCACCCCAAAACCTGGGTGCAGTGGTATGTTCCAGTACCTCCAGTGCTGGGGAAGCAGGACTGGAAGATCCCTGGGACTCACTGGTCAACTAGTCTAGCCAAATCAGTGAGCTTCCGGTTCAGTGAGAGACTCTGCCTCAAAAGATAAGATGAAGAACAATCGAGGAAGACACCCATGTTGACCTCTGGCTTCTGCACATATGTGCACACACGTGCATATGAACCTGCAACATACAGGTGCACTCACACAGGCACCAAAAACTTAATTAATCAAAAAAGGAGAGTTTCCATTTTCCTTGGCACTCTAAAGCTCAGAGGAGTGTGACTGGGTAGTCAGACAGGACCTCTATTTGGAGTTGAGCCTTGAATGGTAGGAAAGGCAGTCACCGAAGGATCCAGGGAAGCAACATTCTAGGCCAAGGGTACAGCTGGTGCAAAGGCCCTGAGGTGGGAATGAGCTAGGGGAGCAGAAAGAGGCCAGGGTGGCTGGGGAGGGGACAGCAGAGTGAGCTCAGGCAGAGCATTTTTAGGCCATGCTGGGGAGACTGGATTTTCATTTAAGGGAGATAGGAATTGCTGGAGGGTTAGGATGGAGGGAGGCACGTGGTGTCTTTTATTTTTTGCAATATCCTCTGGCTGCTGCCAGGCAAACAGGGAAGGGGACAGGGTTATCTGAGGAGCAGTTGAGATCTGGAAAGTGTGTGGCTCTTCAGTCACTCCTGGCCCAGCCCTTCTACTATCATTATGGTCCCCATGTCAGCTGGTGCTGAAAGGAGGCCACTGAGCCCAAGGTCATCCCAAGGGCTGTGGGTAGTGAGAGGCTCCTGGAAAGGGGCTTGGATCAGGCTGAGAGGCGGGCCACAGCGGGTCTTGAATGCTGCCAGCTTGTCATTGGTAGGCGGCTCCCTGAGACAGATGCTCAATGGCCCAGCTCCACTCCTCTGCTCTGGCCAGCAGGGCTGGAGGCAGGAAGGGTCACTGCTTTGGCTTGTTTCTCTTGGTTGAGGTTTGGGGGCCTTGATTTCATGGGGTGGGGGTTCAGCCTGCACCTTAGTCTTTCTAGCGGCAGAGGGAGACTGACCCTGATTGCGAGGAGTGGGATCTCAGACAAAGCCTTTTCCGGTGTGCGGCTCAGTCTCTCTTGCACTGGAGAGTTGAGTTCAGCTGCCGCTTCCCCTGGGGAGCTTGCTGTTCTGTGGATAACCACCCCCTCGGCATCCGTGACCTTAGTGTCACTTACCTGCTCTGCCATCTCTTGGCAAGAGAGGCAGGAGTGAGTCTCTGGTCACATCATGGCTCAGAATGAGGACGTGGAATATCATTTTACACCTTTCACCTTGAAACATCCCCTCTGTGTATCCCTCCCAAGACTCAACTACTCTGGCCTCTACTGGCCCTCAGCCTGAGCAAGGACTCTGGGCCCCTTGCCTAGAGTAGATCTCAATGCCGCCCCTTGTCTGTTCAGCCCTGGAACCGAGGGCATGGGTCAGTGCCCAGTACTGGCAGAAACTCCGTCCTACTCAAAGCTTCAAGGGACATGGTAAGGCAGGTAGATTTGGGATAGCCTGAAGCAGTTTCTAGAACTTACAGAGTGCTAGGGGGGTCACCCAAGAAGTCCTTGATTTGTCCATAGTCCTAGCTTTGGTCTTCTGTGGCTTGGACATCAGGTGGAGCCACTTACACCCTCAAGTGGCTTCAGGGAGACCAGGCAGAACCTTAACCAGAGCGGCTCCCACCCTGCCAGGCTCCGTCTCTGTGCTTGGGTGCAGGAGCTGGAGCCATGCTGGCAGGGTAGGGGGCTCAAGCTGTGTCACCCAAAATCAATGCCCTGCTGCCCTGGATTGGTGAGACCGTGGAGGGCTAGACCTCAGGCAGCGGGCTACAAGCCCCCCACTCCTCTCTTCCTGGCTATGTTCCCCTTGGAATCTCCGTTGAGGAGGTGACCTCCTGCCCTCCTCTGGGTGTGCCACTGGGGGGAACCAATAGAAATAGCAACGGCAGCAGGGATGTAGGGCAGACCAGAAAGACTCCCTTACTCAGCGCTAAGCCTCCAGGGTCTCTGGTGTCCTAGCATCAGGGCCAGATAGCTTAGAGCTTGGCTTGAAGATGTTTTAAATCTTTGTGTGTGTGTGTGTGTGTGTGTGTGTGTGTGTGTGTGTGTGTGTGTGTAAAATCTGAACTTAGTGCAGTTGTTAGAACTCTAGGTAGTCTATGTAGAGAGGCCCTGTCTCAAAAAAACCAAAACCAACCAACCAAACAAAAAACCCACCCATACTCTAGGTAGTGACAATGGCCTGGGCTGAGGCCACCGATCTCTCTCTTTCCAGCCATCTTTGACTCAGTGTTTGAAAACCCAGGGTTAAATGATTTTAACTGGTCTATAGTAGCTGAGCTCTCCTCAAAGGCCCCGGAGTCCCCAGAGAGCAGAACTCGCTTTCCTCTCTGGACTCACATAGGTGCAAAGTCCTCCTGGAACTTACCTCTTTCCTGCAGGCCTGAGGCGGTGGCCTGGGGCGGGCCTGGCAGGTGAGACTCAGGAGCAGGCAGACACCAGGGCTCCTGTCCTTTCCACACTGCAGCTTGTTCTGCTGCAGCCCAGAAAGCTGACTTCTCCCTCTCCTCCTCCAGCCTCTCCTGAACTCAGACCTCTCCAGAAGTAAGCAGGGTGTTGGGGGCCACCAAGGCCCATGTAGTGGAGCAAGGGAATAACTCAAACCAGAAACAGGAAAAGTCCAGGCACCTGCCTCTGCAGCTTTCCAGGGTGTTGGGGGCGGGCCTGGCTGTGTCTCTGGCTGAGATTACTTGGGAGGGTAGCCTAGACTGCAGGGGCCTGGAGCAGAGGGGAGAGAATGGGTGAGTGAGGCCACAGCCCATTGCACGTGGCTTCTGCCTTCCTAGCTAGAATGCCATGGGGCAGGAAGCCCCTGGAGGTTGGGCAGAGCAGGGTGTGGCTCTTCCGGCTTCGTTTTCCCCAGAGTGCTTCTCAGAGGTCTTCCTTGAGCTCTTCCTTAAGATGTGGTGAACTCCTGGGAAGGGGAGGGCTCATGAAGAAGGGAGCCCTGGTCTCTTTCCCTTCTTCTGCCCTCGCTAGACCCTTGCGCTGGCAGGGGCAGCCTTGCCTCAGCGCAGCGGGTAACGCCCAGCACCCTGGACAGCGCGCTGCTCACGGTGGGCCCCCTGTGGCTGATGGCTGTCTCCTGGCTCTGCTCTGGCCTCCCTGGAACGCCCCCTGCCAGCATCAAGCTGCACTTTCTCGTTCATTCCCTTGACTTCTCTCTTAGTGCCCCCTTTAAAAGCAACTCCTGGGCCAATTTCCTCCACTAGTTACAAATGCGGGTTCCTCTGTCTCCTGCAGCCGGGGCTGAGAACATGTGGAGAGGCACATGGCCAGCTAAGACAAATGTGGGGTTTTGTCTCCTTACGCTCTCAATAATATAGGGGGGGGGCCCTTCAAGAGCTGCTGGACACTTGCCCAGTTCCTCACTACTTGGGTCTTCCTCAAGGAACTTTGGTGGATTCTGAAGGACACAACCGAGACCCTAAGAAGCAATAGAGAAGGCAGGGGCTAGGGTACAAGGGTCCAGCCATGGGCCAGAGAAGCGCTGGAAGGGGGGCTGGCCTGACCATTGAAGTTAGGGTGTCGCAACCTGAGCTCATTCCCCAGCTGAAAGTTACCAAGGAGATGATCAGGCTGCCCTAGCCCTGGTTTCACAGGACTCCAGACCCTCTGACTTCCGCCCTGTCTGACTGACTGACTTTCTCTCTCCGTCTTCTGTCAAGTGTTTTGGAGCCCTAGGGCTGGCTGGGTCAGATGGAAGCAGTGACTGTCATGGATGAAGAAAAGCTCCCATGTGAACTGTGTGAGGAAGGAGGCGCTGTCGAGGACCACAGCCTGGAGCCTGAAGGGGAGCCTGGGGTCCAGAATGGAATGGAAGCCAGTGGGGGCCCAGGCAGCCACACCAGCAGCCCAGGCGGTGGGAAGAGAGGCCCCTTAGAGGGAACCATGGAGCCCGTGGGAGACCCAGATGCGGCCCTGCCTGGCCTTAGCCTCTCTCTCACCAACGGCCTGGCCTTGGGACAAGATGGGAACATTCTGGAAGATTCCATGGAATCCAGGCCCTGGAGGGCTAGTGGACCAGCAGAGGAGGAGGAGGATGTGTCCAGAAATCTCTGTCCAGATGCTGAGGACCCTCAGCTGGGGTGAGTGGGTACCCTGGGATGGGCTAGCCCCCTAGTCTCTCTGGGAGTCTGGGATTTCCTGTTCCCACTTTCAGCTTCTGAGTGTTTTGAAAAGACAGAGTCCTGCAAGGGATTTCAGAGGCAAGCAGGCTTGCTGTCTCCCCCACCCCCCGCCAGCACTTAGACCCCACAAACCATAGTGAGCCATCTCCATGAGGGGCTGTATTCTCCCAGCTGAGGGTGGAGCTTCAAGTCCACTCAGAACGTCTAGATGTGAAAGGCAGGTTATCTGGCCCATTCTCCTACCTCAAGACGGCCCCAGGTGCACAGGCCTTGTGTGCTCATCCCTCCCAGGGAACTTCCCTGGGATTTTGAATAAGTTATATCAGGAACCTTGTGTTTTTCCTAGTCAGTGGAGTTACAGTCTGTTTCTCAGCAGAAGGTAGAAAAACTGGTCTTGGGGTACCACTGGACAAGGAGGAGGGGATGGGCACACAATGTCTAAAGGCCAGGAAGTCTGAGAAGAGCACACACACATCTTGTAGAGCGTAGCTGTGGGCCTGCCAGGCCTGAATGGGCAAGTGCACAGGGGTGTGTAAATATGTATGGGGGTACGTATGTGTATCTCCAGCCTTTACATTGGTATATGCACAGGGGTGTGTGAGTATGCATGGGGGGGCACATGTGTGTGTACATGTGTGTGCACGCATGTGTGTCTAGCCTGTACATTGACATTTGTACAGGAGATATGTGAATATGCATGGGGGTTCGTGTGTGTGTGTGCGTGTGTGTGTGTGTGTATCTGTGTGTACCCAGCTTGTACATTAATTAGTATATGCACAGGAGTGTATGAGTATGCATGGTGTGTGTGTGTGTGTGTGTGTGTGTGTGTGTGTGTGTGTTCAGCTCCTAGAGACTGGTAGTGTGGTATCTAGTCTTAGTATGGGGGGACATCTAGCTAGAATGGTGACTATGCTCTTTCATTCTACAGGCTGGATTGCCCTGGGGAGCCAGATGTGCGGGATGGCTTCAGTGCCACTTTTGAGAAGATTCTGGAGTCAGAGCTGTTGCGGGGCACCCAGTACAGCAGCCTGGACTCATTGGATGTGCTGAGCCTCACTGACGAGAGCGACAGCTGTGTCAGCTTCGAGGCCCCCCTTACACCTCTCATCCAGCAGCGGGCCCGAGACAGCCCCGAGCCTGGGGCTGGGCTGGGCATTGGGGACATGGGGCCTGAGGGGGACCTGGGGGCAGCTGGTGGTGGTGATGGGGAGCTGGGCAGCCCCCTGAGGCGGTCCATCTCCAGCAGCCGCTCGGAGAATGTCCTGAGCCACTTGTCCCTCACCTCGGTGCCCAATGGGTTCCATGAAGATGGACCTGGGGGCTCAGGAGGGGACGACGAGGATGATGAGGACACGGACAAGTTGCTGAACTCTGCCAGGTGAGGAGGGGCTGGGTCGGGAGCAGATAGGGGAACCGAGACCCAGAGGAGGCAAAGCATTCTGGGAGGGCAGTGTCCACAATCCACAAGCGCTCCCTCGCAAGGTCACCTTGTCTATCCTCTGCATGCAGACAGCCCGTCCAGTCTTGAGGGTGCGTGCACTCTGCTCGTCCATTCTAATGGCTCAGAGCAGGTCGTATTGCTATGCTGAGGGCACAGCCACATCTGATTCACTTGAGCCGCTCTGGAAGTCTGGCTCCATGCTGCCCGGAGTGGAGCCTCTTTCTCTCCTCTGCTCTCCCCCCCCCCGTCTCCCTCCCCCTCCCAGTGGATTTTCAGTGGGATCCCTCTGATGCCCCTCTTTTCCCTATGCAGTGACACCAGCCTCAAGGACGGCCTGTCGGACTCGGACTCAGAGCTGAGCAGCTCCGAGGGGCTGGAGCCCGGTGGCACAGATCCTCTGACCAACGGGTGCCAGGGGGTCAGTGAAGCCGCTCGCCGGCTGGCCCGCCGCCTCTACCACCTTGAGGGCTTCCAGCGCTGCGATGTGGCCCGGCAACTGGGCAAGAAGTGAGTGCGTCTCCCCAGCTCCTATCCCAGGCGAAGCAGACCCATTGTCTTCCTCAGCCCCGGGAAAAGGGTGTTGGCGACTTCTTTCAGGGGTAGCTAGTGCCAGGAGCTCCCATCAGGCCTTCAAGGATACCTCCTCCTGTCACCGTCCTCATTCTTGACCTCGCCCTAAATCTGTTTCCTTTCTGGGCTGCTGGGGAGAAGGTGGCTGCTGTCAGGGAGGGAGTGGTGGCAGGCGGCCTCTCAGGGCCGGGGCGGGATGGGGGGATGTGGTTATGGTGTCACGAAGGGCAGCAGAGAGGACAGAATAACGCGACAGGGCTGGAGCTCTACCCAATGGGGCCGGGTGGAGGGGAGTACCTATGAGGGATCCGGGTGCAAAGAACACTAGGCAGGTAGAAGTTCTGAGGAAGATTGGGAACCCGGTGTGTGTGTGTGTGTGTGTGTGTGTGTGTGTGTGTGTGTGTGTGTGTGATGCGGGTGACATATTCTGGGTATGTTTGAACATAGTGTGGCCCTTGCCTTGGCCCTTCTATCCACCGGGACTCATCACCCCAGGAAGGCTGGGGGTGGAAGGAGCTGGCCAGTCTCCTGTACCACTCACAAGGCTAAGGCAGATGGTCAGACCTGGGTCAGGCTTAGATGAGGGGTTTAAGTCTTAGGAGGCCTTTTTGTACCCTCTGAAGCTTCCTTGGACCTTGGGCAGTGGGTTCCCGGGAGCCCTTCCTAAAAATCACAACTCAAACTCCTCTGGCAGGCTGAACATCTCCATCCTTGGGAGAATGGGTTCCTGCCACGGTTCCCTGGCGCCCTCTGCAGGCTCCTCCTGCAATTCCTGCAGCTCATCCCTCCCATCCAAAAAGCGCATGGGGTAGGGTGGGGCGAGGGGGCGCTTCCATCTCCTCATCTCCAACTCTCAGGTCTTTTGCCCTAGGTGGCTTCTGTCCCTTTCTTTCTTCTCTTAGCCCCTTCCAGATGGGTTCTTGCCATTCTGTGTCGTCTTTAGAAACTTCTCTTTCCCATCACTAAGGGCTTAGGGTATTGGAAGCCGGGGGCTGCTACCCATGCCACCTTCAGCAGCATCAACACAACTGGTCCACTTGTTTCTATCTCAAGTTTTTCATTACGAACATTTTGAACATACACAAAACAGATAAACAATACATCCAACAGTTCGTACACCCATTATACAACTTCAAAGTGTTCTGAGGTCTCACTGTGTAGCCCAGGCTGGTCACCAAATCCTTCTGCCTCAACCTCCCAAATGCTGGGATTATAGGTGTGTATCATCACACCCAGCTCTCAGCTTTGGTGTTCTGTTATTCTTTCCTCTGTTAACCCACAGCTTTCCCTCCACTTGTGGGAAGCATATGCATATACTCTTATCATTTGACTCACAAGTACTTAGGCTGTACCTCTAGCTGATAAAAAGCATTTTTATACAATTCCGTTATTACAGCTAACAAAATTAACAAAAGTTCCTCATTATCTCCAACATTTGGTGTATTTCATTTTCTCTCTCTCAAAAACATCAATTTGGTCAGGTCTGGTGGTGCAGGCTTGTTATCCCAGCTGCTGGAAGCCTGAGGCAGGAGGGTTACAAGCTTAAAGCTTGCCTGGGCTACTGAGTGAGTTCAAGGACACTCTGGGAAACTTAGTGAGACTCTCTCAGAAATATATAAGATAAAGATAGGGCTTGGCTGTAGCTCAGCATAGAGCACTTGTCTTAGGTGCATGAGGCCCTGGGTTCAATCCTTCATACCACCACCAAAAAATAAATACATAAATAAAAATTGTGTGGTCAAATTAGGGCTGGAATATGATTCACATGTTGCACTTGGCCCTCTCTTTCACAAGTGGCATTTAATATACAACCAGCCACCTCTCTGTCTTTTTCATTTCTTCTTTCTCCCCCCCCCCCCCGCCTCTGGTACATGTGTGTTCATCTGTAAGAATGGATGAAAACATCAACCAGAAGTTGGTCTTGAGTGTCTTCCTCTATTACTTTATATACCATGTTTTGAGAAAAGGTCTCTCACTGAATTTGGAGCTCACTGACTGGCTAGGCTGCCCAGCCAGCAAACTACAGGGATCCCCTTGTCTCCATATCCTCAGTGATGAGATTACATGTCCACGCCACCACAGTGGCTTTTTTACCTGGATGTTAGGGATTCAAACCCAGGCCCCTAGGTTGTGGATGGAGTTTCTCTGTGTCTTGGCATCTGTTCTCAAATGACCAGACAGAGACTTACTGTTAATTATAAATGCTCGGCTGCTAGCTTAGGCTTGTTACTAACCAGCTCTTACAACTTAAATTAACCCATTTTTATTAATCTATGTGCTGCCCCGAGGCTCATTTACCTCATCTGTGAACTTCCCATATTGCTTCTCCCGAGTCTGACTCACGACTCCTCAGACTCCACCCTTCTTCTTCCCAGCATTCTCTCTGCCCTGAAAATCCTGCCTAGCTATCGGCCAATCAGCTTTTTATTAACAATGAGAACAGTGTATATTTAGAGTGTACAAAGATTGTTCCACAGCCCCAGGCTTGCAAGGCAAGTATTTTAACATTGAAGGCCACCTTCCCAGGAAGTGCCACGTACTGAAGGAACAGAGCCATTCATCCCAAAGAATTTCCCACGGTTTGGATGTGGATCTGGTATTATTTCACACATTCCTCTAGTTCCCATGATCCTGTCAATGGGAAGGAAAGCTTGAGCCTTTAATTAGAGTCAGATAGAAATCTCTTCGGAATCTTCCTCCCAGGCTTCATGAAACATGTTCTTCCTTGGCCTCCAGGAGGGCACAGCCCTACCCACTGCTGATGCTCATCAGTCCCCTTCACCAGCTCTTTCCTTGGTCTAGACCCTTAATGGGGCTGCTTTCAGATCTCTGCCCTGGGCTCGCACATTAAAAGAAAATATTTTTATTTATGTGTATGGATGTGTGTGTTGTGTGATTGTATGCTACATGTGTGCAGATGCCTGAGGAAGCCAGAAGAGGGCGACAGAACCACTGTGGCTGGGTTGCAGGCAGTTGAGAGACACATGACATGGGTGCTGGGAACTAGACTCAAGTCCTCTAGAAGAGCAGTGAATGCTCTTAACTACTGAGCTATTGCTTCAACCCAGTCTGGCCTCAAGCTCAAGATGACCTTGAACTCCTGATCCTCTTGACACCTACCATGGTGGGGATTGAACCCAGGGCTTTGTGCATGGTAGGCAGACACCCTGAGCTATACCCTCAGCCTATCTGTACCTTTAAAAGTTTCACTGATTTGTTTTTTGAGACACGGTCTCATTATGCAGGCTGGTTGGTCTCAAGCTTCCGATCCTTCTACCTCATAGTGCTGAGGTGACAGGAAAGCGCTGCCATACCAAGCTCCCTGTACCTTGTCCTCACAAGGGCTCAGCTCTCAAGACACCAAGCTGTCTCTTACAAAGTTACTCTCACAGGGACTTAGCCAGCTCTGTCCTTGTCCCGAGCTCCGACATCTCCATCTTCTCAGTCATTTTCTTTTCCTTTCTGGTGACCTCAGCAGCCTAAATTTCTCATCTGGGCCACTTTTTTTTTTTTTTTTTTTTTCTGGATCCATACTCTGCAGGTACAGTGTTAGCTTCAAAGTCTGTAGCCAGGCCCTGGTCCTTCCTGTGATCTGAGGTCTTGCCCCTGCCTCACCTCTTGCTGCCCCTGCCCCCGCCCAGCTTGATGTGATGTCATATCATCATCTCTGCTGGGGACACTGGGCATCACCTTACCCCCAGTCCCTTCACCTGAGTTGAGACGTCATCTCCTGAGCCCCCAGACCAAGGTTGATCCATCTGAGCTGAGTGCCCAGAGTGTCTGGACAGAGCTGGGGTGGTGGTTAAGCGTTCTCTGGGGCCCAGTTCCCCAGTACCTGCCAACCTGGGACTTGGGGCCTGCGCCTAACTGACATCCTATGGTGCTTTCTCTGCAGCAATGAGTTCAGCAGGCTGGTCGCTGGAGAGTACCTCAGTTTCTTCGACTTCTCAGGCCTCACGTTGGACAGAGCACTCAGGTCAGTGGAGCTGGGATGGGACAGTGCCCCCAGGTGGTGGAACCGTACACCTGGATTGTCATTCCAGGTCTATCATGACTTGCTGCGCAAACCTTTACCCCTCTGGCAAAGCGGTGGGGAAGGGAACTGTGGGTAGCAGTTGTCCAACAACTCAGTGGATGCCAGCTACTGTGATGAATGCTCAGGTTATGAAGGTGGGAGTATGGTCATGGCTCTTAGGACTGGCTTGTATGGAGCACTTCCTGCCTGCCCGATGCCACAGGTCTTTGTAGACCTGGCCTACTTTGATGGTAAAGGAGACTTGATTGTAGCTCTTTTAGTGTTTGGGCCACAGAAGGGTCAATTGTGGGCCCGGAGATGGGTGGGATGGGTGGATGCAGCCCAGAGTCATCAGAAGGATGCTAGGCCAGGCCTGAGGAGGGAAGGGCAATGTCTCTGGGCTAAGGGTTGTGTCCATAGATGTTAGACCATCTTGTTGGATCCCAGAAGTCTCTTATACTTTTTAAAAAAACATTTTATAATTTTTTAAAGGTTTATTTATTTTTTATTATGTATACAGTGTTTTGCCTGCGTGTATGCCGGCACAACAGAAGAGGGCACCAGATCTCATTATGTGGTTGCTGGGAATTGAACTCAGGAAGAGCAACCAGTGCTCTTAACCTCTGAGCCATCTCTCCAGTCCCCATCTCTTATACTTTTTAAGAATCACTTTTTCTTTTCCCCTCTGTCTCGGTTGGGGTATTTTCTGCTGGCTTCTGGTACACTTGCCATTTTGCTATGTCCAATGGACCACTGAAGCCAATAAAAACTTACTAAGGAGAGATGGCTCCGCATGAGTAGGAAGGGTGAGGACCACAGGTCAGACCTCGGCATCTATGTAAATGCTAGGTGGGCATGGTGTCTGCCTGTAATCCCAGTGTGTGGGAGGCAGAGACAGAGAGGAACCCCAGAGCAAACTGGCTATCTAGGCTGGCTATATCAGCACGCTCTCTTGGTTCAAATGAGAGACTCCCCTCCGCGCCCCCTCCCCCACCTCAATAGTCTACCTTATATATATAAGGTAGAAAATAACTAAGGAAGACACTTGATGTCAGCCTCTGGCCACTGTGTGCACATGCACACACATGCACCTACATAAATTCAAGCACACATGCCCTCAGGCATGCATACCACACATGCATACATACACGCCCCCCCCAAAAAAAATCATTAAGTTTTTAATTCTCAGTTACATTTTACATTTCTAGAATTTCCATCATATTTAAACTTTAAAGTAGATTTTAGTTCTCTGTGGGACTGCACATCTTTTCACTAACTCATCTGAATCACCTATATCTTTTTTTTTTAAAATGTAGTTGTGACTCATTTATGTGTGTGTGTGTGTGTGTGTGTGTGTGTGTGTGTGTGTGTGCGCGCACACACGCACACATGCGTGCACATGTGGGAACACATGTGCAGAGGCTGAGGTTGATGTTGGAGTCTTCCTCAATTGCTCTCCATCTTGTAATCTGAGGCAGAGTCACTCAGATGAATTCAGGGCTCACAGACATGACTGGCTTAGCAAGCTGGCTTGCTCCAGGAACACCCTCTCTCTGCTTTCTGATCACTGGAATCACCGGCAGGTCACCGTGTTCCCCTGCAGTTACAGGCTCTGGGGATTTGAACTCCACACCTCATGCTTGCAGGGCAACTGCCTTCTTCACTGAGCTGTTGGTCTCTCTGGTCCCCACTCTGTGTCTGTTTCTGTTTGTCCTCTCGGTTTTCCAGCACCCCTTCTATCTCTCAGTCTCCCAACCCTCCCTTTAGAAGGCAATTGGAAAGGAGCGTGGGACACGGTGGTCCTAATCCAGGCCAGGCGGAGAAGTGGCAGCTCTAACTCATGTTTCTCAGGGCTGGCTCTGATTCAGCCTTGTGTGGGGAGTCTGCTGTGTCGCTGGGACTGCTCCCTGGGACTGCTCCCTGGGACTGCTCCCCTTGGTGGTGATGAATCCTCATTTTACTACCTCCTTGCAGCAAAACGGCTCCCCTCCCAAAAAAAAAAAATCCCTCTGCTTCTGGAAGGCTTTCTGCCTAACTTCGCAGCTCCGTAGCTGTCACGCCTTCAGAGTCTGGCAACTGTGTGCCCATGTGCTTACAACCCCTCAAGACTCCAGATTTGTTTTTCCAGCCCCAAGAAAGGGTCCAGTATACTGCCTTTTGCCCATAGGCTTTGTTGGCAATGCGCCCGGGGGAGAGGGGGCTGTCCCATGTCAGCCCCCTTCTGGCCAGTCCTCTCCATCTTGAGACCACGGGCCTGTGGTTCTTATTGCTTCACCTGTGGCTTAAGGAAGTGCACAGCGGCCTTATTGGGGATGTATGTCGCTCTACTCCAAGCAGATCTATCGAGCTGAGCCTTTGGATTTCACCAAAGTGAGGGAGATCAGAAAGACAGTGGTAGGTGGGACTGGCTCACCATCAGAGACACGGGTGTTGGCTGAAGGGCCTTGAACACTGGTCCCTAGAGTGAGGTTTGACTGTCCAGAACCTGTAGAGTGCACAAGGCACTGGGTGTGAAGCAGCACTATAGCAGTGTGCTAGCAGCCTTTAATCCAGTGGTGTGAAGGTTTCTGCAGGGGTCTGGTGCGAGAGGACAGGCCTGAGGATGCAGTGGAGTGAGCAGGGAGAGATGGACACTAGCGCTTGCTCAGGAGATAGAGTGGAAAGCAGCTGGGGCGGAGATAGTTAAATATGGGCAAAGGTGGGGTTGAGCCTGGGGGTAGCCAAGAGTGTGGAGGGAGGAGGTGTGAGGCTTGGGGGTTGGTAGAGAGCCCCTGGGAAGCAGGATCTGGGAAGGATGGGGCTGGAGTTTAGAAAGTACAATGCACTGGGTGTGGAGAGATGGCTCAGTGGTTAAGAGCACTGGCTGCTTTTCCAGAGGGCCCTGGTTCTATTCCCAGCACCCACAAAGTGGCCCAGAATTGTCTGTAATTCCAGTCCCAGGGGTCCTCTTGCCCTCTTCTGGCCCCTGTGCTTACTGCACACATGTGCTGCACAGACATACATGCAGGCGCTCACATGTGCTTATAAAGTAAGTAAAATAAAAAGGAAGTACAGTGGAGTGTGAGGGACTCGGGGGAGAGGGCAGGATACAGGCGAGACAGGGACAGGAGGAGGGCCAGATATCGGGTGAGAGATGTTTTTGTGTAATAGTAGATCACTTAGGATTGAATTTCAGGAGTGCTCTGCAGTTTGGGGTACCTAGGAGACCTCCAAGGGGAAAGGTTGGCCGTGGGTCCCAGGACTCTTAGGCATCTCAAAGAGGGCACAGTGAAAGGGCATTGCAGGTACTTTGGCTCATACACCAAAAAAACTGTAGCAAAACTAGAACATGTCTTGTGAACCCAGGACAGAAAGAGGCGTAAACAGGTTCAGCTTGGAGTTTCCCTTCTCAAGGAAAGGGTGTTCACAGGACCTGGGTGACAGCTCTTGGCCCCATCTTCCAGTCCCTCTGGTTTTGGGATCAGCTTCCAAGTATCCCTAAGAGTGAATTGACCTTTGAACTTGGCGTTGAGAGGGATGACTAGATGGAAAGGATGTCCTGGAGGGATCCCAGCACACGCAGAGGCCCAGAATAGCATTGCTCTGCCTGGATTGTGAAGATGGTTTAGGGAAATAGCATGTGGGTATGAGGTCCCAGGGACAGGAGGGGTCTGGGCATCAGCAAGGCTGCAATATGAAGGATGTGGATGTTTCTCTGGGGTTTCTGGGGAGCCAGGGAAAAGTTTTAAGTGGCTGTGGGTGGGTTGAGATTGCCTATGTGTCTACAAGGCAGATATAATGTGTGTGGGGTGTTAGCTGGGAGGCTGGGGTAAGTGCATGAGCACGTGATGAGGGTAGACTAGGCGGGAAGAGGAGGAGGAAGAGGAGGAAGAGGAAGAGGAAGAGGAAGAGGAAGAGGAGGAGGAGGAGGAGGAGGAGGAGGAGGAGGAGGAGGAGGAATTGAGATAAAGACAAAAGGGAGGCCAGGCATGATGGCACATGCCTTTAATCCCAGCACTTGGGAGGCAGAGGCAGAGGCAGGTGGATCTCTGAGTTTGAGGCCAGCCTGGTCTACAGAGAGAGTTCCAGGACAGTCAGAGCTATGCAGAGAGGCATTGTCTCAAACAAACAAACAACTCCCTACCCCAGAGAAATGAAGAACAAATCACAGAGACTTGGTGCAGCTCAGACTTGGGGGTGGGGGAATGAGAATGGAGGGGTGGGTTCAGTAGAGAATTGAGGAAGAGCATGCTGATGGGTGGGGCTGGCAGTCTAGGACACGCTGATACTGGCCCTGAGGGGCTCATCTGCCTACTTCCGGAAGGGTGCTGCAGGAATGAGAGAGAGAGAGGGAATTCTGAGGTCTTAGACTCCAGAGGCCTTCCTGGAGGGTGCAGAGGGTGTCCAGACCCAGGTACTGGGGTACAGGAACACGGGTCTCAGGTGTGCGTTTGTGTGGGGAGTAAGTTCTATTCCAGTGAGAAGGCTAAATTGGGGGCTCTGAGATTCACTAAGCAGTCTTGAATTATATTCTAGAACCTTCCTGAAGGCCTTCCCACTGATGGGAGAGACGCAGGAGCGAGAGCGAGTCCTTACCCACTTCTCCCGCCGGTATTGCCAGTGTAACCCAGACGACAGCACGTCAGAAGGTACAGCACTCCCTGACCCCCCTCCCATACTCCTTGTCTAGCCGAGGCCTGGTCTTCTCCCACCCTGGTCCATCTGACACCTCTACCTTGCAGGCAGGCCCAGGTGGGCCATATGCTCTGGCATATAGTAGGTGCTCAATTAAAATTGAATGAATACAGTTGGGTGTGGTGACTCATACCTGACGTCCCAGGGATTGGCAGGATGAGTCAGGAGGGCTATTTCAAGCTTGAGGTCAGCCTGGGCTACAGAGTGAGACCCTGCCTCAAAATCCAAGACCACAAAATATCCAGTGAATATCAGATGGCCTGCTGGACAGGAGAGTCCAAAGGTCTCGTTCATTGTCATCCGTTCTCAGCGTCTGTAAGTCCTTCCTATACTCAGTCCTTTAGCCTAGTCCATGTCCTGTGTCTCCCGTCACAATGCTGACTCTCAGTAGGGGAGGGGACGTCCCATGCAAGTCTCTTGCAGAGGCAGGACTTGCCATATGGATGGACCTGAATCACAGGAACTGAGGGACTAAGTCTCTTATTGCTACTGTAGGGACATGGCTTGGGGGCCAAAGCCTTTCCTAGGTCTAAGGTTCAAGGTAGCTTTGTCTGCAAGGGGCAGGCATCTGGGTTAGAGCCTGTCTAGGATGGTTAGGGGCTCTGGGGGTTGGGCATCACCCAGGCCTTGGCCCTGAAGTGCTTGTGGGCAGATACCTGGCTTCCTTTGTCTGTGTGGCCTCTAGGTTGGCAGGTGGGGGGTCCTGGTGGGAATGAGTGGGTTCTCACACTGAGAATTGACTGTGTTCTATTTAGATGGAATCCACACACTTACCTGTGCCCTGATGCTGCTTAACACAGACCTGCATGGACATGTGAGTAGGGGGACTCTCAGGGGATCTGGGCTCTCACTGGTTCCTGTCACTGAGGGCAATGTAGCCAACCCTGTAGCCATCCCTCTTGCTGAAACTCTTGGTCAGGGACAGTGTTTTTTCCTAGCAGACCCGGGAGGTGGCTGCCTTGCTTCTAGATTTGACCCTGTCCTGGTTTTATCCACTGGTTCTGCCTGGGTTCTGGCTCCTAAGAACAGTGAGAACAGTTGAGGCATGTGGGAATTTTTCTTTTTAATTTTTCAAGACAGGGTCTCTCTGTGTAGCCCTGGCCGTGCTGGAACTCTCTCTGTAGACCAGGCTGGTCTTGAACTCAGAGTTCCGCCTGCCTCTGCCTCCCAAGTGCTGGGATTAAAGGTGAGCACCACCACTGTGCCCGGCTGAGGCACATGGGAATTTAAGACACGGCAAATAGAAGTGCCATCAGGACACATCTGTGGTAGAGTCCATGCCTTCCTTGCTCTACCAAAAGGCCGTGCGCTCTTCCATATCTCCTCTAAAAGCCCAGATGTGGCTTTCCTGAGATATGCCCCAGACAGCTGGTCTCTGCCAACAACATGGCAGGTTACTCTTCAGGGGCCTCCTCCTCACCCTTCACTCCTGTCAGGCCAGTGAGTGGAAGAATAGGTGTGGGGTGCCCAGGCCCCCGGTGCCTCCAGGCTTCCCACGCTCACTAATCCCTTCTTCCTTCCTCTGTTGGCTACTGCTCTGGGCGCCCCTGCCCTTCCTTCCTCAGGTGGTAAGTGCTGCTGTTAGAGCGTGCATGCTCCATGCTTAGACCCGCCTCCATTCACCCTCTGTGTCCTGTCCCACCATCTGCCCCACCCAACCGCTCTCTGGCCGTCACTCACTCAGGGCTGGTCAGAGCCCCTCCTGGGAGTTGGGTAGATTTTAGTAACGCAGTGACAGCAGGTCAGTATGTCTGGCTCTAGAGTAAACCAGAAAAGTCCAGGAGATATGGGGTGTAAGGAAAATCTGGGATAGACAAGCTGCACAACCTAGTCTTGCCTTCTTTACTGAGTAGCTGTGTGATCCTGGGCAAGTCACTTCCCCTCTCCTAGTCTCAGGTTCTGCATCTTCTCAGGGCAGTGGTGATTTCCTCCAGTGTCTCGGGGAGGATTATGAGTGGCAGCGGTCCACAGCCCAGCAAGGGTTTCCGCTGTGAACAAGACCATCACATGCCCAGTGGAATCCATTGCTACTCTTACACCTTGAGTGATGGACAGCCTGTGGGTACAGCCTTGAGGCTGGGGGCAGCTGTGGTTGAGGGAGAGGAGGAGTAGCCGGCTGGGTTTGTGGGCACATATATGTAGATGATGTATATTCCCCGTGAGCGGAAGTGGAGTGAGCACCCTGCCCAAGCCAGCCCTCTCCCCGAGATCACTCCCTCTGTTCAGAGGTGTCACTAGCCATTTGAAAGAGAGTTCTAACACACCCCTCCACACTGTGCCCACTCTCAGTGGAGAGGCCCCCAGCATGGTGGGCCTTAGCCGGTCTGGGCCCTTCAGCTGAGGAGGGAGCGGTGGTTGGATGGGGGCTTCACACTGCTGGAGACGCGGAGCAGTAATTCCCCTGCAGCAGTGTTGCTCAGCAAGCAGTGTGTGTGTGTGGTGATGGGGGGTGGGGAGCCGGGCTAGGCTTCTCTGTGCCTGCCCACAGCACAGCTGTATGGCCTGGAGCAAACCTGTTAACTCACCAAGCCTCTGTTGATTTCCCCCTCTTGTAACCCTTGCCTGTGAGTCTCTTTTTGTTGCTAATTTATTATTTTATTTTATGTGCTTTGGTGTTTTGCCTGCATGCATGTGTGAGGGTGTCAGGCCTCAGTGATGAAGCTGCCGGTGGGAAGGTCCCGGGAAAGAGGCGCGATTTGACGCCTGTCTCTAAGGCTTCCTTCCAGGTGAGCCATGAAAGCAGGCTAGGATTGCTCTTACCTCAGTGCCATGGCAGACATTCAGGGAAAGGCTGGCTGCCCTGGGTCAAAGGTGATCGCCAAGTGTCACTCTCTCAAACGCTGCCCGGGTAGCACCTAACCCCAGCCAGCCTCTACTCTGGGCAAGGATATGGGCTTAGAGAGACGATTGCCCTGACCTGAGAGAGCTAAGGTCACAGTCATGAGATGGTGCTGTGGAGAGACTAGCTGTGGGTTGTCCCTGCTAGGGGACAGAGGCTGTGGGAAAGAGACTCCAGGGCCCGGGGCCCAAGGGAGGTCCTGTTGATGGAAATGGGGACAAGGAGACACTGGGCATTCAGGGTTTCCAACTGTACACCTTCTTGGGCTGTGCCGTCATCTGGGTCCCCTGCCCCGAACATGTCTTTTTGCCTGGAGGCTGTCTACTATCAATATTACTTTAAAGCAAAGAACTTCCTTGGTTTTTCTTTTTTCCACATCTTGGTGAGTCTTGCTTTTTGGCCTAGAGAGAGGTGGACTTTAGTGAACGGTTTGACTTGGAGTGTGTTTTCTAGAGTGACTATGATGTCCTTATATGTCAATAAGGTCAGGCATTCCATGTTGTGGCAATCTTGTGTACACTCACTGATTAATTTCATTGTGGTAAAATACAGTAGCAGGCGCTGACTATTTTAACCACTTAAGAACACAGAATGCAGCGGCTTTAAGGACATTCCCAGTGGTGTGCACCCAGCACTACTGACCCATTCCAGAATTTTCCTCACTCTCAAAATAAGCCTCACACCTGCCAACAGTCACACCTCCTTACCTCTCCCCACTCCCTGGTAATGCGGACATGCTTCCCGCCTGTATGGATCTGTCTGTTATAAATATTTTGTGTGAGCAGAATCGTACAACACCTGACCTTCTGTGTCTGGCTTGTTTCCCTTGACATGTTTTCAAGGATCGTTCATGTTGTATCATGTGCCAGTACTTTATTCTTGTTTATGGATAAATAGTGTATCATTGCATGGATATGCCACATAGGAATACATGGATATGCATGTGAAATTATGAAAATTTGTGTGTAAGTTTTAGTTTGTACACCTGTTCTCAGTTTTGGTTGTTGTTGAGACAGGGTTTCATTGTTTTGCCCTGGCTGGCCTGGAACTTGCTATGTAGACCAGACTGAACTCACACTTACAGAGGTCTAAACTGCCTGCCTCTGCCTTCTAAGTGCTGGGATTAGGGGCAGGTGCTACCATATCTACCTCAATTCTTTTTTTAATTATTTACAAAAACATCTATTTGTGTGTGTGTGTGTGTGTGTGTGTGTGTGTGTGTGTGTGTGTGTGTTGTGCACACATGTAGAGGTCAGAGGTCAACTTACAGGAGCTGGTTCTCCTCTTCCCATATGTGGGTCTCCCAGGGATGGAACGAAGATCAACAAATTTGGCAGCAAGTGCTTTTACCTGTGGAGACATCTGCTGGTCCTTAGTTTTT
This sequence comes from Peromyscus eremicus, assembly GCF_949786415.1. Taxonomy (NCBI): domain Eukaryota; kingdom Metazoa; phylum Chordata; class Mammalia; order Rodentia; family Cricetidae; genus Peromyscus; species Peromyscus eremicus. The sequence goes on from NC_081435.1 coordinate 25,093,221, forward strand.
CATTTCTTTTGGGCATACGCTCAAGGTAGGCTTGCTGAATTATGTATATTTTTATATTTAAAGCACATTGGCTAAATATTTCCTATCCCTCCAGCAATACACAGGGTTCCAGCTGTCAACAGCAAATTGACCTTTCCTACCATTTTGGAAATAATATTGACATCTTAGTGGATGTGGAATACTACTTTAGTCTTTCAGTTTGACTTTGGTGCTGGGGATTGAGCCCAGGCTCTGCTCATGCCTGGTGAGTGCTTTTCCTTTGAGCTACAGTGCCAACCCCACTGTGGTTCTCATTCACCTGTCTCCATGACTACAGTACTGAGTTGCTTCCCATGTGCCTGATGGCCATTGGTGTGTGTTCTTCGGAATGTCTGTTCAGGTCCTTTGCCCACTTCATTTCATTTATTCTTTATTCTATGGTATTGGCTGGGTACAAACTCATAGCTCTCTTGACTCAGCCTTTTAAAGTGCCAGGTTATGGGCATGCGCCATCAGGCTTGGGCCCTCTGTCCAATTTTAACGACGGTTTTTGTTGTTGTTGCCTTCTGCTGGCCTTCTGTGTTCAGAACACTAGACCTTTATCAGGCATATGACCTGCAGATGTTTTCTCTCATCTTATGGTTGTTTACTCGTTCTCTTTCTCGCTCTCTTTATAGAGTCTTATGATGTTTTTAAAATTTGAATGACATCCCAATTTATTTCTGTGTGTGTGTATGTGTGTGAATGTGTGTGTGTGTACATGCACATATGTGTGTGTCTGAATCTGTGTGTACATATGTGTGGAGCAGGCCAGAGGTCTATCTGGAGTGTGAGTCCTCTGGAGCCTTTTTTAAAGACAGGGTATCACTGGGACCTGAGACTCGCTGATTACATTAGGGCGGTTAGCCAGCAAGCTCAAGGAATCCTCTGGTCCCTTTTTCTCCAGCCCTGGGATTACAGCATGCACCACAGACCAGACTTTTTACATGGGTGCTGGGCTTGAACCCAGGTATCCATGCTTGCCCAGCAGGTGTATTACTGACTGTGCTCTCGCCCCAGCACTGCAGCTGTCTTTTTTGTTTGTGCGTTGGGCATCATGAATTAGAAACCATTACCAGTGTTGTGGTGGCACAAGCCTTTAATCTTGAGACTCAGGGGACAGAGGCAGGTGTACCTCTGGGAGTTTGAAGTCAGCTTGGTCTACATGTTGAGTTCTAGGTCAGCTAGGGTTACATAGTGAGACCCTGTATCAAACAAACAGACAGACAGACAGACAGACAAGCATAAAAAAGAAACCATCACCAGACCCAAGGCCATGAAGGTTTGCGCTGTTTTCTTCTTTGAATTTTTCTTTTTTGTTTTCTTCAGCACTGAAGATTGAATTTAGGGCCTCAAGTGTTCTAGGAGGGCACTCTCCCACTGAGACCCAGCCCTACACTTAGTTTTAAATTCTGTTCTGAGTAATGATACACAGTGTGAGATACAGATTCAACTCCATCCATTTGCATTTGGACATCTGGTCCCAGCATCATTGATGCAGATGATTATTTTCCCATCACACAGTCTTGGCAGACTTGTTAAGATCTAGTATATTGGTAAGCATGGTGTTATGTACCAGTACTCAACACTCAAGAGGTTGAGGCAGGCAGATCTCAGAGTCTAGGCTACTTGCGCTGCAATAGATCCTATCTCAAACAACAACAGCAACAAATTGATTGATAGTAAATTATAGGTTTGAGGCTGGGAGCTCAGAGCATAGAGCACTTGTCTAGAATTTACGAGACCTGAGTTCCATGCCCAGTATCCACAGAACTGGATGTGGTCATACAAACCTACGATCCCACCACTTTGGGAGGTGGAGGCAGGAGGATCAGAAGTTCAAGGCCACCCTTGTCTATGTAGTGAGTTTGAAGCCAGCCTGGAAGCCTTATCTCAGACAAAAATTATAGGTTTACAGCTCTTCTTAGGTGAATGCCCGATGTTTTCACTACTGTGGCTTTCTAGGGAGTTCTCAGTCAGGAAGTTTGATGGGTGAGGTCTATTTTTCTTTGCTGAAGACTGAGTGAGGGGGTGATCTCTTGCAGTTCCCTATAAAAGTAAGAATTGGCCTTTGTATTTCTGAAGAAGTGGGGTGTCAGGGTGTGGGGTGTGGGGGTATGGGGTGTGAGGTGTGTAGGGGTGTGGGGTGTGGGGGTTGCGGGGAGCATAGAGATTTTAATGGAGATCAGCTTGAGTATTCAGGTCGGTTTGGGGAGAATTGCCATTTTAGCAATGCTAAGTCTTCCTAATCCATGAACAAAGGACGTCTTCCTGTGGATTTATGCCTTCTTAATTCATTTTAGAACTCCTTTGTAGTTTTGAGTATACAAACCTTTCATCTCCTTGGTTGAATTTTTTTGAACCAGGGCCTCAAGCTGTAGATCAGAGCCTGGAACTCACTATGTAGCTCAGAGTGTCTCAAGTTCACCATGGGTCTTCCCGTGCCTTCCCCCCCCCCGCCCCCCCGCCCTGCTTTAGCTTCCTGGGTGCTAGAATTACAGGCTTGAGTCCTCATGCCCAGCTTCCTTGGTTAAATATATTGGCATTTTATTGTTTTTTACTGTTTTGAACAGGATTTCATGTATCCTAGGCTGGTTTGGAGCTCAATATGTAGCCTGGGATGGTCTTGAACTCATGATCCTCCTGCCTTGGCCTTGCTTGTGCTAGAATTCTAGGAGTGAAGTACGATGCCTAGTTTATTTTATTTTATGCATTGTGTGTGTGTGCATGTGTGTGTATGTGTGTGTGTGTGTGTGTGTGTATGTGTGTGTGTGTACGCACGCATATAAGTATGGAAGTCAGAGATGGACACTGGGGGACATTCTTCAGTCACTTTCCATCTTCTTTTCTGAGACAGTGTTTCTCACTGAACTTGGAGCTCACTGATTGAGAGTATCCAGCAAGGATCCTCCTGTCTGTCTCCCCTAGTGCTGGGATTACAGACACACACTGCCATGCTGGCTTTCACGTGGGTGCTGAGATTACATTTCCAGGTTCTCATGCTTGCACCCAAGTACTTGACTGACAGATCCATTTCCTCAGCTCCCTCATTTTATTCTTGTTGATGCTGTTGTAAATACAATTGTTTCCTGAACTTTATTTTATTTATTTATTTTTAATGCTGAATGCTGTTTATTGAAGGAGGGAAGAGGTCTTAAATACAGGCTTACAGCACAATGGGAGAACCCCGGAGGGCAGAAGTTCACAACCAATGTTTTACAATCTTGCATCTAAGCTGTTAACGCCCATTATGCAGGATACACAGACAAGGAACTTCCCTTAAGCATTCAGGAGTGTGGAACCCGCCAGGGAATTAGCATAGGGAGGATATCAAGGTCAAGGTCAGCAAGCAAGACAACAGTTACCCAAAATGGGGGCCAGGGCCCTACAGGTCCTCCTTTTACTAAAAAATGAGCTTCTGACTTAGGTTGCGTGGGATGTCAGCAGGTCACCTTACCCGTCATGGAGACGCTCTGTCTTAGGTTGGTGAGCACCCCCCCCAAGAATTACCCATCTCTGAATATTCATTATCATACAGGCTCAATCATGTGTGAGTTGCAGAGTTAACTGCTGCCAAAGATCTCAAAGTGGCACTGGGCTTGCAATCTGTGTGTTCGACACAGAAAAGACCAACAGAAGTCCTAACCCACCCATAGCCAGTAGGATAAAGGCAACTGAGCCATTCCCTTCCTTAATGAGCCTTGCTGCAAATTGGAGCCCTTGTAAGATGGTATCCCAAAAGCAAATGGAACTTGAGTTTATAAATTTATAATTTTCAAAGCCAATCGAAATGTATATAACTATTGAATTAAATTTATCATGCCCAATAGAATAAAAGATTAATTAACTGTTGTAGCTACTTTTGCTGCCAGGGTCTCCACTGTGCTAGCTGTAGTAAACAATTATGAAATGGTAATCCCAGAAACAGTAGCAGTGGTGGCCGCCACTGCTATAACAGCAACAATGGCAGCAGCAATGTCAAATTCTCTTCTGGAGCGTGTGGACATCCACTAGCATGGATACAATTCCATGAACACAAACCGCCAAGGTCCATTTTTCTTGATCCCAGCACGACTTAGGCTGGCAGCTCTTCTGGAGAATCCAAAAGCATGACTACAGTCCTAGGCTTATGTTGATGCATGCCAAAGCTGGCCATAATGAGCTCTCAATCCCCATTGGCATTGGAAGTGGAGAGTTTTTCATTAAGGCCCAAAGGTCTCTGTCATGTTGGGTTTCAGCAGCAGTCACAGGGTGCACACAGCACTCAGGAATGCAAAGAGGAACCTCATTGTCCTGAGGAAAGACATAAACAGAACCCCGGGCCTACACCAACACCAGATCAGGTCTCCTTCAAGTGCTAGTAGAAAGATCCTTCCATCGTTCCAGAGGGTGATTTGCAACAGGAGACCTCTAGTGCTTATCTGCAGTGGATACTACAGCAGAAACCACCGATAAAAAATTTAAAATATATAAAACAAGGGAGAGAATAGAATGTGGAGAGGAATGATGAGTCCCCAGTTCCCCCTTTTTTTACTCCAGCAAAATATGTTTGTTTGGCTCCTTTTTAAACAGTTCAAATTTTTCTTTTTTTTTGTTTTTTTCATTTTTCACTTTTTCAAATTAATCAATTTATCCATCTTTCTATTATCAGCTTGATACAGTATGTATTCCCATCTTAATTGTGAAATGTTTCATTGAGGCTTGCTCAGTAATTGAGTAAAACGAAAACTTATTATAAGCCATAGTCGTCCTAGGGTCCCCCATGCTATATATATATAGTCTCCATGGTTCTGTGGGTTGTAGTCTGATTGTTCTTTATTTTATATCTAGAATCCACTTATGAGTGAGTACATACCATGTTTGTCCTTCTGGGTTTGGGTTACCTCACTTAGGATGATTTTTTTTCTAGTTCCATCCATTTGCCTGCAAATTTCTTGCTTTCATTGTTTTTCTCTGCTGAGTAGTACTCCATTGTGTATATGTACCACATTTTCTTAATCCATTCTTCAGTTGACGGGCATCTAGGTTGTTTCCAGGTTCTGGCTATTACAAATAGTGCTGCTATGAACATAGTTGATCATGTATCTTTGTGGTATGAATCAGCGTTCCTTGGGTATATGCCCAAGAGTGGTATGGCTGGGTCTTGAGGTAGTTCGATTCCTAATTTTCTGAGAACCCACCATACTGATTTCCACAGTGGTTGTACAAGCTTGCATTCCCACCAACAGTGGAGAAGTGTTCCCTTTGCTCCACATCCTCTCCAACATTGACTGTCATTAGTATTTTTGATCATAGCCATTCTGACAGGTGTAAGGTGGTATCTCAGAGTCGTTTTGATTTTCATTTCTCTGATAATTAAGGATGTTGAGCATTTCTTTAAATGTCTTTCAGCCATTTGTGATTCTTGTTTTGTGAATTCTCTGTTTAGCTCTTTAGCCCATTTTTTAATTGGATTGTTCAGTATTTTGATGTCTAGTTTCTTAAGTTCTTTATATACTTTGGAGATCAATCCTCTGTCAGATGTGAAGATCTTTTCCCATTCTATAGGCTGTCTTTTTGTCTTATTGACTGTGTCTTTTGCCCTGCAAAAGCTTCTCAGTTTCAAGAGGTCCCATTTATTAATTGTTGTGCTCAGGGTCTGTGCTGTTGGTGTTATATTTAGGAAGAGGTCTCCGGTGCCAATGCATTTTAAGAGTACTTCCTACTTTCTCTTCTATTAAGTTTAGTGTAACTGGATTTATGTTGAGGTCTTTGATCCATTTGGACTTGAGTTTTGTGCATGGTGATAGATATGGATCTATTTGTAATCATTTACATATTGACATCCAGTTATGCCAGCACCATTTGTTGAAGATACTTTCTTTTTTCCATTGTATAGTTTTGGCTTCTTTGTCAAAAATCAGGTGTTCATATGTGCATGAATTAATATCAGGGTCTTCAGTTCAATTCCATTGGTCTGTATGTCAGTTTTTATACCAGTACCAAGCTGTTTTTGTTACTATAGCTCTATAGTAGAACTTGAGGTCAGGGGTGGTGATGCCTCCAGAGGTTGCTTTATCATGCAGGATTCTTTAGCTATCCTGGGTCTTTTGTTTTTCCATATGAAGTTGAGTGTTTTTCTTTCCAAGTCTGTGAAGATTTGTGTTGGGATTTTGATGGGGATTGCATTGAATCTGTAGATTGCTTTTGGTAAGATTGCCATTTTTACTATGTTAATCCTACCTATCCATGAGCATGGGAGATCCTTCCATTTTCTGATATCTTCTTCAATTTCTTTCTTTAGAGATTTAAAATTCCTTCACTTGTTTAGTTAGTGTTATCCCAAGGTATTTTATATTATTTGTGGCTATTGTAAAGGGTGATGTTTCTCTGACTTCTTTCTCAGCCCTTTTATCATTTGTGTATAGGAGGGCTACTGATTTTTTTGAGTTGATCTTGTATCCTGCCACTTCACTGAAGGAGTTTATCAGCTGTAGGAGTTCCCTGGTAGAATTTTTGGGGTCACTTATGTATACTATCATATCATCTGCAAATAGTGGAAGTTTGACTTCTTCTTTTCCAATTTGTATCCCTTTGATATCCTTTTGTTGTCTTATTGCTCTAGCTAGAACTTCTAGTACTATATTGAATAAATATGGGGAGAGTGGACAGCCTTGTCTTGTTCCTGATTTTAGTGGTATCGCTTTGAGTTTCTCTCTATTTAATTTGATGTTGGCTGTTGGCTTGCTGTAAATTGCCTTTATTATGTTTAGGAATGTTCCTCGTATTCCTGTTATCTCTAAGACCTTTATCATGAAGGAATGTTGGATTTTGTCAAAGGCTTTTTCAGCATCTAATGAGATGATCATGTGTTTTTTTTCTTTCAGTTTGTTTATATGGTGTATTACATTGACAGATTTTCGTATGTTGAACCACGCTTGCATCCCTGGGATGAATCCTACTTGGTCGTGATGGATAATTGTTTTGATGTATTCTTGGATTCGGTTTGCCAATATTTTGTTGAGTATTTTTGCATCAATGTTGATGAGGGAGATTGGTCTGTAATTCTCTTTCTTTGTTGCATCTTTGTGTGGTTTGGGTATCAGGGTAATCGGCCTCATAAAAAGAGTTTGGTAATGTTCCTTCTGTTTCTATTGTGTGAAACAATTTGAAGAGTATTGGTATTAGTTCTTCTTTAAAAGTCTGGGAGAATTCTGCACTGAAACCATCTGGTCCTGGGCTTTTTTTGGTTGGGAGACTTTTGATGACTGTTTCTATTTCTTTAGGGGTTATTGGTCTATTTAAATGGTTTATCTGATCTTGATTTAATTTTGGTATGTGGTATCTATCCAGAAAATTGTCCATTTCTTCCAGATTTTCCATTTTTGTGGAGTACAGGTTTTTGAAGTATGATCTGATAATTCTCTGGATTTCCTCGTTGTCTTGAACTTTATTTTCTAATGGTTCACAGCTAGTACACACAAATCCAACATGGGCCATGGAGACGGCTCAGTAGGAAAAAGCACTTGATGCACAAGTGTGGTGACCTGAGTTCGAGCCCTCGAACCTGTGTAAAGGTGGAAGGAGAGAACCAACCCTGCAAAGTCTCCCTCTGACATCCACACATGTGTTGTGGACCACACCCCCGCCCCCTGACATATATCATGCACTTACACACAATAGCAAATTTAAAACATTTTTTTTTAATTGAAAAAAGTGTTGAGGTTGGTTGGTAAAGGTAAAGGTGCCTGCTGCTGAGCCTGATGACCTAGGCTGATCCAGAAACTCACATGGTGGAAGGAGAGAATGACCCTTATAAGTTGTTGTATGTGTGTTCTTCATGCATATACTGGGCATATGTACACACACACACACACACACACACACACACATACACACACACACACAATGTAACTTAAAAAATTAAGCCCAGTGCCAGATACTGGTTACCTCTCTTCAAGTTGTTAGTCAGGGGGCTCTATAGGTACCCAAAACATCACCAACTACTGCCATTGCTCTTGGTTATCTTCCAGAACCTGATTGTAGTTGGTTTGTTTGTTTGTTTTTTTCTCTTTGGGGGCCTGCCACCCAGCTCCCAAATAAATACATGAAACTTATTCTTACTTATAAATGTCCAGCCTTAACTTGGCTTGTTTCTAGCCAGGTTTTCTGACTTAACTTAAATTATCCTATTTTTCTTCTTCTACGTTTTGTCTCTGGGCTTTCCTTCTTACTCCGTGGCTGGCCCCTGGCATCCTCCTCTCCTCCTTTTCTCACTTCTCCCTCTTCTCTTCTCTCCCCCTGAGCCTAGATTTCTCCTCCTATTTGTTCTCTCTGCCTGGCAGCCCCATCTGTTTCTCTGTCCTGTTTAGCTATTGGCCAGTCAGCTCTTTATTAGACTTTTATTTAGGTGTTTTAGGCAGGTGAAGCAAGACAGCTTTACAGAGTTAAACAAATGCAACATAAAAGAATGCAACATATCTTTGCATCATTAAACAAACATTCCACAGCATAAACAAATGTAACACATCTTAAACTAATGTTCCACAACACTTAATGGTAGGACCCGATAGCTGAAGACACTCATACTTGAGTCACAGAACATGGAGAAATCAAACTAGTACTGACCTGGAAGCTTTATCCCGGGAGATTGGCTAGGTGCCATAATATTGGCAGGTGCTATGCACACTGTTTGGGGAGACAAGTCACCAACAGTTTCACCTAACTGTAAACACTGCAGACTATAGTAATACTGGCCTGGAAAGATACGTTTACTGGTACAATGGTGGAATAATTGTTATGGGCGTAACCAACCACCTCTGCTTGGACTTAAGGTCTGCACCACAGGATAGACTTATACCTTTAACTATGCCAGGAATTGCTGGGTAGGTCATAGGCTCTAGGGCAGAACCTACTGCTATCATTCTGCTACATGGACATAGTATTAAAACTCCCTAAGCACCTGTTTTTATATCCATGGATTAGATCATCTATCTGTCAGCTGTCACCAGAGAAGCTTCTTTGTACTGTAGGTGGTGACTACTGCAGAGACCCACAGCTGGTCAATGTGCAGAGAATAAGAGGCTGGGGAGTGCTCAGCTCTAAATTGGTTGTCAGTATTATACCCCCTCCTCCCAAGGCTCAGAATTAACAATGGAAGAGGGGACATAAAGGCTGTAAGAGCCAGAGGTAGTGGGAAACTGCAGCAAAATAGTGTTTTCTAGACATGAGAGGGCAGTTACACACAAGAATTTGTGGTGATATATTGTGGACCCCAATAAAGCTTACCTGGGGATCAGAGGACAGAGCCAGCCACTAAATTAGACATAGAGGTCTGGCAGTGGTTACACATACCTTTAATTCTATCACTAGGAGGCAGAGATCTGTCTGGATCTCTGTGAGTTCAAGGCCACACTGGGCTACATGAGAGAAATAGAACCAGGCAGTGGTGACATATGCCTTTAGTCCCAGGAAGTAATGTGGCAGGACACAGAAAGGTATGTAAGGCATGAGGAAACAGGAACTCACTCTCTTGAGGCTGAGGATTTCGTAGAGGTAAGCTAGTGGCTGGCTGTTCTGCTTCTCTGATCTTTCAGCTTTCACCCCAGTATCTATCTGGCTCTGGGTTTTTATTATAAGACCTTTTAAGATTCGTGTTATAAGAACTCACAGCAGCTACGTGTGCATGTACAAGAACCGCACATGATTGAGCCAGCCAAAAGCCCAGCATGGATGGGGAGGGGCTCGAGAAATTTCACCTTTAGGTGAGAAGTGATTGGCAATTGGCAGCTGCTGAGCAAGGGAGAGCTGGTCTGCTTCAGGGATGCAACCTTTGAGGAGCTGCCCATGCTCCAGTGGGGAGCCCAACACCTGCGTAAACATACATGCAGCACTAAGTGGCCTCGGTGGAAAAAACGAGCCCATGAAATTGGGAGGGAAAAATGGTGGTGGGCGATAGGGAAGCAGTTGGAGAATAGGACATGGGAGTAGATTGGATCAAAACACATTATTTGGATCTATGAGATTCTCAAACAAAACACACACACACACACACACACACACACACACACACACACACACATTTTTGTTTTTTGAGTCAGGGTCTCACTATGTAACCTTGGCTGGCCTAGAACTTGCTATACAGACCAGACTTGCCTTGAAATCACTGAGAATCACCTGCCTCTACCTCCCAGTGTTGGGATTAAAGGCTTGCACTACCACACCTGGTCTAACACATGCTACATTTAAAAAAATCTTGAAAAAAGAAATACAACTGAATTTTATACATTGCTCTTATGTTTTGCAACTTCAATAAAGGTGTTCATTAGTTTTAATGCTTTTTCTAGATCTTTAGCATTTTCTGCATATAAAATCATAGTATCTGCAACTAAAGGTAAAGAACTCTCTCCTTTTTTAATTTGATTTTTTTTTCCCTAATCGCTCTGAGTAGGACCCATTTATTTATTTATTTATTTATTTATTTATTTATTTATTTATTTATTTATTTATTTATGAGACAGGTCTCCGTACATAACCCTGGCTGTCCTGAAACTCACTTTGAAGATCAGGCTGGCTTTGAACTCAGAGGGCCTCATATCTCTGCCTCCTGGGTGTAGGGATTAAAAGCATGTACCACCACACTCAGCTGGCTAGGCCTCTTAGTACAATTTTGTATGGAAATACTCCTGATCTTAGAGGAAAAGCTTCCAGTCTTTCACCGTTTTTATGTCAGCTGTGGGCTTTTCCTAAATGTCCTTCGTCATTTAAACATGGTCCATTCTATTCCTAGTTTTGTTGAGTATGCTTTTTTTTTCCATTTTTTTTGGGGGGGGAGGGGATAGCGGGCACATGGTACATGTGTGGAGATCAGAAGACAGCTTGTGGGAGTTGGTTCTCTCCTCCCATCACGTGGGTTTTAGGATTAGAACTCAGATCATCAGCTTGGTGGCCAAGTGCCTTTACCTGTTGACCCATCTCACAGTACCTGTGTATAGTCCTTTTAAGATGCTGATGAATTTGGTTTGTAGTATTTCGTTGAAGATTTTTGCATCTTTATCCTAAAGAATTACTGATCTGTTTTCTTTTCTTGTGATATTTTGACCAGGCACTGGTATGCCCCACATTTCAAGAGTGAATTGGGAAGTGTTCTCCAAGAGTATGTCCACTTCATCTAGGTTCTCTAGTTTTTCAGCACCTTCTCCTTTAGTATTCTTGCTTATTTATTCATCTATCTATCTATCTATCTATCTATCTATCTATCTATCTATCTATCTATCTATCTATGTCTGCTTGATCTTCTTATGAGTGAGTAGTGGAAGGAAATGAGGACATGGCCACTCCTAGGTCTGGCTGAGGAGAAGGCTTTTATTGTAGATATGAGGGAGAGTTCAGGCAGAGGCATCTGTAAGGGTCCAGACTGAATCCAGCCATGAGAGGAGAGAAAGAAAAGGGGAGCAGGCTGAGGAAGAGAAGAGAGAGAGAGAGAGAGAGAGAGGAGAGAGAGAGAGGAGAGAGAGAGAGAGAGAGAGAGAGAGAGAGAGAGAGAGAGAGAGAGAGAGGAGAGAGGGCAAGTGGACTAAGAGAGGAGCCATGACCCATGAGCCAAGAGTGAGCCAGCCAGGAGCCAAGAGAGCATGTGGCTGGAATGGCTGGATTACATAGTGAAGAGAAGCTGGAGAGGTTTAGGGTAGGGGGCGGGGTGAGAAGTGCTTGGGAGGAGCCACAGATACTGAACGATTCTTGTCCCAGGTTTCTTTGGGACCTGACAATTAGTATTAAGATCTGCAACCAAAACCGTGACTGTGTCATCGTTAGTCAAGTTTTGTGTCCTGTATGCTGTTTGGTATACACTGGTTTACGATGATTGTGTTTTCTGCTGGAATGATGCTCTCATTACTGTGAAAACATCACTCCCTTTCTCTTTTAATGCTTCAGGGCTGTCATACAGACATTAGTGGATCTGTACTGGAGATGTTATGTTAGTTGTATGGTGTATCCTTTTCTAACTTCTCGCTTCCAAGATGCCTGTTCATTTATATTTAGGGTATGGCTCTTGCATCATATACTTTACAAATATTAGCTCTGATAAATTCCTTTTAATTTGACCATTTAATGAATTATGACATATTTTCACTTAAATATAGCAGGTTAATCTTGTGTTTTGGTACATGCCTTTAATCCTAGAACTCAAGAAGTTGAGGCAGGAGAATCATCAAGAATTTGAGGCCAGCCTGGGCTACAGATTGAGTCCCTGTTTTAAAACAAAACAAAGCAATAAGTAAATAAACAAGCCAAGTTACTTTTTTTTTTCTGTTTCATTCATCTGTTCTTTCTTTTTTTAATGTGCATTGGTGTGAGGGTGTCAGATGCCCTGGAACTGGAGTTACAGAGAGTTGTGAGCTGGCTTGTGAGTGCTGGGAATTGCTCTTAACTGCTGAGCCATCTCTCTGTAGACAAATTTCTAAACAGTCTTATTAAATAAGAAACGCAGAGCCAAATACAGAGGTATAAGCTGTAGAGATCAGAGCAATAGCCACCAACTAACCTTAGCTCACCACCTCGCCATAGCTTCCCAAGTGAGAGTCTTCCTGTTTAACCTGCACCTTTATTGCTTTCCTGTTCTGCCTTCTCATTGGCTCTAAGCCCAGCCACATCACTTCCTCATCACTGCCTGTCTATACAGACCTCCAGGTCTCTCTGGTTGGTACTGGGATTAAAGGCGTGTGTCACCATGCTTGGCTGTGCCCTTGACCACACAGAGACTCTGCCTGTCATGTGATCATATTAAGGGTGTGTGCCACCACCTGCCTGAATTCTGTTTATGGCTCACTCTGACCTCTGATCTCCAGGCAAACTTTATTTATTAACATACAAATAAAATATCACATTTCAGCACAAATAAAATGTCACCACATCTCTCCAGCTCATTCTTTCTTTTTTCCTGCTTCCTTGTCTACTTTTAGATTGTTTATGTGTTTTTTTTAGATTTCTGTTTTCCTCCTTTGTTATCTTCTTAGTTGTGCATTCTCTCAGAATTCTTTTTTAAAAAGTCTGCCTTTTGCAGTGCTGGGGATTTGAACCAGGGCCTTGCCCATGGTAGGCAAGTACTCTACCACTGAACTACATACCCAGCCCTCAGAATTCTTTTTTTTTTTTTTTGGTTTATGATGTACATTTCTGACTTGTTAAAAGTGTGTTTACCTCTTCTGAGGCCACGTGACACCTGCAGACCGCTAAGTTCGTTCACTACTTTCTCGGCTTTCTGTCTTGTTGCGTTTCATTCTTCTCCATGCTTCCTGCTTCCCCTCACTCCCCTCTCCTTCCAGCTTCCTGCTTCCTTATGCTGTCTTTTTCCCCACTCTCCCTACATCTCCACACTTCCTGATTCCCCAAGTGTAATGATTTAAAAATGAAAGGCAAAGTGGGTACCTTTTGGCGGGCCCTGCCAAGGTATGCCGCTAAGCAAACACACCACGGGCAACAGTTAGTGCAAGAGGTTCATTGTGGGGCGGTGGGGGTGGGGGTGGGGGGTGTCTCAGAGTGGGGCCATGAGAGAGGCAGGCAGACAGACAGAAGAGGCAGGAGAGGTCAGAGAGCAAGCTGTGTCTGGGGGACACCGTTAGGGAGTGCATGTGTGCCTGCCTCCGAAGCCTGGCGACAGGTGATGATATACTTCCCTAGGCAGCTGAGGTAGGCTGCCACTGTGGGAACTAACACCCAGCTTCCTGTTTCCCCATGCTTCCTACTTCTCCACACTTCCTGTTTCCCCATGCTTCCTACTTCTCCACACTTCCTGTTTCCCCATGCTTTCATCTGAACTCATCTTCTTCCTGACTGAAGAATTCATTATAGCATTTCCCTTCTTGGTTTCACTTTTCATGTTGACATGTGGCTGGGGTATTTCTCAGGACCCCTTGCCCTTGGTGGGCTCTGAACTCTAATAGGATCACTTGCTTCCTCAGCCATTGGGCCGTGTCTCAAGAAGGAAAGTTTCCCAGTGCAGGGCTCTACATTCCTGGATTGGTAGGAACTTAACCTTGATGTCTGCTTTGTATTTCTCTAGGGCCTTCACACAGGTGTTCCATTAATACTTCAGCCAAAACTTCTTCCGCTAATTTTTATTCAGGTGTATGTACATGTTCCGTTATGTATGTGTGCCATATGTGCATGCCCATGAAGATCAGAAGAGGGCATCCGTTTTCTTGATGCTGGAGTTACAGAAGGTTGTCGACCACCCAGTGTGGATGCTGGGACAAATCAGGTTTTCTGGAAGAGCAGTAAATGCTCTTAACCTCTGAACCATCTCTCCAGACCCCTAACAGTTTTTTTTTTATTGTGAAGGTATTCTTTGTAATAAGGATATGTCATTATTAAGATTAAAAAGCTGTTTATTATTATTATTTTATTTATTTTGAGACAGAGTCGTACATAGCCCAGGCTAGCCTCAAATTTACTGTACTACTGAGGATAACCTTGCACTTCTGATCTTCCTGCCTCCTCAAGTGCTGGGATTACAGGTATATACTAGTATGCGTAGTTTATGTGGTGGTATGGGTCAAACCTAAGGCTTCCTACATACTAACTAAGCAGACACTCTTATCAACTGAGCATCACACCTGGCCCATCACCTAGCTAGTTTTTGACTTTGTATTCTTAGTGGCTGAGAATGCTCAGTGTGTGGAACCTGGAGCATACCACACAGCCTACAGGCAGCTCAACTGTTTGGAGAGCGTCTTTCCAGCTGCCTTAGGTGGTCTAACCTCTGCTAGGCAGTTTGGCTGTTTCTGCTTCTTCCAGGCATCTGGACTGGCCTAAGACTCTTGGCGCTTTCTTTGAGAGTCTTTGCAGCTCGGCTTCATCTGAGAGGGACTGTCAGCTTTTCTTGTTTGCTCTGGCAGGGAGGAGCCTAATGAATCTGGTCATTTTCAGGGACTTCCTGAAACTATTTTGAGTTGTTTACCTTCCTGCTTAAGGAACTTCCTGAGTGATGAAATGTTTTAATATTGGAGGAAACTGTTGTATAACACACCTACCTAGAGGTCCAACTACTCACAATGAGCTGGGCCCTCCCACATCAATCATCAATTAAGAAATACTGGACAATCTGATGGGGACATTTTCTCAGCTGAGGTTCCCTCTTCCCAGATAACTCTAGCTTGTGTCAAGTTGACAAAAAAACTAGCTATCACATCTATAATCTCAACATTTGAAAGGCTGAAGCAGGAGGATCTGAAGTTTGAGGTCAGCCTCTGCTATGTGGTGAGACCCTGTGCCAAACACACGTGCGCGTGCACACACACACACACACACACACACACACACACACACAATTGCCTTATTTCTGTGGTATATGAATGCCCTACACGAAGTTAGTGGAGATTCTTTGTTAAAGTAATGCCAACATCAAGAAGTTCGGGGCAGTGCACATGGAATCTGTCCTTGGAGAATCCCTGCACACATGAGCATGTTCAAGGCTCTGAAGTGTGAAAATAAATTTGCTGGACTATAATATTCGTTTATTTATTTATTTATTTGCTTATTACTTATTTATTTTAGGAAATACATATTCCCGTGTCATGGGATGCTAACATTCCATAATAAAGTATGAGGAAACATTGTCTTAGAGCAAACGCCAACTCACAAATCCTCCCATTGTTGAAGTGCTACCTAGGGCCTCTCCCACAGGGCTTCTCCAAGGATACTTTGAAAGTGTGAATGACAGGTGGTGGGCTTGGAAGCCGGGAGCCCTTCTGCTAGTGAGAGGTTAACAAAAGACAGAATTTGGGGGTACAGCCGTCCATCCCCAGCTCTTTGCTTGTAGCAACGAGAACCTGATTCTCTTTGTGCCAACCCAGCTCACTATGAACTGCCCATATGTGCTGGTGGTGATTGATTTTTGATCTCATAAGACCAAACTCCTTACTTGACCTGCTTTTGGGAGGTCTTCATGACCCCACTCTGTGCAGGGGAGAGGGTAAAAATATGGCAGAATATACAGAGCTGCTCAGGAACCAAAGGGCCTGGGTTCAAGTCCTGGTTCCGAGTGACCTTGGGAGAGTGGGTGAGGGCATGGGCTTTGATGTCAGACACACTGGGCCCTTGCACTTCCTTCGCACACCACTTCACCTTCTCATGCTTCAGGCTTCTTACCTTGTGACAAGGAGATATGATAATGCATGTCCAATACAATGCCCAGAGCAGAGCAGGCACCTGGCGCACTCAGCTAACCAGAATTTGGGGAGAGCCTTTCATGTTGCTTGTGGATCAATTAGACTTTGAATGCAAAACTGTTTTGTAAATCCTTGGAGATGAAGGAGTAGCCGGGCAGTTTTACCTTCACTGCTGCCCACCATGCTGCCTCATCCTGTCTGGCCGGGCAGGGCAGGGGGTGTGGACCACACCAGCCTTCTTCCCTACTCTCAGGCAGAACCATTTCTCCATGACAGAACATTGGCAAGAAGATGTCCTGCCAGCAATTCATTGCCAACTTGGACCAGCTGAATGATGGCCAAGACTTTGCCAAAGACCTGTTGAAGGTACTATCTGCTGACGTCCTCATGCCCCTTGCCCTGCCCCACCGAGTCTTGACATTCTAGACCCACAGCACTGCCACCAGGGCCCATCACCCTGGGACACAGTTGGAGACTGTTTAGTTCCTCAGTTGACTGTTACGTCTTCTCCAAGAAAGATAGACAGTGAGGCTCTCTGCACTCGGATTTTGATGCTCCAGTCACCACCATTTCTACCACAGCAATAGCCATCACTACCACCAATTGTTATGGCTGCCACTCACCACCACCACCATCACCACCACCACCATACCACCACCACCATACCACCACCACCACCACCACCACCATACCACCACCACCACCACCATCACCACCACCACCACCATACCACCACCATACCATCACCACCATACCACCACCACCATACCACTACTACCATACCACCACCACCACCACCACCACCATCACCACCACCACCATAGCCACAGGAAAAGGCTCATTTCTTCCTCCATCACCAGCAATGAAAGAAATTAGTTTTCTTTTGAGGCTGAGGCCCAGGGTGAAGTTTTGGCCTTGGATAAAGAAGAGCAGATTTATTTTTGGGGTATGCATAGATGATGAGTTCATTTTTAGACACTCTTTTAATTTCCTTATGGTGCTAGAAGGGAACTGAATAGTGAATCTAAGGGAAGATATGTATAATTATTACATGTCAGTTACAGAAACTAAAAGACAACATTGTCTTTATCTCTCTTTTTGCTATAATTATCCATCAAGAAGTATCTGTTGAGAACACATCTTTAAGATCAAGCCAGGTGGTGGTGGCGCACACCTTTTATTCCAGCACTTGGGAGGCAGAGGCAGGTAGACTTCTGAGTTCAGGCCAGCCTGGTCTACAGAGTTAGTTCCAGGACAGGCAGGGATATATAGAGAAACCCTGTGTCCAAAAAACAAAACAAAACAACCCCCCCAAAAAAACCCAAACCAAACCAACCCAAACCAAAAAAACCAACAACCAAACAAAACAAGATTAAATCATCACCCATCCATTCACTTTTCTCAATCTACTTATCCATCATTTACCTACTTCTCTACCTACCCATACATTCCTCATGCATGGATGCACCCATCTGCCCAGCCATATAACCGTTTACCTACCTATGTACCTACCCATTCACCCTTCACCCATTCCTGTGCTCCCCAAAGCTACTGCTTTTTTCCATGTAGCTCAGAATGGCCTTCAACTCACTGTGCTACCGAAGATGACCTTGAGCTTCTGGTCCCCTTACCTCTACTTCCCAAGTGCTGGGGTTACAGGGATGTGCTACTGTGCTGGTTTTATGTGGTTCTGGGCATCAAAACCACAGCTTCATGAACACTAGATAAGAAATCTATCAAATGAGCTACATTTCCAGCCCTCCAAACACTCATATACTAACCACTAATCCATCTGACATCCACACATTTACTTCCCAACATGCCATCTATCCACCCATCCTGTGACATTCTAAACTTTGTATTGAGGATTCAGTAGTGAACAAGATAGACATTATTGACCTTGGGAAGCCTACAACCTCCTGGCTAGACAGACAGTAATGACTGCATAACGAAATATCACCCATAGATACATCCACCTATCCACTCATTTATTCGTCAACTGACATCACACAAGTGTGAGTCAAGCTTTACCCATTAAGGCAGAAGTGCTCCCCTGCTACAGCCGCATTGAGGAGAGACATGGGGATTTCTCTGACTCTCCACCTTAACTACTTTCTCCCTCCCTTCCTTTTCTCCACCTGGATTCAGACGCTTTACAACTCCATCAAGAACGAAAAGCTGGAATGGGCCATGTGAGTAGTGATCAAGGGTGTGGGTTTGTGAGATTGGCTACCAGGAGAGGGAGTGGCTGGGCTTGCAAACCACTCTCCATGGTGCTGATTTATCCTGACCCAGGCCCCTGACAACCCCTACCCAGCCGGCAACACCCTTATGGGCTCATTTTTTTTTTTTTTTGATTTGATTGCAGATGTGCAAAGTTCACATTGCTGTAGAATAGATCCAACCATTAATTTAGTTCTATGAGTGTCTGTGACTTTTTTTTTTTTTCTGTACTGAGGATATTGTGGAGTTCCCAATCAATGATAGCTTTCTCTCTTTCGGGAAGCAGGAGGGCAGGAGGCACAGGTCCCCTACAGCACTAGCAGTATGAAGATGTTTGTGCTTTTGGCAGTGGGAAGGGGTGAATGCTCCAACTTCTTCACCTATGAAGGCTGTGCACAACCATCAGCAAAGAGGGATAGAGGTGTTGCTGGTTGGTGAAGTTGTTAGAGGCTCGGGAGGGAGCCCCATGGCTTAGCTCCCCAGAGAAGATTGTGCCTTTGGGTATGTGTGGAGGCCTAAGTCTCAGGGATGCTAACCCTGCAGAGAACTGGTACTATTCTACCAGGGCTCCCATGGTAGGCTTGCCCCGTGGTTCTGCTATTTCCAGCACGTTGGCATGGCTTGGGCAACAGCTTCTGTCTGCAGGGGCCTAGTGCTCCTGGGGCTGGAGAGGAGAAGGAAGATTGGGGGAAGGAGACTTGAAGAAAGTCTCCAACTCTATGTTAAAGGTGAAGATTAGCTTAGAGACCCTGAATCAAAGAACGGACATCGAAGGTCAGGGCTGAAGATGAAGGGAAGGGGTCAGATCCCTGGAGCTGTATTCCGGAATCTTTTGTCTCCAACCTTGATACCAGAGGGGTGGCTGATGGGAAAGGCCGCGGCAAGGGGTGGGGGCAGGGCCTCTCAGGAGGTGGCTCTCAGGTCTGGTACCTTCCTAGTGATGAGAATGAGCTGAGAAAATCCCTGTCTGAGCTGGTGGATGACAAGTTTGGGACAGGCACAAAGAAGGTGACTCGGATCTTGGATGGTGGCAATCCATTCCTGGATATCCCGCAGGCCCTCAGCGCGACCACCTACAAGCATGGCGTGCTGACCCGGAAGACTCATGCTGACATGGACGGCAAGAGGAGTGGGTGTCAGGCTGGGGAAGGGGCCTGGGAGGGATGCTGGTGTAGGAGGGACCCACCCTTGGCCATTCCTTTGGGGACACACGTGAAGGTGGACATGCAGGGGGTGACAGGGTAGGAGTTACTGAGGCAGAAGGTTGCAGCCACACTGCCTGTGCCTTTTTCTGTCCTCAGCACCCCGTGGGAGGCGTGGCTGGAAGAAGTTCTATGCGGTGCTCAAAGGGACCATCCTGTACTTGCAGAAGGTGAGAGGGAGGGAGGCGGTTCCAGAGCCCTTACCTAGAAAGGGCTTGCTCAGGCTCATCCAGCCCCTGCCTGTGGTACCCAACTCAGGGTCTTCTGGCCAGGATGGGCCTAGAGAGGAGTCCGGGCTTTCTTCTATTAAGGGTCTGACCTGGACTCGCTCAGGAGCTTTGAGGGTTTTGGGAAATGGACTCTGAAATGCCGAGTGGATTAGTCTTAGGCCTCTGGGACAGAGTGGGATGTGAGTGGGGAGTTCATGGAGTGATTCTTGTGGGGGTCTGCGAGGGTAGAGGTGATGCAGAGGAGAGTGAGAGGGAGGGAGGGGGATGACGACGGGATGCGTGGGGCAGTAAGCCACAGCCTGGAGTGACACTCCGCACCTCACTCAGGATGAGTACAGACCCGACAAGGCTCTGTCTGAGGGTGACTTGAAGAATGCCATCCGTGTGCATCATGCTCTGGCCACCAGGGCTTCTGACTACAGTAAGAAGTCCAACGTGCTCAAGCTGAAGACGGCAGACTGGAGGGTCTTCCTCTTCCAGGCACCGTAAGTAGGAGCAGAGCCAAGTCGCCTGCACCATCAGCCCGGCGAGCTCTACCCTCTTGGTCTCAGGGCGCACACCTCAGCTGCCTGTGCCGACAGCCACAGACTTGGTGCGTCTGCTTCAAGTCTTCCAGAGCAGCTGTTCTCAGTGTGGTCCTCTCTGTCACCTGGAAGCTGGGTAGAGATGCTAGCTACCTCATTGCCCCTGTCTTAGGCCCACAGAGTCAGACTGGGTCCGAGAAGCCTGCAGGGGCTGCAGGTGCACGCTGGAGTCCTGAAGGTTGGGATGGATGATAGACCCGCCTCAACCCTTGACAGAGACTCAGAGGTTGTGGGGGAAGGGCTCCCTCTACCATTGGCCTGCTCTGCTGCACCCCCTCCTCTGTGACTAGAAATGGGGTTTTCACACATCAGACAAGCTTCCCATGAAGGAGACTAGTATGTGAGGACTGGGGACCAAGTGGGAATGCGGGGCAGGACAGAGGTTTGCTCACTGCAGCTGACCCTGGAGTTCACGGGCTCTAGGACATCAGTCCAGACCGGAGCGGGTTTATTTCACGGAGTCCAGATGGGAGTACCCTATCCGGTTCTGACCAGGCTCATCCACCCAGCTGCCCACTCCCACCTCCTCCTTCCTTCCTGTCCTTGCCTAGGTACCAGGGCCTTCTCGGCCAGACTTCGTACTGAGTAGGGCATGCCAGGTGCGGGGAGGGCTGCGGGTCCTGTCGTGAGAACCTGGAGCCCTTTTATGTTACCGTTTGTCCCCAGGAGCAAGGAAGAAATGCTGTCCTGGATCCTGAGGATCAACCTCGTGGCTGCCATCTTCTCCGCACCTGCCTTTCCAGCAGCCGTCAGCTCCATGAAGAAGTTCTGTCGACCCCTGCTGCCCTCCTGTACCACTCGCCTCTGCCAGGTACAAGCTCCTGGCTTAGGCCGCTGGCCTCCGCTCAGTTCTTTCTCTGGGTCATGTGGCCCGGGGCTGAGGGACACCAGGGAAGGAGAGCTGTTCTCCCACCCCATCCCCCACTCACAGGTGGGAAGATGGAGACCCCACAGACCCCCCACAGACACAGCACACGGAGGCCGAACAGTTCTATGATGGGAGGCATATGGGCAAGCTTCCCTGACAGAGGCAGTGCAGCTGTGTGGGTCTGTGGCGTGAACTGAGAGGCTGGATGTGGTAAAGGGACAGGTGAGACTTGGCTAGCCCTTCATCCAGCGCTCTATTTGATTGTTTAAAGATTTGTTTTGTGTGTGCGTGTATGTGTGTGTACATGTGCATTTATGCATGTGTGTATGTGTGCATGTGTGTGCACGTGTGTGTATGTGGCATGTATGTGCACATGTGTGTATATGTGCATGTGTGCATTGTGCATATGTGTGCATGTGTGTGCGTACGTCACATCCTGCTTAACATGATCTTTAGTTCTACCAGTTTTCTTTCTTCCTTTCTTTCTTTCTTCCTTTCTTTCTTTCTTTCTTTCTTTCTTTCTTTCTTTCTTTCTTTCTTTTTTTAAAGATTTATTTATTTATTATGTATACAGTATTCTGCCTGCATGTGTCCCTGCAGGCCAGAAGAGGGCACCAGATCTCATTACAGATGGTTGTGAGCTACCATGTGGTTGCTGGGAATTGAACTCAGGACCTCTGGAAGAGCAGTTGGTGTTCTTAACCACTGAGCCATCTCTCCAGTCCCCTCAATGTTCTTATAAATGACACAGTTTCATTTTTATTTCAAAATATATGTATAGTGTGTATGTTCCTGTGTGAATTTATCTGTACCACATGTGTGCAGGTGCCCACAGAGGCCAGAAGAGGGCATCAGATTTCCTGGAACTGGGGTGACAGGCAGTTGTGATCTGCCACCTGGTGTGAGTGCTGGGAACTGAACCTGGTTCCTCTGGAAGAGCAGTAAAGGCTCCTAACTCTTGAGCTACCTCTTCAGCCCCCATTATTTCATTCTTTACTGCTGAATAAAACTTCATGTGTATATACACTACATTTTCTGTATCCATTCATCTGTTGATAGACAGCCAGGCTGACTCTGTCACTTGGCTGTTGTGAACAGTGCTGCAGGACGCATGGGTGTGCAGGGATTGCTGTGGTGTGCTGACATGGATTCCTTTGGGTGTATTCCCAGGAATGGCACAGTTGGAGCATATGGTAGCTTTTGTTTAATTTCATTTATTGTTTTGTTTGTGTATGATGTGTTGGGGGTGGGGCACACGCGGCATGGTATGTGTGGATGTCAGAGGCTGCGCCCTCCTCTACCTTTCCATGGGTTCTGGGATCTAATTCAGGTTGTCAGACTTGCTTAGCAAGCAGTTCACCCGCTGGGCTAACTCTTGGCCTTCTCTACTTTTAGTTTCTCGATGGCTTCCATCCATAGTCTCCTCAGTAAATGCACTTACTCACTAATTCACAATTCCACCACAGTGTGTGAGGAGGGTTCCATTCCTCCAGCCTTCACAAGCTTTGAGTTCCACTCTTCTTATAAAACATTTTTGGAGACTTCATTTATTTTATTTTATGTGCATGGGTGTTTTTCCTGCACGTATGTCTGTGTCCCATGCGTGTGCCTGGTGCCTGTAGAGGCCAGATGAGGGCATAAGATCTCCAGGAACTGGGGTTGCAGATGGTTGTGAGCCAACATGTGGGTGCTGGGAATTGAACCCAGGTCCTCTGGGAGAGAGGCCAGCACTCTTAACCGTGGGGCCATCTGTCTAGTTCCTATTTTTCACTTTTTAGAAACAGTACAATATTGACATTTGCCTTAGGGTTACCCTTGCTGTGATGAAACACCACGACCAAAAGCAAGTTGGGGAGGGAAGGGTTTATTTCACTCACAGTTCCATAGATCAGTTCATCATCAAAAGCAGCGAGAGCCGGATCCTGGAGCAGGAGCTGATGCACGGGCCATGGAGGGGTGCTGCTTCTGGCTTACTCCCAATGGCTTGCTCAGTCTGCTTGCTTATAGAACCCAGGACCACCAGCCCAGGGATGGCACCATCCACAACGGGATGGGCCCTCCTCTATCAATTACTAATTAAGAAAATACCCTACAGCTGGATCTTGTGGAAGCATTTTCTCAGTTGAGTTTCCCTCCTTTTAGATAACTCCAGGTTGTGTCGAACTGATGTAAAACTAGCCAGGACAATATTCTTTTTATCTTTAAATAGCTTAGTTATATTGCCATGAAAACCCCACCTTGCTAATACTACAGATTCTCAGGGTACTTTGGACAGGAAAGGATAAAGGATGGACCAGAACTTGAGAACAGAGAGCTGGCAAGCTGCAAACGTCCTCCTTCAGTCATTGGCCCCTTTCTATCAGGGCCTTTATCTCTCCACAGAGCTTCAGGGCATCCTGTGTCTGTATAAAGCTTCTGTGTGTGTGTGTGTTCACAGTGAACACAGACACACACCATATACGCACACACACACATCACATGAGCACACATATGCCCACATGCACCCCTGTTTGCCTGCACCACAGGTGTGTCCACACATCCATGCATGCATGCAGATTGCTCAAAGGGCCTCCTCACTGTGATGAGTAGGATGTGTGTGCCCTGGCCTGTCAGTGCCAAGTCTGCCTTTAGGTGTGATCTGGATCTGCAATGGTCACGCATATCTGAGAATGGTTGTGAGAGGATGTATGTGCTACATAGACGTAGGGGTAGCTGGGGCCGGGCTGACCCTTGGCCCAGCATGCTTGGGTGCACATGTGGAATTCTATGCAAGGGGCTGTAGTGGTGGTGTCTGTTTCCCAGTGCGTATACTCACATGCAAATGTAAAGCCGTCTTATCCCCTGAGCCTGCTGGGCACTGAGGAGGGCTGATGTCCCTGTGAGGAGGGAGGAAAGAGGAAGCTGGAAGGAGCATTCATATCTAGAGCCCACCTCTGCACCTATGTGTGAATTTGGGAACTCTGGTCAGCACCAATTTCTCTTTGGCGAAACCGCTTCCAGGGGGATGGGTTAGCCCACCCCTGTGACAGACATTCCAGACCTCACTGACCTGGGCTTGTCTTTGCAGGAGGAGCAGCTTCGGTCTCATGAGAATAAGTTGAGGCA